>NC_138087.1:36321365-37662615 GCF_964212035.1 Myotis nattereri | reverse complement strand
CTATTACCTGCAGCCAACACCTGCCATATTCCCCACTTGCCCCCTGGTGGTCAGCACATGTTATAGTGACCAGTTGTTTGGTTGTTCTGTTGTTTCGCCGTTTGGTCTATTTGCATATTAGGGATATATATATATATATATTAGAGGTCCAGTGCACGAAATTCGTGCATGGGGGGAGGGGGTTCCTCAGCCCGGCCTGCACCCTCTCCAATCTGGGGCCCCTTGGGGGATGTTTAGGCCTGATCCCGCAGTTGGACATCCATCTCGAAATCTGGGACCACTGGCTCCTAACAGCTCGCTTGCCTGCCTGCCTGATCTCCCCTAGCCACCTCTGCCTGCCTGCCTGATCGCCCCCATAATGCCCTCCCCTGCTGGCCTGATCGCCTTTAACCGCCTCTGCCTCGACCCCCGCCACCATGGCTTAGTCTGGAAGGACGTCCGGAAGATGTCTGGTCTAATTAGCATATTACCCCTTTATTAATATAGATAATATAGTGTTCATTTTTGTGGATATTAAGGTGCTTTGTAAGCATATAAAACCTTAGGGTCAACATTTACCAGTGACAGGTGTCAGGGTGGGATTAGAAAATGGAGACTATATGAATTCCTGAGGCCTGTCCAGCCATAGATTGAGAATTCCAATCCAGGCAAGGGCAAGAAAAGAATCAGGCAAAGAAAGAAATTAACCCAGCTTTTCCGGACCTCTTCTGCAAGGAGCAGGCCTGTCTCACTGACACTGTCAGAAGACAGTACCCAGAAGACAAACTTGTTATGTTACTGCCCAGATGAGAGCTTGCCTGATGAGCAGTCTTCTCCTTGTCCCAGACTCTCAGGCTGATTTCTTTCAAACTCTTCTCCTTACAGAATTTTCAGAGGATGTGGCCTTACTTTAAGCTTGTTCCAGGCTGGATAGAGGAGTGCCCTGCACCAGTTCTGCCCTTTGATTGCCTGGTTTCTGTGGGTGCTCTATCGTTCCACTGAGCAGGACTGAGCACCCATCAATAGATCAGAACATCCCGAATCAGGCTGGACTGGCTGAGTGATGGCCTTCTTTTTACAAGTTTTTCCTCCTCCCTCTGGAGCTGCCACTTGCCATCCCCAGGAGTCCTTTTTTTAAAAAACAAAACGAAAAAACAGCCTCTTTCCATCAAAGTGTGCTCTTATGCCCTTGTTTACCATTAAATGTAAGTGTTACAATAATATCAAACTGTTTCATTCTTAAAGATTATTTTCAGGAAGCTTAATGGACAGAGCTGAGATGGTGAAATTTCTTGGCAATGCAGCAGGGCAGGGAGCTGGTTGAAAGTGAACAAACTGAGCACATGCAAACAGCTCGAGGTTGCATGTGTTCAGTTAGTGGGGGACAGAGGCCTTGGTGAATGATGTAGGGCTCTGTAGGTTCAAAGGGCAAGGCTGTGTGGTGTGTAAGGTCTTCGGTTTTGGAACCAGACTAGCCAGGTCAAATCCCGTCTGCCATTTGTTAGTTGAGCAATGGGCAAGTTTCTCCACTGCTGTCTACCTCAGATTCCTCATCTATAAAATGGGGATAATAATAGTGCTTCCTCCATTGTGTTGTTTGGTAACTGAATGAGTTAATATACATGAAATATTTAGTGCAGTACCTAGCACATAATAAATGATACATCGCCATTACCTGTTTTTATAATTTTATAAAGAGACAAGAGGCATTATCTTTATTTGAGCATTCATTATGTTCCTGTAGCCAACTTAGCAACAGAAATGTTTGTTCAAGTCAGATCTTTTTACTTTTCTAGAGAGATTCTCTACGGCAGCTCCCTTCTGAGATGAATAATCCTCTCAATTCACATTTAATACTCAGGAGTTTTCACGTGAATCTTTTAGTTATTTCTTATAAATTCATATTATGTGTTCATGCAAATGTTTTAATTACATTTTATGAATTTCAATTCAATACTATGTGTATTGTAAATCATCTATATGTATTTTTTCAAATATATTTTTACTGATTTCAGAGAGGAAGGGAGAGAGAGGTAGAAACATCAATGATGAGAATCATTGATTAGCTGCCTGCACACCCCACAATGGGGGTCGAGCCCACATCCCGGGCATGTGCCCTGACCAGGGTTTGAACTGTAACCTCCTGGTTTATAGGTCAGTGCTCAACCACTGATCCACACCAGCCAGGCATATATATATATATATATATATATATATATATATATATATAAGGCCCAGTGCACAAAATTCATGCACTGGTAGGGTCCCTAGCAGCTGGCAGCGGTTGGCTGGGTACTCCCTCCCTCCTGCCTGGGCCTCCCTCCCTTCCCCCGGCCGGCCCGCCCCCTGGTGGAACTCCCATAAGAACTCCAGTAGAGGGGACAATTTGCATACTATGCTTTTATTTTATAGGATATTTTAAATGTGTACTCTCTCTTAAGAACTGAGAGGAGAAAATCCACCCACAGTGCATTTGCAGAAGAATGCTCAATTATAATATTCAGTATCCTTGGACTAGTTTTCACCAATGTGCTTTAAGCGAAAAAAAAAAAATGACCCCTTTTCCTAATTATCTGTTCTAAAGATGGTGATAATAACTGTCCAATGGTCAGATATCAAAGGAATTGTTCAGAAACAAAATTTGAGTGTTTGTTGATCAGTATTAATTAATGGAAGCAGAAGGAGGGGGTAGTGGACGATTGTGAAGCAGCGTTGTTTACCTTTCCTATTAAGAACTTGTCTGGACGTCCATGGACAAGGTACAGAAGACATTTATTCTACCTGCAATTTGAGCTATGAAAATTGTCCTGTGTCTGAATATTCCTAATGCCACCAGCATTTTTTTCTAAACCACAATTTAAAGGACAAGAAAGGAAGCAGTTTGCCAATGGTGCCTTCCTGCACAAATGGACAGCATTCCAGATGGGGTTTTGTGGGGCTCCGCCTACAGTAAGCTGACCAAAAGGAGAGTAACCCCACAGTGGACTTCTTTATTGTATTGTTTTGCCTCAGAACAAGTGCCATTCCTCAGGCCCCTTTTCATGTAACAATCTGCCACAAAATACGTTAGTATTCTTTTTACCTGTGCAAATGGGTTATATCAACTTCAGCACTTTTAGGCTTATCTGATGGCAAATGAAAACTGATACTGGTGGGGAAAGTCACAACAAGTTGGTTACCAGACAACCATCACCTCTGTGTCTGAGTTCTTTGAACAGTTTCAGATTAACCCTGAAAAAATGCTTATGAGCAATGATGCATACCCAGATATCCATGAATATATTTATATAAGAAAAATAGGGAAATATGCATGCATGTGCTCTTGGTGTGCTATGCATTACGCATTCTTGCTGAGATTAGATATTATATCAAGATTATATGTTCATACAGGTTTTGTGTGAGTACCTGTTTATGTGCTATAATGTGTGTGTTCCTGTTTATGTGCTATAATGTGACTCTGTGTGTGTAGGTGCATGTTTATGTGGATATCAAAGCATTTTCCATGATACTCTGAAAACTGCCTGTGTGGCTGGTGAGTGAACAAAGCCCCAAACCCACTGATTATGTGAAGGCTGCTCATATAATATTTAAATCCTACAGCCTTCCTAAATGTCAGCAATGCTGGAAAAGGGAGATGATCTTAGAATATCTTTTATAACGTGCCTTGTGACATCATGATTTAATTGTCCTGGAATGTAGCATGCGATGGATTTGCATCATTTTCCTCCCTTGAGCACTGAGAAAATGACAGGTTCTGCCAAATGACAAAGAAACAAGGATCTGTTGAAAACGATTCATTTTATGGGTTTTACAAACATTATAAATATGCAGTAATTACACACGCTAATGTACACATTTAATATATTAAAGTTTTCAACTCCAAATATTTTCTAGAATGCTTTTCTGTTGTTACATCTATTATCTTTGGAAATAGTATTTTAGCTTGAGCCTTGGGTAAATTCCAAAGACTCACACATCACTGAAAGTGACTCCAAAAGCCACTAAATAGAGAAATTGAAACCTGTTAGCTAGCACACAATAATTTGCAATGGGGTTTTGTTTGGCCACTCAGCATTATATGTGCGTGTGTGTGCGTGTGACATTTTATTGAGGTATAATTGACACAGAATAAATTGAACATATTTAAAGTATAGAATTTGATATAATTTTTAATATCTTATTTTATTGAGTTTTTTTTTTTTTTTTGAGAGAGAGAGAGGAAGGGAGAGGGATAGAGATATAGAAACATCCATGAGAGAGAAACATCGATTGGCTGCCTCCTGCACACCCGTTACTGGGGATTGAGCCCACAACCTGGGCATGTGCCCTGACTGGGAATTGAACCAGGGACCTATTGGTTCAACCATTGAGCAACACTGGCCAGGCACAATGTGATTTTTTGGATAAAGGTGTATACCTGTGAAACACAATCAAAACAATTAGCATACTCATGACTACCAAAAGTTTCCTCCTGGCCCTTGGTAATTCCTCCTTCCTGTCCTCAGCCCCTCCAGGGAACCACTGATCCACTTTCTGTCTCTATAATAGATTAGTTTGCCTTTTCTAGAATTTTATCTGAACGGAATCATACAGTATATATTCTTTTTCTGTCAGGCTTCTTTCACTTAGCACAACTATTTTGAGATTCATCCAAAAGTCAGCAATTAAAAAGGTTTCCTCCATGTTTACTTGCAGTTTTATAATCTATGTTTTATATTATCTCACATATTTACATTTACATGGTCTATCTCCATTTTAGGTATTTTTTTTTACATGGTCTGAGGTATAATGGCAGTTCATTTAAAAAAATATAATATCAAGTTGTCCCAGCACCATGTGTTGGGAAGATTGTCCATTATCTACTGCATTTCTATGGCACACTCTCAAGCTGGGCAGTTGTGGGGCTCACTCATGTTTCATTTCTCAGAGGTTGCTATCCCTCTCTGACTATGTCCAGCATTTTTTAAAACAATTTTTTTCCTATATTTTCTCTGTTTGTTTATTTCATGTGGAAGAATAAGTCTGATCCCTTCGACTCCATCTTGGTGTAGTTTTGAAATGATTTATTTCTAACAGATAAAAATGAGGAAATACTATACTCAAATTTAGATTTCTGGTTTCTCATGAAAAAACTGCAGATCTGGCAAAATGAGACTCACACTCTACAGGGCATCAATCAGTTGGGAAGCACAGCTCCCCTTGTCCTTGGGGGTGGGGGTGGAGCTCCCTAGTTTCTCACAGTCCCTACCTGGCTTGCTTCACTCATTTAAATTACTTACTGAACCCCTTTAGGCCTGATAAGTCCACGCCTTTCATTTTATTCAGGAGGAAAGATACAGAAGAAGTTAAATGGAATTGGATCTGGGTTTTTTGGCTCCAAATCTGAAAGTATTTCCACAGAGATTGAATAAATGTGTTGTATGGAGATGAGCAAGTAAAATGTCTGAATAATAATTGACACATTCAGATGCTCAATGCCTGTACATCACTCTCTTATTACATTTCTTGATAGTAACCTGTGAAGTTTATTATAATTTATCTGTGCCATATTTGGAAGCAAGGAGTTAACTGTTACTTAATTTCTTTAAGGGAATTGTTCATTCAGCAAAACCATCTTTTAGGGATTACGATCGTTATTCCTCACTGAATAAATTTCCTGTACACCCATTAGAATGGCCAAAATCTGGAACACTGACAACACCAAATGCTGGCAAGGATGTAGTGCAACAAGAGCTCTCAATCATTGCTGGTGGGAATGCAAAATGGTACAGTCTCTTTGAAGGACAGTTTGGCAATTTCTTATAAAACTGAAATGCTCTTACCTCTGATCCAGCAATTGTGCTCCTTGGTATTTATCCAAAGGAGTTAGAAACTTATTTTCACATAAAAAACATGCACATAAATGTTTAGAAAAGCTTTGTTTATAATTGCCACAACTTGGAAGCAAGCATGATGTCATTTAAGTGGAGAAATTCAATCTGGTAGCCTGGGAAATTATGTGATAAAAAGTTATACCTACTTACCTTTTCCCTTTCTTAACTGTTAGCCAAAATGTTATTAAATTGTTGTGCAGTGTATCAGGATAAGGGTCAAAAAGCAAACCACAAAACCACTAGGAATCACATGAAGTCATACTTCCTTAGTAGACATGTTGTAAAAATAAGTCCAACATCTCACAAAAATCTTTGTCTTTACTCTCAGCTGTTAGCTACCTTGAACATATAGACTATGTAGAACAATTTATAGCTCTTGACTTCATGTTCTGGACTTTTAAAAAATGTAAACCCTGTAAAAAATAGAGCTGAAAGTACAATATGGAATAATTTTGGTATTATTTTACTGATTTACCACAGGTTACTATTTCTCATTTAAAAATTAAGAGGAACTGTCAAACTCTCATGATTTTCATGTTTAGGATTATATTAAAAACCTAATGAAATGATTTTACCTGCTTGCAAGAGCGTTTAAAACTGCCTGTGTGACAAAGAGTACTATAAGCCATTCCAAAAGCAAGGTGGGAACATGCTTTGACTAAGACAGCAGATAATGGCAAGGCTGGGGCCCCAGGACTGTGTTCCCGCCCCCAGTGCCTGGAGAGCCATGCTGACTGGTGGAGCAGAAGAGAGAAATTCAGGGCCTGGGTTCCCACTTTCTGCAGCTGATAGGATTTGAGTGTAGGGTAGTTTATATATGTTCCCAGCCAGTAAATTCTGTTCTTCGAATAGGTTTTCCAAGGAGTTTTGGTTAAAAACACCAAGCTACTTTTTCTATATCTTTCATGTAACTTCTCTCCATTTTCATTTTTTCTCTCTTCCTCTCTTTGTCTTTCCCCCTCCTCCTTTGCACCTTCATAGGACTTGCTTGTTTCTAGATGTAAGCATGTCTATATTTTTCTCTCCTCGAGCATTCTCACTTAACCACACTGCTCTCCGATCTTTATCTTCTTTCCATGTCTCTTTAACCTGCTTGAATAGGAGAGTCACACCTGCGGTGTATCCACAAATCCAGCACTGTGACAGTTTGTCCCCAGCCCCCGTCAAAGCCTCCACTCTGGCTAACATCTCCTGTGGTCTCCTTCAATCAAGACAGAGTCGAACAGACTGAGTTTTATAGCACTCTCACGCCTCCCTGGGCAGTTTGTTTGTGGCTCTCCTGTCTAAGCCTCTTTAGTTTAAATCCCTGAGACATTGCTCTCACTTAATATTTTCTCACTTCATTTTTCTTACATTTTCTCAATCTTCTCCTTCCTGATTCTTCTAACTGGATCACCGACTTTTGGGGGCTGCTCTACATCAATATCTTCCCAGATTGTATCTCCTCTTACTGCATTTTCTACATCTTCATAGAGAATCTATAATTTTTACCTTTATATATTTTTGGCCCCAAAGCTTTTTAATAGTCTGGGTTTCTTTCACCATCTCCCTTCACTCCCCATCACTCTTACATTTCACTTATTAAAACCAAAAATGTTATCCTCACCACTGGGAGAGATCAGTTACTCAAATAGATTTTCTCTAGCAAAGGAGATTTACTTTCACATGCACTTTTGCCAATCTCCTTCCTTGTCCCTACTCTTTGTGACCATTCATTACGAGGTATTTATTTTGTTTTAGTGACTCTTTAGCATCTACTCCCAATCTCTTCTTTCCCAAATCCATTCTGAACCTAGTTTTGACGTTCCCATATTGAGGAAGGTTGTAGATGAGCCTGAAGATGAGATGCTGGAAGTGGTTCCTCTTCCCTCCTCCCTCCTCCATTTCCTGGCTTCTGCCAGTGGTAACATTGGTATGAGAAACCTAAGAAATACAAGTCTATCAGGAAAAAGTAGATGGGTGATCTCTAGATGTCACTAGCCAAAGCAAAACAACCAAACCCCCAAACCCTATTCTCAATAATATAAAATAGACCCCATGTGACATGTAAATTGTTTCTTAAACAGGCCATATTTATAAGTCTCATACATTTAAAAATGATTTTTACTGCCTACCATTTATTAAACTTTCAATAAAAACAATTTTACTAAATGAAAATCAAAAGATGATGGTGGTGTGGAGACTCTTGAAGTCTTCAAGTTGAAACTTTCAGTGCTTGAGTTCCTCTCAGTAGATAGGACCAAGCAAGTTGGAACAAGATTATATGTTCTCTTGATCCTTCTTGTGGTTTTAGGAGCTCCCTCTTCTGTAATGCTCTTTTGCTGCATTCTCTTTGAAAATAAAAGGGAAAGATGATACAGCATACATGTGGAACAACTCAGGCAGAAAGAAGTCACGAGGAGAGAATGATCTCCAAGGAGTAACAGCTACAGACTTGCTTCGGCCTTTTCTGGGATTCCCGACCTTGACTGGAAAAGCTTGGTCCACCCCGTCCAGGTTTCCATCCATAACATCTGCGGTGATGTCTTTAACATGGGACTTCTTGAAGATTAGCAAAAGAGGCATGATGGTATAGTGATGCATTGAGCAAAGGGTGCTTCCAGGCTGCACCCATCAGAATCACTGGGGGGATTCTTGAGATCCTGGACTTCCCACTATTTCTGAAACTCTGGAAGTGTGGCCTAAGCGCCCTCAATTTTAACAAGATGCCCAGATAACCCCACTGAATTTCCAAAGTCCCTGCTCTGTGGTTGTTTTAACAGTCCAGGTTCTGCCTCCTTTTGACTGTGTGACCTACAAAAGCTCTTTAAGCTAAGTCCCACTTCCCTTCTCCATGACATAGGAATAATGATTGGACCCCACCTCATAGGGTCCTGCTGAGGATTAAATGAGATAGTGCTGTGAAACAATTATTACATGTGAAGCATTCATAAATTTTAGAGGCTATTTTTATTATTATAAGAAATTTTATGAAGGAATTTCTACTTTGAGAGCAATATAGAATGTATGTTTAAAGAAATGAATATAAATGACATAGGGAGTTCTGATAGTAAATTATATCTCCTCTTTAGCAGTGGTCACTTCCTTGGCTTTGCTTGCATTTTTTCTTGTCCCAGATCCTGCTAATGCCCCTTTGGATGCTCTCTTTGGTTCTTGTCCCTCAGAGCCCCTTTCGTTGTTTTGAGGCCAGTACTCCTGAGTTTCTGCTTTTGAACCGGTTCTAAGGGGAGTCTTTAGCAGATGATTTACAAAGAGGGCTTTGATGTTCCCCCACTTGCCCTGCCAAAGCTGTCAGTTTTCCTTACTTGTTAACCCTGGTGGCCTTTGAGAGAAAGGCCCCGCAGCTGTCTCTCGCCAGTCACCCTCCTATCCTAGTTTGCATCCTCTCTCTACTCTGCTTGGCTTTTTTTTTTTTTTTTAATATATTTTATTGATTTTTTTACAGAGAGGAAGGGAGAGGGATAGAGAGTTAGAAACATCATTGATGAGAGAGAAACATTGATCAGCTGGGGATGTACCCACAACCAAGGTACATGCCCTTGACTGGAATCGAACCTGGGACCCTTCAGTCTGCAGGCCGATGCTCTATCCACTGAGCCAAACCGGTTAGGCGGCTTGGCTTTTTTGTCGACCATGGACTCTCTGCTGTGATTATGGAATCCCCATTTTCTGAGACTTGGTGGGACAAATCACTCTTCTTGGCCATTTCCATTTTCTGGGTAACACGGTTAAACATCAAATGTTGTATCCTTTCTTCCCACAAAGTGTTTTTCTTAGCTTTTTAATCACTGTATTTATTGGCATTTAGGGATTCTGTGAATGGCAAAGAGTCACTGATTCTGAAGGCTAGAAATGTTCTTTTTTTTTAATTTTTTTTAAATATATTTTATTGATTTTTTACAGAGAGAAAGGGAGAGAGATAGAGAGTTAGAAACATCAATGAGAGAGAAACATCGATCAGCTGACTCCTGCACACCCTCCAGTGGAGATGTGCCCGCAACCCAGGTACATGCCCTTGACCGGAATCGAACCTGGGACCTTTCAGTCCACAGGCCGACGCTCTATCCACTGAGCCAAACCGGTTTCGGCTAGAAATGTTCTTGAGTCATAATTTTTTGACTTTTCCCAGAAAATAATTTAGGACAAAATGAAATACCATAGTCTGGGAGGCTTAAACAACTTAAATTTATTTCTCACATTTCTAGAGTCTGGGAAGTCCAAGATCAAGGCACTGACAGATCCAGTGTCTAGCAAGAGCTCTCTTCTGGGCTTGCCTATGACTGTCTTCCTGGTGTATCCTTACATGGGGGTAGGGGGGAGAGAGAGAGAGAGAGAGAGAGAGAGAATGAATGTAATACACATATATTATTTCCTCTTCTGTCTTCTCTTATAAGGGCACTAATCCCACCCTCATGGCTTAGTTTCCACCTCCAAATACCATCACACTGAGGATTCGGCTTCAACATATGAATTTGAGGGACACAAACATTCAGTTTATAGCACATGCTATAGGGACTATGAGAGATTATTGGAGACTTTCATTGTATAACTTACAAAACCAGGGCACTTTGAAGTCTAGTAGTTTGGTTTATGGTAAAAAGGCAGACTTGAAGAAACTGGGAGTCACTGAATTTAGGGGGTGCAGGTCCTCATGGTGCCACAGAGGGCAGCCTAAGAGTAGCACATGTCCTTGGGCAGAGAAGCCAGGGGCCAAACAGGCTCTGAGAGGGCAGGAGGGAGTGCCCCTACAGTTTTGCTGGGGATAGAGCTTGTGAGACTTGGTCTCACAAAAGGCAGCTGTGAGCAGAGAGCCAGAGCATGCATGGGAAGACTCAGGCCCAACAGAAATTAGCAGAGCAGCAGCTCTAAGCCAGGTCCTGCCCTTGCTACTTTTTCTTCTATGACCTTGAGCTTTTCTAGCTTCTGGGCATAATAAGCACCTTCTTCATAACTGTGGGTCCTGAGAACCATAGTGATAATCCCAAGGTTCCTTAGGGAACATGCATTGGAGCTGGAGGAGCTGGAAAGTCTGAAGTAGATTGCATGAGGCTGCAGTGCTCAACGCCTCTATTCCTTGGGATCTGTGCCACTTGGGACAGGGTGCCAGTGTGGCAGAGTGGTAATGACATTTATGAGTTTTGTAATCAGACAAATCTGTAATCAAATCCAAGCTCCTGTATTTATAGCAGAATGCACTTAGGCAGTGCACAATGTTCACAACTAGCATTTATTAAATGTCAGATACTGACCAAATATTGACATCTTATAAGTATTAATGACAAGTATTTTTAAATATTTAAAAGTATGCTATGAGGTTGATGTTATTATTAATTTTATTTCACAGAATAGGAAACATAGGCACAGAGGAGTTAAGTAACTTGCCTAAAGTCACAGAGCAAAAATTGGAACACAGGGAATGTGCCTTCAGCACCTATGCTTTTAACCACTAAACTCTCCTACTTCTGTTCCTTTATCTGTAAAACAAGGAATAAAAATAGCTAGCTTAGTAATGTAAAGCTGAAATTAAATGAGGTGCCAATAGATGAAGCACCCATCTTTGCCTGGCCCAAAACAGTGCTTAATTACCACAGCTGCAATTCCTGTCTTGCTTCTTTCAGGATTTGTAGGACCAATCTCCCTTCTAAGCAAAGCTGGAGCCTCTCATCGCATGTGTGTCCAGCTCTCCTCTCCCTGGGTCCCCTGCTGCCTGCTGCCCTTCTCTTTGTACTTGGAGCTGCAGCCCCACCCTCCTCATTGCTGCAGTTGTCCTTAACTCATTATGGTTTTTGAGCAGGAGGCTTCTGTTACACAGTGTTATTTCTGGCAGGCTGCTTCCTGGCCACATCTGTCTGTAAGGCACCTTAGTCTCCTGGGTAAGGCTTCTCCACCTCACAATGGGGGGACGGGGGAGGGGGTGAGGGGGTGGATTATTTCTGGGAAGGGCATCCCTCTTTGTGAGGCTTCTCTTTTAGTGACAGGCCCTTTCCTGACCTTTTTCTGGTCCCCTTTTCCCACTTCTAATGTTCTACCTGAAGTCACCTTATTTTGGCCACTGTTCTGTGTCCCCAGCCACACTGAAGTGTCTGAGAATCTCTTACAGAAGGGTCCCTCCCAAGTTCCATAGCTAGGTTGTCACCATCACTGTGTTGGAGAGGGCCATCCTGGTTAATTTCCACTAGCAACCAATACCGTATCGCCGTTATCCTCTCTCTCTGTTCTCTGCCAGGCTGTATGTCTTGGAGGTTGACCCTCGTGCACTGTATTACCTGTGATCTTGTGTCTCTGGCTTCCAAATGGGTTTGGCCAATGGAAGTCACCAGAAGCAGACGGAGAGGGAGCAGCAGCTGCAGCCCTCCATGGCAGGCTTTGTGTCCCAAGGGACTCCCGTGTAGCAGCAGTTGGGGTCTGGGTGGGAGCTTTGACCTCTCTCAGGGTCTAATTTTAGGGCTAAACTCATGGTGTCCTTAGAAGAGAATAAACAAAAAGGAAAAGGTTGTAGATTAAAAGTAAAAGCATAACCCACATCCCTCTTGGCATTCCTAGTTCCAGTATGGATTTGGAAACAGAAGGAATAAATGAGGCTAACAGAGTGATTTCTCTGTCAGTCAGTGTGCAAAGCAATTTACATACATGATCTCATCCAATCCCTACAGTAGCCCTTTATTCCCGATGCACAGATGATAAAACGGAGGCTTAGAGAAATAGAGTACATTGCGAAGGACACATGGTGATAATTATCTCAATTGTGCCTGTGCCAATGGATTAGGCTCAACATTTTCAGTTTGGTTAAATTATAAAATCATTCCCAACCTTCCCAGTCCTCACATGCAAATGGATTATACACCCCCACAAGTTTAAGGTAAACGGGGTATTTCATTTACCCTTCTTTTGGGGCCTGCTTTTTATCAAAGTTTGTTTCTTTTTTTCTATTTTAAATTTTATTTTACTTCTGTTCTTTTGCCGACTGACTGGAAGATCAGTTAGATATCTGCAGGTTTACTTCCTTGCTTATTGGTTGTTGTGCTTTTTCAGAAATTGCTGTACTCGGGAATAGACAAGAGAAACAAGATAGGAGAGGTTTCCCAACAATACAAGGAAAGGACCCACATGGAAATGCCTTCTTGTGGAGGAAGCCCAGAGGAAAAATGTCTCTGCCCATGGGTCATGTCCAAGGCCATTCCACCAGTAACCCAACACCTTCTCGACCTTCAGTGAGAAGACCATGTTAGCTTTTTACTCCAAGATAACATCATTCACCTTGACAAAGTCAAATCTCTTATTTCCACTTTCTTTCAGCCTTCACATTCTTATCCACACTCATAAAATCATTACTTGTTCCTTAAATACTGGTTGTTAAAGTAGTTCCTAACTAGTTTAATTTGAACAGTTGAGCCAAACATCTCTACCCACAATCTTAGGGGAATTATGGGCCATTTGTATGAGAAAGAATTTTTCCATCCCCATTGCTACAACTGAGTCATCTCTCACTGACCTGGGTGGCAATTATGCATGGGAAGAATTTGACATCAACATATACCAGGGGCCAGAGTAACTCAGGTATGTATACAAAATACCCCATGGGTTATTTACCTGTAAATGGTCTCAGTTAAAAATAATTACAGCAAACTCACACTTTCTGCATCTTGTGATGAAAAATAGTGATATTTCATGCATAGCCTGTTTGAAACAGTTCACCTCAACAGGCTTTTCAAGTTTTTATTCATATTTATTTTTCTCCTCCAAGAGAGGGGATAAGAAAGAATGACACTCACCTTCACTCAGTAGAGGGGACATGGAAAAGTCACCAGCCTGAGAGGCCATTTATGTTTTGTCTCACCTCTGTTTTTGTCTCACCTTTCTCCCTCCCCCTCCTATTCTAGCTCTTGTGTCCTTGGTGACTTGCTTAGCCTCTCTGAGCTTAGTTTTGTGCAGGTGTGCTATCCTTGAGAGCACTGGTTCTCAATGAGGGGTCGGTTTTGTTCCACAGGGGCCTTTAGCAATGTCTGAAAATATTTTTGGTTGTCACACTGTTTAAAGAGGTTGCTGCTGGTATGTAGTGCGGCAGAGACCAGGGATGCTGCTAAACCTCCTACAGTGCACAGGACAGTCCCCACAACAAAGAATGTCGATATTGCCGAGGCTGAGAAATCCTGCTCTGGGGATGTGGTGAGGAGACACGTTAAAGTGCTTTGTGAATTGCTCAGAGCTGTATGAAAAGTGTTACCATAGCTTCTTCCTGACTTGGCTGCTAATCCAGACTCTGTAACTGTTAACATCCAACATGCCACAAGCACCATTTAAAATTCAGACTCCATTTCTTCCTTATTAAATGTACTGGGCTTCATGATCTCCAAAGTCCTTTCTGGAAAATCATTATGTGGCACTTAGGACCAAAGTTAACAAAATGAATCATTGCTAATTTCAGCATTTTTAGCCCTCATGCATATCACTAACCTGAATCTTTTCTCTCCAGATAAACTTGAGATTTGCTAAGAGGGAGGAGACAAAAGAATTCTAAACTTTAATAAACAGACAAGATTTGTCTGTGTCGGTGTTATTCTTGTACCATCCTATATAATAAAAGCCCAGCAACCATAACGAGAGAAAAACCAGAACAACCCGTCAACCATTTGCATCACTGACCACCAGGGGCTCAACACAGGAGAAGGGAGAGGGGGGCGCAGTGAGGCCTGGAGTCGCATGCTATGGCCCAGGGATCTCAGGAACCACAAGCCCAGAGCTTGCTTTCCAATATAAATAAATAAATAAATAAATAAATAAATAAATAAATAAATAAATAAAAGGGCTGCCTGGGCATTGATTTGGCCACTGACTGACGTCCATGTGCAGTTACACTGTGTGTTTACATTTGTAGGGAAGTAGGACAGCCCACTCCTGCTGCCTGCCTCACCTTCTAGGCTAAGAAAGGCCTACTGATCTCCATGTTTCTCCTTTCATCTGGGATCAAAACCTCTTGGGGATGAATGATCCCAGTGATGGCCCCAACACACGCTCAGTGTCACTGTCACAGACATGCCCAGTCATTACAACTCATTCCTCAGCCCATAGTGCCCTGCTCCACTCACTGCCACTCCTCACCTGTCACCCCCTGAGGACCACCTTATGTTATCCTATTTGAAATGTGAGCAAGATCTCAAATGCTCTCCTGTCAATAGCTCCCTTGTCCTACCTTTCTTCCTCTAAAAACCTTGCATTTTAAAAATATATATTTGATTGATTTCAGAGAGGGAAATAGAGATAGAAACATCAATGATGATAGAGAATCATTGATTGGCTGCCTCCTGCACATTCCAAACTGGGGATTGAAGCCTTCCCTGGCCCCCCCTCAACCCTCCCCCGCCAGAAGGCCTCCAGTGGCAGTGCAGCATCGAGGGAAGGAGGAGGGAGGGGAGGTGGGGAACCATGGGGTGGTGTGGCACCGAGGGCAGCATTGGTGTCTGGCGTCTGTTCCTTCTGCACTGGGCCCTGTGACCATCACCTCCTCTCCCGACCCCACAGGGGCCTTCGGCCCTGATCGCTCACCAAGCCTAGGAACCCCACCCATGCATGAATTCCGTGCACCAGGCATCTAGTATGGAATAACACTGACATCATGTAACCACAGCTGCCAACAATTATATAGTGTTTACCTGGTGCCAGGCGATTGAATACCTACTGTGTGCCAGACTCTGCCCTAGTGCTCTAGTTACAATAACTCATTTTATCATCACCTGATGTCTGGACTATTGGTATTATTGGTCCAGTTTACACATGAGGAATATGAGGCTCAGACAAGCTAAGTAATTTGTCTGAAGTCACACAGCTAATGAGTCATTAAATTGCTTTGAAGTCCAAGGCCTGGGTGCTTTCCATTCTCTATGTTCATACTTGTAATGGAGGATTAAGAAACAGTAAAATGAGTGCCATGAAAGCTCCATGATTTTGTAAAGCTTCATGCTCTGTGGGCAGATGTGTGGTGTCTGGTTAGCTGGAGAAGAGACTCTGGCAGTAAATGTTGCCATCAGCCTCAGCTTTCAGAGAGCAGAAGGACAGCTTGGATAAGTGGCTCATCTCTCTTCTTTGAAGTAATTAATAAATTGGCTCCTGTGGATAGGGCCGAGCATCGTATACTAGTGGTAATGTTATTGATGATAACTGAGAAAACAATGGTAACACTGAAGTGTTTTTGTTTTTCAAGGTTTTCTCAATTATTTTATTCTTTTAATTTTTCTGTGACTTTATTATATTTATTTTATTTTCTTAAATTTTTCTTGTTTATTGATTTTAGATAGAGAGGAAGGGAGCATAGAGGGGGGTGAGGGAGAGAGAGAGGAAGAGAGACATCTATCTGTTGTTCCACTTACTTATGCAGTCATTGTTTGATTCTTGTATGTGCCCGTATGCCCTGACCAGGGATTGAACCTACAACCTTGGCAATTTGGGATGATACTCTAACCCCGTGGTTGGCAAACTGCAGCTCGCGAGCCACATGCGGCTCTTTGGCCCCTTGAGTGTGGCTCTTCCTAAGCCTTAGGAGTACCCTAATTAAGTTAATAATAATGTACCTACCTATATAGTTTAAGTTTAAAAAATTTGGCTCTCAAAAGAAATTTCAGTCGTACTGTTAATACTTGGTTCTGTTGACTGATGAGCTTGCCAACCACTGCTCTAACCAACTGGGCTACCTGGCTGGAGGCTTTATTATATTTCATTGAATCGCAATGATAAACACCACTTACATGTTTCTGGATTCTGTCTTTAAACGTGGCAGGTAAGAACAGGATTTTAGATTATGACTGAATGGGGTTTTGCACATATAGGGATCAGTTACTCCCCATTGGTAACAGCAACCCTTCTCCATCAGTGGTTCTCCCTCTTGGCTGCTCCTGGGATCCTTCGAAAAATCCTGATGCCCAGGCCACACCCTGGCCAATTAAATCAGAATCTTGGGGTGGCACCCAGGCATTAGTAATTCTTAAAACCCCCCAGGTGATTCCAAAGGGTAGTCGAGTTTGAGAATCAGCGCTCTGTAGTAGTGGCCCTTACACTTCTGTGTACATCAGAATCAGTAGAGAATTTTGTAAAAACACAGGGCTCAGGCACTGTCCTTCTCCAATGAACTGGGGGCCCTACGTTTTGTATTAACCTCTAGGTGATTCTCGTGAAGTTGAGAATCACCACTTTATATCACTTCTCTCTAGGTTTTACTCTATTTTTAAAATGAAAAAATGACTTTATTCTAGGAGGAGGACTGCGTAGGTTAAAAACTATGCAGGTGGGTCTGTTGTGAACCCACAAGAGTCTTTACCAGGCTGTGGGCCAGCATCAGTCTATTTATTACATGTCCCATAGATGCCATCCTGGCTTCCTCAGCCCTTTCTAGGGTTTTCCTGCCCATGGCCCGTAGTCCAATTTGGAGGTATCTCTCTGTCATAATTTGAAAATACAGTAAATTTATTGTTTATATATAGACATCTGTGATAGTCAGGGTTCTCCAGAGAAACAACCAATAGGACACACACGCACACTATTAATATATAACATTATATATAAATTAATACTATATACATAAATTAATGTATAATTAATATGTTAAATTTGTATGCATATTTATTATGAGGAATTGACTGATATGGTTATGGACACTGAGAAGTCCCATGATTTGCTGTCTGCAAGTTGGGGATGCAGGAAAGCCAGTGGTATAACTCAGTTTAAGGACAGGAGAAGATGTGATGTGATGTCCCAGCTCACCAGTGAGGCAGAAAAAAAGGGGGAAATTCCTTTTCCCTTTGTATTTTGTTCTCTTCGGGCCCTCAGTGGACTGGATGGTGCTCATCCACAGTGGGAAGGGCAACCTACTTTACTGAGTCCACTGATTCAAATGTTAATATGATCTGGAAACACCCTCATGGACACAGCCAGAAATGATGTTGAATCAGAGCACCTTATGTCCAGTCAAGTTGACACATTCAAATTAATCATCACAAAACCTTACAGTGAATTTTACTTCTGGTTATTCTCAGAGCATGTGATGCCTTCTGAATTGCTATGTCTCTAAAAGAGCCTTCGTTGTTTTTGCAACAATCCCCATGTTCCAGGAATACCCCAAGCCTCCCAGGACTTGTATGGTCTTGCACCTCAGTGGCTCTCTAAGTTTAAATATCTGAATCCATGAAGCTCACATTGGTTATATCAATTCAGTCCATAGCAGGCTGGCTGCCCATTTACACAATTCTGGGTTTCTGGAGAGCTAGACTTCACTAGGCTCATTCCATACCATGCTTGGATCATCAAAAAACCGAATTCAGATCTTGCCTCTCCTCTGCTCAGGGCCCTGAACTGGTTTTCCATCTCTCACAGGGTAAAAGCCAACTGTCTTACATACTTTGCAAGATCGTCACACTCTGCCCCTGTATCTCTTCCCCTGGTTCACTGTGCGGTAGCCACCTGACTTCCTTCCTGTCCTTTCAACACACAGGCATTCTTTCACCTCAGGGCCTTTGCACTGGTTGCTCCCTCCACGTGGTGCATTCTTTCTCCAGACACCCACACTCTTCCTCAAATATCGCCTTTACACCTAGGCCTACCCTGACGACCCTATTTAAAGTTGCCACTCAGCCCCATCACTGACATAGCTCACCCTACTCACCTTGATTTATTTTCTTCCATAGCACTTAGTAAAATCTAATATTCATTTTCTTTACTGTTTGTCTACCCCCTTTAGAATGTTAGCAGGAATTGTTGTCTGTTTGGTTCAATGCTGTTGTTTCTGCAAGGTCTAGATCCTAAATGGGACTTGGCACATGATAGGCATTCCATAAATATCTATTGGATGAGTGAATGTTCTTACTGAGAGGGACAGAGGAGCCTCTGGAGCTGTGGTAGCCTCTAGACCTGTGGTAGGCCTGGTTAAATGCTTTTTACTCCATGCTTTTCTGTTCTCTGTTATGGTCAATTTTGGAATAACTCAACTAAAGATAGCCTTAGGTACAGGACCAACATCAAATGAACTGCATGCTCCAAATGGCCTGGAAAATGCTCCTAGTGGTTACTCCAAGATATTATCCAAGTGAACGTATCTTACTGAGAATACCAAGAGTAAAAATAATGACAGACATTTGCTCACTGTTCACCCCATGCCAAGCACATTAATGTGCACAGACTCATTTCATGTTTCTACTAATCTTATGTGAGCAGGGGCTATTATTATGCCTCTATTACAGTTGAGGAACCGAGAATGTGAGTATTGGAGGCACAGTGGGGCTTGTTCGTGAAGAAAGTGTCCCAGGAAAGGAATGGCGTATTTGAAGATTTAGACAGGGTGTGATGTATTGGAGTTCCAGGAAGGTGTCAAAAATGGTGGGAGTGGAGAGTACACATGAAGATAATTCAAGTTGAGGATGGAAGATTCTTAGTTGTAAATACTTTGTCTATCACCTTAGAAATTCCTACACATATATTTTGGTTAATATTTTTAAAACTTTTGGATTCATGAAATTCTCATTTATCATTATAGTTATTTCTCCAACTTACAGCGGGTTTGTCAGTTGTTTTCACCTAAAGTTCTAGTGTTTTGCTGGGCATTCCTAAAACGAGAAAATGCAGGCTTTCTTGATTTAAAAAATGTGTTTACCTTCCCCATATGCTCATAATTCTGTCCTTGCTGATTGCCAGAGACCTTTGTATAACACAGAGGTTACATAATTCAGTTACTATTATGTAAAATGGAACCTGGCGTTACAGAAGTTTATATGATAACCTATTTATTAGGATTACAACTTCACTCTAAGATCAAGGAGGAGAGTAAAGGTGAATATAAATCTCTAAAACAGTGTTCAGGGATGAGTTGAAAAGAAAAATCCACAAAATTTAAGCTGGTAAAAAAAACAACTAGTATTTATGTAAGTCAAGTCTTTCTAGATTTTTGTCTACTTGTAGCAAAAGTGTTTTTGCTATATGAGACATATTGTTAATCAAGTTTACATATATTTTATTGTTATGCTTTGTTTAGAAAAATAGGATAAAATATCACAGAACAAATATAAAAGTTGACAGTTGCAACCATATTCACAATAAACTGAAATCATACTCCTTGTGTGATACTCCAGAAGATATTAGCAGGCATTTGGAGTTAACACAATGGCAAAGGTTTTGTGTATACCAGTGGGAAGTCAGTTCTCCGGATTCACTTTGTCATTCCTTTAACAAATACCGAGTGCCATTATGTGCCAGGCACTGGCATAGGCACTGAAGACACAGCAGTGAGCAAAACAAAGACTTTCCTGATGTGGAGTTTACACTTCAGTGGAAAAAAAAGTAGATAATGAACAAGTCAATAAATAGAAATATACATAAAATGTCAGATGGCGATCATTTGTAAGCAAATGGTTAAGTGACAGAGTGGTGTATGTGGAGGATAATGTGACTATGGGAGGTAAATATCAGAAGGCAAAAATTAGGTCACCCACTAAGTGGCTGAGCAGGCAGCTGACAGCATGGCGGAGCGTTTGGAGGCTCTGCATTTCTGGTGTTCTCTGTTCTATTTTCATCTGGAACTCCATGTGTGGCCCAGGTATAGGATATCTGGGCCTCAGTTTATTCTATTGTAAGAGGAGAGGCCTGTATAAGTAGGTCATTGAGGCTTTTTCTGGATGTGCATTTCTGGCTCTGCCCAAAATTGGCTGAATGCTTAGCTGTAAACAGGCAAAACATGCAGCACCCTGAGCACTTAGTTGAGAAGTCCAGAAGATGGGGAGACTAAAAGAGAGTATGATAATCAATTAGGGCTTTCAATAAACCTAATATTCCAGTTCGCCTTCCTTGGTCTAAATAATGGCCCCCTAAAATACCAGGTGCTAATCCCTGGAACCTGTAAATGTTACCTTATTTGCAGGTGTGATTAAATAAAGGGTCGTGAAATGGGGAGATTACCCTGGATTATCTGGTCAGGCCTAAATGCAGTCACAGGTATAATAATAGTAAGAGAAGGGCAGAAGGAGATTTGACACAAGCAGAGGCGAAACCATGTGAAGACAGAGGAGAGAGATTTGAAGATGCTGGCCTTGGAGATTGGCGTGAGGTGGGCACAAGCCAAGGAATGGAAAAGAGATGAGGAATGAATTTTCCCTTAGAATCCCCAAAGGGAGTGTGGCCCTGCCGATACCTTGGCTTCAACGTAGTGATATTGAGTTTGGGCTTTGGGCCTCCAGAACTATAGGTGAATAAATTAGTGTTGCTTCCGTCTGCCAAGTTTGTAGTAATTTGCTGCAGCAGCCTCAGGAAACTAGCACAGTAGGATTGCATTTCACTTCCCTGCCCATGAAGTTAGATGTGGTCATGTGATGCTTGGACTGATGCTACTCCAGTGAGTGGAGACAATGTGTATCTTCAAGGGCCAGTGTGGACTTTCCCAAACTCCTCCATTTGATGATGAGGAGGTTTGGACAGTGGCTGCCTTGTTTGCCTGGGTCTCAGAGTGATCATGTTGAGCAGACCTCCCCTCCTGACTCAGAAAGGACAGGAGTGTGACTGAAAAATTCACCTGTGTTATTTAAAGCTCCTGTGACTTGGGGATTGTTCTGCTAGCCTTTCCTGACTGGAGGCAAGGAGACAGGTTGGATGTTATGAAACATTCCCAGTAACACTTTCTTTGTGGTACCATTTGCTTATCAGTGGTCCTCTGGCTCCCTCGAACCCCCTCCTCCAGCATCCCACCAAGCCAGGACAGTCTCAACATGCCCTCCTGTCCATGTGCTGGTGATATTCCAAGGTTCTATGGTTGAATAAGGAGGAATGCTGGGCGAAGCAAGGAGAAGCAATTGACCTCACAGCAAGACTTCACTGTGGCTTCCACATGCTAATGTGCAGTGAGTCACTGGAATTGCTGTGGAGTGAATATTTGTCTCCCCCAAATTCATATGTTGAAACTGTAATCTCCAGTATGATGGTATTTGGAGGCAGAACCTTTAGGAGGTAATTAGGTCATTAGGGCGGAGTCCCCAAGTCTTCAAAATGAGATTAGTGCCCTTATGCAAAGAGCCACAAGAGAGTCTTCTCTCTCTCCCTTCCTCCTTCTATCCCTCTCTACACTCCTCCTGATATCCCTTCCTGCCTTTCAGTCATAATGAGAAAAAGGCCATCTGCAAAGCAGGAAGAGGATTCTCACCAGAACTCCACCATGCTGGTACCATCATCTCAGATTTCCAGTTGCCAGAACTGTGAGAAATTAATTTCTGTCATTTAAGACATCCAGACTATGGTATTTTTGTTATAGCAGCTTGAATTGACTAAGACACATTGTTTCAAAACCCATTCTGGCAGTGTGAGACATTGCATTGGACTGTGACACTTCCTGTGTGGATTGTTAACACATTCCTACAGCCAACTAACCCAGGGGCAAGCTAGGGGCAGCCTAGTGTAGGATAGTTTTAAAACAGCTTCTTGTTCAATATGTAATGGACTATGTTAATTTGTTAGAGAGGCAATTTAATACTTTGCCTGACAAATTGCAGGTAAATGTTACCTGACAAATGAGGAAAGCAGGCTTTAGGCATAGTGAAGAGGAGACTTAACTGAATGTTCCTTAATCCTGTACTCACCCCCCTTGGGCCTACTCAGAAGCCTGTTTCTCTGAAGGATGCGGCCAAGGGCTTAAACTTGGGAGACCTGCTCCCAGCTTTTACTTGTTTGATTTTGGATGAAATTCTCCTCTCAATTTCCCCAGCTATTTTTCCATCTCTTCAATGGTTGAGACCCGAACCCTGGAGCACTTGGAGCTCACAGGCCCTAAGAAACAGGTCCCTGATTTTTATTAGCCATAGTCCTTGGACAGACTTAAAGTGTGCTTTTAACATCCAAGACCACATGAATCTTTATGAGAAGAGTAAAGTTTGCCAAAATGAAGAATCAGCATGAGACTTCAAGTGACCTGACTAATAAAAAAATAAATAAGTAACAATAAAAAGTGACTTGACTGGTCCCACACTTAGAGGAGTCTGGAAAAGAACTCAGTTTTTCTGGCGTTGTTGAGTACCATGTGATAATTCCAAAAATGGGCCCCAATTCTTCATCGCTCCTCAAACCCACTCGCTTTTTCATGTAACTTTGCAGAGCCCTTCCACTCTGGGTGGGTCATTCTGGCTTCCCCTTCACTCTGGCCTCAGACATATGGCTTGTTTTGGGTCAGTAGTGTACTGGCTCTTTGGTTGGGGGTGGGGGAAGTCCTGGTTTATAGTGTTTGCTGATTATTTTTTACTTCAATCTACCAGCGATATAATATCTGACTCACAAAGTATTTGAATATTTAACAATAGGCTTTTGCAAACTGGAGGAGCCAGCCCTATCAAACTGTTGCTCTGAGCCAATAGGATGTTAGTGAATATCACACAAACACAGGTTTAAATTGCACTCGTGAGATTGGGCTCGCTCACTCTTGTTCCTTTGCCACTGCCATGAAAACTGCCTGGGTAAAAGCCTGATGGGAAATGAGAGCCATATGGAGCAGGAGCCCCAGTTGCCCTAGCCAATAGCCAGCTGACCCCCAACTGACCTCAGACACACAAGTAATAAACATACTGCTATATGTCACTGAGGCTACGTGGTTGTTTGTTCCACAGCATGAATGCAGTTGTAGATAACTGATCCGGTGCTTAATAGCAGCAACTCATGTATGAGAGACATGCCACACCTCTTCTTTTGACTGCACCCTATTTGGAATGGGCATCTGACAAGCATTGAAGAAGAGTAGCCTACCCTGTTTTCCCTCCCCTACTGGAGGTAGGACCTTTGGGTGGAGCAGTGAAGTGATTCCTCTTTTTGAAAGTTCTTTGAAAACCCGCCTTCTGCAGGGGTACTTTGGCTGGTAAGTCTTGGGGCTTACCTTGGGTGTGCTGTTGCATAGAAATAAAACTAAGTTAGAGAAAGAGAGAGAGAGAGAGAGAGAGAGAGAGAGAGAGAGAGAGAGAGAGAGAGAGAGAGAGAGACATTGGGGGAAAGGAGAAAGAAACCAACAAATTGGCTTTATCAAATTTTTAAGATAGTGTCCCTTAAAGAATGGCCAGCAAACATTCCAGGCAGAGGGAATATACAAACACCTTAAGGCGGGCATTTATAATGGGCCTAAGCCCTTTCTCAGCCAAGAAAAAACATTTGGTGGATTTGTTAGGTATGTACTGGTCACCTAGTATGTGTTTGCTGGGTATGGGTCTTCACTCCTGATGGTTGAAGCAGGTGGGATGTTATGTACAGACATGGTCAGCACCTTGCCAATAGCCCTAAAATTAGGCACATTTCATTCTATGTGCTCTCTGGAGTTCCTGCATTTTTGTGCCTGAGGGCTTTGCTCCAAAACCCAGCAGGCCCAGTTCATCCACAGCCACGGGAGCAGCCCTCAACCAATGACTCCTGGAAATCAGTGCATAAATACGACAGTTGCCTTGCATGTTGGGTTGGGATGGGTTCTGAGGTTTCTGTTTTGTATAAATTATCAGTTTCCCTGTGGGATTAAGCTCCAGGAGCCCACAGTGGTAGCTGGTTTGATAATATGCCCTTTATTGGTTGCCTTTCCCTGTATCCCACACTCCTACTCATGGTCCCCACACCTCCTCCACCACCAATAAATGTCTTGTACTTGAATTCTTATCTCAGGAGCTGCTTGTGGGGAAACTCAAAGTAGGACTATTATAATAAAAGCAATTTCAAATTCTAATAAGCAGGCAAAGATTAAGCAAACAGGTACAAGACAGGTTTACAACAAGTTCTGTAGTTCTACCCTTGGTGCTCCAGCTAACACTTTGGAAGACTCACTCTGGGGACCAGGCAGCCTCCTGGTTGGCCAGATCAGTCATGGGGCATCCATGAGTGAAGGGATCCAGGACAACCAGGCTAGAACCTTGAGCTGACTGCTGTACCAGAGATGCTGGCCAGGTAGATCTTTGTACTTTGTTTCCCTCAGGGCAGTGGAGCCTTTACAATATTCCTAACTAATCACCTGTATTGAAATTCTCTCATTTTACCAATAATAGGCTACTATTTGTTTTGGAAATTAACTTGGCTTTTGGATAAGAATATTTTATATAACCAACACTAAGGTATTGATTTTTGGTTAGGATCCCTCATATACTAGTTAACCATTTCTCCTGGGGTATTGAGATTTGATATAGGAACTTTAAATGATTTTAAGTACTAACTGCTTGTAGGATATAGGTTAGAATTAACTCGCACACACACTTTTTCTCTCATATAGACATATATAAATGCATGCACAAACATGTCACATTTTACACTAAACTTCTCCCCATGCAGTGTAGCAGTAGAAATGACCTTGCGGATTCAAATAGCAGAATATATATATACTTGACCATGAAACTCAGAGCAACCTGCCTGTGTAAGTGCCTGATATCAGTACGTAGATGGTCAATTTATCCATCCACATAGGTACTGCCTCATGCCTGGCATTGTTTTAGGTTCTAGAAATATGGCAGTGAATACAGTAGATAAAACCTCTGCCCTTATGCAGTATCCATCCTTGTGTGAGATGCAAACAATATAGAACAAATGACTATATGAGAATTTAGTTTGCTACTGAGAAAAATGAAGTAGTACTAGGGGAAAAGGAAATCCTGGGGCAGGGAGGGGAGGGTGACTGGGAGGCCCTCACTGATTAACTGACATGTGATCAAATATCTGGGGGAGAGAGAGAGGACAGCTAGTGCAAAGGCCCTGAGACAGGAGTGTGCTCTGAAAGGTCCAGGAACAATGCAGAAGCCATTGTGCTTGGAGTGGAGTGCCAGGGAGTTGCAATGGTGTGTTTGAACAGAGCAGGGACTGGGTCACTCAGGGTTTGTGGTGACTTCAGTCACCACTTTGGGCAAAATGGAGGCATGTAGTATGGGATTCACCTAATCTGGCTGTTGTTATTTTTTGTTGTTTTCTATTATTAGAATTACCTGTGCCCTATCCAATTTGGCTCAGTGGTTAGAGCATTGGCCTGTGGCCCCAAGGGTCCCAGGTTTGATTCTGGTCAAAGACAGGTACCTTGGTTGCAGGCCCTCCCCGGCCTGGGCCCTGGTTGGGGGCGTGTGCAAGAGGCAACCAATCGATGTGTTTCTCTCACATCGATCTTTCTCTCTGTCTTTCCCTCTCTCTTAAAAAAAAATTACCTGCCAGCAAATGACAGGGCCTGAATTAGACTCTGGATCTAGTTTATGCTTTGGCATTCCACTGTGCTATCCTATTGCCTGTCCTGTCTGTGTTATCAAAGGGATCCTAGTCTCTGAGAACCTA
Source organism: Myotis nattereri (assembly GCF_964212035.1). Lineage (NCBI taxonomy): Eukaryota > Metazoa > Chordata > Mammalia > Chiroptera > Vespertilionidae > Myotis > Myotis nattereri. The sequence continues at coordinate 37,636,480 of NC_138087.1, read as the reverse complement.
GAATGGAAGACAGAGTCCGAAATGCTAAAGACCCTACCACCACTCAGCTCTGCATTGTTTGCCAGCCTGTGCCATTTCTCAGCCCCTCATTCATCCCCTCCACTCCATTCTCTGGTTTAGCCTAATTTACAGGAAGAACTTAGAAATAGATTCCCACAAAAGCAAAGGCGTTTTCCTTACAGAAGGTTTGGGATTTTTCTTTTGTCTTCTCTCGCCTTCTTAGGATTCATAACACTACCTGGCTGAAGAAGATCATATTTCTCAAAGGTGAAATGCTAGTGATATTTGGCCCAAATAACCTTCCCTGACCTTGCTGCTTTCACTGAACTCATCATATGGGGACACGATTTACATAAGAAGTGGATCTGTAATAAATTTCCCCATAAATTCCTCCCCGCAGCATGCAAACCCTTTTAGTTCCACGGTGTATGCGCATATAATGATCCTCCACCTGGCTTGGGACCTTTTTATGTGGGAACATTAAACTAATTTTGCTCGGAATGTGGGATGGTTTCTCAAGATGGCACACCTGATTCTAAAGTGCAGATCACAAGGCTCCCTGGAAAGATGGATGGATCCCTCGAGGCTCTTTAGGCTCTCCCTTGCATTCAAAACTCCGCTCGGAGCCCAGCTCATCTCTGACAACCTTCTGCTTCACATTTGGTATCCCTGTGACAGCCACCAAATGATTGGGTGGGGTCAAGAAGTCAACCGACTTCCTCATATGCTTCTGCCATCATTTCATGCCTGGGCGGGGGTGGGAGCCAGCTGAGGTGTCTTGGGTCTTTGTAAGGGTGTTAGAGTGGCTAGGATGCTGATAGGAGTAAAAGATCTGGTGGAATACTTCACTGGACATGGATTAAGTGGTACATCCCATGCATCACATTTACCTGGTTGCAGCAAAAAGTCTGAGAAGTTTATGACATGACGGTATGCCTTCCTTCTAGAAATAAGTTGATTCTTAGCAGTGCATAGAATGGAGTGACTGGGAGACCGACTGGACTAATTTCTGGGGGTGCTATGGCTACAGATGATATGCATTAAAGATTTTCCTCTGTCAGCTACCAGATGCCACCCCATCCAGAAGCCAGGGATGAGCCCAGGAGAAGCTTGGCATGGAAGGTCTAACTTAATGAAAAGGATCTAAGGAAACACTAAAGTAGTATGTTTGCAACTGGAGGAAAAGCTAAACCAGGACCTTGTGGTATTTGTTACCTAAATGAGAACTCTTGCTGCATTCTTAACTTTCAGAAACCCCGACTGAATCTAAATCTCCTGCTTATGATTTGCGGAGTATGTCAGCTTAAAGCAAAGCTACATTATCCCTCTTGCTATAGCTGGGATGATTGCTGGGTTATGAGTGTATTTAGAAAACCCTGACATGAAAGAGATTGTAAATGAACAGATGAATAGAGCAATCAAAGGGCCATCCAATCAAATCTAAGCAGATCAGAACTTCCTGAAGCCTCAGACACAAAAATAGATGGAGTGCTCTGTGATACACCAGTCACTCATCTGAGATGCTTATGCAACTCAAATGCTGCTCGAGAGGCCGTCCCCAGCTCCAAGCACCAGCCAAACAGTATTCATGGAATAGGACCCCAAATTTTAGTATTGCCATAATTTATCTCTCTCTGTTTTTCAAGTATTTCTATGTTTAACTTTGATCAAGCAGTTTATGATGATTATTATGGTCATTTTCTAAGCAATGGTGACTGTTTGACACTTTGGGTTGTCAGACTGCTGGGGGCAGGAGTGATACAGGCACCTGGCGGTAAGGGCTAGGGATGCTGTTGCACAGGACAAGGCACAGGGCAGGCCGCCGCAAAGGGTTGGTGAGAAACCCTGATGTGGAGTGATGCTGTTGGCAATTTTTGTTTCAGAAAAAATGTCTCAAATTGTCACTGACTTAGACCAGGTCTAGGTTATACCTTAAGTAGCCCACTTCAATAATTTTCAATAATCTGATCACACCACATTCTCTTACAGTGTGTGCTCCAGATTCCTTAGTGTGGCAAACAGAGTGACTTTCTCTCAAGTCTCCCGACCCCGTTCAGCATCAGGACAAGTAGCCTATGTCATGTAGCTCCAGCCTCTTGACTCCACCACAGCTAAGTGATGCTCTCCGCCATGGTAAAGAGCAGGCTTTGAAATAGATCTGCGGGTGAAGTCCTGGTTCCTGTATTTACCAGATCTGTGACTTTGGGCAAGCTCTGCAATCTCTCTGACTCTATGTCCTCTTATTCATGATGCCAAGATATTTATAGAACCCCACAGGGATTGTGGGGATAATGCCCCAGGGGCCTCATGCATGACACTTGAATATCAGACACTATTTTACCTGCTCAGATGCCAATCTGTTCAAACCAAAACTACTGCAATAATGTCCTGATTGGCCTCTCTGCCTCTTTTCTTAGGATAGTCTATGATAGTGGTATATGTACTTGTTCATGGAGAGTAATTTAGGAAAACCTAAAAATTTTATTGCTCAAAACATTTTCTCATTCAAAAGGAAAAAACAGTTTTATTAAATTTCAAGGGAAAATATATGGGCTCTTCCAAGTTAGGTTAATTGCTGTATGCAATTGAATTATGTCAGTGAGAAAACTGTTGAGTTAATGGCTGGATATGTTTGATAATAGTAATAGGAAAGTGGCTTTCTTGTCTTTCATCCTTAAGTTTTAGTGGCCTCAGGGTCCAGGTTCCTCACTACTAATGTAGTCCATCCATCACATTGCTGACGTGGACATCCCCCTAAACACAAGCTGGATGGTGCTAGTGTTCATCACAAAGTTCACTCATGGCTCTCCAATTTCTCAGAGTTGCGTCCAGTGTCTCCACCCTTCAGGCCCACCATACATTTCTAGTTTTCTCCCACTTTCTTCCTTTCTTACTGCCCCACTACACTGAACTATTCCTCAGACATGCCTTGTGTTTTTCAAACATGTGTCATTGCTTATTTCTGCTGTGTTTGCAGCCTAGAAACCTGCCAAACTCCCATCCCTGCCTGTATAAACCCTACCCTTCACTTCTATGAAATCTTCATTGAATCTGTCAGTCAGACAGGATCACTCAGTTCTCTGTGTTCCCTTTGCAATTTTAGTTGTGTTTTTGTTAAAACATTGATTTAATTCTTTCAATTACAGGGAGCTCTTAATTCTTGGATTAGTGATGGTCTATATCAGTTTAAAATTGTGCCTTAGTCTACTTGTCTATTACCTACATTTGTGTCACAGTGTTTTGAAAATGGTATGTATTCAACTATATTTTTTCATTGAAAAGAGAGAAAAAATCACATAGTTATTAATAAGTTATACCCTCTTTGGTATCATTAGGATCAAATAAACTAATGTGGATCAAGGCATTTTATAACCTGCACAGTAATTGTCATACAGCATGCATTGCTATGATTACTGCACATTGGTAAAGTGCAGATACTCTTGTCATACAGACTTAGTTCACTCTGACTCCACAAGTTCCTGGGGGTCGTACTGCAGAGGTGAAAGGCTTTTGGACCAGGTTTGAAGCAAGTGACTTCACCCTCTTTGCCTCAGTTTTTTTTTTTCTAATTTCTATAATGGGGTCTTTATGAAGATTTAGTGAATGAGGTAGTATTATTTTCCTAGGGTAGGACTTGGCACATTGGAAGTAAGTGCTCAATCAATGTTAACTGTCATTATGACAACAAAAATGTATATAAATCATTGCTCAGTTTGGCAAATCATGACAAAAAGTTGGAGAAACAAACTTATCTTCTATCTCCTACATGCATTTCTCTAAAGAAAGGTTAACATTTTAACAGCAGATGAGTTGTTGTCTTAGGACAGTTTCACTATAGAATTGGATAATTTCTTTTGACTACCCCCCTGCTCATGGCCCTGTGTGCTCAGGGCTTCTCCTGGTGCTTAGTATTGGAAAACCTGCCCTGCTGGTAGGCTGAAGGACATCCGCTCTGCTAAGATTTTGGCTGACAGTAAAGACAGATGCTGTGTAAGGTTGAGTGAAGAAACATGATCTATATTTGGGCATACATTTTTTTTTTTGTTACATTATTTTCTTCTTACAAAAGAAATATGTGTTCATCTCTAGTTACCATGGAATTATCACTTGCCACTTACTGTCTGTCCCACTAAATGTTTATGTCTTTATACTTACTATAACTACTTTGAAGTTTTTATTTTATATTTCCAACATTTGTAGATTTTATGATATTATTAGGGCATGAATTATTTCTTTTGCTACTTTTTATCTTTCACAGGGAATCCATTAATGGATTCATGTAAACTCCTAAAATAATTATAATAATTAAAGTATTTTTATATTATAGTTATAAATATGGGAATAGGTAAGGTTCATATATCCAGACACCCCTGGGCAGAGACCAGGCAGGTAGCCTAAGGGAGCTGGTGGGTCTGGCTGGAGCTGTGTGAAGCAGGTAAGTGCAGGCTCTGCCTGAGGGTGCACCATCAGCCACAGCTGATAGTGGTTATGCTCAAATGCAAGCCAGTGTTGCCAGACCTTATGCCTATTCAAGAAAAGGCAGAAACCAAAAAATCTGAGTCATTGTTCTGGTCCTAGAATGTTGATGACTAGTTATTTTTAAAAGAAGATGTCAGTGGGCTACCCTGGGCCTACACTTTGTGATATGTGGTGTGTACAGTCATTATCAATATAATGGGCAAATTAAAAGTCTCGAGAAATGTGAAAGAGTGACTATTTCCTAATGGAAAGCAAACCAAAGTATCTCATCAACTGATTCTTGGACTGTTGGAACTGAGGAAATATTTAGGGTAGATATTTAGTATATTAGTAAGGCTGTCTCTGTTAATTTTTCAAATATGTTAATGTGGATAATTATAATTGGAAATAAACCAAATAGTAGTCCTAACTACTAGATTTTCTTTAAAAGTTCATTTTTGACCCATATGGCTTATGAGCTGTTTTCTCTAAACATTTCAATACATGATCAGGTTACTAGATGGTAGCGAATTGAAGATAAAGCAAAACATTTGCCTGTGATCATTAGTAACAGAAATATTTCCGTTGCCTGAGTCTGAATTAGCTTTTCACTCTGAGGTAGATCCTGCTGGTTGCTTACCCAATAAAGAAACATTTTCCCACTCTTCTTTTCACCAGAATCTGGAGTTTGGGTGGGGAGAATAGCAACGTGTCTAAAAAATGAACAAAAGCTTAAAAGAAATGAACAAAAGCTTAAAAGAAACAATATACTTCTGCTTCTTGCCCCTAGGCTGGCCCTGTGACTTGCTCCTGGACAATGAGAAATCTCTGGTTGAGGCTTCTCGAACAGGCTTTTAAAAGAGGACAGATGCACCTGACATGTACCTTTTGCTCCTCACCATCTCCCTTCTCTCTGCATGGAACATGTGCACGATACTGACATAATATTTTATCCATTTATTTCCCTGGTGCTTCTCTCTGACACTTTCCCCTCTACATTGTTTGGCTGCATCTTTTGATTTGCCTTTTACTGTGGCTCTGATTTTGTATATTATTTTTCATAGGGAAACCGTAAAGTTTTGTTGTACAGAATGGTTGAGCACACTTTGATTGATGAATAGTAATGATAAACATAGACTTCCATGACCACACAAAGAATCTGCCCTTCCTAAAGCACTTATCAAGATCGGATCCTGTAAGGAGTTCTGTTAGGTTTAATTTCATGCAATTACCATAAAAAAGAACAACAACAAGAAAAAGTATGTGTTTATGATAGCTTCAGTGAATTATGAAATTTGTTCCTGAAAGGAGAGAACTTCCATTTTGGCTGTGTCAGCGAGAACCTAATTCCCTAATCCTTTGCTTACAGTTTTATACATTTGACTTGCAGAATATCCCATGGACCGACATCTGGCAGTGTACAATTCAAATCGTGTCTCTTCACTCTCCAATTCACCCAGTGCTGGGCACCACAGGACATATTTGTACTGTGACACGACCTTTGTCCGTGCATCTTTGCATCAAGAAGTTGGGTGAGTTGACATTTTGGGCTGTAGGAGAGTTCCTGGCAGTTGCTCTTGTATAAGGATCACTAGCAATAACTTAACTAGACACAGAAGTGACTAATCCATGTAACTGTGAACCCAAATAACATCTATGCCCATCTCAATTTTCCTTTTATCAGATTCCCAAAATATCTGTGACCACTTGGAAGCCAACCTTTCAGGAGGGGAAGTAAACAGAGAAGCAGTTAGAGTGGAAATAGCAGCCTAAAAAGTTTAACATATTGTGCTTTTGCAAATTTTACAGTGTCTTATATATCCTACTAGGGCCTTGGATGGGACCTGTGCAAATGAGCTTAAGTTTCATTGGCTTCTGGGTGAATTTGCCTCTGCTTAAAGCTTGAATTAACTATAGACATGTTTGCCCTTTAAAGATAATGACTTAATTAATATCAGTTAATTATACAATTCTGACCTGCTCTCTTCTCCTAGAGATACTGGGGGGTAGAGTGTTAGAAAAACATATAAATTTCAAAGTATTTTTCAGTCTTTCTATGCCACCAAAAGGTAGGTTTGAAGATGAGGATTTGTGTTTTAGCTAAAGAGAGAGAGAGAGAGAGAGAGAGAGAGAGATAGAGAGAGAGAGAGAGAGACAGAGAGAGAGAGAGAGAGAGAGAGAGAGAGAGAAGGGACTAAGTATAGAGAAAAAAACAAATTACATAATAAAGGAAAAAGGATTGGGTTTGAAGAAAGGAAGCATTTCCACTATCTATTGTTATGGAACAAACCATCCCAAACGTAGTGGTTTAAAAGACAATCTGTCATGTATTCTCTGTCATGATTCTGTGGGTAGACTGAACTCAGTTGGGAAGTTTATCTGCTCCCTGGGATGTCAGCTGAGGCTGCATCATCTTGAAATTTGATGGTGGTGGTTCATCCAGGTGTTCCCTCACATGTTGGCAGTTGGTACTACCAGCTGGGACTGTTGGCCACATTACCTTGGTCTTTACTCCATGTGCTGGTCAACATTATATGAACTTCTTAGACCATGTTCCAACAAGACTCGAAGAGGGAGTGTTAGAACAAAAATGATAATTATAGATTATTTAGGGTCCAGCTTTAAAAATTTATACAGCATCATTTCTAAAACATCATGGATCAAAGCAAGTCATCATCCAACCTAGATTCAGGGGGGGAGTAACAGACTCCACTTTCTGATGGGATGAGTGGCAGAGAATATATGGCCACCAAGGGAAATGAGGATATCCAGAAGTTTGCATTCCTACAGGGTTGTCCCTGGACACCTGGATTATAAAAATAGAAATTAGTAAAGACAGGGAGACAATGCCTGACACATAGTAGGTACTTAAAATAGTTTATTGACTTAAATTTTATGGGCCAAGTTTCTCAGTTTGTAACTTCTAATGTATTTTAGATTCTCCAAAATGTTTATACAGTTGCTTCTTCAACAGCATGATTTGAGCTGTGTAGGTCCACTTAACTGTGAATTCTTTTCAACAAATACCTGTACTGTTTTCCATCTGTGGTTGGAAGTCCATGGATGTGGAGAGCCAAACATATGCATTTATCCATGCTATTTTACATAGGGTACTTGAGCATCCACTGATTTTGGTATCCACGGGGTATCCTGAAACCAACCCCTGGTGGGTACTGAGAGACAGCTTAGGTTTTTGGGGAGTTAAAAGTTGCATAAGGATTTCCCACTACGTGTGTGGTCAGAGTCCCTAACCCTAAGCTTGTTCAAGGGTCAACTGTACTTTCAACAGCCCTGTTATAGTCTCACATCGCTTATCAAATTGAATCCTGTTTCGGATGAGAATATCTGGTTACTGTAGTTTTGGATTATTTGTCTGTGGTCTTGACTTGTCTAGCTCTCTCCCATTTTGATTTCATGGGCTTATTTAGAGCCTTGTTGCTTTCTTTTCTACTTTTCTTTACTTAATAGGCATTTTTGAGCCAGGGCAGGAGAAATAAACTCTTAAGGTTGGGGTTTCCCCTAACCTGTAGGTTCAAAGGCAGTCTGTCTAAAAAGGTGAGCTCTCTGACAGTGGGAGTGATAGCCCAACCATAGCATATATTTGTCTCACACTACAGTATTTCTACTGAAAATTAAAGGAGGGGGGAGCCAGTTTACACACACACACACACACACACACACACACACACACACCCACACACACACACACACACAAATAAAAGTTTGGAAGATGGAGGGGCAATCAGGGACTTGTTTGTCCACATGAAATATTAATTTGAGTGCAAGAGGAAGCTATGAGAACCATAAAGATGAGGTGGCAATAAAAACCCTTGATGCTGTACAACTCACCTGGGATTAAAACCCAAGGCCATCCTGGAACCTGATACAACCATTCGTGTTGTAATCTAAAGCCTTGTCAATGTATCACAGGTGCACACCACATGACCAGGTGGGGAAAAAAGAGGTGAAGCCAACTGGGAAGAGATGTGGCGGTTTCATCTTCAACATACATACATCCCAAAGTGTGAGTGTGCATCTGGTTTCTATTTCAGAACTTTTACTGGTAGCTTTACCCAAAGTGGGGCAGACAATTCTGTGAGTTAGGGAGACCATATGTTAACGAGGGGCTGGGAGGGATATAGTGTGACAGTGATGCTGAGGGACCTAGGAAGACTGCTGGGGACTAAGATGATGCAATTAAGGGAAGGAGGTGTACAGACTTGAAGTTGAGCCACCTAAACAGTCATATGTTGCTTGGCATTGCTAAATCTTCAGGGAGTCCAAAGAATTTTGAAGACATGAATTTTAAAAAAATGTTTTTAGAATGATTGCATTTTGGACAAAGCTAAAATGCTTTTCTGATGTGGAACAGATGAAAAATCATTGAATTCTAGAGCTGGAAGGGATTTGAGTCATCCAGTCCAGCTCTTTATTGACAGGTGAATCCCTGAAGGTGTCATGTGTCAAATGGGTTACTGACCTGTCTAAGGTTACAGAGTTTGTGTTAGAGGCAGCCTAGAGACCCATATCCCCACCCTCTGTGCAGGGCTCTGGGCTCTTTTCTTGAATGTATGCTTCTATGTGGAGCATCAGCCACGTTAATGTGTTAAGCCTCCACTGGTCCCAGCCTCCTGGGCCACTTCCCTGCCCTTGATGATCAGCTGCATTGAATTTGTCCAGGGGCATTTGTTGAAATTCATATTTGGGAACATTTTTCTTATTTTTAAGTGAAGTGAGTCCATGCTGGAAGCCTCTCTCAATGGTGTGGGAACATGGGGATGCATTTGTGTCCATCAGGAAAGCCATTATCTCACTTCTAGAAAGCAGTGCCTGGACACACCCCCCCAATACAAGCACTCTTCACCAGTTACTGTTGGGGCTACCCCTGAGCTCTTCATTTTGTTCATATGTATATATGCATTGAGGAAGGCTTTGTTGATAACCTATTTTAGGCAAACTACCTTGATGGATGCTGTAGGGGTGACATATGAAATGCCATGAAACAGACTGTTAGGTAGGGTTGAAAGTGTAACACTAAGTTTTAAGAAAAGAAGTATTTAAAGGGTTTAGTATTTAAAGGGATGAGAGGAGGTTGGTTTTACAGCTGAGGCTTTTTTTTTTTCTTAATTAAATCTTTATTGTTCAGATTATTACATTTGTTTCTCTTCCCCCCCCCCCATAACTCCCCTCCTCCTAGTTCCCGCCCCACCCTCCGCCCTCACTCCCCACCCACTGTCCTCATCCATAGGTGCACGATTTTTGTCCAGTCTCTTCCCGCATCTCCCACACCCCTTTCCCCCCCCAAGAATAGTCAGTCCATTCCCTTTCTATGTCCCTGATTCTATTATAAGGACCAGTTCATTCTGTTCATCAGATTATTTATTCACTTGATTCTTAGATTCACTTGTTGATAGATGCATATTTGTTGTTCATAATTTGTATCTTTACCTTTTTCTTCCCCTTCCTCTTCTTAAAGGATACCTTTCAGCATTTCATATAATCCTGGTTTGGTGGTGATGAACTCCTTTAGCTTTTCCTTATCTGTGAAGCTCTTTATCTGACCTTCAATTCTGAATGATAGCTTTGCTGGATAAAGTAATCTTGGTTGTAGGTTCTTGGTATTCATCACTTTGAATATTTCTTGCCACTCCCTTCTGGCCTGCAAAGTTTCTGTTGAGAAATCAGCTGACAGTCGTATGGGTATTCCCTTGTAGGTAACTGAGTTTCTTTCTCTTGCTGCTTTTAAGATTCTCTCTTTGTCTTTTGCTCTTGGCATTTTAATGATGATGTGTCTTGGTGTGGTCCTCTTTGGATTCCTTTTGTTTGGGGTTCTCTGCGCTTCTTGGACCTGTAAGTCTATTTCTTTCACCAGGTGGGGGAAGTTTTCTGTCATTATTTCTTCAAATAGGTTTTCAATATCTTGCTCTCTCTCATCTCCTGGCACCCCTATAATTCTGATGTTGGTACGCTTGAAGCTGTCCCAGAGGCTCCTTACACTATCTTCGTATTTTCGGATTCTTTTTTCATTTTGCTTTTCCGGTTGGGTGTTTTTTGCTTCTTCACATTTCAAATCTTTGACTTGATTCTTGCACTTCTCTGGTCTGCTGTTGGGAGTCTGTATAGTATTCTTTATTTCAGTCGGTGTATGCTTAATTTCTAGTTGGTTCTTTATCACAATATCGAGGGTCTCATTAGATTTCTCGAGGATCTCATTAAGTTTATCGGCGGCTTCTAGACAGTTCTTGAGAGACCTTAAACGTGTGGTTCTGAACTCTATATCTTCCATTGACAATTTTGTCCTGTTTCTTTGTCTCTGCATTTTTTATGCTTTCTTGGTGCACCCCCTAGTGGTCTTTCTGCGCAGTCTTGTAGTTAAGACTTGATTGTTGTAGCTAATACTAGGGGGGATTTGACCTCCAGGCCAAGTGGCTGTGAGAATCAGCTGTGTCTGCAGTGAGAGAACTTCTGTCCTCTAGGGAGGTGCTAATCTGGCGTTTGCCTGAGGCTATCCGGCAAATACCTCTGTGCAGGGCTTGGGCGGGGCGGGTGGGTTGCTCGGGCTCGGGATCAACAGGGTGGGCGGGAGAGAGCAGTTATGGCTGCTCTCAGTCCTGTCCCCAGGGGGTCTGACTCTCTGAGTCCCAGCAACTGCTGCAAACCTCGGAGAGAAAGCTGCACTCGCTCTGACCGAAGCCAGACAGTCCCGCTTCTCCCGTTTGAGTCAGGGTCCCTAAAGATTCACCCGGATCTGGAGCTCAGAGTCTGCGACTCCCTCCCGATTGAAAACGCCAACCGTGCCCTCAGCCACCAGCCCGCTCTGCATGCATTCCGCACCTCAGTATTTGACTTCAGCACTGCGCCTCCTCTGAGTGTCCATATGCATTTCTCTTTCCTCCTAGTTGTAGGACTTCCACTCAGCCAGCGTTCCTGTGGTTCTGGGTGATGTGCGTTCCGTCTTTTAGTTTCACTTTTGAAGTGGTTGTTCGAGGCAGCAAACTCCTGAGTTAACCTATGCCGCCATCTTGGTTCATCTACAGCTGAGGCTTTTGATCTTGGTGTTAAGAGTTGAATAAGATGTGGCTGTGGAGAAGGGAGGAGAAGCATTTGGATGGGGAAGGCTGTGTGAACAGAGGCACCTCCTGCTCATCCCTGGAAGCCAGTCTCAGAGAAGAGGATGATTGAGCTGTCCCTGTTGCTGCTGCTACCCCACAGACAATTATCCCAACTCTTTCACTAAGAGGAGAATAATTTTTCAATTTCCTTTTCCTCTTCTTTTTCCCTAATCTCTGTCATTTCGGTTAGACATTAATAAAGAATAAACTGGGAAATAAGTTAATTAGCTTTTTAACAATACTTACCTTCATATTATCATCAGAATCTCTAAGAGTGAGTCCCTTAGGGAGAAAAAGGGAAAGGGACAGCTAGTGTCTCATAAACATCAAAATAGATCCCCCTCCCAGTCTCTGAACTTTCCCATGTTCTGCTTGGTTTTATTCTCCTTGAAACTCCAGTTGTATACTCTTGAGTGTTAGCAAACTTGATGACATAGGACTGCTTTTCTGAATGGGGAAGCTCCTGGGAGCTCTTTCTTTACGTGGCCCCGGGGGGTTGAAAAGGGCCCACTTTGCTTGTCTGGGAAGGACACCCAATGAAACCTTGAGCGATATGTCAAGGATCAGTGGGTTTGGATGTGTGCTTTTGGCAGTGTTGAGCTGCCATGAGCATCTGTCAGGCCTGCTTTTTTATGGCTCCCTTCAGACAACTTGAAAGAGATGAAAAGGTTTATTGGATCTGGGGAAGAAAGTGGTCAGGAAGGAGCATGAGGAGAGCTCAGGTTCCCCTCTGATGTCTCAACACATGGTTTCTTTGCTGGCCGAGTGAGGTGTGTGCTTTGCATTCTCATTCTTTCCCCCGAGAGCTTCTCTCTCTCTCTCTCTCTTTCTCTCTCTCTCTCTCTCTCTCTCTCTCTCTCTCTCTCTCTCTCTCTCTCCCCCCCCCCCACTTCACTGGGAGCCATCTTTGTGCATTATCTTTGGAACTTAGTGCCTTTTATTTCTTTGTTTTGGGAAACTTGGAGTCAGCATTTGGTATTTCAAATGGGGCAATCTTCTTAGCTCTGTGTTTTTGGAATTCTTTCTGGAAGATGTAAGAGGGGTCGAAATGCTATGACCACCTTTGCACAAGCCCCCTACCCTCCTCTCAGAGCTCCGTGAAGCTTTTTGCTTCTCTTCTGCTGTAGCTCATGTTAGTTCTTTGGGCTCTGTGGCATATCACCTCCTGTGATGATCATTTTAACTAAATTTATCTGACATTTTAACTATTTTAGACTCTGGCAGTAAGTAACCCAGGCATTGCTTGGAGCAATTTTAGGAACGGTGGTTTAGCTCACATTTCTCAAAATGATATCTTTTTGCTGCCACTTGAGATCTGACTTTGTGACTTTATTTGTTCATTCATTCATTTGACAAGTATATATTGATTATCTATTAGTTTCAGGCATTGTCTTGGTATCTAGGAATATGTTAGGAAAAACAGATAAAATGTGTTACTTCAAGAAAGATGACAACTTGATAAGCAAATAAATAACATAGAGAGTATGTTATATGGCAGTAGGTTTTGAAACACTTGGTCATACCCTTTCTCTTGGCCTTGGATACCACTCTTTCTTGGTTTTTCTACTTTGTATGTATGGCAGGTCTCATCCCCTCTCACCTATTCCCGAACATCACTCCAAAAATTCCTCTCTCAGTTGTGACCAATTGTCCTTCTCCACTTGATCATCAAATGTATTTTACTATCTCTCATCTTAATAAAATGAAAACCTCACTTATATAAATTGATGTGGTGAAAGGCTTCTGGAGAATTAGAAGTCAGGCTTGTACCCATCTAGTAGGAGGTCAGAGGACTTTCCTTTCTCTGGCGGAAGCAGGTATAGGAGAAAAAGCTGCAGATGTTATTACAGAAAAGGATAAAAGTAAAAGTCCCATTACACTAAAGCAGTGGTTCTCAACCTTCTGGCCCTTTAAATACAGTTCCTCATGTTGTGACCCAACCATAAAATTATTTTCGTTGCTACTTCATAACTGTAATGTTGCTACTGTTATGAATCGTAATGTAAATATATGATATGCAGGATGGTCTTAGGCGACCCCTGTGAAAGTGTCGTTCGACCGCCAAAGGGGTTGCGACCCACAGGTTGAGAACTGGTGCCCTAAAGTGATGCTCAGCAGCTTACAATACTAGTTCAAGCAAACAGAATTTTTTCTTTTCTTTTTCAATATGCATAGGTGGTCACAAAGCAATGGATAACATCCAGTGCTGAGCCAATAAAAATTATAGGATTATGGGGAAGACATGATTTAGGGATTTAGGGACTAGAAGAGATAAGGGGAAATATTGTATCTATGATATTGCATCCAACATAGAATTATATACCAAGAGGGATTCATAATCCAATGTGAGGGTAAAATACAGACAGACATTCTCAAATACGCATGTTATCAAGGAATCTTCTTTCCAAACTTCTGAGAAGCTACGGGCCAAAGACTTGCAACCCAGGAAATAGAAAAGTCGACAGAGGGAAAGTGACCAGGGGAATTTCCAGGATGGCAAGAAGGAAAACCCTGGAACATCAGCTCTGCAGTAGGACTAGAGAGTGACCCTTCAGTCTGAATCAGGAAGAGTAGGCAAAAATTAAATGTAATTAATGAATTTACTTTATATATTTGAAAACATGGAAAATTGTATTGAGAGGCTATGAGAGAATAAAGGAAGACCTGGTCATGACTGACTAGAAAACTAAGAAAACCCAGTAAAGGGAAAAGGTTCTATAAGGAAGGAAATGTAATGATGCTCAATAGTTGTCACAGTGGTGAGCAATATTCAATAGTCACAATAATGGATATATTAAATTATATAAATCTGAACAGTAGATTGTGGGAAAAGTTAGTGTGGGTATAGGGAATGGCTGTGTAAATGAGCTAAAGTATCCTCTACCATAGTGAGAAATCAATCCGTATTGGTTAAAATTGAAAGTGAGAAAGAAGAAATAATATAAGCACAGTATCTTAAAGTAGTTCCATACCAGAAGAAAAGCTAAAATAGCTGAAAGTGGCTGTTTCTTGGAAAAAGGATGTTAGTAAGGGAGGGAAGGTGAGTCAGGGGACTGACTATTGTCCTTTGTTATATACCTTTCAACGTTCTTCTTCTTCTTATTATTTTTTTTATTAGTTAAGGTATTACAAATGTGTCCTCATCCCCCCCATTAACCCCCAACCCCCCCCCCCCCCCCGCCCCGCACACTCATGCTCCCATCCCCCTGTTGTCCATGTCCATTGGTTTGGCTTATATACATGTATACAAGTCCTTCGGTTGATCTCTTCCCCTTACCCCCCGCCCTCCCCTACTTTCCTTCTGGGGATTGATAGCCTGATTGCTGTTTCTCAGTCTTTGGGTCTGTCCCTTTTCATCAGTCTATGTTGTTATCTATAATCCACAAATGAGTGAGATCATGTGGTATTTATCTTTCTCCGACTGGCTTATTTCACTTAGCATAATGCTCTCCAGTTCCATCCATGCTGTTGCAAAAGGCAAGAGTTCCTTTTTTTTTTTTTTTTTTACCACAGCATAGTATTCCATTGTGTATATGTACCACAGTTTTCTAATTCCATTCATCTGCTGATGGGCACTTAGGCTGTTTCCAAATCTTAGCTATGGTGAATTGTGCTGCTATGAACATAGGGGTGCATATATCCTTTCTGATTGGCGTTTCTGGTTTCTTGGGATATATTCCTAGTAGTGGGATCACTGGGTCAAATGGGAGTTCCATTTTTAGCTTTTTGAGGAAACTCCATACTGTTCTCCACAGTGGCTGCACCAGTCTGCATTCCCACCAGCAGTGCAGAAGGGTTCCTTTTTCTCCACATCCTCTCCAACACTTGTTGTTTGTTGATTTGTTGATGATAGCCATTCTGACAGGTGTGAGATGATAACGCATTGTTTTGATTTGCATCTCTCGTATAATTAGTGACTTTAAGCATGTTTTCATATGTCTTTCGGCCTTCTGTATGTCCTCTTTTGAAAAGTGTCTATGTAGGTCCATTGCCCATTTTTTTATTGGATTGTTTATCTTCCTTTTGTTAAGTTTCATGAGATCCCTGTAAATGTTGGAAATTAAACCCTTATCGGTGGTATCATTGGCAAATATGTTCTCCCATGTAGTGGGTCTTCTTGTTGTTTTGTTGATGGTATCCTTTGCTGTGCAAAAGCTTTTTATTTTGATGTAGTCCCATTTGTTTATTTTCTCTTTAGTTTCCATTGCCCTAGGAGCATTATCAGAGAAGAAATTCCTTTGGAATATGTTTGCGATTTCACTGCCTGTGGATTCCTCTAGTATTTTTATGGTTTCCCGTCTTACGTTGAAGTCTTTTATCCATTTGAGTTTATTTTTGTGTATGGTGTGAGTTGGTGGTCTAGTTTCATCTTTTTGCATGTATCTGTCCAATTTTCCCAACACCATTTATTAAAGAGACTGTCTTGACTCCATTGTATGCTCTTGCCTCCTTTGTCGAATATTAATTGGGCATAGTGGTTTGGGTCGATTTCTGGGGTCTCTATTCTATTCCATTGATCTATATGTCTGTTCTTGTGCCAGTACCAAGCAGTTTTATGAACAGTGGCTTTGTAATACAGTTTGATATCTGGTATTGAGATCCCACCTACTTTGTTCTTTCTCAGGATTGCTGCAGCTATTCGGGGTCTTTTTTTTATTACAGATGATTTTTTGGAACGTTTGTTCTAGATTTGTGAAATATGCCGTTGGTAATTTAATGGGGATTGCATTGAATCTATAAATTGCTTTGGGTAGTATGGACATTTTGATGATGTTGATTCTACCAATCCATGAACACGGTATATTCTTCCATCTGTTTATGTCTTCCTCTATCTCTTTTTTCAGCGTCCTGTAGTTTTTGGCATATAAGTCTCTTACCTCCTTAGTTAAGTTTATTCCTAGGTATTTTAATTATTTTTGTGCAATGGTAAATAGGATTGCTTCTGTAGTTTCACTTTCTCTAAGTTCACTATTGGTGTAAAGAAATGCCATGGATTTCTTAGCATTAATTTTGTATCCTGCTACATTGCCAAATTCATTTATTAAGTCTAATAATTTTTTGATGGAGTCTTTAGGGTTCTGTATGTACAGTATCATGTCATCTGCAAATAAGGACAGTTTTACTTCTTCTTTTCCAATCTGGATGCCTTTTATTTCTTCTTCTTGTCTGATCGCAACGGCTAGTACATCCAGTACTATGTTGAACAGGAGTGGTGAGAGGGGGCATCCCTGTCTTGTTCCTGTTTTTAGGGGGAATGGTTTTAGTTTTTGCCCATTGAGTATGATGTTGGCTGTGGGTTTGTCATATATGGCTTTTATTATGTTGAGGTATGATCCCTCAATTCCTATCTTGCTGAGAGTTTTTATCAAGAAAGGGTGTTGGATTTTGTCAAATGCTTTTTCCGCATCAATTGATATGACTGTGGTTTTTTTCTCTCAATTTGTTTATGTGATGTATCACATTTATTGATTTGCGGATATTGTACCATCCTTGCATCCCTGGGATAAATCCTACTTGGTCATGGTGTATGATCTTTTTGATGTACTGCTGGATCCAATTTGCTAGGATTTTGTTGAGGATTTTGGCATCTATGTTCATGAGGAATATTGGCCTGTAATTCTCTTTCATTGTGTTGTCTTTATCTGGTTTTGGGATTAGGGTGATGTTGGCTTCATAGAATGAGCTGGGAAGTGTTCCTTCCTCTTGGATCTTTTGACATAGTCTGAGGAGGATAGGTTTTAGGTCTTCCTTGAATGTTTGGTAAAACTCCCCTGTGAATCCATCTGGCCCCAGGCTTTTGTTTGCTGGAAGCTTTTTGATTACTGCTTCGATTTCCTCCATAGTTATTGGCCTATTGAGATTTTTAGATTCTTCCTGGTTAAGTTTTGGAAGGTTGTATTTTTTCTAGGAATATTTCCATTTCCTCCAGGGTGTCTAGTGTGTTGGAGTAGAGTTGTTCATAGTATTTTCTAACAATCCTTTGTATTTCTATGGGGTCTGTTGTTATTTCTCCTCTTTCATTTCTGATTTTGTTTATTTGGGTCCTCTCTCTTTGTTTCTTGGTGAGCCTGGCTAGAAGTGTATCAATCTTGTTTATCCTTTCAAAAAACCAGCTCTTGGTTTTGTTGATCTTTTATATTGTTTTTTTGGTCTCTATGTCGTTTATCTCTGCTCTGATCTTTGTTACATTCTTATTATTTTTAAAAGGTATGTATAATTATGACTGATAAGTAAGCATCAACTTCAGGAAAATGAATGAATGAGGTAAAATGGAGACCAAAGGATTTGTGGTCTCTCTATCTATCTTGGCATGTGAATGAGATGAAAGAAGGGAAATATGTTTCCCAGAAGTGGCAACTTAGTTTACCCAGGGTCAGTACATTTGGTTACAGGAGTTGGCTGTTTTCTGCATCATGAGTGCTTAACTACACCAGGTCAAAAATGGTGTTCCTCCTCCTCTGTCGGAATCAAAGATGAGAAGTAACGTACATCCCTACCCTCACCAGAAGCGATATTTTCACATGAGTAGCATGGTAGCAAATATGATTTTTATCCTTTGGAATTTAAACATTTGGCCTGGATTATAACACATTCAAAAGTCCCTCTCAAACTATGCTCTTAGCCTTTCTAAATGTGAACTGGATGGGAAAAACAGAACTATTGGCATGGAGGTCAAGGGGAATTTGTTTATACTCTTTGCTCTACTCTGACTTGACTGGCACACTTGGGTCTTCATCCCTTGCACATTTTTATTGACTGCAAACAGAAGAGGTGTACCTCCATATCCAGGTGTCCATGAGGTGGCCAGACGATTCGATTCCTTGGTTTAGCGATTCACCTCTCAGCTAAGAGAGAGGAAAGCTGCTGTAAAGGCATAGATATGTATGGAAACCAGAGCCTTGTTAAACTCATAACCTTATGGAGCATTGTTTTTATCTCCCTGTGCCCCTTTTAAATCAACATGCCCATTTTATGTTTTTTATTGTTGTTATTATTACATGTGATATCATTGGAGAAGAAACTTGATTCTTTTAACAGGTCCGTTCTTTGCTAGGTTTTATACTCACTTGGCTTGCAAGTGGGCCCCAAAATATATTTCTGGAAACATCTATAATAATAAAAGCATAATATGCAAATTGACTGAATGGCCGAACAGCGGAATGACCGTCTGGACAATCTTCCAGACAAAGCTGAAGCTGGGAGGCCTGGCCAAGGCAGCCGGGGCTGTGAAGGCCTACTCTTGCACAAATTTCGTGCATCAGGCCTCTAGTTGTATATAAATGATAAAGAGTGAAAAGCTGACATCTTTTGTAAACTGGAGTGTCATGATGCTTTCGGAAAGAGTGGGTAAAATTGAGTGAATCTGGTTAGATAGACCATGTAGTCTGATGATTCTGATTTCACCATATATTATAGTTCAAAGATGTGGTAAATAGGGCAATGTGGTGATCTCCCATGTGTGGGTATGTAGAAGTGTTGAACACTCATACACACATATGTTTAAGTTAAGAATAAATATGTATGCACATATGGCAATGATAAAGCCATGGTTGAGAAGAAAGAACATGACATCACTGGAGTGAACCAGGGACAGGAGCTTTAGGAATGTAGCAAGGAAAGGAGATTAGAAGAAGTTAGGAGGTTCACGCTAAAAGGTGAAAGGTGCAGTCTTTTTGTGTAGCTGGAAGTTTTTGTTCAGCTGCCTTCTGCTTGTAAACAAGGAAATGGCGGCCCAGGGGGAAGGAAGTAACACATAGCCAGTTAGTGGCAGAGTTGACATGGGGAAAAGGTAAAAATGTTAAGAACTGATCCCAGCTGAAATGGCCTATTGTCCACCAGAATTCAGGCGGGGAGGCCAAACAAGTTGGAGATGACTGAAGATAAAAAGAAGTTCATCTTGAATACATCAGTCTTATGTATTAATTCATACCAGCTGGGAGTTTGATTACAATTTCTAATCATTTTTAGACCTCAAGTAATTACATTACAGTAACTGAATACTGCTTTTAAGAATTGACTGAGAGTGTTAAGACTGAGAGTGTGATGACTAAGCTTGGAGAAGGGATTGGAAGAGGACACGGGGCTTAGAGCACAGTGGCAGGGTCCAATTATGGAGAGGAGACAGGGACTCCTTGAAAGAAAGGCACTAGCATTTGTTTAGTGTGTTGAGTAACTCAGAGTCCCAGCAAGAAATAGAGGGCGCACTCAAATTGGGTAATTGAGTATTTAATAAGGGAACTATATGCAAAAGTGTGGCCAAGATTTAGGGAAAGACACATTGATATGACCACATGGAGCTGGCGGCAATGGAGCCCTTACCACCCTAGGCCAGAAAAGGCAAGTGGATGGAACCCGCAAGGGAGTAGCTCCAGCTCTAGGGAAGTTACCGGCAGGAAATAAAGATATAAGGAGGTAGCAAAACCATGTGATAAGGTAGGAAAGGAGCCAAAGGCAAAAAAAACAAATAGATCCTCACTTCACTCTTCTCCAACACTCTGACCTCCTACTGGTACCTTCTTTACCATCCCAACAGGAAGTTCAATGGGGGCCACTGAAGTTCATTGACATAGTCTATATGGGTCAGCCTCCCAGAGCATAGAGCAGAGGAGGGCAAAAAGTATATCTGAAATGGAAAATGCAAGGTATCTAGGACAGGGGTCTCAAGTGATTGCAAGACACTTTCCATAAACTGCAAATTGATTTATTATCTAAATACACCTGTTCCATGTGAAACCATTTCCCCACCTCAAGACAGTAACATATGCTACCTTTACCAGGTTTTAGAAACAATTGCAAAAGGCCACCTCTGAGGGTGCTCTTTAACATGTTTCTATGATTCTACCACCTGACACTGTTCTTTAACTTAACATGGTAAGATGGCTCTCCCAGGCTCTTTGATAAGTTACAAGGTCTTATTTGACCTTATATGCTTATAAAAAATTCAACTCTCTTGAATTTAATGCATTATCTCAAATTAAATGCATTATTCACATGACAAAGTCTACCATATGACTTAGTTTTATTCCCTTTAGTCCTGACCCATGATAACCACCGTGGTTTCTAGGTATAAAGGAATGTGAGACTGTTTAATTTTGAAAGTGCATGGATTTCAGTGGAAACAGGATAGCTTGTTCCCATAGATTCAACTTGTGCAACATACTAGTAAGACCAAATCCTGCTTCAATATTTGTGAGTTAAGTAATATATTTTATCAGCTAAGCTTGTGGTGTTTAGACCTAGTAACATGTAATTGACATTACAATACTCTGGCTCTAAATTAGAATGGAAAAATAATTTACATATACTTAGAAATACAACTGCCAAATGAACAAGGATGCTTGTTTGGACTTTTGATGGGTTCTCTTCATAGTGATGATGATGAAAATGATGATGTTAATACTGGTGATGGTCAGTAGTTATTAAGTCCTTACCATATGTGTAGAAGAGTTTCATACATCAGCAACCCAATGGGGAGCTTCCTATTCTATGTATGAGGAAATAGTCCTGGAGAAGTTAAGTAACTTGACTAAGGTCCCACAGCTATTAAGTGATAGAGTCAGGATTCTTAGTTCTAAATAATGATTATTTGATAATCATCAGAAGACATCACAATGAGCAGTATAGATATTCAGCCATTCTAAATAGTTGGTGCAGAAACCATCCTAGGAAACATTCCAAAATGGGATTTTGAAGCTGGATCATTTATCAGTTGGCTGGGAATGAAGCCCCCTTCACAACCCCTGATATGTGGTTGCAGAGCAATTGTCAAAATCTTCACTGGTGTTGAACTTGAATGAGACACAGATGGATGGGAACTCACTACTGGGGGCAATATTTCCATTTTTGAGAGGTTCACTTCGTAGTTAGTTATAAGGATGATGACATTGGATGCCTCTTTTTAGGGCCTATTGAGGAATTGGAGAAAATAGTGATAGACTGAGGGTGATTAATTATCAATTTAAAGTTAAGTGTGAAAGCCAGAGAACCCATGACAGCATATAAAAGATGCTCATCTGCTGCAGTGAGAGAACAGAAAAAGCAGATGAGCCATAACTTAATTCTCAATTTTAAGGGTAGCAGAGCACAAGGTAAGGTTAAAGTCTTCACTCTGGCAAAGCTGTCCTGCCAAGGTTAGGACACTGATTGTAAAAAAGTGAGACTTTGAGATTTGGCCTGGTAATAATACACTAGAACATTTTGTATCCTCAAAATTTGTCTGTTATCCCTTGAACCTTCTGGGCCTACTGTAGGCCCATTCCTCCTTGTATGGTCTAATACTCACCTCTTTTTAAAGAAGATGCAGAAATACTTATCTTGGACAACAACAGTTATCTACCTTCATCTTTCTGGTCAGCAGACCAACAATCAGTGTCAGGTTACAATATAACTTAGCAAGGGAAGAGCTCTTATGCCAAAGGAGGAAAGGAATATACCTCTAAGAAGCTGATACCAGCAGGAGCTAGGAGAATATGGATCCTGTGGGTACTGAATAAAGTGGGATGGTGAGATACAGTTGGATAAGAAAAATTTATTGAGATAGGAACATTTTCTTAAGATATAGAACTTTAAATCTGTAAAATACACAAGAATATGATGCTTACATGCTGCTAGAATTTCGCTTAAAGCTTGGAGATGGTGATGGTCCCACTGAATGTAGTAGAGATGCCAAAACTGTCATGGCAGATGGTGGATGGATCAAAACACTAAGAGACAAGGGCATGCTAGTGTGCAAAATCTGTCAGCCAACTATATTCTGTGTGAGAGTTTAAAGGACACTCCACTTAGCAAAATGATAAGGAATGCCCTGGGGAGAGGGTCCACAGCATTGTTGAGAGGCTCAGTGGTAGCTGTCCTCTGAGGCCAGGGCTGATAAAAGGGGTGCTATTATAGAACTGGGCTCTGATGCAAGAGGATTGACTAGAGTAGTGGTTCTCAACCTTCCTAATGCCGCAACCCTTTAATACAGTTCCTCATGTTATGGTGACCCCCAACCATAAAATTATTTTCGTTGCTACTTCATAACTGTAATTTTGCTACTGTTATGAATCATAATGTAAATATCTGATATGCAGGATGTATTTTCATTGTTACAAATTGAACATAATTAAAGCATAGTGATTAATCACAAAAACAATATGTAATTATATATGTTTTTTCTGATGGTCTTAGGCAACCCCTGTGAAAGGGTTTTTCGACACCCAAAGGGGTCGCTACCCACAGGTTGAGAACCACTGACCTAGAGCCTGATATTATAAGTCAGGTAGGGGCACCTGCCCATCAGAAGCAAGATGAGAGCAATTGTAGTAATTCACAGCAAAGTTGGAGTGGCAGCCAGTCAGCCTGACCCACAGAAAGCTATGGAGATGGTTAATAGAATATAGTGTTCTTAGGGGAAAGATAGATGGACAGCCAATGATAATATTACTTAATCAAAGGAATTGAAGAATTAATGATCAGGAGCCTGAGGGCAGCTACTTTAGTAGAAAGTCACAATTCCTAGCTCTGCTTCAAGACTTGATCTGGTCTTCAGACATGAAAACCTGTGACTAAAAAGAGGCTGAGTATTCAGGACAAAAGACTTTCTGACACCATGACAACTATACACATTAATTATACTCCCAGTCACTTGCCAAAGGGGCCTATGGCTATTTACTTGGGAAACTGTATATTGAAAAAAAGGCATAAATAAAATATTTTGCGGACTCTTGGATACAGTCCAAGTTGGGTTGTTTTTAGGGCCCTCAAATATCATCACTGACCCCCTGTTATATATGGATATGAATAGTAAATGGTTGGTAGTTTGCGAAGAACTTAGAAGAAGAAAGATTAGAATATTAGAGACTGGGAAATTGGGGGAGCAAAGGCATGTGGATGGACCTGTGAAAGGGGCATGAAGTTTGAAGGCCTTTGTATCACCTGTTATTTCCCACCAGAAAAACCTCCTTCATGGAACAGGCACTAGACCAGCCGTGGGCAAACTACGGCCCGTGGGCCGGATCCGGCCCGTTTGAAATGAATAAAACTAAAAAAAAAAAAAGACCGTACCCTTTTGTGTAATGATGTTTACTTTGAATTTATATTAGTTCACACAAACACTCCATCCATGCTTTTGTTCCGGCCCTCCGGTCCAGTTTAAGAACCCATTGTGGCCCTCGAGTCAAAAAGTTTGCCTACCCCTGTACTAGACAGAATGACTTGAACAGTTCATGTCAGCCAGACTGTAATTGGCCACTTGATTTTGAGCACAATGGGCTCATATTCAGAGTAGTCTTCATGACAGGCATGGGAAGGGGCCCCACAGCACAGGCTCCTACTCACCTGATGCAGCTATTACTGCTGCTGAATGTCCAACCTACCAACCTGTCCAACCTGGACCCTGCATAGCATTGTCCTTCAAAACCAACCAGACACTGTGGACACCCAACCCCACAAGTCTAAAAGGGGGCAGTGATCATCTTGACTGGAATTGGTTTATATTCCAGGTATGGATTTGCCTTTCCTGGTGGTAGGGCCATGTGCATTACACTATCTGACACCTTATAGAGTGCTTTATTCACTGAAACAAGATACAACAAGATATTGCCTCAGACCAGGGCCTGACTTATATCACAGGAGGTATGGCAGTGAGCACATGACCAAAGGTCCACTTGTCCTGTCACATACCAAGCCACTCAGAAACTGTCAGCTTGTAAGGAAAGTGGAGTAGCCTTTGGCAGGTATGGCTAAGGAGCCACGTTGGAGGAGATAACAAATAGAGCACCATCATACAGGTTGTGGTAACATCCTACGTTCATTTACATAGGCTGTGTTCCTAATATGTGGAATACTTGGGTCTAGGAACCAAGGGTTGGAAATAAAGTAGCCCTGCTTATCATCATTCCCATGACCTACCTGGAGGTATTTGTGCTTTGTGTTCCTGGAACTGTAACCTCTTCAGTTCTAGAGGTCCCCAAAGGTAGAACACTTCCATCAAGGTATACAGCAAGAACCTTTTACATTTTAAGCTATGGGTGCCACCTAGCCTCTGTGGGTTCTGATTGCCAAGACATCAGCAGACAAGGACATGTGTCATCATCCCAGCAGGAGTAATTGACCCTGACTGTTGGGAGGAGAGAGGGCTGCTCTTACACGATAGGGACAGAGAAGAGTGCGTTTAGCACCCATGATCTAATGCGGATGTTACTTAGTTCTTTACTGTACAATTTTGATACAAAATGGATAAGTGCTACGGCTACAGCCTGAGAAGCACATGTTGACCAGGGGCTTAGGCTCCTTACGGGTGAGGGTAAACCACCAAGATGTAAGAGGTATCTAGAAATGGATAGCAAAGAAAGAAGACAGTGAGTGCCAAGTATGTCCCTGTGACCAGCTGCCAAAGCTGAAGTTCTAATGTATCTCAATGACTGTCCTCTTGATAGTTTCCCCAGGAAAAGACACAAACCAGAAAGAATCGATGAGAGTTGTATTTTGAGGGAAACAAGTGGTTTTGAGTGGCAAGGAGGGGCCTCCAGTGGATCTGTGGTGAATCCAATCCTGCCATAGGACGCAGGCAGTGATGGCTGCTGCCCACCAGTGATGGCTGCTGCCCACCAGTGATGGCTGCTGACCACCCATAGCTGGGTCCCTTTTGGGGAAATGCCCTGAGCTGAGTAGAGCTGCCTCTCCCAAGTTTACACTTTCTCTCTGGATGTAGCCTGTGTTGAATGACTGGTCAAAGCCTGGGGATTCATGTCTGGCTGATTTGGCTCAATTTGGGACGCTTTTCCTAGTCTGTTCTAGCTCCATAGGCCCCTGTGGAATTCTCTGAAACTATTAACAGGACTGCAGTTCAACTTTTCCCTCTGCCCAATCCTGCTTCTCCTGCTCCCCCACAGAAGTTATTCCCAAATTAATTTCCTTCAGGTAAATCTCTATTCCAAAAGTTTGTTTCCTGAGAAACCTAAACTAAAACAGATCAACAAAATCTAAATCATAAAACACAAGGGATGCCGACTGCTCCTGGTCATGGTGGTTTAAGTTTTGCTAATTTCAGTTTTTGTAGAGGGACTTTTCCTGACATTGTGTTGGATTTGAAGGGAAGCCTACGTGCATTCTGGTAGTCCTCTATTCCCTCAGTGTGTTAATTAGAGACACAGAAATTGTCTGAATTCCCAGCTGCAGGAAAAGTGTCCACTGAGGAAGACATTATCTTGATGTGGATTTGCATTTTTCTATGGACTTATTTGGTGGCCATGCCAGCTGTCATTTTCAGCTGCTTTGAGTTGGCCCATGTTATCATTGCCCTCTGGATGCCATTAGAGAAACATTTGATTCAGTATTGTGTGCCTATTGTATGGGCTAGATATTTCGACACAGATTGTTTCATTTAGCTCTTGAAACAAGATTGTGAATGTGATATGATTCCTAATTAACAGAGAAGGAAAATTGAAACTCACTGAGGTTGAATACCTTTTTACTACAACTAGCTACCAAGTTTTAATAGTTCACATTCAAAACCAGATTCTGACTCTGAGTCTAATGTTCTCATCTCACCTTCATAAGAGAACCATTCAATGTATATGGACTTATATCTAGTGCCTGGACTAGGCCCGAGTGGTTCTCTGCATTAAACAACCATCTTTAATGAAGTGGATTCTCTTAAAAGCCTTTGAAACATTCCATATCCCTTTTCTAACAGACATGGATCCACTCTAAGTCATGGGTGTTGTTTTCTCCTTTTTTTGGCAAGCCCCTAAATCCTGGTTGGGGAGTTGCATCACTGTTCTGGTCAACTTTCCTCTCTTACATGAGGACAGTTCAGTGAAGTGCTCATTTATGAGCAGCCATAAATATGCAGTGGAGAAGCTCAGCAAACTCTTTCACTCTTATTTATTTATCTACTAGAGGCCTGAAACACAAAATTCATGTGGGGGAGAGAGGTCCCTCAGCCCGGCCTGCACCCTCTCGCAATCCAGTACTGCTTGGGGGATGTCCAACTATTGGTTTTGGCCCCATCAGGCCTAAACTGGCAGTCAGACATCCCTCTCGTAATCCAGGACCCCTCATTCCTAACTGCCCGCCTGCTTGCTGCTAACCACCCTCCTACTCACTCCTAACTGCCTGCCTGCTCGCTCCTTACCACTTGGCTAGCCACTCCTTAGCGCTGCTGCGGAGGCCAGAGAGGCTCCCACCACTGCCGCTGCGCTTACCAGCCATGAGCCCTGCCTCTGGCTGAGCAGCGCTCCCGCTGTGGGAGTGCACTGACCACCAGGGAGCAGCTCCTGCATTGAGTGTCTGCCCCCTGGTGGTCAGTGCGTGTTATAGCGACCGGTCGTTCTGTTCATTCTGCTGTTAAGGGTAGCTGGGCTTTTATATATATATAAAAGTGTATATAGTATACACACACACAGAGACACACACACACACGCAGACACACACACACACACACACACACACGGGGCCCAGTGTACGAATTCGTGCACCTTGAAAGGAACTGTGCACCGTGAGGCTGCAGTAGGTACGGGGGGCAGGTCTCAGCCCATCCTCCACTCCCCACCTGGCTCTTCCCACCACAGCGGCAGCCCCACTCCTGCTGCCGCTGCTCCTACATGCTGATGGCGCCATCCCCGCTCACACCTGCTGACGGTGTGAAGCCATTGGGGCTGGCGCCAGCAGCAGGTGCAAGCAGGGCTAGCACTGTCAGTGGTGCCAGTGGTGGCTGCTGCCTTGACCATTTCTCCAGAGCACAGGGAGGTGGAGAAGCCCTCAGGGGCGATCAGGACCGGCAGCCGCTGGCATCTGCTGTTGGTGCTGAGTGTTCAGGGCCAGTGCTGGGTGCCAGCAGTGGGTGACAGCGGCAGTAACCATCAGAGGCTCTTCCTGATGACAGCAACCAGCACCCCATCTTGGTCTGGCACCCCCGCTCACATCGCAGCCGATGCCCACCATGTTCCGCGCACGCCCCCTGGTGGTCAGCACACATCATAGCAACCGCCGTTTGGTCTATTTGCATATTAGGGTTTTAGGTAGGTAGGTAGGTAGGTAGATAGATAGATAGATAGATAGATAGATAGATAGATTTGTTTGTTTGTTTGTTTGTTTGTTTGTTTGTTTTATTCTATAGCTGTATTACTGGGAAAGTCACCCTGTGTAGTCACAATGTAAATTTGTAGACCCTGGTTGGGAAAGGCTTGTTGGTGAAGTCTGATGCTGAAAACTAACCTTCTTCAGGAAATGAGCACCAAAGAGCTGTTATTCTCTGTAATAAGGAAGTTATAATAAGGATCAAGAGAAAAAGTAGTTTGGCAACTGATGGACTGATATCATTATAGTCTTGAGTGCTCAATTAAAAAATAAATTTCAAAGCATGAGGAGTGGGTTTCTGTATTTTAAATACAGAATCTTGCTTTTCAAATGAAACTTTCAAATGACCTCCTGACTCAAAGGGGAAGGTAAAGAACAACTGAAGTCAGTTATGTGGAGGAAATGAAATGAGATGGAAACCGCAGGATATGTCTTCTGGTGTTTTGTATTTGAAACTAAGAGCTTACAGGTATACATATAAGAATTTGTAATAGCATATGTGTTGTATCCAATTAAAGTTTGGTGGCAGATTATCATTAATATCATTGGCGTAGTCTAGAAGGCTCAACCTAATTCCTAAATGAAATCGGATCCTTTGGAAGATGGTACAAGGCGAAAAAATATAGGCCAACTTTACATGCTGACAATCCATGTGATTATTCACTTTAAAAATCTGTATATTTTTTAAAGAAAGGAATAACTTTGCCATACAGCATCCGATTTGGCTGGTGGAACTAAACTCAAGAAAGCAGCTGGTGAGACTGATCTCACCAGGATGGCAGATTCCTTGGCCATTCTTCAAAACACATTAAAGGAGAGAGAGCGTGACTTCTGCCGTTTGCCCTGGACATGTGACTGTTTATGTGGTTTTCAGGAGAAGAGGTGGTGGAGAAACAGCCCCCACTAGTTCCACACATGAATTTTGGCTTGATGTTCCCAAAGGATTTGAAAATTCTATACTATTGTTGCAACCCAATTTATTTAAATAGTACTAAAAACACAAAAACCAAAGCCCTATCCTTTAGTTGCTACATTCTATTGAATTTGCGTTTAAACATAACTATCTTAGAAAAGATTTACCACAGCCTGATTTCTTCCTATTTCTATCTGGAACTTTTGAAAAAGTTTCCAGTTTAAAAAATATTATTTTTTTATGACCAGTCATCTAAATTGAAAATCTCTTTTAAACAAAGATGTTGCCTTTTTAGTGTTATTAATTATTTACAAAATCATTAAAATATATACTTTTTTTTTATTCCTTCAACTCAATGTGTGATTACTCTGGCCCAGACACTGTTCCAGGTAATGCGTAACAGCCTAACATAAGAAAAGTGCCAGAAACATAGTAGGAATTTGAGTAATTGCTGGACTGCCCTGCACACCAGCTTTTGGCCTGTGAGTGATGGCACCGCTGCTATAGGTGATGGGGAAAATGAGTACTGTCGATAAACCACAACATTTTGCTAAGTATTTAGTTAATTAGGACCTTAATGTAACAATGTACTTTAAATGGTTAAATGGAGATTCCTGAACTAAAAACATCTTGAGTAATCTAAAAGAATGCACCTCCTTAAATTCTTATTGAACCAATTCTCTAAAACTAATTTCTCTTCTAAAAATGTTGGCTGATTAAAAATGGTAAATACATGTAGAAAGTATTAGTTTTGGTTGTAAGCAACAGAAACCAATGCCAGGTAGCTGGTGAGGAAAAAATAGGAGATTTATTACAAAGAAATATGACTTTTCTCAGGAAATCTAAGGACAAGAATGCAGCTGGGCCTTAGGAATGAACTAAAGGAAGGACTCATAGTCAAGATCCATTCTCCATCTATGATTTCTGCTCTTCTGTGTTACAACTTAATTTCTCCCATTTGCAGACTGGCTTTCCCTGCTCCTTCAGTTTAGGAAATGATGGACACTGAGAAGCCTCCCATTTCATTTGATACAGACCCTCAAGCAGACTAGATGAAAGTATCACTCAATGTAAGAATTCCCAGTTCTCTGACCCACTTTGGGTCACATAATTCATCCTGGACCAATCAACTAAGACTGGATGGGGTGGGATCTCATGAGAACTGGACTGCTGGGAGCTCAACCATATGGGTGGTTAAGGGTGGAAAAGGCAGGTCTCAGGAAAGGTTGACTAGGGGGCCTTTGAAATAAATTGTGCAGTCAACAAAGTAGTTGTTCATAAAACATAAATCTATGTTGTCTGCATTTATTGCACACACACACACACACACACACACTCACACACACACACACTCACACACATATTTAGAATTCTGAGAAAATTTGGCAATAAACTAGAGTTGGAAAACTGCGACCCACAGGCAAAATCCAGCCCATAGCCTATGTTTTTAATGGTCCATGAATAACATTAAAAATAATTGTTAAAAAGGGGAGATGACTATGCCACAGAAATCATATGTGGCCCATAGAGCCTGAAATATGTATTGTCTGGCCCTTTACAGAAAAAATTTGCAGAGTCTGCTCTGTAACATGGTGGGTAAGCAGGCAGGCTCTCCATCTAGTCTGCTGGGTACTAATCCTGGCTCATCCACCTTAAAGGGAGAGCTAAGGCAAGTTAGAAATCTCACTGCATCTCCATTCTTCATTGGTAAAATGAAAATAATAGCCCTGGCTGGGTGACTCGGTTGGAACATCGTCCCACACACTAAAAGGTTGCAGGTTTGATTCCTGGTCAGAGCACCTACCTAGGTGTGGATTCAATCCCCAGTAAAGGAACTAAAGAAGGCAATCGATTAATGTTTCTGCCACATCGAAGACTCTCTCTCTCTCTCTCTCTCTTCCCCCTCTCTCTCTTTTCCTGTCTCTCTAAAAATCAATAAAAACATATCCTCAGGTGAGAATTTTTAAAAAATGAAAATAGTAATAATTATGCCTCTCTTATAGAATGATCATACAGAGTAAATGAGTAAATCTATGTAAGTCATTTAGAAGAGGGCCTGACAGATATTAAGAATGTTAATTATTATGTCAAATCATGCACAATGTAGTACATATTTATAGATAAGTGAGTATAAATATATACATTGGATAAATATACACATGTATACATAGGATATGTAGGAATATTTTCTTTTTGTGAATACAGTGGCCCATGAAATGTACTCTTAAAGAATATTGTTAAAAGGAAGCCTATAATGTGATAATTTGCAAAGAAAAGAGTTATTTTTAAAAAAGGAAATTCCATATATATGTAGATATTTATAAATAATATATATAACTATTTGTATTTATTATATATTAAATATATATGATATAACATAAATATGTTATATAAATGTACTACATATATTTATAAATATAAATTAATATATTATACACATAAAAATACAATCTTAAAGCAGAACAGAACTATATTTGGATGTGGTAGATTTCAAACCAATAATTCATACCAAACCAAATGATGTGAATTTGGCAGGGTCCTAAATGTTATTTCCTCCTTTAAAAGCAAAATTTTATTTTCCAACACTAACAGGGAGCATTTTTGTTATAGCAATACTAATGCTTCAAAATTAAATTTAAATATCTACAAAACTCCACTGATGTCACTTTGAACCTTTATAGTTAACTACCTAACATAATAGTATAGTATGGATATCTAAGCATGCATTAACATCTGCATGAACACAATGATTGCATTTTATCCAGAAACCATTCCAATCTCAGTTTCTCTCCCCTCTTTTGTTCTCTTTTTCTCTCGGATTTATGTAAGTTTGTACACACTGTACACAAAGCCTTAGAGAGCATGTAAAGAGAAAAATGTATGCACAATCTATATTTATCTATAAGCATATTTTACATCACACACTGTCGACAAAAACACCCTTGTAATATTTTTATCAGAAATAAAGTCTAGGGGTAGAAAAGTATATCTTACTGACTTTATGGTACTTCATTTAACACATACAGTGTAAAGCTCCATTTGGAAAAGATCTTCTGAAAAAGGGGTTATCTCATCAATCAGGCACTTCCTGTGCATGTATTGTAAATAATAAATGTATGCCACATGTGTGGCTGGAGGAATGCTGAAAAAACTCTATTGGCATGCTGAGGAAATACAGCTAAAATAACTTCTACCAACTGGCTCATTCCACTCTGCAAAAACCGGGCAAGCCAAATTCATCAATATTGATTTCAGGTTTCATCAGCAGGGATTTTTTTTTTTTTGAGTCAGACTCTTTTAGTTACATTTTCCATTTGACATTTCTCATCAGACTCAAAGTGTTCCCTGTGTATAAGTCTTTTCATGTAATTTAAAACTGAGATCATCAAGCAACCTTTCCAACAGAAACAGTAGACGCGTTTGCTTCTTGAAGAAGTAAATTTCTATCTACCATTATATTTAAACCTTCCCATGCCAACACAGAACCCTTGATTCCTCATCATCCTGAGTTTTGGGGTAAAGATTATTACTTGTTTGTTTTTGTTTTTCATCAAACACACAAAAAGGTAACGTCTCCTTGTCAGAGCATTATGGTAAATACCGTGAGGCGCTGTGCAGGGGAATCACTCCGCTGGCTGCTGAATGGCACACAGTCTCTAGCTAGGGCTTCTGGAGTACACCACTTCTGTCCACTTGACTCTAGAACAGTGGTTCTCAACCTTCTAGCCCTTTAAATACAGTTCCTCATGTTGTGACTCAACCATAAAATTATTTTTGCTGCTACTTCATAACTGTAATGTTGTTATTGTTATGAATCGTAATGTAAATATCTGATATGCAGGATGGTTTTAGGCGACCCCTGTGAAAGGGTCGTTCGACTGCCAAAGGGGTCGCGACCCACAGGTTGAGAACTGCTGCTCTAGAATGTGGATCCATTTGTGCCTCTCAGGGACTTACTTTTCTGGAGCTCTTCATATGATGAGGATAAAGAATAAACCACAAAGTAGCTCTTATAATGTTGAGATGAATGTAGAGGGTCAGGTTGTATGTTATACTCATCTTCTTGCACGCCCTCCTGACTCCCACCTTCTTTCCAAGAGGTCCCCCTAGTCATTGTTTTATACCCAAAATAAGCCTTAGAAAGAAGCAATGTGGTAAACTAAGAAACTTAACTCCTTAAAGAGGGGTAATATTAAAAAATAAATTACTTTGATGCAAAAGACAACTTCTCTAGTCACAACCATTCACCTCTCTGTGAATAGGCATCATGTACACTAATCCTGCCCTTTGATTGATGTAGGGATAGACTCCTGACCCAAACTGGGCAAAATAGATTCTCTGTTTAACCACTGAGTGCCCCTACATCTGACCACAAATCCACATGGGATTTCTCTTTCAAATAACAAAAATGTTATTTCAGATAAACAAAAATATGTGATCAGACACTTAAAGGCACCTATTATAAGATTCCATGTATAAGGGAACGTCCAGAACAGGTAATGGAGCAGAGACAGAAAGAAGACCAGGGATCTCCAGAGGCAGGAGGAGTGGGGAGTGAGTACTGTTGGTGCAGGGTTTCCTTTTGGGGTAATGGAACACCCCCTAACTAGATAATGGTGATGCTTGTACAGCATCATGAGTGTACTTCATGCTCAGGAATGGTGCCATTTAATATATAAACAATAATTTCATTTATTTATTAAATTGAATGACCCTATGGAGAAACAAGGCATATAGAATAAAGAAGACTAGAGAAAAAAGAAAAAGACCCCAAAATACCCTGAATAATAAAAATTAAAAAACAAACAAGTGAATCACCCCATGAAGAAAAATAAAACAGAAAAAGAAAAGAAGAGGAAAAGGTCAACAGTGGGAGGGGTCAGCGGGAGGCGGGGGTTGCACCAGTTTTTCTGAGGGGACACAGCCAGCAGTTTCAGCCGGCGGCTCTGGAGCTGGCCCTGCTAGGTTTTCAGGAGGCAGCTCCTCCTCGGAGGCAGGACCCAGGGCCGGTTCCAGGGAGGGCTCCTCATCCAGGGGTGGTGGGGCCTCAGTCATGTCTGCAGGTGCCTCCCAGGCTGGCCCCGGCTCCACAGCTGCAGGAGTGGCTGCTGGAGGTGGCAGGACCTCTGGATCAGACTCCTCTGGATGAACATCAGGTGCTGGGCCAGTGCTGGGGTTGTGAGAGGAGAAAAGATCATCCACGCGCCTGCTTTTCCAATGTGTCCCCACTTCGCCCATGAGGACATAACAGAAGCCAGAGCCTTCCAGAGAAGCCCCAGCACAGAACCCACCACAGGACATCCTTCCCACTGGCAGTCCATCAGGTGGGTGGTCTGGGGCCAGGCTTTGCCTCTGGCCAGCCTCTGGGGGTGCTCCCTGTGTGCTTGGCACTGAGCCCTCCCCATAAGCTCCCATGCACCTCCAACCCCATCCCACTCCCACCTCCCCCACCTTCTCGCCCTTGGGCTCTGCCTCCTGGGTCTGCAGCTCCTCTGGCCCAGTGTGATTCACATGGGCCTGGTGCTCCAGGTAGGCATCACACATTGGGAACCTCTTGCGGAGCCTAGGGAGCTCCAGGAAGGAGTTGCAAAGTGTGATCTGCCTTTGCTGATTGAGCAGCTGCCAGGACGGAGGTCTGTGGAACCTGATGGGCTTCTGGGGAGGACTCCATCTCTGTCCACTCAAGGGCCCTGGTTCTCCAGAACCACAGCTGGCCGTATGCACTGCGGGCCTGCTCTGGCCCTCAGTAGTATGGCCCACCTGCCCCTCAATGGTGAAGGCAGGGCTGGGGTCTTCATCGACCAGCTGCTGTTCCTCTATGACCCGAGTTGAGCTCTGCAATGACAGTGACCGGCAACCAGTTCAGAGGCCTCAAGCCCTGCCGGGGCCCTAGTCGCTGCTGCTTCTGCCCACTGGACCTTCTGCTCCCGGATCAGGCCCAGCCCTGTGTCTGCACAGACCTCCACCCAGGGGAAATGAGAGTCACCTCCAGGGCTCGGGCAGAGGGCACCACCCACACTCCCCATCCACCCAGCCAGCCTTGACCTGGGGTGTGAACATGACTGGTCTACAGGCTTCTGACCCCTCCTCAGCCTGTTTCTGCTCAGGCCCTTTCTATATGAAAACCTCCCCCCACCACCACCCACACACACGGAGGGGACGTCCCTGTGTTACCTCTGGCTCCAACCATGTCAAGGGCGACAGGGATCTGCGCTGAGTCCTGAACAGCGGCGGCCACTGCAGAACCTACTCTCATCGCTGCCTCTCTTGAGGCCGAGGCCTCAGGACACGGGGAGACAACAGGAAAACATGGTGTCCTCTCCAATGTCTTTATTCAAGTGAGATGGGAAGGGGCAGTTATAGAATGTGGCTGCCTGGCTACCATGGTTCCAGATTGTGTTAGTTTCCATCTTCAGGAAGTGAGGTCACCCTTAGGTCCCCTACCCTGAGCATCCCCTCAGACAAGAGCAGTGACCTCACTTCCCAGGGTTCCTTGGAGTTCAATGAGGAGTAAATTATTTCATTAGAGGTAACTCCTGCATAGTTATGGGCTAGGGACATCTTGGTGCCTAGCTTTCTCAAGGCTTGGCTGTTCAACAATTCCTTTGGCTCCAATAAATTACTGCTTTTTGTTTAAATTAAGCAGAATTGATTTCTGTTGCTTGAAACCAAAACAGATATACATATTTTGTAGCCACTGGTAATACATACAAGATAATCAATTTAAGGCTTATTTTAATGTGTATATGTCAGGAATGGGGAAGTTGGAGTAACTGTTTGGGGAAAATAGTGATGAAGTGAAAATGCTTGTATGGTGAAAGTGGTAACACACTTCATTGAAATGAGATCTAGTCCAGCTGTAGAACTCTACCAATCAAAATATTTTTAAAGTATGATTTGCTGAGATTTATGATGACCTACAAGTTACCTGGATACACTTCAGCTTTGTAGCTCCTCGAAGTTCCTGGAATATTCTGAATCAATAATCCCAAACCCTCCTTTTAGTATAGCTCTGTGTGCTGAATGCAGGTGGACCCAGACTTGGATTCTTCTGTGTAAGAGAGCAGTGGAGTGAGAAAAAGTTAGGCTAAGTCTCATGCAGCCATCAGTAAAATCTTGGTGTTTTCTTGTCAAGTTTACTTTCCTAAGGCAGTTGTTCACTTCATTCACTTCAGTTGTACTTATTTATGAAATGTGGTTGTACAGAATATTCTGATGGTAAGGTCTGCATCTTATTCAATTGTGTCCCTAGTGCCAAGTAATTCTTGGCACACGGTGGGTATATACAATGAGTACATCTATAACACAAACTATCTCACCTCAGTTTATATATTACTTGAGGTCCCCCAATATTTTTTTTAAAAAACAGAATTGTTAGTTGAATCAACATATAAGTATATTAATGTCATGTGCTATTTCAAAGAGTTTTATTATAATTTCTTTTGTGACGGAAACAATCATCTCCAATTTATACTTCTGGTAGTTTGGGTTGTCATGTCACAGCTTTGCTTATGTCAAGGTACAGAAGTAGATACATACTTCTCACTTTAAATAATGTAACTTATCTGAATGTGATTCTAGCTGTCTAGGTTTGCACGTATAAAAAATTAAAGAAGAAAATTCAAAATAGTGGGGTGGGAAGTAGAGTAGAGATCCATGCTGCAGAGGAGGCTCTCAGAAGAAATTCATTGATCAATTAAGAAATCATGTCACAAGCCAGATTGTAGGGACGTCAGAGTTTCTTTTATTTTCATCTTATATATTCACAGACATGCATGACATATTCATAATAAACATGTTTTAAAATTTAGAGCAAATTGAAGACAGTATTGTGAGTATTTTTGACATATAAAAATATAACTGCCACACTTAATTATATTTATCAGATTTGACTATATGTTTTCCTAAATTGGATCCCTATTTATTTTATTTTCTTTCAGAATAAAAATGAATGTCCTAATTGTGAAATCCAGATTCCCCTTTGAATCCCTCATAAAAATGAGGGTACTATTCAAATTTATCACACTTCAAAAAATATGTTTAAATTCATCACAGGCTCCTTAACAATAAGAGGCTAATTGAACTCAGTGTCTTCTAAGTACCACCGGTTGGTATTTTCGTTGGTATTTTGAGAGAGCATTTTAATTACCACAATATTGAGTGAGATTAAAAATGGAAATGTGACCTATTTCCACAGAAACTTCAGAATGTACAGTGTTTTCCTGCCTCCTGTAGGAACGTGAGCTTTTGCAACCCTTTTACATGGAGATCATGTATTCCTTTTAAACATTTTTGTAAAGCTTTTTGACTTCATACCCGAAACCAATTAATGACCACTCTCTGAAGGGATGGGATGCACTGAGCGATGGGGCCATATGCCTGCTGTGACCCAGAGATTACTTTAATGATACATTGAGACTCAATTTAGAGATGGACCTTATTGCTTTTGAAGGATGATGGGTAGGTTCACTCATCCTGCACAGAGTTTAAATGATCTTTCATACTCCTGCACTGAAAATTAAATGAAGATAAAAGAGCAGCCTTTGTAAGGATCATTTTTATGATTTGCAAATTTAGTAATTGAATTAGTTTCCTAGGGCTGCCATAACAACGTCCCACAAACTAGATTGCTTAAAATGACAGTGATTTATTCTCTCACAGTTCTGGAGGCCAGAGTCTGAACTCGAGGTGTTAGCAGGCTTGGCTCCTCCCGAGGGCTCAGGGGGAGAAGTTTTCCCCTGCACCTCTCCCAGCTTCTGGTTGTTGGCAGCCATCCTTGGTCCCTTGGCTTGCACCTGCATAACTCCAGTCTCTGTCTTTATCATCACACGACATGCTCCCTATGTGTCTTCTTTTAAGGACACCAGTCTTATTGGGTTAAGGGCCCACCCTACTGCAGGAAGACCTCATCTTAACTAATTACATGTGCAACCCTATTTCCAGAAACATAACATTCTGAGGCACTGAGGGTTATGACTTCAACATATCTTCTGGAGAGACACAGTTTAACCCACAACAATAATTATTGAAATCATTTTTAAAGGAGCGAGGTGCCTGTTATATATTATTAGAGAGGAATTATTTGATGAATTCCCTGGAACCTGGGGAAGGGGGAGGGTATCTCTCCCCTAACCCACTTTGGGGGGTTCCTATTGAAACAGTGGGGGCTATTCATGTACTAGATGTACCACCTTCAAGTTCAGCTCATCTCACTGTAAGCTTCCTGGAATCCTAGACACTGGCACTGCTCAGAGTGTTAGAAAACATCTAGTCTCTGCTTTTTATTTTATTTTATTTTTCAATTACATTTTACATTCAATATTATTTTGTATAAGTTCCAAGTATAGTACTTTTCAAAGTAAGGGGTTTCTTATCAAGCTAGACCTCATGGGGCACTTAGTAGTTAACAGAGAGAGCATGAGCTGCTTTCCCTG
The DNA here is from genome assembly GCF_964212035.1 of Myotis nattereri. NCBI lineage: Eukaryota > Metazoa > Chordata > Mammalia > Chiroptera > Vespertilionidae > Myotis > Myotis nattereri. Next base: position 37,598,501 of record NC_138087.1, on the reverse strand, counting down.
ATGCAATGGGGGAGATGGTAGGGCCCTAATCACATCCACCCTTTCACCCCAAAACTCTGCAGCTATCTCCACCATCCTTGCATCAGATTCAGCCAAAAAAAAACTTGTTAATAATTTCCATTTCTGGGTCCTCCTCCCTCCCTGAACTATTGAATCAGTCTCAGAAGTGGAGGATTATGAATGTGGATTGTGAATACACTTCCCAGGTGATTCTTTGTGCTCACCCATGTTTACCAACTTCTCTTCTAATAATTTCATGGAGCATGGTTAAAAATCTCTGATCTAGCCCTAGCCAGAGTTGTTCAGTGGTTAGAGCATCAGTCAGTGCACCAAAGGGTCACAGTTTTGATTCTCAGTCAAGGACAGGTTCCTGGGTTGCAGGTTCCATCCAGGCCTGAGTTGGGGCACATCAGGAGGCAACCAATTGATGTGTCTCTCTTACATCAATGTTTCTGTCTCTCTCCTCCGCCCCTCCTCCCTCCTTTCCACTCTCTCTGAAAAGCAATGGAAAAAAATGTTCTTGAGTGAGGATTAACAAAACTAAACTAAACAAAACAAATCTAGATCAACCCTGAAGACAAAGAGACTGCTAAGAACACAGGCTGCCTGAGGCTGGCAGGCAGAGGAGGCTGGTCAGTAGCACATCTTGGCTCCTCTTCCCCGCTCCCCCGCCCCCCACCCCCACCCCCCCATTCTTCTGGCCTCCAGCCTCTTTGCAAGTTGTGTATAGGAGGCAGCTCTTCATTTTGTAGCAGACCGGGGGAGAACGTTTCCCATGCATTACTTATCAATAAAAGGTATTTCTTTTGAGGGTGAAAAATAAATCCGTTACTCATGTTTTCACCTAATAGAGCACTGTATTCCCCAGAGTCAACATTTAGGCGACTTGTAAAAATTGATCTCCCGAAGCTAATGGTTTCGGAGGTGAGGTGAAGATTTGGGTTCTAAGCCTCTTCTTTTCACTAATGGCTCAATAACAAGACTAAACTCACTTGGGACTGAAAGGAATTTCCAATGATGAAGGAGCATCTTAATAAGAAATGAGTGGGATAGTGCTGTAACCTTGAAATCTTGGCACTTTCAGTCTCATAAACCTGCCTACATTTCTGAAAGCGGCCTTTGTGCCTCGTCTGGCACCCTGTGCGGGAGAGATCCCAGGCTTCTCATGAACCGAAGTGGCTGGAGTGGTGCGTCCGATCGTGTGAGGTGACACACACCAGGCCTTGGAGCTGCCTGTAAATGGAGGGCCCTCTTAGCGTTCAGGATTGAACCCTGGGTGGGCAAAGACAAAGGAGCTCCTTCAACTTTTTTTCCTGTTGGCCAGTTACTAGAGGCATGCGATGCAGGTTGGAAATGGATTAAGGAAGGGGGAACTTATTTCCATTAAGTAGAGGTGTAACTTGAGTTTGCAGTAGAAGGTAAAATAAGACAGGACTGTCAAACCTCGTAATTTTCAACAGTATGAATCCCTCTTCAATTCCTGCAGGGATGTGTGTACACGGTTTCAGCACTGGTCAATTAACATGCCTGCTCCTGCTGTTGCTGTTCTCCTGGGAAGTGTGAAGGGTGCTGGCTTTTCTGCATCCCTTGTTTGTTGGGAAGCGGCCCAGTAGTTCCACAGAATACAGGCGATTTCTTTGGAGAGTCATCTTCATGACAGACCTAGGAAGCTACCACATGTCTATTTTATTTATTTATTTTTACTTTTTTATTGAATTTATTGGGGGGTGACATTGTCTGTTTATATAAGAAGTTGTTATAGGGTCTGGGCAAGAGCTGGAGGGAAAACTTTGCTTTCTGTCTTTCTGCCAGCTACAGATGCAGCTGCACTTTTGTGGTAACAATGCCATCTGGCACCCTCCTCGGAGATGGACGCTCCAGTCATGACCCAGTTGCGACAAAGAAACAGAGCTGCTGCGTGTAGTGGAAGCCGTGTCAGCACAGCGAGTGTGCCTTCTCTCTCTGCTGGCAGACTTTGAATGGGAAGCAGTAGCTGGCTACATAATTTTGAGGGGTCTCTTGTTCAAAAAGTGGGGGGAAATTTGTTGCTAAAATAGAAAGCACTTTTCTTTCTTCCATGGTCTTTCGCTCAATGTGTCTTGCTATTTTTATTTGCTATTTAATGTCATTTTAAGTAAAGAAAAATTAAAAATTTAAATCATTGGCATGAATTTTACTCTTTATATTGTGCAATGTCAGTTTTAAATGGAAAATTGAGAGCATTTAACTCATATGCACAAAATTACACAATGCATATTTTGTAAGTCATGCATGCTTGTGTATTTCATTTTTACCAGGATGATGGAATTGCTACAGATGCTAACTCAATTGTTTTTATTTCACTTCTTGGTTTATCTTCATTGTACCTACACTGTCACCTGAGGCTTACCCATGAGTAAGGAGAACTGAAAGGAAAAAGAACTGTGGGTTGCCCTGTCTTTTCCTTTCTGTGACATCATTTTCAGAGTAAGTGGTTGGCTAATACAGAGAAGTAACATGGATAAGGAAAGCTGTCATAGTGTTCCTTGGTAATTCTTACTTGTTATAATACCATTGGATCCTTTCTGTGTTTGAAGCAAATTCAGGTTATAACAGAAAGCATGGCACCTCTGCTTACTTGGTACTCCTGCTTACTCAGTTGCAGACACAACATTCTTATAGTGAACTTACTTTGAGTGTCACTTACTTTGAATTCTGTGCTCATGAGCAATGCAAATGGGACAACATGAACATTGCTGATATCTCCTCTGCTCACGTGTGTGTTCCACTTACAAAACAGAAGTTCAAACTACAAATGTCAAGATGGTGAGGGTAGAGCATTAAATGAAGGGTAGTTCCCTTCTGTGCACAGAGACCCGTGCGACTGGGCAGGTTACACACCCATGAAGCCAGCCTTGATGGGAAGTTATAATCACAGAGTGTTTGGTAAGCCTGAAATAAAGTCCAAAGACTTCAGGAGATCTTAAGTGGCCACTATGGGGAATTAAGCCCAGGACATGTCCTAGCTTAAATAGCCTTCAGATCTCAGGTAAGATGGCACCTTTTTAGAGAGGTTTTCCTAACCACCCAGTCTAAAGCAACTCTCCCTTCATCATTTTTCTCCCACAGCTGTGGTTCTCAAACTTAGCTGTGCATCACATTGCTGAGTCTTACCTCCAGAGTGTCTGAGTCAAAAGCTGAATGAGGTCTGAGAATTTTCTAACAAGTTTCCAAATGATGCTGATTTTGTGATACAGAGACTGAACTTTGAGAACCACCGCTCTATTTCATCACTCGGCTTTATTTTTCTTGCAGCATATATCTGAAGTTTTCTTTTTATTTATTTACTTGTGTATCCCTAGGGCTTGCAATATGCCTAACTTGAATAGGTACTCAGTAAATATGTATTTAATTAGTTGATGAATGCATGGCTGAGTTCAATGAGTGAATGGTTATTAGATGGTGGTGATTAGGGTAGGTTTGGGTCACAGAAATACTCGTACCTATGCCCACATAGGAGGCAGTGCTGATCAAATTTCCCTCTAGGAAAATAAAATGCAAAGTTGCAAATATCGTGGCAGGGAGCAGTAATCCTGAAACATGATGTTAGGGAGTAAACTGGATAATTTAAATGGTGAGGATAAGCGGGGCTGCCTGATCCCCTTTCAGGCTTGGGTATTTGGCCATCGCTAAAAGAGAATTACATGCAAGGGTTCCTTTTGTCTATGGATGGATTCTAGATTCTTGGGGAATCTGCATGTGAGGGACCACTGCATGGCTTTTGGTTGGCCAAAAGCAAATATTCAAGCTAGACCACATACTGTGATTATCTTTGTGTTTATGAATTGGGGTGATCGGGGTGATCTTCCTGGGCAATCCCCAGGGGAATGACCATGCTTTCCCAGCCACCCCCTCTTGAGGCTGGCATGCTCTGACTCAGCAGCCCCCGGAAAAGCTGAAGACTTTCCGGGACATTTAGGTATGACTCCTGACATCTCATGTTTGACCAAATAATCCTTGAATCACTGAGTTGCTTCAGCCTTATATCTCTTAGCAATTGTCCAGCATTTTGGTCAGTTTGACCTGATTCTTTTCTCTCTCTACATTTTTCTTTAAGAAATAGATTTTCATGTCATCTTAAAATATTCCTTTGAGCTGCCTTTCCAATGCCTTTGGCTGAAGCACATCATGAGGGGAGAAGTTCCTTTGAAACTCCTTGAACCCAAAAGAAAGTGGCAATTGTCTAACAGGGAATCAAGTTAAAGGAGAGGAGGATGAGCCAAAACTCCACCATGGATATCTAAGAGTGTTTCTGTGGCAAGAGTGGGCCCAGCAATGGCCACAGTAAGAGCAGGTTGAGGTGATGGGTGATCTGGGAAGCTCTTTAGTCTCTCTGGAAGAAGTCCATATGGATGGTTCTACAAACCCTAATGTGTGATACTCACCTAGTGTGTTGGATTGCCCCATCCTCTGTTAATTGGAATTCACAGTATCTGGGGAAGTGTATTAGTCAGCTGGGGCTTTATAACAAAATACCTCATACTGGTTGGCTTACACAAGAGATGTTTATTTTCTAATAATTCTGGAGGCTAGAAGACAAGATCAAGGTGTTGGCAAGGTTGGTTTCTTCTGAGGCCTCTCTCCCTGGCTTGCCAATGGCCTCTTCTCCCTGTATGTTCACATGGTCTTCCCTTCAGTGCTTGCCTGTATACTTCTCTTCTTATAAGGACACCAGTAAAATTGGATTAGGGCCCACTTGACTTAATTTAACTTCACCTCTTTAAAAACCCATTTGCCAATATACAGTCATATTCTGAGGCACTGCCGATTAGGACTTCATTGTTGGAATTTGGAGGGGACACAATTAGCCCCATGACAGGTGGAACCCAGGGAAGCTGTATTTCCAGGTAATTATGATATAGGCAGGCTTCAAGCCAATGTTTTGTAACCACTGCAAACACCTGCTATATCTGTAGCCCTGTCCACTGGCACAATCCTTGCTTTTCTTCTTTGCAAATGAGAGCTTCTCTGCCAAGCCAACTGATTTTCAATGGGATTGTAACAAATATGCTCCGGAAGGACTGGGTAACCCAATACCTTGTTGCCTGCAAATATAATCCGGGTTCATCTCTGGCCGGACTGTTGCTTGTCAACCCAGAGATTTTTCATTTTCAATGAACTATGTCCTCAAAAGAAAAGCAGGTTTGGTCTTTGCAGAAAAACATGAATCTGAAGAGAGGTTATGAGTGAAACTTAGTATGCTGGAAAATGGATCAGATGTAGACATAATTGCCTATAATTTATTTTCTGTGGCTGCAGTTTGGTCTGCTCTTCAAGAATCCTCATTAAATCTTAAGCCTCAGGATATACTTCCCTGTCCCCTAAGGGGTAGTGCAACACTAACAAGCATTTGCCTGAGAAGTCAATCTTCAGTATATATTTCCCTCAAATAAACCCTTCCTTTCTGCCAATTGTCAGAACTGTCCATATGGATACAAATAACTCATCTGTAGTGGGAGCTGTTCTCTATGAATGTGTGTTTTGGGTAGGGAATATGGAGCTGAGGTGAGTTAGGATTAGCCTCCCTTCATTTGTCTGGAAGAGTTTAACTTGAATAACACACTCCCTTTGCCATTTCTTGAGTTTATGCAGTAGTAAATCTGTTTCTAACTAGAGATAATATTCATTAGAGTTCTGTGGGGTAACAGTATTTTTTTGAATTGCACCTTGTATGTCTTAGGGTTGTAAAAATGATACAGTTCCCTGACTGATCCTGTTATATTGACAGCAGCAGCACTAATACCACAACCTCAATAAACAATTCACTATTTGTGTGGGAGATTAAGGCTCAGCCATCTCCAGGTTTTAATTTTGGACTAGAAGGAAGCCAAGACACAGGGGCTATACCATCCTTCTAGAACAAGCATGTGCATGTGTGTGGGGTGAGGGTTAGTGCTCACAATGTCTGAGGGCATTCCTGGAATTTAATGGTGGGAAGCAGAGAAGAAAGACATCTTGCGATGTACAGAAGAGCTTCACACAACAAACATGATACACTAAAAATGCTTTTAATAGCCCTGTTGAGATATCAAGGGTGAAGTTTAGTAACAGTGAGAATGGAATGAAAATCAATGTGGTGCCTCCTTTCACCCTTCCCCCCAGCACGGAAGGCAGGCTAAATGGGAAGGCTGGTCTGGCTTCTTCCACCTAAATCGTTCAGGAGATCCAGAATAGAACAAGCAAGCAGGTCTTGGCTGCATCGCTCAGAAGCAAGCTGTGCCTGGGCTGTACTTCCCATACAAACTCGAGGTAGGGCTTTGGGGATTTACTGCTGCTGGCCCAGGAGAGAAGTGAGGTCACTCAAGTATACATTAACCCCAACCAAAGAGCAATGTTGTCTCATGAAGGCAAGTCAGAGTGAAAGAGAATGGAGGGTTGGGTAGAGTGAAGATCAGAAGTACTAGAAAGGACAGGAGAATTTATATTTTTCTTTTTTCTTTCATGAATGGAACATGGGAGACCTATTCTTCCTTATACTTTGAACTTCATCTTGTATAAATCTGTATGAGTACTTTCTTCATGACTTCCCCAGTTCCTCAGCATTGTCCTCAAAGAATAGGTCTTTATTTTGATTCAATTAAAAAATCAAGTTCTCCTGCAAAATAAAATCAGAAATATTTAGTTTAATTCCACTCACTGTTACCTTTGACCAAAGAGTTAAAGTGTATTTTTTAAAATATCTTTTTTTATTTCAGAGAGAGGAAGGGAGAGGGAGAGAGAGATAGAAACATCAACGATGAGAGAGAATCATTGATCAGCTGCCTCCTGCACACTCCATACTGGGGATCGAGCCCACAACCCAAGCATGTGCCCTTGCCTGGAATCAAACGCAGGTCCCTTCAGACCACAGGCTGATGCTCTATCCACTGAGCAAAACTGGCTAGCACTAAAGTGTATTTTTTTAATTTCACATTGTTTCTGTTAAAGTTACCATAACTGATTATTTAAAGCAATAATTGTTTTTGCAAGCACTCTATATTTGTTGGTCATAACAGGACACTACCTATAAATTTTGAAAACAATCTTTACCTAAGATTACTTAGATTTAGAAATAAGATAATTTTTCCAGTAATAGAAAGTATATATTTGTTCTGTAACTCAAGGTTCAAGACTATTTTTTACAGTAATGACCAGCAGTATGAAAACAATGTTGATTGCTTATTATGGAAATAGTTATTTCAGTTTAAAGTGTTATAATTAAGGAATGTTAAAAGCCTAAATTTTATTCCATTTTTTTTTAGAGATTTCTATTTTCTCTGCACAGCCAGGATTCCAAATGTTAATTTATTTTCCCTTTGTGAAGAGAAAAGTATCTTCTTATATCCAAATCTTTCTTTGAACACAAAAGGAATAAATACATTCAAGTTTCCATTTCACAAACGTTTATTGTTTGAAGTAGTCTTCTAGGTACATGGGAGATGAAAGATTAATTAGATGTAGTCTTACTATCTATTAGGAAGTAGAAATAAGAACTGACATGGCTGGAATCTAAGGCAGGTGATATCTGTGCTGCAATGGAAATGTGGGGAAGAAATGATGTGTTATGGGTTGCACAGTTGTTCAAAAGATATGTATTAAGCATTTGCTAAGCCAAGGTCTCCCCTGAGTACTGGGGATACTATGGTCAACAAAACAGATATTGTCCCTGATCTCTTGGCATTTATAGGGTAGGGAGGACATACATATTCAGAAGGGACTAATTCTGTCTGGGGTTATAAGCAGCAAGAGCATTGCAAAGACCATGTTGGAATTTCTTAGGCTTGGTAAGAAGGAGCTCTACATGTTGAAAATATCAAAGGAAAAAGCATTCCTGACACAGAGAACACAAGCTCTAAGAAGAGACTTTGGAGACTATATTTGGAAATGGAGAGTAAGTCCCAGACACTGGATTCAAGACACTGGAGCATAGGATGAGTGTAGACAAGTCCATTGGAGATTATTCCCATGTTGTGAAAAATTCCTAGTGAGCATATTTTATTACCATTTCCTGAATCCCAAAGTGATAATACTTCTTAATAGCGGAAGTATTTCCTATTAAAATTTTTAAGGCTCACATTTTTCCACTTCTTATTGTGAGTAGTCATCAAAGTCTTAGAGCATTTTGATCAAGAGAATGCTATAATTATAACTGAGTTTGATAAGAATAGTTTGTAGCAATAAGGCTGTTTAAGAGATATAAATTTTAGCCTGTATTGCTTCCTTTCGAGCCCTGATGGACAAGCCATGTTAGACATAGCGTACATGGGCAGTTAGTTTATAGACTATCAATTTAGTGGTGTAGCAAGAAAATATGAATGGGGCCCAATAAAAGTCTTGCTTTTGTGAACTTAACCTAAAGAAATTTGTTAATTAACTATGTAACTGATGATGAAAGGAGGCCAAGAAGTTGAATCTGAGACACTGAAATGCAAAGCCTCATGTGAGTCAAAAAATAGGGAGCTGGTTATAAAGAAAGTAGAACAGAAATCCAGTTAGTGTAGACAAACAGCAAAGGGCAGAGGCTCTGTGTGAGAAGGTGTGGTGATGCCAAGAGCAGTGTAGATTCATGCATGGCCTTGAGAGTTAGAGGAGATAGCTGGGAAGTTCATGCAGGCAGGAGTCTGTGTTTTAGTAACTCCATGGATGTGGGGAAGGGAGGTTTACAAAGAGGGAAGAGTTTAATAGGACACTGAGATTTAAAGACAGTGATTAGAATAGTAGTGATTCCATCATCTGTATTACAACACAGGAGTGGGGGAATTTTGTAGAGGCAGAAGGTACTGAATTCTGTCTTTGACAATTGAGTGGAGGTGCCTGTGGACTATCTATATGGGATAGATGTAATGATGAATGATTGTGTGAATCTATAATGCAGAAAAGAGATCAGTGAAGGGGAAGAGAGCCTGTGTTTATGGCATGCCTATGATGTAGCAGGGACTGTGCTAAATGCTTTATTAGAGGTCTTCATTTAGTTAACTATCTCTGGGCAGGCCATGTCATTTGCCTGTTTGTTCTCAAATCCATCCCCTGAACTTTTCTGGCTCTGTTCTGCATTGGAGAAGGCTATCCCCTGTGACTTCTCTGACAATGGCTCTGGCTAGGTTTGGCCAATGAGAATCATGGTGGAAGACTAGAAGGCATGAAACAGATACTTCTCTCCTTTCTACTACCTGCTGCATCTCTAGTATCAGCAGGTGCTGTATCTCTACTATAGCACCCATTCACACTAGATAGAAAAAGAAAAGAGGGAAAACAGGGTATATATGCTAGATGTGTCTGAATTTGCATTTAGGAGAAAAAAACTTGCCAGATTTATTTTATCCCCCTTTGTTGTATAAAATACAGGTGGATTGGGGCTGTTATGGTAGGTTAGTGGCCTCTGTAGGGAATCAGTCATGTATCTTTCTGCTTGGCCACCTCTAGTCTAGCACCTGGATTCTATTCTCAGGGTCCCCTCATGGTCCAAAATGGTTGATGAAACTCAGCCATCATATCTGTGTTCTAAAAACAGGAATGAGGAGAGTAAAGGATTATCACTCAAATGCCTCAGCTTGCCTCTCATTGGCTGAAACATATCACGTGGCCAAAAGTACCTGAAAGGGAGTCAGTGCAACTGTGTTTTAGGTTGGCCATAATGTACTTAGTTAAAAATCAGAGTTCTCGAGAACCCACGCCATCTTGAAGGGGAGAGAGGCCTCTTCTAGGAACTCATAAGCACCACCCAGACAGGCCTTGGACACTGCCCACGACCCAGCAGCCACTCCAGCCAAAATCCTGCTGCCCCACCCACAGACCCACAGACCCGCAGACCCTTGGTGCACTGCTCCAAAGGTGCACTGCTCCCACAGTAGTAAGTGCAACTTCCTCCCTCCCCAGCAGTAGAATGCTGGATTCCACATTCGCGTGTTTCCAACATTCACATGTTTCCAGCGCACAGACTTTCAGGGTACACCACTCCATAGGCAGCTCTTGGATGCCACTATGAACCCCTGCTGGGTGTAATTTTGAACAAACTAGGGCGCGCTGCCCACAGTAGAAATTCTAAATTCCCTCTTCCTGAATAACTGCCCACAGACAACCCAGCTACGCATCTTTAGCTCCAGGGCCCCTCAGAGTGTGTCAGAGTTCTGTGCCAGCAAACTCACCACCACAGTCGTGCATTTCCAAGGAGCAGGCACCCAGAGCCCATCTATCCACAGGGCGCTCGTGAGAGCTGCTGCAAGCCCCCACTAGGTGCGATCTTGGACAAACAGGGACGCACTCCCCCTGGCAGTAGAAATTTTGAATTCATTCACCCTGGATACCTGCCCACAGATGCCTCAATTACATGGCTTCTGTGTCAGGGCCCTTCAGAGTGCGTCAGTAAGCCACGCTGGCAAACGCACTGCTGGTTCCCCTGTGAGCTGCCACTGGGAGTGCACGCCTATAGGTGCAGCAGCAAAAACTGAGTCTGCCCACCCCACAGCTGCAGAACTCTGGACACTACAGTTGCACGCTCTTCCAGTGACACTGTGAGTTCCCACTGGGCATGCATGACTTCAACCAAGGGCATAAGACAGCAAAAATTGGAACACCCCCTCCATGGCTACTGCTGACTTCTAGACTCTGCAGTTGCGCATTTCCAGCTCACAGGCCTACATCAAGAGAACCCAAATAGATCAAGTAGGGAGCTATGCTAGATTTATCAAGCCCAGGAGACCTGAGAGATCACACCAGTAGCACCATCCCCAAAAGAACCTGGGTAGCAAAGCAATTGGATCTACAATTAAAACATTACAGCAAAACATGGGAAGACAAAAAAGCAATCCCCAAAGGAAAGAAAAATAAGAATCACCAGAAAGGGAGTTAAAGGAAACTGAGGCTAGCAACATATCAAAGAAAGAATTCAGAGTAATGGTTATAAGGATGCTCAAATGGCTGGATGACAAATATACACAACTCAATGAGAATTATAAGGAGCTGAATGAGAATGTCACCAACATGAAAAGTAACCAAGAGGAGATGAAGAATGACATAATTGCAATAAAAACACAATGGAACAGTAGACTACAAGAGGCTGAGGACTGCATCAGCGAATTAGAAGACAAGGTAGGAAAAAACACACGAACACAGCAGCAACTGGAAAGAAGATTTAAAAAGCAAGAGGAGAACCTAAGGGAGCTTTGGAACAACACAAAATGAAACAATATTCTCATAATAGGGGTACCAGAAGGAGAGGAAGAGAAGCAAGGAATAGAAAACCTGTTTGAAGAAATAATGACAGAAAACTTCCCTGATATTTGCAAGAAAAAAAACTATGCAAGCCCAAGAAGCACATAGAGTCCCAAACAAGATGAACCCCGAAAGACTGACACCAAGACACTCATAATTAAATTGGTAAACACCAACGACAAAGTAAGAATCTTAAAGGCTGCCAGAGAGAGACAGAAAGTTACCTACAAGGGATCTCCTATTAGAATATCAACTGATATTTCAACAGAAACACACCAGGCCAGAAGGGAATGGAAAGAAATATACAAAGTGATGCAAAGCAAGGGACCGAATCCAAGAACACTATACCCAGCAAGGCTATCATTCAAAATTGAAGGTGGAATCAGGAGCTTCACAGACAAAAAAGAGCTAAGAGAGTTTATTGCTACCAAGCCAGCAATGCAAGAAATGCTAAAGGGACTGCTGTAAAAAGAAGAAACAGAAAGGCAAGAAGAAACACAAACATTAAGAATAAAAATGACAACAAACAAGTACTTATCAATAATAACATTGAATGTAAATGGATTAAATGCACCAATCAAAAGACATAGGGTAGCTGAATAGATAAGAAAACGTGAGCCATATATTTGCTGTCTGCAAGAGACCCACCTCAGAACAAAGGATTCACACAGACTGAGAGTGAAGGGATGGAAAAAAATTTTTTCAGGCAAATGGAACTGAGAAAAAAGCTGGGGTTGCGATACTTATATCTGACAAAATAGACCTCAAAGTAAAGGCCATAACAAGAGATAAGGAAGGCCACTACATAATACTAAAGGGAGCAATTCAACAAGAAGATATAACTCTGGTAAGCATATATGCACCCAATACAGGAGCACTCAAGTACATAGAACAACTTCTGGAAGATATCAAGGGAGAGATCAATAGCAATACAGTCATAGTAGGAGACTTTAATACTCCACTGACACCACTGGATAAATCCCCTAAACAAAAAATCAGCAAAGAAACAGCAAATGACTCACTAGATCAGATGGACTTAATTGACATTGTCAGAATATTTCACCCCAAAGCTACAGAATATACATTCTTCTCCAGTGCACACGGGATATTTTCAAAGATAGACCACATATTAGGACACAGGCAAAGTCTCTTCAAATTCAAGAGAATAGAAATCATAACAAGCATCTTCTCAGATCACAATGGCATAAAACTAGAAATCAACTACAATAAAAACAATGAAAAGAAATCAAACACTTGGAGGCTAAATAGCATGCTATTAAACAATGATTGGGTTACCAAAGAGATCAAAGAAGAAATAAAAAGCATCCTGGAAACAAATGACAATGAAAACACAACAATCCAAAACCTATGGGACACAGTGAAAGCAGTCCTGAGAGGGAAATTCATAGCTCTACAGGCCTACCTCAAAAAACAAGAAAAACTGGTAATAAATTATCTAACCTTGCAACTTAAAAAATTAGAAAGAGAGCAAAAAGAAAAGCCCACAGTATCCAGAAGGAAGGCAATAATAAAGATCAGAGCAGCCGAAACCGGTTTGGCTCAGTGGATAGAGCATCGGCCTGCGGACTGAAAGGTCCCAGGTTCGATTCCGGTCAAGGGCATGTACGTGGGTTGCGGGCACATCCCCAGTAGGAGATGTGCAGGAGGCAGCTGATCGATGTTTCTTTCTCATCGATGTTTCTAACTCTCTATCTCTCTCCCTTCCTCTCTGTAAAAAATCAATAAAATATATTTTAAAAAAAAAGATCAGAGCAGAAATAAATGACATAGAGACCAAAAAATTAATACAAAAGATCAATGAAACCAAGAGCTTGTTCTTTGAAAGGATAAACAAGATTGATGAACCTCTTACCAGGCTCACCAAGAAACAAAGAGAGAGGACCCAAATAAACAAAATCAGAAATGAAAGAGGTGAAGTAACAACTGATCCTACCAACATACAAAGGATTGTAAAAAAATACTATGAACAACTCTACTCCAAAAAACTGGACAACCTCGACGAAATGGACACATTCCTAGAAAAATAAAAGCTTCCAAAACTCAATCAGGAAGAATAAAAAAACCTAAATAGGCCGATAACTACTGATGAAATTGAAACAGTAATCAAAAAGCTTCTAGCAAATAAAAGCCCTGTACTAGATGGCTTCACAGGGGAGTTTTACTGAACATTCAAAGAAGAACTAAAACCAATCTTTCTCAGACTATTCCAAAAATTTCAAGAGGTAGGCACACTTTCAAGCTCTTTTTATGAAGCCAACATTACCCTAATCCCAAAACCAGATAAAGACACCACACACACAAAAAAGAATTACAGGCAAATATCCCTGATGAACATAGATGCTAAAATCCTCAACAAAATTCTAGCAAACTAGATCCAGCATTACATTAGAAAAATTATACACCATGACCAAGTGGGATTTATTCCAGGGATGCAAGGCTGGTACAATATCAGCAAATCAATAAATGTGATACATCATATAAACAAATTGAGAGACAAAAATCACATAATCATATCGATTGATGCAGAAAAGGTATTTGACAAAGTCCAGCACCCTTTTCTGATAAAAACGCTCAGCAAAGTGTAAATAGAAGGATCATACCTCAACATAATAAAAGCCTTATATGACAAACCTACAGCCAACATCATACTCAATGGGCAAAAACTAAAACCATTTCCCTTAAGAACAGGAGCAAGACAGGGATGCCCGCTTTCACCACTCCTGTTTAACCTAGTACTAGAAGTACTAGCCATAGCGATCAAACAAGAAGAAGAAATAAAAGGCACCCAAATTGGAAAAGAAGAAGTAAAATTGTCATTGTTCACAGATGACATGATGCTGTACATAGAAAACCCTAAATAGACTACATCGAAACATTATTAGACTTAATAAACAAATTTGGCAAAGTAGCAGTATACAAAATTAATGCCAAGAAATCTATGGCATTTTTATACACCAATAGTGAACTTACAGAAAGAGAAATTACAAAAACAATCCCATTTACAATTGCACAAAAAAATTAAAATACCTAGGAATAAACTTAACTAAGAAGGTAAAAGACCTGCACTTAGAAAACTACAAGATGTTGAAAAAAGAGATAGAGGAAGACATAAACAAATGGAAGAACATGCTGTGTTCATGAATTGGTAGAATCAACATCATTAAGATGTCCATATTACCCAAAGTAATCTATAAATTCAGTGCACTCCCCATTAAAATACCAACAGCATATTTCACAGATCTAGAAAGAACTCTCCAAAAATTCACCTGGAATAAAAAACAAAAAACAAAAAAACAAAAAACAAAACCCGAATAGCTGCAGTGATCCTGAGAAAGAAGAGCAAAGTAGGAGGGATCTCAATACCAGATATCAAGATGCATTACAGAGCTACTGTTCTCAAAACTGCGTGGTACTGGCACAAGAACAGACATATAGATCAATGGAATAGAATAGAGAACCCAGAAATCGACCCAAACTACTATGCTCAATTATTATTTGACAAAGGAGGCAAGAACATACAATGGGATCAAGACAGTCTCTTCAATAAATGGTGCTGGGAAACTTGGTCAGACATATGAAAAACAATGAAACTAGACCACCAACTTACACCATACACAAAAATAAACTCAAAGTGGATAAAGGACTTAAAACTAAGATGGGAAGCCATAAAAATATTAGAGAAATCCACAGGCAGCAACATCTCAGATATATGCCGAAGCAATATCTTCACCGACACAGCTCCTAGGACAATGGAAACTAAAGGGAAAATAAACAAATGAAATTACATAAAAATAAAAAGCTTCTGCACAGCAAAAGAAACCATCAACAAAACAACAAGAAAACCCACTGCATGGGAGAACATATTTGCCAACAATATCTCCAATAAGGGTTTAATCTCCAATATTTACAGGGAACTCATGCAACTTAACAAAAGGAAGACAAACAACCCAATCAAAAAATGGACAACGGATCTAAATAGATACTTTTCGAAAGAAGACATAAGGAAAGCCAAAAGACATATTAAAACATGCTAAAAGTCACTAATCATCTGAAAGATGCAAATCAAAACGACAATGAGGTACCATCTCACACCTGTCAGAATGGCTATCATCAACAAATCAACAAGCAAGTGCTGGAGAGGATGGGGAGAAAAAGGAACACTTGTGCACTATTGGTAGGAATGCAGACTTGTGCAGCCACTGTGGAGAACAGTATGGGGTTTCCTCAAAAAACTAAAAATGGAACTCCCATTTGACCCAGTGATCCCACTTCTAGGAATATATCCCAAGAAACCAGAAACACCAATCAGAAAGGATATATGCACCCCTATGTTCATAGCAGCACAATTTACAATAGCTAATATTTGGAATCAGCCTAAGTGCCCATCAGCAGATGAGTAGATTAAAAAACTTTGGCACATTTATGCAGTGGAATACTATGCTGCTGTAAAAAGGAAGGAACTCCTACCATTGGCAACAGCATGGATGGAGCTGGAGAGCATTATGCTAAGTGAAATAAGTTAGTCAGGGAAAGATAAATATCACATGATCTCACTCATTTGTGAACAACAGAAACCATTGAACAAAAACAGATCTAGAGACAGAGAAGCATCGATCAGATGCTCAAACCTCAGAGGGAAGGTAGGGGAGGGTGGGGGTAAAGAGGAGAGATCAACCGAAGGACTTGTATGCATGCATATAAGCATAAGCGATGGACGCAGACAACAGGGTGTGAGGGTGAGGGCAAGACTGGGGGGATAAGGGACAATGGGGGAATAAAGACACATTTGTAATACCTTAATAAATTTTTTAAAAAAAGATCTGAGTTCTCTGCCCGACCTGTATGGCTCAGTGGTTGAGTGTCAACCTATGAACCAGGACATCACATTTCGATTCCCTGTCAGGCACATGCCTGGGATGCAGGTTCAGTCCCCAGTGCAGGGCGTGCAGGAGGCAGCCAGTTAATGATTTCCTCTCATTATTGATGTTTATATCTATCTATCTATCTCCCTTCCTCTCTGAAATCAATAAAAATTTTTTTTAACAAAATCAGGGTTCTATTACTGAGAAAGAGAGCAAAATGGACATTAGGCAGCACCTGGATGTCTCTGCCTCAACCTTGAGGTAAATAGTACCCTCATTTTAAAGATGAGAAATGGTTTGAGAGGACTTTAAAAGGTCTCACAGGTATACACAGCAATACTGGTATCTCACCCCAAGCCTATCTGACTCCAAGGTTCATAAGCTTTTCTTTACAATAAGTGTAGGGCCTGAGAGGTAATGGGGAGTTCACCACATATGGCTAATGGTTAAAGCATGAGAGATGATGTGATTTTGTAGAAAGGACATAGGAGAGAAATAAAATCCAAAGGGGCCGAGGAAGGCCTTGATCAAAGGTGTAAGATGAAGGACCATTTGGGGAAACTAGATGGAAGAGTGGAAGAGGAAGAAAGCCAGGAAACTAAGGTGTCAAGCAGGAAGGCTCAGGCAGAGGCTGCAGTTCAGGAAACGGGGGTTCAGATCTCAGATCTGTCATTTTCTGATGACATGACCTTGAGTGTTTCTTCCATAGCCTGCACTTAATTGCACTCATTTCCTAGCAAACAGAAATCATGATCAGGTCACTGCTGCAGAATGTCAGGGCAGTTTATTTTTAAATACAGGCACAAGTAATATTGGTGAGGAGGGCATTCCAGAGGTTATGTACCCTGAGTTAAGAGCACTGCTTGCTGAATTCCTGCTCTCTTAATAGTTTCCACTACCGTGGATGTGACCCAGGAATAGGAGTTGTAGTTTATGATGCATGTCTTAATGCTGGATCACTATTTCTACCTCTATTTACAAAACAAGTGTGGAATAGCCAAAGGCAGGGAGAGGTCAAGCCATTTCCTCCCATGATTCACTGCAGAGTAGAGGCACTCTGATGCAGCAGAATGTGCCCGGGTCTAGAATGGGTTTCTGACACTGGATAACTTCAGCTGTTTATCCATCTGCTTGCTTTCCTCTTTCCTTGGATGCCCCCACCATTGAACTTGACTTGAGGGTCCTTTACTATGATTTGGGAGAAGATGTTGTTATTGCATTGGCTCTCTCTGTGGTATATTGTTCAGTGCTGTGCACATTTACAGCTTGCATAAATATTGAATAATAATAAATAACTACAAGGGAGGAAGAATATTATAGGCTGGGGAGAGTGAAAGATGCTGAACTCATTATTTGAGGGCCAATCTCAGGCCTCTTGGCTATCTCCTTCAAAGAGATTTGTTTGCCAGCTGTGTTGAGAAATATACTTTCCATATGATGAGTCCAGAGAAGCAGCCAGTTTCCCTACAGAGCTCCTTCAGAGCAGCCCCAGGAGGGCCCATAGGATTGTTAATGGTGTTTCAGAGAGGATAACCCCTCACACCTCCCTGGCAGTTGGGTTAGAGGAAAGCCCTGGGGAGAATGGCTGTAGCAAGATGATGAAATTAGAGGAATGGGATGGATTCTTTTTATTTCATTTTCTGATTCCATGTGCAAACAGGGAAGCTATCCAACCACTTTATGGATGCCTCATCGACTGAGAAGGTCACTTGCTTTTCACTTCACAGTGATCTTGGCTCAAGGAGGGCATTTCTCATTTAATACGTAATCCAGGTTCAGTGTGTCAATCAGAGGCTATATCTCCTCCATCTCAAGAACTGGTTTTTCTGTTTGGTGTTTATGAACCAGTTAAGAGAGACAACTGAATTCTTAAATTTAAACACAATAAAATATTGAGTCAATATTTACAGAGCTGGGAGATTCGGAGGAACTATAATTGAAAAAAAGCAATACGCAAACAAGTTCGACTAACCTTTTTGTAGTTCTGACTGACTACCACCCAGCCCAGCAAAGGGGGTGTTTAGTAAATAAAACTAATGCCTATTTATAGCATGATCAGTCTCTGCATGTTGTACAGAAAATGTTTCCATTGTTTGTGAACAGATCATTTTCATTCACTCAGAATATATCCACCTTGGGATGAGAATGACTTTCTTCCCAAATCTGGAATAAACAAGAATGAGCACTTGCCTTGCCCGCACATCTCCTCACCTTATTTCTTTTTTTAAAATATGTTTTATTGATTTTTTTACAGAGAGGAAGGGAGAGGGATAGAGAGTTAGAAACATCGATGAGAGAGAAACATCGATCAGCTGCCTCCTGCACACTCCCTACTGTGGGGATGTGCCCACAACCAAGGTACATGCCCTTGACCAGAATCAAACCTTGGACCCTTGAGTCCGCAGGCCGAAGCTCTATCCACTGAGCCAAACCGGCTAGGGCACTCACCTTATTTCTTAATGGGCCCTTGGGATAGCCCACCTGTGACTGAAACACAGGAAAGAGGCATGAGGAGGAAGAGGATGGTGAACTGGACATAAGTCAGGAGCAGGAGATAAAGGTGGATAGAAATGGTGGATTTAAGAACAGCAGCTCAGTGATGGTCTTCTTAGATATCAGGGCTCTGGGGACCTCGGTGTAGGTTTGACTTCCCAGTGGGGGTCTGCAGCAGCTGGCCCCACAGGCGTGCTCCCCGGGAGAGTTCAGAGACCCGGAACTATTTGCAATGAAGTTTTGAGAATCCGATTTTGGAACCCAGCTCTTTTCTAATGGCAGCTGATGATATAGTATGAAAGCTTTTCTGACTCATCTGTCAATTATCTCTCAAAAGAAAGTCTCAGCTTTTAGATTCTTTTCTTTTCATGGAAGACTCATTTCCAGAACTGGACTGGGACGCCCTAGAAGGGACCCTCCCTGATTATTTAATAGAGAGATTGGCCAAAGAAACTGTGAATGTCTCACCCAGAAAAGACTGTTCCTGGTCCTTATCTGACGAGAAAAGGAACTCAACTCTCAGAAAGGCCCCTGCTGACCTCCTTAACCTACCATAGCCCGCCCTGTATCCCTGCTCTTGGTTGGTTTCCTTCATAACACTTCTTACAGCTTGTAATTATTCTACATATTTGTTTGTCTACCACTTTGGTCTGTTTCCTCTCCTTTGTCTAATTCAACTTTGTCTCCCTAGCTTTGGGTGTAGTACCAGGAATGCAATTAATGTTCAATAAATATATGTGGGAAAAAGAGAAAATAGGACAGCACAGGAGACTCAGTGTTCTTATTTTTTTTAATTTTATTTTCAATTGCAGGTTCCCTCCCCACCACCTCTCCAAACACACATACACACACACAAGAGAAAAATAAGAGTGGATAGTTCAACTTCCAGGCATTACTGGTAGGTAGCAGCAGACTGTAACTTCAGCCTGGAATTATACAGACTTTTTCTTAACTGGCTGGCTACTTGGTGACATGCTGAGGGGTCAATTATCTATCAGTCAGCCTCCTTGGGTTAATGCCATGAGGGGCTTCCATTATGCTTTGAAGCACAACAGGCAAACAAAAAATGGTCCTGAATAAAACAATTCCTTGCTTCTAGCTGTTTGTCAACTTCAAATATATAATATAAAAATATCTCTTCCAAACTAGACATTCAAAAAACTAGAGACTTTGTTGAGCCAGAATAATGTCATTTCATTCTCTTTCAGACTGGTACTTTTGCAAGATTTCTTAAATGGGTTGTGACTAACCATACATTTGACAGATATACTCTCAGTAAATCAATAAATGGCTCTGCCTTACCTCATACCATAGAATTAAAGGGCAGCTTCTAAAATATTTGCTGCACCCAGTATACACATCAAGTTTACCAACGGGGTGAGTAGAATATAGGCAATAGAAGTTGTGTAGTATAAGAAGATCTGGTTAAACCCATCAATGTTTATTCTGATGCAGAAGTTATATCAGTTTTATTCTTGAAGAGGCAGGAAAACAAAATGCAGATTCTGCAAGAGAAAAGCCAGTTAACAGTCAGTGGAATCAAGTCCAGGGCCTGTGGCAGGAGTTTATAACACTGGTATAAAGCACTCTCAGTAAGAATTTAGCCACAGCTTGAATTTAGGACAACATTCCTCAGAATACTTCATTATCGACAACTCTTCCTATGTGGCCCAATGGGAGTTATTTTTTAAAGCATTTGATCAGTGATCAAGAAAAATACCATCCTGCTGTTACAGGAAAATAGAAACTTCCTCTCCCCTTTCCTATCCACTAAAGGAAGTTTGTCGTTGTCTGCTGGGTGTGTTACTTTTAACAATAAAAATAAGAAATATACAAATTAGGAACTTCCAGTGCCAAGTTTTTAGCCTAACTTGATAATGCTGTGGACTTTATTGCAACTCCCAGGGGAATCTGTCCAATCTGTTGGACAGATTCTGGGTAATGGAGGAAGGGAAGAATTGAGGAGCATCAAGACTGGTGTGATTAGATTTTCATTAGAAAGTACAGAAGGGAGCAAGATTCCAAAAATATGGAAAGGAGTGGAGATGCTGAAAACAATGTGGCAAGTTTGGGATGGTACCAAGTAAAGTAAGAGAGCCTTTGGGGACAATTACCCCTGGTGTAAAATTGTGATACAAGG
Source organism: Myotis nattereri (assembly GCF_964212035.1). NCBI lineage: Eukaryota > Metazoa > Chordata > Mammalia > Chiroptera > Vespertilionidae > Myotis > Myotis nattereri. The sequence goes on along the minus strand of NC_138087.1, from coordinate 37,577,756 downwards.
AGATGTAAAAGAGGATTTTAAGAATTTGGTTATATATTATGAATATACTAGAGGCCCAGTGCACAAAAATTTGTACACTCGGAGGGGGTGGGGGCGTGGTCCCTCAGCCCAGCCTGTGCCCTCTTGCAGTCTGGGTCCCCTCGGGGGATGACCACCTGCTGGCTTAAACCTGCTCTCCAGGGGATCGGACCTAAGCTGACAGTCAGACATCCCTCTGGCAGCCTGAGAGCCCTCAGGGGATGTCCACTTGCCAGCGGGGAGCAGGCCTAAGCTGCAGTCTGACATCCTTAGTGCTGCTGAGGAGGCAGGAGAGGCTCCCACCACCACCGCTGTACTGGCAGCCATCAGCCTGGCTTGTGGCTGAGCAGAGCTCCCCTTGTGGGAGCATACTGACCACCAGGGGACAGCTCCTGCATTGAGCATCTGCCCCCTGGTGGTCAGTGTGTGTCATAGTGACCAGTCATTCCCAGTCGTTCTGCTGTTAGGGTCAATTTGCATATTACCTTTTTATTATATAGGAGTGCCTGGCCAGCCTGGGTGAGGGGCTGATGGCTGTTTGTAGGCTGGACACAGCCCCTTCAGGGTGGAGGTCCCCGCTGGAGTGCCTGGCCAGTCTGGGTGAGGGGCAGATGGCTGTTTGCAGATTGGCCACAACCCCCAGCTACCCAAGCTCCCAGTGGAGGCTGGCTAGAAGCAGGTATCTGGGATTTGTTTGTCTTCTATAATTGAAACTTTGTTGCCATGAGCGGAGGCCACAGCCGGCTCAATGCAGGCGGAAATCTTGGCTTCCTCCATTGCCCAGACAACCAAGCCTCCTGCTTGCTCCAGCTCTGTGGCTGCCAGCCGCCATCTTGGGTTAATTTGCATATAGTTGCTCTGATTGGCTGCTGGGTGTGGCTTGTGAGTGTAGCGGAGGTATGGTCAATTTGCATGTTTCTCTTTTATTAGATAACATTAGATAAAATAGTGGGCTAAACAAATTCTGTTGCTAAGATGAGATGAAAAGTGGACATTAAAGAAGGCAAATTGGCCACGGTATTAACAGGCACCATGTCTTAGAGCAGGGGTGGGCAAACTTTTTGACTCGAGGGCCACAATGGGTTCTTAAACTGGACCAGAGGGCTGGAACAAAAGCATGGATGGAGTGTTTGTGTGAACTAATATAATTTCAAAGTAAACATCATTACATAAAAGGGTACGGTCTTTTTTTTTTTTAGTTATATTCATTTCAAACGGGCCGGATCTGGCCCGCAGGCCGTAGTTTGCCCACAGCTGTCTTAGAGTCTATCAGTTCCTTAATGGTTTTTCTGGGGCAACCAGGGAGGAAAATTTTGGTGAAGACATTTTGGGAAGTTTTGTATTGTTTTTGCCATCAGGATTTCTCTTGTCCATGGTATTCTTCATGGAGGTCCCATTTTCCAGGTTGTCAGGAATGGTGCCATGTTTTAAGACTATCTTGACATGATATCAGCAGAGGATAAATTTCTTGAAACACTTTAGTAAATCTTACCTCAAGTATCATAATTGGGGTAAAAATAAAAATAAGAAATATACAAATTAGGAACTTCTAGTGCCAAGTTTTTAGCCTAACTTGATAATGCTGTGGACTTTATTGCAACTCCAAGGTGAAAAACTGTCAACCTCTTGATCAATGTAAATCTTTCTGACCTTTCTGTGGCTTCTCAATATCTAGCCTCTTTTACTTTTATTCCTTTCCCCCATTGAAGAACCCTTAATGTTAACCGTCCATCACAATGGGAATCACTCACCTTCTCATAGTCTTTCTACTTCATCTCACTGCATAGGGTCTGCCTAGCCTTAAAATACCAGTTTCCACAATGTATTTGTAACCACTGGATGTTGAGTAATTAAAAAGCACCAAGGATAAATTTATGCTAAATTTCCAAGACCAGTGAAAAGGAAGATAGTTTCAAAATGATTCAGAGTACTTCCATCTCATACCTTCATTTTGTTGGTTACTGCTCTGTATCAGTTATTTATAAAACTAGGATTTTCCAGGCACTATGGCTCCTAGAAAAGGTTCCTTGGTCAGCTCAATTGAGTCTAATACATTTGTGTTAAGAAATCTAAATTAAGTTCCTTACCTTCAAGCAAGGAAATAAACTTAGAAGAGTGATATCTACTGAGTATGCCTGGTGAAGTCAGTTAATGGAGGGACTCATCAGTTATTAGATTTCCCAGGCTTCTTATCTGGCAACATTTCATTCCACATATGATCAGTCTTCTCTGGTTTATGCCACTTACTAATGACATAATATTTCCACACTTAAGAAAACTTCATTCTGCCCTTGATTATGATTTTTTTAAATTTTGTTTTATTGCTTAAGGTATTACAAAAAGTATTTTTTCCCCCTTGATGTTCCCCCTGGCCTCCCCTACCCCTCAGTGTCTTGTGTCCATTGGTTATGCTTATATGCATGCATACAAGTCCTTCGGTTGATCTCTTAAGTCACCCCCGCCCCAAACCCCAACCTTCCCTGGCCTTCCCGCTGTAGTTTGACAGTCTGTTCGATGCTGCTCTGCCTCTGTATCTATTTTTGTTCACCAGTTTATAATGGTCTTTATTATCCATAAATGAGTGAGATCATGTGGTATTTTTCTTTCACTGACTGGCTTATTTCACTTAGCATAATGCTCTCCAGTTCCATCCATGCTGTTGCAAATGGTAAGAATTCCTTCTTTTTTACAGCAGCATAGTATTCTGTTGTGTAAATGTACCACAATTTTCTAATCCATTCATGATTATGATTTTTTAAAATCAAATAAGGAAAGATTGGAGATACCATTTGTTGACACTCTCCTGACTCATTTTAATCACAAGAGCAAGCCGTTGCCAGTTAGTGCAGGCTAGCTAACAAATCTAGAAAAATTTCAAGGCTTAAAGTGGCAAAATGGCATGGAATCACCTTTTTTCGCCTAGTTCAAGTTTTAAAATGGAGTCCTACTTCTACTGATGATTTGCCATAACAAACAAGGAAGCATGAGCTGGTAATAGACATATATGAAATTATATTTTCAGATATGCCTTTTTATATTTTCTCATAGAGACCTATTAGAGTTATGGTTGATCTCCTCAATATATATTTTATGTACCAGCTTTCCTTTCAAAATTTTTACTTCGTAGCCTTTGTGCTGTGTTCTGAGTGATTTAATCGATTGTATCTTCTAATTTGCTAATTATTTCTATAATTATGTCAAGTCTATTGTTTATTCCATCTGTCAGGTTCTTAAAAAGGTAAGTTCTAAGATTTCTATGCATGAATTTGTTATCATTTGCTATGGTTTTATAACCTTCTGTTTTTGTTATATAGATAGGATTTTTCTCAGAGATTTTTAGAAACCCATGCTTTAAAATTACTTTATAATTTTATTTTCTTGACTGTCAATTTTTTTGTTATGGTTTGATAACTATCTTTCCCAGTGCTAGATTTTTCTGTGTGCTTTGTAAATTCGGTTCCCAAGGTTCCTTAATTGGGTATTTTCCTTTCAATTATTCATATGTTGGTCCCTCCCATCAAGGGCTTCAGTGATGTCTTAGCCTGTCCCTCAGTGATACACAGGTCAGAAACAGGTCTGACTTATCAGAGTAGAGCTCTTACCTGCAGGAATGTCACAGTTCCAGACTCCCAGCCAGAGCAGGGCCTTTCTCAGTTCCCATTGTTGAGGGTGTATGTGCTCCCTCCCTTCTCCATGAAGGAGATCGGACCTAATAGGGCAGAGAGTATAATCTCAGATCTCCACCATGCTGTGTTTGATCTCTGGTCTCTATGAATATGATTTCCTACTTTGTAGCTTGAACTTATTGCTATTTCTTTGTCTTATTGAAATAGAACTTTAGTTCTGTCTTCTAATTTGTTGTTGTTGTTGTGGTGGTGGTGGTGGTGGTGATGGTGGTGGTGATGGTGGTGGTGGTGTGTGTGTTTATATTTACCAGTAAAGTGAAGTGAAAGAAGAGGGTCTCATTCAGCCACATAGGTAATGATTTTTCCTCCCCATCCCTGATATTTTTAGCCATTAAAGGTAATAAGGTAATAATTTTCCTTGGTGCTTGACCAGAAATCTAAACCTCAATTTAAGGACAGGGTAAGAAACTTCCAAGAGATCATATGACATGGTCAAAGTTGGATATTAAGTAGGTGTAAAAGTCAGTATTTTAAATACACTAGGTCTTCTGGCCTCTGTGACTACTAAGTACAGTTATTAATAATCTGTTAAGGTTTATTATAAGTTCTCCTATTTCATCTGACAAATATTCACATGTCATTGCTGGATCTATTATTTCTTGGGTTGGATTCTTACTGTGTGAGACTATGAGGATTCTCCCCATAATTTCCGCTACATAGTGATGTGTATAATAGCAGTAGTGTGTTAAGTGAGTGAGGCTAAAACCTTTTCATATATGTCTATTACCAGCTCATGCTTCCTTGTTTGTTATGGCAAATCATCAGTAGCAGTAGGACTCCATTTTAAAACTCGAACTAGGCGAAAAAAGGTGATTCCATGCCATTTTGCCACTTTAAGCCTTGAAGATAACTACATCAGTCCCGCTCAGTGCCCTGAAATGACTTAGAGAGTCAAAGATGCAGTATCTATGAGGGCGAGTAAGGCCCTTCACTTGGGGCAGGGGGGTGGGGTGTTAGGGAAACTTAGGAGCAGGCATTAAATTGTGATGTGTGAACTTTGTTGTTGGGCCCTCCAGACCATGTCCCACCCCCACCCTCTCTAGTGATAGGAGCACTCTCCTCCCCTCAGTACACATGCCTGAGCCACAGGATCTGATTCACACCTTGCATTCTACCTGTCTATAGGGGGCGTGGTGGAGTTATCCAAAACAAATGCTAGGGAACCCTTCACCTGCAGAGGCCTGAATTTGGGAGTATAATCTGGCTCCTGCCTACCTGTTTATCATCACAAACTGCCACACACTCTCTTAACTTTACGCTCTAAGAACATAGACTAATCTCTCTCATATCTGTGTCTTTGCTCATACTCTTTCCTACAATTCCACTGCCACACTACATGTCTCCAAACCAGTCCAGCAGACACATGCCTACCCATCTGTCTAGTGTGCCCTCACGTAAGACTTTCTCCATCAAGTTTTCCCTGATTCCACCAGGCAGATGTAGGGAGGCTCTGCCCCTTATGTGCACATGGTACACACCTCCGTCATTGCAGTCGCCACTTCTGGTGTGTCTGTGCCTGTCTGTCTGGGCACTCTGTAAGAGACTGTGTTGCCTCACCTTTATTTCCCCGGAGCATTGCATAGACATTCAAATACTTGCTGACTGAATTACTATGAACCAAGGCATCCAAAAAAACATCCCATGTGCCTTCAGTAGAGCCAGAGACTAACTTTGGGTTGAGAGTTAAGAAGGGAACCCCTAGCTCCAGGACACACCTTTGTTCAGTCACAGACATCTTAGTATCTCTGAATCGGGCATAACTTAGCATAACAACTGTGAGCACAAGAGAGAGATGGAACCAGGTTGTTGGTAAAATAGCAGCTGAAATTGGGTTTGACTTCATTGAAACCTAACCTTCCAGAAAGGAATAAACTAGTTTACCTCATTTGGTCAAATAGCCTCAGTGAGGTCATACTTCTTAAACGCTCACCAGATATTGAAACATGAAATTTGTTAACAGGCGACATCTAATAATTAACAAAAGAGCTTTTTTTTCTAAGTCATTGAAGCCTTTGGGGTACAAAACCTTCTCTAATTATTTCGAGCTCCCTCCTCCCTTCCCCTGCCTGTGTTGACAGTTAACTTGGTTGAGTTACATTCAAAAACACTGTGACAGGTGGGTACACTTTAGCACATGAGTTTCTACTGGTCTGTGTCCAAAGAGGATTACGGGTAACCAAACTCTGAATTTGGAAGAGGAATGATGTGTCCCTAAAATCCCCATTTTCATAGTGTCCTCATGGGCTGGGGCCAGGGGTGTGCTGTTCAGCAGCTGTGTGGGGTGGGTGTCCTGCACAGCCTGGTCTGGAAAAGTCTCCAGAAGCACAGATGTGCTGACAGTCCTCGTAGCTTCCAAGTGCCCCTCTGCACAAATACTCTATCAATTGCACACAGGGGAGAGAGAGTCTAAGTGGCCAAACCCGTGGCTCATTGTGACGTTTGCTGGAGGAAACAAGGGGATGTCAGCTTTCTTCCACAGTCATAGATTTTTGGATGAGCTCTCAGAATGTGAAAAATAACTATCTTCATTTTTCTCTCACTTGCATCCTCATTATGCTTTTCTCATAATTTAAATGCAGTCTTTATTGAGTAGTATTAGTTCTGAGGTTTTTTTTAAATGTGTTAAAACTCACTCTTTTTTGTAGATTTTTATTTTATTTAAAAAAATTTTTTTTATTGATTTAAGAAAGGAAGGGAGAGAGAGATAGAGATAGAAACATCAATGATAAGAGAGAATTGTTGACCTGCTGCCTCCTGCATGCACCCTACTGGGGATCAAGTCTGCAACCCGGGCATGTGCCCTGACCAGGAATCAAACCTTGACCTCCTGGTTCATAGATTGATACTCAACCACTAAGCCATGCCAGCCGGGCTGTTATAGATTTTTAAATGTTCCTAGTATGCCAGAAGAAATAGATTGAAGCTTGAAGAGGTGCAAAGGCTAATGGAGATTTTCATAGACAGAGAAACTGAGGCCAGAGGTGCTGTGACTTCTGGAAATCATCTGATGGCAGCATCATTCTGAAAGTGGAGTGTGAACTCAGGTCTCCTCTGATGGCCACAGGGCTCTTTTTAAGTGTACCAGGAAACTTGACATGTTTGTGGTTATAGAAAGTCTTAGGTCATGATCTCAACGAAGCAAGGCTCTTTAAAAATATTTAATTAAATTAGTTTGTCGACATTATAAACAAATGGAAATCAATCTGGATCTAGGTTCTGAGTGTTCTAAAGTGTAACTTACTTTTAGTTTTTGTTGATGGTATTTGCAACAGTGAATATATCTACAAAATAGGTAGCAGACTCAAAAGAGAACGTTATTAGTGGAAATAATTTTTTCCCTTCCACAACAGGTATAAGGAAAATGGAAATGATGGCTGTCAGCCTGTGAACATTCCCAACAGAAATACAGAGTGATTTTGTGGCTGATAATTATGTAGTCTTATTTGCGAGTAGAGTTTTAGTTCTAAAAATGAAATAAAGTCATCAATCAGAAACTGTTTTACAGTGTTTGTCAAACTTTTTTTTTAATTCAGAAAAGTCAATTTCTGATAGAAGTCTCTAGGCTCCAGAAGACAGCCATGACTGGGTTTAACTTCTTTTGAACTTTGTGTAGGGCTGCACATGAGTGATTCAACTAACATTTGGATTTTTCCCAAGCTTCCATCTTTCTTGAATCAAGGGTATGAGTGGGTGAATCTGAAGGGGAGAGGTCTCCAGCAGCCAAAATCCTTGTTCAAACAGAATAAGGAAGACTTTGCCTTTGATACCCAACCGCAAGCCAAACACAAAATGTCCTGATGATTTCTGGTTTAATTGCTGTATCTAAGAGTCTGAGATACACCAATTCCCTTGTCAGCTGTCAATCTGAAATTCTCTTTGAAAGTCAGGTGACTCATTTTCCACCCTGTAGGCAGGAGCTGTGGGCCCTCGGTGGGTCATCCAGAGCTCTCAACAGAAAAGCTTATGTTCTTTGTAATGCTACATCTCTTCTTTATATCTCTTTGCGATTCTACATTGATCAGATGGGACTTGGAAGCTGAAAGAATCTCAAGATGTGCTCCTCGGCTGTATATCCTGAGAATTCTCTGAGGAAAATTCATATTCTTGCCTATTTCTTTTCTGCAGACACTGGCCAAAATAAAATGATTTCAGAAACACATGGACTGTATTGACAAGTGTAGACTTGCTCTTAAATATCTGTGATTATCTATACTTTCAGGAACTGAATCTGTGTAATTTGTATTATTTACTGGTGCTGTTGCTGAAATCAGTCATTATAATAAGAACCTCTTTTTCCATTAAAATCAGGGATGCTTCTCATTGAACTCAGGGAAAATGATATCTATATATATAAAAGCCTAAGCGACCATTACGACTGACCAAATGACTGGTTGACCAGTCGCTATGACATGCACTGACCACCAGGGGGCAGGCACTCAATGCAGGAGCTGCCCACTGGTGGTCAGTGTGCTCCCACAGCCAACCTCCCAAGGTCCCTCCCCCCGGCTGGCCAGTCCCGATTAGCCCTGATTGGGACCGGGTGAGACAGCCCTGATCAGCCTTAATTGCCGGCCAGGCCAAGGGACCTGACCCATGCATGAATTCATTCACCAGGCCTCTATTCTATTATAAAAGTAAATGTCACATCCAAAGCCACAATTGATATCAACTTCCTTCCCCATTCCCACAATCTTTTAAAGAAGATGGAGGGAGTAAGTTTCATAGGCACTGGGCTTGCCCTTTGGAAAACAGGTATTAAAAAAATATTTTAGGGACAATACAAAAGGGAAAGGGGACATTGAAAATGGGTAAGTGAAAAACGCACAGGTCTCACAAGCAACAAAATGGAGGTAATAATGCTGGGTGACTGTACAAAGGAGTCAGCTAACATCTCTGCATCTCAGCTGTCTCCTGTGTGAAATGAAACTAAAAATTTCTATCACAGTGTTGCTCTAAGCACTCACTGACATACTGCATGTGAAGTGCCTGGCTCATAGTAGGAACTTAATAAATGCTCATTTCTCTCCCTATTAGCCTCTTGGATAGTGCTTCCAAATGACATGCTGAATTTTGCCCTGAAAGTGGTTTTTAGGTTCAGCAGCTTTTGCTGGTGCAGTTGGAAGGGACAAGCAAATGAAGTTGGGCTGGGTCAAAACTCCATCCCCAGGAAGCTTGAAGAATCCGCGCCTCATCTGCTTCTCCATACACTGTGGAATCATGGGTGTTGCCCCAGGTTCCAATGCTCAAATCTGCCAATACTGGTGCAGTGGTTTCTAACATCTACCTGGTGTATTATTCCTCGTGTCCAATATCTTCTTGCAACAGCTAGAGATAAACTAATTTTTGAGAGTCTATGGGAGGTCAACAAACTGGTCCTCTCTTAGCACTGGGCAGAGGTTAGGTTAGGTGCGGGAGTCAAATGGAGATTCAACTCCAGAGAGGACATTAACCACATGGCCTTATAATCACAGAACACAGCTTGTGTGGTGATTCTGTGGAGCTATGTATTAGTGGGGACTCAGGCACCAGATGTGCACAGCTGTGCTATGAAAACTAACCCTGCCAGATCAAGAAAAGCCACATGCCAGTTGTTTTACGTGAGTGAGATGGAAAGGGAGATAAGTATTTTTCAGTAGAGAAAAGTAAGATTGTTAGTGTTTATTATTTATCAACTTATTCTTTTTCTTTGTTTAAAACCTAAATGGGACATTTTATATTTAACATGCTTTTTCCCATCTAAATATAAGAAAACAATTTTGCAAAAGATTTTTCAGTTCAAGTGGCCTGTTTAAATCAGGTTTTATTTGTTCATTACTATATAATTTTTATGAGGCAATATTTTTCCTTGATAATTTTAATGTCATATTTGACAAGGAATGCTGATCCTGTATACAGAAATGATGCTTTCATAGTCATATATATTTTTCCTTTGAGAAAATTTATTTCATTTATACAAACCACCACCAACAAATACTATTGCTAATAGTCATATATACAGAGGGACTAACTTTTCTCTGGAGTTAGTCCAGCGATTTTCAACCAGTGTGCCACAAGAATTTTTAAAACATGCAACACCTGACTGTTTAGTCAGGGATACTGACCTCTTTTCCCTTAAATTGTCAAATAAAAAATGACAACAGCCAAACACAACAATAGCCATCTGGTGCGAATGAATCAAAATTATACCTATTTTTAAATATACTTTTATTGATTTCAGAGAGGAAGGAAGAGGGAGAAAGAGATAGAAACATCAGTGATGAGAATCATTGATCAGCTGCCTCCTGCACACCCCCCTTCTGGGGATACCCTGACCAGGAATCAAACCCAGACCTCCTGGTTCATAGATCGAGGCTCAACCACTGAGCCACACCAACCGGGCAAAATTATACCTAATTTTTGTCATATCAGCATAAAATATATATTTTTGTGTGCTGTAGAATTTTAGTAATTAGTTTATGTGTGCCATGAGATGAAAAAAGGATGAAAATCTCTGGATTAGTCCATTGGAAATGATCTGCTAGAATTTATTCATTGCTGTAGGTAATATCCTGGTTTCTAACAGAAAAGAATTTAAAATGTATTATTAAGGAATATTTACATGTCTGGGATTATTCTTAAGAAAACCAGAGTACTTTTGTAACTGAGTTACAAACAGAATACATTCAGCCAAGATTTATATAGAAGAAAAATAAGAATATAGAAACCTTGGTTTTATAGTTCACATCTATGAAATGCTATGTTACCAGGAAAAATTGGCTAGGATAGAATATTTCTTAATTTCAACCCCTTTGAAACTGAGCTTTCTATTGTGTCAATACATATACATAATTGTGTTAAAAATGCAAGACACACAAGAAGATAGTGTAGAATGCTTTCTAAAGGTGTCTTAATTTTTGTAATTCAATATACTGGCAATTCAAGTTGGAGATATACTAACACACTAGGATAATACTAAAAGAAAGATTAGACTAGTAAGGGAATAAAATTAGTAGCAAATCACCTTTTCCTTTCTTCTCTCTTTTTTGATGGGAAAGACTAGAAAAAGTACTTGGTTTAAACCACATGAGAAAAATACCTTTTTAGTTATCAAGCTGTCCTTTATGCTCCAGCTATGTAAACACATAGCATGACCCACAGGGGGTAGGTTCCTTTGCTGTGTAAATACTATACAGGTAGACATCCCAGAGGTGGAGTGATAAAGTCAGACAAACTGGTGCAGACACAGATTACATCTCCTGGGCCCACCATTCCAAGGCCCAGAGGCAACATCGGCATTTTGGCCTTTTGCAATAGTGAAGGACCACTGCCACCTGTGGACAGCAGAAAGCATCAGCCCTGACATGCTGCAGGCCAAGGAAGAAATACAGTGATAAGTTATGAGTGCAACATCTGGGCCACCTGCTCAATCTTATGGTCTATGTTTTTCCAAACAGCAAGCGTTTTCATGGGTACATTTGTGGCCTGGGTGGGTTTTCCCCCACAAATTATAAGCATCCTTCCAACCATATGAAGGATGTGATTATTGTGTGTTAATATAAAGCAGTGGTTCTCAACCCTCCTAATGCCGCGACCCTTTAATACAGTTCCTCATGTTGTGGTGACCCCCAACCATAAAATTATTTTCGTTGCTACTTCATAACTGTAATTTTGCTACTGTCATGAATCATAATGTAAATATCTGATATGCAGGATGTATTTTCATTGTTACAAATTAAACATAATTAAAGCATAGTGATTAATCACAAAAACAATATGTAATTATATATGTGTTTTCCGGTGGTCTTAGGTGACCCCTGTGAAAGGGTCGTTCCACCCCCAAAGGGGTCACCACTCACAGGTTGAGAACCACTTATATAAAGCACAAAGCAGGCATCTTAAGCTCAAAGGCCTTCAAGGGGCAGGTAGATAATGTACATGTAAATGGTAAGAGTGAGGGACTGTGAATTGGAGAACACATGCCCCACCTAGAGGCATTCAATTTTATTTTTTTAAAAATTGTTTTTAGGAAGATTGTACTTCATCATGCAACATACATTTGCAGCTCAGGTTCAATCTGTAATTATCTAGCACTGCAGGTCAATGAGTGAATGTGCAAGATCCCGAGTGGCATTTGTACAGCCAGGAACAAAACTCTAAGCATACTTCTTTCACTTATTCATTAATGTATAAATTTACTCCCTCACTATAATGTATTTATTGACTGCTTCCTTTATTGTAGGCATCACTCCATATTGATAAATAAGTTGGGAAAATAGATATTAAACAAATAATTACCTGAGTAGAATTATAGTTGGGATAAATGTAATGGCTAAAAAGCCCAGGTAACTATACAAATGTATACCATGTTTGATAAACTTGCTTGTAAGTCACATTACTATTTTCTATACTATTCAGAAAGATAAAAACTGATAATCAAATTATAACCCTATGCTTTCTTATCTATAAGAAATCAAAGACATGTGTTTTCTTATTTTTACATTGTGTTTCTCATTTATTGAGAAAAGTCATTTAGACTTATTTGGACATAGATTTTTACATCATAACCCCTCTTGTGTATACATGGAGAGGTAAATATAAATTAAATAAGGCATCTCTAAAACTTGTTTACATTGAGAGTCAAACTCTTTTGGATCACTTTTTGACTCAGAGTTACCAATGTCCATACTTTTCTGCAGTATCATTCTCTGGCCATTGAAGGAGCTGGGAAGCAGCATTTCTTAAAAGTCTTTTTTACTACTGTCGGGAATTTTCTTCTCAGAAGCTGATACCAATTCTTAGAGTTTAGATGCTGGTGCTATCTTGATCTTACACAAAGGTGTCCACAGAAGCTTTTTAGACATCAACTAGAATTTCTATTCTTTCCTCAATGGTACTCAAATGGCTTATTGAACAATGGCAAGAGGCTTCAGTTGTGCAAGGATATTGCCAGGACTAACACCCATGTTTTTCCATGTGCCAGCAATGACACTAGGTAGGACGCCCAGCTGATCTGACCCATGAGGTTGGAGGACCTCAGTGTTAGAAGCCACTTCTAGATCTCAGAGATGTGAAAATAGAAGAACAATGTAGAATCCATGAAATACAGTCACTTGATGATCTGACCTGGTCTTTGGGGCCAGTGACATTCTCTTGGAGGAGGTTATTTTAGGCTTAGACTTGAAAACAAAGAAGTTATTTAGAAGTTGAGGTGGAAAAGTGTCAACTTAGTCAAGGCAGGGCCAGGTTACGGAGCAGATTAGGTGTACAGCTCATCAAGAGCTCAAACTATAGGGACGCTTTATCATGCCCATTACTGGTCTGTTTCTCTTGAGTGCTCTTAATGTGTGTTTGCACAAGTTGCGTGGTGCAAGTATTTATGAAGCTGGTCGTCATGGTCATCTAAAACCACATCAGGTATGGTGTAGCATAAGTGATAGGCTTTGTGATTTAAATGTAAAAAACCTTTATTTTTTTCATTTTTAAATATATATTTTTGTTGATAATATTACAGATATATCCCATCCCCCCTCCTCACAGCCTCTACCCTACACCCCCAAATCTTTACTACCCTATTGCCCATGTCTGTGGGCTATGCATATAAGTATATAAAAAAACAACCTTTACATATACTGTTGCACCTCCCTAAGAAATTATCCCTGTTTAATAATTGACAAAAGAAAGCCAAAGAGAGACAAAAATAGAGACCAAGTAATTATTTTTTTCAAAATATGAATTTTACTTAGCTCCAGGTGAAGTTGTATGTTAATTAAATCTATTTCAGTAAACAATTCTTATTAAAAGTAAATTTGGTTCACCCCACTCTCACCCAATACATATTAAACAAATATTTAAAGACTAATTGTTCAAAGGGGTTCCAGACTATTGGTCTTCCTAAGCATGGACAGATTTCTAGCTTGCACTGGCCAGCAAAGAAGGTGGCAAGTTCAAGGAACGAGTTGAAGGGGAGTGCAGCTAGACATGGAGTAGGTCATCCTACATAGGGGAGGTGAGGGAGGAAGGCTGGAGGCTAGCCCAGAGTCATACGGTATAAATTCTCTGCTAAGGATTTCAGTCTTCATCCCAAGGGAATTTGGGAGTTAAAAGGTTTTCAGAATGAAATGACAGGATCATATTTGCATTTTTCACTCTGGCTGCTGTGAAGCAAGTGGACTGTTGAGAATCAGTTGTTTTCTCTCTGGGCAAGGCACAGGTCTTCATTCGTGTAGCACCATGGATTTCAAAGGCTGGTGAACCTTCTTTCAGGCATCGTTTTTCAAAAGGGGCATGTGAATTAATCATTCACAGCCACATCTGGAAACTTTACAAAGCCGAAATTAACAAACTACAACAACAATAGTAAATCTATAAACAATCTGTTAAATGGCACTTTCAATGGTTCTATTTCTTATTTTTGTTTTGGATAAATCTATATATATAAAACCCTAATATGCAAATAGACCAAACGGCGGAACAACAGAACAACTGGTCACTATGAAATGCACTGACCCCCAGGGGGCACACGCAGAACATGACAGGCATTGGCAGCAGGCGGCAGAGCACAGAACATGGTGAGCATTGGCTGTGGGGGGATGGTGGAGCAGGTGAGCAGGAGTGCCAGACCAAGACAGGGCGCCGGTCACTGTCATCAGGGCAAGCCTCAGGTGGTTACTGAAAATTCTTTGCTCCCATGCACTGTGGTCTTGCTGGGTGTTTGCAACTGCTTCTGGCACCAGCCCCTCTCACACCTGCTGCCAGTGCCCAGTACTGGCCCAAATCGCTCAGCGCCATCAGCAGGTGCAAGCAGTGGCTACCGGCCCTGATCACCTCTCAGGGCTTCTCCACCTCCCCTGCTCCTGAGGGGTGATCGGGGCAGCAGCCGGCGCTTGCACCCACTACTGGCGCCGACCCCAATAGCTCCACACCATCAGTAGGTGTGAGCGAGGCCGGTGCCATCAGTGTGTGGGAGCAGTGGCGGCGATGGGAGCAGGGCTTCAGTAGATTGGGGACCAGGGGCCATGGCGGGAGGGGCCAAGACCCACCCCTGTGCCCACTGCAGCCTTGTGGCCCCTAGTTCCTTTCAAGGTGCATGAATTCGTGCACTGGGCCCCTAATTAATTAAATAATAAATGAACAAAGTCAGGATTTGGGACCAAAAGAAAATTTCCTGTAAGATAGGGTAAGAAGAGATTCAGCTCAGTAAAACCTTTTGGTAACACACTATAAGTTGACTCTCCATACCTAAGAAAAGTGTAACAACACTGAAGTATTCCTGAAATATTATTGGCAGTTTTGATTTAGATGGTAGTAACTAATTACTGTTGTTGAAGAATGATCAAATTTCTTTCAGGAACACTCCGTGATCAGAACTAATGGCAAAAGTAGATTTGGGCTCACCAGTAATTCCCCTTAAGCACCTCTGTGTGTGACATTTGAATTCTTCACAAAGCTTTTTGGTGTAAGCATATGGTTCTCATTTTACACCCTTTACCTGAGCATTCCAATTAAATGGGAATACTTTTGATAATGATGATGAAAGCTAATAAGAACACAGTGCTGACTACGAACTAAGAACTTATTTAATCTTCATAATAGCCACCATAGAAAGCACTGTTATAACCCTATTTTAATAGATCAGGAAGCTAAAGCACAGAGAGGTTAAATAACTTGCCCAAGGCCACACAGCCTGTAGGAAGTTGTGAGGCTAGAATTTGGGCTCAGGGAATCTAGCTTCAGAGTCTACATGCTTCACCACTATACATATCACCTCTTTAAAATTAATGCTTTCAGAGAAGTCAGTTCATGATTTATACATATATGTATACACAATATTTTTCTCTTAAACATTTTCATAAACTCCTTTAACTGGATCACCCAACCCATCATAAAAACATGGAAAATTTTTGAAACTAAATCCAACTGTACAGCACAAGATGAGTAAAGTTTAAAAGCAAGCAGATGTTTGCAAAGCATATAAAACTCAAATTGCTCTACACTCGATGCTATTTGGAACACAGGCATAATTCTTTTCAAATATGATTTTATCTAAATGGTGTCCCTTAAAACTTCATTTTAACACCCAAACGATCCCCAGCTGTTCGGGAGATTGGCCCCTGCTGGGTCTGTTTCCCAGCACTTCCCATATTCCACCATAAATATTCATGAGGCAGCGCTCCTGCTGCCCCAAGTGGGGGGCGGGATTCATTTTTATGAACTCCTCTCAACCCGGATTAGCATCTTTCACCTATTACCCAACTCCTGAATTATGGTTTTGTTCTGGCCTGGTCTCCGTTTTCTTTATTTTCACTGATATCTGAGAAGACTGAAGAGAATGTGAAGTGTGAAAGAAACTTCTAATTCCAGGAAGTTGGCCCAAGGAGGATACAAAATCAATTTTTAAAACACAATATCTTATTCAGACTTCATACCCAGCCCAGTGTGAAACCACTGTTTTCTACTTTGCCGGGTTTCCTGGGCAGCAGCAAGGCCTCCATCAGAGGTTTGTAAACTTAATTTGAGGGCCAGGGGTAGGGATGATGGAGCAGCTGAGTGGAGGGAATGCTATTTCCATAGACAAGACACGCTTGGACTACAAAAATGATGATTTTTCTCATATGATTTATGTTTGTGTTTAGATTCCAAGAAAAACTAGGAATACATCTGCCATTTTGGGGAGTGAGAGGTGGCAGAAGTGTGAATTTCCCCACCTTTGAAGCTCTTTCTCTGTCCCTCTCTCTTTTGTGTGTGTGTGTGTGGGTGGGGAATCTTAATCAGCTCTACTGTTTCCATATGTCATATTTATAACATACACTTCTGTACCCAGAGTTGCTCTTGACCTCATCCTGATTCAAATCAGGACACTGTGACAGCTTGCCTTGTTGATGGGAAGAACGCTTGATTTTTTACTTTAGATTTGAGTTCTTATACCTGCTTGGTACTAACTAGTCAGACACAGTTGGATACAATATTTAACTTCTTGAAATCCCCGTTTTTGCATTTGTAAACTAGAATAAATATCAGTCACAGGTGCTTCCTATGCAGCATATGTAGGATACATATGTAGATTGAGAACTCAGCATAGGCCTGATATGATACCAGCTACGCAGTGTTGGAGGAAGAAATGGATAGTGAAGATCCACGTGGTCCTTAGCACCTTGGGCACTGTGGTCATTCCCATTTCCCATGGGTTTGCCACACCAGACAATAGCAAGAGTTCAGCCTCTGGACATCCTGGAAATGCCATCCAATTCTACGAAGGTTTCTGACATAATATGAGTGGACTGTGAGGAGAGGCTAACTGAATTAACTGCACTGCCTGAGCTGCTAACTACATAGGGGAATGGGTAGTACCTTCAACTGCTCTTTCTGTAAATGTTATTCTGCTCACTTTGAAATACATTGGAACCTACCAATTACCATCAACCCTGTCAAGACTACTGCACAAGAGGAGATGCTGGAAGAACAATTACTCAGTACCAAGGATGTATTATGGAGTTCCTGGAAATGGACCTCATAGACAGACACCTACTGACACCCTCACTGCCCAAGTCAGGAGCACTAGCTAGAACAGAGTCAATGACCCCAAAATCTGGACACAGTATGTGGGAGTCACTCAGGCATGAGCTCTGCAGTCAGACTGCTGGGGATCGAATCCTGTTTATGTTATGTCTAGCACTGTGCCACTGTGCCTTTGTTCCATTGTGCCCATAGCTCAACCTGTATAAGCCTGGGTTTCTGATAGCAATAGGACCTGTCTCAGGTGGTTGTGGTATGGGTTCAATGAGACAGTGTAGGTAAAATGTTTAGTGTACTGAACACAGGATTGGCCCAATGCACTCCTTTTATACAAGCTTAAAAATGCTTGTTAAAAGACCTAGCTAAGGGCAAGCATTATGTTCAAACATACTTAAGCCTGGATACTTAATTGATTATGCTAGCCGGGCCGTGGCTGGAAATGCAACAAAGATTTTGAGTGTCCTCCGAATACAGAATGTGTTTTAAACTAGATTGAAGGCTCCTTTATATTCGTGCTCATATTTTAAGGGAGAATAGCATGTTGCTCTGTGTGGGGAGGTGAATAATGTGTACATCTGAAAGGTGCAACAGTGCTTTCCAAGGTGTGCACGTGGAAAGGTCATTTCCTGGATCAGAAATAGCAGTTACTATGTGCAGAGCCTGGTGTCACTGGTGATTCCATTTCTTAACCATAACCGTCGCCCACCAGGCAGAGATGTCCACTATTTCAATCTCAGGCACCTTCAGGCTTGCCCTACTGTTCTAAGCTGTGCTTCGGTATGTGTTTGGAGCGTTTCTTCAGCTTTTCCTGTTTCCAGTTACATCACTTTGGCCCCTCTTGAGCTGTCTCATGGTCTCCTTTGCCACTGAGGAATCCAGCCCACTGGAGTAGTGAGGATTGGTTAGATGTATTCCAGGACCATACTACTGTTGCTTATTTTGCATCAATTAAAATTAATTTAGCTGAATAGTAACAATAATAAAAGTGTTCAGGAAATTAGACATAATGTCATAGTGCTTCTGATGTGACTAACCTGACAAGTGGGGTCAGAAGCTGATCTAGAGAAACATCATCATCACCCTCCCTGCACACACTCACCCTTACCTGATGGCTTCAGTATGTACATATACAGAAACGTTGTTTGGGTAGGAGGCAGACATATTGGATGAAGAGCCCCCTATGGTGTCTGTTACCACTCGGACCCCTCAGGCTGGGCTTACGCCTCTTTTTTTTTTTTTAGTTTTATTTTTTAATTACAACTGACATTCAATATTGTTTTATATTGGTTTCAGGTGTACAGCTTAGTAGTTAGACTTAAGCCTCTTTTGATAGGGAAGGAGGAACAGAAATGGACTGATGCATGGAAAACCTGGGTTTGGGTTAGGCCAGGGGTGGGCAAACTTTTTTACTCGAGGGCCACAATGGGTTCTTAAACTGGACCGGAGGGCCGGAACAAAAGCGTGGATGGAGTGTTTGTGTGAACTAATATAAATTCAAAGTAAACATCATTACATAAAAGGGTACAGTCTTTTTTTTTTCAATAGTTTTATTCATTTCAAACGGACCGGATCCGGCCCGCAGGCCGTAGTTTGCCCAAGGCTGGGTTAGGCTGTTTGGCCACAGATTGTAAGGTGGAGCACAGCAAGTTGAGAAAGGCCGGTCTCCCTAGCTCAGTTCAGAAGCCAGCACTGTCTTGACTCCTGAGGAATTGACTGCTTCAAGCATCATTGCTAAGGATGGCACCGTCAACATAATATTGGGGTGGTTCCTTAAAGCAGCTCCACTTGACATTAACAGGTTTGGTGGGAATAGAAGAGGGAAAATTGGAGGCTAATGGTGACTGTAACTGACAAAATGGTTCACTTTGGGGACCCGAGAAAATCCTGGGAGAAACTTCAAGGCTGTCTCAATGCTTACATGGTGGACCTAACCAGTGGGGAAAAGAGGCTGCTAAAACTATTACAATTTAGGTGTTTAAATTCAATGTGATTTTAACTTTTACAATAAAACATATTTTTTTGGGGGAAATGTTTTGGTGAAACCACTTTTGGAATATTCTTTTAGACAGAAATAGAAAAGGATTCTGGGTATGTTTTGCAGAGTTAGTAGTCCATAGGGGATTCCCTGCCTCATTTATAAGTAAGTTATTACAAAAAAATAGTTGAAGCAAAACATGTCTAACTTAGATAACATCGATCAAGAGCGGCAACCCTTTCGTGCTCGGAACAATGCCCATTCAACTGGACCACCCCAGCCAGAGTGGCAAAGTCTATATTTCTTCCCCTTGAGATTATGTGGGCCTTTGTGGCTCTCTTGGTGAATGTAATATGACAAAGGTGATGCTGCATAACTTCTGATACTAGGTCATAAGAAGTGTGTCTTCCACTGAGCTCTCTTTCTCAGTGAGCTTTTTCTAGAAATTCAGCCACATTGTGGGAAGTGCTGGACAAATAGGGAGGCCCCTTGTCAGTATTCTGGCTGCTTATTCCCATCATCAACCCCTAGATGTGCAAATGACTGAGGCTGGACATAATCCCAGCTCCCAGATTTCAAGTTGCCCACCCTAAAACCACCTGGATCAGAGATGAGCCATCCTCACGGAATCCCACCCAAATTGCAAATTTGAGAACAAAATGAATGTTGTCCTTGTTTTAAGTCACTAAGTTTTAGGATGGCTCATCACATTGCCCTAGTTAACTGCAACACAAGAGAAGGAAACCTATGCAGATTTGTATAAGATACTTTAAATAGTAAATAGCTCAGAGCAGTATAAATGCATAGTTAGACACTTACCCATTTATTAACAGTTAAAAATCATTTTCCCCCTCCCAGCCCATCAACACTACTGGATTCCTTTATGAGGAATTTGTCAGTTTCTACTAATTGAGAGCACCAATGTCAGATCAGTAAGCCCTTACCCCCCACCCGCTCTGTCTCATTACTCTATCACCAATATACTCTGTAGGACCCTGTCAGACTCAGGATGCCTTGGAGCAGGGGTCCTCAAACTTTTTAAACAGGGGGTCAGTTCACTGTCCCTCAGACCGTTGGAGGGCCAGACTATAGTTTAAAAAAAAACTATGAACAAATTCCTATGCACACTGCACATATCTTATTTTGAAGTAAAATAACAAAACGGGAACAAATACAATATTTGTATTTGCATGTGGCCCGCGGGCCGTAGTTTGAGGACCCCTGCCTTGAAGCTTTTATCGTAGCTGCCAGCAACTGTGCGTTTCATGCATTGTCTCATGGAAATTTTGCCAAAACCCTGGGATATAGATAACACCTGTATTTATAGATAAGGAACCAGAGATTCAAGAAAGCTAAGTGACTTACTCAAGATTATACCGTCAATGGCACACCTAGGACTTGAATGCAGTTCTGTCTGATCCTGCAGTCAGTATTCTTTCCCCTGTGCAACTCGACTTCGGCCTTGAGGTCTTCAAAGGACCTGGGGTTCACCGTTTGTTTTTAGCCCATTTTACATGCTCTGTACCTGCAGATTTTGTGAGTATAACCAACAGTTATACTTCTGGCTTATGAGAAATTACCTTTTGAGCCTAAAAATATTTTTTTTAACATCATAAGTTGGGATGCTGTGCTTATATATGGGCCTGTATATACACATAATATAGAATTATATATAATATAGTACATAAAAGTATATATATTATATATAACATATAGTATATTACATACAAAATTATATAATAACATAAAATTATGTATTTATACATTATATATTCTATATAATAAAGAGCTAATATGCTAATTAAACCAAACAGTGGAACGACTGTCTGGACGACCTTCCAGACGACCATATGGATGACCTTCTGGATGAAGCCTGGGCTGCGAGGGCCGAGCCCCTTGCATGAATTTCATACATTGGGCCTCTAGTATTTATATATGATTATACAGTGGGGCCTTGACTTACGAGTTTAATTCATTCTGAGATCGAGCTCATTAAGGAGCTCATTAAGGAGCTTGTTAACTCAAATTACTCTGTCAACTCAATGCAAAAAATAAGCCGAGAGACAGCTGGTATCTCAAAAAACTCTTTAGTCGGGACACTCGTAAGTCAAGGCCCCACTGTATAAAGGGAGGAATTATAACAGAAATTACTAATTTATTTGTGATACTGTACAAAAAAACTAGATAGTTCTTCATTACTAGATAAAAACTAAACAGTCTCATAAAAATTAATATTATTATTCTACTCTATTCAAGATTTACTGATTGCTTTATTTAAAAAAATTTATTTTGAAATAATATTTAGATTCACAGAAGAGTTATAAAGAGAGTGCAGAGAGTTCTAATATCCCTTATTCAGAGTCACCTAAAGTTAACATCTTACACATGAAACTAACATTGATACAATGCCATTATCCAAAGGACACTGTATTCAGATTTCACCGATGTTCCACCAGTGTCCTTTTATCCGTTCCAGGATCTAACCCAGGATGCCACATTGCAATTAGTCAGCATACCTTCTTAATCTTCTCTAACCTGTGACCATTGCTCTGTCTTCCCTTGTCTTTCATGACCTTGACACTTTTGAAGAGCATTGGCCAGGTATTTTGCAGAATTTATTTCAGTTGGGTTTGTCTGTTGTCCTCTCATGATGAGACTGGGGCTGTGGATTTTCTGGAAGAATAGCAGAGGTCAGTACCTCGCAGCCCTTCTCACTGCATCATATCTAGGGTACGTGACACCAACATAACTTCTCATGGGTCATGCTGACCTTCATCACTTGGTTGAGGTGGTGTCTGCCAGGTTTCTAACTCTAATTATGCAGTTTTCCCCTTTCCACATTCTATCGCTACATGTGTCACTAAGTCCGGCCCCCACTCAGGAGAAAGGAACAAGCTCTACTTCCTGACGGTAGGAGGGTGACCGATGGACTTTTTTATGTGTCAGTGAGAAAGTGTCTTCACTCCTGAAGCAGCCCACAGGTCTACAGTAGCAGTCAGTGTCTGGATTATATAAACACTTTGGGCATTCAAACCTTGAGTCAACCACATCTTTGATTTCTTCACCCTGGGAAATATACCTCATAAAATAATGCCCACTCTTACTTGCTACTTGATTGAGAGCCGAGTTAAGTCTACTACACATTCCCTTTTCACCCCTATAAGAAAGGGGTCACTGTTGTCTCTTACATCTCAAAGTCTGTTATGTTCGATATAAAACATATACAATGTTCCTTCACATATAGGACTCCTTTCCTCTGAAAGGAAAGGGATTTTTTTTAATCTTTAAATTTTCCCTGGCACCTAAGAAATAATAATTGCTATAAATATTATGTATTTAAAATTCATAAACTGGAATATATCATATATTTAAATATAGTTTATTTATGTATTTATATTTTTACAAATATGTATTATATATAAATTTATGAATATAAAATTGTAAAAATTATAAGTATTATAAAATAATGATAATTCCCCTTGATTAAATACCTCCTATGTGTTGAGCACTGTGGTTGGTACTTTATAATCTTTATTTCTAATCCTTACAAAATATCTATGAAGAAGTATAATTCTCACTTTTCAATAAAAATAATCTGATGTTTAGGGGGAAAAATTATATTCCCCAAGATGGCATGGCAAGACTGGAATTTGAACTTAAAGCTCTTTGATTGTCAACTCTGAACCTGGTAAATGTTTGTAGATTGGCTGATTAAAATTGACTAGGGGAAAAACAGTATTTGAAGATTGGGCCAGTAATAGGTGTTTTTAAAAAATTACACAAAATCGCACATGATTGAAGAAGACAGGTGTTAGGCTGTGCTTGCATAAAGAGGCTCTGCCACTTCAAGTCAATCAAAAGAATCATCCTGACATTCAGTGTGAAAACAGCAGCTACAGCCAGCATTCTGTGAGGCAGGAGTCCCAGCATCCACTCCTATCTGCGAACATGCATGGATTATGTTATTTTATCTCATACCCTCTGTGTGCCCCATATAAAATGATTCCCTGTCTCACTTGGTAACAGGAAATAAGAGGGTTCTTAAAACATCTACAGAAATCAGAAATGGAAAAGTTAAAAGTCACTATAAGATTGAAGCCCCCATATAATAAAGGATAATACTGAGATGAGATATAAGCTAAGTAAAAACTAATGTGAGTACTAGTATGTGAGAGAGGGAGAAAGAGAGAGAAATATGAGAATGTATGAATATAGATTTCAGCCCACAGCTCCCATGAGCTCAGTGCAGCAATATTGCATGTCTATATTTTCTAGAAAGCAGCCTAAATTTACCTTGTGCCCCATTCACTATTATACTATTAGATTATTAACTTCGCTTATTATTTAGACGACCCCACCCACCCACCGAGTCATATTGAAATGCCTGGGGATCTTGATATTTACCTAGGAGCCTCTTTACATTGGCCTGTTCACCCAGGTCATGCTGTCTGGGCTTCATGGTCTGCCCCACGACCTCTCAGAATGTTGCTAGTAGGGACGTATAATGGGCCACGCATGCTGACGGCCACCTTTCAGAGCAAGGCTGGCCTCTTGGTTCCCGAGTTGCTGCTGCTCCACACAAACTCAACTCCCAATCTGTTAACTGAACACAGGCCGTTCAGGTTAGCCATGGTGAGATGTGTGTAACTGAGCCTAGAGGACAAGCACTCAGCACTACGCCCGTCCGCTCCCTCCTAGACACCCAGCACCCACCCTTCTGCTTTCCTCTGTTTCCTGTCTTGATGCTGTAAGTTAAAAATGAAAACAACTTCTACTCTGCTTTCTTTCTCCCAATAATCCTTAGTCTAGGATTAGTGTTCGTCACCATTTCTTCTCCAATGTAAAGAGCACCAATCTTTTCATTTTAAGTGTTGACTTGGGAGACAAACCAGTTCTCATTTCTATGTTCAGGCTGGTCTTGAAAGTGTTTCAAGACTTCAGGTTACACTCAGCAAGCTTGTGCCTGGTGGGTTGAAAGGGTACACAGGGCTGGCCCCTGTTTCTCAGCTCTGAGTTCATTGATTTGATACAGCGTCTTTTGTTACTGCTGAAAAGGAGGCAGGGAAGACTTGGATTAATAAAAGCATGAAATAAAATACATGTGTAAAATGCAGTAAATAACAAGGAAGGGTGTAGGGGTGAGGAGTGGAGGGCTAAAGAAGCTCATCGTGTAAAAATTGAGGTTTCTATGGTCTCTACGGTGTTTTATTTGAGAAATCATGACATAGGCACCTCAAGATATTCACTGAGGACTGCCAAATGATGGATTTCCAAATGAATAGCTGTGCATAAGAAATTAACTTCCAGGTGTGCATGACCACTTAATTTAGATTCCCACCCCCACCTCACCTCCCACCCCATGGCTAATGTGGCCACAGGCACCATTTTTATAATGCAATGAACGTATCATTTGTGTCATTCATAGTAGACATTCTGCATTTTGTGGGGTGTGGGGTAAAATGGTCACTCAGTATAGGCAAAGGCCCTGTTCAAAGATTTTGTCTTTATTACAAGAAATGTCCAAACTATTTGGAAAATACCAAAGGATTTGACGATGCTCCTTAGAGTTAATATATTGCATGTAAAATAATCATTAGCTAAGAATGTCAATACGATATTACTATTTTATCTAAAGTTACGAGAAAGCAAAATGACAAAATACTTCCTACAAAATACACTCTATAGAAACTGGTGCTGCATTCTGGTCGCTGAGGTTTGTGGTTACCATTGTCATCATGAAGCAGTTATGATTGTCTGAGCTCCATCAGAAACTGTATAAAGAGACACAACTCCCTGACTTTGGTGTTGAGCACATGTATGACCTTGTATAAGTTCCTTAAACTATTTTATCTGTTAAATAAGTTGGTCTAGATCATTTTAATTTCCACTTAAATTATAAAAATTCCATGATTCTTAGTCACTAAGACTCAATGAGCACTAATCTGAAGCACAATGTATAAGCTAAATGATTTATTTTGGGTCTGATGGGGCCATCTATGCATTTATGGTAAGAGGGCAATCTTAAGATTTAAGCTATTATGGCAAGAACAAAAGATTAGATTTTTCTAGTCCTATAGAAGTCATCTCAAGAATGTTCACATTAATTACTTGCAATTTAACTATTTTAAATGGCATCCTTAGACAAACAAAAGGTGAACTGAAATTTCTTCAGCATATACTAGAGCACAAAATCTTCTGAATTGTGTGACAAGGCCTTACCCAGGACTTCCATATCAGATGTTTGGTCTACTGTCTCCATATTTCTGACAAAAAAGAGGCTTATTTAGTTTGTCTTTTTTAAATGGTCAGAAGGTATCACAGTTATTCAAAATTCATGATAGATTTCACCTATTCGTTTTCAAATGATTTTCTTTATTATGTATTTTATGCTAGGTCTTATATCTTTATTTGCTTATTATTATAAAAATAATGTAAAATTACAGGGTATTTAAGAACAATGTCAAGCTCCCAAAAATTTTCAGTTTCCAACAATTTTCATTTTTGCATATTTATTTCCAGTCATCATAGCAATGAAAAATAGGTCTGTATACAGTTATAGTCATTGTGTTTGAGTGTCAATTTTTTTGGTCACCATCAATATCAGTAATTTTTTACTTTCAATTTGGATGTTCTTGTGGAAGTCAATGTATGAGCCCCAACTTTTCCCTTTTTTTGATATCCCCTTTTAGAAAAGGATAATTAAGCACAAATTAAAAAGAAAGACTAAAGCATAAAATTGAATAACTGTAGCCAAGCAAGTGAATGAGATGCAAAGTCACTTCAGAGGCTGGAAGTCAAATGGGAAGGAAGCATATATTACCTGGTCATTGTCAGAGAGGAAGAAAGGTGAAGGTTTTTTGTATGTGGAAATAAGGAATTTTCTCAGCTTTCTCTGCAGCCATCATCTGCCATATGCTCTAATTGTTAGTTTTGGCTTTCCTCCTTGATTAACTAGGTTATCTATAGCTCTTTAACTTTGAGCTCTGTTAGTGAAGCTGGTACCCTATGTCTGTATTTATTAAATGGATGCACTTCTCTTTGACGGATCAATTATTTGGTTAAATGTTGAGAATGACTGCATTACTAATTGAGCTGCCTTGCCATGGTTGGGATTCAGACTGCCAAGGTTCTAGAATTTCAGGCATTAGAGATTATCGAACATAGCTTTTACCCAAGGTAAGATACATAATACAAATATTTCCAATTGAATCATTCACCAGCTTTCCATCTCCCAGGGATGGGGTAGTTACTACCTCTATGTCTACTCTAGGAGAATTGGCTGGTTAATAGGTGAAGAAAGCAGGCCCGGAATAGGGAAATCAAATGCAGAAATCCAGTCAAACTGTTTTTATAGTTACTGAACTGTGGCATAAGGATGTAACATGATATAAATATGTAAATATTTTATATTCAAAATTGAAAAAACAGAAACAATTTTTTCAACACAGCATCCTTTGTATGCATATTAAACCCATATGCCTGTACTTTCTCTCATTTTTCTTGAAATGTGTCTTTTTCAATCTGTCTTTTATTTTCCAACATTTGCTATAGATGCAGGTTCAGAGAAATAATTCCCTACTATAAGGAAAAAAGTGGGAGAGCATGATGCTAAGTGGCAACGGATATTAAACCCCAAAGTTAGGCCTGTGGTGGGGTCTGTGGCAACCTTAGAGCCCATGCTCCCTCCAGCGGGTAGCCGGCACTCAGTTCCAGACAACTGCTGACACTTGTTGACACCTAGGAATGTGGGCCCCGTGTTACTAATCTTCTGCTTTCTCAAGAAAAGCTAGCAATCTGGATTTTTTTTAAAAATATATTTTATTGATTTTTTACAGAGAGGAAGGGAGAGAGATAGAGAGTTAGAAACATCGATGAGAGAGAAACATCGATCAGCTGCCTCCTGCATATCTCCCACCGGGGATATGCCCGCAACCCAGGCACATGCCCCTGACCGGAATCAAACCCGGGACCTTTCAGTCCGCAGGCCGACGCTCCATCCACTGAGCCAAACCGGTTTCGGCTAGCAATCTGGATTTTTAGTAGCATTCTCTAACTTTTAAATGTTTTTTATTTTAAAACACAGTTTGGGCCAAAAAACATGTCTGGGGCCTAGATGACATTTGTGTGCTGCCATTTTGCCTTCTCTGGCCTATTCCAGGGCTTTGCAAACTATGGCCTGTGAGCCAAATCCATGTAACCCTCTGGTTCTGTAAATAAAGTTTTATTAGACCACAGTCATTTGTTAATGGTATCTAGGGCAGCTTCTATGCTCTGGTGGCAGACTTCAATAGTTAGAACGGAGATTGTATGGCCTACAAAGACTAAAATGCATACTAGCTCAACCTTTACAGAAAAAGTAGTATGTAGACCCCTGCTCTTGTCCAATTTGGTAAAACTCTTAATGTTTAGGAAGCTCTTCCTTATTTTAATTGAAATCTGCCTTTCTGCAACTTTCATTCACTGGTTTTGTGTCTGTTCTTTATTACTCTGGGCATTTATAGAAGACATTTGGACCCTCTTAATTATTTAGTCATAAGACCATCCAAAAGCTGCCACCAAATTAGACGTCACTTCTTGGATGAGTGATATATTTTGGAATAATCTAAGACATTACATGTTCATACAGAAAGTGGATGGAGTTTATTAGCCAATTACAACCCCCCCTCCCCACATCCCCAAAAAGCCCCAGGGGTGGTCAATAAGAACACTAGATGAATGTAGCCTGTGAATGTCTCTATGCAGCCTACATTCTTCTTTGCTCTTAGAATAACATCTAAATTTTGTTCTGTGGTCCACAAAGTTTTGCGCAATCCAATCTGGCCTCTCCAGCCAGCCATATTTCTTTGGGCAGCTGGGCCTTTTTCAATTGCTTAGACAGTCCAAGGTCTTTCATATCTTAGGCTCTTAGCACTTGCTTTTTTTTCCTGTATGACACACTTGTCCCTGTTTCCTCACAAGGAGGATCTTTACCTTTTAGATTTTAATTTAATGCCATCTTCTTAAAGACATCTTCTCTGACCATGGCACAGAAATTACCGCTTAGCACACTTTCCACTTACCAAATTTCTCTTCATTGTATGCATCTTGCATATTCACTAGTATCTGTATTCTCGTGTAGTGCCATGAGAATGTAAGTGTATTGAGACCAGAACCTTTCCTTTGTTATTTGTTGTTTTTTCCTAGGACCCAGAAAATTGTATGCATGCAGAAATAGTTGAGGAATAATTAACTGCACATCAGAAGTAGTCTAGCATCACATAAATTTCACTCCTGATTATTTTGTTTGACAAATGAACTTGCAAAACCTATCCACAGCATCTTCTAAAAAAACAACACCTTTTTACTATGAGTGAATGCTTTGAGTTAAAGCATTCCTGCTCAGTAATAACTGAATATCTATATTTTGGTGAGCGCATTTTTAAGTGTTCTTGTTAGTGAAAATCTATAATCATGTACTAACATGTTGATTATGAACTAAATTAAAAATATTAATGTTTTTTATATGTTGCTTTGCCATAACCAAAACACACATCCAAAAAGATCTTGCTTTGCAATTCTCCCATGAGAGGAACTTCAGAAGGGACATTATTGATTTTCCACTTTATTTTTACAGTTGAGGAAACTGAAGCCCAAAGAGAAGGTCACACAGATTGTCCACTTCTATGCACTTAACTGTGTTTTCCTTTGTTGATGATTGGTTTATTTTATAGGTTCTGGTGGCAGTGTGGACATCTCATAATAGTAAATTTCAAAATAGTAAATTTTTCTTTGTAAAGTACCCATCACATGAATATTCTACTAGAGCCACATTAATCCCATGAGAAATCTTGAACAATTACTATGAACCTATTTTAGTTTTTAATTTAAGAAATGTTTAAGTGAAATTTTGGATAGCATTAATGCCATGACGAAAATGTCAGGTAGAATGTGATAGAAATGGAGTTTATATCTCAATTTTTCCTAGTGCTCTTCCTATGGTACCTGCCTGTCCACCTTCTTCTTTTAATGTGCAAGTTAGAATTTAATGTTGAGCTTAGTGATCAATAAAAATGTAGGTGTTCAAGACATGCTAAGGACCCTT
The DNA here is from genome assembly GCF_964212035.1 of Myotis nattereri. Lineage (NCBI taxonomy): Eukaryota > Metazoa > Chordata > Mammalia > Chiroptera > Vespertilionidae > Myotis > Myotis nattereri. Next base: position 37,548,505 of record NC_138087.1, on the reverse strand, counting down.
ATGATGATGTACTGACACAATAGGTGTCTGTGGGTTCATGACAATGGCAAAATCTTTTTTATATAGTGCTTAATATCTGTAGTTATGGTTCTATTCACTTCACATTTTATTAACTCATGTCATCTTTGCAGAAAGCCTGTGAAATAAATACTACCCTATCCCCATTTTATAGTTGGGAAACTGAGGCACAGGAAGATTAACTATCTTGACCAAAGTAACATAGATAGTTAACAGTAAAGCTGTGATTTAAAGCCAGGAGGCCTGTGTCAGTTTGCTTCCTTTCTGTACTAAAGAATCTTCAAACTAAAATAATAGGCCTATTCTGAAAGCTGAGCTTAAACCCTGGAGAACTTGACTCAGTAGGAAACAGCAGGATTCTAAGTTACTGGGGCTACTTGTCTCCTCTCCCTCACCGCCACATTGGCCTGTGGAGATGGCATCTCTGACACCTTCTGTGAAAAGTGTTGACAAAGGTGCTTTGTTTCCCATGCAACCAGCTCATTGGCTCTGCTCCGTGCAGGAGGGGAGTCGTGTTTGGCTGCTGACATGGTGAGAGCCTGTCCTACATTGGGCTGCACTAATCACATAATCACATGTAACTAGCCGTGTTGGTCAAAGTGAGGTGTTTCCTCCCACAGTTTGAGGTCGAAGACCTTGTTCATGATGACAGCATGACATTTGCTAGAATGTCCCCACTGCTCACCCACCTTGTGACCTGGTGGTTGTTGCTATTGGTGGCAGAGGATTTAGGTAGTTTAGGAAGTTTGCCAAGTATCTTGCTTGTCATCAAAGCAAATGGTTGGTGAAGAGAAGGGATTGAATGTAGCGGTGCTGGAAGCAGGGAGGCCACTGGGAGGCCTTGGTGCTCACAAACAGGGAAGGGAGACACCAGCTCCTTGAAATAAAGCAGTTTTGTAGATATTTCCAGGGAACAAATATTTGTTGAATTGTACTATTAACTAGGCATTGGGCATTCAGCTTTGAACAAAATATATACCTTTGTTGCAGGACTTACGTTCTAGTGAAAAGAGACAGCCAAGAAGTGAATAGAGAAACAAGATAATTTCAGAGAGGGACAAATGCTCTGAAGGAAAAACAAATGGACAGAATGACCTATGAGGGATAGGAGAGGCACTACTTCAATTTGGGGGGTCAGGGGAGCCATCCCTGAAGAGGTGACCCTTGAGTGATGAGGAGCCAGCCATGTGAGCTTCTCTGGAGGAGTGTCCTTGCAAAGGGAACTATACTATGACCTGCTTCTACCTTTTCCTCCAACTCAGACATGCAGTCAATTTCCCCAATGCCTCTTGCATCCAGAGGCTGTGCCTGCTCTTGTCTTTGCTAGTGTGCCTGATCCCACCAGTGAAGAAAGATCCAGTGTAGAAGATGTCAGTAAAGACTATCAGGTGCCTTGTCAAAACAACAGCCCCTCTCTCCTAAATCCTCTTAGAACAACTCAAGAAAGGAACGAGTTAGTTTGGCATAATGTGTTTCTAGGGAGCACACTACTTCCTTTGCATAATTCTCAGAAGCCATCTGCTTAATAATCTATTCTTGAATTTATGCAGGGTTGATGTCATATGCCTGGGGATTGAGTCTCTTAAATTCACTAGTTCCCCTGTTTTGAAAATATGAACAACGTTGTAAATTTGCAATCTTCTGGAACCACATCTGCTTTCCACTATTCCTCTTAGATTGCTGACACTGGTTCCGTGACCACATCTGCATGATCCCTTAATACGCTAGGATCTGATGTGCAGCACAGGAAACCCCAACTCATCCATTGCAGCCATTTCCTCTCTGTCTCCTCATGTATCGTTGCAAACTGCCCTCTCCTTTTAATCTATTTGTTATATGTGGTTTTCTGATTAGAAAAGTAACAAGTGTAAAAAATTGTAAAATATGTAAAAATAGACAAAAATAACTCACATTTCTAATACCTAGTGATGATTGCTTTTTGCATCTTGTTATATATCTTTCCAGCCTTTTCTCCACTGCTTCCTTCATACTATATATATATATATATATACAGTCACATATATGTACATGCAAACACATACATGTTCACATGTTTAGATTTTACAATTTGGGAAATAATGCAAAATCTATTTGTAATATGACTTTTAATTTAAAAATATTATTAGTATTATTCTTTCCAGTCTGAATCCCTTGTCTTAAATAGAAGCAATGTTGAATGGAACCAAGGCAAGTCCCCTGGGCGGCCTCTTGCCATGGTAATGCCTTTTCTGGCGATACAGAGTTCAGGCGGAACAGCACACTTTCTTGCCTCTCTTAGGACTGTCAGAACTCCTTTACCAGGAGTAAGGGATTGGCTGTGTAGTATCTGGGGGATATTTTCAGGTAGATAAGGGCTAGGATGAGGCCCTAGAAAATGTGGGAGCTTGTTGGCAAGTTCAAAGGACAGCAAGAAGATCAGTGGATGTGCACAATTGAGGGAATGTAGGAAATGAAGTCATAATGGAAAAGATTGAAGGTTGAAATTACCATCAACTGAGATGGGGAAGACTGCACATAGAGGAGAGCTGTGGGGTGGGGGTAGATCACAGATTTACCTGGGGCATGTTAAGTTCAAGATGACTATTTGACTTTCAAGTAGAGAGTTTGAGTAGACAGTTGAGTATATAATTCTTCAGAAGTCTGGGCTTAGAAGAAAGGACTGAGCTATAATTTGGGGAGGTTTCAGTAGATAGATGGTTTAAAGTCAAGAGACATGATTTACACATACGCACTAAAGTGATTGTCTATATTTAGAGAAGTGGAGGGATCAGCGATGGGATCCTGATATACTCTAGTGGCAGGAAAACTGGATAAAGAGAAGGAAACAGCAAAAGAAACTGAGAATGAGTGGCCAGTGAGACCTAAGGGAAGTCAGGAGAATGCAGTAGAAGCCAAAGAGAGAAAAGACGGAAGGCAGCCATCAGTGTGTTCCTTTGGGTAGATTGTTTTTATTTCTTTTCTTGTGGGAGATATTTTTCTCACTTCAGCTACTTCTTGATAATGATTTTCATGTCCTTCTAATTCTGATTTTTTTAATGATATCCTTTATTATCATCACAGTCCATATATAAAAAGAATATTGTTGGCTCCAGTGGCCAGTTAGGCTGAGCAGTAAATTTTGGAACCCTATTCCATTTAGGCTAACGTTCTCTGGTTTATAGGGAAGTGAAACAATAATGTGAGCCTGAAAACCAGTCTGACTGAGGCGCCTTGCACAGGGCATAGAGATAATTATGGACATGGAGAGAAACCTGAAAGCATTATATCTGATAGTACCTTTTTCCAAGTCCCTTTGTGTGAGGTTAATTCATGTATCAGATCACTCATTCATTCTCAGGAACTGAGGAATATACATCAGAATAAAACCATCAATCAATAAATGTAAGACTTTCAAATTGATGAATACCACCAGTTAAAATGATAAGAAACAGCACTTTCCATATAATGCATTATAATTAATATAATTAGATTTAACATAAAATTGGTAGAGTTATAGTTTAATTAAAAAGATGCATTTGAACCCTAACCGGTTTTGCTCAGTGGATAGAGCGTCGGCCTGTGGACTGAAGGGTCCCAGGTTCGATTCCAGTCAGGGATCACCCTAACTACTCTCCCCTGCCGGCCTGATCACCCCTAACTGCCTCTGCCTTGGCTCCGCCACCATGGCTTTGTCCGGAAGGACGTCTGGTCTGATTAGCATATTACCCTTTTATTAGTATACATAGAGGCCTGGTGCACAGGTGGGAGCCAGCTGGTCTGCCCTAAGTAGGTCCCAGATCAGAGTAGGGGTCCCTTTGGGGGGCGGGTGGCTGCTGGAGGTGGAGGTGGGCTAAGGGTCTGGTGCATTTTGCAGGCCGGTCACACCCCCATCAGGGTGGGGGTCCTCGCTGGGGGGCGTGGCTGGCCTGGGTGAGGGGCTGAGGGCCATTTGGGGGCAGTTTGAAGGCTGGCCAAGCCCCAGCTTTGTCCAAAAGGACATCCGGAAGGTTTCTGGAAGGTCTCCAGGTCTAATTAGCATATTACTCTTTTATTAGTATAGATTTATTAAACTGAATCACCCCAGGGAGAAACAAAGCATAAAAAAAGGAAGAATAGAGAAAAAGAAAAAGACCCCAAAATATCCAGAATAATAAAAATTTAAGAATAAACAACTCCATGAAGAAAAATAAAACAGAAAAAGAAAAGAAGAGGAAAAGGTCAATGAGGGGGGTAGCACACGTTTTTCTGAGGGGAAATGGCAAGCAGTCTCAGCCAGCGGCTCTGCAGCTGGCCCTGCTAGGTTTTCAGGAGGCAGCTCCTCCTCGGAGGCAGGACCCAGGGAAGGTTCCACGGAGGGCTCATCATCCAGGGGTGGTGGGGCCTCAGGCATGTCTGGAGGTGCTTTCCAGGCCGGTCTGGCTCCACAGCTGCAGCTGGAGTGGCTGCTAGAACTGGAAGGACCTCTGGATCAGACTCCTCTGCATGCACATAAGATGTTACCACAGGAGCCTCCTCTGCCTCCTGGGCCTGTGCTGGGATTGTGAGAGGAGAAAAGATCACCCACATGCCTGTATTTCCACGAGCCCCCTTCCCCTGCCCCCAAGGAGATAACAGAAGCCAGAGCCTTCAGAGAAACCCTAGAGCAGGACCCACCAATGGACATCCTTCCTGCTGGCAGTCCAGCAGATGGATGGTCTGGGGCCAGGCTTTGCCCCTGGCCAGCCTCTGGGGGTGCTCTTTGAGTGTCTTGTACTGAGCCCTCCCCATAAGCTCCCATGCATCTCTACCCCCCATCCCACCCCCATATCCCCCACCTTCTCGCCCTTGGGCTCTGCCCCCTGGGGCTGCAGGTCCTCTGGCCCAGTGTGATTCACATGGGCCTGGTGCTCCAGGTAGGCATCACACATTGGGAACCTCTTGCGGAGCCTAGGGGGCTCCAGGAAGGAGTTGCAAAGTGCGATCCGCCTTTGCTGATTGAGCAGCTTCCAGGACGGAGGTCTGCGGAACCTAATGGGCTTCTGGGGAGGACTCCATCTCTGGCCACCCAAGGGCCCTGGCTTCCCAGACCCCCAGCTGGCCATATGCACTGCGGGCCTGCTCTGGCCCTTGGTAGTATGGCCCAGCTGCCCCTCAATGGTGAAGGCAGGGCTGGGGTCTTCATGGACCAGCTGCTGTTCCTCTATATCCTGGGTTGAGCTGTGCAATGACAGTGACCAACAGCCGGTCAGAGGCCTCAAGCCCTGCCTGGCCCTAGTCGCTGCTGCTTCTGCCAACTGGACCTTCTGCTCCCGGATCAGGCCCAGCCCTGTGTCTGCACAGACCTCCACCCAGGGGAAATGAGAGTCACCTCCAGGGCTCGGGCAGAGGGTACCACCCACACTCCCCATCCACCCAGCCAGCCTTGACCCGGGGTGTGAACATGACTGGTCTACAGGCTTCTGACCCCTCCTCAGCCTGTTTCTGCTCAGGCCCTTTCTATGTGAACCCCTCTTTTACACACACACACACACACACACACACACACGGGAGGGGATATAGGGCTGCTCAGGTGGGGTCAGAGTGGTGGCCTGGCTCCCACACAACCACCCTGGGCCTCCCTGTGTTTCCTCTGGCTCCACCCGTCTCAAGGGCGACAGGGGTCTGGCACTGAGCCGTGAGCCAGTGGTGGCCTGTCCAGGAGCAGAAGGTCCAGTGGGCAGAAGCAGCATCGACTAGGGCCAGGCAGGGCTTGAGGCCTCTGACCAGCTGTTGGTCACTGTCATTGCACAGCTCAACCCAGGATATAGAGGAACAGCAGCTGGTCCATGAAGACCCCAGCCCTGCCTTCACCATTGAGGGGCAGCTGGGCCATACTACCAAGGGCCAGAGCAGGCCCGCAGTGCATATGGCCAGCTGGGGGTCTGGGAAGCCAGGGCCCTTGGGTGGCCAGAGATGGAGTCCTCCCCAGAAGCCCATTAGGTTCCGCAGACCTCCGTCCTGGAAGCTGCTCAATCAGCAAAGGTAGATCGCACTTTGCAACTCCTTCCTGGAGCCCCCTAGGCTCCGCAAGAGGTTCCCAATGTGTGATGCCTACCTGGAGCACCAGGCCCATGTGAATCACACTGGGCCAGAGGACCTGCAGCCCCAGGGGGCAGAGCCCCAGGAGGGTGAGAAGGTGGGGGAGGTGGGAGTGGGTTGGGGAGGTGGTGCATCTGAGCTTATGGGGAGGGCTCAGTGCCAGACACACAGACACACCCCCAGAAGCTGGCCAGGGGCAAAGCCTGGCCCCAGACCACCCACTGCTGGACTGCCAGTGGGAAGAATGTCCTGTGGTGGGTCCTGTGCTGGGGCTTCTCTGAAGGCTCTGGCTTCTGTCATATCCTTGGGGGTGGCAGAGAGGAAGGGTGCACATGGAAATGCAGGCACATGGATGATCTTTTCTCCTCTCACAACCCCAGCACAGGCCCAGGAGGCAGGGGAGGCCCCTGCAGTAACACTAGAGGAGTCAGATGAAGAGCTTGAGGCATGTGCACCTCCAGAGGTCCTTCCAGCTCTAGCAGCCACTCCAGCTGCAGCTGTGGAGCCAGACTGGCCTGGGAAGCACCTCCAGACATGCCTGAGGCCCCACCACCCCTGGATGAGGAGCCCTCCCTGGAACCTGCCCTGAGTCCTGCCTCAGAGGAGGAGCTGCCTCCTGAAAACCTAGCAGGGCCAGCTCCAGAGCTACCCCCTCCCCCCTCCCCACTGACCTTTTCCTTTTCTTTTCTTTTTCTGCATGGTGTGATTCCATTGTTTATTTTTTAATTTTTATTATTCTGGGCATTTTGGGGTCTTTTTCTGTTCTTCTTCTTTTATGCTTTGTTTCTCCCTGGGGTGATTCAATTTCATAAATAAGTAAATTTATTGTTTGTATTTTAAATGGTGCCATTGCTGAACCTGAAGGACACTCACGATGCTGGGCAAGCATCACCACCGTCTAGTTGGAGGCTGTTCCATCCCCCAAAAGGAAACCCTGCACCAACAGTTCTCACTCCCCACTCCTCCTGCCCCTGGAGACCCCTGGTCTGCTTTCTGTCTCTGCTCTGTTACCTGTTCTGACGTTCCTTACACATGGACTCTTACAATAGGTGCCTTTTTGTGTCTGCTCACATTTTTTGTGTGTTTATATGAAATGGCACTTTTGTTACTTGAAAGGGAAATCACAGGTGGGTGAGAGATCAGATGTAAAAAAAGAAAGAAGACCTTTTAGTAAGTGTGTGCATAATCTCGAGGCAGCTGTGCTAAGTGTTTCCCCAGCACCAGAAGCCACTCACACAATGACTGGTTCTTCCTGTGCCCAAAACAAAAATGACAAAAATGCAGAAATCTGGAAAGAAAAATCACAAGTTGCAAAGCATTCCTCATAACCCGAGGTCAGAGAAAAGTATAATGTCCCTGTGGTGCAGTAAACTCCAATAGTCAGAGTTTTCTAAAGGAACAAAGAGCAAACACACTTCCAACAAGAGGCCGTGCACATGCCTCTACATGTCAGAGATGCCCCACCTCCCCGATGGGGGACACATGCACTGTCAATACTGAGGAGAGAGCACTGTGACCATCAGACTGGCAGGCTTCTGGGCTGGTGGCGACCAACCTGGGGACAAAGTGAGGCAGCAGAGGCCCCAGCAGGTCCCCTGGGGAGAAGGGGAAAGGCCACCCTCTGGGAGAACAGTGAGCAGCACCTGCCAAAGCTCCACAGGGGCTCACCTGCACCTGGCAGTGCTCCCCCTAGGGGTTACCCCACAGAAACTCTTGCACAATTGTTCAAAGATGAATTTTTGAGACTGTCCATCAGAGCACTGATGAAATAGCCTGGAATTGGAGAAACCACTAATGTCCATGGAGTGAGGATGGGATCCACCAATATGTAAAAATGACATGGATACTGTATATAAAGAACCCCAAAAATTCCCACCATAAGCTACTAGAACTGATAACTGAATTCAATAATTCAGCAGGATACAAAATCCTAGAAATCAGTTACATTTTTATATGCCAATAATGAACTATCAGAAAGGAAACTAAGGAAACAATATCATTTACAATTGCCTAAAAATACTAGAGACCCAGATACAGTGCACAGATTCTTGCACCAGTGGGGTCCCTCAGCCTGGCCTGCACCCTCTTGCAATCCAGGACCCCTCGGCGGATGTAGTAGTGCACTAAGCGGCAGGCGGCCGGGGAGGAGCCTGAGCCTGGGCCAGGTGCCGTAGGTGCCGCACCATTCCCACTCATCCCAGCCCCACTGTTCCTGCCACTGCTGCTTGGTAGTGTTTCCATGGCGGGAGAGGCTTGCACCACCGCAGATGCGCTCACCAGCCATGAGCCCGGCGTCTGGTGGCCATCAGTCAGCTGAGCGGTGCTCCCGCGGTGGGAGCACAATGACCACCAGAGGGCAGCGCCTGCGTTGAGTGTCTGCCCACTGGTGGTCAGTGCACATCATAGTGACTAGTCAAACGGTTGTTCATTCACTTAGGCTTTTATATATATAGACTAGAAGCCCAGTGCACAAAAATTTGTGCACTCGGGGGGGGGGGGGGTCCCTCAGCCCGGCCTGTGTACTCTTGCAGTCTGGGACCCCTTGGGAGATAATGACCTGCTGGCTTAGGCCTGCTCCCGGGTGGCAGAGGGCAGGCCCAATCCCTAGGTGCAGCCCCTGGTCGGGCTCAGAGCAGGGCCGATTGGGGATTTGGGGCACCGCCCCCTGTCATGCACAGAGCAGGGCAGATCGGGAGGTTGTGATGCCACCCCTAGTCACGCTCAGGATAGGGCCGATTGGGGGGTTGGGGCACCGCCCCCTTCACACTCAAGGCAGGGTCGATGGGGAGGTTGCGGCACCACCACTGTCACGCACAGAGCAGGGCCCATCAGGGGGGTTGGGGCTCTGTATCCTGTCATGCACAGAGCAGGGCCCATCAGGGGGTTGGGGAGCTCCCTCCTGTCACTCACAGAGTAGGACCAATAGGGGAGTTGTGGCACCGCCCCCTGTCACACACAGAGCAGGGCAGATCAGGGGGTTGGGGCACCGCACACTGTCACACTCAGGTCGGGGCCAATGGGAAGGTTATGGCTCTACCCCATCACACACAGAGCAGGGCCTGTGGGGGGCGGGGGGGGGGTTTGGGGCACCGCAGCCTGTCACACACAGAGCCACAGGGCGATCAGGGGGTTGGGGAGCTCCCCCCCTGTCAGGCACAGAGCAGGGCTGATCAGGGGGTTGGGGCGCCTTCCCCTGTCACGATCAGAGCAGGGCGGATAGGGAGGTTGTGGCCCCGCCCCCTGTCACACACAGAGCTGCAGGGTGATCAGGGGGTTTGGGCACTGCCCCCTGTCACGCTGATCCCGGTGCCGGGAGGCCTCTCAGCTCCGCTGATCCTGGTGCTGGGAGGCATATTACCCTTTTACTATATAGGATAGAGGCTTGGTGCACAGGTGGGGGCCAGCTGGTTTGCCCTGAAGGGTGTCCTGGATCAGGGTGGGGGTCCCCACTGGGGTGCTTGGCCAGTCTGGGTGAGGGGATGATGGCTGTTTGCAGCTGGTCACACACCCTTCAGGGTGGGGGTCCCCACTGGGATGCCTGGCCAGTCTGGGTGAGGGGCTGAGGGCTGTTTTCAGGCTGGCGGGTGACTGAAGCTCCCAACTGCTCCTCTTTTTCTTTTTCTTTTTTTATTCTGGGCCAGCTTTAGCTCTGAGGCTCGGCTCCAGCTCTTAGGCCTCCGCTGTTGAAAGCAGGTATCTGGTTTGTTTGGGTTCTATAATCGAAACACTGTTTTAACTCCAGCTCTGAGATCCCGGCTGGCTGAAAGCAGGTTTCTGGGGTTTTGTTTAGCTTCTATATTTGTAACAATGTTTCAAACTGCAAGCTCAGAGGCCAGTAAGGCAGGCGGGGAACGTTGGAGTCCTCTGTCACTGAAGCAAGCAATCCTCATGTTCGCTTCAAGCTGCCTGGCTGCCGGCCGCCATCTTGGCTGGAAGTTAATTTGCATATCGCCCTGATTAGCCAATGGGAAGGGTAGCGGATGTACGGCTAATTACCATGTTTATCTTTTATTAGATAGGATTATACCTAGGAGTAAATTTAACCAAGGATGCAGAAGACCTGTACTCAGAAAATTATAAGACACTGAAGAATAAAATTGAAGAAGATACAAATAAGTGAAAATCTATACAGTGTTCATGGGATAGGAAGAATAAACATCATTAAAATATCCATACTACCCAAAGCAATCTATAGATTCAACACAATTCTTATCAAGATGCCAATGGCATATGTCATAGAACCAGAACAAATATCCCAAAAATCTGTATGGAAAGACTAAAGACCCCAAATAGCCACAGCAATCTTGAGAAAGAAGAACAAAGTTGAAGGAATCACATATAAGACAGCTTGATATCAGCTATACTATAAGGCCACAGTAAGCAAAAGAACATGTTACTGAAATATTCAATGAAACAGAATAGAGAGCCCAGAAATGAACTCAGGGCTTTATGGTCAATTAATGCTTTTCAAAGAATATACCATGCATTGAACATCCACTTTAAAATAGCTTTGCAGTGAAAGTATGTAGAGATCTCACAAAGTTTCTGTAGAAACTTACTATGACCTTAAGATTCCTTTAATCAATCCTCTTGCAGAGCTTGCGGTGTCCTAATGCTCAGTTTAGCCCTGAATGACAACACTTGTCTCTGACAATAAAATCTACTATAATCTACACTTATAGTAGTTAGAGAAAAAACTAGGGCTAAGTTTGAGTGTGAATGATGACAATCTTCCTTGACTTATATTAATGAACTGAATTACTTTTTTCATTCACAGCTTCTATGTCATTGGTTCTTAGACTATTTCTAGAGGCCCTGGGATGGAGATTATTGGGCTGGCCTTGGTTTGGAATGATCTGCCCCTTCTCTGAACTCCTTAGTGTCATTAAAATTCTGACACTTAGCGTATAGAGCCTTCTAAATATTCTGACATTTAAAGAATTTTATTGTGGAATTCATTTTTCTTGTGAAATTTGAATTGTAAACTTTCTAAAGCTATTTTTCAAAAGTCCCTTAAATTATCCTCCCCCCCCCTTTTAATTGTCATGGGGATATAAAGTACAGCATAAGGAGGATAGTGATAATATAATAACTATGTATGGTACCAGGTGGGTAATAGAATTATTGGGGGGGGGGGGAGGTCACCTCGTAAGCTATATAACTGCCTAACCACTGTGCTATATACCTGAAATAAGTATAAAATAATATTGAATGTCAAGTGTAATTTTAAAATGAACATTTTTAAAAATTAAAAACAAAGAATATATATGTAGTAGTATATATTTAGATCAGAATTTTATGAATCCCTCCCCTGCACACCCCCACCACACACACACACACACACACACACACACACACACACACACTTTGTTTTAATTTTGGGAAACATTACCAGGTTAGAGCAATGGGTAAACAAAATGGAAAAAAGAGAAGTTTGAGAATTCTCCCGAAGTTTTATTTGTTGCCAGTCTTAATGGAAAATCTGTAGGATGTATCCAACTTGATCTTTTTTTAAAAAATATATATTTTTATTGATTTTAGAAAGGAAGGGAAAGGGAGAGAGAGATAGAAACATCAATAATGAGAAAGAACCATCATTTGGCTGCCTCCTGCATGCCCCCTTCTGGGGAGGGAGCCCGCAATCTGGGCATGTGCACTGCCAGGGAATCGAACTGTGACCTCCTGATTCATAGTTCGATGCTCAACTACTGAGCCACACTGCCCAAGGGTGGGGGAGAGATGAGAGAGAGAGAGAGAGAGAGAGAGAGAGAGAGAGAGAGAGAGAGAGAGAGACATAGATGTGAGAGAGAAACATGATCGGTTGCCTCCCTTGACCAGGAATCGAACCTCAACCTTTTGGTGTGTAGAACAACGCTCCTACCAACTGAGCAACACTGGCTAGGTCTTTTGATCTTTAGAACAACCCTACAGATTAGGCACTGCTTGACCCCTTTCACAGATTTAAGATTGAGTGCCTTGACTGTTTCCACAGCTAGTAAGTGTAGAGCTGAAGTTTGTCCCTAGATAGTCTGCTGTGATAGCTCTTTATCTTTTCACATTTATATGGCCTCCATGGCTTGAGACTGTCATGATAATAGCAGAAATAACATTTGTTTAGTAGTTTACTGGTGACATTTTCAAATCTGTGGTCTTATTTGAAATTCACACCTACCCTGTTAGATACAACCTGTCTTTTTATAAATGACAAAATGGACTCAGAGAAGGAAACTGATTGACTAAGTTCACAGAATTTGCTAGTATTATTTAGGACCAGAACTCAGATATCCAGATGTGCATTCTTATTTTTCTCCCCAGTAGACTATATTAACTCAATAAACACTTACTAAATATATAGTGAAAGAATTAAATAGGAATAACTTTTTGTTGTTGTTGTTAATCCTTACCTGAGGATATTTTTTCTATTGATTTTTAGAGAGAGCAGAAGGTCCAAGGGAGAGAGAAACATCGATGGAAGAGATACATGATTGGTTGCCTCCTGCATTCCCTGACCAAGGACCGGGAAATAAACTTGCAAGAACCTGCAACCCAGGTATGTGCCCTTACCCAGGAATTAAACCCAAGACCCTGCAGTGTGTGGGCCAACTCTCTACCACTGAGCCATACCTGCAAGGATGGAATAACTCTTACTAAGCTGAGTTGAGGAGCTGGGGCATTCAGCTCAATGAGGTTATTCTAATTGATTTTAGATACCATGGTCCTCATGGAAGCTGTTTACAGAAATTGGGGTGGCAACTTCTATAGGCCAACTCTTTATGAAGGTGAGAAAGTGCTCCATCCTTCAGATTATGATTTCTGTTAGTTTCAAATAAAAATATTTCGTGTTTACATCAAATAACTTAGTGCAACCACATTTGAGTGATTCTTAATGCCAGAGACAATTTAAGGGCTGAGTCATGAGAAAAGCTTATTCACTGTTCAGCAGATGTCATTATTAATTCTCCCGCTTGAGGTGATGAGTCATAAATTGGGTTGGGATTTAAAATTAAGGCAGAGTATATGTGTGAGACCTCACACAACTCAGAAACTCAGTGTTCCAAGAGGCAGGAGAATGACAAAAAGAATGCTTAACAGGACTTGCTATAATTAAATTTAGTGGGTCTAACACATATAGCATAACCATTGGATTCACTAAACAACATACCGGGTTTACTATTGACCCCCACATCCTTCTCAAAATTATATAAAATTTTACGTTTGGTTTTGTGGGTAGAGAGAATGTTTACATATATGTTCTGCACATTTGATATGGATGTTCTGAATGGAAAACTTAACTGCAATGTACTGAGTATTATTGCTCCTAGAGACGACACAATTCTTTGTATCATTTTTGGTGTAAACTTTGCCAACTATAAAGTCATTGTAGCATAATTGCATAAATATGTTGGGAAATTCCTGACATCACACAGCACAACACAATTATCCACCTGTTGGAGGGTCTAGGAGCGTGAACATAGTATGCTCAAGCTGTAATTGAAGGCCTATGAAAATATAGGGGTATGGCAAGCATTTCATGAGCTGCTTACAATGGGGCCTGGGGTTGGGGAGAAAGAGAATCAAATATCATGATGAAGCTCAGACTGCTGAAAAAATCCCATTAACATGTGTGAAAAATTATTGAATTCAAACAAACAATTATCCATGCTTTTATAGATATTGTGAAGAGCTATAGAAGCAGCAGGCTAATATTGTGGGTGATGGGGAGCAGGAATTCATTCAACCCCATGTCACCTATAAACTTCTCTCTTGAAGGGCCTGGATAGGAAACAGTAAACCTCTGGTTGGCGGAAATTAGCATGACAAAAAGAAATTGTATACAATATCATTGTTGAAGATGCTGTGCTCAAGCATATAACATGCTAACCCAACCCCTCCCATCCCAGCCTTTTGAAACAGTACACCTCATAAATTTGATAAGACAATGTGTATGCCATTGTACCTTACTAGAACACAGAAAACAACATGCTGGGTTTACTATTGTCCCTAAATATAAATTTAAAGATCTATTTCATGGGCTATCTGGAAGGATATTTTGTCCATCTTATTGGGTAATTGGGCTTCTGCCATTTACTCTTTTTATACAATTTCCATTTTCTATTAATAAGTATACCTGGAAGTGAGGCTATTGGACACATGAGGACAATCTGAGAAGGCTAATTATATGGTGGTCCTTACAGCATACACAGTGACGATATAGATACAGATATAGATATAGATAGACATAGATATAGATATAGATATAGATATAGATATAGATATAGATATAGATATAGATATACATATACATATACATACACATACACATACACATACACATACACATATACATATACATATATATACACACATATAGATATATAGATATGTTCTGTATTAGGAAAGAAAACTGGTATAGGCTCAGGAAGGTGGGCAGGAGGTCCTGACTACATGAGCAGCACCCAATAGCTCCCTAATTTCCCAGAGCTGAAACCTTCACATACCTCACTCAGCAAAGAGAAATTCGGTAGGAAACAGCCTCACCCTTCTTAGAATAGTATAGTGACCATTTGTGGCCACTCTAGCTTACTTTCCCTCTTCTAAATAGGCCATAAAAGTACATATCGTACTGTTTTTTTCTGAGAGGTTCTCTGATTAGTACAAGTGTTTTTATCTAGTGCATTATTTAACCAGGGATGAGTTACAGTTCCTAATGGTAACAAGGCAACTTCCCAGCTGCCTTTTAAAAGGGCTTTGCCTAAAAAGTCTATCTTATATGTAATATTTAAAAGTTGCAGTTTTCAAATGTACTTTGCAATTAGTCATTTGATTCATAAACACATGAGGATCATTATTTCGAATTTACACACGTAGAGAATGAGGCTCAGAGTTGGAGCCTCCTAGGGTATTGGGAAGACGAAGAAGAATGAGGAGGAATGAAGTCTGCTGGGATCCTAACCACTAGAGCAGGGGTGGGGAAATTTTTTTCTGCCAAGGGCCATTTGGATATTTAGAACATCATTTGAGGGCCATACAAAATTATCAACTTAAAAATTAGCCTGCTATATTTGGTCAAACATTTAATTAATTCACCTGTAATACCTTGGCAGGGCCAGACCAAATGATTTTGCAGACTTTACATGGCCTGCAGACCAGCGGTCCCTGCAGTACAGTGTTTCCCATGCTTTATAGCCACACGAAGTTGGGAGGACAAAGCACAGGCTCCTCTGTCACCTCTGAGGCAGGCCAACCAGGTGGAAACATTTTACACTTTAACCAAATGTCTGTGAAGTGCTTTCCCATGCCTCATCTCATTTGATCCTCAGTTCGGGAGTAGATAGGTAGGAGACTTGGTAGAACCCTCTTTTCTTTTCATTAGCCAGAAAACAGCAATTAGGAAGCTTAGAAACTTGACCCAACTGAAAAGAAGTAAGAAATGGTGGACCTTGAAAATGACTTCAGGTTTTCTTATTGCGCAGAATATAGTCAAACACTGCTGCAGTTAAATATTTTACCCTTTGTTCTCCCTGCGTGATCTAAAATAATCTGCTTCGTGTTGATATTTACTGCCCTGTTGCTGGCAATTACTTGAAAGAGAAGTTGGGGTGCTTCACTGGGCTGGAAAAATTTTAGCTACATCAGAAAGCAGGTCTATTAAGCAATTTATATATATATAAAGCTCTCGCTGGCACCAGTCACACACGTGTGTTTTGATCTGTCATTGTTGATTGTGAATTTGGTTGACACTTCTATCATAGAGAAAGGGCAAATAGCTATATTAAAATATTTCTTCTAAATAATTTCCTTTCAGTGTGCACAAATTCATGCACTGGGCCACTAGTTGTGTTATAATAACCATAGACCTGGATTTCCTGAGATGGTCCTAATTTCAAGTCTCTGTCCTGTTGTCTTTATTTGTTATCAAGTGTTCCGGAAATGCAATCATGTGGGTGATCTTAAGTGAAATTGATAGAGAACCTACCTACTATTCACCAGGTGTGTTGCCAGGAACTAATGACATAGACCAGAGATTCTGGTTCCCCTGAGCTAAGATCCCAGAGAAGCAGGTAGACCTAGAGACAAAGAATCACAAAAGAGTCTTGTGGGTCTAAGATTGTGAAGTGCATCCAGTCTCTCAGAGGAAAAGGTAGGCAGCCTAATGCAGGCTGTAGGATGGGAAGCCTTTCTAGAGAAAGGATCAATGAGTTATGGTCAGGTGGAGGGAAGTATGACAGAATTTTAAATAGAGTGAGTGTAACATGGGGAAAGTCTGAAATCAGAGATCAGAGTGTGTTTGGGGCTATTAAAATATTTTGTTTGATTTTAGAAAAAAAATGTTTGTTTGTGGAAGGGTGTTTTACAAGGATGGAGGTGGTGAAAAATAAATTGGGCAGGTGGCCATGAAGATAACAGTGTTTATACTAAGAGAATAAGATTTAGTTTTATGGTTCCCAAAATTTCTAGGGACATTAGTTTTATGTTTCACCAAATCTTTGTGACAAATTAGAAGATGATTTAGGGCAAATCAAGACTTGAGGCTGGTACAGGAATATAGGGGAGAAGGAAAGAGAGCCTGACCTTGTGTTAGTGTTTGAGATGGAGAGGGGAGGAGACATGTACGACCTTTGCAGGACTTGATGAACTCTTCCTTGCCAATTCCCTATCCCTTTGCTTTTCTTTCTTTCTCCATTTCTGAATCATGCTGAGATAAGGAACATAGGAAGCAGAACAGGCTGGGGAAGGAAGGTCATGAATTTAGTTTGGTACATGCCAACTGTAAGGAGCATGTACCAGGTGGAGATGTCCTATCCATAGGAATTTGGGGCTCAGGAGAGATCAGCCTGCACTACATATATTTATTTTGGGATCATTGACCTCAGGATGATGTGGTGAAAGTGGATGGATGAACTTTCCAAGGAAAGATGGTAGAAGGAGAAGGGAACAGAGTTAAGGACAGACCCCAAGGGGAGCACCACAGTCATGGACTGGCTGATGAAGGGGAGGATGCAGAGGAGAGTCAGACACTGAGGCCAGAGATTCAGGAGGTAACTGATAGACCAAGAGAAAGCAGCATTTCAAAAAGGAAGGTGATTAGGAATGTTAAAATGCCTCAGGTCAGAGGGCAAAGGGTTTAAGTAGCAGCCATTGGATCAATTAATCAGGAGTTTGTAGGAGACCAAGTGCCAATTTATATCTTGTGTCCAGAAATGATGCAAGATTATGTCAAATGATATGTATCAGTTCTCTGACACATCCCCCAACACACACACACACACCTCTGACTAGCACACGCATTCATTATAGATGGATTTCTTATCTATCCAACATGCCAAATGAATATCTGTGGGTCTTTCCTGCTACCCACTCCCCTGCAGGAGATGTTCTTTCCCTCTTCTCTTTGATGACCTTACCACTGCTTCTTTCTCAAGGTTTGGCCTGGTTCTTGTGTTGTGAAAGTCTCTAATTTTGCAAACTCTACCTTTCCTCCTCTCTCCACCTCTCTCCATTCTATCAGCATTTACTGCCAGCATAGTTGTTTTCTGTTAGCCTTTGTGTGCTCATCCTTCCAATTAAAGGCCCTGTGAGGTCATAATTTATTTGAGGACAGGTGCAAACAAATTGCATTTTTTAAATACCATGAAATCAGGGAATATAGCACTCTTGAGCACTTCTTAAAAATCAACTCCACAACATCTTGCCCCAAAAAAGATAAGCCAAAATAACTCAAGAACAGAAAATACGTGGTAAATACAAATATAAAATTAATATAGGTCTAAATAGGGAACCACAACTTAGTAACTTGAGCAAATATAGTTGGAGAATAGAATGAAAATTGCCTTCAGTATATATGAGTATTGGAAGTTAAAGGCATTGCCTTGGACAAAATACATTTTTTCTGGCTCCTTGGTGCCAGATTAGCACTATGTTGGCTGAATGGGAAATTCCCCAAAGAGTGGTATTTATGGCTTCCAAAATTTCTAGGGACATTAAGCCATTTCATCACAACAGAATTTGTAATACATAAATTAATAATTTCCCTAAGTAGAACTCTTGAACTTTGTCAAGTAGAGGAAGTCCCACAAGCTCAAACCAAAGCCTTACTCTTACTGAGTTACAACTTTAGAGATAAATAGAAGGAATGGCATGGCTGGGGAGAATTAGGTAGATTTTGGCAAAATGACTTTTTCCAGGATGAGAGCTATGGTAGACATTGAAATTCTTTTATAAGTAAGATTCTGTGGAGGATATGGGACAAAAAGAAGTTGACTACTTGTCCAATGCACCTAACCAGTTTTCCATCCATACTTTTTTTTAATATATATTTTTATTGATTTCAGGGAGGAAGGGAGAGGGAGAGAGGGATGGAAACATCAATGATGAGAATCATTGATTGGCTGCCTCCTACACATCCCCTACTGGGGATTGAGCCTGCAACCCTGGCATATGCCCTTGACTGGAATCGAACCTGGGACCCTTCAGTCTGCAGGCTGACGCTCTATCCACTGAGCCAAACCAGCTAGGGCCATCCATACTTTTTTGAGGTTGACTGTGTCCTCACACTTCCACAACCACTCCAGCTTCCTGTTATTATTAGCCAATGAGTCCAAAATGTATCATTTTCTTCATTTTTTCCAGATGGCCTGCATATGCTGTTCAGTCTTCCACTCCATGTTGGGCTTGCTCTATCAATCAAAGATTGACTATTTCCTCATAAGGCAGACTCCTTGGGTGGTCAGTTGGCCTCAGAGTTCCTATGTAATAATGAAAGATGGGGAATTATGCAACACATGTGGAATTACATAAGGGACATTAATGGGCAGATTTCTGGGATAGAATAGAATGGACTCCTCCTCTCCTCCCCCTTGGGGTTCCTTGAAGGTTCCACTGGAAGCAATTTAATAAATTGAGTCAAGCAATAAATTCACATTTTTTAAATAAATAGCTCCATTGCAACTCAGGCAGAGGCACCACAGAGTTCCTAGACAAATATTATCACTGTCCGGGAATGTGTTTTCAAGCATTCATCTCCAACAAGAACAAAAGCATTGTGCATTTTAATAGGCTTCCTCCAAGGCAATAACAAATTACCTGTAGTCAATATGATAATGTGTGTGTGTGTGTGTGTGTGTGCGTGCGCGCGCGCTCTTAAGTTTAGGAGCAGCTAACACCTTCTGCACTCATGAGAGACCCACAGAGGCTTTCTGAAAACAAAGATGGGAGTGGGCGATCCTGAATTCATTAGTACTTCACTAGACTCTGCTTTAGAGATATATAAATTACCTGTTTGTGTCTCCTGCTGGGTAGTATACTCTGTGAAGGCAGAAGTACACTTATTTTTCATGAATTAAAATTAGAGATTAAGGCAAGTAATGAGAAAGTAGAACTCCCTTGAGAAAGAAAGAAGAAATGTTGACTCCATAGAAGGATGAGTCTGGCAAGCATTACAGAATGTCCTTTCATATCTTCATGCAAGGGATTGGCCAACTTTGCCTGGGAGCAAGGAATGATATCTTCTGAGTCAGGAAGTATCATTTGTTGGAAGCAATACCTATTTAAATTGAAATCCTGCATAAGTCATATCAATTTCCCACTTTCAGTCTTTGATGTGGCTGTGAAAGTATATTTTTAGATGATATTAAGATTTAAATCAGTAGAGTTTGAGCAGAGCAGATTGCCATGAGGGTGGGCCTCATCCAAACAGTTGAAGGCCTTAAGGAAAAGAATGACTTCCCCTGAGGAAAAGGACATTTTGCAAGCCAACTGGTTTTAGGCTTGAACTGCAGCATCAACTCTTCCCTGGGTCTTTAGCCTGCCAGCATACCGTGCAGATTTTGGACTTACCAGTTACAATTTTTATGGAGAGCCCTCACTAGAGTCTCTCTCAAAAGGTGAGAGTACAGGTCCCCATTTCCAGAAGGCACTCAGGATGTGAGTGAACTGAGCAAAAACCAGAAGTTCTAATTGGCCCTTTTGTATTTAAGAGCTAAAACAGGATGTGGTTTTGACCCAGGATGAGCCAAGTTAGGCAGTGACTATCAATTGGTGTAGGTGTCAGCACAAGTTGATCCTATGATCTGACACCAACCTTTGCCCAGGAGGTAGCTGTGCATGTAAATCGTGTTATGCCATCTGGCTGTACCACCTACACCCCTTATTGTTGCTGTCATCTATTTACAACTTGTCATGTGACCCCATCTCCATCCCTAGATCCCTGAAAATATTGGCTCCTGGCCCTAATTCTATCATTATTTTTCATGACTTCAGTTTGAACAGCAGATGACCCATCTAACACACTGGCCTCTCATTCCCTTAACTTCCTCACTTCCAACAACATATTATTTTCCAATGCACTGCATCCAAGTTTTGCCTTCCCTTGTCATCACCAGTAACTATTCCAATTCGAAAGTCTCAGCTTTGAAATCCACTTACTGCATATACTACTTTCTATACTTCCAGCTTACTCACTGTAGCACCCTCTGCTGCAGTTCCTTGCCCAGGGAGTCCCACAGATTCCTTGATCCACTACTTTTTCACCATCAATCAATGCCTTCCTGTTTTGTCTGACCCCTCCCCACCTTGTTCAGTTTATGATCACATAGCCCCTCATTATGTTAACACCAGAGAAAATGCCTTAAATTAGGTAGAAGCAAAATGAGTGGACATCATTTGAACCTGTGAATTCTTAAAGGACTAGGCCTTGATCATTTTAAAGGGAAGCATATTCTTAGAAATTTGATGAGATGGCAGGGGCATTTAAAAGCCGTAGGGAATTTGAAATAGATTTCTTAGTAGGTAAAATAAAGTTGTTGTTTTTAAGTTTATCAGGTTGAGGCTCCTTGTAGATGGCCAAAAATTAACCTTAACTTTCAGAACCCTACCAATTGAAGCAACCTAATGTTGCCACCACATTGAAAATTTTTCCCTTGATCTGAATATGCAAAAATAGAAAATATTTTTGTTTTATAGCACTTAGGCAACTTGGGGAACTTTCTGGTTTCTTATATATCATATTCAGTAAAGAGATTCATCATCACAGTTATATTTTTGAGTTGCTGACTATCCAATCCAAAATAGTCTACTCATATTAATTCCAGTGGGTTGGTAGTTTGAATAATCTCTAAATAACCTACTCATGTAGGCAAAATGACACCCATATAAGACTATTTAAAATTAATTAAAACGAAGTAAAATTTAGTTTCTCAATCAGACTAGCCATATTTTGTATGCTCAATAGTCATATATGTCTAGGGGCTTCCATATTGAACAGTGCAAGAAACATTTCCGTCATCATAGAAAGTTCTGTTAGGTAGTGCTTTCTTAGATCAGGGGTGGAAAATTAAGTACTAGGTCAGATCTGGCTTTTGGCTTGTTTTTTTGTACAACCTGTAAGCTAAGAAAGGTATTTACATTTTTAAAAGATTGTAAAGAAAAACAAGAAAGAATATATAACTGAGACCATAGGTAGCCTACAAAACCTGAAATATTTATTATTTAGCCTTTTACAGAAGAAAAGAAGGTTGTCAATCTTGTCTTAGATAATAAATCACTTAAATATCTGTTTAAATAATGCATTGTGAAATGTAACTGCTTGTGGTCAAAAATTATATTTTTCACAGTGCTATTGTATGAAACCCAGTACATGGCTTATGTCTAGTGAGTCTTAATTCAATTAAATAAATACTATTGAAAGCCTTTTAAATGCCAGTTGCTGGAAGTTTTTAGACAAATAAGACACTCTGGAAATTCAAGGAATTCATGTTTTAGTGGAGTGGGTAGACATTAAAGCCCTAGCTCTAGTATTACATAGACTGCAAGTACTTCTCTAATAATGGTATTAAATACAGTAGTATTGGTGATGAGTACTACTAGGAATGACGAGTTCTGACTAGGACTATGTGCAGCTGGGGAATAAAGACTGCAGCATACAACTGGGACTTTGAAAGATATGTAGGAGTTGAATAGGCAGATAGGAAAAGAAAGGCATTCCAGGCTCAGGTAATGGCAGGAACACTTGTGTGTGGAGTGGTGAAAACACAAGGTGCATTTGAAGAAATGTCAAGTAGCCAAATAGCATGAGGAGTAGGCAGTGTCCCAGGAAATAAGTAGGAGAGGTTGGTATTTGATGAGAGATGCTGATTTTCCATCACTAGATAGTGAATGGGAGACGATCATAGGGTCTCAAAAGAAAGCCCTCATCTCATTTGTTGACTGCCTGAAATGGGAAATGGTACGTCCATTTTTACACCTGTAAGTTTGGCTTCCATACTTATCTGTGTGAACAAGGACTTGGAAGCTGACGGGATGGTGGAGTCAGGGATAGTATCGCATTGAAACTGATACAGCACCCTAGTGATGTAGCATGGCTCAGAACTTTTTAGTTTGCATGCTGCTTTGGATCAGCAAGTCTTATTTGTTGGGACATGTGAATTGTGGTGTTGGTCACAATAAACTGCCATAAAAATGTACATTTTGCTTGAGACTACAGAAAAAATATTGGAAGAACTTTCTGTTTTGCATAGCTATTGTAGACTTCACTGTTCAATTCCCAGGACACAAAGCAGAGTGATAGAGTCAATGTAAGAGTCACATACTATACAATAGCATGGGATTGCATCCAGTGCTTCTCCCAGCCCCATTTTCCGGAATTTTATCATCCTGAACATTTGACAAAGGGCTTAGCTGAATCATCTGAAATACTGGTGCTTAGTCTCTGGAAATGAATCAAGTGCCCTGTGAGCTTCTTAAATAACATCCATGGTTGATCCAGAACTCCTGAGAAAGAGTTTGGATTTTCCCCTTGCCACATGAGGACATGTAGTGTTTTATCATTAGTGGACTTGTTCAACTTTTTCATTTTACTTAGACCTCAAAATTAATTTAGCCAAGAGATTATCTTCTTTAGCCAATGACTATAAGGGCTAAATGCAGAATAGTTTATGCCAAGTTTAGAACCTATCCAAAATTCATGCATATGAAGTTTCAACCTGAACTCAAACCTTTTGGTGTCCAAACTAATTTACATTTGGCAAAGAATAATATTCAGGTTTCAAAAGGAAACACACAAACAAACAAACAAACAAACAAAAAACAAAAGAAAGTTCCGTGGAAGCTTATTTTAAGGCTTCTTGGATACCATATACCTCTTAGGAAAAAATAAAGCAATGTTTTAAGAGAAAGCCAATCAAAGACACATGGATTAAATTGCTTTCAAAATAAAGAAAACTAAAAATTAAGAGGGAATAGGACTTTAGAAAAACCTACCGATGTTTTCAAAACCCAAAAGTTTGGAAGAAAATGAATAAATCCAAACACACTTTAAAAATAAATGCCTCTTTACCTAACCAAAATTAATCATCACTAATTTATTTCCTACTGCCTCTGAATTGTGCATGTGGAAATTGAGACAGTGGGTCCCCAAATCATGCCACGTGGAGATCAAGGATTTATCCATGAAATGGTGATATCACTCACTTTTGTCTGAGTATAGGAGATGGAGGATGGTGTAATTGTTTGCCTGTAAATCCTACATAGTGATCTGGAATCATGGTGAACTTCTACAATCCTATAGACAACTGTTGCCCAAAGAGGAGCAAGAGAAACTTTCATGAAACCTAAGTTTAGGGCTGCGCACTCACTAGGTCTTATATAGGATGCTTTTTATACCTCTATGTAAATGCATTGCATTATAAATGCATGCAGTGTATGCAAATGCAACCATTAGTGCTGTCCAAAGTTTAAATGGAAAACAGAGACAGAGTACAAAAAATAGCAATGAGTGTGGGTGATTCCAGTTACCATGCTATCCAGATTTTCCTCCCATCTCATGCTGCATGAGCTGGGAGGCAAATTCCTTCAGCTTCAGGTGATCTCTACTCAGGGAGTTTTCTTAGTGAGAGCGTCTTGTTGCATTGAAAGTAACTCTAGTGATTAAATACACAGGTAGGTGTTTTGTGTAAAATGACCCCTTAGTGCAAGCAACCTCTACAGCTACTGCTCAAGAAAGAAAGGGTGATTTATTTTCCAAAGATAACTGTAATGGATTCACTGGAAAATTGTACATTTGCTTGCAATGTGACCCCTTTCTAAGAGTTTTTTCAAGAGGGAATTTGATATTATGGAAATTCTTTTCTAATGCCCTGACTTTAGAACTTAGCCACTGCATAAAATGGAATTCCACTATTATCCACCTGCAGAAGCCCAGGAACTGAGTGGCGACAGGAGACTGAGAGCTAGGAAATTATATCTGTGGCATGGTACCATCAACTAATATTAGTGTTCAATGGAAAACATTGAAGGGAAAAGAAGGGGAGAGCTGATTATGAAACAAACATGGCCAAGAAGCAGGCTTTGCAGAACACTGATTTCCTGTATCTAAAGGAAAGGCCAGGATGTAGAAAAGAGAATTGTAATGGCAGGAAATAAGCAAAAGAGGAAGGTTGCACAGCAGTGACAAATCAAGTGTGGTTGCGAACATGGGAGGGTAAGTGAACTATGTCAAACAGATAGGATCAATATAAAGGAATCATCCACATGGGTATTCACATGAGTTTTAAGTATTTGACTTGCTATCAGAAGACATAGTACTAGTTCTAATGGAAAGTGCCAGACCCCGAGTCTACTGAAAATCAGTTATGAAAGTGAGCAGTAAGTGATGTAGAACGAACACAGAATTTGGTGTCATATTATGAACCTCACTTCATCTGCAAAACAACTGTAATAATAATAATAGTGCTTAGCCCATTGGATTGTTAAAAGGCTTAAATGAGATATAACAAAGTGCCCACCATAGTATTTGGCAATTGGGATGTGGAAAAGCTGTGTCTTTACTTGGGGGCATGCAGAAATTCTCTAAATGTAGATGTGTTTGTCAGATCTTCTCTCACCTTGCAATAAAACTCCATCTTCCTAGATATGAAAAATAAAGGCTGTGTGTAAAGCTTTGGAGTCAGATAGACTTGAACTGGCTTACTTCCATCTCTCTAGCTGCTTGATAACCTTGAGGTGATAGCTCAGTCTAACTTTCAGAGTTTTTGTGAGGATTAGATGAGGTGATAAATTCGTTGAAATAACTTAATACAGAATCTTAATTCCTTTCTCCTTCACTCTTTTTTTTGTAGTATCTCAAGCAGCTTTAATACAATTAAAAATTTAGAATTACTTCTATTTGTGAAGTTCTGAATTGTATTAGTAAACTTCATTATGACTTAAATATTTCTAATTAGCAGCCTTAAAAAATCGTTTTTAGAATTTATAGCAGGGTATAAACATCTGGCATATGATTTCAAATATCCTCTGTCTTTTTATCTCTGAGACTCAGTTTGAGATATATATTCTAGGATTCAGGGATAAAGAAAATTAATTTTGTTAGCATTCTTGAAGTATAATTTACCTATAATAGAAGATTTTCATCATTCTCTGGCATCTTTTCCCAGTAATGCCCTGCTGCTCCACCTGGCCTCTGGCATTCACCGATTATTACCTTTCTTTCAGCACTCTTTTGCCTTTTTAAAATTTTAGACTAATGGAATCATACAGTCTATAGTCTTTTGTGTCTAGATTTTTTTTCTATTTAGCATTATGTTTTTGCTATTCATAAAGATAGTTGAAAGCGTCATTGGTTTGTACCTTTTAAGTGGTGGTTGGAGAATTCCACTTATCACTACAGCACAGTGTTCATCCATTCACAAGCTAATGGACATTTGCATTTAGTTCAGTTTTTGGATATTGGGAATAAAACTGCTATGCACCTTTACATACAAGTCTGTGGAATATATTTACATTTCTCTTGAGTAAATTCTTATATGTGGAATTGCTAGGTCCTATGCTTAAATTTATAATAAATTGTCAAACTGATTTTTCAAATTACTTATCCTGTTCTGTATTCTCACAGCATCTGCTATTTGTCAGTCTTTTTTATTTTAACCATTTCTAATTAATGTGTGTGGTTTTTCATTGTGGTTTTCTTCCTTTCTTTTTCTCCTTCTTTCACTATCTATATATCTATCTATCTTGCTTT
This sequence comes from Myotis nattereri, assembly GCF_964212035.1. Classification (NCBI taxonomy): domain Eukaryota; kingdom Metazoa; phylum Chordata; class Mammalia; order Chiroptera; family Vespertilionidae; genus Myotis; species Myotis nattereri. The sequence goes on along the minus strand of NC_138087.1, from coordinate 37,522,440 downwards.
ATTGCTCTGGCCATGATTTACAGCAAAATGTTAAATGTAAATAATTAGAAAATACATACTTTCCTTATTCTTTATCTAAGAGGAAAAGTATACAGTCTTTACTCATTAAGTGTAATATTAACTGTAGGTTATTTGAAGATTGCCTTTATCAGATTAAGAAAGTTCTCCTTTATTCATAATTTGCTGGAAATTGTTTTTGTCATGAATAAATGTTAAATTTAATCAAATTAATTTTATGAATATTTTGTGCTGTTCATATGTGTTTTCATTTAAAGACTCTTAATATGGGGAATTTACATTGATTGATTTCCAAATTGATGGGTTTAATTTGCTAAATTTTAATTCATAATTTTTGCATATGAATTCATGAGGGATATTGTTCTGTTGTTGTCCCATAATTTCTTTCTTTGGTTTTGGTATCCAGGCAATGCTGGCCTCATCAATGAGTTGGGAAGAGTTCCCTCCTGTTGTATTTTCTAGAAAAGTTGGTGTAGCATTTGTATCATTTCTTATTTAATTGTTTTAAAGAATTCTCTAGTAAATTCATCTCTGCTCTGAGTTTTTTTGGGGAAGTTTAAAAATTATGAATTCCATTTCTTTAATAGCTACAAGGCTTTCAGGTTACCTATTTGTTTTGTATTAAACTTTTGTCAATTTCATCAAATTGTCTTCTTTTTATAAAATTCTTCATAGTATTTACTCACTTCTTAAAATTTTAATGTATGTAAGATCTGTAGAGATGTCCTTTCTTTTGTTTCAGATATTTGTAATTTGATCTGTTCTTTCTTCCTTATCAGCTTGCTAGAGCTTTATCCAGTTCACTGATCCTTAGAACTGGCTTCTGATTCATTTGTGTTACTTTATTTTTGTTTTGTGTTTCATTGATTTCTGCTATTTTTTAATGATCTTTGCTTACTTTGGGTTTAACTTCTTCCCCTTTATCCAGTTTTTCAATGTGGAAGTGCAAGTAATTGACTTGAGATAATTTATTTTTTCTAATATAGGCATTTGATGCTATAAAATCTTGTATAAACACTGCTTTAGCTATAATTCACAAATTTTGATATTTTGTATGTCCATTTTTATAATATCAAGTGCTTTCTAATTTCCTTTTAATTTCTTCATTGAGCCGTGGGTTATTTAAAATTGTGTCATTAGATTTTCTAATGTTTGAGGATTTTCCATGTACATTTCTATTTGACTTCTAATTTAATTATGTTTTGATCAGATAATATACTGTACTTTTTATTATCAATTCCTTTTAAACTTATTGATACCTATTTTATGGTCAAAGATATGGTCTATTTTGGTATATGTTCTGTGTGCACTTGAAAAATAATGCCTATTACATACAGTGGTCAATTAATATCATGATTTGTGTTCAAGTCTTCTATATCCATACTGGTTTTCTGTCTAGTTTTTCTGTCAATTATTTATAGAAGTTTTGAATCCTCCAACAATGAACTTTTGGAGTTGTCTCTTTTTCCTTTTAGTTGTATCAGTTATTGGCTTATTATACATATATTAAATTTTTGTTATTGAGTGTAAACACTTTTAAGATTATTATGTCCTCTTGATAAAGTGACATCTCTATCATTATGAAATTATCTTCTCTACCCTGATATTATTATCTGTTTTAAAATCTACTTTGTCTTATATTAATGTAGCCACTATATAGTTCCTTTGATTTGTGGTTATATGGTATATGTCTTTCCATTCTTTTACTTTTGGCAGCATTTCTCTCTCTCTTTTTTTTTAATCCTTACTTTGAGGATATGCTTATTAAATTTGTGAGAGAGAAACATTGATCATTTGTCTCCTCTTTGTGCCCCAACCAGGGACCCAACACCCAATCTAGATATGTGCCCTGACCAGGAATCAAACCTGTAACCTTTTGATGTATGGAACGATGCTCCAACCAACTGAGCCACCTAGCTAGGGCTTATCTGTCTTTTTATTAAAATGGGTTTAATGTAGACAGCATAAAATTATATCATTTATTTTTATCCATCTAGGAGTCTGTGCTTTTTTGTTGAAATGTTTAGAACACTTATTTTTAACTAGAGGCCCAGTTCATGAAAATTTGTGCACTCAGGGGGGTCCCTCAGCCCGGCCTGCACCCTCTCACAGTTTGGGACCCCTCGGAGGATGTCCACCTGCCGGCTTAGGTCCACTCTCCGGGGGACTGGGCTTAAGCTGGCAGTCAGACATCCTCTGGCAGCCCAGGAGCCCTCAGGGGATGTCCTACTAACAACTTAGGCCGACATCGGGAGTGGGCCTAGGCTGTTAGTCAGACATCCTTAGCGCTGTTGTGGAGGTGGGAGAGGCTCCCATCACCACCGCTGCACTGTCTAGTCATGAACTGGCTTCTGGCTGAACGGCACTCCCCCCTGTGGAAGTTCACTGACCACCAAGGGGCAGCTCCTACATTGAGCATCTGCCCCCTGGTGGTCAGTGCGCATCATAGCAACTGTTCGCTCTGCAGTTGGGGTCAATTTGCATATTGCCCTTTTATTATATAGAATGTTATTATATCAACTAGAGGCCCAGTGCACGAAATTCGTGCACTGGGGGGTGGGATTCCCTCAGCCCAGCCTGCCCTTCTCACAGCCCAGGAACCCTCAGTGGATGTCCTACTGATGGCCACAGTCTGGCAGCAGAGGCTCGGAGCAGGCATCGTGTGTGTGTGTGTGTGTGTGTGTGTGTGTGTGTCCGCTGGGGGCCCTGCCCCCAGCCCCATTAGAGGCTCAGAGCAGGCGCTGTGTGTGTGTGTGTGTGTGTGTGTGTGTGAATGTGTGTGTCTGCTTGGGGCCTGTAGGCTGCGCTTTCCTGCTCATATATCACCGGATCACTTCAGAGACTGGGGGCCACCTGCCCTCTGCATTTGCCTGCTCTGGAATCGCCATGGGATCCCAGCAGCAGGCCCACCTGGGGGCCACCTGCCCTCCGCACTTGCCTGCTCTGGGATCACCATGGCATCCCAGGAGCAGGTCCACCTGGGGGCCCGCCACCCTCCACACTTGCCTGCTCTGTGATCGCCATGGGATGCCAGCAGCAGGCCCACCTGGGGGCCGCCCACCTTCAGCACTTGCCTGCTCTGGGATCACAATGGGGTTCCAGCTGGCAGTGAGGATTAGGCGGCACACGGGGGTCCTGGCTGGGGCGGGGCTTAGGTGAGGCAATCGCCCTCCTAAGCCCGGCAGCCCAGGGCCGCACCCGGCCCGGATGGCATCTGGCGCTGGCCAGCCCTGCCTGCAGTATGCAAATTAGCCGCCATCTTGAATGGCGGTTTATTTGCATATGGCGCTGATTAGCCAATGGGAAGCATAGTAGAGGTATGGTTAATTATCCTTTTTGTCTTATATTAGATAGGATATGATTGTGTTTAAATCTACCACCTTGCCATGAATTTTCTATATGTACTATCTGGCTTTTGTAGCTTTTTATCTTTCTTTTGGATAAATTGAATTTTTTATAATTTCATTTTATCTCTTTTGTTGGCTTGTTTTCTGCTTATTTTGCTATTGTGTTTTAATAATTGCCCTAGGGTTTATAATATTCATCTCATCCTTGGAATTTTATGCAATTTCACATCAGAGTAAAAATGATATAAGCATACATTTCTATTTAACTTCCTCTTGGCAATATTACAAATAGTATTTTTGTCATGTTATTAATTTTTTACAGTGTTGGTTATTATTATTATGTCTTCAAATAATCATTTAACTTTTCAGGAAGTTAAAACCTTGAGAAAAACATCTTGTATAGGCACATATATATTTACTTATTTCCAAACAATTCTTTCTTTTATGTAGATCCACATTTCCATCTTGTCTCATTTGCTTATGTCTAAAGGACTTCCTTTGGTTTCTAATAGTGCTGGTCTTCTTGTGGTGATTCATGCTTATGTCCAAAAAAGCCATAATTCTGTCTTTAATTTTGAAATATTTTTACTTGGTATAGAATACTAGTTGACAGTTATTTAGAGAGTTCATTGCATTCTCTTCTAACTTTCATTGCTTTTAATGTGAAGCCTCCTTTCACTGTTGCCATTGTGTGTCTGACTGCATTAAACATTTTTCTTTATCATTTGTTTTTGAAAATTTGGTTATTTTATGCCCTGCTGGGGATTTCTTTATACTTCTTCTGTTTGGGGTTTGTTGACTGTTTTGGATCTGTATATGACTTTCTTCAAATTTGGAAAAAATTCTAACATTTTTTCAAATATTGTTTCTTCCCCATGCTAACTTCCTACAGGGGCTCCAATTGCATGTATATTAGAATGTGTGCTATTGCTCCATCGGGTTATTGATGATTTGTTCAACATTTTAATCTACTTAATCTCTATTTCTCTTGGGTATAGTTTCTATTACTGGCTTTTGGTTCAACAGATTTTTCTTCTATGATGTCTAAGCTGATATTCATTTTATTCATATATTGTATTTTTCATCTACAAAAATTAGTTTGGGGCTTTTTATATCTTTCATTTCTCTGTTTTAACAATCTTGTCTTTTAGTTCTATCATCCATACTGTTTCTGGATCTATTTCTGTTGATTGTTTCTCTCTCCTGGTTGTGAGTCATGACTGGTTATATTCAGTGGATGAAAAAATTTTGAATTTTACATTGTTGGGTATTGTTTTTTTAAAAAGACTATCGTTGGGATTTGTTTTGGAATCTAGTTATTTAGAACTAGTTTGATTCTCTTGAAACTTGCTATAAACTATGTCAAGGCAGGTCCAGAAAAGCCTTAATTCAGAATAAGCTTGGCTCTACCATTAAAGAAATACCCTGCTGAGGATCACATCTGTGCCCTGTTTATTAGGAGGTATTTCTATTCATGGTTGTAGGTATCAGAACTAGTTCACTGGCTTTCAATAAGCTTCAGAGTCTGTTGTCTTCTGCCAGTGATACTTCTGTGGTATTCACACACGCGCACACACATAATCTAGTTGAGAACAAAAAGCAGACAAACTCAAAATGAGGGATAATTTATAAAATAATTGACCTGCACTTTTAAAAATGCTAAGGTCATGAAATACAGAAAAAAAAATAAGGAAAATTTTCAGATTAAAAGAAACCAATGAAATAGGACAACTAAATTCAATAAAATATCCTAGATTGAATTTTAGACTAGAGAAAAATGTAAAGGATAATGGAACAACTGAAAAATTTGATAATTATTTGTGGATTACATAACAGCAATACAATAAAGTTAAATTACTGGATATTTGTAATTGTACTGAGGTTGAATAAGTGAATATTCTTGTTTTTAGAAAATACTTGCTGAAGTATTTAGGGATTGGGGCACAAGATATATGCAACTTTCTTTCAAATTATTTAAGAAATTATACACACACAAACACAGGTGCATATAACATAGAACAAGCAAGCAAATGATAAATCAAATGGAAGAAAATGTAAATTGTGAATTTGGAAAAAGGATATATAGAAATTCTTTGTATCCTCATAACTTTTCTGAAAGGTTGAAATTGTGAGAACAAAATTACCAAAAGTGAATTGGCTTAAACACAGGATTATTTCTTTTTATTGCTGGGTGTATATTGCTTGGCCCCTTGGAAGAATTGATGGGTTCGATCTAAACTAGATAAAATGGAATACATTGATAATTCCCTCCTGATAGTGCCCCCTTTCCAAATTAAATCTGAGCCACAAACCAGCAGCTCTCTGATGCCAGGACTGATGTGATAGTAGCTTATCTTTGTCAGTCAAGGAGACAGTTTACTACATGCCTACATGTCACTCCCCATTACCAATGGCATGAAACTGACACCGAAAGAGAAGAGGACATTAGAAATCACAACCCTTTCTTCCTAGAGTCATTCATCATAAACTTTAGTAGCAAAATGTTCCCAAACTCTTCGTGGAGCATTATGAAACCAGAGCTGACTTCTTGCTAAATTCCAATATTAGTCACAGTTCCGTGGCCATGGTGCTTTTTTTGGGGGGCGGGGGGGGGGGCGGGGAGAGGAGTATTTGTTTAATAAAATATTTCTCATGACTATAGCAATTTATTTTGGGTGGAGGCTATAGAGTTTGGGGTCAGGAGAGGGGAAGAGGGAAGGATTATTTGTCATCCTCCATTACAGTGACCACAGAAGGGCTAGAGGGGAACAAAATCTCTCAGAAAGTGGTGGTAGTTGTCAAACTCGGTTAATGAATGTGAATGAAAACTTTTCAGCGAGGGTTTATATGTGTTTGTGGGTGGGGGACCATGTGAAAGGTAAAATAACCCACCATGAGCTGCTCACAGCTTCACTCACCCAGTCCTGGTTACAGATAACCCCCTCATCTTTGCTTATTAACAGGGAAGAATGCATAATCTCTATGTCTTGTCCTGATGATTAATGGGGATGCCACTGCAGGGTTAAATGCTGCTTCCTTCCATGCATCTTTAGCATCATGTAGCACCTGCTCAGTTACCAAGGAGTGTTATCTTACAATCAGTAGATGAAGTTGGGGTGAACCATAGGGAGCGTCCTGGACTAATGATAATGTTTAACAGGGCAGGAAACTGAGCTGCATGAGGGATGCTGGAGGGTCAGATGTTTAGCTACTTTCACCATTTTGAATATGACCTGGGTCAGAATCACAGGTTGTTACTACCTGCAGATCATTCCATGAAAATTGTCCTTCCTAACATATCAACTTATTTCTCAGGAATACACTTAACAGGTCCAGAGAAGTTGGTGGAGCAATTATGCACAGGATTGACTATAAATGAAATTACTCTCTCATGTTACACCCATGCTCCAACTGTCCTTATAGGTACTTTTGCTTCATTTATTCCTCCCCTTAGAGTTAGTCTTATTAAACACCATAACTTGAGATTTAAGACTGAGCTCTGGAAAGGTAAAGCTTTGAAAGGAAGTGGTCAAGTACTGGCCTATATGACTTAACATGATTTAAGTAGTCTCTTGTCAATCTACAAACCTTCTATAAGTATTATTACCCCTATTTAGAGATGAAGAGTCTGAGGTAGTTACCTAAAAGACAAACAATTTAGGGCAATCCAGTAATATATGGTCTCAAGCCCAGCTCTGCATGACTCCATTCCTTTGGCATGCAGTGTGGAGATGAAAATCTTCCATCCGACCTCGGTCATTCCCACAAAAAACTGCCCCTAAGTCCCACCTTTCCCTCATTTAACACACATATCTTGAATATGCTATTAAGTCAGGCACTGGTACAGGGACTTAATATGATTGCTGCTTTCCAAGAACAACATAATTAAACAATTAACACAAAATATAATTACAGAGTTTGATTAGTTTTATGAAAGGGAAAAATGCATGGTGATATGATAAAAAATATGTGTAGGAGGCAGTCTTTTTTGTAATTTGGTTAGAGACAGGCTCTCTGAGCTGGTAACATTGAGACCTGAGAATCTAAGAATGGAAAGGAGGAAGACATACAAAGTCCTGAATCATGAATATTCCTAGCCAGTGGACCAGCAAGGGGAAATGCCCCAAAGTAAGGAAGAGACTGTTCATGGAACTGAGATGAGACCTGCTGGGTAAGCACAAAGAAAGGCAAAAAAGGTGTAAGATGGTAGCATTCTGCTCCCAAATTTAATGTGTGGGGTTTCCCCTCACATCTAAATTCTCTGTGACACCACCTGAGTATTTTACAATTCAACACAGTTCTGCCACTATCTAACTGAAGATAGCATTGAACCCCATAGGTTAAGTGCTCAGCCCTACAAGACCGCTCTCACCTTCAAACATCAGTGGTGAAACCAGACAACCAATGGGTCTGGGCTGCCTGTCACTACTTGAGCCATTATGGGGGAGCAACAGGTCATCCATGAAAATCTGCTCTGCAGCCCCCTATAAACCAGCTGCTTATATTGGGTAGGACCAAGGTTACATGGGGAAGTAGGAATTACAAGCATTAATAGGCAATGTGGGCTGGGGTGGGACTCCATTGTTTGGGCAACAAGATTGCTAATCTTTCCATGATAATAGGCAGTTCTTAAATGTAAATGGACCGTATTCTAAGGTTGACTCCTGGTCTAGGGGTCCTACAACTCCCAGCCAGGTTAGAATGTCCTTTCTTTAATCAGAACAAGGCAATCAAGGTTAACAGAGCATGATTAATATTTCTTATAACTATAGCTAGTCCCCAATATTCTATTTTTGACCCTAACAGTAGTAAGCCTGTGCTTACTGACCACCTGTGCTTCTGATGAGACTGTTCATGGAACTGAAATGAGACCTGCTGGGTAAGCACAATGAAAGGCAAAAAAGGTGTAAGATGGTAGCGTTCTGTGGGGTTTAGATAGGAGTTTCCAATAAGCCTGTTCTTGGGAGTGATTAATTTCCTAGAGCAGCTAACAGAACTCAGAAACCAGTTTACTTACTAGATTATAAAGGGATGTAACTCAGAAACAGCCACATGGAGCTGGTGCACAGGGCAAGGTATGGGGAAAGAGCACCAAGCTTCCATGCCTTTTCCTCAGACCTCCACATGTTCATCAACCTGGAAGCTCTCTAAACCCTGTCCTTCTGGGCTTCTATGGGGGCTTCAATACAAAGCTGATTAAATCACAGGCCATTGGTGATTGAAATCAGTCTCCAGTCCCTCTCCCCTCCTGGGAGGTCAGGGGCTGGGACTGAAAATTGCAATCTTCTATTTGCAGGACTGGTTCCCTGGCAACCAGCCCTAATTCCTAAGTGCTTTCCAAAAGTTACCTCATTAACATAGCAAAAGACAAATTCGAAGGGCTTTGGGAGCTCTGTGCCAGGAACAGGAACACAGACCAAATGTATCACCTATGGGATTCAAGAGTGAGGCTGAGCAAGGTCATGGAAATCCTTACAAGATTTGAATGCACTTCAAATAAGAGCAGGGTGCCTGTGATTGTGGCACCAGAACTCCAGTGAGGACGAAGGTTTAGTTCTTTACTTCCAGTGAATCTTCAGCGTTGCCTTGAGTTGCTTTTTACTCTCAGTTGCACCTTTTCTTGCTGATTTTAAGGATACATTACTATTGAGTAAGTAGAGAGACCCCATATAACTAGCCTTGCTATTTCCCAATGATAATCGTATCCTCAAATGTTTCTACAACTTCTGATTTGGTTTCAGTTCCCATAGAGTCTATTATGGCGACAAAGGGTGAAGAGGATGAGCCATGAGAGAACATTTAAACTGGTCGCTGACTTTAATCCCACCTCACCTTTGTGCTTCTGCAAATTAACTCAATTAAGATTAAAAAATCTTGGTCACATGGACCATGCAATTTCAGACCTCCACGTACTTATTTCCCATTCTTTTGCACACTTTTTCTTCTTTCTAGGATATGCTGTTTTATGCTGTGACTATCTGGCTTCCTTCAAAGCTGTGTCTCATCAACGCCTGTTATTTGAGAAAGAATTATTCTGGCTAAGTCTGCTCTTCTTCTGCACTTCTGTTACTTCTCTTACCTAATTTTAATTATTTACACACACAGTTCATGTCCTCTAATGTTTGAGTTCATTGTGGCTGTTAACCTTGTCTCATTCATCTATGCATCCTCAGCATTTAGCTTGGTGCCTAGAATCCAGGAGACTTTAAATAAAAGCTAAATGAAATGAATGTCTAGTGAAGTTCATGCTCTGCTATTAGCTCAGAATTGTGATGTGTGGTCTTACGGGAGCCATTTGCCTTCTCAGAGGCCTCAGTGGATTATATAATTTATAATATTATATTTTAGTGGATTAGATACTTAGTACTATTAATAATTATTGAGTACGTACCTTGATTAGGTGCTTGCTCTGTACAAGCTCTATGCTAGGTGCTTTAATACATTATCTTAATTGATCCTATGTCAACTTCATGAGGTAGCTGTAGATCTCAGTCTCATGTGACAGATAAGAAACTGAGATCCAGGGATGAAAAGTGACTTATGCAATGTCACCCAAGCATCAGATGAGAACAGATTCAAACGGGGTCTGTTAGACACCAAGGCCCATGCTCTCAAAGTGTCCTGCTGAATTGTTTAACACAGATTTGTAAATAAAGGTGATCCTGATGAGGTCTCCATCCCTTCCTTTCTGATTTAGACAATGCCCAATCCACTCTAGGTGGCGATGTTTTATTTGTTGGCTTGTTTGGTTTTGTTTCTTTCTTGATGAAACGGAATTTTGGACTGGAACATGCAGTGTTCCTCTGGGCAGGATTGTTCCCTGTGCTTCTTCCATGGCCCCCTTAATTTCTAAAATTTCTAATATTTCCTAAACCTGCCTTTTTCCACCCCTAAAAATTCCTGTGTCATTGATCATGATGGTTGAGAAAGTAGAATAGTTATGAGTCTTTAGTAGGTGTCCCGAAAAATGATTCAAAATGAGCTCCTAGGGAAGGGTGAATCCACTGTCAGGACTGCACCATCTGCTGAGAGAGTCAGGAAAAGACTGGCACCAACCTGGAAAGGGAAGCTGACCTGAGACCCCAGAGAATCAGGGCAGGGGATAGGGTAGTGAGAGGAGGTAACTGGGATTGAAGATTTGAAGGTAGAGGGCTCATAGCAAAATGTAACCAGTTTTAAACCTGAAGACTTTGAAACAAAAATAATTTAACATTGGAACAGATTATATTTAACTAGTGGAGATTTAACCCCATGCCTCTGCAATTTAATACTGGGGAATATACATAGCTCAAGTTACAAATCTCACAGAAATGACTGTGGCAGCCTGGGACCCAAGACACCCAGGTGGGAGGAATCTATCACCAGAATATGGCAGAGCCAGTCAGCACTTGACTTGCATCATGGCTGTGGGTATGTCTTGCTGGGTTCTGGCCACTTCAGCCACCTTAGGGAGGACAAATGCCACCGAGAGGCAGGAGGAACGTGGTGTCTTGCGGATGCATTTTAGTAATATATTGATGGCATGGGGTTTTGTTGTTCATAGGCTAGGGCTGAGGGACAGGCAGCTGAGCTGTGTATGGTGGAAAGGTGGATAAGGGGAAAATTTACATGTGAATGTATGTGGAAGGCTTCTGTATCATATATATTCTGTTCCAGCACAAAAATAATCAGTATTGCCATAAACATCACCACCAAACCAGAGATCTAGTTCGAGGGGTTGCCTGAATCCAGGGCAGTCTTCCTGCCCACTCTCTTTATTTTTTTCTGATCCTCCCCAGGCAGCCAAAGGTCATTCCAAAAACTCTTCCTTGTTTGATTCTTGAAGGTCTGCTCCTGCTTCAGCTGATTGTCCTAAGAGTCAAAGATTGCCTGTCACTTCCTGGTTTACTAGGCACTTTCACACACATCATTTCCTGGCAATCCTGAGACATAAGCCATTATTATTATTCCCATTTTACACATGAAGAAACGGAAACTCAGAGAAACTCCATGATTTACCCAAGACACAGGCTAAAAATCATCATTGTTAGTAATGAATCCAAATCCTTTAACTCCATATTTTGACCTTCCTTCCTTCCTTCCTTCCTTCCTTCCTTCCTTCCTTCCTTCCTTCCTTCCTCCCTCCCTCCCTCCCTCCCTCCCCTCCCTCCCTCCCTCCCTCCCTCCCTCCTCCCTCCCCTCCCTCCCTCCCTCCCTCCCTCCTCCCTCCCCTCCCTCCCTCCCTCCCTCCCTCCCTTCCTTCCCTTCCTTCCTTCCTGTCTTCTTTTTATGTGTGTGTGGCCAATAGACTTTTAGAATTACTTCCCAAGCAAAGCCTCTATCATACTCCTTTGCAAAACTGAGTTCCTAGCTTCTAACAGAGGATTAGCTGTGTCTTCAAGCTTCAACAAATTTTGCATTTAATTTGGTATGTGCGAACTCTAAGTTCATAAACTGAAGTTAATTTCTCCCAGAAAGAACACTTTCATTAGGGTGACCATAAAATTTATTGTCCAAATTGGGATACATTTGAGATTATGATTAGCAGTAAAAATAATGAAAGTATGATTTAGAAATATTTATTAATTGAATAATTAGGTGTACACAGTTCTATTAAAAATAATTTTCATTTTTCATCATATATATTGACTAGAATTATTATAGTGATCATTTTACAATATAGACACATGTCAAATCATTATGTTGTACACCTGAAACTAATATACTATGTCATTTACAACTCAAAAAAAAACAACACAATAGAGAAAAAGAAAGATTCCTGAAAGGAAAAATAACACATATCATTTAATATAAAGCAAAAACTTTTTAAAAATATGTATTGATTATAGGAATACTAAAAATAACATATGCAAAATAATTATTCTTGGCATTTATTCACATACTTTAATCAGTTTATTAACCAAATATGTTTCTATAATAATATCATCTCACTAATATTTTCCATAAATAATGTATTTTTTAATATCACCATATTATTATTTTTAAATAGTTTGACCTCTTCTTCAAGATAGCACAAAAATTTTTGATACTTCCATTGACTCTACTCTGTGGATCCATAATATTACTAATTTTAAAAAATAAAGTTTTCTACAGGGAAACTAGGCAAATTTTACTAAGTAAAAACTTCCACTTGTAATTATTTTGTAGTGAATGCATAAAATATTTTCACAGGTACTATTTTATTGCCTTCATTCTGCACATCTTTCTTTCATAAATAATTTTATTTAAAATATAATCAATTAAATTTTCTATATTTATTATTATTGTAATTATTTTTCCAAAATTAGATATTGCAAAATGTAGGCTTTCTCTATTTTGTTCCATTATGACATAGACTATAAAGTCATGCAATTAAAAGAGGAGCTCCATCAAAGTGTTGCCAGTCAAGATATTCCAAAACACAATTATAAAACTTCAAAATTAAATCTTGTACACCATTAGACTTTATTGTTTCAGTTTTTCAGCTTTCCCCTAGATTACATAGATTTCCTCCTGCTCTTTAGAGACTTACAGATTATAAACTAGTGAACTCACGAGAACATGTGAATTAAAATTTCATCCATACATTTCTATGATAATAGTCCTCTGGCCTTTGTTGTGGAGCGCGAGTGACAGAATGACCAGAACTCCAGACTGATTAAAATGTAGAGAGCCTTTACTGACTGGCCAGTGTCCGCTCCTCCCCTTGGGAAGCCCAAGAGAGAAGCGGCCCCGACCATCTGCAGAGTCCAATATTTAAAGGGGACAACTACATCCGTGTTCAGGTTCCCATAGCAAGCAAAGCCAAGTTACAAAAGCTCATTGCGTAGTTTTAGCCAAGCTATTCATCATCCTCCTGTCACTCATTTCTGGGTAACTTGAAGGTCAGGACTATTCTTAATTTTGATCTGTTTGTTCTTTGAGGGCCTGTTGCCCAGGAGTGTTGATCTGTTTGTTCTTTGTGGGCCGTTGCTCATGTGTGGGAGTTCAGTTCTTAGAGACTTTGCACAGGCTGTCAGGCTGCTGAGGTGGCTAGGTCATTAAGCAGACCTAAAAATTTTCCTACCTGTAACAGCCTTCACTGTATATATTTTTTAGCCAAAGTAAGTCCCTACATGTGTAAACACTGGAATTAGAATAGAGATACTGTTCATAGATCCCTAAAGAGCTCTTTTCCTTAGTGAATGAGTGTATGCTTGAGCATGTTTTTGGGTGTCATGTGGTAAATGCTATGCTTTGTGTGTATGAGTTTATAGGATGCAGAGTGAGACCCGTGCCTGGGATCTGCGCTGAGCAACTCTGTGTACCAGAAACAACAGAATAACCTGATGCATTTGTAGATTCTTGGGCCCCATCTCACCTCCAGATTACAAAATTTGATGGGTTTAAGAATTTATATTCTTAACAACCAATTCTGGTCATTCTTTTCTACAGACTGGAAGGAAGACTTTTTGTGTGTGTGTTCTTTTGTCAGGAATATTAACAAGGAAAAATCAGCCCTAGGGGAAAATTTGTTGATGTAGGGAGAGGTGCTGGAAGTGAGAAGTGGTATTGCAAAAATATCATCAGTTGACAGATTTCTACGAACAAAGGACACAAAGGAACAAATCAGAAGTAACTCAGAGGTCAAAGGTCATTTAACCGGGGACATTGGCCATACTTATATAAATGACTGGCACAGGGAGCATTGCATGGCGATGCACAGTAAAATGATTCACATTAATGTAGGGGATAAGTAAACATTTAAAATCTGAGCAGTTAAAATATATTCAAGTGCCTCTCTTTTAAAAATAGAGGCATTACAAGGAGTGATGAATTTATTAGCATGGAAAGAAGTCCATAACATATTAAGTGGGAAATATCCGCTTATATTTGGAAACTTTAGAGAAAGGGAAGTGGTTACTAAGCCAGCTTTATTAGTGACTGCCTTTTTGGGGGAGAGATAGCAGGAGTGATTATCAGGGATGTCTGCTGTGTTCTATTTATTGACCCCAGTGGTGGGTACATCAATGTTTGCTTTATAACAACCCATAAAGATATATATTAATATTGTGTGCACTTTCCTGATAGTGTATATTTCTCAAAAAATATTTACTCTAAATGAATTTCTATAAAAACTGACTAAATTTTGAAGTTTTTACACCAACAGCCTAATGTTTTGTTTGGAAATTTTACTTAGGATGAATGCCCTAGTCCAACTTCTTACCAATTCCTTAAAAAGAAATTTTAAATATTACGTTTGTTCATGATTCATAGGATTGGATTGAATTTTAAACCCTGGACATATGAATCTCTGGAAAATTATTTGCTGGTTTAATAAAATATACTATGCTCTAGAACTGAGTCAGGATTCCTTGGCTTAAAACCAGTCCCTGGGGTTTCAGCCTCTCTATTTTGTTTTCCACTAAAAATTATTTTTCCCATTGTATTATTTGTTTCTTTTTCATTCTAAAAGCTGATATGTTATAGGTCCCAGGTACTGTGTGATTTATAAGCAGATTTGTCTGCACTGCTTATTTGATAAGGCTTTTAGAGTATTTCTCTAATGCCATGGAGAAGTCATCACTAATCTTTCTAGACCCATTGCTCTTCATCTGTGAAGTGAGTAGAATTAGCTTAACTGTTGTCATATAGTTAGTGGCAGGTAGAATTGGAAATAAACCCAGATCTCTTGAATATAAGTACAATGCTTTATCCATTCTATAGATGTTTCCTTTTTTTAAAACAGATATCTTTCAATTAATTTGCACTTTACTTATGAGGCTCATGATTCTTATATTTTGTATTCGTGGCCCTTGGTGAAATGAAAATTTCCCTAGTTCTGGACTAGAGGGCCCAATTGTTATCATTTAGTTCTACTTTGTAGAGAAATGATTGCTTAAATCAAAAAAATTTAAATCTTTCATTCTATTATAATATACATACATATACGTGGACATTGGTGGGTCAACTGATTTTTATAAGCCAAACAAAACCTTGCAACCAGTATCCAGATCAAGAAATACAGTGTTTACCTGTACCCCAGAAATTTCCTCATGTTCATTTCCAATCAGTATTCATACCCATAGCTAACCCCTATCATGACTTAGCACCATAGATCAGTTTTGCCTGTTTTTGTTCTTTATATAAATGGAATCATACAGTCTGCATTCTTTTGTGTCTGGCTTCCTTAACTCAGTGTTATATATGAGATTCATCCATATTGCTATTCATACTTGTTGAATACTCATTTCATTTGCTGTCTAGTATTTCATTGTATGATTATATCACAATTTGTCTATCAACATTTGATGGGTGTTTGGTTAGTTTTTCCTTTTGGGGTTGGTACCACTAGAATTCTGTGATCATTATAGTCCAGGCCTTTTGGCGAGCAGGTATACACATTGCCATTGGGTGTATAGATAATGGGTGGAATTGCTGGGAGCTAGAAGGGGTCAGTGGGAAAAAAATGGGAAAGAAAAAAATCCCACTCATTGGGTATTGGTTTCTACAGGTTGACAATTTATGGTCCCTGTGAATATTTTTAGGCTAGAAAAATTATAAAGTAATTAGTTAATTCTACTTACATTTCTAAATGCTATAACTTAAATAAGCATAAAGACTACTACAAACAAAATAAGGAAGTGGCCCAGTCTATCAGGGGTGGCTTACTGTGAAGTTAATGATGCTTAAGAGTCAGGGTTTTTCACGTACACAGAACCCTTCCCCCATTCATTGTGTTTCCATAAATGTTGCAAAAGTAAGGTATTTTAATTACAATTAGTGAATCTCTATTTTGTATTATTTTGTTTTTAAAGAGTCTTCCTCCCTGCAGTTATTTATCCTTTGGGTTCTACAATACATGGATCGTCCCCATTCTGGGGAGTTTAGTAAGGATTCAGAGAACAGGTAACCTTGAGTTGAATCTTGAATCATGAAGATGATTTTCTCAGTTGGACAAGGGCAGGTAGGCTAGGTCAGGTCACAAGAATAGTGTGTGTTAAGGAACAACCTTGTGAAAGAAATGTGATTGAAGACAGACATTTTGATGCTAGAGCTACTTGGGCAGTTCAAGGTTGCAGGTAGAACACTGGGGAAAGAGGGCACAGTCAGCAGAAATAGCCAGTGGGTAGAATCCCCAACACCCTCCAGATGTGCTTCTATAAATGCACATACATTAAGTACTGCTTAGCATAGGTCAAGGACATGAGGCATCAATGTGGCAAGAAGGAGAGTCTTCCCAAATGCCCACATCTTTTTGAGCTATGACTTCCCAGCCACTGATATCACATTTTTTCATGAGGTGTAGCATAACCCATAGCCAGTCAGCCCTGGGATTTCAGCCTTGGCTGTATACATCGATAACCCAAGTGTCTTGGCAAAAGTTGGCCCATCACCCCTGCTCCATAATTCTTATCTGGGCATGAGAAGCTTTTAAGTTGCATTTTGGGCTAAGATTTCAGCAGCAGTAAGTTAAATCCTAGAAACAAGCGTGTGATATAGCATGTATTTCCACAAAGCTGTTGTGTCAAACAGACATCAAATAGGCAGTTGCCCCAAATGAGGCCATTGGTAGTGTTGCAGATAAGCTGCCAGGTGGTGTGGGAGATAATCAGCCAGGCACTCCGAGGATATTCAGAAAAGTAGCCTTTATTTACTGATGCACTAGTGCTGTGAGTCAGGGGAGTCAGTCTCCAAATCCTGAGTGATGAATATGGACGAACCTTTCCCTTTATACCCTTAGTTTCTTTGTTCCCCAAATATTGATCAGGCTTCTGGACTTTTTGCCAGCTTTGCAGCCTCCCCCCCTCGCCCCCACACCCTCCCCCTTGAGTTGGGATGGGGGAAGTGAGATTACACTCAGAGGCCTGTGCTGCCAGACCCCTCAGGGGGTTGCTATGGTTCATTTATGGCCTCTGTAAAATGGGAGTATTTTGGGAAATAGGTTCTGCAAGGCAAGACAAGCAACACAGACAAGAAAGGAGTTTATCCGCAAGCAAGAGTGTTGGTCAGAATGCAGGTTACTGGCACAGATACAGATAGCTAGCCCCCCAGATGTCTTATTTTCCCTTTCAGTAGATTTCACATATTAAGGAGGAGCTTCTTCTTCCCATGTTTGCCAAAGCCATGGATGAACAGACATGGAGCCATAACAGAGACTCATGACTTAAACCCTCACATCAAGATGTGTCACTCTGGGTGTTGTGTGGTTAGCATATGGATGCACTCATTCAACTTCAGTGCTATTGATTCTCCTCCCCAATGAGCAAAAGTCACTCTGCTTCCTCCATCTGATATCGTCTGACACCAGCAAGTCTAGGCAAGAGGAACCCAACAAATAGGTAGAAATTAGGTCATTATTTTCTTTGTCTCACCTCCCACTTCCACAGTCTTACAGCATCCACCCTCTGTATTTATTCCATGTATTTTAGCAACAATAAAAGAGATTAGAACAGAAATAAGGAGTGATTCAGCTGAAGTTTGCATTGGCTCAATGAATCAAATATTTCTTGGGCTTTTGTAAGGCTATTATAAAGCCATGAATTAAATCCCAAATTTCCTATTTCACTTTTCAGGACAGGGAGGGCCAACTTACTGTCTTGTGAGCAAAAGAATATTGACTAATTTTTTTTTCTCTCCTATGTCTTTCTCGGATCCTTCAATTCAATGCCAGTAATGGCACTCCAAGCCCAAGTTCTGACAAGCTTCCACCAGGACAAGAAAACCAGAGATGAAGCCAAGATATTAATATGATTAAGATTTTCATGTTTGGGCTGCCCAAGGCAAAACTGTGAGGTCAGATCAGAGGAGAATATAGTGAACATTTCCATCTTATCAACCAGTTATTTAACAGATGAGGAAATTGAGGCACAGAGAAGTCAGACAATATGCCCAGAGTCACAGAATTATTTAACAAGGAACTCATGTACTCAAGACATCCCTATCCTTACTCCATTATCCATTATTCAACTTCACAGATGGACTTTATCCTTAAAAAACATTGTCTTTAGTTTCAGCAGCACCCTGCCAGCCTTTTCATAGCACCTCTCTCTCTTCTTTCCTTTGGGTGCTCAATGCTCCTACCCATTCTTTGTTCTGTCAAAAACCTTCCTCTCAAGAAACACAGATTGCTTTAGGGGCAGCTCATGTCCTACCCTTCTGAGGCATATATACTCGGAAAGTCTTATTTTAATGCAAGATTTGAACAGGGCACTCATTGTAGGACCTCAACATATACTTATAGACAGTCACCTCCTTGGCCTATGTGTAAAACCAACCTAATTATGATAGCATTTGGAGCTTCATTCCACACAGACAGTAAATATTTATGCAGGCAAATGTTCCTAAGAGGTAGATAATGTAACTAAATGTATTTCTGGAAAGCACTGTGTCCAGAACTCTGCAGTAAGAAGGATGCTCCTCCTGTTCCAAACATTGCTGAATTACTTGCCAAGTGAGTTCTGAGATGATCAAACTCTGAAAATGTATACTTTTCAATCTTTCTTGGGATGACCTGTGTCACAGACACCACCTCACTAACTCAGGGAGAAAAGATATTCCCTGGCAACAAGCAACCACTCTCACACTTTATGGAGCATATTGGAGACAAGCAAACCTTCATTCATTTGATTTATCCTACTACTTATGCATTGGCTCTACATCAGGGTTCGATACTGAATGGAGGATTTTAAGTCTCAACTTGAATCAGTTATGGAGTGGATCCTGAGTCAGGCAGATGAAGCCACAGGTCCTGGGGACTGGAAGAGGCAATGTGTACAAGTTATTCAATTATTGGGGCCCGTGTTTTCAGGGTATCTCAAAGATGCTATCTAGGGATTAACAAGGTTGAAATTGAAGAGAAATATAGGCCTGGATGAGATTGTTTAGTAAAAACATACATGTTATTGATTGAACTAAATGTGAAGACTGGGGGTCATCAAAGATGTCATTTCTGAAACTGTATTTAGGCACATTGAATTTACATAGGCATACTTAAGGACATGTGGCTTATAATTGATCGGTTGTATTCTAACAATAAAGGCTGAGAGGCTTATAGAATGTTTTATGCTAAGGCAAGAATAAGTTTAACATTGAAAGTAATAAATATGATGATGGTCATTTTTAAAATATTTTATTAGAGCTGTGTCATAATTCCTTGAGTAGATGTTCTGGTTTTCTTAACTCTAGTCAGAATCAGATGGGAGATAGCAGGAAGACAACTTAAGGGACAAGATGGTACAGGCGTAAGAGTAGAATTGATGACCAGTATTGCTGAAAAGGAGCCCTTTGTGGTTCGGAATGAGAATTCAAGGCTACTCCAAGTTCAGTGATCCCTATCACCAGTCACCCTGCAACCACAGGGCACAGCCTTTCAGTCGAACTGTAAGATGCTGCTTATGCCTAAGTTAGTAGTACAGCAGGTTCCCATGTGATAGAGCAGTTGGGGCATCCATAGACCCAGGAATATTGGGCTCAAATTATGCCCCTGCAGACTTATTAAGGAATAAATAATTTTCCTACAACAAGTAGAATCTATAACATGGGATAACTCCTCATCCCCAGATACTAACATTATGATAGAATTCCAATGCATCACTACTCTATACACAACTGACACCAGTTATTAATGAATTTTACATGCAACAAGGTACAATTCATGGTGTGTGCCTCCTTTAAGGTACCCACAACATTCATTGTTACTCACTACTTCCCCTTCCCCCCTGATGTTAAGTAGAGCATAGTGTTGAGCACATGGGCCCTGGAACTACCAATAGATGAGCAACATTGCAATTCTGACTCTTCCACCTCTTAGCTATATGAACCTAGAGAGGGGAGTTATCCTGCCTCTCTGTTCCTTCACTTGTAAGAGGGGTATGAGGAATAGTATAGTACAGTACAGCTTATTATTCCTCATTCTGTCTTAGAGATGGAGAAACGATTTAGGGAGGGGGGTTATTAGAATTGAATTAATTTATGTAAAGAAGTCATGCCATACCTGGTACATAATAAGTGCTTAAAAAGCTATTTGTTACTATTACTATTGTCTTATTCAAAGTCTGAATCTCCCTTCCCCCTTCTTTTGAGGCAGTAGTGGGAAAAGCAGGGGCAACGGAGTCAGAGGTTTGGTTTTTCACTTACTGGATCAGGACTTTCGTCAAGTTATTCCCACTAACTGCTTCAGTTTCCTTTTTCATAAGATGTTCACATCAACAACAATAATGTTCAATGAATGTTAGTTTTCTTCTTCCCTCCTGTTTGTTTTATAGACTTCATAAGACAAAGAAATAATTCATATGATCCTGTTTTTGGGAAGAGAATCTCTTTCCATATTCTCTAAAAAGAATGGGTAATAGTGAAGGCTTCTAGCTAAGAAAAAGATTTAATGAATATAAGAGCTCCAAATCTTTGCTTTGCTCCTGCTAGCAAGAGAGATATGGGGGAGAGGCTGATGAGCAGTTAAGGAAAGGTAACATAGCCAACCCTGGAATTTTTACTTTTGGGCCAAGAATTTAAAAATTTGTCACTGCTTCGTTGACTTCTTTGTAAAGCACTGTAGGCAATGGGAATATACAAGAGATCATAGACACAGTCTGTTTTTATAAAGAGTTCAGAGCCCACTTAAAGTAATCCACTGCCATGTAAACTCCCAACCAGATGAAGACACCTCTAGGGGCTAGGAGATAAGAGGAGAAAGAGAAAAGGGATGTCGCCTTTTGAGAGGATCTATAAAGTCTAATCAGAGGTCAAATAAGCTTCTACATTTGATCTTTATAATTCCAGGAAGGGAATAGCAAACACCAAATCAGAAGACATATTATTTCTCAAAGCAAAGGACAGTTAGAGAATTTTAATATTTGTTCATTGATATGTTGATGTAAATTGCATTTGAAACCGAATACCATAATATTTCATAAAATTAAAATTGTATTGCAAATAAAGTAGACAAATGACTATAAATATAAATAACCAACTAACTTAAATGATTGTGTGTGTGTGTAGGGAGGGGGGATGACTTAAAACCTAGGGACCTAATTTTTGTAAAAAATGTTGCAACAGAGATTTGAGCAAGTTTCTGGGACATTGATAACGGATCTTGAGGGTAAAACTGGAGGCTACAGCTGCCTTCCTCTACATTAAGTCAAAGCTTGCTCCTCAAATGTCATTTTGAAGAATCAGCACTGAAGGTTATATCTATGAAGAAAAACGTAATTACAAATCCCAGGAGGACAGGGAGATACTAATTTTGCTTCTAATGATAGACGACCTCTCTGGGTAAAGGTTTATTGTTCTTTGTACTCACTTGGTTTGTTCTTACTAAGCTGCATTCCCAAAGTCCAGAAACCAAATCTTTCCTACATTCTATTGCCTTATTATAAAATGCCTAGAACTGTACAGCATCCTTTGGGCACTTTATAAATGTTTATTGGAACCTGAGAGATTGAATTACACGTAAAGCCTTCTGCTTATCTTGTAGGAAATTATTCTGATCTAGTAACAGCCTTTAGCCCAAGGTGTAACTTAGCTTTGCTAGCATGGTGTGGACTCCAGAAACTGGCAGCTCAAAGTATTAGGTGTAAATGAGACCAAGGTGACATCTGGGAATGGTGGCCATCTGGTTCAAAGAAAGTGAGACCTGGTATTGGGCTGTGGAAAGTTGATTGATTCCAGGCCTTCTGTTCTTACTATGCATCTCCGGGCTATTGGAGTCCTACTGCAAGTTCCACACAGCATGCACGCACACAGCTGCCTGGAGTCCTGGAATGAGCTTGACAGCTATGGGCCATTTAGCTGAAAGAGCAGTGTGCTTAACTCAGTGTCCCAGGTGTCCTATGGCCCATTTGCCTTTGGTTTCCAAAACTCAGATTCTGTAATGGAATAATAGTCACCAGAGATCCTTCAAGAAAGTATCCATTCATCAAGGTCAGGCCATGAGAGGGGGATGGTTGAAAACTTTAAGAACCAATGTCATAGGAAAAGGTATTTATCCCTGCCAAGGTATCTTAATGACCCTTCTTTAAAAAGTCATCTTGTTCTTCACTTAATCTGAATCAGAGGCTCTAAACTCTATCAGGCAAAATGCCCCCCTTCCTTTTTTTTCCATAGCTCATATTTATAATGCCCCCTGTGGTATCCTGAAATAAAAGTGTGTTAAATAATATATCTGTACCTACATTTATAAAAGACAGTGTAATCCCTATGACTAAATGTAAAATAAAAGAAAAATGTAAGAGAAGTAATTAATAATAAAACAACAAGTATTTGAACATGTACATTCTGGGTGCAAGTGAGATATAATTGCAAGTAAGATACAATTCTTCCTTTATCAATAATTAATATCAAGCACAAATGCAGATTGATCTGGGTGTTTGTTTTGGCTAATCAAATATCACAAGTTGGTATTGTTATTAGTGATGTGATTTTTCTGAAAAGGTGATTACCTCTTGGTAAATACTCAAGGTAGTTGCACTCCTAGAAACTTCAGCATACATTAAAACCAAGCAAAAAATACATTTTTGTCTAGATTTAAAATGAAGTTAGGATCTAGGCTTGGTTAATTCTAAAGAGATGTTTCATCTATATGGATATCTGGCAAGACATTTAGGAATTGTGAGAGATGTAAAAAATTTTCATAGGGAGGGATTTTCATTGTATAGGAATTTGCATCTTTGACCACATCCTCTAATACCTGCACTGGTCCACACTCTGTAACCTCACAATCATTGTCACAACCAAACACTCTCTCCCACATTTCCAGAACAGCCTGGGATATAGGAGTGTTAGTCCAAGTGCTCATGAAGCATAATGCCGTGATGAGATTAGACATATAAGAAACTTATTTTGAGGGAAAGTTGGGAGGGAGTGGGAAAAACTGGGAATGCCATCAGACCTTAATTACAGGTCTGACCCCAGAGAGAGGAGAGATGAGAAAAGAAAGAACAAAACCCATGGATTGTGGTATACTTTTACAAAACTTTTCGTAGCCTCAACAGGAGCCAAAGGCGCCCAAAGGTGCCCATTAGAGGAGTGCCACACCTTCCAGGACTGGGCCTACCTTAGTTTGCCTGTGGAACTCTGTCATTGGTTGGGAGCTGTCCGTGGGAGGCATGGCCTTGGCACAAATACAATGATGGTTTTTACAGCACAGACACTTCCCACTACACACAGAGATCCGAAGGACATACTTCTGTTTGGGTGGACTATTTGTTACATTTGCTGTAAAGGAAGTGGGAAAATATTTTTCCCCCAATGACTCAGTGGTAAAGATTTCTCTGAACTGTAAGCTTCACAATAGAGGAAGCTATTCAAAGTAAATTTTATAATTCTATTAGCATTTAATAATCAGTCCAGAAGACTACTCAATTAACTATTTGATGATTATAATAAAAAGTGAGGAAAAGGTAATTAAATTATGCTATTGGACATTACCATTCTAAAGTTTTCAGAAACGTTAGATTTTAAGTAGCGTGTCTCCAGAGTCCATAAACATGGTGTTCTTTTTTGTTTTTGGTTATGAATCCTCAGTTTTTATTTTATACTAGAGGCCCGGTGCACACGATTCATGCATGGGTAGGGTCCCTAGGCCTGGCCTGAGATCAGGGCCTATCAGGGGCTGCCAGCCGGGGCCTTCCTTCATTCCGCGCCGCCCCCTGGTGGTCATTGCATGTCATAGTAAGCAATCGAACTCCCAGTCTCCTGGTCGAACTCCCAAGGGGACACTTTGCACATTAGCCTTTTATATATACAGATAATAAGGACATCATTTCAAAACTCAAAGCGGGAAAGCCAAACAAGTTTTTGAATTTAGATACCACATAATTCAGATGAATTCAAGAAGAAAACCATGTTATTATTGAGGAAATTACTGTCCTAAAAATAATCTCTTTAGATGCTCTTGGTTCCATGATTTTCTGTATTGTTTTCATTGTAAAATATAGTTAGTATGTTACAGCTTTATTCTTCTCTGAAGGGGATAGAGTATGATGTGGTGTTGGATTCCCATGCAGTTCTATGTTTTTCTATACCTTTTCCATTGTAAACCGTGGTAAAAGTATTTTAAAGTCAGTAGTGGGCAAATGAAAAATTCTGTGTATTGTTAATAGATTTCAATGTTCAATAGGTATGATTTAATGATCTGGCCTCCCAACCAAAGATGCTAGCAATCACATAACTGAGGCAGTATGCTCTCTTTAGCTTTTATGAGCAAAAATATTTATTTAAAAGTGATGGAAGACTCTGTTTCTGGTTATTGCTGTTTGTATTTTGTTAGCCATTTGCACGTTCCCCTTTCTGTGATAAATGTGATTGTCTCCAGGGCAGGAGCCATGGCATATTCACCCATAAACCCCCTACAACACAGGGCAGAATGCCTTTCACAGTAAACTTGTGTTGGATTTCATTGAGTTGAAGGAGGGCAGCAAAGTCTTTGCCCTTTTAAAATAGCCATGGCTATGGGAATTTAAAGCCTCAGTATCTTTAGAGGTTTTTCATAGATGAGTGATAATTCTGGAACCCAAGATTTCCTCTAGAATTTGTAACATCACCCTAGTGCAGCCTATTCACACACTGTATGTGGGGGATGTTACGGGAAATGTGTGGGTTCTGGAAGAATAGGTAACTTGCTGCATTCCTATGTTAGTGACACAATGGGGTTGAGGCCATAGTTATAATTGGCCTGCAGCCTTATGGCTCTCTAAAGAAAGAAAACAGTAAACTTGGTGTTGTGACAGAACATTAGCATCTGTCAGAGATGGACTGTATTCTAGCATTAGCTGTGTGACTCTGCACAACAGATATACTATTAGGTCAGTTAGGAATATTGATGTTCCATTAAAAGAAATCCAACTCAAATAGGCTAAAATCCAAATGAAATTTATTGGCTCGAGTATCTTATAAATCTAGGGGTGGTCTAAAGGCTCAAATTATATTCTCAGATGCAGCTTCCTGGAATCTCAATTCTGCTTCCCTGTATGTGAAGACTTCATCTTGAACTGGCTTTCCTCATGGCATAAAAACGGCTGATCATCTTAACATGGTCAAGTCCAGTGGAAGAGAGAAAACATCTTTTTCCAGAAAATTGGACATACATTTCCTAGTCTTGTAGATTCTGACTGAAACACTTTCCCATCCTTGAGTTAGTCTCTGTGCTCAGAGGGAGTGTTATTGACTGAAATATATCCTCCCAAATTTATGTTTTGAAATATTAACCCTAGTACCTCAGAATGTGACTGTATTTGGAGATGGGGACTTTAAAGAAGTAATTAAGGTGAAAAGAGGTCATATGGGTAGGCCATAATCCAATATGACTGGTGTCCTTATAAGAAGAGCAGGTTAGAATAGATACCTGTGTGCACACAGAGAAAAGACCACGCGAAGACACAGGAAGAAGACCACCTGCATACTCAGGAGAGAGGCCCCAAAATTTCAGAAGAAACCATGCTTGCTATCACCTTAATCTTGGACTTCTATCCTCTAGAACTGTGGGGAAATACACTTCTGTTGGTTAAGCCACACAGTTTGTGGCATTTTGCTATGGAAGCCCTAGCAAACTAATATAGGAGACAGGATACACTGGTATGAGCCCATCAGGATCTAGTCTTAGAAATGGGGGTGTAAACCTCTTTCACCTTTATGGCTAAGAAAGAGCCATTTCCCAAAGGAGGATATAGTTCAGCCCATAACACTCCCTCTGAGCACAGAGACTGACTCAAGGACGGGAAAGTGTTCCAGTTTCTGTCTCCAGATGGAGGAGGAACGAATCCTGAGTAGTCAGATTCAGATGTTGACCCTTAAACAACATGGGTTTGAACTGGATAGGTCCACTTATATGCAGATTTTTTCCAATATGTTCTTGTATTGATTTTGATCTGCAGTTGGGAGTACACAGATACAGAGGGCTAACTGTATGCATTGATCTACACCATTTTTATATAGGGGACATGAGCTTTTGCAGATTTTGGTGTCACTGGGGGTCCTGGAATCAATTCCTCATGGATACTGAAAGGACAACTAAGTGTTGGGGGAGTTAAAATTATATGTGGATTTTCGATTGTGCAGGGGGACAGCGCCCTTAACTCCTATGTTGTTCAAGGGTCAACTGTCTCGTCCACGCTCCTGCAGTTGGCCTCAAAGCTGTAATTGGTGTTTATCTGTCTCTTCCATCCTCCAGTCTAGGTTACTCTCATATGTTATCGCCTCTTTCTCAGTAACTTACCTGTTATGTGACCCAACCATCATGCACAAGGGGTCTAAATTCATGCTCACTATGCCCTTCACAGACTAGAGTTGCTGTACTTGCTGATTTACAGGCGAGGGGGTACCAAGTGGAACACCTGGGTTACACATGTATTTCTTCCTGCCTCCGTGTGTAAGAGCTCTACCTTCTCCAGATAATCAGGATTAGTTCTTTTGTCAGGATGGTGACTTCTCTCCTGCTAGTCCCTGGACACAAGTCCAAAGAATGTAGGTGGCAACTGTAGCTAATAATTTAATAGGACTCTTACTATTTCTCCTGGTGGTGAAAGTATAACCTATTTGGGAAGCAGAATTTTCAACCATGCAGAGCCCTGAGTTGTGAGAATGGAAAGTACAGAGTCCCCTGGTGAGTGACAGAGGATGATGGTAAGTGGGGCCACTACTGCCTCCGCCCTTGGTTCCCATGCACATGTATGTGTCTATTGGAGACACTGATTCAATTCACACATTTCATTGGAACGATGGCACTCCATAATCACATACTATGCGTGCAGGCTGACACTTTAACTGTGCCTTAGCAGGCCCAGAAGGCTCTATCAGGCCTTCTGGGTGCTATGGTATATGATAGGACCAGTGGATCCCATAGGCATGGGCCCACTCCTATACTTCTTTTGATGCAAAGTGAGTGCCCTGATCTGAGGTGATATTTGTGGGATCCCATGCAGGTGGATCAAGGATTCTGTACTTAATGGTATTGGCTTAGACTCTATGGACAGGAAAGGCAAACATATATATGGAATAAGAGTCAATTCCAGTGAGAAAGAGCCACTAGACCTTTCAAGATGGGGCCATTGTATGCAGTGGCCGGTTGGTGTTCTAGGAATAGTGCCATGTTGGAGCCTCATCCTTGGACTCTGTTGCTGGCACCCTGGATATTTGGTTGCAGCAGTAGATAAATCAGCTTTGGTAAGTGGGGTGCATGCTTTAGTAAGTGGTATGCATGGCCTCCACCTCTGCCTTTTTGGCCAGCTAATTCATATCCCATTGTGGAAACACTCTGGTAGCCAATGACAGAAACTAGCTCATGTTTACTGACTAAATAATTTTGTCTGATCAGTGTTAACAGACACAAAATATATTTACACTTCTTGCCCACTGCCATATGCTCACTCACATGACTGAATCTCAACCTCCTTAATCCTGATTTTCCAATCGTTTCCCTTCCATATCCCTGAGCAGCTGTCCACCTATTCAATGCTACCTGTGAATCCATATATATTCTCAACTTATATCTCTTCTCTTTCCAACAGAAAAAGCAAATGACCAGGTGCTTTCCATTGGAAGGGTTTTCTCTCATTGCCATCACTTAAGGCTATCCCTGAAGGTAGTGCAGCTGCATCCACATACAGAGCCAGCTCATCTGCAAACCGAACTCTTGCTTTTTTCTCCTCATCCAGCTGGTCATAAGGGATTTCTCATTCAGACAGGCCTGAGCCCTGAGTGACACACTGGTATGGTGGGCACCATGGGAGCCTGAGCCACCTTCATATTTATGCTTGACCCCAAATGTATTACTTTCATGTTAGCATTAGTAGTTGCTGAGTTCACTCAATTTTTTGATTTGTTGAATTTGATAGGACCCAGTCCTGATGGGAAGTTCTAATTCCGTCATTTGGTGTCCCATGCTCAGGCATTTTGTCCCTCTCTAGGTTCAATGGCATGCCAGGGCTTGTTTTTAAGAAGGCATATGTTCCACCCATGCAGATGGCATAGCTTTTGCTCCAGAACTCCGGATGTCTTTATTGTAAATATCTCAGTGGGGCTTATCACAAACTCTGCATGACCTCTTTCTCCTCAGTTGATACCTGCAATGCTGCAGGCTCCGCCAATTGGTATGTCCCATTGCATGTGCCAGGGCTCTAGTTTTTCCCAAGCAGGGTCCTGACCTTGGTTTAACCTATCTGCTTGGTTGGACATTTAAATTTTAGCCTTTCTGATCAGGGCTGGTCCTCAACTTTGCTATTCCTCCGTATCCAAAGAGACCCTCTGTCTTTCAGACCTGGTTTACAGTTTCTTATTACTCATTCTCAGGTGTTCGTTAGCTTTCTGTGCATCCTCTTATAATGCCCAATACCTTGCCCCGCCTAGATCCTCCCTTTCACTGGTTCACCATCTCAATTTACCACCAGTGAAGGGTGTAGCAGTTGGACTGCCAGCTTGTGCCAGGAGTTGCCTGTATTCCTGCTACTGCTAGTGATGGTGTCCTTAAATGCTGGCTGAGAGGTGCATGCTTCAGCCCCCAAACCCTATCTTACCATTGCTTCCTCAGACTGTTCCTGGCTACAACACTCACATGTGGGTTCTTTGGAACCAGACACTGACAAGACTTGGAATTTAGGACATAAAACATTTATTATGGCTCAACACCTGTGACGGGAAAGGAGCAGGGAAACAGGATTGGATAGGGAAGAAGCTGAGCTACAATGCAGGCCTAACAAAGCCTCATTCAGCCTGGCAGGGAGTAGAAAGTGCAAAGCAGAGTGTACCATATTAAGCTGAAATGGCTGGGCCTCTATTCCTCTGTCGTGCTCGGTCACTGGTAGGGGCTGCCTCAGGAAAGGCATGACCTTGGGCAAGGTGGCTCTCTGCAGCTGAGGCAAACCCTGCAGGAGCTAATAGCTGGAAACTGCTTAGGCAGCAGGGCAGCAAACCCTTACCTGAAGGAGGAACTGGGCAGCACATCTCCATGTCTATCACAAATGCTATTGTTTAGGAGTTGCCGTCATGTGAAACAGTACCAGGAAAATCTTTGCAAGGTTGCTTCCTCATGGGTAGAGTAATATCACCAGAGCGAGTTATAAAATCTTCTTGTAGTGGATGAAACTGAGACAGAACAGCTTGGATCATCATTTCCCCCCAAAGTGTGTTCCCCTGTGCATTAGTTCCATGAGGAACTGAGAAAAGGGTGCTTAAGTCAAACTGGTTTGGGAAACACTACATGGCTAGGTCCCTCTATTTTAAGCTTTGAGAAGTTCTTTATTAAAGACACATGTTTGTTTTTCTCAGTGTTTCCAGAACATATTTGATTATGGGAACCACCACCACTACCTCCTTGTTGGTAACATCTGTCAAGAACCTGTAGAAATTTGGAACACACTTAGGACAGTGCTGGGCTAAAGGACTCGTGGTTGTGGACCCAAAGAAACCAAATCACCTCTGTATTATGATGGTGAGAACTAGCTTTATCCATCAAGCCTGACCATGGAACTGATGGGAAGGTCCCTAGAGGCACAGAAGGTTTGAATCAGGAAAAGAGTGTTTGTTGAGGAATTGGCACTGTTCCATGAGGGGGAAAAATGATGTGCTCTGGTGACAGTTCCCAAGCACAGGAGGAGGGGAATAGATGATAGCAACCAGAGCCCATGGAATAAGCGTCCTACTTTCAGTAAGCAGCTGCAGAGGCTGGGATTCATTCTGTGGAGAGCGGGCAGGGGCTGCCCTATGAGAGGCAGATGGCAAGAGGGTTCCGTAGTCAATGATAGGCCACATGGGCAGAATTCCAGGCAAGTGGATGCCTTGGCCTCTGGCAGCTCCAGCTGTTGCTTTTGGTCTTTACATATAAACAAAGAGAGCACCAGTTTAGAGAAACATTTATATTAATAAGCACCATGAATGTAACATGCATTTGGAACCATTTACATATTACATCACTTTTGAAAATCATGGATGACACCTGTTTGCACAGTGCTTACTGATTAACTAACTTAAACAAATCATGTGTAGAGAATTCATGGATCAGGAGCAACATAAGATTGTAATTTTTCCCTATACTTGTAGAAATTGGAGTCCATAAATATTACAGTTTATAAATATCAAAATAAGCTAAGTAAAAGTACCTTTGAAAAGCAGGAAAAGAAAGAAAAATGAAATATTTAGAGAACATAAATAATGCTCAGATGATCATGAAGAAAGAAAATCAAACTTGGAAAGCAAAAAAACACCTATTTTCTTCTTTCTGCAGCAACATTCCTCCTCTTCCTCAAAGGATTCATGCATGTGACTACACAGGCTTTTAAAAAATGCATTTTGTATTATTTCCAGAATATATCCTTTAAAATATGTTTTTATTGATTTTTAGAGAGAGAGTGAGAGAGAGCTGGGAATATTGATAAGAGAGAAACATTGATCAGCTGCCTCCTGCAATCCTCCTACTAGAGATATGCCCTGACCAGAATTGAACCAGTGACCTCTGGTGCATGGGATGACTCTCAATCCACTGAGCACACTGGCTGGGGCAGAATAATTATTTTTATTTTTATTTTATAAAAGTACATAAATGGGAAAACAGTGAGTCCTTGTTTCTTTTTAAAATCTTTATTCTTGCATTGGCAAACAACTTCCTCTTTAGAAAACGTGTTTGCTCAATAGCTCTCAATGTTGATGTGTAGTGAATCACACAAGGTTGACAAACATTCATTCTCTCCTTCCATATTTTAACTTCTGTAGGTTCTGCATTTCCCAGTTTTTCTTGTATTGGTGTAGAACCATGTCACTGAGTTTTGACAATGGAATATGCTCAGAACCCACGTATGCCATTTTTAGGCCTAGTACATGGAAACCTCCCACATAATCCTTCATCTTACCTACTGGAAAAATACAGAGGATCCTGCAGGAGGTTCTGAGGCTCTAGGGCAGCCGTGGGCAAACTATGGCCCGCGGGCCGGATCCGGCCCTTTTGAAATGAATAAAACTAAAAAAAAAAAAAAAAAAAAGACCGTACCCTTTTATGTAATGATGTTTACTTTGAATTTATATTAGTTCACACAAACACTCCATCCATGCTTTTGTTCCGGCCCTCCGGTCCAGTTTAAGAACCCATTGTGGCCCTCGAGTCAAAAAGTTTGCCCACCCCTGCTCTAGGGAATGGTGGAGCTATATGGAAGGCCGTCCATTGACCCGGAACGTACACACGCATTTTTTAAGAAACAAACTTACTTTCTGTTAAGCTGAAGTTTTGGAATGTGTTACAGTAACCAGTGTGTCTTATGTTAACTAATATAACAAGGAAGAACCATCGTTGAGTCAATTGCCATTAAAAAGACAAGATCACAAATACCGGCGGGTGTAAAAGCAAAAAAAAAAAAAAAAAGTTTTAATTTGTTTTCTTTTCCCTCTTTAAAAAAGAGGGTCTCGGAGATAAAGGCTTTATTTGCATATTATCTCCCCACTATAACATCACATTAAGCTCTAAGTTTTACAAACAAGAACATCAGGACTCAGAGAGGCATAATTGTCAGTGTCACACTACTGAGTGATGGATCGGGGTCTTAAACCAGGTCATTTGTTACTAGAGCCAGCACACAGTTTGTCTATTTCTTTATACTATGAAATGACATAGGTCCTATTAATGAACTCTGTGCATTTGTCTACCCTAGAATGGGGGTTCAGGGAAACTTCATTGGATATAGGTTCATATATAGAGTTTTAGGTTATCAAATATTTAAGTGCTAATAGAAGTTTGAAAGCCACTGCACTTCCAACTTTGTGCTTGTAGAATTCTAAAGAAGGAGCACCTTCTTTAGAATAGCACAGAGATATTGCTGAAAGGATAGCCTGACTTGTCATTTAGGTTATTGGGTTTTGTTCAAAGCAATTTCAAGTTTGAAAACTCCACTTCATTTGAGGGCCTTCTGTCTTAGCTGTGCTCTTTTGAAATGTCACTTTCCAGGATGCTCTACATAAGAGAAAACTCTATTATGCAAAATTCCTCCACTCCAAATGACATCACCACATTGCTTCACCTTTCCTGCCCTTTTATATTCTACCCCAGGCTTCTGCAAACATAATTCAAAATCAATAGTGCCTCTTTCATCAAGGCTGGAATTTTAGGCTTTGCTTGCAATCACCTCAGCATATTTTCTAGGCCAAGGGTGAGGAATGACAAAATGAGACCAGAACATGCTGAAATGTTGGGTCCCCGATTGCTCCCCAGCTCCTATCAGATGACATTTCTAAGCTGTCCAAATTGCCAGACTCCTGTTGCCTCCTGGTGAGCTTCCTTCCATCACCGACAAGAAATAAACATTTGCTTCTACATAGATTGCAGTTTCTGGTCCCACTTTGCGCTGAGGCCTAGGTGCAAGGTAGGACCAGTCTCAGGTGCTTCTGCCAGTCTCTGGTGTTTCTGAGACTAAGAGGTTCTTTCCCGAGACGTAATGGCACGATAGACTATCTGGTGGGAGGTTCCCCATGTTAGGGTTTGACTTAATTGTGAAGACAAGTACAATGACCTTTTTAGGTCTGCTTTGCTATTGTGTGAAATTCTTAACTTGGATCTGGAGGCCTGAGGAGGGGCTTAGCATCATTTTAAGAACACAGAATAGAATAGAACATTTACTATGAGTACAACCTCTGATTGATGGTGAGAGTTATTTCTAGAGCATCTCATTTATAGGGATTCTAAGTCATGGCTCAGCAGAAAAGAATGACGTAATTGATTTTAACAATGGCCACAGGGATGCCATTGGGGGAATAGTAGGCTCATATGCTATATATTTGCCAGCCCTGATTTAGTTAAATTCTTATGAAACAGCTATTGAAATAAAATCGCAGGAAAGATTTGTATTGAAGAGACAAATTTTGGTGCCAGATATAGTAATTTTTTAATCTCATACTTTTTCTGTAACCCTGGGTAAATTGTGTGTGTGTGTGTGTAATTTAATTAACAATTAAATTATTGTTAATTTGCAGCTAACAATATCCTCACATGCTGGTTATCATAATTAAGCAAATTATGCATATGAAATTATCTATCTAGTATAGTTTGGAATCCATTGTCTATTTAAATAAATGCTTGTTCTTTCCCTTGACAGAAAACAGATAAACTTGAAATGTAGCACATGATGATACCTTTTATTCCCCCTCCCCTCATAAGATCAGTGCATCTCTGTTCATTTCCAGGGAATTGCATCTTAACAATTTCATTTCCATTTCTGCCTTTAACTGCATCTAACAAAGCATTCCACAACAAAAGACTCTCATAAAAGAGACAGATTATTTGTTTTGAAGGAGTTGGGTGACTAACATTGCAGATTACATTGATAGAAAATTATATTGACTTTCCCAGCAATGAAGTTCTGGATAGATTTGCCTGAGAATGTGCTCTTAATTTATTCTAAGGTAGTTTTTCAGAGATTTTGCATTAAGGATTTTAAATCTTCAGTTTTGTGTCACAGAAGTTCTACATCAACTCATTTGTGGGAGTATGCTCAGAAATGTGAGTAGCTGATATTTCTTCTGCCCAAATGATAAGGATCTGAAGTTTAAGTAGATAGCAGGACCTAAGAGGTGGCTGTGGTCCTTGATCTCTCTCTCGACAGTTGAAAAACCAATAGTTACAGAATCAGCTATGTTTGTATACATGAGTTAAGTCCTTCAGAAATGCCAAAATGCCTGGCAAAAGTGAGAAATTTGGCTTGGCTCATATAAGAATATTTTAGAAAGGCCATTTGGTGGTATTGACCTTCATGTCACTTGAAACCAGATATGTGAATGTCATCAGGACTCTTTCTAGGCATCTTTTGCTTTACTGTTCCCTGAATGCTAGCTTCTGCTCCATTCACTCAAGGGATGTTGGTGGAGGGTGCTGAGTAATGAGGAGTAGGCAGCTCTGAACTCCATTCTGTTTTGCTAACCAAAGGGAAAAGGATTTTCTTCTTCCAACTCAAGTTTAACAAATCTTAGAAAAGGCATCTTACTGTTATGATTTGAGTCACATGCCTATTCTTGAACTGTGGCCAAGACTGGCCCACATTGAGTGATGTGAGTGACTTGCTGGTGGGGGCAGTGGAGAGGTAGGTAACCTAGATGCTCTGACTGCCAGACCCTGCTGGAACAACATGGGCTGAAGAAGCCTTTATGAGATATTAGAGGCTCTGTGCACGAAATTCTAGCACAGGGAGAGGGAGGGGCCCTCAGCCTAGCCTGCACCCTCTCACAATCCAGGATCCCTCTCACAATCCAGGACCGCTGGCTCCTAACTGCTCACCTGCCTACCTGCCTGATCACCCCTAACCACTCTGCATGCCTGCCTGATTGCCCCTAACTGCCTCTGCCTCGGCCCCCACTGCCGTGGCCTCATCTGGAAGGACGTCCATAATGACATCCAGAAGGTTGTTTGGCTGTCTGGCCTAATTAGCATATTATGCTTTTATTATTATAGATAGGGGTAGAAATGGATGGTGCTATTCTGGACAAGCAAAACATTAAATATCTTCTTTAGCGAGGACAAACAAATTCCATTTATAAGAGGGAAGACAGTGAAGATTCTGTTGATAGAGGTAGAGTCTTTAGTCATTGATGTGGCCTTCTGGATTATGTTTGGTACTCTTATAGCAGAATCCAAGAAAAGCAAAAACGTGTACCCCTGAACGGAAAGGAAGAGTAAAAGGAGAAAGTAAATAAAAATAATTTGATTGGAAATTAAAATTTATAACAGACCTTTGGCTCTTCAAAAGAAATTCCAAGGATTTTCTGACCTTTCATATATTTTTTTGTTGAAGTTAAATTCACACAACACAAAATTAACAATTATAAATTGAATAACTCAGTGTAATTCAGTATAGTTACAATGTTGTACAATGCCTCTTATGCCTTGTTTAAAAACACTTTCATCACCCCTAAATAAAACCTCATACGCATTAATACCCATTAAACAGTATTCTTCACTATTCACTTCCTCCAACCCTGACAACTACCAATCTACTTTCTGTGTCTAAGTATTCACCTATTCTGGATCTCTCATATAAATGGAGTTATATAAAATGTGATCTTTTGTATACTTGTTTTCAATTCTTTTAGGTATATACATAGGAGTGTAATTGCTGTGCCATGGGATAATTTTTTTTAAAATTTTATGAGGAACCGACAAAACTCTTTCACAGTGGCTGTACTATTTTACATTCCCACCAAAAAGTACAAGGTTTCAGTTTCTCTATTTCCCCACCAATGCTTTTCTATTTTTTTGATGCTAGTCAGCCTAGTGGGTATGAAGTGGTATCTCATTGTGGTTTTAATGTGCATTTTCCAAATTACTAATGATATTGTGCATCTTTTCAAGTGTGTATTGGCCATCTGTATAATTTCTTTGGAGAAATGTCTGTTTAAATTCTTTGCTCCATTTTGAATTGTGTTGTCTTTTTTTAATATATTTTATTGATTTTTTACAGAGAGTAAGGGAGAGAGATAGAGAGTTAGAAACATCGATGAGAGAGAAA
This sequence comes from Myotis nattereri, assembly GCF_964212035.1. Taxonomy (NCBI): domain Eukaryota; kingdom Metazoa; phylum Chordata; class Mammalia; order Chiroptera; family Vespertilionidae; genus Myotis; species Myotis nattereri. Next base: position 37,486,649 of record NC_138087.1, on the reverse strand, counting down.
CATCGATCAGCTGCCTCCTGCACATCTCCCACTGGGGATGTGCCTGCAACCAAGGTACATGCCCTTGACCGGAATCCAACCTGGGACCTTTCAGTCCGCAGGCCGACACTCTATCCACTGAGACAAACCAGTTTCGGCATGTTGTCTTTTTATTGAGTTATAAGAATTATTTATATATTCTGGATACTGTTTCCTTATTAGAGATATAATTTGCAGATATATTCTGCCATTCTGTAGGTTGTCTTCTCATTTTTTGATAAGGATTTTTATGTGTAAAAGTTTTTAATTATGATACAGTCCAGTTTTTCTACTTCTTTCTTTTGTTGCTTGTGTTTTCAATGTTATACTAAGAAACCATTGTCACAGCCAAGGTCATCAAGATTTATCCCTATGCTTTCTTCTAAGTGTTTTATAGTTTTAGCTCTTATATTAAGTTGTTGATCTATTTTGAGTTAATTTTTGTATGTGGTGGTGGTAGGGTTCCCACTTCATTTTTTAAAAATATGTTTTTATTGACTATAGAGAGGAAGGGAGAGAGGGAGAAAACATCTATTGGCTGCCTTCTGTACTCCTCCTACTGAGGATCAAGCCTGTAAACCCGGACATGTACCTGACCAGGAATCAAATGGGTGAACTTGGTGCATGGGACAACACTCAACAAACTGAGCCACACTTGTCAGGGCCTAGCTTCATTTTTTCATGTGGACATTCAATTATCCCAGTACCATTTGTTGAAGAGACTATTTCTTTCTCCATTAAATGGTCTTGGCACCCTTATTGAAAATTAATTGGCTGTGAATGTACAGGTTTACTTATGTACTCTCAATTCTATTTCAGATGTTCATATATTTTTGAAAATATAATTTGAACATAAAATTTAATCTTGTTTATAAAAAAGATGATTCTGAACTCACCAGGCAAATTTTGAGTAGTCAATGTGTAAGAGCACCATGCATCAACCTTCAATGGATAACCAATATAGAGATTCTTCCAAAGCTAGCTTGCTCTATAGTAATGTTTTATTTACTGTAAGTATTATATTTTCAAATAAAATGCAGTCACAAAGTTTCTATGGAAGTCTTGCCAAATTCAAATATTATTTTTTCAATTCCCCTGACCTAATCAATTTGACATGGATAATGTTTTCCCATTTTGATTTCCTGATATCAATGTCCTTTTTATGCACTCTTCATGCCTTAGAAATATCTTCTTTGACTTCTTTTTATAGAGGGAACGTAATACTTAAAATGGATGTCATTCTTTTCACTTTATCTTTGAGGAGATCTCACTTAAGTATAATCAACAGGTTTGAGAAGCAATTGAGGGGGTTTGTATGGGAGGGAAGAAACTGTAAAGTAGCTCTGCACTCAGGCTTCCAAAAAGTGCAGCCACAGCAAAAAGTTAGAAACATAATTAAGCTATGGTTGACAAACACTTAAGATTCCTTCAGAACAGGTTATATGCCTGATTAGATTTGTGATTGAAGATGCCACTGGAGAAAAGGGGCTCCATTTGATGTCAACCATGCATTGCTTTTGTTATACTATATGGTAGATATTTTTGATGATGGCAAGAGATTCTGCTTTCAGGATTTGCCATGAAAACCCTACTTTTCAAAAATGTAGTCCTTGGCATGGCATCAAAGCATCTGCATTCTCCTCAAATGGAGCTGCTTCTTGGGAGTTCCTATTTAGTAACTCAAAACGGACAAGGTGTGAAACCATATTGCATTTATCTACATGACAACCACAATTCACTCTATTACTAAAGGGAGCAATTGTGTTCCATGTTGAAAGGACAGGGTAGGCAGGAATGGTGTAAAGTGTCACCATCTGACATGTAATTCCTAATATATATATATATTTTGAATCATTGTGGGTGGGAGGAAGGCTGGGACAGAAAAAAATCCCAAATATCTGAGACTGAGCTATTGACACTAAGAAGACTTTCATGACATCTTTGAACAAACTGAGAGCCTAAATATTAATTCTGTTCTGTGAATTCTGTGACCATCAACTTGGTGAGGTGAAGATGCCAGAAGGGGCTAGCAGGTATGGGTAGATCTGGACAAGCCATTAAAACATTCCTTTCCAGAACATCTTGATTATGATGTTAGACATTAAGTTGTGCATATAAATGGAGCGAGACAGCTGACTGTGGGGATCCTAGCACTGCAGCCACATCCTTGATGTCCTCCACTTGCCCAATGCTACTCCTCTTGTTTATTAAGGCTTTGGTTACCTCTAAAATGAAAACATAAACAGGCTAATACTTAAGTTATTACAACTAATATATGCATTAGGTGTGAATGAGCATTAGTGTGAATTTCAGAGTTAAGACATTTTGATAGCTGGTTCTCATTTGGGGAACAGTCTGAAGAAGAGGGGCACATGTCTAGTGAGGCCTGGGTTGGGGAGCAACTGCTTTCTAAATTTGTCTCAGTTTACCTGGATCATCTACTGACTACTTCCACTTGTTGCCAAAAGGCAGCTCACCCACCATAAGAAAGTGTGGAGGAAAAAACTCCAAACTTGAGGTTACCAGCTGTGTGATTTTAGAAAAGTCATTTGATCTCTCCAAGCTTCTGTTTCCACAGCTGTAAAACATAGCTAATACTTAAGGATTAAATGACCCAACACATATAAAGAACTCTATAAATGTATTTCCATTATTATCTGAGGTATTGAAAACATCAGAGGTGAGGGGTAAAATCTTGCAATGCACCCATTAGCTCTGTCAGTGGAGAGAAGGGATTAAATCTGGCAGGTTCTAAGCTTCCAGTTTGACTTAAGTTCTTTCTTCCCACTCCCCTATTTGCAAAGAGTTTTCTTCCATTGTTGAGAGTCGCTGGAGCTTGGGCCAGTTACTTGTGTTGACAAGTCATTAGAGAAAGTCGTAAGTACCTGACTCTGAACTCTAGGCATCCAACAGCAGCTCCAGGGCCTACCAGGTTGTGTGCGTTGCTGGAAAATCTGTCTTCACCTACTCTGGCCTGGGAGAGGTAGAGCCTGGCCACTATTAATTCTGCATTTAAAAGTAAAGAAAGTTCAGCTCAACCAGCATAGCTCAGTGGTTGAGTGTCAACTTATGAACCAGGTGGTGATGGTTTGGTTCCCAGTCAGGGCACATGTCAAGGTTGTGGGCTTAATCACCAGTGTGGGGGTGTGCAGGAGGCAAGCTGATCAGTGATTCTCTCTCATCATTGATGTTTCTATCTATCTTTCCTTCTCCTTTCCTGTCTGAAATCAATAAAAATATATTAAAAAATAAAAATAAGTAAAAGTAAAGGAAGTTAAAACTTGAGCTTTTAAATGGACTTACTATATGTTTATTACAGAGCTACAGGCTTTCTCACACTTTTCTCACATATTTACTCTGAGCATATGACCTTATTGTAATGGCCAGTTGAGGTTTACTTAAACCAAATATATATGCATAGCTACTATTGATTTTTGTCTACTTTATTATAATTATAGAAAAATTTTGGAAAATGCATATATTTATCTTTATTCATTATACAAGGCGGTCCTCTTAAGTTAAAACATTTCAATATCAATACAAAAGATTGATTGAGAAATGAACTCATACTATAGAATTAAGTTGGAAAACCATTCATTTAAGAGAATGTCTAGCCCTAGCTGGTTTGGCTCAGTGGAGAGAGTGTCAGCCTGCAGACTGAAGGGTTTCTGTTCAATTCTGGTCAAGGACATGTGCGTCAGTTGTATCGCTCTCACATCAACGTTTCTCTCTCTGTGTCTCTTCCCTTCCCTCCCATTCTCTCTAAAAATCAATGGAAAAATATCCTTGAGTGAAGATTAACAAAGAAACAAAAAAAGAGAATGTCTAGCCCTACCAGTGTGGCTCAGTGGTTGAGCATCAACCTATGAACCAGGAGGTCACGGTTTGTTTCCAAGTCAGGGCACATGCCCAGCTTATGGGCTCCATCTGAGTAGAGGATGTGCAGGAAACTTATCTCTCATATCACTGATGTTTCTATATCTCACTCCACCTCCCATCCTCTCTCTGAAATCAATAAAAATATTTTTTTAAATTAAAAAATAAAACCATGTGTGTACCTACATACACATATATGTATACAGGCATACAACACATATTTGTGTATATGTATGTATAGGCATATATATATATATATATGCCTATACATAGATACAACTCAGATATATTCACAAGTATATTCATATAGTGGCATACTGGTAAATATGTAATAATTGGCTCTCCAAAAAAACCACACACTCCCTCAAACCTGAATTTGTAGTATTTGGCAATTTCCATGGTGTAATTACTTCCACTATGGCCAATTTCAAACTACATGGTGACATCAATGAATGTGGAGTTAGGTCAAGATGTGAACAGTTAGCCCATGTGAACCTGTAGAGGCTGGTTTCAGCACACCATTTGATGAATATATGCACAGTAGATCTACTGGGGGATACATACCACATACACACAGAAATTTATAAATCACACACATGGTGTGAGTTTGCTATTAAACATTATAGATCTGGTATGAACACCCAGCCTCTGCTTACTTGGGAACTGCAGAACTCTTTATGTGTAGCCTAGAAGCATTATGTTTGGCCTATCCTGTCAGAAGTCTTTGTGTTTTCTTTCTCTGATTCTTTATTAATCTTCTTTTGTAGAAAGATTTATAAAGAGTCTTTTTATAGATAACGCGTGGAAGAAGTCATCTGGACAAAGCAGCATTATCAATGATTATCTAAGAAGTGTTTTTGGTTTGAAGGTGACTCAACAATCGCTAGAGAGGAACTGCTGCTGTTACATCTGTCACTCTGGAGTGACAGCAATGGGAAGATATTACTCATTAGAGAAAGTGTGTGCATGCGTGTACACACACACACACACACACACACACACACGCACATACACCCCATCTTTATCTTATTTTGATGGAGCCTGTGCTTGTTCTCTGGGCCCACCTACAGCCAGGAAGAGAGGATGCCCTCTCTTGTGATATAAGATTGCAAAGAAGTCTTCTTCCTCCCTCCTCCCTTCAAAAGAATCTTCCACCAGTCTAAAAGCCTGGAATTCTTCATTTTATATTTTCTTCTCTTCCATTTTGTTCCCATTAATGTTGCCCTTTTAAAGAGTTTAGCCTACCTGGGAACAGGGGACTGCAGGAAAAAAGAAAAGAGCACAGAAATGAAAGATAGTAAAAAGTTCAAAGATAAATTTGTTTTCTGCACAATTGGGTCCAAGACAGCCTGCTAGTTGCCAGCCTTATTTCCCTGGACTCCTGCAGCTTGAATTCCCACTTGGCAATTGATGCCCCAACTCACTCCTCATCTATACTTTAGTTGGAGCTAACTTGTAGACTCAGTTCCCAAACTCTGAATCATCTTTGAGGGCTTTAGTGACACATCATCATTAATTTATGAAATATAATATTGTCCATGGGCCCCGCCCTTGAAGAGCTTACAATATCCCTGGAGAGACATTAAGATAACAAAATACTTCATCTGCAACTATGTACTTTGTCCTACTGGCGAGTTATTTCCAAAGGGCTGATGGAGCCCAGAGGAAACATTATCCAGCAGTTATTAGTGGGTGCCTTGGAATTAGGTGGGCATGGTTTCAAATACTGATTCTAATGTCTACTAGTGGTAGGAGTTGAGTAAGTTGCTTCTCTAATATAAACCTTCCTAATTACATAGGTGTTTACACTGAAATGTAATGTTCATGAAGACAGACATTTTATCTTGTTCACTGTTATATCCCTACCAAGTAGAGCAGTGCCTGGCACATACATAGTAGGTGGTCAACATGTATTTGTAAAATAAGCCAGGTAAAGTGCCTAGTGCCACTGCAGTGTGTGTAAGTACTTGGTAAATAGTAGCTTTTATGATTTTAATTATACCCTCAGAGGAGATAAGCAGTAGTTCTGCCTGTGGGATTAGACAAATGTTTATAGAATTGTCATTGTGAATGAGAGGTACGTTATTAGGAGAAAGTAGGGCAGCAGGCATTCCAAGGATCCTTAAATCCAGGATATTAAATGGTTTTTGTCCCTTTAATTGTCTCCTTACACTACTCTTGTTAAAACCAGTCTCCTTTCTAGATTGGCAATCTCCAATCCTGCTCAGCATGGACCCATTGGGGGATCTGGAGGATAAGTAAGAGGGACTGAAAAAAAGAACCTGAGTCCCTATTTTCAAACAAATGGTTGTGAGTGCAACAATTGTGAGTGTTTGCATCTAGATATAATTCAGAGTTTCCCAATCCTGTTCAGATAGTAACACAGCCTATTTAAGGCGTTAGTCAGGAAAGCAAGGTACTCTTGCCACCATTTTCCAAGCCTGGCCATTGATCCACCCATGGGTCTTTCCTCCCAGCATTATTCACACACATCATTAGCCTTTCCCCCTTTTTCCCGTTTAAGTTATTTTTGGATATACTCACCACATCAGAAATTAATAATGGTGAAAAACAACAGGGGTCTCTTTTTTCCTTGGACACCTATTAGATCATTCTCTTAGGAAATATTGTTGTTCAGAACTAGCCAGACATATTTCACTTCAGGAATACAAAAGAAACCTGAAACACCTTTTTCTCCCAATGAGGTATATAAAATTGGCACTTTCCCCTTCATTTTATAGAGTTCATGGAAATCAAAGTTCAAAAAGAAAGTAGTGAAAAACTAAACATAATTAACCTATATGAAGGTTGAAGTCTTTAGAAATACAGTCAGGTAATTTTATTGTATGAATATAATGTTTATTTCTAAATAATAGGCATTAAGTTTTGCAATTATCAGGTGAATTCTTAAAAAGCCAGCTCATTCTAACATAAATTCTTTCTCACTTTAGATAATATTTTCTACTCTACTACTAATATTTTCTACTTTATAACATTTCATAATTCTTCAAAGCACTTTACTTACGCTATTTCTTCTGATACTTTTACTATTTCTGTGAAGCAAACAGGGCAAGTGGTTCTGAAGATAGAGAAATACTGAAGAACAGAGATTCACTGACTTGCCAAGCGTCGATCAGTGGTATTGCTCAGATTAAAACCAAGATCTTTGAAGTGTTTCTAGGTCTTTTTAAAAATATATAATTTATTGATTTTTTACAGAGAGGAAGGGAAAGGGATAGAGAGTTAGAAACATCGATCAGCTGCCTCTTGCACACCCGCCACTGTGGATGTGCCTGCAACCATGGTACATGCCCTTGACTGGAATCGAACCTGGGACCTTTCAGTCTGCAGGCCAATGCTCTATCCACTGAGCCAAACCAGTTAGGGCTCTTTCTAGGTCTTTACCCAGTACTATTTGTGCTCATTTCCCAGCAGGCACAATTTTAATAAACTGTTGATAATGGGAAGGAGGTGATATGTATTTTATTCTCTTATGGCACCTTCTGAATAAAGGAATTTCTTTTAAGTCATTTCTCCATCTCAGACAAATTAAACTAGAGTTTTGCTGAAACACTGTTCAAGAAGGGCAGTTCTGAAATAGTTAAAGGTCAAAATTAAATGTGCTTAGTTCCCTCCTGTATAGGAAAAGACAAAAGCATTGCATGTTGTACAAGTTCCTGCAGGCAAAGCAATGCTGGAAAAGGTCCTCTCCATCTGTGTTTACTATGACAAATATAGTTTAATCTCCCACTTTAAGTTCCAATTGCCAGAATTTTTTGTTAAAAAATAAGGAAAAAAGACAACATGAAAATAGGAGGTAAGGCCCTCATTGTCTGCAGAATAATTCTGAACAAATCTCTGCTCTGAGCTCCACCTGTCAGCTCCTAAGTGAAGGAGAAAGACAGGAGCATGGCTCCGTAATTTCCAGGTGAATAGGGAAAGCCATTTCTCAGAGCCACTGCTCAGGGTAACACAAATGAAACTTAAAAGACAGATTCACCAATGCAAGGGGGTGGAGATGGGAGCAAACCAAGCAAAAGACAAACAGGAATATTTGTTTCTTTGGTTCAGATGGTGCCAAGACTGGGAAAAATAAAATATTTTAAGGCCAAAAAAGTAAAAACAGCCACAGTAAAGTGGGTGAGGTGACCCTACCTTGGTTTCTCAAACTCACATGGGCTCTGCTCACTCCAGCTCTTGCTAGACCAACTGATAAAAAAAAACAAAACAAAACAAAAAAAAGTGGGTGGAGGTGAAGAAACTATGTACATACCAGCGGGTGTATGGGTGAGTGGGTGAGGCAGAGCTGAGGTCCTCTGAGCTGTCATCCTCCCAGTGTGATATCAGGGCCAAACTTCCATAAGGGGATGGAGTGGCTTATTTGGGGTAATTTGTGGGGTTAGTCTTATCAACTTGTAGACACAACTTTTCCCTTTACCTTCTTCCTTCCCACCTCTTTTATTTTTTCTCATCTTCAGCCCTCACATATTTCCACAAGGCTCCAGTTTTTCCCAATTCATGCTCATTCCATGTTCCTTAATTCTCTGACAATAACCACTTTAATGAGACAATGTCTGAAGAAATCTCTCCTCCCTCTTCCTCACACATGCTGATGCTAAGCAGTGACTCATCACACCCAGTTTCAAGCCTCCTGCTCTCCCTTTGCTCCGAAAGCAACTCCTCTCTAATGTTCTTCTGATTGCTCTGCCTTGCTCCTGTCTGTTTCATTCTGTCCTACATGTTGCCATCAGATTACTCTTCCTCTGATGCCTCTACACAAATCATCTGTTGCTCAAAAATTTCCAGCAACTCTTTATTACATACAGATGAAAATCAAGCTTCTTAGTCTGGACTTCACATATGTTGTGAGAGGCGAACCACCGGTGGGCCAGGAGGATCCCTCCACATCCTTCCTGAGAATGCCAACTACAAGGTCCACCCACGCTCTGGCCCTGAGTCGGTTCTGTGTGTAGTCACATGGCAACTAGGTTAAGTCAAGGTGACCACAGCCTGACCCCAGGAACTGCTTGTTCTCTGGGGGAAGAGGACCAGTTTGTTTACTGCTTGCTATAAAAGGTGATGAGCTTTGAGCCCTGGGTTCCTCTGTGGCACTCCAAGCCATTGCATCATCCTTTGGGACAGGGAGCTTTGGGACTGGGGCAGCAGCACAACCATGCAGATGCTCCTGCTGTTTGCGGTGCTGTGAGTAATGAACTGTCTTGTCCAGACCCATGGAGTAATGTTATGCTTTTGGCAACCATAGGTATTTGGCAAGCCAAAATGCTTACTTGCTTAGTCTATGAAAGTGAGGTTCCTTCTTGCCAAAGCGTTTTCATAATCTACAATTCCTTTTAGTGCTAAATATGCCTTTGCTCAATGAATTGATTAACAAACAAATCCTTGGCACCAGCCAAATTAAACTGGGCTCTTTTCACTTAGAAACTCAGTATTTATCCACTTCTGCTTACATGGTTTCCTTTACTTAAAGTTCTCTTTATGTAGCACTTTGTCTAAATCCTTCCCTTTCATTCAGGGCCCTCTCAAATGCCACCTCTTATAAGCCTGATGTAATTAATCTCTTTTTTCTTTGACCTCCCGCAGCGGTTCTCAACCTGTCAGTCGCGAACAATGAAAATACATCCTGCATATCAGATATTTACATCACGATTCATAACAGTAGCAAAATTACAGTTATGGAGTAGCAACGAAAATAATTTTATGGTTGGGGGTCACCACAACATGAGGAACTGTATTAAAGGGTCGCGGCATTAGGAAGGTTGAGAACCATTGTCCCACAGGATATATGCACATGTCATGGTACTCTGAATACATAAGTGTAGTAATATACAGGGTGGGGCCAAAGTAGGTTTACAGTTGCTCGTATGGAAAATAATAAATTATTAATAAATACAAGAATAACTCTGTATTTTGTATACTCATAACTGTAAACCTACTTTTGCCCCACCCTGAATTTAGATATTTTCCATTTGCTTCTAAAACTATAGGCATTTGTTGAATACATAATGTATGTCAGGATCTGACTATTTGCAGGAAATGTTGGACAGGCAAAGATGAATAAAATATGGTCCCTATCTGCGTTAACTCTCAGTGTGTAACACAACTGTCCTATATAAAGGGATATGTCCTATCACAAGGCTATGACTCCACTGCTATGGCAGGACAGCAGGGGCTCCAATTATTTCTCCCTGAATGGAAGATCTGGGGAAACTTCAGAAACAAGGGAACATTTCACCCCTACCCCTGTGTTTGTCATTTATGCCGATTATGCCCATAAGCATAAGGGATAGAATGGCTTATTGGGGGTAATAGTTCATAAAAAACTTGTACTGTGTTATCTTTGAAATCCTTACAATGAACTAAGAATTTATGTATGTATTTATTTATTTGGTTAGTTTTTTAATTTGTATTAAATATATTTAGTGCATTTTCTGAGCACTACTGTGCCCAAGGCAAAAAACTAAGGACCTGATAAAGGTACCCCTGCTTTAGGGAAATGCAACCTAGTAGCAACTGATGTCTGTAGGGTTGTACCCAGAAGTTCCAATGGTCTCACAGTGATGTGCACCATTTTTACTTTTAAGATATATCAACTCAAATAAAAAATTAGTTATTGCCCTAAGTTTATTTCAATGGCATTGTAGTTTTCTACATAGTTTCTGTATGTGGGATACTTCTATTCATCCTTAAATGTTCAGCTCAAATGACATCTCCTCTCAAAGTCTTCACTGACGTCTATATTTAGGCAGAATAACTTCACTGCTCCCTCTGCTCCTGTGTCATTTGTTAATATCTTTGTGTAATGGATTTATTTTTTAAAATTTTTTTCAATTTTGTTTTATTGCTTAAAGTTTTACAAAGAGTATTACATATGTCTCTCCCCCCCCCTTTGACATTCCCTCGGCCTCCCCTACCCCCCAGAATGGATTTATTTTTAATGTTTAGTTTCCCCTTTAACTGTGAGCTCCTTGAGGGCAAGTATATTTCTCAGTGGTGTTTATTTTACTAAGGCCTACAGAGTTCTTAGCATTTAGAATTTACTAAGTAGATATGGAATGAATGATTCTAAAATGTCTCCTTCATATTAAGATTTCTGATATCTGATTAAGCAATTGTAGTCAAACACACTGAAATGATTTTTAAATGCTATTGTGAATAACACATAAATCAGACCAAGGACTTGTATTTTGATTATATAAAGGACTCTTACAAGTCAATGAGAAGCAGACAAACATCCAAATTAAAAATAGGCAAAGATTTAAATAGACACTTCACAAAAGAAGATTTGTAAATGACCAATAAATCATGAAAAAATTGTCAATATCATTAGTCATCAGGAAATACAAATAAAACTATGATGAGATGCCATTTCATGCTCTTGAGCGTGGCTAAAGTGAAAGCCTGCCAATACCAAGTCTCAGTGAGAATGTGGAGCAAATTGAACTCTTTACTCATTGCTGGTGGGAGTGTAAATTGTTACAACTAATTTTGAAACCAGTTTGCATATTTCCTTCTAAAGCTAAACATGAATTACACCTGTGTTACAACACAGCGTTGGAGTTTTAGGTAATTCCCAAGAGAAATGAAACCCTATGTCCACACAAAAACTTGTACATGATGCTTATAGTAACTTAAAACTAGAAACTAACCAAATTTCTATCAACAGGTGAATGAATAAACAAAATAGTGTACATCATACAATTAAATTCTACTCAACATTTAAGGAATAGACTACAGATACATATAACAACATGGATAAAACTAAAGATCATTTACTGAGCAAAAGAAGACAGACAAAATATGAAGTATGCATATATAATTCCATTTATATAAAATCCTAGAGAGTGCCCTAACCGGTTTGGCTCAGTGGATAGAGCATCGGCCTGTGGGCTCAAGGGTCCTGGGTTCAATTCTGGTCAGGGGCATGTGCCTTGGTTGTGGGAGCACCCCTGGTGTGCAGGAGGCAGCTGATCAATGTTTCTCTCTCGTCGATGTTTCTAGGTCTCTGTCCCTCTCCCTTCCTCTCTGTGAAAAATCAATAAAATATATTTAAAAAATAAAATAAAATAAAATCCTAGAGAGCGCAGATTCACTTATAGTGACAGAAGACAGACCAGTGGTTACCTGGGGATGGAGGCAGAGGTTACAATGGATTGAAAAATGCGTGTGATCAAAATGTTTGCCATCTTAATTGTGGTGATGGTTTCACTGGTGTATACACACATCAAATTAATCAAAGTGTAAATTTTATATATGTGCAACTTATTATTGGGAAATTATACTTTAAGTTTTACCTCAAGAAAGTAATAAAAGTAGCACTAATAGAAGTAATTAAATGCCACTGCATCTCATAGAAACTATGCTAGATATTGTCAAAATGCAATCAGCAAAGCATCATTAGAAATTGTCCCTGATAGTTGTCACTACCTTTGCCCACCCAGAGCACCATCCCTACACAATGGAGGGGATGTCTATTCCCAACATATAGCTTTCGGAACTCATTGGGATTGAATGCATGTCACAAGCCATGGGACTAACACAGGAAACACGGGGGAATATTTAGAGGACTTTTATTTTCAGTATAGATGTTGGGTTGGAACAAAGTCCATCTGAGAAATTTCTGTGGCACATTTTTCACTAGACTGATTCCTTAGTGATACTGGTATTAGACTATGGAGACCAATATTGGTAGCATCTTTACAGGCTAGAAACTTTACACCAGCATTTTCCATATGGGAAAGATGTTTTGGATTGTGAGACTATGTAAGTGTGAGGAGTAAGTGTGAGGAGGGATTTGTTCTCCAGAAGTACAACATCTATTGGGAAAACATGACATAAATACTACAAGACAGACATGGATTATAAAACATGCACAAGAATCAAGAAAAGATTCATACACACAGAGAAGAGAGAACAGTCTTCTGCTTTTATTTGCAGTTTGGACAAAACCTCAGAGTAGGCAGTTGGCATTTTGACCTGAGATGGCAAGGACATTTTATATTGTTTTATATTTTTAGGTAAAAATAAAGTATAGTTATGATTGTGGACACATATACACCCAGTTCTCTGCTCTGAAGTTTTCTATAGTAGGGCGTTCATATTTTATAGTGAAGAAATATCTAGATTAAAGAGATTTTTAAAAAGAAGAAAAAGAAAACTGATTAAAGGGGGGAATATGGTTTCTTCAATAAATAGTCTTTGAAAAGCACAATTTGGGTAATTTTATCAAAGTAGATGACTTAAAGACTCAATTTGTGTGTGAGAAAGAGAGGAAGAGAGAGAGACCAGGAGAGAGAGAGAGAGAGAGAGAGAGAGAGAGAGAGAGAGAGAGAGAGAGAAATACAGTGATTGCCAGAGAGAGCAAAAGAGAGACAGAGCTAGCAAGCTCAAGTGTTTCTATGTATGTAGTAACCTTTCATTGGTGTCTTTGGAGCAAATGCTATTCTTCCTCTGCATTTTCTTCATTTACTTAGAATTTCTCCTAAATTTACCATGAGAGTGATCCTGAGATGACATGAAAAGCCATGTGCTAAGTAGAAAGGAGAGTTGACTTATCCACTGACTTCTATAACACATTCAGAAGAGATCTGTTAGTTTCAACTTGCAGCTGGAACTTTGACAGTATATCAGTCATCAAGGGGGTGTCAACGGTAAAGGAATTTTAAAAGCTTAGTCTGTCTTGCCATACCATCCAAATTCCTTAAGCACCATGAGATGCAAAATCCTGATGGGAATAATTTTGGGTTTTTTGTTTGGTTTTGGTTTTAGATGTAATCAACCTGGGAATGGCCTGGCTTCATTGACTTTATGAGGCCATCTTTTTTTCCCTTGGGCTTTTTTCTTACAATATCAGTTTTCATATGCGTTTATATTTCTCTGTGTTTTGGTATCTTCATCTCCCCAAGATTATTTTCCTTTTGGTTGGCATGAACCTGAGCTCTGAATTTAGACTCTTGGGTTCCAGTCTCAAGTTCAACACTTACTACATGAGTGAGCTTGGGCAAGCTACTTACCATCTCTGAGTCTCTATTTCCTCAGCTATAAATTGATGGGGAGGAATAATAGTAAAGCCAAAGGAATTTTGAGAGAATGCATTGAGTTAGGCCATGAGTATCGATTTACCTGTAGACATTGGGGGTGCTCAGTACATATCAGCCTTTTATGGTTGTCACTTCCCAGCCTTAGCTGCCTGCCTCTTCTTCTGCTTTTTGCCCTAGATGGGCATTTTGAGAAGATTATTCATGAGCCCGAGGCCTGGTTAAGCAAGAACTCAGGTGAGGCTAGGTCCTTTTAATTTTTTGGGGTCTGGTTTCTCAACATAGCAGTCTGGTAAGACAACACATTTCCAGACCACCTGTTTTCCTAGAATATGCCACTGCCCTAGGGGGCTGACCAGAGTGTGTGTGTGTGGCGGGGGGGGGGGGGGGGGAGGTTGGGTAGTGAGAAGAGGGAGGATGAGGACAAGGAAGAGGAAGAGAAGACAAGTTTATATTCTATTTTGCAGCAGCAGTAAATGAGGGCATTCAGAAATCATTAAAATAAACTAGAGTAGTGTTGCCATGAATTATAGATATTGGTATTATAAATAATACAGTACAAGCACAAAATGTAAAATAAGTAAGCAAACTTATGTATGGGAAGGGGGGAAAAAGGAGGAAGGAAATGATACTAAAACAACATCAGTAGTGGTTGTCTTTGGGTGAAGAGAGGTGGATGTTGTTCTTTCATTATTTCTATTTTGTTTTGCACTTTTCAAATTTACATGTATCTACATCTATAATTTGTCTATGTGTAGATTATATCCATTTATCTATTTATATCTATGTCTACATCATGGTACTTTAAAGGCCAGGTGGGTCTCTTATAAAGTAACACTTTGAGAGTCTTAGTATTCAAAAGCACTGGAATGTACAATATTTCCATACACTTTGACTTTCCTCATGCTTTATTGAAGAGTGGCATGCCTTCTCTCTTTCAAGGAAAAAAAATAATGTATTCTTAGGGGTTCCAAAAATCTTGGTGTCAGAGGAGCAGACCAGTAGGAAGCTGCAGTTATAGAATAAGAACACTAACATTTGTCTAATGCTTTGAGCTCTTTTATGTAATTATCTCAATTGATCCTTTGAATAACCCTGTGAGGTAGGCAATGTGGCCAGATAATTTATAGATATTCATTTCAATAAATTAGTTTATCATTCCATTCACTGATTTCTTAATTCACTCAATGAATATATGTTTACTCCTACTATGGGCCAGGAATTTGGCTTGATAGAGGATATCAATGAGATAAATAAGACAGACTTCTTTCTATTTGGGCACAGCAAACAATAAACCAATCAATGAATAAGCACAGGAGATAGTTTGAAATGCCAGTGGAAATAAACAAGATGGTAGAAAGACTTTTTAAAATACGATAGCCTAAGAAGAACTTCCTGAGGAAAAGTATCTGAGCTGAGACCTAAAGTATAGGAAGGAGCCAGGCTGTGTACTGAGGCAGAGGAGCATTGGCGAAAAGAGAACAGCAAGCATGAAGGCCCGAAGGCAGGAAGAAGCTGGAGCTGTTCCAGGGGCAGAAATGAGGCTACTGTGGCTTTAGAAAAGTGATGAGGGGGTTGGAAGAGGAAAAGGATAAAAGTTTTCCCAGTAGGTGTCCAAACAAGTATCTAGGTTTTCTGTACCAACTTACCTAGGGAAATCTTGTAAAAAAAAAATCCGCCAGGTCCGGTTTGGCTCATTGGATAGAGCGTCGGCCTGGGGACTGAAAGGTCCCAGGTTCGATTCTGGTCAAGGGCATGTACCTTGGTTGTGGGCACGTCCCCAGTGGGGGGTGTGCAGGAGGCAGCTGATCGATGTTTCTCTCTCATTGATGTTTCTAACTCTCTATCTCTCTCCTTTCCTCTCTGTAAAAAATCAATAAAATATATTTTTTAAAAAAATCCTGGAAAAATAAGAGTTTCTTGGCATTTTATGAAAGCTTCAGCTTACTATAGAGCCACGGTTCTCAACCTATGGGTCGCGACCCCTTTGGGGGTCGAACGACTCTTTCACAGGGGTCGCCTAAGACCATCGGAAAACATATATAATTACATATTGCTTTTGTGGTTAACACTATGCTTTAATTATGTTCAATTTGTAACAATGAAATTGGGAGTCACCACAACATAAGGAACTGTATTAAAGGGTCGTGGCGTTAGGAAGGTTGAGAACCACTGCTATAGAGTATGATAAGGATTCAAGGCTAGATGGGTAAGGGAGAGGGATAAGTGCATCTCCTTGGTTGTTAGATACATATACACATAGACAGATGATAGATAGGGAGAGGGGAGAGAGAGAGAGAGAGAGAGAGAGAGAGAGAGAGAGAGAGGAGAAGGAGAAGGAAGAGGAGAAGGGGGAGGGAGAGAAGGAGAAGAAGGAGGGGAGGAGAGGGAGGAAGAGGAGGAGGAGGAGGAGGAGGAGGAGGAGGAGGAGGAGGAGGAGGAGAAGGGGAGAAGGGGAGAAGGAGAAGGGGAGAAGGGGAAGAAGAAGGGGAGAAAGGGAAGGAGAAGGGGACAAGGGGAAGGAGAAGGGGAGAAGGAGAAGGGGAGAAAGAAGGAGAAGGAGAAGGAGAAGGAGAAGGAGAAGGAGAAGGAGAAGGAGAAGGAGAAGGAGAAACAGATGGTATATGGATAGATAGGATTCCTAGTGACTGAGAAGTAGATGAGGAATAACAGTTCCAGAGGTTGGGGAACCCTTGGTTTCTCAATTGACCTTGAGGAGGTGGCATGAATTCCTCTAGAAAAAATTATATGGTGACCTATGGAGGCTAAATGCAGTCCCTTGAAGTCTAGCTTCCTCAAAAGTTCTGAGTCCTGGCATAGAGAACTCACCGGGACCACTAGATCTTAAGGGACCATTGGAGCTGAGCTAATGGGAACTCAGAAGTTATGAACCAGTGACCAATCTTTTGGTTTGAGAAAGATCCGAGGAGCTTGGCCCAATCTCCCAAGGGCTGGATAGAGGTAGGTGGGAAATAATGACTAAAACTGACAATGTGGCAGGACAGGTATGGGAGCAGAAATAAGTGGTTTGTGAATTATTCTCTGAGTGTCCCACACCAAATCTACTCTGCTCTTGTCTTTCTGGCTCTGCCTGGGAGGTGCACCACCATTGTATCCACCAACCACTTTTTCTGGTCTTCTCAATTTCACTTGGATTCAGCCAACAGGAGACAGGCAGTCGGAGAGTATGGGAGGAGCAGAAACTTGTCTTAGCTTCCTTCCTCTCAGCCACTTTGCTGGTGGTGGCTGTGTTTCTGGGGGTGCAGCTCTTGATTATCAGCACTTCTTTGAGGGCTCCAGCTCTCTCACTGACCTGGTGACATTTTTATGCACCCTGACCAGTTAGGTTCAGAAGAGGTCACAGACTGTTGCTGTTGTTAAACCTTATGTCACTCTCCCTGTTCTTTTCCTTAAATCTGCTCACATGCTTTAAATAGTCCTTTAATTAAGTTGCTTTCAGAGAAATCCCTTAGAATGAGCCACCAAGTTCCTACTGTGACACTGATGAACTCTAGTTGATTAAAAGGAAAACAAGTGATATTTCTTACAAACTCAAGTTTGTGGACTAAGAGTCATATTTTCTCTCTTAGGATCGGACTTACTCTGCTTCATTTTACAGGTGGAGAAAGGTTTAATAAGTTATCCACGTCACACAGCAGAGTGAAGGGCAATCTAGCAATGTGCATTGGCATTTAATTTGTGGTCTTATTTTTGAGCCAACAATTCTGATTTTAGGAATCCATTCTTAGAAAATAATATATCAAGTAGGCAAATTCATACATACAGTGATATTGCTCACATTATATTTTTATTATAGCAAATATTAGGAACAATTAAAATGTTTCCAAATAGGTGATTGAGTAAATAATTGATAATGTATTTATTCAGTGGAAAACTATGTTGTTGTTAAAAATCCAGATGTTCTATTGTCATGAATGGGTATTTGTGATATATTGTTAAATTAGGGTAAAATGGCAGAAAAATAATTAAATATATGATCTATTTTTATTTTTTAACTAGAGGCCCAGTGCACAAAAATCCATGCACTCAGGAGAGGGGTCCCTCCGCCCAGCCTGCACCCTCTCTCAGTCCAGGACCCCTTGGGGGATGTCCACCTGCCAGCTAAGGCCTACTCCCCAGGGGATCAGGTGTAAGCTGGCAGTCAGACATCCCCCTGGCAGCCTGGGAGCCCTTGGGGGATGTCCTACTGTGGCTTAGGCCTACTCCCTAAGCCGCAGTCAGACATCCTTAGTGTGAGAAGGCGGGAGAGGCCTCCTGCCACTGCACCTGCGGTCACAGCTGTCAGCCCAGCTGGTGGCTGAGTGGAGCTCCCCCTGTAGGAGCGCACTGGTCACCAGGGGGCAGCTCCTGCGTTGAGCATCTGCCCCCTGGTGGTCAGTGGGCATAATAGCGACCTGTCATTCCCAGTCATTCCACCTTTAGGGTCAATTTGCATATTATGCTTTTATTATATAGGATGTGTGTATTGGGATTATGTACATAAAAGCCTGGCTTGATGTTATAGTGTACAAAGTGGTCATGAATGATTGGTAATTTATTTATAACTATCTTTAGTCTCAATATTTTTTAATGAATATGCATAATTTTAAAAATAAAAATTAGAGATAGTCTCACATGAAAATAAGAAGACATTAAGAATTAAATACAAGATATATTTGAAACCAAATTAGAGAAATTTGAACATTTTCTGGAAATAATAGATTCATATCATTGGTTGGCCCTAGATAATGATTGATTATCACTTAGTGACTGTATCTTTAACTCTCTCTAGGGAAGAAGGAAGAAATCTTAAGATATAATATCTCCAATTTGTAATACAGCAGAGTAAATTTATCTTCCAACAGGGGGAATATTATCCCAAAGGAGCAAAAATTAATGGGTGAAAAAAATCTTAGATATTACAGTGGTTTGTGGCCCTCCAGAGCTCAGTTCTACTCAGCATAGTATTAGTACTGAGTATTTAATTTCCCTCATTAAGAAAAAATTAAGTATAATTTAAATGTAAATTATTTTAATTAATTATATTACACTATTTATTCCTTAGGGGGCAATAACAGTAAAGAGATTGAAAAATACAAAGAAGATGAATTAATTGAGAAGCGCTCACCCCCCTCCAAGGGAATGGTGGAGAATTTAGTATTATTTTGCCTCTCCAGACAGCAATTCTTTTTTTTTTTAATTTTACTTGTTCTAGAAATAAAGAAGGGGGCAGGTTCTCAGGATTACAATCTTACTTGGAGACACTTATCCTAGTCACTATTACGAACTGAATTCAGTCTAGTTCATGTCTTTAGACACATAAGATTGCAGAGACACTATTAGGACCTATGTTTGTTCCAGTGGATAACCTCTCTTACCCATCCTTACCTTTATCTGAATCTCCCCTCCTGTCTTCTCGCTATCCACTTCCACCACCACCATATACACAAACCTCACCATTCAAACACAAGGTGGGGAGAGAGAATGGAGGTGGAAAATACCAGCAATGACAGGGCTCTTTGTGAATGGGCTCAGGGAAAAGATGTACTGTACATGCCAAGGGATTTCACTGAGTTCTTGATGGATGGGAAGGACAATGGAGGGAGGGACTTGTAAAGGATTTATGGGGGCCAGGATTAAGGGAGCGTGTGAGAATGCCGTCACTAAGCCGGCTTGGGGTAAAAGAAACATGTGGAACACTTCAATGAGACATTAACTAATGCTTGTGCACAGGTGCAGCTGAATGAAGCTAACACCTTATATCAGATCCTCTTCACATTGCCCGGGATGTCTGTAGATAAGCACATAGAGGTGGTGCAGACAGGGAGGCCAGGCGGAGGAGAAACCCCATTTCTACATTCCTTGTTCTCTAGACTAGAAATGTAGCTTACTCCACACCCAGAATTTGCCTGCCACCCTGTTAACTAAAAAAGAAAAAAAAAGCTCCCAGTGGGACTCTGGAATCTGAGACTTATCCCTCTTATCCCTTCCTGCCACTTGTCTCTGTTCCTTTTGGGTTGCTGACTGCTCTGTGATACATTGGGGTCTGAGTCAAGTTATAAATATGGGGGCTGAGAAGAGCTCAGTCTACCTTTGAGATTATGTCTCTCCAGGGAATTTATCTGTATAAAATGATAAAGCAGGCTAGGGATGTGTGAGAGAGAAAACACTTAAGATCCTATTGTGTGCCTGCTACTTTTATATGCATTGTTGCGAGATTTTTAAAGCTGCCCTACCAAGTACGTTTATCTTCCTGGTTTTAACCGTGAGAAAGCTAAGTACCAAAGAGGTTAAGTAAATTTCTAGCTCAAACTTTCAGTGAGAATTGTCAAAACTGGATTGAAAATCAATCTTTTTGGACCAAATTCTGGAACCCTATTTCTACTCCACTGGGTTTTACAAACTGAGTTTCACAACATGTTCATTGGTTATAACTATTATTTTGTTTTAAGGAAATAGAGAATTAAGGAGAATAGAAAACATCATCAGGATATACCCTCTGTATTCAGGATGTTTTATCATGAAACTGTAATGTGACACATGAAGATGTCTTTCTTACTGAGGGGCATAGGCAAACAGAGTTCAAAAGTTACTACACTGCACCCTGTTGTGTACCACCTATGTTTTCATCATCCTCATCCCCACTATACACTGTAGGGCCTCTAAAGCAAACCATAAAAATGAGCATTGTCCCTTCACTAATTTGAGCAGAATCAAGACAGACCTAAAGGGCATCAGGAAGTTACTGGTAGTTCAATGAAATAAATATTGTAAGATGAGATTTGTGGCCTCCTTTTGAGTTTTTCCTGGAACATATGAAGTAGAAAGCCTATTAGTTTTCTGTTATTTTCACCATTGCTAGTGATGTATAGAGTAGGAAAGGAAAGTAAGCAAGGGCAGTGAATAGGCTGGAAAATGCTACTGGGGCCATTGCCCATTTGCAGGCTACATGAATTTTTGAGTTTTGAAAATAATTTGCAGGATTGAACTATACTGTACCTTCAGGGAAGATGTATAATAAAGAGACATGGATGAAGGAAAAATAGAGGAATACAACAGATACAAAAAGTGATTCTAGATCTTGTCCTTCTCATCATTTATGGTCAAATACCCTGATTATTTTTAATTACAAAGCAGACCATTGAGCACTTAGAATACTAAAACCCCAGGGAATCAATTTAATTGGACAATCATTTCTGAAGTTCTCTTATAAATAATGACTTCCTTCACTTACACACCATTTGTGAATTCAGCATCACTATTTTGTACTGTTGAGAGATGTACAGCTCTTCCTGCTTCATGTAGCTAGGAAAAATCATTGAGCACTTACTATTCTATGCAAGGCACAGTGCTAGAGGCTGTGAGCTACCTGGAGACTTCACAGAATAGGGTGGAAGAGAATTCAGTTAAACAATCTAGTGAACATAAAGGAAGACAATTAAGGGCTAGACAAGAGTTTTATAAAAGTCTGCTAAAATAAATACCACATGGGTGGGTCAACTTAAGGAAATTAATAATTCTCAAAGGTTTATTTGATTTGTCTAAATAACTTATTTTTTAACAATGTTAGAATTATTAAAAAGTTGCAAATAGAACAGAAATTCCACATGTACTCTTCCCCCAGTATCTTCTATTGTTAATATCTTATTTGTCAAAACTAAGAAATTAACATTGCTATTGCTGTTTACCAAATTCATACTTTATTCTGGTTTCACCATTTTTTCCATTATTTTCCTTCTTGTTGTTGAGGATCTAATCCAGGATACTGCATTACATTTAGGGTGTGTTTAATTTTGGTATTATTCCTGAAAATTATTATTACCTTTCCAAGTTTGACTTTTTTATAGTAGGTGGAGGGAATAATATAACAGATGCTACCTGCTAGGATATTTGTCTGGATCACTGAAACTCATGTTATTACACCAGTCAGCTAAAGAAGCTTCCTTTGAAACTGGATAATATGAACCCATGAACAGTTCACTTTTTACCTCCAACTGGTCTTGAGAGATTTTTCCACATTTATTTATACAGATATATATATAATATATATATATAATATATATATATATACATATATATATATACACACATATATACATATATATGTGTGTATATATATATATATATGTATATATATATATATATATATATATATATAATTGAAATGGGATCTATAGCTGATTTAGCCCAATTCTTTCATTTACAACTATAAGAACTGAGGCCCAAAGAAATTTAAGAGACTTACCCAAGTTGACTTGATAAGTAACCAATTTGGAATTCATGTTTGGCTCTTTTCCTCCCTTTGGAGAGGCACACAAATCATTTCCAAAGTTCTGTAGCAAATAAAATCCAATTTTTATGGAGAACAGAAAAATGGAGAGAAGAGTTAGGGAGGAAGTAGAAGCATTAAGATATCCTCTTTCCTCTCTCTCCCCAACTTTAATATTATTTTTATCAAATATGCTCTCCACTGTGAAGAAGTTTAGCCATCTCTACATGTGTGGCCCTTGGAGAACACATTCTCTCAGGTGGATAATTACCTGTTCTCAACTTTCTACCACATCATTTCAAAGAAGTTGGGCAAGTCCAGTCTCTGGAATTCCTCAACAACTACTTCATATCTCACTTTGTTTGGGGCATGAGTGAGCTTTCTTTTTCTTCTTTTTTATGCTCTTTCTTTCTTCTCAAGTTTTGCTTTATCTGTGTTGAGTTTTTGTTAATATTTTCTTACATTACTAAGAAAACTAAGCTGTGGCCAGGTACTTTGGAAAGAATGTCTGTGAAAATCACAAAATGCTTCCTCTAATCCACTGTGATTAATTTTTCCATAAGAATTTTGAGTCTATTAGATTTGTTTTTATAGCAGGTACTGAAAAAGGATACCTGTCAGGCATACCATATATTTATTGTAGATGCTGTTGTTAACGAACTGAAGTCAACATATCACTTTTCAGTTTGAAAGTGGTAGGTATCAAGTGAATAACTGGGAACAAAACTTGTCAGTTGTGTCTGGAAAGCCATTGTTCAACACACACTAAATAAAATAAAGTACGTTGCTTTCAAAGAGATGAGAGCTCAGTTTTTTAAAACTCATCACCTAGCCTTACCTCACACAGAAACAAAACAAATAAGACTATTCTTTCTCCTAGCATGTGGTGCTCTTTAATAAAGAATGGCTTGATGTCCCACTAAAATTCAAAGGATAAAAATTTTCTTTGGGTGAACTATTTAGTTATGTCTAGATGCATAGGTGAAAAGCACATTTACTTTGGAGTCGGACACAACTAGGTTTCAAATACAGGCTTTTCATTTTACTATCTGTATGACCTTGGTTAAGTTATTTATTCCTTTTCAGTGATTCATTTTCCTCATCTGCCAACACTTCACAGGCCAAGGTGATGGTGAAAACTGAAAATGTTGAATTTTTACCTTCTTAGCATCTTGATGCATTCCATACATTAAAATGCTTTTAATGTCATGTCTCCCCAAATTATCAAATGGATAAAAGTCCAACATTGCATATTTAATCCTAGACACAATTTAAGCCTCCTCTTAATCTAGTTAATTATTCTAAGTCATATATACCCAACAAGGTTGTAAATATCTTGAAGTGCTGAGCCATAATATATGCTTCTTTTGTTTTGGTTTTTTTTATTGCATATATTGTTGTATCCCATACACAGTGAGGGACTGATGCAACAAAGAAATAAACTGAATTAAATAGGTGGAACAGTCTTATACGGACTATAGGAAACTTTCAATGAATAAATCCTCTATGGAATATAGAGGTCCCTAGTTATATAAAGGCTAAATAATAGCCCCCAAAGATGTCCATGTTCTAATCCTCAGAGTCTATACATTTGTTGCTTTGAATGGCATAACAGGGGTTTTGCAGATATGATTCAGTTATATTATCTTAAATGGTCTCGCTGGGACCAATCTAATCACATGAGTCCTTGGTGGACTTCTAACCTACAAACCTGTAATACAATAAATGTGTACTGTTTTAAGTCACAAAGTATGTGGTAACTTGGTACAGCAGCAATATCAAAATAATATACTATTTCCCTAGAATGCTCTTACATTTAAGGAAAGGTGAAAAGAGATAGAAGAAAGGAGATATCAGGGGACCAGAAATGCTCATGAATATGTTTTTTCTTTCTTTTAAGTTTTGGAATTTCAGCAAGGAGTTCAATGTCCTAAAATGAGAAGAAGGATGAGTCAGATTATCTGCTGACAGCAGAAGCCAACAAGGTCAGTATTCTAGTCATGAGCTCAAACTAATGGTCCGTGCAAGACGAGCCCTCACCTCCACAGGAACTTTGGAGACTGAAAATGCTTGTTGAGCTGAGGCCTAGGGAAAGAAGCAGGGTAGATTAAAAGCCTGGGACAGATAGTTTGGCTCAATCCTGGTAGCATTATTTGGGGCAAACCCCAGACTGCTTTAAACTTTCCTCACTTGTCATTATGATTTTAAATGTACTTTACCAAATGGGGGTGTCATAAAATTAATGCATATGAATTTTCAACATGATTTTATACACACAGTAAGCATTAAATAATCACTAGTCATTTTTAGTTATTATTTTTATTGGGAGACACTGGAGATAGAGCAATGAATAAAACACACACTATCCTGCCCTCACTGAGCTTGCAGTCTCCCAAACAAGAGTAATTTTAAAATATGTTGGATTTATTTAATGTTTTCAGTTAGTAACAAGGCAATTGAGTAAAGACAGTATAAACTGATTTACCATGAGTACATGTAGCCTGTAGCATTCATACTATTCATAGTATATGATCATTATGATAAGCATACATAAATATTTATTGAGTATTCCTGTTACATTATTAAGAGAATGGTAGCAGAATGTCACTGAATAGTGGCAGAAGGACAACAGGGGAATTATGATAGCAGTGAGCCATTTGGGAAAATGCTCTGTTTTGTCACTGCTATTTCTGTGGGCCTAAGTTCATTATTCCAAATAAATGGGTATCAAGATATCAACACAAACATACACACACAAAGTCAGTTCACCCAAGCAGTAAATTAGTGAAATGGTTTAAATGGAGAAGGAAGATTATTTAACTTCCCCAAATAGTCTAATAGCATACAAAGAATAAGCACTCTCATTCTTTTAGTTCTGCTGTAGAAGGAGGGGAGGATTACGAGGACCAAATGAGAGAGTCAGGAAGCAGGAAATTTTACGTCTACATAGTTTAGAGCCAGTACCAGACCATGCAAAGACAAGGAATAGGAGAACAGTTCTTTGAGAGCTAGTGAGTTGACATAAAAGTGGGGTTATTACAAACATTTTCCAAAGATAGCCTTGAGCAGTCATAGTAGACTTTGCTGCATTTGTACTATTAAAAAACTTAACCATTTCCTATCATTGAGTATAAAATTATATCTCATGGTGGTCTTCATTTGCATTTCTTTGATCAGCATTGCTTTGGCTATCTCTCTAATTTTGATATATTGTGTTTTATTTTTATTCATATTTCCTCTGTGACTCATACAAGGGCTTACAGTTGGGCTAAACAAAAAAATCCTGGGTAGAAAGACTGGGGAATGAGATGCTTTAGGAAATAAAGTCTTTGAAAGCTCTAACATATTCCTGGGAAACTAGAAGAACACACACATGCCCAAGCCTGGGTCCACATTTAAAAGGCTTAAGGCCTGGCCGGTGTGGCTCAGTGGTTGAGTGTCCATTTATGAACCAGGAGATCATGGTTCAATTCCAGGTCAGAGTGCATGCCTGGGTTGCGGTTCAATCCCTAATAGGGGGTGTGCAGCAGGCAACCAATCAATGTTTTTCTCTCATCGTTGATGTTTCTGTCTCTCCCTCTCCCTTCCTCTTTGAAATCAATCAGTCTATCTATCTATCTATCTATCTATCTATCTATCTATCTATCTATCTACAAATCAATCAGTGTAAAAGATTTGAGAAAGCCCTAAACTGTTACCTTTGGCTGAACTTCAGGCTCTATAATACAAGCAGATGTGAAGGTTAGAGCAGAATTGTGAACTATGTATGAGTGTTGAAGGTATGCCCCAACACATATAGAGTCTGTGCACAAAGACTGGGTGATGTGTATGTCCATGTGTATGCACACATATATGTGTGTTCCATTCATTTGCTAAAAAGCTCTGCTACATCACTAACTGACCACTAAGCAAATGGAACAGAAGCTTCAGTGGCAATACATGATAAAGAATAAAAACTTTACAAAATTAGTTCAGAAAAGTCATTAAACAA
Source organism: Myotis nattereri (assembly GCF_964212035.1). Lineage (NCBI taxonomy): Eukaryota > Metazoa > Chordata > Mammalia > Chiroptera > Vespertilionidae > Myotis > Myotis nattereri. The sequence goes on along the minus strand of NC_138087.1, from coordinate 37,460,440 downwards.
ACAGTAACAGCTACAGTAAACCATCACAATAAATGCTCAGGAGGGAGGAGCATCTGATTTATAGAATTATCACATTATAATATTCAAAACTTCCTGCTTTAAACACAAAATCACAAGGCTTGCATACAAAGAAATTTAAACAGTACCCCATATATAAAATATTCAATATAAAATGTCCCAGAAAAGGTTCATACATTTGTGTTACTAAACAGATTTTCAATTTTCCTATTTTAAATATGCTTATGAAGCTAAAGGAAACCATCAGACAGGGTGTCACCAAATAGAGAATATCTATAACAATATAGATAAATATAGAAATTACAAAAAAAAAAAAGAACTAGACAGAAATTCTGGAGTTGAAAAGTGCAATAGCTGAAATTACAATTTCACTAGATGGATTCAACAGCAGGTTGAGTAGAGAGAAGAAAGAATCAATGAACTTTAAGATAGGATAATTAAAGGAAACCAAATGAAATAAAAATAAATAATGCCTAAGAGACCTGTAGGATACCATCAACTACTTATATATTCATAATGGAAATCTTTGAAGGAGTAGTGAGATAGGAAGGAGCAAAAATATATTTGAAAAACAATGGCCAAAAACTTCCCATATTTGATGAAACATAATTTGTGCATCCAATGAATTTAACAAAGTACATGAATGCTAACACAAAGAATTCCACTCCAAGTCACACTGTAATCAAATTGACAAAATCCAAAGACAAAGAGGGAATCTTGAAAGCATCAAGAGAGAAGTGGTTCATGGACAAGGGCTCCTCAAAAACCATGGAGGACAGAAGACATGGGCGTGACATACTCGAAATGCTGAAAAAAGTTACTATCAACCAAGAATTCTGTATCTGACAAAATATGATTCAAAAGTGAAGGAGAAATTGAAACTTTCCAGGTAAACGGAAATTCAGAGTTCATCACAGCTAGTAGACCTGTCCTACAAGAAACACTAAAGGGAGTCACTTAGGTCTATATGAAATGATAGTAAATAGTAACTCTAATCAAACACAGCAATAAAAACACTGGTAAGGTTAACTACATGGATAAATATACTGGTAATGATGAGTATTAATGGACTTTTGGTTTTCAACTTCTCTTAACAAATCTTTAGAGAAGACTAAAATTACTATAATAACAACTGAAAATGGGGACATTAATACTCACCTTTCAGGAATAAAAAGAATTTTAGGAAAATATTATTAACAATCATATATGTCAACAAATTAGATAACTTATGCACAAAAATTATCAAAACTGACTCAAAAAGAAATAGAAAATATTAACACATATAATAAGTAAAAAGATGGAATCAGTGATCAAAAAACTTCTACAAACTTCACTGGTACATTCAACCAAATGTTTTAAGAATAGTTGACACCCATCCTTTCCAAATGCTTCCAAAATAGAAGAGAATGGAACACTTACTAACTAATTCTAGGAGACCAGAGTTACCCTAATACCAAACCCATAAAAAGTTATCATAAGAAGAGAAAATTACAGACCAATATCCATAATGAGCATAACTGTGAAAATTCTCAGCAAAATGCTGGAAAATGGAATCCAATAGCATATTAAAAAGATTATACTCCATGACCAAGTAGGAATTAAAGGATGTTTCAATATATGAAAATCAACCAGTTTAATACACCAGATTAATTAGAATGAAGAAAAAACCCACATGATCCTCTTGATCAATGTAGAAAAAAATATTTGCCAAAAATCCAGTATCCTTCTATGATAAAAACTAAGCAAACTAGGAATAAAGGGGAACTTTCTCAACCTGATAAAGGGCATTTATGAAAACACCTGGCTAACATATTTAATGGGGACATTTATACGCCCCATTAAATGGGAACAAAATATTGATGTCCACTCTCATCTCTTCTGCTCAGCATTATACTGCAAGTTCTCACCAGGACAATCAGGCAAGGAAAAAAGAAAAGGCACTCTTATTGGAAAGAAAGGAGTAAACACTATCTCTAGTCACAGATGACATGATTTTATATATCAACAACTGTAAAGTATCCACCAAATATTATTAGAGATAATAAACAAGTTCAGCAAAGTTATGGCATACAAGATAAATATGCAAATCATTTGTATTTTTATATACTAGACAGATGACATGATTTTATATACTGAAAACCCTAAAGAATCCACAAAATATTATTGGAGATAATAAGTTTGGCAAAGTTAGAGCATACAAGATAAATATATGAGATATATAAATAAATCATTTGTATTTCTCTATACTAGCAATGAAGAATCTCTTCATTGCTCATTGTGTACTTGATGCCTTGGTACTTTTGCCTATACTGTTCCTTTTGATTGGAGTGGCCTTGTTCTCTTGGCCATCCCTTCTCTGCCTGGTAAACTCCTATTCATAGTTCAGAGCAAATGTGACTCTCACTTCCTCTAGAGCCTTCTCTGACTCTCCCTTCAGTATCCTTAAGCTACTTTATATACTTATCAATTAAATGTGTGACCCGGGCAAGTTACTTATTCTGTTTAACCCTCACTCTCCTCTCTGCAATATGGGGCTAAAAATAGCAGTATGGTTGTCTATCTCATCAGGTTGTTGTGAGGATCAAGCAGGTTAAAGGAGGTGGAGTACTGAGACCACTGTGATTAATATTGCTCTTTGATAGATCTCCCACAAGGCAGTGGGCTCCTTGAGGCAGGGACTTGCCTTATTCATCTTTGTATCCCTAAGACATAGCACCCAGCTATGCACTCAGTGAACAGTGACAGACCCATCTACCTGGAAGGATGCTTCCAGATCAGCCTCTAACTCTCATTTCACAGATGGGTTCCCTGAGGTCCAAAGAGAAGGAACTTGCCTGTGGCCCACAACCAACAGAGGACAGGGCCAGGAGTCTGACACCAGAAAAATTACTTCTACTCTTTCTCATGCTGCTTGGGAGCTCACAAATTCAGAGACTCGTTTTTTTTCTTCCCCAGGCAAAGCTCTGTGAAGCCTATTGCAATGATTAAGTGACAGCAAGAAAGAGTTGCTCTTCCCCTGGGCAAGTATGGGTGATGGTAAACTCCGCCTGGGGCAGGATTTCTATAGGGCGATGCTGCAGGGGCTGCAGGGAACCACCAGGAAGCCCCTACCAGGCGCCAAATCGCACCCCAGACCACCTCCCCTCTGCGGTCCCATAAATCGCTGCAGAGGGTATGCCAGACTGGACCAATGTGTGGCTTTTTGTATCCTTGACAGTCATTCAACTGAGTTATTACCAATAGAACGTGAACATATGCATTTCACACATATGTACTGAGACCTCTGGAATTTGGCCAAACTCATCAGAATCTGAGACTGAGACAGAGTTCATGACCCAAAGATAAGACTACGGAGAGCTTGTGGAATACCTAATTTCCTTCACATTTTAACCTCCTCTAATTTTTTTAACCAGGGCTTTTCATTGGTTTGTTGTTTAATATTGAATGAACACTTCTGACACTTTTAATGGAGGGAGCCTTATATAATACAGAGAACCCTAATTTGTTAATGAAGTCTCTTGGATTTTAGTTCCCACTTTCCACCTAGCAGGCTCTGTGGCCTCAGGCAAGTAGATGAACCTTTCTGATGATCACTTCTCTTATCTGAGTAGTGGAAATCTATGGTTTCTAAGATCCCTTCAAGTGCTAACATTTTAGATACCTAAATACACCCCATCAAGCATTTAAGCCCTCAGGAAGTACCCCTCATACCTTTGTGATATTTACATGCTCCTGTGGCTGACTTTTGTGAGGTAGACCTGTTTGATGCACAAGGGGGAGTAAGGAAATACAAGATTGGCATTTGTTCTATCACAGAAGATTTCATGACATAGAAGAAAGAAATATTGATACTTAATTCTTAGTATTGCCAAAAACATTCTATGTGGCTATAACTTAATTATATAGTAAATATATAATGTTCTTAGCATAATGAATTATATTTATTAAACTTAAGTATATGTTAAATATATTTACTGCACCTTGGCCAATGTCTGTCTGGTACATAGTAGGTGCTTACTAAATACTAACTGTTCACCTCCGTTCTCTTGCTGTTTCTGCTTCTCATCCAGGTGGGTGAGCAGGTGGCTGCTGCCAGTGTCCATCACATTCTAGTCCTTTGTCCTTGGCTCCCTGGGACACATACATTGAGTTAGCCTCCCTTGCTTGCAGACAGCTGACCTGAAATCAGACCTTAGATAGTTTCCTGGGCAATCCTGTTTTGTAATCAAAGGAAGCTCACTTGTGACATTACTTAGTGATTATTTCAAGTTGGACACTACTAACAGATAAACTGAGTGGCTGGTGCATAGAATATTCAGGGTAAAAATTAGCTAGAAATGCCAGGTCAATTCAGAACATTTAATTCCCAAATGTGGATACAGGGGACAAACTATGGAACCTTCTCACTGCAGTATATTGGAACCTTCTCACTGCAGTATATTTTAGGCATTTAGGTATTTAAATGAGAATTGGATCTTCTGCCTTTTTTTCCTGCCCACTCTCTCCCTCTAACCCCCAGTCATTTTTCATGCATTCTTCATCCTACCCAATATATAGATTTCAGAGAGGAAGGGAGAGGGAGAGAGAGATGGAAACATCAATGATGAGAGAGAATCACTGATCAGCTGCCTCCTGCACGCCCCACATTGGGAATTGAGCCCGCTAACTAGGCATGTGCCCTGATGGGGAATCGAACTGTGACTCCTGGTTCATGGTCAATGTTCAACCACTGAGCCACATCACCTGGGAAACTTTTTGAAGCTGTTTCATTCTAAGCAAGCACAATGCAATTTATTGTTTTAGCCACAGGATTTCTTAGTCTCCTGATAATCCTGGCATAGCATTCCTTCCTGTGCTACTTGGAGATAATTTGCTCAGTAACTGGCTCACTAAGAAGCTTCAATATCACCTTGCATTTAAATAACCCAACCTGGCCAAAACCGGTTTGGCTCAGTGGATAGAGCGTCGGCCTGCAGACTAAAGGGTCCCAGGTTCGATTCCGGTCAAGGGCATGTACCTGGGTTGCGGGCACATCCCCAGTAGGGGGTGTGCAGGAGGCAGCTGATTGATGTTTCTCTCTCATCGATGTTTCTAACTCTCTTTCTCTCTCCTTTCCTCTCTGTAAAAAATCAATAAAATATATTTAAAAAATATATATATTAAATAACCCAACCTGATTCACAGAACCACAGGCATCTGGGGAGGAGAGAGGGACAGGAGAGAGTCTGCATCCTCAAATCCATGCAACCTCTTCTCTGGCAGGAGATAATCTGTCCCACAAATTATTCATTTACCTGGTAAATCTGAGAGCCTGGGTAATACATCTGCTCACCCTGCACCTGGAAGTTTCATTTTGGCACATGGATGTGGCTATTTCACCAAAAAGTTACTTTATTCTTGGATGTTGTAAGCTTTCCAGTCAATTTCCCAAGGAAATATTTAATTGAGAGAAGGATAATATAAAATAGATTGGAACTTCCTATCCTGAGGGCAGCTGGGAAGTGTACATTGCTTGCCAAAATGTTTTCTGGGAGAAATGTTTAAACTTAAATTTAACATGAGTGTAAGAATTACTCTCTTTTTCCTCATCCCCCACCTCATGTTACTGCAGATTTCTGAAAATAGGGAAATAAGTCTTTACAATATACTAAATGCATTTGTCTCTCTGTTTAGTCATATTCAGACATACTATTAAATAACATGGTGTTTTAATCCCTCCAAAAGTCAATTTATTGGCTATATGACCATGGAATGTTTTTACATTTTTGATAGATATTGTACATAACATTGGTCGGGTGGTTCAGTCAGTTGGAGAATTGTCCTGTATACCAAAAGGCTGCAGGTTTGATACCCAGTCAGGGCATGAATGGGAGGCAACCAATCCATGTCTCTCTCTCTCTCTCTCTCTCTCTCTCTCTCTCTCTCTCTCTCTCTCTCTCTTTCCCTCCCTCCCTTTCCCCCTCTCTCTTGCTCTCTGTATCTCCAAAATAACAAACATATCATTGATTGAAGATTAAAAACGTTGCACATAAAAGAGAAATTTCATATTTGCTTTATTTCATGAACTTATAAAACACTTAGTAAGTAGACCCCACAGAAATCCAGTTTTCTCTGTTGATGAGAAGGATCTGCCTTCTCTTTCCAGGGCAGAAGCCAGGAGAGTGGCAGGGGAAAGCTCTCCTTTCCCAGCTGCCCCAGACACTCATGCCAGACACCCAGGCACACCTCACACCCCACACACTGGCTTGGCAACTTAGGAACACTGCAAAGCGCCAGGACAAACTTGGTCAATACATATTAAATCTTTACACACACACACACACACACACACACACACACACACCCCACACACACACACACACCACACACACACACACACACACAGTCTTACATTTCCCCAGAAACATCCCAGGACATAGAGTGGGGGTGAATATTTTATTTAGGTGCTGAGCCCAGGAAGCACTGGTAGGAAGTTGTACAGAGTGTGTTCATGAACAGAGTAGGGTCGGAGCTCAGTGCTGCCAGGTAGAACTCGTGTTAGGTCGTCCAAGTTGTGCCATCAAAGGCATGGAGAAGGCAGGTGGCTGCCCACCTATTTCTATCTGCCATTCGTGGAGGCCCTCCCTTTACCAGAGCATTAACCACGCACTTGCAGCTTGTCCTGTGTCTGTCTAGCAGGTCCTCTCAAGCAGAGCTGCAGGTGCTCATAACAAGATGCCACTCGTAGGTCCTAAGAGCACCGGCAGCACATGCCGTCTAAGCGCTTGGGGTACAGGAAGTTGAAATGTGAGTGAGAGTAGCTGCGAGTGGTGAAGTCAGAGGAATACTCCCACAAGATGTGCAGGACACCTTCCCCTCTTAATTTTAGTTGCACAATCATTTACACAGTGCTTGTAGGAGTTAAACATTGCTTTAAATGCAGCCAAAAGCATTTTCCTCTGTGGATCTTCTTGCCTTTCTTTAGCTTTCCTGTTTTCTCCCATCCTTTAATGGCTAACAGTACACCCTGCACATAGCAGGTACTCAGTAAGTTTTTTTCTATAGCTCCTCTCTTCTTTCTCAGTGCCCAACTTTCTTCCAAATTCCACCTGCAAAACGGGGTTCCAGTCTCCCCTTGTCTCCCAATATTTTACAGAATCTGATCTAACTCCTAAGTTCATGAATTAGGGCTGCTATGGTTCCACAAGGTGTCCTGTCTTGGCCACAGTGAGAAGCAACTGTCTTATCACACAATCTTCTTCCAACTCCAGCTTCTCACTTGTGGTTCTTACTAGTTTAATTGCAGCAAGTGTTCTGCCTTCTAAATCGTAATAAAGTCCCACCAGTCATGCCCTCCTACTCCTAAACATTCAGTTCTGCCTTGACTCTAAGGGTGATCTGTATCCAGTTCCATCTTCCATTCTGGGACCCTTCTCCCATCTTCAGGGGTCCAGCTTTCAGCCAGCATTGCCCCTCCAGCCTCAACATTGACTGGACTACAGACTATAGCTTACATTTACAGGGTATGCCCAGTACTGGTGAGAAAATGTCTGTCTCCTCAAGAACTAAGAAATGAAGTGGTCTTTCCTTTTAAAAAGAAAGAACATAATTTGTTATTTTTGCCTCATTTGATAAACTAGATAAAGGTAGTATAAAATTCTACTGTATATTTCTGAATTCCCTATTGATTTAAAAGTTATATACTATGATTTTTTTCCACTCTAGTATATACTTTATAGTCAGCCTTCAAGCTATTGCAAAAAAACATGAAAAACTTCAGTGAGAGGCCTCAATTTCAAATCTACAGTTGATGAATTTTACCAACTTGTTGGCTGGTTGACTGGTAGCTAAATCAATGGCACCAAAAGCAAACAAGCAAACAAAACACAAACAATTCATTTATTTAAGGGTAGGAGGTAGCCTCTTCTGTTGTCATAGCCATCCCAAGTAAAGGCTGAGTGTTTTCCCTGCTAGAGGTGAGAGGTCCTATTAATAATGAATCAGAAAGAAAAGAGTTCTGTGCCCAGCTGGGGTGGCTCAGTAGTTGAGTGTTGACCTATGAGGAAGTCATGGTTTGATTCTGGGTCAGGTCTCGACCCTCACCTGGTAGAGGGTGTGCAGGAGGCAGCCAATTCATTGATGTTTCTCTCTCTCTCTCCCTCTCCCTTCCTCTCTGAAATCAATTAAAAAATACATATTTAAAAAAAGTTCTGAAAGTCAAAGGGACTGTTTGAGGTGCCCTTGTAGGTCCTCAGCTCTTATTGAAAGACCACCAATTATGTGTGAAGAGATTCCTTCTAATTCCAGGACTAATTAGTCATGCAAATGTGAACAAAGAGGTTATTTGCTTCTTAATCTGCAGAAAGGGACTAATACTGCCCTCTTCACCTAAAAAGGGTTTAGAGAAAACAAAATAAGATAATATAGGGGAAAATGCTATCTTGTAAACACAGAGAGTAACAATGATTGGTACTGACTTGTAAGGAGAGGAGTAGGTTTTAAGATTGTTGCTTATTTCCTCCACAGCAGCACTTGTTTCAGTACATTCTTCCTGAGTCCTGCAAAGGTATAGAATTTTAATTTCTGTTGGGAATGGAAGATCTGATTCCTTTTAGATTCTAACTCTGCCCTGAAATTCTCACGGTTGTTCTCAGCTAAGATGAGTGGAGTGTTAGGACCTGGCTTTGGCAGGAGTAAGATGTGGACTTTGCTCCTCAGGAGCCAGATGCTTAAAACTAGTTTCTAGCTACAAAACCAACCATGGTAGGGCAATTCCTGTTTCCCCATTAAAAGATGTATTTTATACATTGGTGATGCCACAATTACCTCTAACCATTGCTATAAGACTCAGGTACTTATTTGACCCTTGTGAAACTGGGTGTGCATTTTGTTAACTTACATAGCCTAATAAGAACTCTAGTCTTAGACTATACTCTAGTATGCATTGCTCACTTGTCATAGTTAAGGCCACTCTACTTTGATCAAACAATATGTATTAACTACATTAAGTGCTTACTATGAGCCTTACACACTCTTTAGGATTCTGGGGAGACCAGATGTGTTCTTGATGAATAGGCACGATACTTCTCTCTGGCTGGCTTGAGACATATGCTGAATTTGGGAGCATGACAAGTCTTGGTCCCCTTAACCAGAGATTCAGATTATTTTTGCCCCTGGACAATTGTTTCTCTTGTCCTGTGTTGAGGCTCAGAGAGATGAGCATGACCTCCTCTAACACAGAGGCAGTGTCCCCCAATACTTTTCAGGGTTTCTTCATTTTTATCATTCATGGACTCCTTTGGCAGTCTGATGAAACCAAAACACCCTTCTCAGAATAATATTTTTAAATTCATAGAGTTACAACGGAAAACAATTATGTAGAAATAGACTTTTGCCTGGCCGGGCATGGCACAGTGGCTGAGCATTGACTTATGAACCAGGAGGTCATGGTTTGATTCCTGATCAGGGTGCATGCCTGGGTTGTGGGCTCAGCCCTCAGTGTGGGGCATGCAGGAGGCAGCTGATCAGTGATTCTCTCTCATCATTGATCTCTTTCTCCCTCTCCCTTCCTCTCTGAAATCAATAAATATATATATATATTTTAAAAAAAATAGACTTTTATGTCAGTGACTTTAGGCTAAGAGCCCCTTTTTGATAAAGGATATGATACAACAATAATAAAAAATAAATTCAAAATGTTTATATTGAGCTTTGTTAGGCTTTTCTTTTGAAGAACTTACAGAGTTTTATTAGAAACTAGGGGCCCAGTGCACAAAGATTTGTGACTGAGGGTGGGTTCCTCAGCCCGACTTGTACCCTCTCCAATCTGGGAGCCCTCAGGGGAGCCCTCTCCAATCCGGGAGTTTCTGTCTGTCTTTGCAATCATATGAGCGAATTGTTTGAGACTTCCAACCCAGTTTGGTTTGTTACTCACAGAATAATAGAGGCATTTATTTTTTCTTTGCTTCATTGGTGGAGATTTTCTGGAAGTTTTAGGATATCTTCCCTTTAATTTTTCCTAGACAAGGTGTGGGCAACCTTTTTGTGAGTGTGTGCCAAAACTAACAAAATCTCTGACTCAAAATTCTTCTGTGTGCCAACCCTTATATTTTGAGAACATGTTACGCCTACTTGTTATCTCTTAAGGTGTGCGTATGTGAAGAACCTTGAAGAAATAATAAAATTCATTCGAGCAACTAAACACAGTATATGATAATGAAAAATACATTTATTTATTTATTTATTTATTTATTTAAATATATATTTTATTGATTTTTTACAGGGAGGAAGGGAGAGGCATAGAGTCAGAAACATGGATGAGAGAGAAACATCAATGAGTCGCCTCCTGCACACCCCCTACTGGGGATGTGCCCGCAACCAAGGTACATGCCCTTGACCAGAATCAAACCAAGGACCCTTCAGTTCGCAGGCTGATGCCCTATCCACTTAACCAAACTGGTTAGGGCACATTTATTTTTTAATGTATACATGTACACTGATAGTCTGACAGAAAACTTTATGACTCCGTTTGATATTATCAGTGGGACTTTTGCTGCTGCATCACTGATGACAGATTTTCCATCAGGTTTATATTTCGTGACCTTCAGAGATATGCATGAGCTACTACTTTCATCCGTCAGGCTACTCCTATTACGAGACTCAACAAAATTCATTACTGAGAACAAAGATTCACAAGCGTATGTGGATGAAACCAAAACACTGGTCGGATCTAGGAAGGCAGGGAGAGTTAAGGCAGAGGCATAGGAATTGCTCTTCCCCTCTCTCGTCAATCCATGTCTATGGTCTTTAAGATAACTTGTTATGTAAAATTATTTATTTATCTAAGATGCACCTACACTGAATTTATCTGAAAAATAAAAAAAGTTGATATTAAGAAAAAAATTATAAATGGAAGATTATAAGAGAGGGTTTCGCATGCCAGCAAAAGTTACTGTCATGCCATGTTTGGCACGCACGCCAGGGGTTGCCCACCCCTGTCCTAGACACTCTGATTTTACTTATGTCTCTCACCTTTTCTTTCCCTCTATCCCCCACTGCAACAGTAACTTGCTTCAGGGTCACTTTGCTCTAGTGTCTAGGACAGGGGTGGGCAAACTTTTTGACTCGAGGGCCACAGTGGGTTCTTAAACTGAACCGGAGGGCTGGAACAAAAGCATGGATGGAGTGTTTGTGTGAACTAATATAAATTCAAAGTAAACATCATTACATAAAAGGTTACGGTCTTTTTTTTTTTTTTTAGTTTTATTCATTTCAAACGGGCCGGATCCGGCCCGCGGGCTGTAGTTTGCCCACGGCTGGTCTAGGAGATCTGTCTGCCACCAGAATTATGATTCCCAGCATTCCTGGTGCTCCCTGCGCTCTGGGCTTCCGCTTCAGGTCCTGGGGCTGCCACCAGAACTACTATTCCCAGAATTCCTGGTGCTCTCCACACTCTTGTTTTTCCCTTCCTGCTCTGTCTCTGTTCCACATCCCCCCAAGCCTCCGGCTCTCCTGCTCTGCTCTCTGCCCGGCGATTGTGTATGCAAATTAACCCACCATCTTTGTTGGGTTAGTTTGCATACTCACTCCTGATTGGCTGGTGAGTGTAGTGGAGGCATGGTCAATTTACATGTTTCTCTTTTATTATGTAGGATATTTTAACATAAAGTATCTCATCAGTATAGACACAGAAATCTACCCAGTCCAAGAGCTGCCACAGTGGGGGGCCTCTTGCTTTCCCTCTCTGCTGCTCTGTCCAATGGAACAGACCAAGGTCATCCTAAATCTTGACTACTTGTCCCTTGAGTAGGGTCCCAGGGACTGAAGGTAGAGTTGCTGTTGTAAAAGCAGGAAATGAGAAATGTCAGAGATTGAGTATAATTGGATCTAAACTAGAAAGGCTGGAGGGGCTGGAACAGAGAGACTAAGCCAAAAGTAGACCTAAGGAGTAAAGTATGAATGTGCAGCAATGATGGGCGAAAAGTGATGTGGAATCCAAGATCATGTTAAGGGTTGATTTCTAATTTTGCTAGCTCTATCATGAAATGGCTCTGATATAATTTGTGTCTAAGTCAAAGGGAAATTAATATTTTTAGGTAATAGTAACAATATTTGACATTCTGGTACAGAAAACAGATATTTTATGTTTTGTAGATGTTAATAGAATTTTCCATTTTTGCAAACAAACCCTAGACATGAAAACCAAACCTAGACATGTCCCATAATTTTAGTTGTTCAGTTAGAATAGTGGATTTATTTATAATTTCTTTTTACTGACTTGAAAACTATTTTTTTAAGGCAACAGATAAGTCATCCTCCTTGAAATAGCTACTTATGAGTAGCATTAATTCTGTGCTTTGTTCTTCAAACTTCCTTTATTAGTCTGTCTTCACCAACAGAGCCACCTACTGATCATTATAGAAAACTCTCCAATCTAGAGTTCTTTGTCATAATGCTCAACTGCAGCCTGCAGGATTTCCTGGACAACTTGTCAAAACATAGATCGCTGCACCCCAACCCTAGAGCTGCTGATTCAGTAGGCCTAGAGTTTGGCCCCAAAATTTTCATTTTCAGCAAGCTCCCAGGTAATGTAATAAAGCAGAGCTGCTGACCTGGGAACCTCACTTTGAAAACCACTGCCTTACCATAATGTTCTTTCTTTTTTTTTTTTTTAATTAAATCTTTATTGTTCAGATTATTACATTTGTTCCTCTTTTTTCCCCCCATAACTCCCCTCCTCCCAGTTCCCGCCCCACCATCCGCCCTCACTCCCCACCCACTGTCCTCATCCATAGGTGCACGATTTTTGTCCAGTCTCTTCCCGCATCTCCCACACCCCTTTCCCCCCCAAGAATAGTCAGTCCATTCCCTTTCTATGTCCCTGATTCTATTATAATCACCAGTTCATTCTGTTCATCGGATTATTTATTCACTTGATTCTTAGATTCACTTGTTGATAGATGCATATTTGTTGTTCATAATTTGTATCTTTACCTTTTTCTTCCTCTTCCTCTTCTTAAAGGATACCTTTCAGCATTTCATATAATCCTGGTTTGGTGGTGATGAATTCCTTTAGCTTTTCCTTATCTGTGAAGCTCTTTATCTGACCTTCAATTCTGAATGATAGCTTTGCTGGATAAAGTAATCTTGGTTGTAGGTTCTTGGTATTCATCACTTTGAATATTTCTTGCCACTCCCTTCTGGCCTGCAAAGTTTCTGTTGAAAAATCAGCTGACAGTCGTATGGGTATTACCAATGTTCTTTCTTTTGAGAAGCATAGGCACAGGCTATACTCTATGCTTTTCAACAGCCTCACTGACCACAGATCAGTTAACGTCACACTCCACTCCACATCAGTCTCTTTTGCATACGAACACACACTTTCTTATGTAACTGCATTTTTGTAACATGTCTTGCCCAACTTTTACCTAAGACATCACAGAAAAAAAATTTTCTGCTTTTTCTTTTCATCTCCTTTTTTTTTCTTTTTTCAGTTGTAATTAAATTAATAGGAAAATGAACAGCCCAACATGGTCTGATAAGCATGACTAGCTAACACATCTGATTAAGCAAATAACACCACAAGTTTAGAAATTTGCCAATTGTCATAGAAGCCTTAGAAAGTGTTCAGTTATTTATTAAAGTTTCCACTGGCTTACACATCTTCTTTTAATTAAAAATATGCTTCCATTAAAAAGCAATTCAGAGTGGGAAAGTTATTTTATATTTTTGTTATTAAGAATATTTTGTTGAAAGCACAGAATAGTATAAATACATTATGGGTTAAAGAAATTTTGAGGAGCGCTGAACATAATTTCTAATCTTATTTCTCTGTGGAATGACCTCTAAAAAATATCAACGTATAAATGAACATTTGCAAATTATCCATTTATCAGTTTAGGGCCAACAATTCTCATACAAAGCTTTGATAATTCAGTTTGCGCACCTATAGAATTCATAAAGAGAACTCTCTTTATAATTAAAAAAAATTCAAGTGGTAGAGAAGCAGATCTGTGGTGCTTAATATTTAAGTAACAACCAAATGGGTTGTGAATCCGGATTACCCCATAAACTTGAGAGTAGTCGTAGTGGTATTTTTAAAGACTTTAGCTTTTTATTTTATCTCAGGAGCATTTTGAAAATAAAACCAAACAAATAGCTCTTCCTCCCAGTTGATTTCATCTTTAAAAAAAAAAAAATCAGGAGACAGTGATGCATGTGCAGGTCTCTCAGAACCAGAGTGGAGATCCATCAGTCATTTCCCCCAGCAGTTGTGTCTTCCAGACACTCAAAGAAGAAGTGTGTATATCCCTGCAGTGGAGCCCTGGGTGGAGATGAAAGAAGCATGGAAGGCGCCCTGACCCCACCTTTGTCCATGTCTCCACAGCCAGAGTGACTTTATAGGCCAAGTGAACAAATACTGGGGCCTAATTTGTAAGCTAATGCTTTCTTTGAAGTTAGGCAGACAAGTGGATTCAAAACAATTGTATGTGTAAGTAAAATTGGGCATGCTTCTTTTTTTGGAAACAGCCAGGACTTTTGACACAGCAGAGCCACAGGCATGGAACATTTATTTAGTAGGACCTCTGTGACCAGTAGTCTTAGATCTCTGGACCTCAGGGGAATAAGGAAAACCAGTTGGCAAACTGAGGTGTCCATGCTTCTTGTGTCTGTTTTAAGGTTTCTTCTTGTGGAAAGATGGTGTCATGATTCTGCTCTGCATTCAACCCCGAGATTCATCTTCTACAGCCCAACACATGATAAGGTATTGGTTCATGAAAAAATGAATAGAGCATGAAGGTATTGCAGACACACTTTACCCCAAAGGCAGGAGACCTTGAAGGAATCATGGAAGTCAGTACTCTGTTACCTTCTATTTCCCCTCGGAGGCTTAGGATAAGGGGCTCCAAAGATGTTGGGTTGTTTGTCTCTGGTTGGGAGAGATGAGACTCTGTGTGATTGACTGAGACAGAAGAATCTGGTTTTGAGTTGCTTCCTATTGCCCTGGGTAGAGTGCTCTCTCATAGGCTCCTAACACCTTGCTTCCTAGAGGCAGATGCTGCACTGAGCACAGAGGATGCCAATCATGTTGCAATCAATACAATTCAAATTTAAATTATCCAACATTATGCCTGCTTGAAATTCAAAAGCCAAACTCATCAGTGGCAAAGATTGCTTTATCTTATCAGTAAAACCCTCTTATAATCTGTTAGAATCATAATACTTGTGTACTTACTTCCCACCAATGCCCAGTTTGAATCATCTTCAAATCAGTTGTTTATGATAATCAAGAAGTCCCGAATGACCTCCGAAATCCTGGTCAAGCATGACAACCAGGGAAGCATGACAAACGCCTGCGAAGAGCAAGGGATTTTCCAGCATGGGTCCCTTTTTTTGCCTTCTCCCTTCTTTGCCTTCAAGGCAGGATTTCTACCATCTCTTGGTATTTTGGGTCACTGAGCTCTTCCTCTGCCTGCCAGCTCCAACATCCTGGCATTGATGAGGAGCCAGAGAGCCCAGGCAGAATACCCACACAGCTGTCTGTCCAGCAGGCAGTACATCTGTATTTATCACGGTAGGAATAATATCAGCATATGCAGAAAACATCTGCTGCCTCCAGGTCTCCAGCACCCAAGAACAAAAATAAGTCCAACCAACCTAATACATTTTCCAGTGCGTGTCCTAGAAGTTTGAAATTGTCTTTGTTTCCATTTTTATGGCCCCAGGGGGAAAATATCTATCAAATTTAGTATATGCCTTTTACTTTGTGGCAGTTTGAGATTCAACCATATCATCTGTAATGAAAACAAATCGACCTTTAAAATAATTTTTTTTTTAAGAAAAGAACCCTTTCCACCAGAGACATGGCCTGAACTAGTGCCAAAGATTTCAAGCTGGTAAACCAGCAAAGGAGTCAGATAAATCGGAATGAGTGTAACAGATCTGATCTATTTCAGCTCAGATTAACCTCTTTACTGTCTTCCACAGCCAAAAATCCTGGGTTGCAGGAATAAAAAATGTTTAATAGAGCAGAGCCTCAGGGGAAAAACTTGAGAGAGAGAGAGAGAGAGAGAGAGAGAGAGAGAGAGAGAGCGAAATTGCATTAAAAAAAAAAAAAAAGAGAGACCGTAGCTATACATGCCCAGACTATGGTGAGGATTGAGTGGGGGAGGGACAGGTTTTGTACCATGCCAATCTGAAAGGCAGATTTATTTCACTCATATATAATAATTCCAGATCCCAGTGACAATTTACATTACATTGGCAACAGCTGCTTATAGGTCAGGTAACAATCGCATTGAATAACCTCATAACAAACAACTGTGGATTTCACATTGGTGTTAATTGCATTTCATGCTCTTCGAAAGCCTCCAACAGTCTGTGTGAAAATACAGAACCAGGTTCTGTTTTCTGATTTTTTTTCACCTAGGAGAAAGCTTTTACACATCTTCAGAAGGAAGGTGGAGTGTGGGAAGATGATCATGAGTCACGGACCAAGTGGGTCTTTCTGGGCCAAGGTCTGTGGATATTTTCTAACAAGGGAGGACACCCATCCAAGTTTAAGGGAGAGGCAGAGATGTGTATTGGAGCCTATTCCTGGCTGAGTAGGTCTAGGACACATTTGTGCATTGTGAACAAGGAATTAACACATGGGGGTCCCCTTCTCTGTGTCAGTTGTGATGTTTGGTTGAGTCTTGCAACTTAAGTGAATGGAACAGTCTGATCTGAATCTGGGTGTACAGGCTTTGGGTGTTTAAGTGTCCTATACTGGTGTTTCTCACTCTATTTTCCCACCAGTTTTATTGAGATACTAGAAGCCTGGTGCATGAATACGTGCACAGGTGGGATCCGGCCAGAGGGAGGGGAGGAGGGGCCCCTTCCCCCAGCCAGCCAGCCCCATCCGCAATTGGGGTGGGGGTCTGATCAGGGCGGGGCCAGCCAGGGGGAGGAGTCACAGCCGGGGGGGAGGGACCGCAGGAAGTTGGTGGGCCAATGGGAGCCTGGGTCGGGCTGGTTGGCCACCGTAGGGTGAGTCATAGCAACTGGTTGTTCCAGTCATTCTGCCACTCAGGTCTCTAGGCTTTTATAAATATAGATTACTGACAAGAACATTGTATAAGTTTAAGGTATGCAGCCAAATGATTTGATATATGTATATGTTGTAAAGTGATTATCACAGTGAATTAATACTTATCACCTCATATAGTTACAATGTTTTTTCCTGTGATGAGAACTCTTAAGTTCTCACACTTTTCAAAGTGCATATGAATTTACCTAGATCTTGCAAATACAGATGCTAATTTAGCAGGTTTGAGTGAGGCCCAAGGTTCTGCATTCTTGAGAGCCCAGGTGATGCTCAATGCCATAGCTCCTCAGATTGCACTCCCAGTGCTGCATTACAAACCTGAGGCGTTTCAACAGATTTAGGACTTTACATGCTCTGAACTCGGTGGGTGAAGAGATGAGTTACATCAGATGGCACCCTTTGATGCTAAATGTGTCATGCAAAGGCAAGTTAGCCTAGTTTCTGTCTCCTTTACCTTATAATTCACTAGGATTTCTCCAAACAACTTGTACGGCTCAGTCATGAGCATTGTTTTAATTTTCATTGTAGAAATGTTCAAGTTTACTCATGGGCTATGACAAGACTTTGGACATGTGTTAAAGTCTGCAGCCCTTCTTCAGCTCTGATATTCAAAAATATTACTTAGAGACAGGAAAATATAAATTTCAAACATTCACACTTTCCTACTTGAAGACTCCATTCTCATTTAAATATTTATTGAGAAGGCAAAAAGTGTAAGAATAAGAACTGTAATCTTTCACTGCAATATGAGATATAGCATGGAATATTTTCACCTTATTCAATTCCTAGGGTTCTGTGATAAGATCAAGAAGCTTTGCATAAATTATTGTAAATATGTAATATTAATACATGTATTTAATTTTTGTTTGTTAATCTTTACCTGAGGATATTTTTGCCATTGATTTTTAGAAAGAGTGGAGGGAGGGGGCCAGGGAGAGAGAAACATTGATGTGAGGGAGACACATTAATTGGTTGCCTCCCGAACATGCCCTGACCAGGGTCAAGGATTGAACCTGCAACCCAGGTACGTGCCCTTGACCAAGAATTGAACCCAAGACCCTCTGGTGTACAGGCCAATGATGTAACCACTGAGTTATGCTGACCAGGGAACATGTATTTAATTTCTAATTTTTTAATGTATTTTTATTGATTTTTTACAGAGAGGAAGGGAGAGGGATAGAGAGTTAGAAACATCGATGAGAGAGAAACATCGATCAGCTGCCTCCTGCACACCTCCTACTGGGGATGTGCCCGCAACCAAGGCATATGCCCTTGACCAGAATCAAACCTGGGATCCTTCAGTCCGCAGGCCGACGCTCTATCCACCGAGCCAAACCGGTTTTGGCTAATTTTTAATTTAATTACTATATTGCCATATGAATTTTTGTTATAAAATATACATATTATCAGAAAATCTCCTATGACAAACTCTTATGATATTTTTTCATCCAACAATGCAAACTATTGCTTGAGAGGTGCCTGTTGAACAAAGTGCTGCTCTTCATAAGGTCAGTGAAAATTCATGACTTAGTGGGGAGGACAGAGATAAATACATGGGTTTGAGATCTTTTCATAGATAGTGAGAGTTGTGGTCATGGAATAGAAGAGATAATCCAGTGGGATCTTAGGGAATGTCTCCTTCATTCCCAGTTGAAAATATTCTTCTCTAACCGAGGCAATATGCCCTTCTTCTCTAAGGCCCTTCTCCATAGGCAAAACATTGAGCAAGATTATTCAAGTTGAAAGGGATTTTAGAGTCACCTAATGTAGGGAGGGTGAAGCTATGATTTATCTTCCAAACTATAACATTTTTGAAAGTGGAGTGAGGCAGAACTAATAATTATACTATAACAACAGATGCAAACTAGAACTTGCCTGGGAAAACCAGCATATGTGGATACCCTAAATACAACACTGCCTTCTAATGGGATGAAAATACACCCAAATGCATCCCACAGAGCTGGTCATCTGACCGCTTTGTTGAATATGTCTAAGGAGAAGGGTCCTCATTCCTACAGAAGGGAGCATCTCCCACCATTAGATTGGTTTAGTTGTTAGGATGTTCTTCCTACCTTTGGCATAGTATTTGCATAACAGTCCCTTAACTCCATGCTTCCGTTTGGGCAACACAGAGCAAGTGGCATTTGTTCTGCAGCTCATGTATGTATTCTTTAAAATACATATGGATAGCATTATATAGTGTGCTTTAAAATTTTACACAACTGGTATTATTTTCTAGGAATCCATTACGACTTACTATTTTTTCAGCTGATACCAATTTTGATACCTGTCCATGTTAATACACCTAATTCACACAACATAATTTTTGTATAGCATCCTACTGTATTTTATTTATTTAATCCCCTATAAAAGGATATGTTGGGAAGATTTACAATATCACGGTTGATTTAAGAATACGTTCTCTGTGCTTTTGTTATACCTTAAGTATGGTCCTTTTGTAGCATTTGTCATACTATCTTTTCATCATTATCTTTCCTCCGGATTAGACTGAAAATCCTTGAAAGCAGAGACAGTTTCAATTCACTCGTGCAGTCGTTCATTCCGCAAGCATTAAAGGGAGATTCACCTTCCAGGGAGTTTGCTGGGCAGTGGTCCCCTCCCCCCGCCGACCCGTGGTGTTGCTTCCTGGGGTCCAGTTCCCCTTCCCCGGCTCCCCCTGGACCCCCGCCTCCCAAACCCCTGTCAGCCATAATCCGAAAATATTAAATGGAAAGTGCCGAAATAAACAATTTTAAATGGTGCGCCATCCTGAGTAGCACGTTAAACCTCCTGACGGCCCACCGGACGTGGCCCAGCCTGTGCCTGGCGTCCGCGCTGCACGTGCCCCGCCCCTTAGTCACGTGGCAGCCGCCATCTTGGCTCTCCGAGGGGCCTCGGGCAGTGCCTGCGTCCGTGTGCCCGTCCCTCATGTTACCCGGTAATGGCCCCAACGCGCGCCCGGTGAGGCTGCCATGCGGACAGGCCACAGGGAGGCCGCAAAGGTCTTCCTTTCGGTAACGAGCTGCAACTTCTCGACTTCCGGCGTTTTGTCATCTCGCATCAGCACAAGGAGTGAGTACAGTGCAGTAAGCTCTGAGAGAGGCCGCATTGACCTAACTTGGATTACATTACAGTGTTACCATTGTTCTACTTTATTATTAGTTACTGTTAACCTCTTACCGTGCCTAACTTACAAATTAAATTCATCCTAGGTATGTATGGACTCTAGGAAAAAACATAAAATATACAGGGCCCGGTATTGTCTGTGGCTTCCGGCGTCCACTGGGGCTCTTGGGACATCTCCCCACAGCTCGGGGGGGGGGGGGGGGGGCACTAATGCATTTTTTCTGAAAGGCAGACACGGAATAGTTGCAGAATGGGGAGATGCAGTCCACAGCACATGTCAGGAGCTGGACTGTGGACACTGAGGCTAGATTCAGCATAAAAAGGAGGCTTGTTTCATTTTATTTATAATCAGGCTAACATTAAAACATTGAGAAACCACATACAAATTCAGGGTTCCGGTTTCTCCAGTGTAACTTCTCTGCTGAAGACCAGCTGGAGCTGCCAGTGGCCCCTTCCCGGGTGGGTGGTGCGCCCGCTCTGCTGGGCCTGCCTCTCGTGGGTGCCATCTGCCTGGGCCTCGGAAATCACGTTTGTACTACGTCACAGGGAGCACTCTGGGGTGACGTCAGACCTGGGGCGGAGCGGAAGGACCTGGGAGGTGTGGCGGTCGAGCACTGACATCTCCCCTTTGCGCACAGACAGGCGGCGCCGTGTTTAGTCTCTGGTCCGTGTTTCTGTCACCTTCTCCCTGGGTATCGCTCAGTTTCTGCTTTTCCTAAAGTGCTTGATTCATCATACAATGTTAGTTTCTGTCATAATTTCATTGTGTATTTTGACAACTCAAAATGGCCTCATTTATCCCATGTAATGTTTCCTCAAATTCTACCTTCTGTGATATTAACAACATCAATTTTCCTTTCTTTTTACTTTGCATTTTCCTGATGGATCTTTGCTCCTACTTTTTATTCAGAACTTTTTAGTCTCATTTTGTTTTATGTCTTCCACATATGATACATTTTTGGTTTGGGGATATTTATATTTTCATAAATAAATATAACCATTTCATGTTTCCTATCTTTGTGTTTTGGTAAGATAATTTAAGCAAATGATATTTACCTTATATTGCCTACTTTGTCCTGTACGTTTTCTGATTTGGGTGCTCTCATTTTTTTCTCAGGAGTTTTTGTTGATTTGTTTTGCTCTTACGGTATGATTATATTCTGTTATGTTTGGTTTAATTTTTTACAGTGGTGGTCAGTATAAAACATTCTGATTCTCAATGTATTAGGAATTAATGTCACATTTATAAAATGCATAATTAAATGTGCATTACTTTAATCATGGAAAAGACAAAGTAATACTATTTGGTATATCCAGGCCCTAAGCACAGACAGAGCAGCCATTACAATATCCATCTTTCATAGGGATTCAGAAGTGCAAGGTGACTCTGCCTAAGGTTACGCCACCTACTAAACATCAACTATGCTTCCACTCAGCTCATGGGGTTTGTGAGAAGTACCGGTGGAAGCTCTTCTTTCTCTCACATTTTTGTAACTCGGGGTCCAACAGAAAATGGATGGCATCTTTGTGTGGGAATTATACTTTCCTAATGAAAGAGTAATTATAGAGGTATGGGTACAGTTAAGGGAACCAACAAAGGATACTGAGGCACCTGGCACTAGCAACAGGGTCAAGGTGGGAATGGTGTTCGCAGAGTGTATTTGAAAGGTGCTGCTAGGGAAGAGAGGCCCCACACATCCTGTAGGCATAGGAGGATGCAGTGACTAACGTAATTGCAATAAATTTGAAAGGAGTGTGAGTCATAAATATCCCAAATACCACTTTTCTCTTCTTTTTTTTCATGGCATCTGCTCATGCTTCCACGTTGGCCAAACCCGACAGAGGCCTAACGGGCAGTGGAGCCCAAGTGAAGCAGTCTCTGGATGTCCGCCTCTTAGGGGAAGATGTGGTACAAAGTAAAATTATCCAGTGGCTTAATACGTTACATTGACCAGGCATCTCACTCAGAACATTGAAGAGCAGAGCATGGGGTAGGCATAGTTTCTACTCTGTGGGCGCTTCTAGCCTCTGACCAACCACCACGATATAGGTAGGTACACTGAGGCTAAAGAGAGAACTTTGACATTGTTTCAGGGCTTCTTAGTTGCAGTGTCTTTCTACTTGAAAACACTGTGGTAAAGTGCAAAGCACATGGGTATTCACGTTAGAGTACTTGGAAAATAAATCAGAGGGCACCACATGATATGTGTGGACTAGTTTCTTAACCTTTCTGACCCTCAATTCTCTCATCTGTGATACTTGGGTTGTTGTGAGGCTTAAAATGAGCAACTTTTGTAAAATACAAGGTTCAATGTAGGTACTTGCTATGAGTTTGTTCCTTTTGATTTACATGATGGCATCATGCTCAGAGCCTGGAGATGAGGAATGAGAGACTGCCTTTCATTTTACACACAGGATAGTGGAAATTCACCTATGGAGTTGCTAGTGTAGGTAGATACGAATGAATACCAAAGGGAATGAACAACATCTTTTGGAAATGATTAATCTAAACAAATATCTGAATTGTTTGAACTACAGCCACAGCATCACATCAGTATCCTCTGGGTTGATGTGGAAACACAACTGAATCTTAAATCTGGCATTGGCAGGTGGGAGCATCTATGCTGTCGCTCAAACTTCCTTTGCTCTTTCTTTCACTATAGCCCTTCGGTGCCTCTCTCGAGGCTGCACAAGACTTGTTTCCAACCATTTTTTCTCCTTCACAACCCAACACTCACCACACAACACACAGTGGATAAAGCTGACGTGGAAGGGAGGCACAAAATCTTCCAAATGAAATGAGAAATGTGAAACAATTGTTTCCATTCTCTTTTGTCATTTTTTGAGTGTCAGAATACCGACCCACAGTAGACAATGCCATCTTGTGGTTCTTGTGAAAATCATTCCTTGGAAAATTCAAGAAGGTCATTGTTTAAATTTCACTGCACATGTTCCTTCCTATCCTACTTTTATAGATTAAGTCATTATCCTCTAAAACTTTTAACAAAAACAGGAGACAGATTATTACTATAGCATCAGGTCACTCTTATATGGGAAAATCCCACTATGCTATCTTTAAAGAATCTTGGTACAGTTATGCATTTGTCCGAAAGATGGAGTTAGGCTGGCTCCTTGGTTTGTTTTTTGGGGAAGCAGTCATGCATCAGTTTGTAAAATAGCACAGCCTGCAGTACTGAGTCCCATGCCACACTGTCATCCATGTGTCAGCACTCTGAGTATTGAATCCTGTGCAGAAAGCCCTCATCCACACTCATCCAAAAAAGTTTCCTCTGAACTATAATGGGCACATAAAGGTTTCAGCAGCAGCAGCAGCTGTTTGGGCCACTTCCTGGTGTTATGTGAGTATTGTGGGTTTGGGTATATTTCCTTGGAACATAAAAGTGGCAGGTTTTGGTTTGTTACCTTTGATACCTCAGGGAAATCAAAACCAGAACTTATTTTGAATGCCAAAGTGATTAATCCATTGTTGCCCTCTGAGTTGAAATAATGACTTGGACCTCACATTTTATAATATCCCCTTTCTTTCCTTCAGTATGCTCTAGGCCAGCGGTTTTCAACCTGTGGGTCGCCACCCCTTTGGCGGTCGAACAACCCTTTCACAGGGGTCGCCTAAGACCATCCTGCATATCAGATATTTACATTACAATTCATAACAATAGCAACATTACAGTTATGAAGTAGCAACGAAAATAATTTTATGGTTGGGTCACAACATGAGGAACTGTATTTAAAGGGCCAGAGGTTGAGAACCACTGCTCTAGGTGGAAGGAACAATGGAGCATGCATGGCCCCTGCCCTTCCTATTCCTCAGCTGTCTCAGTCCATTCATCAGAAGTCAAAGATACCTTGTAATTATCATATCATTATTATGTTGAGTACATAATTACATAGTAACATATTATGCATATTAATACAGACTTGGTATTTTTTTTTTAAGTTTATTGTCACTGGACCCTGTATTATTTTCCCAAACACATAGATGCATTAGCAATAATCATGTGGTACACAGAATAGTTTCTCTGCAGCAATATTCTGTCTCTCTTCTGTTCAGAAGTGACCAGAAAGAGCACTAAAAAAAATTTTTACAGTATTACACAGAGCACTCTTATGTATAATAAACATACCAATTAATGTTTCTTTTATTGTTTATAACTCAATTCCAGGGGAATCTATTAAAAACAAACTTAAATTGAAAACGCAATTTTAAATTATTAATATTTAAAATTTAATTTGTCATATACTGGTATTAAAATACTTTGGTAATGTCTAGGGCCGTGGTCGGCAAACTGCTGCTTGCTAGTCACATGCGGCTCTTTGGCCCCTTGAGTGTGGCTCTTCCTAAGCCTTAGGAGTAACCTAATTAAGTTAATAACAGTGTACCTGCCTATATAGTTTAAGTTTAAAAAATTTGGCTCTCAAAAGAAATTTCAATCGTTGTACTGTTGATATTTGGCTCTGTTGACAATGAGTTTGCAGACCACTGGTCTAGGGGAATAAACTGTGTTTTGAAGGCAGTTTGCCCTTTTAAGATCTTAAATATATCTCATAAAATTTATTTATTCAGTAGATACTTTTTGAGGGTCAATTGGTCCCAGAAACTCTGTGAGGTGTTGATTATACAGAAAAGGTAAGATATGGTTTTTGCCCTCGAGAAATTTATAGTAATGGGAGGAACAAGCAAATAAGCAATTACAAACGCATGTGGTTAGTTCTGTAATGAGGAGAGTTAGGGGTTATGTGTATGAACATTGAAGCAATGCAGAAATCCAGTCTTAAAGAGTCACGGGCTTCTAGATAAAAGTGACAAAATAAAAGATGAGATAGAGTTCCAGTGAAATGGGTAAGGAATAATATTTCACCCATGTTGAGAACATATGCTTCCCTGGAGACTTGCACTAATTTCAACATTTAATGTAGTCATCTCAAACTGGTGTAGTAATCTCAATAACATTTTACTGGTCTCTCTTCCAATCACAATCACAGCAAGTTATTCTGTGAATATTGACAAACTGATTCTAAAGTTTATCTGCAGAGGCAAAAGACCTAAAATAGCCAATACATTGTTAAAAAGAACAGCCTGGCCAGTGTTGTTCAGTGGTTGAGTGTCGACTTATGAATCAGGAGGTTGTGGTTCCATTCCAAGTCAGGGTACATGCCCATGTTGTGGAGTCGATTCCCCAGTAGGGGGCATACAGGAGTCAGCCAATCAATGATTCTCTCTCCTCATTGATGTTTCTCTCTCCCTCTCCCTTCCTCTCTGAAATCAATAAAAATATATTTTTAAAATTAGAATAAAAAAGAAGAACAAATTTGGAAGACTGATGCTACCCAACTTTAAGACTTACTCTAAAGCTATAATAATTAGGACAATGTGGTGTTGGCAGAAAAAAAAAGCCAACTAGATCAATGGACAAGAGTAGAGATACAGAAATAGACCCACAAAAATATAGTCAACTAGATCTTTAACAAAGGAGCAAAGACAATACAATGGAGCAAAGATATTATTTTCAACAAATGGTGCTGGAACCACTGGATATACACATGTAAAAGAAATAAATCTAGGTATAGGTCTCACACCCTTTACAAAAATGAACTCATAATGTATCACATATCTAAATGTAAAAATGCAAAATTATAAAACTCCTAGAAGATAGCATAGGAGAAAACCTACTTGACATTGGGTATGGTGACAACTTAGATACAACACCAAAGGTAAAATCTATGAAAGAAATAATTGATAAGCTGACTTCATTAAAATTAAAAACTTCTGCAAACGATAATGTCAAAAGAATGAGAAGACCAGCCACAGACTGAAAGTATTTTCAAAAGGCACAACTGATAAAGGACTGTTATCCAAAATATGCAAAGAACTTGTAAAATTCACTAATAAGAAAACGAACACCTTGATTAACAATGTCCAGAGACTTAACAGACATCTCACCAAAAAAGATATAAGCATATTAAAAGATGATCCACATCATATGCCATCAGGGAAATAACAAAACAACAATGAAATACCAGTATACATCTATTAGAATGGCCAAAATCTGGAACATTGACAACAGCAAATTTTGGCAAATGTGGAGCAACAGAAACACTCATTCATTGCTGGTGGGAATGCAAATGGTAAACTCACTATGTAAGACAGTTTAGCATAATTACTCTTATGATCTAGAAATCATGTTCTTGCTATTTCCCCAAAGGAGCTGTAAACTATGTCTACACAAAAACCTGCTTATGGTTGTTGATAGCAGCTTTATTCACAATTGCCACCACTTGGAGCAAACCGAGATTTCCTTCAGTATGTAAATGAATAAACTGTGGTACATTTAGACAATGGAATATTATTCAGTGCTAAAGAGAAATGAGCTATCAAACAGGAAAAGACATGGAGGAAACTTAGATGTATATTACTAAGTGAAAAAAAGCCAACCTGAAAAGGCTGCATACTGTATGATTCTAACTATATGATACTAGAGGCCCAGTGCATGAGATTCGTGCACTCAGGGGGTTCCTCAGCCCAGCCTGTGCCCTGTCGCAGTCTGGGAGCCATTGGGGGATGTCTGACTGCCGTGGAGGCGGGAGAGGCTTCAGCCACCGCCCCTGTGCTCGCCACCAGCTGTGAGCTGGCTTAAAGCTTCTGGCTGAGCGATGCTCCCACCGTGGGAGCTCACTGACCACCAGGGGGCAGCTCCTCCATTGAGTGTCTGCCCCCTGGTGGTCAGTGCACGTCATAGGGACCGTTCTTTCGTTTGGTTGATTTGCATATTAGCCTTTTATTATATAGGATTCTGGAAAAGGCAAAAGCATGGAGATAGTAAAAAGATCAGTGATTGCCAGTAGGATAAATAGGTGGAGCACAGAGGGTTTTTAGGGCAGTGAAATTATTCTGTATGAAACCATAATAGTGGATACATTATTATACTTGTGTGATAACCCATAGAATGTAAAACATCAAGAATGAACCCTAATGTAAAATATGGACTTTAGGTGACAATGGTGTGTTGATGAGGGTGCATCCATTGTAACAATGAATTACTCTTGTGTGTGAGGTTTGTTGTGGGGATGGTTGTGCATATTTGGGGGTATGGGGAATAGGGAAACTTTCTGCTCAGTTTTTTTTTTGCTTAAAACTACTATAAAAATAAAATATATTAAAATTGCATAGAACTAAATACACACAAACATACACACAGAAGTACAAAAAATCTGAATAACATTGGTGATTTGTATCAATTCAATATCCTGGTCAGGATATTATCCTGTAATTTTGTAAGATAGTACATTGGGGGAAACTGGGTGAAGGATACATGGATCTATCTGTTTTATTTCTTACAACTGCTAGGGAAACTACACTTATCTCAAAATAAAAAAAGTTTATTTTTAATGTAAACTAGATCAAGACTCCATCCCGCTTAAAAGCATTTAATGTCCATCACCCTTAAAATAAAATCAGAGCTGCTTTCCATATTGTAGATGATCTTGTAAGATCTGTCCTTTGTCAGCCTTTCTAACTGTATCCTCTCTTTCTGTCTTTCTGTGGGCTGCCACCACAGTAACTTCCTTACTGCCCTTGGATACGCCAGGCTGCTTTCCTCTCTGAGTCTTTATGCTGTTCCTTCTCTAGGTTACTATAGGGCTGCCTCAGCTTGTCCATCAGTTCAAATGTCACTGATCATTTTATTTACAATTCCCTGCCCACACACACTCTTTCCCATTACCATTATTATCTTATTTATACTAATCACTAGAGACCCAGTGCACGAAATTCTTGCACTGGGGGGGTTGTCCCCTCAACCCGGCCTGCTCCCTCTCACAGTCCAGGATTCTTTGCTCCTTACTGCCTGCCTGCTTGCTGCTCGTTACTGCTGGGCTCGCTGCTCCTTAGTGCTTCCTGGCTCCTGGCTGAGCGATGCTCCCCCTTTGGGAGTGCACTGACCACTAGGTGGCAGCTCCTGCATTGAGCATCTGCCCCTTGGTGGTCAGTGCGCATCATAGTGACCGGTCGTTCTGTTGGTCATTCCACCATTCGCTTGATTTGCATATTAAGGTTTTATTATATAGGATAATTGGAAGCTCTCTGTAATCACATTTGCTTTTTCCCCCCCTACATGCCTAATTCTGCAGAATGCCAAGTTCCATGAGTTCAGGGACATTTGTCTCTCCACTATGCCCCAGTGTCCAGCTCTGTACCTGATTCCTAGTAGGTGCCTCGTAAGTAGCTGCTAAGTGAGTGATTTTTTAAAAATTCATGAATGTCTCTAAGAAGGTACTCATTAAAATAAGGGAGAAATCAACATAAGGAAGAACTTACAGCTTAGGGCCTTCACAATGCAGCTACTTAAATTGAAATTTCACAGAGAACTAATAGTTTTAAAGGAAGGAAAATGAGTTGCTTGGTAAGAACCCAAATCAGTTTCCCAGTTTTTCTGAACATGTGTAGAGGTGATCTGAAAAGTAATGAACTCCCTATGCTCTGAGTCTGAGAGTGAGGTCAAGGTACTTGCAGGGCAAATAAGGCCCTGCAGTCTCCCAAGATGAAGATCCAAGGTCAAGAAGAATTACAACTCATGCATTTTGGGGACAGAGTTGTAGGATGTTTTGTTCTAGTTCATTGTTAAATCTGTTTTGCCTGCTGTTAGTTTGATAGCTCCCTCATTTCACTAGGTTTGGTACCTGGGGACTATGAAAGAATGGTGAAGCATGAAAAAAAGACAAAATGCCCAACTTTTGGATAAAATGTGCTTACTCCCCACAGCGGCAATTTGGGCTGACTCCATCATGTGAGAATTGTTCTGAAAAGCTCGGAAGAGCCGTACTCACCTCTCCACACTCTTGTGTGTGCTGCTGCAGACAGGCCCCTGGCTGGACTAGGAGTGGTTTTTCCAGCTCCTACTCTCTCAGTCAGTTTGTGCTTTTATAACAAGATATTATAGACCAACTAGCTTAAACAATATAACTGTATTTCTCACAGTTCTAAACGCTGGAAAATTCAGGGTCAGTGTGTTGGCCAATTTGGATCCTGGTGGGGGACCTCTTCCTGGTTATGTCCTCATGTGCCGCTCCAGCACAGCCAAGGGTTTGGTGAGCCTGAGGAGGGTAAGTGAAGGATTAAAGAAGACAGACAAGAGAATACAGCTGGGGCTCAGTGGATCTCCCATGCTTGGATGAGGTCACTGAAAGACCCAGCCTGCAAGCGGAGGCTTTATTTTATAGTGAGATGAAAACAAGGGTAGTGGTCAACATGTTTACAATGTTCTTGTGAATTTCACCTTGTTTTGGCAGCACTTGCTGCACCTCCCACAGCCCTTAGCTACCTAGGAAGGAACTAGGGAGGGCTATAAGTTTAAGCTTAATTATGCTAAGAGGGCTCTGCCCTCCAAGTTGGGACTTGTTTGTGGCCCTGTCATCGGTCAGTCTGATAGCCACTCCCTACATCCTCATATGTTATTGAGAGAGGAAAGCAAGTACCCTGTGGCCTTTCCTTACAAGGGTACTAGTCTCATCATGAGGGCTCTACCCTTATTACCAATGACCTCCCAAAGCCCCCCTACTCCAAATACCATCACATAGGGGATGAGTGTTTCAACATATGAATTTTGAGGAAACACATTCAGTCCATAGCACCTGCCAATCTCACCTTATATCTTCTGCCTACTATGTGAGTTTGGCAAAGTATAATTTCTCAGTCTCCTGCTCCCAGCTGCATCCTGGGAATAGATAAACATGAGCCTTTAGTTAGAAACATCAAACCATCCCAGTGGTGGAACAAACCTTCACAGAGCTCTGGGTTGAGAAAGGGTTCTCTACTGATGGGTAGAATTTCAGCACTCTCAACACTTCCTTCTTCATCAACAGAGTTTAATGTGTTTTTCTTGTTGGCTTCTTTGTAAGATAGAATTAGAAAAAATTTTGAAAGATTTATTCTGCTCTAAAAATAAAGTTTGAAAACTGTTCTACCTCCCTCATGATTCTTCTTCCTTTTTCGTGGTGTAATAGCCACACTGTCTCAGTTTTCTTTTCTGGACACCCTTCATGATCCAAATTTCCAAACATTGGAGGCCCCCCAGGTTCAGTCCTTGGCTCTTTTTTCCTTCTCACTCTCTTAGTGTCCTATCCAGTTCCTTGACTTCAAATACCATTTAACATGCTGACAACTCCCAAACATATTATTGCCAGCCCTGACATTGCCTCTGAGCATCAAACTACTCTATCTAGCAACCTCTGAAGGTAGTCTACTTGAATGTGCACTAGACATCACAAATCTAACATGTCCAATAGTGAACTTTTGATTCAGTCATCCAATCTGAACTTATATTTTTGACTTTTCTCCATCTCATACTTCATACCTCATCCCTAAGCAAGTCCTGAATCTGCTCTGCCTTCCAAATCTGCCTCATCATTTCTCACCACCTGAATGCTCTCATTCCTGTTTTTCTGCAAGAGAATCCTGTTTTCTTTATTTGTACTCCCGGCCTCTTCATTCCCCTCAGAGAATCCAGAGATATCATTTCAAAATATAGATCATGTCATAGTGTTTCCTTGCACAAAACTCTTGAGTGACATCTCATCACATCTTACATAATAAAAGGCTAATATGCAAATGACCAAATGGTGCAATGACTGGTCACTATGATGCGCACTGACCACCAGGGGGCAGACACTCAATGCAGGAGTTGAATTCTGGTGGTCAGTGTGCTCCCACAGGAGGAGCACCGTTCAGCCAGAAACTGGGCTCACAGCTGGAGAGCACAGCAGCAGTGGTGGGAGGCTCTCCCGCCTCTGTGGTAATGCTAAGAATGTCCGACTGATGGCTTAGGCCCACTAAGCTGTCAGTCGGACATCCCGTCAGGGCTCCCAGACTGTGAGAGGGCACAGGGCAGGCTGAGGGACCTCAGCACAGATTTCATGCACCAGACCTCTAGTCTATATAATAATGAGCCAGGGTTGTAACGACTGATGGCTCAACCACACCAGAAGTCAGCACTGACTGCCTAGGGGGCTGCAGATCAGGCCCCGAGAGAGGCCTGCAGAGAGAGAGGCAGGGTCTAATAAATAGCCTCTGTGGCAGCCATTGATCAGAACTTGGCTCTCTTTCTCTCCCAGTCTGGCCAACAACTGTGCCTCCATTTCTCTCCAGGCCTTTACCGGGGCTGCTGATCAGCCCTGCCTTTCTGATCAGGCCTCATTGATAGGCCCAGAAATGCTGACTGGCATAGAAACCAATCAGAACCAAATCTGGGTGAATGTAAGGAGCCAGTGGCTGCCTAGGAGGTGGAGCTTTTGACGCTGACTGGCATAGAAACTGACTAATCAAAACAAAATCTGGGTCAACTGTGAGGAGAAAATGGCTGCCTAGGAGGCAGAGCTTTTGATGCTAACTGGCATAGAAACTGACCAATCAGAACCAAATTGGCAATTGGGAGCAAGATCAGGCTGGCAGGGGAGGGCAGTTGGGGCAACCAGGCAGTTGGGGAAACCAGGCAACCAGGCTGGCAGGGGAGGACAGTTGGGGGCGAGATCAGGCTGGCAGGGGAGGGAAGTTGGGGGCTTGATCAGGCTGGCAGGAGAGGGTAGTTAGGGGCAGTCAGGCAGGCAGGCAGAGAAGTTAGGGGCAATCAGGCAGGCAGGCAGAGGGGTTAGGGGCAGTCAGGCAGGCAGGCAGGTGAGTGGTTAGGAGCCAGTGGTCCCAGATTGTGAGAGGGGTGTCCGACTGTCTGCCCCATAGGGATCTGGCCTAAACCAGCAGTTAGACATCCGCCGAGGGGTCCCCGATAGGAGTGGGTGCAGGTTGGACTGAGGGAAACCCCCTCCATGCACTAATTTTGTGCACCAGGCCTCTAGTAGTAAATAAAAACCCAAGTTTTTCCTCAAATGATGTGGCCCTACTCCTTCTTCCATGAGTCCTCATCACTGTCACTTTTCTGTAGCTGATTGCCTCCCTGCTGCCCTCAGTCACACCATGCATGGTCTCCCTCCAGTCTTTGCACCTGCCTCTCTGACCTGAACCATGCTTTCCCCAGGTATTCATATCCCTTTTCAGGTCTCTACTGTAGTGTTAGAGCGACCATTCTCAGCCCCCAATCTAAAATATCAAACCCCATCCCCATCACTCTCTGATCCATGTACATTTCTTGTTAATGTTATAGAAGTCCGATGTTATACTTCATAATCCTTTACTTATTTTCTGTCTGCCCCACTAGAACGTAAGCTCTATGAGGGCAGAGATTCCTCTTATTCACTCTTGTATCATCAGCCCCTAACGTGGTATTTTATATAGAATAAGTACCTAAGAAATAGTTGCCGAATAAAAGAATTCTCTCATTTGTTCAGATAATAAAACTGAGGCCCAGCAGATAGACGTTCAGCATTTCCTTCTCTTTCCTGGTTCTTTGAGAAAACTAGTGTTTCTGTAGGCAAGAGGTGCAGAACTTTATAAAGACCCTTAGTTCTTCACTAACACAAGATAGTTGAGACAACATGCAAAGCAAAGTTAAACAACTCGGAGGCAGAAGCTGTGCAGCAATGCATCAATATTGAGATGCGGTGGTCTGAGAGGAGCATTCTTGGAGGTGAAGTGGGCTAGAGGCCACATCCATTTGTTCCTTGTTAAGAAAAAGGATATGGATGCCCAAGTACTAGTATTTAAATAGGTGGCCAAGAGTTGGATATTTAGGACAAATGTTAGATATGTGTGATATACATGCCATCCTACCTCTAGTGTTACATCAACTGCTTATTTAACATTATGATGAAACAATTTATGAAAAAAATCTACACTAATAAAAGAGAAACATGGTAATTGGTGTACGACCGCTACCCTTCCCATTGGCTAATCAGGGAGATATGCAAATTAACTGTCAGCCAAGATGGCGGCCGGCAGCCAGGCAGCTTGAAACTAAAATGAGGCTTGCTTGCTTCAGTGATGGAGGACTCCAACATTCCCTGCCAGCCGCCCGCGGCAGGCCTCTGAGCTGGCAGTTTCAAACATTGTAACAAATATAGATGGTAATAGACGGTAAACAACACCCCAGAAACCAGCTTTCAGCCGGCTGGGATCTCAGAGCTGGAGTTGATACAGAGTTTCGAGAACCGAAACAAACCAGATACCTGCTTTCAGGAGCGGAGGCCTAAGAGCTGGAGCCTCAGAGCTAAAGCTGGCCCAGAATAAAAAAAAAAGAAAAGAAAAAAAGGAGCGGTTGGGAGCTTCAGGCCCAGCCTGAAAACAGCCCTCAGCCCCTCACCCAGGCTGGCCAGGCACCCCAGTGGGGACCCCCACCCTGATCCAGTACACCCTTCAGGGCAAACCAGCCAGCCCCCACCTGTGCACCAGGCCTCTATTCTATATAGTAAAAGGGTAATATGCCTCCCAGCACTGGGATCAGCAGAGCTGAGAGGCCTCCCGGCACCGGGATCAGCGTGAGAGGGGGCAGCGCCAAAACCCCCTGATCACCCTGGGGCTCTGTGTGTGACAGGGAGCGGGGCCACAACTTCCCTATCCGCCCTGCTCTGTTCGTGACAGGTGAAGGCGCCCCAACCCCCTGATTGGCCCTGCTCTGTGGGTGATAGAAGGCGGCGCTCCAACACCCCCCCCCACCCCCATGGGCCCTGCTCTGTGTGTGATGGGCTAGAACCATAACCTCCCCATCGGCCCTGCCCTGAGTGTGACAGTGGCGGCGCCCCAACCCTCTGATCGGCCCTGCTCTGTGGGTGATAGAGGGCGGCGCCCCAACCCCTTGATCTTCCCTGCTCTGTGTGTGACAGGGGGCAGTGTGCCAACTCCCCTGTTGGCCCTACTCTGTGAGTGACAGGGGGGAGCTCCTCAACCCCCTGATGGGCCCTGCTCTGTGTGTGACAGGGAGGAGCTCTCCAACCCCCTGATCGGCCCTGCTCTGTGCGTGACAGGGGCTGGTGCCGCAACCTCCCCATCGACGCTGCCTTGAGTATGACAGGGGGCAGTGCCCCAACCCCCCAATTGGCCCTACCCTGAGTGTGACTGAGGGTGGCATCGCAACCTCCCAATCCGCCCTGCTCTGTGCATGACAGGGGGCGGTGCCCCAACTCCCCAATCGGCCCTGCTCTGAGCCCGACCAGGGGCTGCACCTAGGGATTGGGCCTGCCCTCTGCCACCCGGGAGCAGGCCTAAGCCAGCAGGGTGTTATCTCCCAAGGGGTCCCAGACTGCAAGAGGGCACAGGCCGGGCTGAGGGACCCCCCCCCCCCAGTGCACAAATTTTTGTGCACCGGGCCTCTAGTGTATATATAAATACACATACAGATGTAGGTAGGATAGATATTTTGTTCTCCTTTTAAGGACAATTGCTTTATGAAGAAAATAGAGTGTACTAATTTCTTAAACCAAAAAATATTTTTAAAAAGATCCTTCCTTCCAATGCACCTGTCATCCTGTGGGCATTCCTCTATAGAGTAAATAGTGGAGATGCCCAATGGCAGATCAACTGGTTGTGTCTGTTAAATCATCAATGAGTTTGTTGATTTGGATGCATCAACTTGTTGGCCTTTAACATTTCCCCAACAGACTGTTTTTTATAATCTATCCGTCCCACCTTCATGCATACACATAGAGACCTTCACACTACACACTCACTCCAACTAATTTCCATTTGAAAGCAGTTGCTTGGACAAGTGTTAATGGAAGTCATAGTTTTTCTGTGAAATACTGTGACACAATGGTGGGAGTCCAAACAAAAGCAATCCTGAATCCTGAAGTAGTACACTAACATTTTAATTAAAGTCCATGAAGAGAAACAGTTTTCTTCCAGAAAGCTTGTTATTATCAAAGCCTACTTACTTCTGGAGAAGACAAGTGCTGAGACACTTGTAAACCATTGAACTTGACAAGGCTTGACTTTGAAAACTGGGTTCAGTATGTCCTTCTGCAATAGAGACACTATCACAAAAGGATAAATGAACAGAGACCGTCAAACCTTCTGCCTTCTCATTTTGTTCAAGCTTTATTCTTTTTTTTTTTTCAGAGTTCAATTCAATACCCATCTCCTGTGACCAGTCTTCCCCTATTGCCAGCCCATGTAGAAATATCACAATCTCCTGAGCCCTGGTGTTGAAGTGCAACAACACTACTTTATACAGGTATGCAACCTTCAATTCCTTGATGATGAAGAGAGCTTCTCTGCTTATCTTCCCATTTTACAGTATGTTCTGATGAAAGGCTTGTGTTAAAATATAAATAAATAATTTATACACACACACACACACACACACACACACACACACACACATACACTGGAGGCCCGGTGCACGAATTTGTGCACAGGTGGGTTCTGGCTGGCCTGCCCCGATTGGGGCCGACCTGGCTGGGCTGGCCAGGGGGAGGCTGTGGGAGGTTGGCCGGCCAGCCCCGTCCCTGATTGGGGTGGGTGGGCAATTGGGGGTGGGGCCGGCCGGAGAGTGGGGCTGTGGGCGGTTGGCCGGATGGCTCCACCCCCGGTAGGGGTTGGAAGGCCAACTCGAGGCAGGGCTGCGGGGGGGGGGGGGGGGAAGCTCCTGGAGAAGACCCACTGAGCTGGAGCTGAGCATGAGCCCCAGACTTCCCAGGAAGGATGGCCTCAGCAAGGAAACAGAAACCACCAAAGGCCCTGCAAACAGGCCCTGAGCTCCCTTTGTCCAGGTGGACTCAGAGCTGGTGTCTCTGTTTGTACATTAGACACAGCCCAACACTCGCCTTTGTCTGTTGGTCAAATCCATTGCATCGAAAAACTTGTTCCCCTTCTTCTCTTTGGGCCCTTACAACAAATACAGGCCGATTGGAAGACATGGGCCCTAGTGGCAGAGCCAGACCCCATGATCACCCAGAATTTAGGCCTAAGACAATTGAGTAGCAATCTCCATAGAACAGAACACACTGTTTTAGAGTCTTAATTCTCCCCTAAAATATGCCCAGCTGCTCCTCTTTAGCCGGGATAGACTGAACTAAGGAACCAAAGACCAGGTTTCCTTTGAGGTGGGATCCACCGGGAGCCAGCTGGTGGCAAGGCCCCTCATAGGCAGCTGCCTTCCCCCAAAGCTTAGTGTGCTCTGAGCTGATCCGTTTCTGGCAGTGCTGGGTCCTGGGCTGCTGGTTGGGTGGCAGGTCCACAGGGTTACTCTCTGCCACCTTCCTGACCTCCCAAACAGTACCCTCCAGCCCAGCGCACCAGGTGGCTGTTGCTAGAGCCGGGTCTTGGAGAGCAAAGGAGCTGGCCCGTGCTGAGAGGGACCCACAGGTGGCCAGGCTGTGCCCCCAACCCCGCTTCTCAGTCTCGCTCACGTGGATCAGGCCAAAGCCTGCTGCCCAAGACTGGCGCCACATGGGGAGGGTCGCAGCCAGAAGAGGGACACCTTGACTTGCCAGCTTTGGTGACGATTATCTTGGTGCCCAGCTGATTGAATTTGTCCCACAGAGCCTTCATCTCAAGCTGCACGCTCACGCTGGCCACCTTTGCGTTCGTTTTTATCAGCGCCTTGGCAGCAGCTGCACAACTGGCCCCAGGCCGTCGGGCTCGGCAGCAGTACTGGTCATGACCCCTGCGGCTGGAGTGTCATAGCAACTGGTCATTCCGCTATAATGGTCATTGGGCTTTTATTATATACTAGAGACCTGGCACATGAAATTCGTGCACAGGTACGGTCCCTAGGCCTTGCCTGCAAACAGGGCCATCTTTCCCAGCCCCCCACCATCACCCACCTCCGGTTTCCTGTTTTTCATTGGGCGATCGGAGCCTGCCAGCCAGGGGGAAAGACCAAGAGGTCGGCCAGCCTGCCCCTGCTATGGGTCGCCCTCTGTGTGTGGGGTGACCGGCAGGGCAGGGGCTTTGGCCTGGCACTGCCTGCATCCCCAGCCACCCACCCTGGGTTCCTCATTCACCGTTGTGTGATCGGAGCCTGCCAGCTGGGGAAGGGGACCAAGAGGTGGTCAGTGTACCTCATAGTGACCCGTCGAGCGGTCGTTCTGGTTGTTCCACTGTTACGGTCAATTTGTATGTTACCCTTTTATTATATATGACTTAGCATTCTCTAGGACTTCATACAGGTTATAGTGTATACAGAGCAATGGTTCCTGACCATGGCTGCCCATTAACATCACCTGGGGAACTTTTAGAAAATGCCAATGCCTAGGCCTCAGCTTTAAGGATTGGACTGAATTGGTTGAAGGTGGAGCTCAAGTAGAAGTAATATTATTTTTAAAAGTCCCCAATTGCTTCCTATTTGCAACAAGTGTTGAAATAACTTGGTTAGTGCAGGTTTGAAAGAATGTTTTATTACCTAGAAATTGTTTCTTTGTCTTTTAAAAAACAGGATTAACAGTGTGTACTTCCCTGGGTTGTTATTCCCAGATGGGATCACATCTTCCCTATTTTGAAGCCTTGTCACCTTAGACAACTTCTTAACCTCTCTAAGACTTAGATTTCCATTGGGGAGTTTAAAAGTATCAACACAATGATAAGGAATAAATGAGGTAATATTTGAAAAGTACTCAGTCTAGTGCTTGGAATGTATCTGCAGTATGGTAGACTCTAAATAAATCTTAATTCTTTCCTCTCTTTCCCTTCCATCTGTGGCTATACTCTAACCCAGCCGTGGGCAAACTACGGCCCACGGACTGGATCCGGCCCGTTTGAAATGAATAAAACTAAAAAAAAAAAAAAAAAAAAAAAAAAAGACCGTACCCTTTTATGTAATGATGTTTACTTTGAATTTATATTAGTTCACACAAACACTCCATCCATGCTTTTGTTCCGGCCCTCCGGTCCAGTTTAAGAACCCATTGTGGCCCTCGAGTCAAAAAGTTTGCCCACCCCTGCTAACCTGATCCCTATCCTTGTGAGCTAAGCCTTTGATATTTAGTAACCAAATCCCTCCAAAGGAGACCACATCTGATTTAGCTATGGTGAAATAGAACATGGCATGTGTACTTGTGTGATAAAAAGTACAGTTATAGATATAGTTAAGAAATCATTCTTCTTCTAACTTCTGAAGAGAAACCTTGAGGGGACAGAACCTGTAACCTTGGATTTAAGCATTGGGCAATGCCAGGCACCTCAGAGAAATTACACAACTTCTACTACAGTCATAATAAACTTTGACTTTATTCCAAGTGTGGTCCTTAGACCGGCAGCATCATTATCTCCTAGGAACTTGATAGAAAAGCATAATCTCAGGCTCCATCCCAGACCTATCAAGTCAGAATCTGCATTTTAACATGATGCTCAGGTGATTTGGTACCCATTCAAGTATGAGAAATGCTCCTGTAAGATGATGATAACATGATGGCTGACAATTGAAAATATTATAAATCTGGTTGACAGAGGTTTTGGTATCATTTCCCCAGTACAGTACTGCTGACTTCAGCCCAGTCTGCCGAATCAGTTACTAAAACCACACTGTAGCGTGGTCAAGTCCAGCTCTGAGTCTGCAGTAGCTGTAAACTCAGCCCATGCACCCAGCCTGTTAGTGTGAACACCCACAGTCCTGCCATATTAATCAGCGATGTCTTAAATTCCACCACCTTTTTGTCCATCTCCGGATTTTCAGGTCTGATCCTGACCTCCTTACTCTGACTCACTGTCTTGGCCCCTGTAAGGATCCTATACTTCCCCCTATGATCTGACAAATAGTCATGCTGTTTTATTTCTGACTCTTGGTTTTCCCTATCTGTCCCTTTCCATATTTTTTCCTTCCTCTCTGGAAGACAGCTCTACCCAGGCTTGCCCAAAGGTACCTACTTCTGTGAAAGGAAATCAGACCAAGGAGAAGGAAGCAAGTGGGTCTCTGAGATCTGATTGCAACCAAGAGCCCTCTGACATTCATTCTGGCTCTTCAATGGTGTAGAGCAACTTTTTGTGGAGGAGGTGTAGGCTAGGAGAAAGAGGCTGTGAGCAGTCAAGTCAGTAAGCACACCTACTCCAGCACAGAGAACACTGCAGGTGGCTAGCCCTCCCATCTTCTCTTTAGAAACCAAATTTTGGAATGACCTGCAGGTCTGGCCTTTCTCCCTATCTATGTTTTCATCTCCACCAGACCGGTTAACCCAAAGACACTCTCTACTTTGCAAACCACTATTATGTTGGGAATGAAACTCAAAGCAGCATCTAACATGTAAATCAATTGATCTTTCATTCAGCAGTAGCTAAAGGGAACCTACCCTCAGTTGTTTTCCTACAAATATGGTATTTTGGTTTATTTTAGGGCATATTGTTTGGCATTGTAAATTATGTATTTTTTTAAACCCCAGTCATTTCACCAATAAAAATGACTTTCCTGATAATTAAATGTTCCCCACAATGGCAATTATACCACTAAGTTTCATTTTACCACAAGAAGCCTATAGATTATTAAACGGTGTCAGCTCTCACCCACCCACATACCTTCAATGCAGTCAGGAAAAGGTGTCAGCATTTCCAAGGTGTGCCAGATGATGTGTGGTTCCCATAATTTCACATTTGGAGGCATGTATCATGTTGTTTATGTACATAGGCTGGCTCATTACACATTTGGGATTTATTTTGGAGGTTATTAAGTTTGGGAAGCTCTGAACGCAAAGATAAAGCTTTTAATTGACTAAGTTCTATTAATATTTGATTTTAAAATGGATTTAAATATATTTATTTATATTATTTTGGCTTCTAAATGATATCTTATAATCTACAGAATCCATTTCAGAAGAAATTTGACTAGAGCAATAAATAGTTGTGTGACCAGCAAATTCGGGAAAAGATGTGACCTCTGTACATTTAAAACTCAACTGATGTGCTAGCTTGACCTGACCTGTTCTGTTTGATAAATTGACTAGTTCCATTCTCATCACTCCTTCTACCATTGTACTAACACGCACATTTCACCAATTGCATAGACACTTCTTTATCTTGCCCTACTGCAGTATTTTTCATACTGCCAGTTTCAGTCCTTAAGTAAGTCATGAAAATTATTTAGAGTTTTATATACTACTTTTAAAAAATTGGATAGAGAACATCAGAGTGTCTCACAGGCAGAAAGGATAAGTGTTTTGTGAAATATTTATTTCAGTGATGTGTGTGTGTATAATTATATGGTAATGTAGATTGTATTGCTTATTGTGGGTTATAGTAAAAAAAAAGTTTGAAACACACAAATGGACTTACTGGTTTCTGCCTGCAACAATTCTATGATCTGGATATTGAGGATCTTTATATCTTAAGAAGCCAAAGTCTTTAGGTTGCTGCTAAGCTAATGGTCATGACCAGGACCAAGCACTGGCTCTGGATCCTACAGTTAAGTAATAGTACCTGGAATGATCTAATTATCAAAATTTGCAGTTCCCAAAGTGTAGCTCCAGGACCAATAGCAACAGCATCACCTGGGAACTTATTAGAAATGCAACCTCTTAGGTCCCACCCCAAGCCCACTGAATGACGATTCTGGGTGTGGGGCCCAGTAATCTGTGTTTTAACAACCCTCCAGGTGAATGTGATGTGTGGTAATGTTTGAGAACCACTGGCCTTCACAAGTTTGAGTCTGGACTTCGCTTCTACTTATTAATGTAGGACCTTATTCATTTAAAAATCCCTCCCCAAATAGTTCCACAGATTCTCATGAGTGCCTCCCACATAATGACAAATATGTCTATTCAGTTATCCTAGGACATCCAACAATATTTTTCTCTGTAGTATGAATTTATGAAGTTATGTAGAACCTAGTAAACTCATACTTCAGGGTTTTCTTTAGAAAACATTGCAATCCATCCTATTCATTACACACACACACACACACACACACACACACACATTTTATTGATTTTTACAGAGAGGAAGGGAGAGGGATAGAGAGTTAGAAACATCGATGAGAGAGAAACATCGATCAGCTGCCTCCTGCACACCTCACACTGGGGATGTGCCCGCAACCCAGGTACATGCCCTTGACCGGAATCAAACCCGGGACCTTTCAGTTCACAGTCTGACACTCTAATCCACTGAGCCAAACCAGTCAGGGCATTGAATGTATATTTTTAATCTTAATTGTTGAAAGAATTACATATGTCTCTTTTTTCCCCATTGACCCCTTCTAGTCTGCTCCTCCCCCACCCCACCCCACCCCATCCCTGTCCCAGGCCTTCACCACCCTATTGACTATGTCCACTGGTTATGCATATATGCATACAATTTTTTTGGTTGATCTCTCCCCCACACATCTCCACCTTCCCTCTGAGATTCAACATTCTGTTCCTTGCTTCTATGTCTCTGGATCTATTTAGTTCATCATTTTATGTCCATTAGATTCCACACACGAGTGAAATCATATGGTATTTGTCTTTTTCTGACTGGCTTATTTTACTTAACATAATGATCTCTAGATCCATCCATGCTATTGAAAAAGGTAAGATTTTCTTCTTTTTTACAGCCAAGTAGAATTCCATTGTGTAAATGTGCCACAGCTTTTTTTTTTTTTTAATTCACTTATTTACTGATGCACTTGGGCTGTTTCCAGATTATTTTTAATACAATTCTATATACCAGTAATTCTTGTGTAATTTGACTTATGTCTATTTTTATGTACTTTTAAGCACTAAATAGGGTTAGTTTTTTTTAATTTCCATAAATCCTATGAGAATTATATGAGATAACTTATAAAAACTGTTTCATATGTATGTGTGTGTATGTGTGTGTGTATGTGTATATGTGTGTGTGTGTGTGTGTGTGTGTGTATATATATCTCAGAGTCTTTAGTTTTTCTCTGGTAAGATGAAGACCCTTGGCTATTTAAGAAGACACAAGAATCCTCTCACATGAGTGCTCCATTTTCACAGTATAAACCCTAGTGTTTGGGGGACTAGACACACATACTTACATGAGGTTTTCAGTCTGGAGGGCCTAAGGAGAATTCTTCTTATGTCAATCTTAGTGTTTAAGTGACACACAGAGTTAGTTCCCTAAGGACTCAAGGGAGAGCAGAGAACACAAGTTCTTTAGGCTAGGGGATTTTTCCATCATATCACATACACACCACACAACACACACATACACACAAACACACATGCACACACACACACATACATTCATGAATATATGCCTCCAGGAACTGTCTTTCCTCTTTCTCTGCATTCTCTATTCCTGGATGGCGGGGGTGGGGCATGTCCTTTCCTTGACTTCCAGCCATTGGTATAGGTGGAGAAATGTAAAGTGTGGTTAAAAAAATCCAAA
Organism: Myotis nattereri; assembly: GCF_964212035.1. Classification (NCBI taxonomy): domain Eukaryota; kingdom Metazoa; phylum Chordata; class Mammalia; order Chiroptera; family Vespertilionidae; genus Myotis; species Myotis nattereri. The sequence continues at coordinate 37,418,018 of NC_138087.1, read as the reverse complement.
GACACCAATTACTGTGAAAAAATAGTAAAAGTTTTCAGAGAACTGCTCAAAAAGCCTTCAAGTCCAGATGGCATTAAAATAGAGAGTTTCAAGCCTTCAAGGAGCAAAGATTTCTCTATATATAAGTTATTCCAGAATACAGGAAAACAGAAAACTTTCCAATTGACTTTTCAGTGTGCACATATCCTCAGAACCAAGATAGACAAAGAATGGCAACAACAACAACACAAAAAACAACAACATACCAACTGTACCTATGCTTATAAGGTGTAAAACTCCAAAATTAAATGTAAGCAAATAGAATACATCAGTTTTAACTGAAGAATATAAAACCAGTTCAACATAAAGAAATCTAATAATATAATCCATCATATTAGTAAGGTAAGGAGAAAAATATATGAACATCTATATAGAGGTGGCAAAATATTTTAACGGAAGTTTCAACATTTATTCATTCATTCTTAATTACAAAACAGCAACAAAAATGACAACAGTGCTTTGGGGAAGTCCTGTATTGTGTAAAATGCATCTGAAACAATATCAAGCACATAATGGACACGAAAAAGTCAAAATAAGAGTAGAAATTACGGCCACTATTAATTTAGCACTGTTCTTTATAGTTTTCTGAATATGTGCATATCCATAAATAATATATTGCTTCATTTTCCTATCTTTTAACATTATATAAATAGGATTATACTGTATGTATTCTTTAGTGACTTGCTTTTCTCACTTAACATTATACTTTTGAGATTTCTGTGTTGGTGAATAGATCTATATAATGCATTCATTCTGACCTTTTTAGTATTATGTTGTATGAAAATATCCTAAATTTTCTATATTTTGCAATTACATATAATACTGCTGTCAATATTTATGTGTGTATCTCTTGATTCAGGTGTGCAAGAATTTTTCTAGGAGATATACCTAAGGATGGAATTCCTGACATACATTTTGCAAATATACATTCAACTTTATAAAATAACTAGAGGCCCAGTGCATGAAATTTGTGCATGTGGGGGGCGGGGGGTGTCCCTCAGTCTGGCTTGCACCCTCTCCAATCTGGGACCCCCTCAGGGGATGTCCGACTGCCGGTTTAGGCCCGATCCCTGTGGGATCCCTGCGGGATTGGGCCTAAACCGGCAGTCAGACGTCCCTCTCACAATCCGGGACTGCTGACCCCTAACTGCTCTCCTGCCTGCCTGCCTGGTTGCCCCTAACTGCTTCTGCCTGCCAGCCTGATCACCACCTAACCCAAGGATGGCGAACCTATGACACATGTGTCAGAGGTGACATGCGAACTCACTTTTTTAGTTCATTTTTCTTTGTTAAATTGCATTTAAATATATAAAAAAATATCAAAAATATAAATCTTTGTTTTACTATGGTTGCAAATATCAAAAAATTTCTATATGTAACACGGCACCAGAGTTAAGTTATGGTTTTTCAAAATGCTGACATGCCGAGCTCAAAAGGTTCACCATCACTGCCCTAGCCACTCCCCTGCTGGCCAGATTGATGCCTAACTGCTCCCCTGCTGGCCTGATCGCCCACAACTGCCCTCCCCTCCGGCCTGATTGCCCACAACTGCTCTCTCCTGCCACAACCCACCTCCTCTGCCAGGCCCCACCTCCGTTGTGCACACGGCCATCTTGTGATGACGTTAGGTTGTGATGCGTGAGGGTGTGATGACCACCTAGGGCCTAGGCCTAGGCTGTTATTAGTATAGAAGCTGTTATTTTCCAATATGCTTGCTCTACTTGAGGGTTTACCCTAAGAGTGAATGAAAGTTCTATTATTCTAGTCCTAATCACATTTGTTATTATACATTAAAAATAAAAATGTTAACACATTGTTTGTGGGTAGTTTTTATCACGCTAACAGGTGGTGCGGGCCATATTTGCTAATTTTTTGCACAAATGGCAACGTTCAGTAAAATTACGATAACTTTAGTTTACGTATTTTTATGTTACCCGCATTCTACCGCTAGTCTATAAAAGACGTATTAATATGTGTCCCGTGCTCTACTACACTGGTAGAACGTATAAATATGTTTCCCGCATACAATGTGTTAACTAACATATTGGGCAGAGAACGCCATCGCATTATGGTTTTAACGTGTTTTTCATACTAAAGATGTTGTTGAGCATGTTTTCATATCTTGTTCTCTGAAAGACTTGTTTATATCTCTTGCCAATTTTCTATAGGGTCAGATGTGTCTTTTTTATTGATTTGTAGTAGTTATTTAAATATTTTGATGCAAATTTTCTGACAGTTAGTGTATTGCAAATATCTCCCACCAGTGTGTAGCTTGTCTTTTCACTCTGATGGTATTTTAAATATCTAATTGCCTTTCTAAATGCTCTTATTAATTTTAATAATATCTGTAGATACTTTTGTATTTCTGTCTAAACAGGTATATTATCTATTAACAATAAGACTTGTATTTATTGTCAATCTTTATAACTTCTATTTCTGTGTCTGGATAAAATGTTCAGTACAATTTTGAATAGAAGTGATGGTGAAAATTCTCATCCTATTCTTGGCTTTAAATGGAACTTTTATTACATTTCACCATTATTGTGTCTGCTTTTGGATTTGTAGATATACTTTAAGTTTTAATAGGTTAAGGGCATTTCCTACTTTTCCTGATTACAAAATTTTATCTATGCTCCTTTTACATATTTTGAAGTAATCATGTCATTTCTCTCCTTAACCTGTTAATTTGGTAAATTACCCTATTAATTTTCTAATGTTGAACCAGTCTTGTTTTTGTGGAATAAATCTAAGTAATATTTGGGAAACTATTTTGCTTATATTTATTCAGAATTATTCTATATACTAGTAGCCCGGTGCACGAAATTCGTGCACTGGGGTGGGGGGTGGGGGAAGGGGCCCCTTAGTCTGGCCTTCACCCTCTCCAATCTGAGACCCCTCAGGGAATGCCCAACTACCTGTTTGTGCCCACACTTTTAACAGATAACAACTCCATTGTTGTTTCTTTCTTATGCTTAAAACCATTGGAATTAGTAGGTATTCAAAGTGTGTATACATTTTGGGGGGACACCCTGTATATCTCTAGTCAGCGGTGAAAGAAACCAACAGCAGATTTGGAACCCCCAACAGGGAACCTCGCTCACTCCTCACATGTCTCCCCACTTCACTTTCCACCTTCATGGGCAGCAGGAGAATCAACGTTTTCTCTCATAAATTTGGAAAAGCACGTCCTGTCACCCGCTGCCTGGCAGGAGTGCGCTAGGCCCCAAGCAAGCGAGGCTCAGCCAGAGCAGCCTTCACTCATGGGTGCTGACACCCAAAGTGCACATTCCTCCTCTACAGTCGCTGGCGAACTAAAGCAGGTTTCTGGGGTTTTAGTTAGCTTCTATGTTTGTTACATAGTTGCTTAGAGTTGCAGCTCAGAGGCCTGCAGCGGCAGGCGGGGAACATTGGAGTCCTCCGTCACTGAAGCAAGCAAGCCTCATGTTAGTTTCAAGCTGCCTGGCTGCCGGCCGCCATCTTGGCTGGCAGTTAATTTGCATATTGCCCTGATTAGCCAATGGGAAGGGTAGCGGTTGTACGCCAATTACCATGTTTCTCTTTTATTAGATAGGATGTTTGTGAGTGAAGTTGGCCATCTTGTCTTTTTAGTCTTTTCAGATTTTAGTATAAAGGTTTTACTAGCTGCCTTAAATTAGTTAGAAGGTGTTTCCTATTTATTCAGGTGTTACATATTTTAGTTATCTATTCTTTGAATGTAGGTAGAATTGAATCTCTTTTCTTTGTGGAAGGATTTTTAACTACCAAGTTAATTTTTTTGCACTTATAGAAGCATTTAGGTTTTTGGGTTCTTCTGGATAGTTTTGGCAATTTATGCTTTCCTAGAAATGTGTACATTTTCACCTAACTTTTTTAATTTATTGGCATAAAATTGTTCATGAGAGTCCTAATTTAAAATGTTTCTACTTTTTAATTTATGAGAATTTATTTTAATTTTGTTTATTTATATATTTTTTTATTTGTATTGATCAATCTTACCAAAGGGTTGTCTCATTTTTTTTTTAATCTTTGAAGGGAATAAAATTTTGGCTTTATTGATTTTCTCTAGATTCTCTCTATCTTTATTTTAAATTTTGTTATTTTTGCTCTTGTATTTATTACTTTCTTCCTTGTATATATATTTTAGGTTGTTTCAGGTTTGTTTTATTCCTTTAACTTTTCAGGTTAATAAGCCTTGCTCATTTACATTTTTGAAAATATTTTTTTATTGATTTCAGAGGAAGGAGGAGAGAGAGAGAGAGACAGACAGCGAGAGAGAGAAGAGAGAGAAACATTAATGATGAAAGAATCATTGATCAGCCTGCCTCCTGAATGCCCCACACTGGGGATTGAGACTGCAACCCAGGCATTTGCCTGACCGGGAATTGAATTGTGACCTCCTAGTTCATGGGTTGATGCTCAACCACTGAGCCATGCCAGCCGGGCCTTGCTTATTACATTTTAGACTTTCTTCTTTTTAATATTAGCAGTTAAAGCTATAAAAGTTCTTCTAAATGACAGTTTCAGCCCATAAGTTTTGATGCATTACAATTTCAGTTGTATTTTTTTTTCCATTGTGGCTGTCTTTTTTAATCTATGGATTATTTAATGTGGTTTTACATTTCCAAATGTGTGTTTTTAATCTTAGCTATTTTTAATTTATATCAGAAACTATGTTGATACTATTATTGTGTTCATACAAATTTTGTATGTTTTAACTTTCTGGTAAATTGAAAATTTACTGAAAATTAATTGTATCAGTATGCAGTGACTTCTTTAATAATAGCATCTTTCTGAAGACTATGATATATTATTAAAATTTCTAACCCAGTTCTTTTCACTAGAATTTTTCCAATAAGAATCTCCCATTCTTATTGTCAGCCTTCCTGAGTCTTCCTGTTTTGGTTGTCTTTTAAAAAAGCTTTTACCTTGACCTCATTGAGCTTTAACGGAATTTCATTTTTTTGCAGTCTAACAATTTTTGTCTTTAAACTGACAAGGCAAATACTTTCATGCTGATTTATGATTATTAAAATATATAAATTTTATTTATTTATGGTAAAATAAACATAATATAAAATGTACCATCTTAACTAATTTAAGTGTGCGTTTCAGTAGTGTTAAATATACTCACATTGTTGTGCAAATACTCTCCAGAACTCTTTTATTTTGAAACTGAAACTTTTCACATATTAAACAGCTCCCCATTCCCTGTTCCCCTATACCACCATTCCACTTTCTGTCTCTATGAATTTGATTACTATAAGTACCTCATTTAATTGGAATCATATAGTATTTGCTTTTTTGATGACTGGTTTATAGAATCTAACATAATGTCCTCAAAGTTCATTCATGTTGTAACATATGTCAGAATCTCCTCCCTTCTTAAGACTGAATAATAAAAAATAAAAATAAAAAATTAAAAAGCCGAAACCGGTTTGGCTCAGTGGATAGAGCGTCGGCCAGCGGACTGAAGGGTCCCAGGTTCGATTCCGGTCAAGGGCATGTACCTGGGTTGCGGGCATATCCCCAGTGGGAGATGTGCAGGAGGCAGCTGATCGATGTTTCTCTCTCATCGATGTTTCTAACTATCTCTCTCCCTTCCTCTCTGTAAAAAATCAATAAAATATATTTTAAAAAAAGACTGAATAATAATATTCTATTGTATGTATATACCACATTTGGTTTATCCATTTGTTGATGGGTATGAGAGTTGCTTCCACCAGTTGGCTATTGTGAATAATGCTGCTGTAAACATAGGTGTAAAGATATCAAGAGTCAACCTACTTTCCTTTTGTTTTGGTATATGCCCAAAAGTGGGATTGCTGGAACATATAGTAATAATATTTTTAATTTTCTGAGGTACCATACCATTTTTCTTAGAGTTTTCTACATATAAGATCATGTCTTCTGTGGACAGAGATACTTCATCATTTATCCTTACAATGTGGATGCCTTATACTCCTTTTTCTTTTACTAATTGTTCTGTCTAGGACTCCAGTGCTGTGTTGAACAGAGGTGATAAAAGTGCAAATCTTAGTTCAAATCTTAGAGGAAAAACTTTCAGTCTTTCATCACTGAGTATTTAGCCATGGGCTTTATATATTTGGTCTTTACCATGTTGAGGTACTTTCCTTCTCTTCCTAGTTCAAATGTTTTGTAACATGAAAAAGTATTGAATTTTGTCAAATGTTTTTTTCTGCATAGAGATTATCATATGGCTTTCCTTCCTCATTATGTTAATGTGGTGTGCTGTATTGATTGATTCTCATATATGGAATCATCCTCACATTCCAGGAATAAATCCTACTTGGTTGGGTTATACAACCCATTTAATATGCTGTTGAATTCTGTTTGATTGTATTTTGTTGAGGATTAGGATTTTTGTATTGATATTCATCACGGTTATTGATCTGTGGTTTTTGGTCAATTTTGGTGTCAGTGTAATACTGGCCTCAAAAAATGAGTTTGAAATAATTGCCTCCTCTAGTTTTTTGGAAGGGTTTGATGTGGTTAAGGTTAATTCTTCTTTACATGTTTGATAGAATTCACCAGAGAAGTCATCTGGTCCTGGGATTTCTTTATTGGGAGGATTTTGATTGCTAATTTAATTTTCTACTCCTTATAGATCTGTTCAGATTTTCTATTTCTTTATGATTTAGAAAGAAATCATAATTGTTTCTGTAAAATCAGTTGTAATGTCCCTTCTTTTCATTTCTGATTTTAGTTATTTGAATCTTCTCTTTTTTTTCCCTTAGTGTATCATAAGGTTTGTTAATTTTGTTGATCTTGTTGAAGAAAAACTCTTTGGTTTCATTGATTTTTTTTCTTATTGTTTTTCTATTCAGTATTTTATCTCTGCTCTAATCTTTATTATTTCCTTTCTGCCTGCTTTGGGTTTAGTCTGTTCTTTCTTATTTTTTTTTATCTTTAAGGTGTAAGATTAGTTTGTTAATTTGAAATCTTTCTGCTTGTAATGTAAGCATTTACAGCTATAAATTTTCATCGTAGCTTAGCTTTCATTGCTTATGCATTTTGGAGTGTTGTGCTTTCATTTTCATTTGTCTAATGATATTTTCTAATTCACTTTGTAATTTGTTATTGTTTTATCCAGATAATCTTTGTTCAAGTTCTCTAGTGTATTTACTGATTTCTTTGTTTATCATTCTCTGTGTATTTGCAGATCTTTTTTCTGAGCTAATTTTTCTTCTACTGAAGTTCATCCTTTAGAATTTTCTTTAGTGAATTAGACAACAAACACTTTCTAATTTAGTTGTTCTTTTTTTTCTTTTCTTTTTTTTATTTTTTAATTTTATTTTATTGCTTACAGTCTTACAAAGGGTATTACATATGTGTCCCTTTTTTTCCCCCCGCCCTTGACAATCCCCTGGCCTCCCCTACCCCCCAGTGTCTTATGTCCATTGGTTATGCTTATATGCATGCATACAAGTCCTTTGGTTGATCTCTTACACCCCTCCCTCCTGCCCCCCACCCCTCCCCGGCCTTCCCACTACAGTTTGACAATCTGTTCAAGGCAGCTCTGCCTCTGTATCTATTATTGTTCAAAAGTTTATAATGGTCTCTATTATCCATGAATGAGTGAGATCATGTGGTATTTTTCCTTCATTGACTGGCTTATTTCACTTAGCATAATGCTCTCCAGTTCCATCCATGCCGTTGCAAATGGTAAGAGTTCCTTCTTTTTTACAGCAGCATAGTATTCCATCGTGTAGATGTACAGTTGTTCTTAAAATATCTTTATTTCATCTTCTTAAAAGATAGTTTCACCGAATATAGAAGTTCATGTCTCAGCAATTTAAAGATATTATGCCACTGTCTTCGTCTTCCAATGTTGTTGTGGTAGGCTAAATAATGGGGCCCCAAAGATGTCCACATTCTAATGTGTTCTAATCCCTGGAATCTGTGACTATGTTACTTTACATTGTAAACAGTAGTCTACAGATGTGATTGAGTTAAGAATCTTGAGAAGAGGAGATTATTCTGGGTTATTCTAATAAGCCCAAAGTAGTCACAAGGGACATATAAGAGGCGGGAGGAGGGGGGGCGGTGGTCAAAGTTAGTAGTAGGGTAGGTGCTAACAGGAGCAGAGATGGGAGTGATGTAGCCACCAGCTGGCAGCCTATAGGAACTGGTAAGAGGCAGGAAACAGATTCTCTCCAGAGCTCTCCAAAGATAACCAGTTCAGCTGGCATCTTGATTTTAGCCCCTTCTGAATCAGTTTAGATTTCTGACCTCCAGAACTATAAGGGAATAAATGTGTGGGGGTGGGGGGGTGGGGGGGGAGTTAGCCATTAATTTGTGGTAATTTGTTATGGCAGCAATAGGATACTAAAGCTGTTGCTTTTGAGAAATCTGCTGTCAGACTAATTATAGTTCTGTCATTGATAATTTGTTTCTTTTCTCTGGCTGTTCAACTATAAAGTTTTCAACTCTTTTTTTTTTTTTTTAGCATTCTGCAAGTTTATTTTGAGGTCTTAAGTGTGAATATCTTATTATTTATTCTGCTTGAGTTTCCTAACTAGTGTCTTGGATCACTGTAGGAAAACTCATTGCTGCTTCTAATACCATCTCTCCACCAATCTTTCTGTTTTCTCTTCCTGGAGCTCCTTTTATGTTTGCGAGTCTTTCTCACTCTATTCCCCATGTCTCTTTCATATTTCACAGTTGTGTGGATTCTCTGTACTCTCTCACATCTATTGTTCATATTCCCTCTTAGTTAGCTGTGTCCAATTTTCTTATTCCACCCATTGACTTTCTAATAAAAATTACTATATGTCACATTCCTAAAAGTTCTGTTTGATCCTTTTTCAAATGTATGTGGTCAGTTTTGTAATTTTTGTTTTTTAATTAAATTTATTAGGGTGATATTGATTAATAAGATATATAGGTTTCAAGTGTACATTTCAATGGTATGTATTACATTGTGTGCCCACCATCCAAAGTCAAATCATTTTCTATCACCATATATTTGGCGCCCTTTACTACCTGCCCAACCTTTTCCCTCTGATACCACCAAACTGTTGTCTGTCTATGAGTTTCAATTGTATATCCCACATACTAGTGAAATCATATGGTTCTTACCTTTTTTTCCTTTTTTAAAAATATATTTTTTACTGATTTTTTACAGAGAGGAAGGGAGAGGGACAGAGAGCCAGAAACATCGATGAGAGAGAAACATCGATCAGCTGTCTCCCCCACACCCCCCACCCGGGATGTGCCCACAACCAAGGTACATGCCCTTGACCGGAATCGAACCCAGGACCCCTCAGTCTGCAGGCCGATGCTCTATCTACTGAGCCAAACCAGTCAGGGACTTAGCTTTTTTTCTGACTTATTTAAATTAGCATTATATTCTCTGGGTCTATTCATTTTGTCCCAATGGCAGTATTTCATCTTATGGCCGAGTAGTATTTCATTGTATATATGTACCACATCTTCTTTATCCAGTCATCTATTGAAGGACATTTCAGTTGTTTCCATGTCTTGGCCACCGTGAATAATGCTACAGTGAACATAGGGGTACATATATGTTTGCAAATAAATGTTTTCAAATTTTTGGGTAGATACCCAGAAGAGGAATTGCTGGATCATATGATAACTCTATTCTTAATTTTATGAGGAACCTCCATACTGTTTTCCATAGTTGTCTAGATCAGTTGATATTCCCACCAGCAGCGAATGAAGGTTCTTTTTCTCCACAACCTCTCCAACACTTGTTATTACTTGTCTTGTTGGTAATGGACACTTTAACAGGTGTGAGGTGGTATCTCATTGTAGTTTTTGATTTGCATTTCTCTAATAGCTAGTGAAGTTGAGCATCTTTTTATATTTATGTTGGCCATTTGAATATCTTCTTGGGAGAAGTGTCTGTTCAGGTCCTCTGTCCATATTTTCATTGGATTGTTTGTTTGTTTGATGTTGAGTTATATGAGCTCTTTATATATCTTGGATATTAACCCCTTGTTGATGCTGTTATTTGCAAATATCTTCACCCATTCAGTTGGTTGCCTCTTTTTTTGTTGGTGGTGTTTTCTTTTGCTGTGCAGAAACTTTTTAGTTTGAGATAGTCCTAGTCATTTATTTTTGCCTTAACTTCCCTTGCTTTAATTCATAAAATCTCGAAGACCCAAAATCCATAAGGTTAGTACCTATGTTTTCTTCTACGTAATTTATTGTTTCAGATCTTATATTTAGGTCTTTAATCAATTTTGAAGTAATTTTTCTATATAGGGACAATTTGTAGTCTAGTTTCATTATTTTGCATGTGGCTTTTCAATTTTTTCAGTGCATTGATTAAAGAGGCTTTGTTTTTTCCAATGTATGTTTTTCTGGTACTTTGTCAAAAATTATTTGCCCATATTCATGTGGTTATATTTCTGGACTCTCAATTCTGTTCCATTGGCCTGTGTGTCTACTTTTCTGCCAACACCATACTGTTTTCATTATCATTGCTCTGTAGCATAATTTGAAGTCAGGTAGTGTGGTAACTCTGGCTTTGTTCTTTTTTCTGAAGTTTGTTTTGGCTATTTGGGTCTTTTATAGTTCCACACATATCTGATGACTTTTTTTGTTCTGTTTCTTTAAAAAATATCATTGGGATTTTGATGGGTATTGCATTAAATTTGTATATTGCTTTGGGTAATATGGACATTTTAACTACGTTGATTCTTCCAATCTGTGAACACTATCTTTCCATTTCATTGTGTCTTTTTCCCAGTCTCTTTTAATAATGCTTTGTAGCTTTCAGTATACAGGTCCTTCATTCCTGTGTTAAGTTTACTCCTAGGTATTTTTTTTCTTTTTTGTTGCTTTACAAAACGAATTGTGTATGATTTTTTTTCTTTTTTGTTGCTTTACAAAACGAATTGTGTATGATTTTTTTTCTTTTTTTGTTGCTTTACAAAACGAATTGTGTATGATTTTTTTTTCATTTCTTTTTCTGAAATTTTATTGTTATATATAGGAATGCAGTGGATTTTTATACATTAATTTTGTATCCTGCAACTTTACTGTATTAGTTTATTGTTTCTAATAGTCTTTTGGTGGAGTTTTAAGGGTTTTCTTTATAAAGAATCATATGATCAGCAAAAAGTAACACTTTTACTTCTTCATTTTTAGTTTGGATTCCTTTTATTTATTTCTCTTGCCTGATTGCTCTGGCTAGGACTTCCAGCACTATGTTGAATAAGAGTGGCAAGAGTGGACATCCTTGTCTTATTCCTGATTTTTGATAGTCTCACATTCTTTCGTCATACTTTCAACACTGTCATTTACTTCTAGAACTATATAAAGCATACTGATCTTATATTTGGTGCTCAATCATTTAATTATCTACAGGGATTGTTTGTTTTTTTGGGTTATTTTTAACTTTAATAATGTACTCTGTTGTTGCTCCTTATTTCTGCTCATGTTTTTTTTGTTCCCTTTTGTGTTTAGTGAGTTTGTGAGCTCCTATCTCTCGCAATCTTGTATCTATGGAAATTATTTTAGGCATGTGCACAGTGTGTTCCTCCAAAAAGTATTTGCATTTGCTTCTGCTAGGCACTTTGGAGAATTATCAACCAGGAAAGACTTTAAACTAAATTTGAGTTTTGGATTTTGTGTGTCATGTCACACAGTTAATATGAGTTTAAGTCCCAAACTTCTGTGTTTTGTGGGTTTGTGGCTAGCGGTTTTAATGCAAGATATTTTTTCTTTTTATCTCCTCTCTCTGCTCTATCCAAGGTCAAAGCAGATATATCACCTCTATCTCTTTCTGCTCGGTAAATTTTTTTCTAGGTCACCTACTGAGTATGTCACACTTTTGATAATAAATTTGTGAGGGAATTCCAATCAAATCCCCCACACTGTTCAGGCCCAGGGCTTTGCCCCTGTCCTGTCAGTCCCTTACAGTAAGAACCTAAGCTACCAGGGACTGGCAAATATCTTCAGGGCAAAACAGACTCTAGTACTTTTCTTATCAGTTACAAGGTTTTCACTCCTGTCATTCCAGCCTCTGAGATTCCATTATTTTTCTGACATTAAGAAATATTTCATGCAGCATCTTTAGGTTTGAAGTCTCTAAAAAATCTAGGTTGCCATATTTTTGTAAAGCTGCAGTGGTTTTCAACCTTCTGGCCCTTTAAATACAGTTCCTCATGTTGTGACTGAACCATAAAATTATTTTCGTTGCTACTTCATAACTGTAATCTTGCTACTGTTATGAATCGTAATGTAAATATCTGATATGCAAGTTGGTCTTAGGCGACCCCCGTGAAAGGGTTGTTCGACCGCCAAAGGGGTCGCAACCCACAGGTTGGGAAACGCTGAATTAGATACTTCTGTATAATCAATTTTCTAATACCAAGTGTCTTCAAGCATTAGCTATTATCTCATAGATTCTGTGGGTCTGGAATCTGTATATAGCTTCTCTCTCATAGGGCTGAAATCAAGGTATTGCCCTGGGCTTCAGTCATTCCAAGACTCGATTGGTGAAGATTCCACTTCTAAGTTCACTCATGTAATTTGTGGACGGTCACAGGATGTTCACTTCCGGCCCTATTCACCTGGCTGTTGGTTGGAGACATTAGTTCCTTGCCATGTGAGTCTGTCCACAGGGCTACTCACAATACAGTAACTTGCTTCTCCCAGAGCGAGTGCTCTGAGAAAGGGAAAGAGAGAGAAAAGTAAGAGACAGCAAGATGGAAGCTAAGGTCTTTTAGTAACTTGATCTCAGAAGTGACATCCCATGTTGTTTGCTATCTGCCACTCAGGAGCAAGTCACTGTTTCTGGCCATTCTCAAGGGGAGATGATTACACCAGTGTGTGAATACCAGGAAACAAGGATCACTTGGAACCATTTTAAAAGCTGCCTACCTCACTTTTATAAGTCACTTTTTACAAAATTTATCTTTATTGTTGAAAGTATTACAGATGCCTCCCTTGTTTTCCCTTTTGACCCCCTCTGCCCCACACCATCTCAGACATCTTTTGTAGCAATATGTTTGCCAATACATCTCCTAGGGCCAGGGAAACAAAGGAGAAAATAATCAAATATAAGTCACTTTTAAAGAAAATAATCATCAAAGTGAAAAAAAAGATTAAGAAAACAAGCTTTTTAAAGAGATAATTTAAATGTCTTATAAATTATGAAAATTATCCTATCTTTCTAGTAATCAAAGGAATGCTACTTAAACAGTAATTAGATAACAGTTTTTACCTATCAGATTGAAAAAATCCTTTATAATGTCATGTGCGCAGATGAGAATATTTAGAAACTAACATCCTCATGCAATGCTGGTGGGAGTGAAAATTGGTATCTATTTTGTAGTTAAACTTGGGAGTATGCCATTATCCTTTATATATCTTTAAAAACCTCTATATAAAATCTATATCAAAATGCATTAACAATTTTACAGTGAGAAACTCATTTAAGCAAAAATTATAAAAGCATAAAATATTTATGTAAACTTTTCTCATTTTTATGGTAAACCAATTGGAAATAAATGTCTGAAAATTGTCATTGGTAAATAAATTACCCCATGTGCTCATAAGAGAAAGCTATGACTGTTAAACATTATATTACAAATATGCATATGTTAACATGAAAAGGTATAGCCAACTTATGCTAGTAAGCAAAATAGTATATATTGCATGGTTCATTTTTATTACATATAATGTGTGTGTGTGTGTGTTTATTTATTTATTTAGGGGAAAAAATGAACAAATTATAAATAATACTATTAATGAGATCATCTCTGGGTAATGGAATCACAGTTGATTTTTATTGTTTACCTGTGTTGTTTAAATTATTAATAATCAATACAATACACATTTACTACCATAATTTTAAACAAAAAAAGAATTTTTTTCTAAAGTAAAAACAAAGATGTATAAACCAAGCAACCTCCTACAAGCTATTTAGTCATTTCTTTCTGATGTTTTTGTTAAAAGTTCAAAAATACACATTTGTCACTGTATTGAAGATAAATGTGTAATGCCAACTTTTATTTTGTATCCACGAATCATGCCATTAAGAATTTCCCACTTTTGACATCAATCTAATTTTCACATTGGAGCCCCATTACCAAACTAATAATTAAAGTTACCGAACTTCCTATAATGCATTGTGCTGTGTATAAATCAGTTTTTATAATCATCAAAATCTTTCTGTAACAGCACTTATTCACTTTACAAATAAGAAAACTGAGATTCAAAGACTCCAAATAGTTTGAGCAAGACATGATTATTGGGAAATGGAAGAGTAGAATTCAAGAATTCTGCACCACCGCCTGCAGGCATTGGATTCCTTTCAGCTTCCAACATTTGTGTGCACCTGTTCCATGCTGAGGTACTCTGAGTGCAGGGAGCAGAGAAATAAAGAGAATCTTGTCCTATCCTTGAGAAGTTTATCTCAGGACCTGCGGGGATCTTTCTGTCCTAACAGGTAGTTTTGTAAATAGATGTCTGGCACAGACCATTTTATGTTATACACACCAAGATGCTGGTACTCCCTCAATTGACTGCACCTGTGTGTGCGTCATTCAAAAAGTGTGTGTCAATCACATAGTGATTTCCATAGCTGCATTTTACAATTTGCCAGTGTCTTGGGTGTCTGCATTCTCTAAGTTCAAGAACTTGTCGTAGGTTTAATATTGTGCAAAGTTAAAACATCTTCCTTTGCACCACTAATGAGTTTGGAGGATCTATGGTGCCCAACAGGTTACTGTAGCATTGCACATGAAAATGCAAAATAGTCCTCATAGGAAAAAGTAAAATTTGCCCTCACAGCATTGTGCCTTGACTGCAATAAGGAGTCAGGAAATGGTAGTCGGAACCCTCTGCAGAGCAATCATAGAAATTTGAATTAGAACCATTGAATTTAGTTATTGCTTTAATTTCTATTTGATTTCCACGTTTAATATCATGCCATTTTATGGGTATTAATATGAAGTTCTATTTTCTTAGTTGTGTTATGCAACATTCCTTATCTACTTGTATTTTTAAAATACCCTTGTCCTTCCCTGGCTGGTTTGACTCAGTGGATAGAGCATTGGCCTGTGGACTGGAGGGTCCCAGGTTCGATTCCAGTCAAGGGCACATGCCTGTTGTTGTGGGCTCAGTCCCCAGTAGGGGGCATGCAGGAGGCAGCTGATCAATGATTCTCTCTCATCATTGATGTTTCTATCTCTCTCTTACTCTCCCTTCTTCTCTGAAATCAATAAAAATAAAAAATACTTTAAAAAATACCCTGGCCCTGTTTTAAGAAAAAAAAGTGCCGTGTATCATTAAAAAGTAAATTTCTAAAAGTAAAAAGAACTCTGGGGGCAAAATTGGTATCATGCAGCCCTCTTTAAGAGTTCAGTCTGAAAAGTAATTATATTAATGCATTTAGTTAACATATTACTTATCCTCAGTACATTTCATTTTTACTCTAAACCTCAATTTTGAGATAATAACAATAATTATTATTAATAAATGTACTCATAGCCCTGTGTTGATTTTAACCGCCACCCAAAGGGAGGAATCAGTCCATTGTTAGGGCAGCTGTGGCATGGAGAAGCAAGTGCAATGTGATTCAGGTCACTTTTTGGGAAATAACAAGGTTTCCTATACTCCAGCCTACTAATTGTGTGATTTTTGGGTAAGTCACTCAGCCTCTGAGAACCTATTTCCTACCTGGAAAATATGGCCAATAATAATGTTTATTAGAGTTGTTGTAGGATCACAAAGGGTAATTCACCTAATGATCCCAGTTCATATTTATTGAAAATTTACTAAGTCCATGTGCTGTCCTTGGTCCTTTAAGTGAATTATTTTATTTAATTGTCACAGTATAGTTTTTTCCATAAATACCATTATTATCATCTTATCCCCAACTTACAGATGAGACCAAGATACAAGTGGATTGCATAACTTGCTTGGAATTGCCTGGCTAATAGCAAAGGCAAGACTTAAACTCAGATAGCTTGGTCCTAGTGCTAATACCCTTAAGCCACCAGGCCACTGGGTTGTATTGCCTTGTAAGTAAATGCTCTGGTTGGGTTTTAGCTCATAATGGTGTACAGTGCAAAGTAGTTCTTATGATAGTTAATGTCTGTGGATATAATTTTTTAAAAAACCACCTTGCAGAGCTATATATTAAAGAAAATGAAACTTGTATATGAAATTACATGGCACAGACCAACTTTTCAGTATGAAAATGAATCCCAGCATCTTTGGGATTCATTTCCTCATAGCACAAAGTAAAAGAGAAGAGATAAGCTGGGTGAAGAGAAGAGGCCAAGGGATGTGGCATGGGTTGGCCATGGGGCACTTGGGCTGCTGTGGGTTTCAGAGGAGACACGAATGCCTCTTCTGTTGAATGCCTCTTGCTGCTCCATCCTACAGCTTCAGTGACTGGAAGCCCAAATTGTAGCTATTCAGCAATAATAGTTTCTCTGATATGAAATTGCCACTGCAGGTAGGATTCTATAGGGGAAAGTCTTGCACTGGTAGTGGAACAAAGGAAAATGCTTAGATATGTTTCAGTGCTGATAGGGAAGAGCCCATGAAGAGAAGGTGGTTGAGGACACAAAAATAAACTAGTTGCACATCATGGTTTAAAAAAGGGCTTTGGATTCAAACTGGCTTAGGATTTATTTCCAGCTCTGCCACTCACAATATGTCATTATGCTTACTAGGCGGCTATTTATCTGTAAATGAGTGGGTATCACAATAGTTTCAGCCTCATAGGACTGGTGTGAAGATTGAAGGAAATATTGTATGTAAAGCACTTACTAGTAGTGTTGTGGCTAGCACCCACTGAGAACCCAGTACATATTAGCTTGTATGATGACCATTATTGTAGTTGATGGAATCAAGACCCTGTGTAGTAATAACAGCACATTGTCCATGGGTAATGACACATCGGAAGTGCCCATTGTCCACTTGTTATTATTAGTGACATTATTGTTACTTTATAATTTTCATTAGCTTGTCATATTTGGGCTCTACTTCCCATTCAACTCTGTGACTTGAAAAGTCAGGACCCTTTTTGCGCCTTGTTTTTCCCTCTGTAAGATGGGAAGAATTAGACTAAATTAATATGGACAAGATCATAACAAAGTTGTCTTTGGGCCATGTTGGAACTATCTCTATAAAATTGCTAACAATTCTTTACTCTGAGGTAATGTGCTTCTACACTTTTCCTGTTACTGTTATAAATTTATTTTTCAAACTAACTGGAGTAGACAGTAGTCTTTAAAAACTGATAATTGGTAAACTACAATGTTGGCCACCTTTCATTGTAAAATTATGTTTTAGTTATACTGCTCTGTGAAGTACCAAATTTTGGCAACTGTCACTGCTATGATGATCTCTGAGATATTTCCCAGCACTGTCAGCTTGGTTCAGAGAATATGAAGCCCACTGCTGGTGGCGAAGAACAGAAATAGATGGGGGGAGAAGAGATTCAGCCTGTAGTATAAGGCAGGTGGCGAGATTCTTGGGTGAAAGCAAAAGAGGAAGCTCTGAAAGGAGGGGCAGAAGCATTTCTTCTTTATTGTATCCAATGTTTATGGGTTACCAACTACAATGCAAGCACCATGCAAGACATGTGAGGTGGTCAGTGTGTTGAATGGTACTCCTCCCCCTACCCCCGAATATATCCATGTCCAAATGTCTAGGACTAAGACAGAAAGTTGATACCTGCAGTAGGGTGCTGCTATAACAGATACCTAAAAATGTGGAAGAGGCTTTGAACTGGATAACGGGCAGAGGTCGAAAGAGTTTGGCGGTATATGTAGAAAAAAAAAGCCTATATTTCCATGAATTCAGTGTTAATTGGATTTCGTGAATTCAGTGATGCTCACAAGGGCTCAGAAGAAGAGGAGAGCTAGAGGCACTGGGCATGAAATGGTCAGTGTAGTGATTTAAATGGTTCCCCCCACCCACAAAAATTATGTCCATGTCCCAATGCCTTAAACCTGTGACTTATACTACATATAGCAAAAGACTATGGTAAAATGAGATCATCCTGGGTGATTGAGTGGGCCCTAAGTCCAATGACAGTTGTTCTTATAAGAGACAGAAGAGGAGGGAACACAGGCACCCAAAGAAGAGACACTGTGATCTCAGAAGCAGAGCATAGAGTTATGCATCCACAAGTCAAGGAATACCTGAAGCCAACACACCTTGACTTTAAACTTTGGCCTCCAGAACTGGGAGAATATATTTCCACTAGTGACTAGTACATGGGATTTGTGCACATCGAAAGGAAATTAATTAGAAGGTGGCCAGCGGGGCAGGACTGGGTGAGATGGGCCAGACACGCCCTGGAGCCAACCTCCCGTGGCCTCTCCCCAGTGTCTGCGGAGTGAGTGGGGTGCCTCCAGCAGCTGGGATCCCTCAGTCTGGCCTGTGGGGATTGGGCCGAAACTGGCTCTCCGACATCCCCCGAGGGGTCCTGGAGTGCAAGAGGGCACTCTGCAAAGTTGCTGTCATACAGAGTGTGGAATGTAAAAGCAAGTGTGCAGTAAACCAGATTCGTGGTCATCAATGCTCCAGCAACAACATACCCACACCTGAAGGTGGAATTGCGTGGCCCCGTGAAGAATCAAGCTGTCTCCTCTCTGGTTTCAGGGTGCATCACCAGAGAACTGCTAAGTCACTGCAGCTCAGCAGCTCCTGCATTGAGTGCCTGCCCCCTGGTGGTCAGTGCATGTCATAGCAACCAGTCAGACGGGCAGAGGGACACTTAGCATATTAGCCTTCTATATATATACTAGAGGCCCGGTGCACAAAAATTTGTGCACTCGGGGGGAAGGGGGGTTCCCTCAGCCCGGCCTGTGCCCTCTCGCAGTCTGGAACCCCTCAGGAGATAACGACCTGCTGGCTTAGGCCTGCTCCCGGGTGGCAGAGGGCAGGCCCAATCCCTAGGTGCAGCCCCTAGTCGGGCTCAGAGCAGGGCCGATTGAGGGTTGTGATGCCACCCTCAGTCACGCTCAGGGTAGGGCCAATAGGGGGGTTGGGGCACCGTCCCCTGTCACACTCAAGGCAGGGTCGATGGTGAGGTTGTGGCGCCACCCCCTGTCACTCACAGAGCAGGGCCAATTGGGGTTGGGGCGCTGCCCCCGTCACTCACAGAGCAGGGCCCATTGTGGGGTTGGGGCTCCGTATCCTGTCACGCACAGAGCAGGGCCAATCAGGGGGTTGGGGAGCTCCCACCTGTCACTCACAGAGTAGGGCCAATAGGGGAGTTGGGGCACTGCCCCCTGTCACACACAAAGCAGGGCCGATCAGGGGGTTGGGGCGCCGCACCCTGTCACACTCAGGGCAGGGCCGATGGGGAGGTTATGGCTCTACCCTGTCACACACAGAGCAGGGCCCGTTGGGGGCAGTTGGGGCGCTGCCCTCTATCCCCCACAGAGCAGGGCCGATCAGGGGGTTGGGGCGCCGCCACTGTCACACTCAGGGCAGGGCCGATGGGGAGGTTATGGCTCTACCCCATCACACACAGAGCAGGGCCCATGGGGGGGGGGGTTGGGGCGCTGCACCCTGTCACACACAGAACCACAGGGCGATCAGGGGGTTGGGGAGCTCCCCCCTATCAGGCACAGAGCAGGGCTGATCAGGGGTTGGGGAGCCTTCCCCTGTCACGAACAGAGCAGGGCGGATAGGGAGGTTGTGGCCCCGCCCCCTGTCACACACAGAGCCGCAGGGCGATCAGGGGGTTTGGGCACTGCCCCCTGTCATGCTGATCCCGGTGCTGGGAGGCCTTTCGGCTCCGCTGATCCCGGTGCTGGGAGGCATATTACCCTTTTACTATATAGGATAGAGGCCTAGTGCATGGGTGGGGGCCAGCTGGTTTGTCCTGAAGGGTGTCCTGAATCAGGGTGGGGGCTCCCCACTGGGGTGCCTGGCCAGTCTGGGTGAGGGGCTGAGGGCTGTTTTCAGGCTGGCGGGTGACTGAAGCTTCCAACCGCTTCTTTTTTTCTTTTCTTTTTTTTTTTATTCTGGGCCAGCTTTAGGTTTGAGGCTTGGCTCCAGTTCTTAGGCCTCGGCTGCTGAAAGCAGGTATCTGGTTTGTTTGGGTTCTATAATCGAAACACTGTTTTAACTCCAGCTCTGAGATCCCGGTTGGCTGAAAGCAGGTTTCTTGGGTTTTGTTTAGCTTCTATATTTGTAACAATGTTTCAGACTGCAAGCTCAGAGGCCGGCAGCGGCAGGAGGGGAATGTTGGAGTCCTCCGTCACTGAAGCAAGCAAGCCTCATGTTAATTTCAAGCTGCCTGGCTGCCAGCCGCCATCTTGGCTGGAAGTTAATTTGCATATCGCCCTGATTAGCCAATGGGAAGGGTAGCAGAGGTATGGCTAATTACCATGTTTCTCTTTTATTAGATAGGAGATATATATATATACACACACACACATTGTTTTATGCCAACCATTGTGGCAAGCTGCTACAGCAGTTACAGGAACTTGGTCAATAACTTGGACATAGTACCTTTCTTTTATGGACCTCAGAAAGAGATGGGAGAGAGAGAAATAAATTAGCATTAGGATAAACAGGGATAATAGTGATAAGTGACAGGATAAGGGGAGATATGGGGGCTGGGTAGCTCAGTTGGTTAGAGCATCATCCTGATATGCTAAGGTTGCAGGTTCTGTCCCCAGTTAGAGCACATACAAGAATCAACCAATGAATGCATAAATAAGTGGAACAACAAATCAGGCTCTCTCTCTCTCAATTTTTAAGACTTTATATAGAAAAAAAAATTTACGACTCTAAAATAATTTTTTAAGACTTTATATAGAAAAAAATTTTAAGGGAGGGGAATATGGGTGCTTTGGGACTTCTGACATGCCAAAAATAACCTACTTGCATAAAGAATCAGGGAAGCTTTTCTACTGCAGGTTGAGCAGGAGTAGGGGGGTGCCCTCTCTCCTTCTTCTCTTGCTTCTGTTTATTTAAAGCCCATGAGGGGCATGCTTTATACTCCCGAATTCCCACTCCTCCACTGGAAAAGGTGCAGATTGAAGGTGCCTGGCCACTGAATCTACCGGTCAAGATTTATGAAACAGAGCACCGAGAGTGATACCAAACACTAGAAATGCTGCTGGGTACGCGAGGGAGAGCACCGCAGAGGACTGCCGATGAGAGAAAATGTGCAGTGGCCTTTTCCAGCGCACCCTGATTTTGCAGCTCACTGTTAATTAGGACGTCCCTTGGCCTTTATGAGACTGAGATAGCAATCCACAGACTAAGAGTTAGGTCAGGCTTAAATTTTAAGGTGTTTGTCAAATCAAGCCTTGAAAAACCTACTGGTATAAAGGTAAATTCCATTAGCTGTGGTGGGGGTGCACATGTAAGGGGGGAATAGGGACTTCTTTATGTCATTTTTACATTTTTCTGCACTCCAATTTTTCTCCTTTTAAAGCATTCTTCAGGGTGTGAGCATTGACAAACTAGACAGGAAACTTGGGGAATATGAATACGTGTAAATACCAAGTCAGACGTATTTTAAAGGATGTCATTTATTCTAAAGTGTGTATAAGTTACTTTAAAGCTATTAGTGTCTGGAATTCTCTAAAGGTAGAGACACATTTTTAAAACACACTTTTCCTAACAGGTTTTAATCATGTTAAAGGCAGATTTTTTTTTTCAACAAGAAAGAAACAAAAATGTTGCTTCTGACCTGACAAACCTTAACATCTGCCTATCAGTTTTTGTTTTGTTTTTAATAAGGATCCCATACACAGCATCTTGAGATGTTCAGCTGTAAAGGGTTATTCTGATTTGAAATTTCAAGGAAAAATTTGTGATGTTGACTTGAGCACTGTAGATTCTGTATTTGGGGGTAAGACCTTGAACAGCATTTATTATTTGACTTTAGATTATTGCAGATTTTGGCATGTTTCTTTTTTTGTCCCCTTTGCCATCCTTGGAATCAGAGGCAAAGAAAAAGAATGCTTCTTTCTTCTTTCTTCTTTCTTCTTTCTTCTTCCTACCTATCTTTGAATTATGTGTTGAGCATCTATAATATTGCAATGTGTCCTATAAAGCACTGTGGATAACATAAAACAAGGATAAAATATTAAATTAATTGTCCCTAGTCAAAGCTCTTAAGCAGATCACAAAAATCTGCCAGACTTTAAGAGCAAACTCCTCTTTACAAAGAACGATTTAAAATAATAAAGACAACCAAGGGAGCCCCATTTGCATTTTATTTCTGGCAGGTTTCACAGACTTCCCTCATGCCCTGGTGTTTTTCTTATCATATGTTTCAGAGAAAGTCAACAGCAGTCCTAGACTAACATCTTGCTCTGTGGAAACTTACTAGGGACTATTTTTACCAGCTTTGCAAACTTTGCTCTTCGCTTTCTGAGAAATTACAGTCAGTCCAGTGGCAATTGTGGATGGGGAAATGGGTTTGGAAGGAAGAGAACTTTGCTGGAATGATACCTTTGCTGATTCTGGGAACTGTTCTGATCTGAAGTTGCAGACACTTGCCTGAAATGTAGCATTCTCTCTCTCTCTCTCTCTCTCTCTCTCTCTCTCTCTCTCTCTCTCTCTCTCTCCCTCCCTCCCTCCCTCCCTCCCTCCCTCCCTCTCTCCCTCTCTATCTCTTTCTCTCTCTCTGTCTCTGTCTCTGTCTCTGTCTCCCTGGCTATGTGAGAAGAATGGGGGAAAAAGCTTTCTGAGAAAACACTCCCCCATCAATTTTGCTGTTGAAATATAGAAGGGATTTTGATTCATGGCACCAAGAATAGGGAAAAGAGGAAGCCAGAAAAAATGGACAGGAAATGGAAAAGAGAGAAATGAGAGAAAGAAAAACTGCACAGACACTGGGTGTTCTCAGCCTCTGTCCCAATGACATATTTGCTCATTCATTTGAGCATGTACCTGGAATTAATATTAGTTCCTGCAGACAAAGGGAATGATCCCCACATGGTTTCAGACTTTTATTTCACCTTTCCCATAGTTTGACTTGTAGAATAGATAGAAAATAACTTTCAGACCAAGCAATGTGTTGGAGGTGACAGTTTCATGATGTTTGTAAATCTGAACTTTCTACTAAGACCTCTGCATGAAACACCATTCTTGTCAGCAAGTCACCTTGAGATGATAATTAAAGGACATGTCTGTTACTCTGTTGGTATGACAGAGCATTTGAAAATACGTGACGTGCCATATGACCATGGAAATAGATTGAGTTATAATTATTTCAGTAAAAGGTTGATATACCCATCTGAAAGAATACCTGAGGTTTAAAGGATTGGTTTGTAGGAAACAGAACAGAATCTGGCACCCAGTAAGTATCCCATAATATCAGCTATTGTTGTTATTACTGAGGCTTTCACTTCTTATCAGAATTGCTATTTTGCTGTAGAAACTGCATGTTTATAGTTATTATAAGGAATTGGAGAAACAAGTTGAATTTAAAAGGGAATGGTCCCAGGAGAGAAAAGTAAGTTTGTCTTCCCCACACTAGAAGTGGAAGTTTGAATGTGCTTTAATTTCATTTCTAATCCATGTTCAGTGAAATGAATATTACTTTAGAGCAGCGATTCTCAACCTTTTTTCATCTCATGGTACACATGAACTAATTACTAACATTCTGCAGCACACCAAAAATACAGTTTTTACTGATCTGACAAAAAAATTAGTATAATATTGATTCATTCACACCAGGTATCTATTGTTGTGGTGGCCGTTGTCATTATTTTATTTGACAATCTAAGGGAAAAGAGGTCAGTGCCACTGACTTAATAGTCAGGTACTGTACTAAATGTTTTAAAAATTCTTGCAGCACACTGGTTAAAAATCGCTGACTTAGAATATGGTGAAAAGGATATAGGATCTAGGATTAGATTCCTGTTAAAACCCTGCCATATTCTTTGTCACTGGGGTAAGTTACTTTAGGTGTAATCCTCAGTAGCATTATCTGTGATTGGGAATAATTGCCCTTGTGGTTAAAGGGAAGATAACATAAAAACAAATGTTAAAAACTAGGTACAGTTTTAGAACGTATTTATTTTAATCTGTTATAACATAAGCATGTTGTCTTCTGAGGGATAATAAAAACAGTACTGAATCATCAAGGAAAGTTGCTATCAAGACCTATAAAGTAGTCTTAGCTCTCTTTAAAATATTTAATTAGTCGTCTGACCCATTGGGCTAACTTTCCCTGAGATATGGTTCTTCCCTCCATAGCTTGTCTCTCTTTCCTCCTACATGGAAGGCCCTGGGAATGAAAATGTGCTCCAGATGGGACTCTTGCCCTGCTGGGTGCTGGAAAATCTGACATGAGAAGAGCTCTAAACTGGGCAGGTGCAAAGAGACATTGGCGGGTGGAGGAAGACGTCACTGAAGGGGCCTGGAGCAGTTCAAGAAGGCTTCAGAGAGTAGCTTCCTTATGCTGGGCCACAAGAATGAGTAAAATTTTTCCAGCAGTGAAGGTATCTATAGGGAAAGAACATTGCTGACTAAAGGCATATTGGGTATCACATGCACCCACATGCACCTATTTCCTAGCAGGATTGCTAGGCAAAAACATTCATTTAGATGAAAAGTTGTGTATCATAATTAGCTAGTGTTAGTATAACTCAAAGGCAAAATTAAAATTTTTAGTAACTTCACTTCCAATACTAATGGTAATATTTATTGCTTATTATGTACCATATCTGTCCTATATGTTTTAAATCACTTAATCCTCACACGATCTTGAGGACACTGCTATTATTATACCCATTTGACATATGAGAAAACTGAAGCACAGAGATGTTAAGATACTTGCCAAAGATAACACATCTTATAAGTAGAAAAACAAGGATTTGATCCAAGACTGTCTGGCTCCGGATCCTAGGCTTGTATCCACTACACTCTGCCGCCTCTACAGCAACAATCTGGAAGCTGAAATATCAAGACGTTATTTCCAACTCTTTAAAGTATTATTTACTCTACAAACCAGTCTAGGTGATTTTCTAAAAACAGGCTTTCGCAGTTTTGCAGTCATTGCCAAAGCATGTAAAATGTAAGTTTGGGAGACTTACTAAGAATTCAGAAATTGCTTTCAGATTCCTATGTAGACTTCCATGGGAGTAGAAGTGACTAATTATTGTAAGTGTTCAGCATTTCATCTGTCCATAATAGAGAGTACTGAACTTTCATTCTGGCCTGTTAGCCATTTTCTCAGCCATTCAATCTATCCGTCGTTCATGACACAAAGGCAGATAATATGTTAAAAATTAACATTAATGCCCAGCCGACGTGGTTCAGTGGTTGAGCGTTGACCTATGAATCAGGAGGTCATGGTTCAATTTCCAATCAGGGCACATACCCGGGATGCAGGCTTGACCCCCAGTGTGGGTTGTGCAGGAGGAAGCCATCAATGATTCTCTCTCATCACTGATGTTTCTCTCTTTCTACCTCTCTGAAATCAATAAAAATATATTTTAAAAAATTAACATTAATACAAATAAGAGGGAGGTTTATTTTAAAAATCAGAGGAAAATGTTTTCCTCTATTCAGAGTGACTCATTGCCCTTGATGATAGCCTTTGAGTTCTCTTGTCCACTTATAGCTGAAGAATCAGTTTGGCTGTTGTAATATGACATTCAGGTGGCCACATTAAAAATATTTTTATTTTATTTTATTTTATTTTATTTATTTAATGAATTCCTATTTCTTGCTATATGCTTGCTAACACCCAGAGTGAGCTCTTTGGAGTCTTCTGGCCAGTGGTCATCCCTCTGCAGGTGCCCGGAACTGTGCACCTTAAGATATCAGCATCTATGAATTCTCTGGGGCATTACTTCTCTCCCTTTCTCTTTCTCTTATTTTCCTGCTTACCTTCCTTTCTCTTCCTCTGTCTTCCCTCAGACACATCTTACCTAAAATGCTCTGCTCTGCCTTTGAATTGAAGAATGGCCTTGATTACAAATGCCTGCTCAGACAGGCCCAGCCTCCCAGAGAGAAAATCTGCCGTGGCCTTGGCAGCATGGCAGGTGGCAATTGGAGCTGCGCAGGGACACTCAGCATCCGCTGCAGCTCTTGTCTCTTGATTAGGCCCCAGAGACAAGGCTTCCAGGAGGAGCCACACTTGTCAGCTGTCAATCAGGAGGCAGTCTGTCCCTCCCAGGTACTGCCCCTGCCACAGGAGGGTGACCAGACTGTAAAAATGAAATAGACTTCAGTGGGATGCCAGAAATTCATTTTCTCCCTCGAATGCTTTCATCTCACTCATTTCACTGTGTTTACAGGCCCACGGGTTTCCTAAGGGCAGCCACGATTTAGATTTACAGCTCCCCAGGCAGTCTGATTCTGAGGAAAAGTTACAACACCTATAATGTATTACTGTCTCCTGGAGGAGCAAAGAATGTCAGGGGATGCAGAGGTTGGCTGCCCCAATAACTGCAGGCTCTCTCTGCATTGCAGCACTGAAAAATGCAGGCTGGGCTGGACAACCCTTAGCCTCTCTCGTGATCTACCTGCACATAAACACAGAACACATTCCAGTTCTTAGAGATTTGGTGGTGGTAGTGATAGTAACTTCAATGTGTCATTATAAGAGGCTCTGCAACATAGGAGTCCAGGCAGCCACTTCCCAGACAGTGGACAGGGCACAGAGTTCAGATATAAGGTCCAAAAACTAGACTGGATTTGGAGGAGGGAAACATACAACATTCTGGCTGGGGTGGGGAGAGGGGTTGTTGTTGGCCAAAACAGAGACTCCCTATAAAGACTTGTCTCTCTTGTTGATTCATTTCACTTAAAATTTGGAGCATCTTTGCTAAGAGAAGTAGGACCAGCATTAAGGTGAGTCCCAAGGGAAATTGTCAAATGTGTGAGGGCAAGATGACTAATCCCTGCCTTGCAAGGTGCAGACTCTGATTCCTGGAATTTAGCTTCATTTAGAGTCTGGATGCTGCCACTCAGCTAGGTACCCACTTATATAGCTTCATTTAGAGTCTGGATGCTGCCACTCAGCTAGGTACCCACTTAGAGAGCAAAACCTGTACCAAGTCACTTTCTGAAGCTGAAGAAGGTGGTGGGTGTTTGAAATGTTGACCTTGGTCTGTTCTCCAGCTTGCCTCTAGCATGGGCCCTGGAACATGGAGATCCACAGGCTTCATTGTCCTTCCTCGAAGTGCCCTGTCTTGTTCTCGAAGGTGCTGTCTGAGTTCCATTCACTACTCCTAGCATGTATGCATTGCTTGGCATCCCTCAGGGTGGACAGTATACTGAGACACTCATTTGCTTCTGCACCTCCCCCCTCTCATTCTGCTCTGCTATCTAGTATCTGGGAGGGGTCATTGGCTCTCTCTGTGAGCTGCTCAGGTTGGTGTGTGTGAGGACCAACTGAATAAAGGTTGAATCGCCAAGTAGAAATACACACTTATGACTATTAAATTAAATGTGGCTTATTAATAAAAACAATTTTGTACCATTTGGAAACTGTGTCCTCCAGAACCCAGTGAAAATCTCACAGCCTGAAAGAACTTGATGGGCTCTACTAATAGTGTTTATCCTGCCCCTCCCCTGATGCCAGTAGTGAGGGGCTGCCTATAGGTCTAAGTTTGGTACATAATTTTTTAACTGGTAAGAAACTAATTGTTTGACATGATCTGGGATACTAAAGGAAATAAACCCATTTTCCATTAAGTATTAATATTTCAGCCAAGGTTATTAATTTTTAAGATGCAGAGTCATTTGGAAGAACTGGCCAGAAACTTGAGGATCTCAAAGGGAAATACTTTGTCTTAAAGAGAAGCCAAAGACCAAATGTCTGGGTGAGCAACAGAGAGTATATAGCACCCTAGAGGGCTCAGTGAACCCTGCTTCTCTTGCCTTCTAGAAATACATTTTCCAGTTCCCCTTGCAGTTAAGTAGATCCATGTTATTGTCTTCTGGCCAGCTTCCAGGTCTGGTCCCATGTGATCCCCTTCCACTGGATAGGTGCAGAAGATAAAGAGGCCCTAAAGCAGGGGTCCTCAAACTTTTTAAACAGGGGGCCAGTTCACTGTCCCTCAGACTGTTGGAGGGCCAGGCTATAGTTAAAAAAAAAATGAACAAATTCCTATGCACACTGCACATATCTTATTTTGAAATAAAAAAACAAAACGGGAATAAATACAATATTTGTATTTGCATGTGGCCCGCGGGCCGTAGTTTGAGGACCCCTGCCCTAAAGCATATGGAATCACATGGCATAAGGAGTCTGGTCACTGAATGACAGCATGGAGCAGAGGCCTCGCTGTGCCCTTCCTCACCCTTCCCTCAACCCATGCTCATATGCTGTTCCATATTAGACTCTGACATGGGTGAGAAATAAACTCATATTGTGTCAAACCACTGAGATTTGAGGGTTTATATGTTTCATAGATGAAATCAGTGATTTTTCACTAGATTAAAAATAGTACAGAAACGTTATCTCTTGATAAATATGAACATACCTTCCCCATCCCTCCCCGTCCTTTGTTCTAATGCAGTGGTCGGCAAACTGCGGCTCGCGAGCCACATGCGTCTCTTTGGCCCCTTGAGTGTGTCTCTTCCACAAAATACCACGTGTGGGCGCGCATGTACAGTCCGATTGAAACTTTGTGGCCCATGTGCAGAAGTCGCTATTTTGTGGAAGAGCCACACTCAAGGGGCCGAAGAGCCTCATGTGGCTCACGAGCCGCAGTTTGCCGACCACTAATGGACTTTTTCTTCCTCCATCACCAATGCTTCACTTTTGTTGAGCAAGTTCATCTTGCCAAAGAAGATAGGCAGGATCACCAATTTGGAAAAATACTCCAGAAGTACATGCTAACTTGCAAACACTAACACAAAGAAAGTGTTCAGAAGAAGAAAGTAAGATTATATTTGATGAGTTTTAGCTTCCATTTAATCCAGTTTAGACCATTAATAATGTTAAAGAGAATCCTCTTATGTGTTATAAATAAAAAAATAAGTGGTTTGAAATATTTTGCAGCATTCTTAATGCAAAATTACAGGTAGGAATAATAATAGCTTACATTCATGGTAGACTTAATATGGGTCAATTATTGTACTAAGTGCTTTAAATGAATTATTTTCTTAAAAGATTAAGAAATTAAGGCCTAGAAGGTCATGTAATTTGCTTAAGTTTACATAGCTAAGGAAGCAGCAGATCTGGGAACCCAATAATCCAAGACAGCCTGCCTCCAAAGTCTATGCTCTTAAATACCGTACTTTCCCTAATGAAAGAGCAACAAATGTCAAGTCCACCTTAAGATGAATGGTGCATTCTGAACCTCTATAGTGAAAAATAATTCATATTTCTAGGCCCAAAAATCTACTTTAATTTGCTTTTTGTAGCAAAGGCCTTTGAAATGGCAGGGCCATGATGGCTGCTCTGTATAGGACTTCTGACAAGCCAGCTGTCTAATCAGTTCTTAGTTCTCACTGTTGATTTTCCTTCCCCGTGGACATGTTGCTTGGGATTTATGTGATTTTTATGCTCCATGTTCTACTGTACCCAGATACCACCTTGCCTGACCCTGTTCTCCAAGAAGTACACAGGCCTGCATCTTGTGACAAGAGCAAACCCAGGGCAAAAGAGAAATTAAGAAAGTAATGCTTAGTTCAGCTTTTGAATTTTAGTCTTCCATAAGATGCTACTGCCATGATAGCATGGCTTGGGACATATATAGCAGAATTTCTTGCTGTTCCTATATTAAAAATGTGTTCTCAGAAACAGCTGGTGTGTTACGAATGCAACTGAGTGCCTTAAGAAGTGGGATGATTGGAATCCCACTCCTAAGCACACAGGCTGTCGATATTTGAGAGATGGTAAATGACATGGCAGGAAGAAGTGCAATGAGGACGAGGTTGCTGAGCGTGAGAGTCAAGCTCCCAGCATCTGCTGGCTTTGTGAACCTGTCTTCACCTAACCATGGCTGTGGAGGACTTTTCTGAGAAGTAGTTAGTTTATATTTATAAATCAATCCTCATATCTCTGCACTAAGATGTTAGCTGAGAAGAATGCTTTATGACAGTCTTTATGGACAAACAGGGATGGCATATAGGTGGCAGTGAGCAGTTGTTCTTTATTTCTTCTGTGATAGAATGTTCAAATTCATATGGGAGGGCTTTTTGTTCAATTAGCTATTAGGAAAATGTCACAATATTAATGAAAAAATTAGCCATAAAGACTTCACAACCTCTTTTAAAAATAATCACAACTGCCCAGCCCGCATGACTCAATGGTTGAGCATTGACCTATGAGCCAGGAGGTCATGGTTCAATTCCAGGTCAGGGTACATGCCTAGGTTGCTGGCTGTATTCCAAGAAGGGGGCATGCAGGAGGCAGCCAGTCAATGATTCTCTCTCATCATTGATGTTTCTATCTCTCTCTCCCTCTTCCTTCCTCTCTGAAATCAATAAAAATATATTTAATAATAATAATCACAACTAACATTAATAGAATGATATATAATTTGCAGTTCAATTTTATATGTATTTCATTTGATCTTTCAGAAAAGTTAAATGGGAGAGACAAATGTTGCTCTTATCAATCCATCTTAAAGATAGAGAAACTGAGATCTTAAAAGGTTAAGTGACTTTCCCAGTTTATCTACCTAAGAAATGATGCTTCATTCATTACCTCTCTGAACTCCCTCCTTCTTGAAACTCTACTTTTGGCTTCTAGGAAAGGATATTCCTCATTCTTCCATTTACCATCTTTTATTTTTCCCCAGTTTTATTTCTTGGATATTTATTCCTGTCTTCCTTTACTAGTAAGTGTGGACATTCCAGATCTTCACTTGTCCTTTCCTTTCTCTTCCTTCTTTGATAAACTCTCATTAGAAAAATTCATCCACCCCCACTGGAAGGAAACCAGAGATTGGTTTGCTCAACATTCATTTATACTTCTTCCTATTTTATCTTCTCCTATAATAAAAGCAGGAAAGCTAAAAATTACATTTCCCAGACTCACTTGCAGCTAGATTTCTGGGCACAGAATGAGTTCCACCAATTAGAAAATACGTTAGATAGTCGTAATGTCTTTATGGAGATATAATTCACATTCTATACAACTCACCCATTTAAAGTATATAATCAATGGCTTAATATATGTTCACAGAGTTGTACAGCCACCACCACAATAAAGAAAAGATGTACTTTTTGAAAAGCAAAAGTGACACGAAAGCCATCTACTCCCCACTTTCGGTTTTCATTGCTGAAAGCACAATGATGGAAGCATTGGGTTTCTCTGCAGAAGTTTTGTAGTATCCAGTCACTGACTTTCTGTATGTCAAGAGGCAGTTGCGCAGCAGCAGCAGTAGTGGTTCTCTGATTACTTGATCAAACTTCCTAATTATGGTGATTACAGCTTTCCTAGCATGTTATTTCTGCAGCATTATTCCTGGAAATCCAGTTTAGAGCTTGCTCCTCCAGCCTTCCTAATGATTTCATGAACACTTAATTCCATGTATTAATTCCTTTTTGAAATGTAGTGAATGTGGTTTGTTTCTTACAGACCAATTTGAGCTCAATTTTTATATCTTTAACTTGTAACTTCTTACTTCTCTACCTTGAGAAATACTTCATAGTCAGCATGCCCCAAACTGAACTGATTATCCTTATTCATAAGCCTGCTCATTGTTCCAATTCTCTTACCCAGTGAATGACTCTACCCAACAGCTCAGTTACCAGGTCAACAACTTTTCCTCCCAACTTCTCTCTCTTTTCCTACAATCATTTAATCAGTCACTAAATTTTGGATTTCACGGTTCTCTGTCATGCATCTAAGACCTTCTTTCTCTGTTGTTCAGATTGTTTCAAAGAGTACAATCCTTATACCTAACTGAACCCCCTCCCACTCTCAGATCAGCCCATACGGAGGCCAGAATAATCTATTAAAAGCACCATTCTCATAATGTCAGGTTCTTTCTTAGTAGCTCCCCTGGCCTGCTGGACAAAGTATAAAATTTAAGTTCCTTACCATGGTATACACGGCCCTTCATGACTTGGCCTCTGTCTCTCTGTACTCATTTTGTGCTGTTTTTCTTTTCTCACATTTTTTACTTTAGTCACATTAAACTATACACCATGGCTTTTCACACTCTTTTATTTTATTTTTTATTAATCCTCACCGGAGGATATTTTTTCCATTGATTTTCTAGAGAGAGTGGAAGGTGGGGAGGGAGAAGAAGACAGGGTGAAAGAGAGAGAGAAACATCAATGTGAGAGATACACATCAATTGGTTGTCTCCCACATGTGCCCAGACCAGCGTCAGGATTGAACCTACAACCCAGGTACATGCCCTTGACCAGGAATTGAACCCACGACCCTTCGGTGCATGGGCTGACACTCTTACCATTGAGAAACACAGGCCAGGGCCACGGTCTTATTTTTGAGCATGCAGTTACTGAACCTAATTTTACTGTTGAATTCTTACTTATCTTTCAAAACCCTACTTAAGTGTCATCTCCTTGACTATGAAGCCCTTACTGACCAACTTCCCTAAAAACCCCACCACAACTCAGAATCAACTTCTGCCTCATTTTTTCCACTCTGAATATTCTAGTATTGCCCATATTTCAGGTATTGTGTTTGTCTTAAAACTATGTACCCTAAGCACCTACACAGAGCCTGGAACACAACAGATACTTAGAATATAATTGAAGAATTTAATTGAACTAGAACTCATTCCCAGATATAGTCATCTTTCCACTAAATGTTTAAGAAAAAGTTGACTAGATAATTTATTTATATCAGTATGGACTTCAGCCTTCCTAGGATTTGAGACAATGTGGCATAAAGAAAGCACTCTTCTCTGGAAATTCCATTTCTAAATATATATCCAAAAGAGTGAAAGTGGGATTTTGAACAGGTATTTTACACCAATGTTCATAGCAGCATCAGTCACACTAGCCAAAAGGTGAAAATAACACAAATGCCCATCAGCAGATGACTAGATAAATTAAAATGCAATATTTATATATAATAGAACATTATTTAGCCTTTTAAAAAAGGAAGGAAATTCTGATACATGCTACAACATGGATGAACCTTGAAGACATTGAAATCAGCTAGACACAAAAGGACAAATATTGGGTGGTTCTAGTTATATAAGGTACCTAAAGTAGTCAAATTTATAGAAGCAGAAAGTAGAATTGTGGTTACCAGGGGCTGAAGGGAGAGGGGGAATGAAGTTAGTTTTTAGTGGATACATAATTTCAGTTTGAGATGGTTAAAATGTTCTGGAGATAAAGAGTGATGCTTTCACAAAAATGTAAATATATTTAATGCCACTAAACTGTACACTTAACATAGGTAAAATGGTAACTTTTATATTATGTATATTTTACCACAATAAAAAAGCACTGTTCTGTGCAGGATACACGAGTTCTATTGTCAGTCCTCCATCACACAACTATATAAAATTAAACTTCATAATCTACTTTCGCAAGCCTTAGTTTCCTCACTTATATAATGAAGCACTGAAGTAAGACTGGACAGTTCCTTCTACCTATACAATGATTTGCCATATATTGGAAGTTCCAGTTCTCCTTTGGTTGAGGGTCCATGATGAGGACCATGCTAAGGAAGTTTTATCACATCACAGCCCTGGAGAACCTTTACAGCTTTTCTCCTGCAGGCTCATGGGAGACAGCTAAGCTTCCACAGAATGGTCCCAGCGATGGTTGACTGGAATGTGATACTTCTTTGTGCCCATGGCATATCAAAA
Organism: Myotis nattereri; assembly: GCF_964212035.1. Taxonomy (NCBI): domain Eukaryota; kingdom Metazoa; phylum Chordata; class Mammalia; order Chiroptera; family Vespertilionidae; genus Myotis; species Myotis nattereri. The sequence continues at coordinate 37,384,281 of NC_138087.1, read as the reverse complement.
GTGGAACAAAATAGCTCTCCAGGATTCAATTAACCATTCATCTATACCAGGGGTGGGCAACCTTTTTGTGAGTGCATGCCAAAACCAGCAAAATCTCTGACTCAAAATTCTTCTGCATGCCAACCCTGATTTTTTGAGAACATGTTATGCCTACTTGATATCTCTTAAGGTGTATGTATGTGAAGAACCTTGAAGAAATAATAAAATTCATTCGAGCGACAAAAACACAGTATATGATGATGAAAAAGACATTTATTTTTTAATGTATACATGTACACTGATAGTCCGACAGAAAACTTTATGACTCCGTTTGGTATTATCAGTGGGACTTTTGCTGCTGCATCACTGATGACAGAGATTTTACATCAGGTCTATATTTCGTGACCTTCAGAGATATGCACGAGCTACTTTCATCCGTCAGGCTACTCCTATTACAAGACAACAAAATTCATCACTGAGAACAAAGATTCACAAGCGTATGTGGATGAAACCAAAACACTGGTCGGATCTAGGAAGGCAGGGAGAGTTAAGGCAGAGGCATAGAAATTGCTCTTCCCTCTCTCGTCAATCCATGTGTATGGTCTTTAAGATAACTTGTTATGTAAAATTATTTATTTATCTAAGATGCACCTATACTGAATTTATCTGAAAAATAAAAAAAGTTGATATTAAGAAAAAAATTGTAAATGGAAGATTATAAGAGAGGGTTTCGCATGCCAGCAAAAGTTACTGGTGTGCCGTGCCAGCAAAAGTTACTGGTGTGCCATGTTTGGCACGTGTGCCAGGGGTTGCCCACCCCTGACCTATACTAATAATAGAGGAATTGCAAATTGTCTGGTATGCTTTCACAGTAACAGTAACGACCAGCAGGCTGCCTGGGGCGACAAGGTCAACAGGGGGATTAGTGAGGGACAACCAAACGACTGACCAGCAGGCTGCGTGTGGCAACCAGGCCAGGAGAGGGGTTAGTGAGGGATGACCATACAACTAAGCAGCAGGCTGCGTGGGGCGACCAGGTCGGCTGGGGGGGGGGTCAGTTAGGGATGACCGGGGCAGTTGGAGGCGACCAGGACGGTGGGCGGGGGAGGACAGTTGAGGGTGACCAGTCTGGCAGGAGGGGCAGTTAGGGGCGATCAGGCAGGCAGGTAGATGAGCAGTTAGGGGCCAGCAATCCTGGGTTGTAAGAGGGGTGTCCCCCGAGGGGTCCCGGATTGGAGAAGGTGCAGGCTGGGCTGAGCTGAACCCCACCCCCCCGCCGCCCCGTGCATGAATTTCATGCATTGGGCCTCTAGTTCTTCCATAAATTCATTCAACATCCATTAAGAACTTGCCATATGTTAAGGACTCTACGAAGTTCCAGAGATATAGATATCAATAAGACATGTATGGTTCAGCATTCATAGTATAGTAGGAGACACTGGCATGGTAACAAATTCTTAAAAGGATTTTGCATTTAAAATAACAAAATGAGGATATGTACAAAGAACTATGGAATTTGTTTGAGCTAGTCTTGAATGAGAAGGAGTTCATGAAGCAGGAACTGAGTAAGAGTATTCTGATTCTCCTCTTTCTTGATCTACCCCATTCATGTTGCCCCAATATGGAAACTGGGATGTGAGAATTCAGGAAAGGTTGCCATAACTATGGCAGGATGGCTTCTTTAAATAGCATTTTTTAAAATGGACATATTCTGATACTTATAGATATACTCTCTTAATAACCTTTAAAGGCTCCCTTAAGCAAAGATAAAATATTACCTACGATCTACTAGTCTCTTAATAGCTTTGCCAGTGTTTGCTGTTCCAATGTCAACAGTCATTATATAGCTTGGCTTTCAATGTGGGATTAAACCTTTTTTTTTTTTTTTGCACTAATCAGAAAAGCAATTGTATGGTTAGTATGCTCTTTAGAATTCCATTGCAAAAGAATGAGGTTCTGTCAGATCCTGTCATAGAAGAAGTAAACACACAAAAGGTGAAAAAAAAAACAAAAAAACTTCTAAAAGGGAAGTGCTGACAGGTTACACTCAGACATGCAGCACCCAAAGGTCACTAACTGGGAGGATGTGCCAAAGTTGGCCAGCAGGTCCTAGCATGCAGGGGCTGGAAAGGAACTAATTAATTAAAGGGTGTCAAACATGTTGTCAGAGTGCAGACAGCAGAAAATATAATGAACTTCGCATGATTTAACCAGTAGGGGAAGAGTAAGATCATACTGAACTCATAAAAAATGTTTCAGGAAAAGATAAGTTTCAACATCTTTTAATTCTATCATGATTAGAAGATAAATTGCTGTTTCAAATTCTAGCTTTAAAAAAAGAGGAACTAAAGACTTCCTAAAAAGAAATAAATAAAATGTAACATTTATTGAGCACTTACAATATGCCAAATACTGAAAGAAGCCTTTGGGCAAATAAGTTGACAGTTACATTTTATTCTCTGTAGGGTTGTGTAGTGTCTCAGCTCTGGTGCCATTTTTTTTTATATTCCCTCACTTAATGGAATGAAAGCACCTTGAAGGAAATGCTATTTTTACAGATGAGGAAGCAGGCAACAGACCTGTGTCCTAACTCTGGTTCCATAATATACCACTGTGTTACATGTTTGAAAGCGACTTAACCTCACTGAACCTGAAAGTCCTTTCTCTTTCCACTCTTCCATGGATACTAGGTAGCAGCCATTGCAATATGAATGGCTTTCATGGGAACAACTAAGAAAATAGTCCAACTGCCTTGCTGGCCTGAGGAGAATGCTGACATGGGCGGGTTTTGCCTCAACCTTTCCTTTTTCATTTTAAAAGGTTTTCTTCTCAAGGCATGAGCCTTCTCAAGCTCTCTTCTCCCTCCTTTCAAAACCTGATCTAAAGTCCTTTCTTCATGTCAAAGTATAACACTCCCAGGAACATTTTTTGATGACAACTCAAGAACATCTATATTTTACCAAGAAGCTATGCATTGAACTAGGATCCCTGAGCAGTCATTGCCATCTGTTTGGAAATATTGCAAAGGAGAGTTCTCCTACCAGGCTTCCTTTGTTTTATAATATACTTTATTGATTTTTAGAAAGAGAGAAAGGGGGAGAAAAAGAGAGAGAAACATTAATGTAAGAGAGAAACCAATTGGTTGCCTCCTGTACACACCAAACTGGGGATCAAACCCACAACCTAGGTAGGTACCCTGAACAAAAATCAAACCTGCATCCTTTTGGTGTATGGGACAGCGCTCCAACCAACTGAGCCACCCAGCCAGGGCTCCTGACAGGCTTTTTTAAGTGCCCATTCTTGGCATGGTGTCTCCATCTGTGGCTGCTGCTGGAATACAGGCTCTTAGATTCATATCCTCACCAGATAAGGATGCTCTAGTCCAGTAGTCGGCAAACTGCGGCTCACGAGCCATATGCGGCTCTTTGGCCCCTTGAGTGTGGCTTTTCCGCAAAATACCAACTTCTGCGCATGGGCCACGAAGTTTCAATCGCACTGTATGTGCACACCCTCATGTGGTATTTTGTGTAAGAGCCACACTCAAGGGGCCAAAGAGCCGCATGTGGCTCTCGAGCCACAGTTTGCCGACCACTGCTCTAGTATGTTGTATCCACAGGCAGGTTTCCTCTTCAAAACCTTTATACTTTACTAGAGGCCTGGTGCACGAATTCATGTACCAGTGGGGTCCCTTGGCCTGCAGGATTGAACTGAAATCAGCTCTCCAACAACCCCTGAGGGCTCCTGGGTTGCGAGAGGGCAAAGGCCAGGCCAAGGGACCCCACTGGTGCGCAATCGGGGCCAGAGAGACGACACAGGAGGTTGGCCAGCTGGGGAGTTGGCCATGGGAGGGGTCCAGGGCATGTCTGGTTCATCTTGCTCAGTCCCGATGGGCCAGACCCCAGCAGCAAGCTAACCTACCAGTCAGAGTGTCTGCCCCCTAGTGGCCAGTGCATGTCATAGCAAGCAGTTGGTGACCTTAGCATATGCAAATTAACTGCCATCTTTGTTGGGTTAATTTGCATACTCATCCTGATTGGCTGGTGGGCGTAGCGGAGTGACACCAATTTGCATGTTTCTCTTTTATTAGTGTAGATTATGCTTTGATTGGTTGAACGGATGACTGGACACTAAGCATACTGGCTTTTATTATATAGGATGCTCTATCTGGGCCTAAACATAAGGTTAAAAGCACTGCTCAAGGTGGAAAAAAAAGATGACAAGAGGAGGAGCAGGTGTTTTCATGTCCACTCGAATGAGACCACTCTCTTAGTCCATTGTCACATCTTGTGTCAGTGGATTGTTGACATTCCCAGAAGGAAGGATAGAAACCATTATTGGGCTGGGCTCCCATTCCTAATCAAGTCACTCTCAGTCATTTCTTATACATGACCCATTGCCAACTGATCTTACAGTTGCAGAAATTAAATAAATAAAACAGTTGTTCCTTACAAAAATATTGGACATCTCTTTTAGAAAAAAATACGAAAAATATAGAAGATAGATATTTAGGCTTCAGGAAACTGCTAAAATGAGTTAAGGGTGTTGGTAGCTCATGGTAGCTCCACATGCCCTGAAGTCACACTAGCAAGCAGTCAGCTACCCCCTTTATCTTGAGGCTCTTCTTGCTTAGATTTCAATAATAATTTCTCCCTTAATGTATCCCTGCAGGGATGATGCCTGCCTGCCCTTGGGTTTCAATTTACTACATTCTCCCTTAGGATCTTGTAAATAGAGGTTTTCATTTTGTTTCAGACAATTCTTTTAAAATTTTTGAAAGAGCTGCAAAAAAAAAGGCATGGAAATAATAGTAATTGAACACTAATTTTATACTTGGCCCTTTATATAAATCACTTTATGAAATCCCTCATAAGAATACTCTGTTGTAGATCTTTTTATTGCCATTATACAGTTGGATATACTAAGTCCCATACATTGTACTGAACTTGTCAAAGGTCTCATAGTTACACAGGCCCAGTGAATGAGCCATTTCACCATTCCACCTCCCTGTACTGTTGTCCCTGACACTAGCAATCCCAGTCCTAGACATTGTTATCTACATAATGTGAAGAGACTGGAGCACTTAAGTTCTGCCACAGTCACCTTCACTCGCAGATTTATTCTATCCCTGGAAACAATTGCTGATGCTATCCTAACCTACAATGCAGCTGAAGCCAGAGGGGAACACAGGAGAATCTTTGAATCCGCAGCACGAAGTTACAGTACTGGGAGGAATTTGATCCTCTTGGTCTCTTCCCACTTTGGGATAAGGGGCTCTGAAGCCCAGACAGAGACTTGAATGTGTACGGAGTCACACGCGGAACTAAACTCAACTTAGAATCCATATCTTTCAAGCCTAGTGCTTTAAAGCATATCCCCATGAGCACACACAGTGTTTTTCACCCACAAAGCTCCACAGTTTCCTATTGCTGAGGCTCAGGGTGATAAATTTTGCCTCTAGGTCAGCGGTTCTCAACCTGTGGGTTGCGACCCCTTTGGCAGTCGAACGACCCTTTCACAGGGGTCGCCTAAGACCATCCTGCATATCAGATATTTACATTATGATTCCTAACAGTAGCAACATTACAGTTATGAAGTAGCAACGAAAATAATTTTATGGTTGGGTCACAACATAAGGAACTGTATTTAAAGGGCCAGAAGGTTGAGAACCACTGCTCTAGGGGTATGCTGAGAAAGAACAGTTCCACACAACTGCACTGTTTCAAGAAATCAAGTCATTCAGTTAAGGATCCTAAATACTCACAGGCCAATCAACTCCAGTCTAAGATACGCCCAGTGCTGAGATCAGAGGTAGCAGTGCATTTCCTAGCACATGACACCTTGCTTGTTTTGATTTATCCATTGTCTAAAAGATGATCCAGAAGGTGGGTGCTACTTCTAAATCACTGGATTTTTCATTGTAAGCGACAACGTTTGCATTTTTATTATTATGGTCTACTTTTTAATAAGCTTGTACAGGACCAGTATATCATAACAACATCATTAAAACATTCATCTCTTCTAGTTATAAATTGCCTTGATGGTGCTATGACTACATCTCCTGGAGCACCTTTGACAGAATTATTCTTAAGATCCAGGCATATCATTGTCACAGCAGAAGGATAACACTGCAGCCCAGCCTGGCTCCCCTTGTCATGGAAAAAGGCATATGATGGCAGAAGAAAAGGAGATAGGCAACTGTGTGGGGATCCTTTGATGGGTCTGTCTCCAATGAGTTGTTAGACTTTGGAAAACCCACACTTAACCTCTCTGGGCCTCTTCTTTATCTATAAAATAAAATCTTGCTTTTCTAGTTTACAGGGTTCCTGTGAAGAGCAAATAAGATAATGTGTATGAGAGCATTTTGAAGAGCAGGTTGGGTTCTCCAGAAAGCAAACTTCAAGACAAATTTTAGCATGCAGAATGCTTATTAGAGCATGCTTTGGGATCACACTCTGAAAGAGAGGAGGGGTCAAAATTAGACGTGAATAGATCCAGTAGTTTTACATGACTAGTAACAGACTCACCACCTCCCATAAGAATACCTAAATTGGCCTGTCATTAAAGTCTCATCTTGTGCTGACATGGTCAGGCTTTTATAGCTGGCATCAATTAGTAACTGGATATCAATTGCCTCAGGAGCTTAAGCTAGGTAGCTCTCTGCAGGTGAGGATTGACAGGTGAAGGCTATCTGTAAGTGTGAACATTCTTTCTTCAAAGAGGGAACCAGGGTGGCATAGTTACTAATATAGTCCACCTCTTGGGCTACTCAGAGCCATTTCTTCATATACATTCAGGAATCAGTTTTTCCAGAATTCCAGTGAACATTTTTTCTTGGGAGAAACTTGAAAGAAGACAGTAAATGGGACAAAATATAGTCTCTGCTGCTGAAGCTGGTCGTAGGTCCATAACAGATACTTTTCCTTATCTTCCTCCACTATCCATCATTTTAGAATCCCCTCACGTCTGCTAGTGCCTCTCCTTGCCTTGGTTGCTGGCCTGGTATGGTGATCTAGACCCCCAATCTAGATGAGTTTGAGCACCTGGTACTGTGCCCTTCTCAGGCCAGGCTTGCGTTCTTTGTCTTTTTATATTTATCATCAGATAATGGAGTACCAAAAGATACCCCAGTAGATCTTCTGGGTGCCAACCATAGTCTTGCCTGTCCCCACTGTGCTAAAATAGCCCTTTTATAAAAGTCAATTACCTCTGCCAATATGGAATCTTCTCTTATTTCCCATTGGTCCTTAGATATATGAATCCAAGAATTAGCAGATAGCTGGCCATAGGCTATTTTTATTCTAATTATATATTTTAAAAGTGTCAAAAAGACTAAACTGGTGAGTTTGAGGACTTAATGGGCTCAGTGTGAGCTGAGCCTTGGCCAGGATTCAGTATACAGGGTGGGATAAAAGTGGGTTTACAATTGTGAGTATGTGAAACAGAGTTTATTCTTTATATTATTATTTATTAATTAATGTATTATTTTCCATACAAACAACCTGTATTACCTGGTCTCTCTAAAAGAGGGATCATGTTGGTGATTCAGGCCTCTAGCACTCTGACCATATAGCAAGCGGTTCTAAAAATGTTTGGATAGAAGACTTCGGACCAACATGTTGTCATCAGAGGCTCCTGAATTTGACTCTTCTCACAGACACACCGGTGTACAGTTACGCATGGCAAATTCCTTCTAGAGAAATTCAGTCACTAGCTGAGTGCCTCTATACATCAGACAACTGAGAAAACAGCCACATTGAAACAGATAGGAAAGGTTGAAACACAATTATTTTCATAAATCTCACCACCACCCCTGACACAGGAGCATACAATAAAAAGAAAACTTCAACTCCTATCTTGTCCATGAGGAGTGAAGGGTTTGGGTCACAAATCTAGGGCCCAAAATTTTAAGGCTTTCACCCAGAAGATGGGTCCAAAACACCAAGATCTGAAAGCCAAAGGGACTTGCATTTGAGTCCCACTGGACTACAGGAAACAGAGAAGTAGTTCTTAATGGGTGCACATGGACTAGCCATAGCTATTCCCCCAGGTCTGCACAGTGGGAGCGGACAATAATGCTCATCTCCCAGTCTTTCCCTGGAAGGGATTTGACTACATACTTTATAAGGTGCTGCCTAAGGGTTCAGCTTCTAATTAGCTCACATTTAGGTGCTGACTCCAATCCTCCATGGAGCCCAAAAGAGCAGGTAGCCACTTCCCCTGCCTTCTCCCTTTGGTTCACTCCAACAATAAGACCAAGTTGCCAGTATCTCCCAGAAAGGAGCTTGTTCGCATATCTAACACCCCGACTTTTATGGCTGCCATCCACAAAACAGGTCCCCACATCACCTATCTCTGATAGTCAGTGGAGTATACATCTATGAGTCCCACAGTCTATAGCAAACACAGAGCAGTTTTTAAACATGCACAAGACACTCCCATAGCTATCTACCCAAACTTAGTATAGAGGGAGTAGGCAAAAATGTTCATCTCCCAGTTTATTTCTGCAAGGGGCTTAATTGAATACTTTGCCAATGGCTGCCTGAGAGTCTGCCTTCTAATAAGCCTGCATCTTGGTGATAATTGAGATTCTCCCCTTTGGGACATTGACAGGTTTTGGTATATTCTGAATTACTGGGAGCCAATAGAACAAAGGTGGTGACTTTCAGTGGTTCTCAACCTTCCTAATGCTGCGATCCTTTAATACAGTTCCTCATGTTGTGGTGACCCCCAACCATAAAATTATTTTCGATGCTACTTCATAACTGTAATTTTGCTACTGTTATGAATCATAAAGTAAATATCTGATATGCAGGATGTATTTTCAGGGGTCACGACCAACAGGTTGAGAACCGCTGAAGACAATCATAAATGTTTGAGAGGCAACCAGAAGCATGGGTCAGGCTGACTGATGAGGTTCTTCTACATTAGACCAGTCTGTCAAGATTAGAAGAGGTGGCTATTTTATCTAATATGTAGAAATCAACATAGAGACTCAAAAAATGAAGAGACAAGGTAATATGTTCCAAACAAAAGAATAAGATAAATATCCAGAAACTGATCTTAATGAAATGGAGATAAGTTTCAAAATATCAGTTATAAAATAGCTCACTGAAGTCAGGAAAGGAATGCATGAACAAAGTGAGAATTTCAACAAGGACAGAAAATACAAAAACACAACACACCAAATAGAAATCATAGAGCCAAAGAATACAATAATTGAGCTGAAAAAATCCATAGGGGACTCAATAGACGATTCCAATAGATCAATTGGAAGGCTCAGAGAACTCAAAGGGCAGTGGCATTTATTTCATTAGAGGAGCAAAAAGAAAAATAAATTAAAAAGAGTGAAGATTGTCTAGTTTGTTAGAATAGAATTGTTCATGGTATTTTTTAACAGTCCTTTGTATTTCTGTGGGGTCTGTTGTTATTTCGCCTCTTTCATTTCTGATTTTGTTTATTTGGGCCCTCTCTCTTTGCTTCTTGGTGAGCCTGGCTAGAGGTTCATCAATCTTGTTTATCCTTTCAAAGAACCAACTCTTGGTTTCATTGATCTTTTGTATTGTTTTTTTTGGTCTCTATGTCATTTATTTCTGCTCTGATCTTTATTATCTCCCTCCTTCTGCTCACTCTGGGCTTTTCTTGTTGCTCTCTTTCTAATTCTTTAAGTTGTAGAGTTAGATGATTTATTACCATTTTTTCTTGTTTGTTGAGATAGGCCTGTAGAGCTATAAACTTCCCTCTCAGGATTGCTTTCACTGTGTCCCATAGATTTTGGATTGTTGTGTTTTCATTGTCATTCTTTTCCAGGATGTTTTTAATTTCCTCTTTGCTCTCTTTGGTAACCAAGTCATTGTTTAATAGCATGCTATTCAGATTCCAATTGTTTGAATTTTTTATTGTATTTTTTTCTAATATGCCATTGTGCACTGAGAAGATGCATGATATGATTTCAGTCTTCTTGAATTTGGAGAGACTTTGCCTGTAGCCCAATATGTGGTCTATCTTTGAAAATGTCCCATGTGCACTTGAGAAGAATGTATATTCCATGGCTTTGGGGTGAAATGTTCTGAAGATGTCAAGTCCATCTGATCTAGTGAGTCATTTAGGATGGTTGTTTCTTTGCTTATTTTTTGTCTAGATGATTTATCCAGTGATGTCAGTGGGGTATTAAAGTCCCTTACTATGATCATATTGTTGTCTATCTCTTCCTTGATATCTTCCAGGAGTTTTTTTTATGTATTTGGGTGCTCCTGCATTGGGTGCATATGTTTACCAGGGTTATATCCTTTTGTTGTATCAATCCCTTTAGTATTATGAAGTGGCCTTCCTTATCTCTTTTTATGGCCTTCACTTAGAGGTCTATTTTGTCAGACATATTCCTAGAAAAATACAACCTTCCAAAACACAATCAGGAAGAATCTAAAAATCTCAGCATTACATCAGAAAGTTCATACACCATGACCAAGTAGGATTTATCCCAGGGATTCAATGATGGTACAATATCTGCAAATCAGTAAACATGATACATCAGATAAACAAATTGAAAGATTAAAAAAGAGAGAAGATAGATAATGTACTTATGGAGCATCATCAAGAGGACCATTATTTGTATTATAGGGGTCCCAGAAGCAGAAAAGAGAGAGAGAAAGGTGCAGAAATCATATTCAGATAAATAATGACTGAAAACTTCCCTAACCTGGGGAAAGAAACAGAAATCCAGATCTAGGAAGCCCAAAGAGTACTAAATGAAATAATAAAAAGACCAAATTATAATTAAATTGTCAAAAATTAAAGAAAAAGAGAGGATTATAAAAGCAACAAGAGAAAAGCACTTGTAACATACAAGGGAACCACTTATAAGACAACTAGAAGATTGTTCAGCACAAACCTTGCAGGTCAGGAAGGAGTAGGATGACATATTCAAAGGGCTGAGAGAGGAAAAAAAATCTGTTAGTGGAGAATACTCTACCTGGCAAAGTTTTCGTACAGAACTGAATAGGAGATAAATATTTTCCAAAATACACAAGAAAATCATAGAACTTAATAGGAAAAGGTGGGTAGGGGACCTGAATAGACATTTTTCCAAAAAAAGAAATAGAAATGGCATACAGGTACATAAAATGGTGCTCAAAAATCACTAATCATTGGGAAAATGTAAATAATAACCACAATGAGATATCACCTTACACCTGTTAGGATAGCTATAATCCAAAAGACAAGAAATAACAAATGCTGAGAGGATAGGGAGAAAATATAACCCTTGTAAACTGTTCGTAGAAATGTAAACTGGTACAGCCACTATGGAAATAAGTATGGAGATTCCTCAAGAAATTAAAAATAGAACTATAATATGAGCCTTGTATACAACTTTGGGTATATACCCAAAGGAAATCACTAACTTGAAGGGATATCTGGACTCACATGTTCATTGCAACATTATTTACAATAGCCAAGGTATGAAAACAACCTAAATGTCCATCTACAGATCTATATATATAAAAGCCTAAGTGACCTTTTGACCACTAGCTATGATGCACACTGACCACCATGGGGCAAATGCTCAACCCACAGGCATGGAAACATGGAACAGACTGATGAATCTCAGAGGGAAGGTGGGGAGATGGTGGGAAGAGATTAGCCAAAGATCTTATATGCATACTAGAGTCCTGGTGCACAGATTTGGTGCACGGATTCATGCACCGGGGGAGCTCCTCGGCCTTATCTGCGGGGATTGGGCCAACACCAGCAGTCCGACATACCCCGAGGGGTCCCGGATTTCAAGAGGTCACAGGCCAGGCCAAGGGACCCCACCGGTGCACGAATCCGTGAACCGTGCCTCTAGTAAGTAAATAAAATGTGATATATGTACCTTATATATCATGTTATATGTTACACTAGAGGCCCGATGCATGAAAATTCATGCAAGAGTAGGCCTTCCTTCCCCTGGCTGCTGGCACTGGCTTCCCTCTGGCCACCCACAGGCACCTGGAACCCAGGCTGGCTTCCCTCCAGGCCCGGCTTGGTCAGGATCGACATTCAGAATGATGTCTGGAAGACATCCAGTCTAATTAGCATATTACCTTATTATTATTATAGATATACTATATATTATATATTATGTATTATGTAATATATATATATATATAATGAACTACTGTTTGTCCTAAAAAATGTAGGAAGTTCTCTCAATTTGTCAGTTGCAGCAACATGGATGAATTTAGACAACATTATGCTAAGTGAAATAAGCCAGACAGAGAAAGATAAATCCTGGAACTTTGTGAGTGGAGAAAATAGTAGAGAGAGGCTGGTAGAAAAGGTACAGACTTACAGTTATGAGATGAATAAGATCTGAGGATATAATATATAACATGATGACTATAATTGAAAAAAAATATTATGTAATTGAAATTTGCTGAGAGCAGAACGTAAGTGTTCTCATACACAAAAAAGTTATACATGTGAGGTTGTGGAGGTGTTAACTCAATGGTGGGAATCGTTTCACATTTACACATTTATCAAACATCACATTTAAAAATACATTTCAAATATACTAAAAATTTATTTGTCAGCTAGTGTCCTGGTGCATGGATTTGTGCACATTGAAAGGAAATTAATTAGAAGAAATATTTGAATATCACTATTCCCATCTTGCTAATGAAAGAAAATAGGATTCTACCAAGTCTTCTATCTACCTACTCCAGGACTTCTGTGAGGATCAAATGAGATGAGGCACGGGAAAATGCTTCACAAACATTTGGTTAAACTGTAAGATGTTTGCACCTGGTTATAAAGCAAGTCGGGTTCCTGGGCTGAAGAAACTCCAAGGAGGCTAGTTGCTAGGGAGAGGAAGCCAGGTGTTGCTACATAATGTCATTACCTGGCATCTACAGCCACTGTTTCTCGGCTGGGCTGGGCTGTGGGCTGCATTTTGCGCCATGGGGTCTTGGCAGTATTGGCTACAATTTGGTGGGGTATTGTTCTGGGGTGGTGGTGGGGCCTGTGTCTCACTAAGGGAAAGCCAAGTATTGGTTTGTTGGTACCAGGTCTGTGGTGCCATTTATTTTTAAATGGCCAGTGCTCATCATGGCAGATCTTGCATTGAGCATCTGCCCTCTGGTGGTCAGTGCACATCATAGCTACCAGTCAGACAGACAGACACTTAGCCTTTTATATATATAGACTAGAGGCCCAGAACACGTATTCGTGCATGGGTGGGGTCCCTCTGGGTGGCCTGCAGGGATGGAGCCAAAACCTGCAGTCCAACGCCACCTGCAGCTCCTACCTGCTGCTCCCACTCATCCCAGCCCCACTGTGCCTGCCACAGGCTCACGTCCAATCAGTCCCAATCAGGAGAGGCTGACGCTGCCAAAGCAGTGCTCGCCAGCCATGAGCCCTGCATTTGGCACCCTCCCAAGGGGAGTGGCCTGTGGGATCAGGCTGAAACCGGCTCTTCGACATCCCCCAAGGGGTCTCGGATTGCAAGAGAGCACAGGGCAGGCTGAGGGACCCAATCGGTGCACGATTGGGCCAGGGAGGGGCCACGGGAGGGCTCCAGGGCATGGCCCACCCATCTTACTCAGTCCTGATTGGCTGGACCACAGCAGCAAGTTAACCTCCCAGTCAGAGCATCTGCTCCCTGGTGGTCAGTGCACATCATAGCGACTGGTTGACCAGTTGACTGTCTGCTCCTTGGTGGTCAGTGCATGTCATAGCAAGCTGTTTAGCAGCCTTAGCATATCATTAGCATATTACACTTTGATTGGTTGTTAGGTTGTTCTGCCATTTGGTCTATTTGCATATTACCCTTTTATTATATAGGACTAGAGGCCTGGTGCATGAAACTCATGCACAGGTAGGGTCCCTAGGCCTAGCCAGCAATCAGGGCCAATCGGGGCGTTCCTTTGTTCCACACTGCCCCCTGGTGGTCAGCGCACACCATAGCGTGCGATCGAACTCCCGGTCTCCTGGTCAAACTCCCAAGCAGACACTTATACTAGGAGATGTCCAAATTCCCAAGAAGAAGCGGCCTCGGGCAGGTCTGCTGCTCCTGATCAAACAACGTGGCTTTTCTCTGCTGCACCTCTTTGAGCAGGGCTCTGGGTGCCACAAAGGGAGAGGTTCCCTGAACCCGCTTCCTGCACACGTGGGCTAGAATACATCTCGTAGGAGGCAGCTTCAGTGCCAGGTAGGTGGCGGCCAGGTCCTCCAGCACCTTGCCTCTTGGGCTGCAGTCCGACCTCTCCCAGCGCCCCAGTTTCAGACGTGCCCTGCAATTGCCCAGATCACTGGTTGCCTCAGTGAAGGCCTCAGCAGCCCAGGGTACAGCCCACCCAAGCTGGCCGCCCAGCAGCCTGGCCACCACACCCACTGCCGCTGTTAGCTCTCCGCTGCTGCCACTCCAGGCACAGGACGCTATGGGCGCCACCATCTTTGTCAGGTTAATTTGCATACCCATTCCTGATTGGCTGTGTGTCGTGGAGGGACAGTCAATTTACATATTTGTCTATTAGTATAGATTGTATTTCAATAAAGCTGAAAAACAAACAAATTAATAAAAATGTTTGTATATATTCCTGCTGGCCCCAGTGTTCAGTTTCCTATGTAAATGGCTTGAATTTCCTTAGCAAAATACTGGGACAATAATTGCTGTGTATCTTTGTCATTATGTAACAGGGTCCTTTCTCATGTGGACTTAGTCATCTTTTCATTCAGTGGATTCTAGGTCCAAAAACTAGATTATGTCCAGAAACCTGACAAGGAACTGATATTTTATTCAGGTAACTATGTTCACACTTCTGATCATCCACCTTCCATTTCCTCTAATGATACAAGCAGAATAATGCTCCTGTTGGAAGACTATTTTTCCTAGGGATACTGCATTCTTTAAGTTATCTTAATAATATTCTGCAGGTAAGGCTCCCTTGGTTACCACTCTGACCTTGGTGCTAATTACAATATTCACATCCACTTGTCTTACAGCTGAATACATTGCCACCTGGCTACCATTGTTCTGGAGTACTCTCAACCCCAGTGCTATCAGTGAACCTAGTTCTGTAATGACTGTACCTTCAAACAGCTCTGGTCTACACACAAGACCACCAATAAACATTTTAATGGCTCTGGTGCTCTCTGACAAGGTCATTCCCATGGCCTTGGAATTAGTGTATCCTTCTGGCGTTCCTGTGGAGCAGTGTCATCTGGTGTGTTTTCTGGCCTCACATAGTTTATCCACTTCAGCATGCCCACTTCCCTAATCCTTTTATTCCCTTTCTTCCTCAACTGCCATGAGAATTCTCACATTTGAACTTTACTTGTGTGGGATATCATTTTTCCAGCAAGTTCATATTATCTCTGTGGAGGTCTTTGTCAGAGTGTTAAATTCTGTTTCTTAGGAGAGTACAAATACCTTTTTAGCTCCTGCCATACCTGGTGACTAGGTTTTGCAGCTCCTTTGAGATATATTCCCTTTCATCCTTTATCAGGCCCAGAATGTCCCCTTTACCTTTACCAAAAGCGGGGGGGAAAGGAGGGTAAAAGTGGATCCTGGGAACAGGACATGTTTTCTTATAAGAAAGCGGCCTAATCGTGATCTTCAAGCAAGGAGGCAGTGTTAGCTGTTACTAGAGAGTAGTAGGCCACTTCTGTAGCTTATGGAGTTCAGGGTAGCCTAAGAATTCAAGATTTTCAAGACACAAATCCAGATGTTTCCATCCCATACCAGGGTCCTAGATTTTTCCAGGGCCCTGACCTTGAAACAGCAGACCTTCTTTGGCTCAGAATTTAATCTTCTTTGGAGGTTGGTAGTATAGACTGAATGTGTAGCATCTCAAAATTCACATGGTAAAACCTAATCCCCAATATGGTGGTATTTGGAGGTGGAACCTTTGGGAAGCAATTGGGTCATGAGGATGAAGCCCTCATAAATGGGATTAGTGCCCTATTAAAAGAGGCCCCACTTAAATTAGTGCCCCCTTCTGCCATCTTTCCTATATTTTCTATAGGAAAATATAACTGTTTATAAACCTGGAAATGGATCTCACCAGACACAAAATCTTCCTGTGCCTTAATCTTGGACTTCCTAGTATCTGGAATGTGAGAAACAAATGTGTTTGGTTTATAAGCCACTCAGTTTATGGTATTTTTGTTAAAGCAGCCCAAATGAACTAAATCAAAAACAGTTGGCTACTTTTATGATCAAGTTCTGACACTGATCCTAAGCTTTCTCTGCCCTTCTATTGGAAGAGATGAGAGTGTCTTTATATTCCAACAAGGTATCCCTCTCGTTTTCATATTTGGCTTTCAATTGCCTCTTAATTGCCCTCAGACTTCCATTATCTTTTTCTAGAATGTCACTCAAACTTACCATTAACCATTGGAATCTATTGTCTCTACAATTACTTCCTCCCACCTTCCCCTTACCCCCTAGTTTTCAAAAGCCTGGTATATTGCACCAGTCCATACACTCCTTTCTCCCTGCATACCTGTGAACCATCCTGGTTCTCCTTCAGGTGTGTTCATTTTAACAATTGGACAGCCAGACTTCACCAACTAACAGTGATCAAGTATTCACTGACAGTCAGAGACTGAGTGTATGGTCCATCTCCAAAACTCCATCTTGCCAATTTCTTGTTCCATTCAGTCTTGGTACTGATGGACCCATGTTGGGTTCTCCAGGAATCAGCTCTGAGACAAAGTTCAATGTGCAGTTTGTTTATTAGGGTGTCCTTGGACTCACACCTCTGGAAAAGAAGGAAAGGGAAATGATTAGTTGGAGGCACAATCGAGTTATAATGTCACCAAAACCACAGGACACTCTGGAGCTAAAAATGGCTCATTAGAGCTGTATAGAGTTGGACTGAAAAGGCTAGGGTCTTACAACAACATTTATCAGCTATTGGATGTGGGTTGCTGCCCCAGCAAGGGGCATGCTTTGGGGTGATAAAAACTTTGCAGTGAAGCAATCCCTGAGGGACTGATGGCTGGAGGCTTTCTGCCTACACAGTTCTCCACAGTTAGGGCAACAAATCCTTTTTGTGAGGGGGATCTGGGCAGCACACTCAAGCATTCACCACAGAAAGTATTATTGCCCTTACTTCCCTGCCATCCCTCATCTCACCTCTCAGGTTCATTGCTAATTCATTCTCCCTTGCCACGTTACGTCTTTGCCATCTTGGTTTCTCATCTATTAAATGGGAATGACAATCCCTCCCTTGTCTATTTCCCATAATTGTTAAAGGGTTCAGAAGGGATATTGGATATGAAAAGGTTTTGTAAACTATAAACCACTTTACAAATGCTAGGAAATATTATCACTAATAACTTTCAAGGTTATTAAAAATCAGGAAATATTTGGTAGAAACAAACAAAAACATAGTTTATATTTCTCTTGTTCATCTTCTTTCACAAAACTACCTAGTTTCTTAGGTTGGTAGTACAAGTTTATGCTCCTCATAATCATGCTGCTCAAAGATACCAGATCTTTTCAAAGCTATTTTGAATATCAGAAAACCGTCTTGATATTTTACTATGGATGCCAAATGCTCAGTAACAAAGATCTTATATTTGGTGATGGAGATGAGGGGGTAAGTGTGGAAGACTATGTAAGGTGCTTTGCATGTTGCCTTTTCCACATCAACCATGTGAAGTCTGGAAGTGGGGTCTTCTAAATGCCAGGTCAAATAGCAGTCTCTTTGTTTTCATTTCTGGAATCCCTGCTGACACTTTTAAGAGACAGGAAACCCCACAAATCCTGTCACGCCATTCCTGACCTACAGACTCTACTGTCAGTTCTTGCTTCATTTCTTGGAAAAATGTAGTTAACGTCTGGAGAGCATAAATCTGTACAAACACAAAATTAATACATCATATCCATCTTCAAAGTATCCACATTTGGGAATTGGGAAACTACAGAAAGTATTTTTCCTGCAACAAATCAGAGACTCAGCCAGACACCACAGCCCCAGAATGCACCTGTGCTCAGCAGTTCTATCTGGGGAGTAACCCGGCATGATCTACTGCACTGGCTCTTTCACAGAGAAGCCACAGAAGGGAGGAGAAGGATGTCTGAGGGTTTGTCTGGGGAAAAATAAAGGAAATAATTGTTCTAAAAAAAAGGAGAAATTGGTATTTCACTGGCAGCCCAAGTTGCACAGGAGCACTTTAAACTTCTGTGACTGGTATCCTTCATCTGACAATCATCAACTTGTTTTAAAATCTCTCACCTGGGATTTGACTGCCTGCAATCACACAACCTGACACTGAGAGTGTCTAGATGCCCATATGTTCTTGGCAGGGGCCCTGGGGTACTCTGGTTTGCTGTGGCCAGAATTCCTCTTGCCAACTACATATGTGAAGCAGCCAAACAAGAAACGCACTTTCAACACAAGCTATCAGCCACATGGAAGTGAGGAGTTTCCACCGTGATTTCAGTGAGCCCCAGGGTGGATGGTAAAGGGTAGTTTTTGCCCCAGACAGGGTGTTCACCCACATTTTACACTGTCCCCAGTTCTGGCTCTCTTAAAAAAGAGATAAAAATAATCCTGTCCAGAAACAATGCACATGGTGTGGTGCACTGAGCTTTGGGGTGTGTGTGTGTGTGTGTGTGTGTGTGTGTGTGTGTGTGTGATGAGTCTAAATCCCCTTCCAAATTGAGTTTGGTTTAATATATTTCTGCCTTGTACCTACAATATTTAATTTATCTCTTCTTATTTAACTTGAAATTGTACTCTTTCTCTGGTAAGGCAGTTGGTATGGTGCAGGGATGAAAGACATTGTGGAAAATAAAGCTGAATTACATTGTAGTAATAATATTAAAGCAGCTCAGAAAGTGGCTTAACAGTGCCTGCTAAACCACCATGGTTGGTGGCGGTGTGGACTGGAGTCGGGGACCGGAGGACTCCTCCTCATCCTACCACGATAGAAATGTGTGATGTTGGCCAAGTCCCTTGTCGCGCTTGAGCTCCTATTTCTTTATTGGCAACATGAACGGATTGCAGGTGCTCTGCTAGATCACTTTCTGCCTCAGCAGATTCTGATTAGCATCATTTTGCAGAAATCTTTTCTTCATCTGCAAACATTTGCCCAAATATTGGTGATTCCCAATTTCTAGCCTGATAACCAGCTGAATGGTAAGAATACTTTCCGCTGTGGGTGACTGAAACCAACTGACAGTGGTTTAAGCCATAGTGATATTTATTGTGATGAAATATGGAGTGAGGTAGTTTGAAAGGTAAGGTTTGTTTTTTGGAATTAATATTATCATCATGATATAAAGCACTTTCTTCATGTTTGAGGTTATGTTTTTGATAGCATCTTCCTGGTGGATTGACTCCTGTATTGTGATGAAATGCCCCTCTCTTACCTTGTTCATAGGATGATCACTCTGATATTAGTATAATTACACTGGCTTTTTCTCTTTTGCTAAAGTTTGCTAAAGTGGTAAATCTTTGTATTTTGAAGATTTCTGGGTATTTATATTGAAGGTATATAATTGGGTTTTGCAGCGTAAATGAGGGGTATTTTTTGATATTTTATCCAGCCAGTATTATTAATCTTTTACATGGAGTGTATGGTTAATTTAAACGTGATGGAATTACTGTATAGTGAAGATTTTATCTATCATAGTACCATCATTTTGTCTTTTTTATATATTTAAAAGATTTTATTAATAAATGTCAATGGAAGTGAAGAAAAGCAGTTTAGTTTCAAATATTGGAAACTACAAGGATATCACTTTAAAAAAAATCTTTATTACATAGGTCCTCCTTTTTTCCCATTAACCTCTTCTAGCCCACGCCCATTCCCCCCCCCCTCCATTTTTTCTTTTGATGCATCTGTTTTATTCTTTTCTTCTCTTTTCTTGGTATCTTTTTGAATTATCAGATATTTTTAACATTTTATTTCCCCCCTTCTAACTGGCTAGCTATGCACTTATTTACAGTTCTTTAGGTTGTTGCACTAGAGATTATATTTATCATTGAGCAATTATACTCTAAAGCAAATTATACCGCTCCTGCCTTTTATGTTATTTAACATTTGCTATGTATCCCTTCTGCCTTTGCTGTCATTGTCATGTGTTGTAAACCCCACAAGATCTTATTCTTATTGTTTTACGCAATCAGTATTTGTTTATATTGACCCACATATCCCCCTTTCTGTTGCTCTTCTTTTCTTTCTGCAATTCCTATTTCCTTCTGGGATCATTTCCCATTTACCTACATAACTCCTTTCACTATTTCTTTTTAGAGCAGATTCTCCTGTGGTGAACTAGCTTGTGCATCTTAAAGTGTCCTTGTTTAACTTTTAGTTTTGAAGGGTAGAATTCTAGATTGTCAGTACTTCCTTTCAGCATTTTAAAGATGTCCTTGGTTTCCTGGCTTTCATTGTTTCGATTGGAATGCAATCTTTAAGTTTTATGGTTGCTTTATTGAAGGTAATGTATCTTGTTTCCTGACTACTTTTATGATATTCTCTTTATTTTACTTATTTATTTCTAGGATGTATCTAGGTATGGCTTAGATTTTTATGTATGCTGACTTGTCTTTCTGGTCACTAGTCCTGTCTTTTGCTGTGCCCGGCTATGTCTCATCTGGTGTTTAACCCATGTGCTTATTTCTTAATTTCAGATTTGGCATATTTAAGTTATGAAACTTCCATTTGTTTCTTTTTTACACACTCTGGTAAAATTACAATGCTTTTATTTGTGCATCTTTTCACCTTGTATATTGAATATACTAACAATTATATTGAAGTTCTTTTCAGCTAAGTACAGTGTCTGAATTATGTATGTATGGCTCAGTTTTTAGTGTGTGTGCGAGCATACACTCATGTTTTCCTCCTGGTGTGTAGTCATGTGGTTCTATCCTTTGTCAGGTCAGGTAATCTCAGATTGAATGCCAAACATTGTGTATTAGAAATCTGTCAATTCCAGGTTATTTTCTATCTTCCAGAAGAGATTTACTCTACCCACTGCCAGGCAGAGGGAGTGGTAACAGATCATTTGCCCTAATTTAAGCAGGCACAGGACTGAATCAGAATTGGTATTCCTAGAAGGCCCAGTCTATTCTAGCTCTTCTTGGCCTCCCAGTGTTTTCAACTAAGAGCCAAGTATGTTCTTCAAGACTCTTCCTTTGATGGGCACTGAATTCTAGTATTTGTCTTAAGAAACTCTTGAATTCTCTGCTCTGCTCTCCAGAGAGTTTCTGCTGAGGTTTCTAGCCTCCCTCCCCATTATCCCTGGAACTCAGCAAATGTCCTAAAGAGAAAGCTAGCTGCATGCTTAACTCCCTCCTCCAGAAGCCTCCACCCAAAACTCTGTCAGCTTCTCTATTCACTAGTAGCATTTGGTACAGTTCCCAGCATCTAAACTTCTTACCCAAGCTCAGAATGACTAAACGCCCCAGAGTAAAAATGCAGTGGCATTCAGCTCATCTCTCTTAGGTCTTCTCCTCTCCCGAGTTGTCGCCCATACAGTTCTCATAGCTTTGGCAGCTCTCTAAGGTCTTTAGTCACAGGATTGCTGTATATTCTCTGGCATTTTCTGCTATCATCAGTACGAACATTGGTCTGACACAAGCTATTCCAGCCATTCAGAAGTGAAAGTACTTCCAGGCCCTTTATATACTTCTGCTTTGTTGGTCTCAGGGTAAGTGAGGACTTTACAGCCTTGTGCTTTTTTAAAAATATATTTTTATTGATTTCAGAGGGGAAGGTAGAGGGAGAGACAGAAACATCAGTGATGAGAGAGAATCATTGATAGGCTGCCTCCTACACGCCCCCCAGCGGGGATGGAGTCCACAACCTGGGCATGTGTCCTGACTGGAAATTGAACCATGACCTCCTGGTTCATAGGTTGACGCTCAACCACTGAGCCACACCAGTCAGGCACACCCTTGTGCTTTTTGTCTCTGATTGAAACCAGACATACTACTCATACCAGTATCCTCTCACTCAAGGATGAGGATAGAAATGAATCCACCTTTCACTTTAAGAAAACTAGACTCAGAAACCTTTAAGCATGATTTTCAGTATACCTCAAATACAATAATTAGGCCATATATTCACTTTGGGTTAGGAAGGAGTCTAGAAAAGTGAGTACCATGCAATGGGAAGTGAAATTGCCATTATTGGTTTATACCAATTATGGTTTATTTTCTGGCACTGGGAAGTTTCCCAACACATTTCAAATTGGTGTTCTGTAATCAAGGAAGAACGGTAGTATGGAATATGGTATTTGAATGAAAAATATCATATCCTGTTTCACTGTGGTTAAAAGAGATGGGAATATAGGCAAAGGAATATGCTCTGCTCCTTGAATGAATAAGCAAGGAACTAACGACAAGATATTTCATTTTGAACTTGTTGAGGGAAGAGCATAAGAAAAATATGTGAGGTTGGTTATTCCATTTTCCTTACTGAGTTTCATGTCTACCTCTGTGCCCTACAGAACATAATGAAGGCAGAGATTATGCCCCATCATTTTTGTAATGTGTTGTCATACAAAAGGAATTCAGCTGCCATTTGTTGATTTGAAGTGAACTTTAAAGATTGGAGAGGATTTGGGTAGTTCTAGAAGAGAGTATAACAGTGACTAGCATGATGGTGTGTGTGTGTGTGTGTGTGTGTGTGTGTGTGTGTGTGTATTTGTGCTAGGAATGAGCAATTGTGAGTGTAGGGTCTGCGAGGTCTGGGCAGGCTGCAACAGCCTATCTCTGATGGAAAGTTCATGTTAGTGATAAATGAAGAACTACCTGCCAGGGCTGAGCTTTTAAGAGCTTACATACAAATAGGGTATGGAATGATAGGTATTTCACTGGGCAGAAAAGGAAACCAAAGAAGTAAGAAAGGATCTGACCCAGAGTCCCAGTATCTAAGATTGACTCTATTACATAGTCTAGACAACAACCCAAACTATCCATTGAAATGAAATCCTTCCAGTGAATTTTAGGGAGTTTTTAAAGACATTCTTTGACCTAAACACTAGTTAAGTTATACACAGCTGCGCTATACTTAATCATATAATGAGTGAAGCAACTACTTCAAATTACTTTACAAAATCCCATACAGTATCACATTTCCTTCCTTGTCACCAATGCCTGTTAAATGCAATCCTCATAGAGAAATAATTCACTTCATTGTATTATAAAAATGCCCAATTGGTGTCCTTTAAGTGTTGCAGTTCTCAATTATCTCACCCCAAATCCACTGTGAAGTGATAATTAGGGGCTAAAAGCTAAACCAATTACTGCAGAATTTTCTCCTGACAGCCATTTAATAGCTAATCAGGTGTTAAATCCCCAAATTATGCATTTCTCAGCAGCACACAGATCACAATAAATTTTAAAAGTTTGAAGTTATCAACTTGTCTTTCACAACTTTGCCCCAACATACCAAAAGTGGAGGAATTACTGATTTATAGAATTAGAAAACCTTGACAAATTATTCCATTTATCTGTGTAGGATGTTTGCTTTGATTAATAATGACTCTTAAATCCAAGTTCTGGCCCTAGCACCTTATTATAAGACCTGCCTTTGCCCAGCCAAAGATATTATATATTAAGAGTGTCAACATATTAGGGTTACCTGATTTGCATAGACATGAAATCTACAACCAGATAGATAAAGGTCATGGAGCCAATATGTGCACTAATGATAAATAGTACCAACGTACATGGGTTGGCGAACTTTAACTGAGCTTTCACATCTGTATGGCACATGCTCTTGCTAGAGAGGTACAAGCTGTTCTACTGCTATCCTAGCTCTGCAATGTTGAGTCTCTAGCCATAGATTCTGGACTTCACTCTAACAAGACTACTTATGTTACATCCACTCCATAGGAACCACTGAGGAAGCTTGGAGGGATTCATATCCACATGGTGATTAACAAGCTGTCACAGATACCCTCCTAGATGTTAAGGTACTATGGTCTTCATCCTCTACCTGGATAAAATGGAGGAGAGGCAAATAGAAACATTTTAAAATTTAGATAGATAAGATAGTTTACATGTAAGCTAATTTTTTATTGTGATGAATAATTATAAAATAACTATACGGGATCTACAAATTACTATGATACCTATGAGAGGTACTATCGATACTATAATATCCTACCTATGCTCATTTTCCACATTATTACATTAAAGCCAGTGGAGTGACCATAACACATTTCACTGTAGGTTTATGGTTTTCAACCAAGGGAGGTTTTGCTCCCCAGAACTTCTGGATATATTTTGGTTGTCATAGCTAGAGGGAAGATGCTACTGGTATGTAGTAAGTAGGGGCCAGAGATTCTGCTAAACTTCCTACGATACACAAGACAGCTTCCAACCAACAAAGAAATGTTTGGCTTTAACCCATAAAGAGGGCAATGTTAAAGTATAATGTCATAAAGTCATAATAATCTTTTTCTTTTCTTTAATTCTCTTCTAATCAAAATAGTACATTGCTCAGTGTTTAGGTCAAATAGTCATTACTGGTGATCAGCAATCCCTTGCCCACTCTCCTTGCATCTTGACATCTGATCTGAAAAGCATTCAATTCACTTTTGTTGATTCTACCTGTTTCTTTAGACATTTAATGTAACATTTCTAAATAATATGCTTATGTTACTATTCCTTGTTGTGTGTTTTTACTTCCATTAAACTATAGCAGAATGAGCCTCTTACTTGAGAGGGCTCTACATGTCACAAAGACCCCAAAACAAGCTACTATACAACACACAGGCACCTCTGTCACTCAGGATCTTTTGTTTGGGACTCACAGAGCACAAACTATTGTTCTAAACATTGGCACTCATGACCCTCACTACTCAGGCCCTAGGGAAGCACTTCTCCACATTTCTTTCCCTGTGTCCTAAAATCAAAAAGCCTAGTTTGTGATGGGTTGTGACACTACTGCTGCACTGCTGTGCACAATAGTGTGGCAATGTTTTCTGTGGGAAAAGCTTTCTAAAAAGAAAGTGGACAAATTAATTAAACTTTCAAATCCTTTCTCTCAGATTTTTGAATAAAGACAATTCATTTCCCAGAAATTCCTAATGTCCATTTTCTAGTTTCCAATTCATAGTCCCATCAGTAATCACAAATTAGCACAATATTCAGAACAGATGGACTTGGCAACTGAGAAACATTTTGCATTATTAAATAATTTATATTTCTCTTCATCTAATTTGGGAAGCTTTTTAAAAAAATTAATAGATGGTGTTTTTTAAGAACAGTTTTAGAATTACAGAAAAATTGAGCAGTTAATACAGAGACTTCCATATAACTCTCTCTCCCTCACACAATTTCCCCTATTAGTAACATATTGCATTAGTGTGGTCCATTTGTTACAATGAATGAACCAATCTTGATATATTATTGTTAAATTCCATAATTTACATTAAGTTTCACTCTTAGTGTTTTATAGTTCTACTAGAGGCCTAGTGAATGAAATTCGTGCATGGGGGGTGGGGGAGAAGGGGCCCGTCAGTCTGGCCTGCACCTTCTTGAATCCGAGATCCCTCGGGGAATGTCCGACTACGGGTTTGTGCCCACACTTTTAACAGGTGACAGCTCCATTGTTTCCTCTCATGCTTAAACCCATTGGAATTAGTAGGTTATCAAAGTGTGTATACATTTTGGAGGGACACCCTGTATATCTCTAGTCAGTGGTGAAAGGAACCAACAGCGGATTTGGAACCTCCCAGAGAGGGAATCTCGCTCACTCCCCGCATGTCTCCCCACTCTACTTTCCACCTTCGCGGGCAGTGGGAGAATCAATGTTTTCTCTCATTAACTCGGAAAAGCACATCCTGTCACCCGCTGCCCGGCAGGAGTGCGCTAGGCCTCAAGCAAGTAAGGCTCAGTCAAGGCAGCCTTTGCTCATGGGTGCTGGCACCCAAAGTGCACATTCCTCCTCTTCAGTCACCCCAACTATCCCACTATTTCACTGAGAGGACCGAACTCCTTGCCTCTTCTGGGTTCCTGATCTTGAACGCTGACTGAAGGCACCTCAGCGAGGGCCACTCGTGCCCACCAGGTGTGTCTGTCTGCACCTGCTCCCGACTCAGCACCTGCATTAGCCCCACGGAGGTGATCTTGTAGCTGCACTGGCCTCTGCAGGAACAGGGCATCACCACTCGCCCTCTCACTGTCATTTCACAGGCGCCCACGCTCAGCAATCAGAACACCCAGACACTCTCCAAAGGACTTGAGCTTGCCGGAGGGGACATGCGCACGTCCTGTGGGGGATGTGGGCATGCTGGGGTTGATGGAAGTGTGGTGGAGGGGTGGGAGGAACTTGTGTGTGCCTTGGTCCGGGACTGTTGCAGCCTCAAGAGGATGACAGCGCGCTGGGGGATGTTCGCACGCTGGGGGTTGGCGGGGGGGGCCGCGGGAGGAGAGGATGTGTGCACTGGAGGCCTGTGGCTTTGCAGATCCGCAAACCCCTGTGGCGCGGCCAGGAGGACATCAATCTGGCTCGCCAAGGTGGCTGTCCTTGCGATCGCACACCTTCTGGGCCAGGAGGCAGAACTTGCGCAGCCACCGCTTGGCGCTGATGGCCCACAGGCTTTGCTTGGTGCACTCACAGCTGCCACTGCCATCATGTGGGGAGTACAGGCCGCCTTCCACCGGCCCGCGTCCCCTGCCTGGAGGTTCTCCACGAGCACCTGGCAGGGCAGGACACCGGCACATGCTGCTCATCTGCCCGGAGTGACTGGGGCGGAGTGGAAGCCAGGCATGCAGCCCTGCTTCGGCCACTCCTTGCCTCCGCTCGCTGTGCACTGGCCTGGAGCAGCTGGGGAGGGGCGGAAGCCAGGCATCCTGCCCCGCCCCACCCCGGCCACTCCGCACCTATGCGCGCTGCTCACTGGCCCAGAGCGGTTGGGGCGGGGAGGGGCGGGAAGCCTGCCCACAGCCACTTGGTGCCTGTGCACCTGTGCTCTGCCCACAGGCCTGCCATCTTTGTCAGGTCAATTTGCATACTCACTCCTAATTGGCTGGTGAGCATAGCAGAGGGATGGTCAATTTACATGTTTCTCTTTTATTATATAGGTTGGGATATGAAAAATGTAAAATGTCAAGTATTCACCCAAACTATTTAAATAAATTCATTTCACTGCACTAAAAATCTTCCGTGCTTCACCTATTCATCCCCTCGATTTTCGCACAAGTCCCTGGCAACCACTGATCTTTTTATTGTCTGTAGTTTTGCCTTTTCCAGAATTTCATTTAGTTGTAATTATATAATATATAGCCTTTTTCAGATTGGTTTCTTTTACCTAGAAACAGCCATTTAAAGCTCCCCATACATTTTTGTGAATGATAGCTCATTTTCTATTGTTGTATAATATTCCTTTGTATGAATGTAGTATAGTTTATCTGTTTACCTGCTGAAGATTATCTTTCTTGCTTCCAGTTTTTGATTATTATGAATAAAACTGCTATAAACATTTCTGTGCAAGTTTTGTATTTTTAGACATTATTTTGTCAAATATTTTTTGCCTCTTCTACTCCATTTAGAGTTTTAATTACATGCATACTGAACAACTTTCAACTTCCCCACATGTCTCTAAAGCTTTTTTAATTTTTCTTTAATTTTTCAAATCTTCTTAATCTTTAGATTGAATCATTTTATTGAACTATCTTCTTGTTCATTAATACTTCTTTTTAAATCACAGATCTGCTCTTATATTATTACTAGAAGCTGGATGGGGGGGGTCCCTCAGCCCAGCCTGTGCCCTCTCGTAGTCTGGGACCCCTCAGGGGATGACCACTTGCTGGCTTAGGCCTGCTCCCCGGGGGATTGGGCCTAAGATGGCAATCAGAGACATCCCTCTGGCAGCCCGGCAGCCCTTGGGGGATATCCACTTGCCAGCAGGGAACAGACCTAAGCTGCAGTCAGACATCCTTAGCACTGCTGAGGAGGCAGGAGAGGCTCCCACCCCCACCGCTGTACTGGCAGCCATCAGCCTGGCTTGTGGCTGAGCACAGCTCCCCCATGTGAGAGTGCACTGACCACCAGAGGGCAGCTCCTGCATTGAGTGTCTGCCCCCTGGTGGTCACTGTGTGTCATAGTGACCAGTGATTCCCAGTCTTTCTGCTGTTAGGGTCAGTTTGCATATTACCCTTTTACTATATAGGATAGAGGCCTGGTGCATGGGTCGGAGCCAGCTGGTTTGCCCTGAAGGGTGTCCCAGATCAGTGTGGGGGGTCCCACTTGGGTGCCTGGCCAGCCTGGGTGAGGGGCTGATGGCTGTATGCAGCTGGTCACACCCCCTTCAGGGTGGGGGTCCCACTGGGGTGCCTGGCCAGCCTGGATGAGGGGCTGAGGGCTGTTTTCAGGCTGGCCACACCCCCTTCAGGGTGGCAGTCCCCACTGGGGTGCCTGGCCAGTCTGGGTGAGGGGCTGAGGGCCGTCTTTAGGCTGGCCTGCGACTGAAGCTCCCAGCCTCTCCTTTTATTCTTTCTTTTTTATTCTGGGATTTATTTACCTTCTATAATTGAAACATTGTTGCTGTCACTGGTGCTCCCAGCTCTGAGGCTGCGGCTGGCTGAAAGCAGGTATCTGGGTTTGTTTAGCTTCTCTAATTGAAACTTTGTTGCTTTTGGAGCTGTTGCTTCTGGAACTCAGAGCCGGGCCACGGCAGGCGGGGAACCTTGGCTTCCTCCATCACTGGAGCAAGCAAACCTCCTGCTCGCTTCAGCTGCCTGGCTGCCGGCCGCCATCTTGGTTGGCAGTTAATTTGCATATCACCCTGATTAGCCAATGGGAAGTGTAGCGGAGGTACGGTTAATTACCCTTTTTGTCTTTTATTAGATAGGATACTCACCATAGTGAATTTTTTATTTCAGTTGTTCTTTTCAACTCTCATATATAGTTTCCATTTGTCTTGATATTTGCTATCTTATTACTCGTTAGTGCCATTTTTTGAATCCTTTGAACATACTTTCTTTTCACTCTTTGACATATTTACACTATTTATTATTTTAAGGTCTTTTCTGCTAAATGCAGTGCCTGAGTCCACTTGGTCTGTTTCTATTGATTACTTTTTTATCTTGGTATGTATCACTATTTCCAGTTTCTTTGTATCCCTAGCAATTTTTGGTTGAGAACTGAACACTATACTGTAGTTACTCTGGGTTATATATTGTTTTTATGAAGATTATTGGTTTTTTGGGTTTTTTTGGTTTTACCATATAGTTACCTTGCTTGGACTCAAATTTTTAAAAATCTGACTTTTCAGATTGTACAACATCTTATTTTGTTCAGTTTCCAGCTGCTGCTTTTTAAACTTGGCCCTCTGGTTATTTCCCCTATGCCTGCATATCTTAGCGTTCAGTAAAAAGTTTGTGCAAATTTGTGCTAAAATTTTGAGGCTCATCATCCGTATAGTTCCCTTGCTCTGTGGTTCCCCACAAAATTTTAGTTGCTCCTTCAGCAGCAAGTTATTTCCCCTGACATCTTAAGCCAGAAGCCTTCCACTTTTTGTCCCCTGAATTGCACGTAGGTAGGGGAATATACTCCAAGGCATCAGAAATTCACAGATCTCATGAGGAGCAAAGTGTCTTTCACATGTAAACCATCCTCTAGTTTTTGTGTGCCTTTGTTGTAAGCCTCCTGGGGTCTCCTGTGTACATGCCTAGATTAACAGTCAGGCAGAGATTTGGGAAGATTTTATACTCAGACTTTTGATATCAGCCTTTCTGATTCTCTCACTTTAAAAAATTGCTTCCTTAAATTTCCAGCTGCTCTGACGATCTGAGCTCTGTTGTCTGCCCTTTGAGCTAACAAGACTGTGATTTTCTGTTGCCAGAGCTAGAATGGGAGTTTGGAGATATTGTTAGGTAACAAAGCCAGATAATCACAGTTTTCACAGTAATCAAAAGTGTTGTACTGAATAAAGACAGACATACTAGTATATAGACCAATAGAATAGCAAGATAAGCTCAGAAAAAGAACCCTTGCATATATGGGCAAATGATTTCAACAAGGGTTCTAAGACCATTCAATGGAGAAAGCAAATGGTGCTGGGAAAACTGGATATCCACATGCAAAAGAATGAAGTTTGTCCCGTACCTTACACCACAGACAGAAATTAACACAAAGTGGATAAAAAAACAACCACTAAACATAAGGGCTAAAACTATAAAATTCTTGAAAGGAAAACAGCCTGAAAGTTTCATAACATTAGATTTGGAAATGATTTCTTGGCTATGACACCAAAAGCACAAAGTAACAAAAGAAAAAATAAGTTAGATTACATTAAAATTGAAGACTTCTTTCATCAAAGGACACAATCAGCGGAGTTAAAAGGAAATTCATGGAATGGGAGAAAATATTCGCAAATCATATATCTGATACTATCCAGAATACAGAACTTCCACAATCCAACACCATCAAAACCATCAACCCCCCAAAATACCCAATTAAAAATGGATCAAGGACTTGAATAGATATTTTTCCCCAAAGAAGATACTCAACATCACTAATCATTAGGATAATGCAAATCAAAACCACAACCATTAGAATGGCTACATTTAGAACAACAGAAAATAAGTGTTGACAAGGATATAGAGAAATTGGAATTCATGTGCACTCTTAGTGGGAATATAAAATCATGCAGTTACTTTAGAAAGTTGCCTGGTGGTTCCTCAAAAAATTAAAAATAGAATGATCCATCATTTATTTTTTTGAGTATATAGCCCAAAGAATTGAAAGCAGGGTTTTGAATAGATCCTATATAATAAAAGCATATTATACAAATTGTCCCCTTGATCAGGAGGGGTCCAGGAGTTCAACCAGGGGGCGGGGCCTGGCCTACAGTGGCGGTGGCGGCGGCAATCAACCAGGGGAAGGGAGGGAGGCCCTGGTGGCAGCAGGTGGCCGGGGGAAGGGAGGGAGTACCCGGCCAGCAGCTGGAAGCCACTAGGGACCCTCCAGTGCATGAATTTCGTGCACTGGCCTCTAGTGTTTGTATATTCCTGGTGATAGCAGCATTACTCCAAATAGCTGAAGATAGAAGCAATCAAATGTCCATCAACTGATGAATGGATAAACAAAATGTTATTAAATGCAATGGACTATGATTCAGCCTTAAAAAGGAAGAAATTTCTAATACATGCTACAAATGTTAGAAACATATGCATGGCCCTGTGTGGCTCAGTTGCTGGTGGGTTTGATTCTTGGTTGGAGCACACATGGGAAGCAACCAATTGATGTTTCTCTCTTTCCCCCTCTCCCTTCCCATCTCTCTTAAAAAAAATTAAAAAATAAAATAAATAGAACATATACTAAGTGATATAAACCAGTCATAAAAAGAAAAATACTGTATTGATTCACTTGTGAGATACCTAAATAGTTAAATTCATAGAAACAGACAGTAAAATGGTGGTTGCCAAAGACTGGAGAGAGGGGGCAAATGGGAATTATTGTTTATTCGTATACTAGAGGCCCAGTGCATGAAATTCGTGCACAGGGGCGGGGGGGGGGGGGCTCAGTGCAGCCTGTACCCTCTCTAATCCGGGACCCCTTGGGGGATGTCTGACTGCCAATTTAGGCCTGCCTGCCTGGTTGCCCCTAACTGCCCCCCCTTGCTGTCCTGATCACCCCTCACTGCCTCTGTGTGCTGGCCTGATTGCCCATAATTGTCCCCCTGCCAGCTTGGTTACTCCTAACTGCCCTCCCCCTCCCGCTGGCCTGGTCACCCCTTACTGCCCCCCTGCCAACCTGGTTGTCCCCAACTACCCCCCTCTGCTGGCCTGGTCACCCCTAACTGCCCCCCCCTGCTGGCTTGGTGACCCCCAACTGCCCCCCCCACCCCTGCTGGCCTGGTAACCCCTCATGGCCCCCCCCCCCAGTCTGGTTGCCCCACACAGCCTGCTGTTCAGTTGTTTGGTCATCTCTCACTAACCTCCCTGGCCAGCCTGGTCGCCCCAGGCAGCCTGTTTGCTCAGTCGTTTGATCATCCCTCACTAACCCCCTATTGGCCTGGTCGCCCCAGGCACCCTGCTGTTCATTCATTTGGTCGTCCCTCACTAACCCCCCTGCCGTCCTGGTCACCCCATACAGCCTACTGTTTGGTTGTTATTGTGGTGGCCTCCCGAACAATTTGTGTATTCCTCTATTATTAGTATAGATAGTTTCAGTTTTTCAAGATGAGAAGTTTGGTAATTGGTTGCACAACAGTATAAAAATACTTAACACTATTTACTATATACTTTGTGATGGTAAATTTTATGTTGCATGTATTTTACCACAATTTTTTAAAAGATAATTTTTATTTTAGTATATTCAAATACATATTTTGTTTGTTTTTAAATTCCTTACCAGTATTTTTTTTAACTTGTGTCTTTTATTAGATCCTCTGGTTCATAGAATCTATGGCTTTCTCTTTTTTAATTCATTGCATATTTTGTAGGACACCTTCTCCAGTAGCTTCTTGAGAATGGGTGCATAAAAGTAATTGTTTTTGAAACCCTTTTATCTGAAAATGTTTTGTTCACCTTCATACTTGAGCAGTCATTTGACTGACTATGAAATTCTTGGTTGGAGGCCAGAATTTTAGAAACATTACTTTTTCTTTTCTTTCTTCATTGGGGGGGTTGAAAAGTCCAATGCCAATCTAAGTCCTCATTCCTCTTAATGAGATTAAAAAATATATATCCTATATAATAAAGAGGTAATATGCAAATTGACCATCACACCCTCACTGGATGGCAGTGCCCACAACGGGGATGGGGCCAACCATTCCACGCGCCTGCCACTGAAGTTTCCTCAGCCCCATCAGGGGCCTCGGGTCCTCCTGCAAGCTCACTGACTGAGGCTCAGGCAAGCAAGGCCAGCCAAGGTGCAGGAAAGCCTCAGATGGCAGCTTCCCAGCTGCCCAGGGCAGGCCCAAGGCTCAGGCAAGCCACTGATGGCAGCTGCCCAGCCACCCAGGGCTGGCCAGAGGCACAGGTAACCAGGGCCAGCCAAGGCTTGTGCTGCTGGCAGTGGCAGCAGCAGAGGTGTGATGGGGGCATTGCCTTCCCCTGATTTCCTGGTCGCCTCTTGCCCCTGAGGGCTCCCGGACTATGAGAGGGGACAGGCCAGGCTGAGGGACTCCCTGTGCATGAATTTTCATGAATTGGGCCTCTAGAGTGTGTGTGTGCATGTGTGTGCATGTATGTGTGTGTGTATGTATATATATATGTGTGTGTATATATATATGTATACACACACACACATACACACATCCTATCTAATAAAAACAAAAAGGGTAATTAACCGTACCTCCGCTACACTTCCCATTGGCTAATCATCGAGATATGCAAATTAACTGCCAACCAAGATGGCGGCCGGCAGCCAGGCAGCTGAAGCGAGCAGGAGGTTTGCTTGCTCCAGTGATGGAGGAAGCCAAGGTTCCCCGTCTGCCGTGGCCCGGCTCTGAGTTCCAGAAGCAACAGCTCCAAAAGCAACAAAGTTTCAATTAGAGAAGCTAAACAAACCCAGATACCTGCTTTCAGCCAGCTGCAGCCTCAGAGCTGGGAGCACCAGTGACAGCAACAATGTTTCAATTATAGAAGGTAAATAAATCCCAGAATAAAAAGAAAAGAAAGAAAAATGGAGAGGCTGGGAGCTTCAGTCGCAGGCCAGCCTGAAGACGGCCCTCAGCCCCTCACCCAGACTGGCCAGGCACCCCAGTGGGGACTGCCACCCTGAAGGGGGTGTGGCCAGCCTGAAAACAGCCCTCAGCCCCTCATCCAGGCTGGCCAGGCACCCCAGTGGGGACCCCCACCCTAAAGGGGGTGTGACCAGCTGAAAACAGCCATCAGCCCCTCATCCAGGCTGGCCAGGCACCAAAGCGGGACCCCCACCCTGATCCAGCACACCCTTCAGGGCAAACCAGCTGGCCCCGACCCGTGCACCAGGCCTCTATCCTATATAGTAAAAGGGTAATATGCAAACTGACCCTAACAGCAGAAAGACTGGGAATCACTGGTCACTATGACACACACTGACCACCAGGGGGCAGATGCTCAATGCAGGAGCTGCCCTCTGGTGGTCAGTGCGCTCCCACATGGGAGAGCTCTACTCAGCCACAAGCCAGGCTGATGGCTCCCAGTACAGCGGTGTACTGGGAGCCTCTCCTGCCTCCTCAGCAGTGCTAAGGATGTCTGACTGCAGCTTAGGTCTGCTCCCCGCTGGCAAGTGGACCTCCCCCAAGGGCTGCCAGGCTGCCATCAGGGATGTCTGATTGCCATCTTAGGCCCAATCCCCCGGGGAACAGGCCCAAGCCAGCAGGTGGACATCCCTTGAGGGGTCCCACACTGCGAGAGGGCCCAGGCCGGGCTGAGTGACCCCCCCCACCCCGAGTGCACAAATTTTTGTGCACTGGGCCTCTAGTATATATATATAAACTTTTGAAGACTTTTTCTCTGGACTCAGTTATGTTGGCTCCCTCTATTGAAATTTCAATCATCTACCTTGGTATATGTTCATTGTAATGCTCATTCAGTGGGCCCTTTGATTCTGGAATCTCATATTTTTTAATTCTAGGAAAATTTCCTAAATTGTTTCCTTATCAAGTTTCTTTATTTCTTATATTCTTTTTACTTTTTGGAAACTTAACTATTCACATGTTTCACTAATATCCTTGTTTTCTTATATTTTCTATCTATTCGCTGTCTCGTTAATTTTTCGTCACTAATTTCTGGAAGATTTCTTCAGTTTATGTTCTAAACAGTCTATTGGATGTGGGTGTTTTCTTTTTCATTTCTAATTCATTTTTAATTCCAACTTTCAAAATTCACTTTTTAAATGCTTTTTGTGTTCCTCTTTTTGTCCTGCTCTTTTTTTGTCTTCTTTCAACAATCTGAAAGTAATAATTACATTTTCATAGTTTTCTTCAGCTCCTTCTGTGCCTGTTTTCTTCAAGTTCCTTTGGTTATATTTGTTTTGTTGTCTATCTTTTGTATCAGATGACTTCCTCAAATGCCTAAGGATCCTTAACTGACCTTTCATATTTAAGAGTAAGATACTAAATACGTGCTTGGAAGCTCTGTCTTTATACATCAGCATATGATTGATTAATTTAACTTTAGGTTTTCCAGCAGGAATCTAGGTGTTTTGTTGGGTGGCCACTGAATGTCAGAATATCTTCCTCCAGTCCATTTCTGTAAAAAAGTATCCTTTATTCTCCCATCAGTGCTTTAAGGGGCCAAGTAATGGAGAGTCAAGAAAGAAAAAGTCAAGTTTTACTTTTCTTTTTATAATCTCTTGCTTTATTCCTACATTTTGCTATTCCAGTCAGTAATAAGTTAAGAATGCCTTTGCTTCCAACCCACCCAAAGCCTTAACCTGGCGTCTTCTTCCAGAGTTGGGGAGAGGCAGTTCATTGGCTGTGTGGATTAGAGGGAAGATCTTGGGGTAGAACTATTTCTTATCTAGACTTTAAATTAGTTTTCTTATTTTTGAGCCCACCCAACACTCATAGCTCCCTGGTATTTCCAGTTCCTAAATCTTTCTGAATTGTGCAGTGTGATTCTGGTTTCTGGGTCAGAATTACTGTAGGCATAGTTTTCAGCTTTCGTTGGTCTTTGAATTTAGCTACTCAAAACCATCTGCTGTTTTGCTCCCACAAATTTTATGCCAGTGTCTCTTAACCCATTATTCTTGGTCTTTTTTTAATGTCATTTTACTGTAATTTTAAGTACAGTTTAAGAACTATAAATAAATATATGGGCTCATCTGTCATTTCAATAATCTCTTTCTTAAATCACTTAATATTGGCCCATCCTCAGGGATAGAATTGTCTATGCTTAATAATGTATTTGTTTTTGTTTTACTATTGTATTGTTAACTCTTTTTTTTTCACTATCTACTACATTCTAGACATTCTATCAGACTGAATGAGACATTAATGTACATTGTAAGAAATCATCTACTCTTGAGAAACCTATTCTGCCATTGCTGGAGGAAGGTTACTAAGGTGAACACTCACTACCTAAGGCTCTCCATAATTTACTTTGCCTTCAAATGCTGACAGAAACCTTTCTTCTCTTAAAGAATAAATACACCTCCTCCCCTTGGTCAATACAAACTATGCAATTCACCATGCCTCACTTTGTATCTAGACTTCCAGGAAGCTCATGGTCAAATTTGCGCCTTTGACTACATATTTATAAATTATAAGATTTTCCTTTCATCTCCTGTTCTTGAATTTTTGTTCTTATATTTCATAGATCTTGATTTTCACTCAAAAATAGTATACAAGTTTCTGTTATAGGGCTCATATCCTTTGTTCAAGGAGATGGCATATGTATTCCTGCCTGCATACATGAAAAAGCTAAATAGAATTAATAATGATCAATAAGCACATCTTGGTAAATCACCTAAATAGAGTAGACTTTAAGTGAGAAACTTGCTCAAAAAATTACCAGCTTTTCTTCTCTACTATGGGTCTTCTCTGATATAAGTCTTCTGTACTATGGGTGGAATAGGGTCAAATAAGTAAATAGTACCTTGTATCAATCCCAGCCACATAGTAGGTCATTTAAAATGTTCCCTCAATTAATGAATGAATTAAATATTTTCTTAGAGACAGATTTTCTAATTATTAGAATGCGTTACTACTGCACAATTAAAGGTTTCTCTCTCTTTTTCTTTTTTTTTTTGTCTGAAAAGAGAATTAACCTGATGATCTCTCAGTGGCCCTGCCAAATATAAGATTTGATGATTTCTGTGATTAGATAGCACTACAAGATTGTTTTTATATTTTAGAACAAGTCCCTAAGCACATAACAAGTCAATAAGGTAATTTAGATCTTCACCCAGATCAACACTTTGAACTTCTGCAGATTGGGTTTTTGGTTGTTCTCCCATGTTTCAGAATGATATAAACTAAAATCATTCTTGATCGAATGATGACTAATTTTAACAGGGCTGGTTGTGTGTCCAGGTATTGGAATATATAGCCATTCTCTAAGTCATACCCTTCAGCTCTCACCAAGTTCTCTAGTGCAGATGCTTCACCTTCCCTAATATTTTGATGAGTGGAATGGTGTGAAATCAAGAGAATGTTCACATTTAGTAAAATCTATAAAAGGTTTGGTCTTGAAAAATATTTTTAAACAAGCCTCTGATAGATTCTATTATTGTTACTGTTGTTGTTTTAAAATATATTTGCCCTTCTATTGGGACCAGTCAATATTAAGTAGTTCATGGCACCTTGGCAGTATTTACATAATGCAGTGATTTATCATTAAGTTGGGTGGCTTACTTTTTCTCTATGAGGAAAAGATGAAAGAAACAAGATTGACCAAGTAAATGTTAATATTCCAAATGTGATTTAGAGTGTGAAGCTCAGATTGGTTTTCCCATTACACTGAAGGATTACAGAGATGTGCAGGAACACTGTTGGTTCATTATTACTAACACTCACGTTCCAGAACATAGAGGCAGGTAGAAGGATTGAAAAGCAGCCACCTTAACTCTAGATTCCAGGCAGTGTACAGGCTTAAATCACAGAGACTTGACATCAGGCAAATGGAGTTTCTGGGGCTGAACAATAATTTGGAACCAAAGGTATTTGAGAATGCCAGTTATTAAGAAAAATTCTTTTCTTAGGAACACCATGGCAAAGCAACTCCTACAAATGTAGTTATCCCAGTGCTGGCCTTCAATTTTTGAGCTGTCGGTTCCTTTTTTTATTTGAAATAAGTACTTTGACCAACATTGTTTTTGTGTTTCACCCAGCCCTTTCAGAAAATGGAGAAAATCTATGATGGAGGTTCCTGGAGAAAAAAATATCTCAAGTCTGTTAAAAGACAGGGCAGATTCAACTGTGAACAGGATTGTGTCAGGTTTATTCAAGGATTCAGGCCACTGGCATTGCTCTTCTTAGTGGGAAAGGCTAATTGACCCTATCTCAACTTTCTTTTCTCTTAGGTGAGGAAAGAAGAGATTTTGATAGATCATGTAATAAACACTGAAATTTGGAGATGCAGTAAATGACAGGAAGGCCTCTTCTTTTTTTATTTGTCTAGTTGGCATATAATATTATATTAGTTTCAGGTATAAAATATAGTAATTTAACAATTATGTACCTTATGATGTGATCACCACACTAAGACCAGTAACCATCTGTCACCATGCAAAGTTATCACTGTAACATTGACTACATTCCTTTCACTTTTTTCACCAACCCCCCCCCCCCCATGCACCTCTCCTCTGGCAACCATCAGTTTGATATCTGTTTCTATGAGTCTGGTTTTGTTTTATTTTCTCTATTCATTTGTTTTTTTAGATTCCACATATAAGTGAAATCATATGGTATTTGTCTTTTTCTTTCTGAGTTATTTCACTTTGTATGATACCCTCTAGGTCTATCCATGATGTCCCAAATGGCAAGATGTCATTCTTTTTTTTTATGAATATACATGTTATTTATTGTGCATGTTATTTTATTTTAAATATATTCTATCTATTTCAGAGAGGAAGGGAGAGGGAGAGAGAGACAGAACCATCAACAATGAGAGAGAATCACCGATGGGCTGCCTCCTGCACACCCCACACTGGGGATCGAGCCCTCAACTCAGGCATGTGCCTCAACCAGAAATCGAGCTGTGACCTCCTGGCTAATAGGTCGATGCTCAACCATTGATCCACACCAGCCAGGCAAGATGTCATTCTTTTAACTGCTGAGTAATAGTCTGGTGTATATATGTACCATATCTTCTTTATCCATTTATCTATTGATGGACCCCTTGGTTGCTACCACATTTTGGTTATTGTAAATAATGCTGTAATGAATAGAGAGGTGTGTATCTTTTCAAGTTAATGTTTTTATTTTCTTCAGATAAATACCAAGAAGTAGAATTGCTGGGTTGGATTGTAGTTTTATTTTCAGTTTTTGAGGACTCTCTATACTGTTTTCCATAGTGGCTGTACCAGTTTATAATCCCATCAATAGTACATGAGTGTTTTCTATTTCCACCTCCTGGGAAATACTTGTTATTTGTTGACTTTTTTGAATAGCCATTCTAACAGGTGTGAAGTGATATATCATTGTGGTTTTGATGTCCATTGCCATGATTATCGGTATTAAGCATTGTTTCATATGTTTGTTGGCCATCTCTATGTTTTCTTTGGAAAAAATGTTTCTTCTTGTCCTTGGCCCTTTTTTTGATAGACTTGTTTATTTGTTTATTTTAAAAATATATTCATTTTATGTAGGAAGGGAGAGGGAGCGGGAGAGAGAGAAACATCAATGATGAGAGAGAATCATTGATTGACTGCCCCCTTATGCCACATGTGCCCTGACTGGAAATAGGTTGATATTCAACCAATGAGCCACACCAGCTGGGCTGTTTATGTATTTTATTGAGTTGTATGAGTTGATTATATACCTTTTGGATATTAACTTCTTAAAAGATATGTAATTTGCAAATATACTCTTTTGTCCAATAGGTTATCTTCTTGTTTTGTTGATGGTGGGAAGGCCTCTTCTTAGTAGTGATATGACAGGAGAATCACAATACACACACATACACACTCACACACACACACACACACACAGGGCTTATACTTGTTGGTCAAAGACAAGGTTGTGAGACTGGAGAAGACAGCAGCTACCCTACTTATTTCCACAGGCTATTTAGCAGCTCTAGTATTGTTACTTAATGTTTTCATGTCCTATACCTCTGACTAGATTTAAGCCCCTTAAAAATCAGGGACCAAATATTTGCTTCTTTGTTTTCTCCAATGAGAGCAACAATGGCCTTACTCTCTAATGTAAAATATCCTGATACAGGGGAAAAAAGATTAATGAAAAAGAGATTGAAAGCAAGCTACTTCCTCATTTGTAGAATCAGAGGGTTAGACTAAAGCAAGAAGTAGAGGTGGGAGAAGTACTAGTAGCATGTGATTAGACAAAAAATCCATAACTTCCTATTTTATAATGTTCAAGTATGCATTAAAAACTGGCTTTATTTATCTATATATTTTTATTGATAATACTTGTTTTGTTGACAAGATCATGAGCGTTCCTATCTAGTTCCATAAATCTTTTTTTTTCCTCCCCTACCCCTGGTTTCATGAATTCTCTTCACTTTTCACCAAATACCACCTCATTGCTTAGGTTCACTGTTAGTTTGAGTACTTATTTACACATTCACTTAACAAATAATGTTCAAGGGCCTACTCTGTTATGTATAATCCCTGATTTTATGCATCTTAATTAGGTATTAGTGGTAAGTACCAAGATATATGTGATAAATATTTTTAAAATTAACAAGACAGATGCATTTATTAGGTCACATGTATTTGACGGTCCTGGTGGGAAGTATGTTAGTTAGACTGAGACATTCTTGAGGAATACACAAGGGAGAATCTATCACATCAAAGAATAAAAATTAGATTATGATTGATGCAAAAAGAATGGTTTTATAACTGTAATCCTATCTAATAATAGACAAACATGGTAATTGACCGTACCTTTGCTATGCCTCACATTGGCTAATTGGCACGATATACAAATTAACCACCAACAAAGATGGCAGCTAATTTGCATACTGCAGGCAGGGCAGGACAGCGCAACCGCCAGCACGAGATCCACCATCCAGGCCCCTGTGTGCGACCCCAGAAGCCGCCCAGAAGCCGGTGATTGGGGCAAGATGGGGGTCCCCTGCCCAGGCCTGACACCTCTGGCAGAGGCGTCAGGCCTGGGCAAGGGGCCGATCTGACGATCAGAGGGTGATGGGGGTTGACACCTCTGGCCGAGGCGTCAGGCCTGGGCAAGGGCGGAGCCGGTGATCAAGGGGAGATGGGGGTCTCCTGCCCAGGCCTGATGCCTGGGCCAGAGGCATCAGGCCTGTGCGGGGGGTGGAGCCGGTGATCAGGGTGAGATGGGGGTCCCCTGCCCAGGCCTGATACTTCTGGCGGAGGCGTCAGGCGATCGGAGTGTGATGGGGGTCGACGCCTCTGGCTGAGGTGTCAGGCCTGGGTGAGGGCAGAACCGGTCATCAGGGGGAGATAGGGGTTCCCTGCCCAGGCCTGATGCCTGGACCAGAGGCATCAGGCCTGGGCAGGGGGGCGGAGCCGGCAATCAGAGGGGTCTGGGGGTCCCCTGCCCAGGCCTGACGCCTGGGCAGAGGCGTTAGGCCTGGGCAGGGGGCGGAGCCAGCAATCGGAGGGTTCTGGGGGTCCCCTGCCCAGGCCTGATGCCTCTGGCAGAGGCGTCAGGCCTGGGCGAGGGGCCGATCCGGTGATCCAAGGGTGATGGGGTCGACGCCTCTGGCCTAGGCATCAGGCCTGGGCCAGGGCGGAGCCAGCGATGGGAGGGAGATGGGGGTCCCCTGCCCAGGCCTAAATCCTGGGCCAGAGGCATCAGGTCTGGGCTGGGGGGGGCCAAGCCGGCTATTGGTGTGAACTACAGAGGAAACACCTTTTCTGACTGCTCATTGGCTAAGCTCCCTGTATGCCACTGGTAATATTCTTAGTAACTTTGGTAATAAGAATCCAAAAAGGTGATCTAGAGTTTTTCACCACACTCCTGGCGAAAAAAACAAAGGTCCGCTGTTGGAGGGCTAAGAAACGTCATATCCTGCTCTAGCCGGTTTGGCTCAGTGGATAATGCCTTGGCCTGCCGATGGCAGGGTCTGGGTTCAATTCTGACCAAGGGCATATACCTACGTTTCAGGCTCCTCCCTGGCAGGGGCCCAGGTCAAGGCTCATGCAGGAGGCAACCAATCAAAGTATTCCTCTCACTTTGATGTTTCTCTCTGTCTTTCCCTTTCTCTTCCACATTCTCTAAAAATCAATGGAAACATATCCTCAGGTGAGGATAAAAAAATGATAATAAAGAAATTATTATTAGATGAAAGATACATCTTGAAAATGCCTAAAGAAAGTTGTCATTTTTTCATGGTGAAGGGACTGGAGTCCGTGTTGATGAAAAAACCTTGCTGGCTACGGTGACTGGCAGTGGCTGCAGCAGCGGGGTGATGGGGCTGGTGCCTTCCCCTGATCAGCCCAGTCACCTCCCACAAAGGGAGGCCAGACTGCGGCTTAGGCCCGCTCCCCAAGGGGAGCAGGGAGCGGGCCTAAGCCGTCACTAGGACTTTCCCTGAGGGCTCCCAGTATGTGAGAGGGGGCAGGCTGGGCTGAGGGACACCCCTCCCCCCCCCCAGTGCACGAATTTCGTGCACCGGGCCCCTAGTTATTTGATATGCAGAGGAAAAGACTAATGCAGCGGTTCTCAACCTGTGTGTTGCGACCCCTTTGGCGATGGAATGACCCTTTCACAGGGGTCGTCTAAGACCATCCTGATATCAGATATTTACATTATGATTCATAACAGTAGCAACATTACAGTTATGAAGTAGCAAGGAAAATAATTTTATGGTTGGGTCACTACATGAGGAACTGTATTTAAAGGGCCAGAAGGTTGAGAACCACTGGACTAATGTATAATGTCATAAGAGTCCCAATGATTTTTATATAATTTCTCTCTTAATCAAAGTAATATATGTATTTAGTTTTAAAAGGCAAATATAATAATTACTGAAAAGCAGCAGTTCCCTTTCAACCTCCCCACCTCGACACCTGATTATCATAAGAATCCACTTTGGTTTATTTTCCCTGTCTCTTTTAATATTTAGTAGCATATGTTTAAATCTGGATTAGAAATAATATGGGTTATCTATTTTTTTATTAACAACACTTGTGCTCTCAACTACATTGCAAGCTCCTGGGATGCAAGGATCTTAGGTGGTGCTTTCTCTCCCATAGTGCCTATACTCACACTAGGCAGGAAGAAAATTCCCATTGTTGCTTGATCAATTTTTGTGTCAGTAAGCATCAGTGGCCTCTCTAAATTGTAGATATTTATTTTTAGAAGGCAGGATGTCAAGTGAAAAATATAGGAAAGACTTAGAATTAAAAGAAAATCTTGGTTGAGCCCTCTTTGATCTTGGGCAAGTCACCTTTGCCACTCTGGGCTTCAGTTATCATAAGTAAAATAGGATTATCAACTTATACATTTCTTCACAGGGCTGTGATAAAGGGAATCAAATGAGGTTTACATAAGCACCTGCAAATGTTCCATACAGTAAGCATCTGCCATTCTTACACTGACCAAGAGTATGTCCTGTGATGATGAAAATATTGTATTTCTATGCTATCCAATATGGTAGCTGCTAGTCACTACTACATGTGGATATTGGGTGCTTGAAATGTGGCTGGTTTGACTGAGAAACTGAATTTTATAAAAATTATTTTTGATGAATCCTCACCTGAGGATATTTTTCCATTGTGTTTAGAGAAAGTGGAAGGAAGAAGGAGAAACGGAGAGAGAGGAACATCAATGTGAGAGAGAAACATCAATTGGTTGCCTCCCCTGGGGCTGGGGATCAAGCACGCAACCAAAGCACATGCCCTTGACTGGAATTGAACCCAGGACCCTTCAGTTCGTGGGCCAACACTTTATCCACTGAGCCAAACTGTCTAGGGCCGTGGTCGGCAAACTGCAGCTCCAGAGCCACATGCGGCTCTTTGGCCCCTTGAGTGTGGCTCTTCCTAAGCCTTAGGAGTACCGTAATTAAGTTAACAATGTACCCACCTATATAGTTTAAGTTTAAAAAAATTTGGCTCTCAAAAGAAATTTTAATTGTTGTACTGTTGATATTTGGCTCTGTTGACTAATGAGTTTGCTGACCACTGGGCTAGGTCTAACTGAATTTTAAATTGTATATAAGTTCAATTAATTTTAATTTCAATAGCCAATTTGGATAACACAAATCTAGTACAACCTCCTCATTTTACAGATTAGGTAATTGAGGTCCAGAAAAGTTATACTGCTGTGTGAAGGTCGCAAGACTGGTATTTGGAAGAAATAGAAACAGAACTAATATAAAGTATTGTTTTAAATGCAGTAAATTTATAGTTATTGTTGAATGATCTTCATAACCTTTCCCTTTACATTAAATTGTGATTAGCCGAAACCAGTTTGGCTCAGTGGATAGAGCGTCGGCCTGCGGACTGAAGGGTCCCGGGTTCGATTCTGGTCAAGGGCATGTGCCTGGGTTGCAGGCACGTCCCCAGTGGGAGATGTGCGGGAGGCAGCTGATCGATGTTTCTCTCTCATTGATGTTTCTAACTCTCTATCTCTCTCCCTTCTTCTCTGTAAAAAATCAATAAAATATATTGTAAAAAAATAAAATAAATAAATTGTGATTAATTATAATTAAGAGAGAGTTGTCTGTGGCAAATAGGATGGGGAAATCAAGATGATAGCAAGTTCCTTTGTACTGAGATTAAATGTTTGCATTTAGATTGA
This sequence comes from Myotis nattereri, assembly GCF_964212035.1. Classification (NCBI taxonomy): domain Eukaryota; kingdom Metazoa; phylum Chordata; class Mammalia; order Chiroptera; family Vespertilionidae; genus Myotis; species Myotis nattereri. The sequence goes on along the minus strand of NC_138087.1, from coordinate 37,340,006 downwards.
ATGGGGTTTTAGTGAGTGGATATAGTATAAATGTGTGGCAGGGAAAATTTTAGGGACACATGGATTGAATTGTAATTTAGATGAGGACTTTCTTTTCTTTTTGAATGTAAGTGAAAGAAAGATAGGCTCTTAGACTCAATTAAATGTCTCTATTTTTGTAAATGAGAGTTCTTTGATCCCAAGGAGAATGTAGTTAACCTCTACATTCCTGCCATTGAACTCCTAGTTTCACAGATCTAATATTTCTTCAAGATAACATTTGTAGTGTCATTTTATTATAAAAGCAAGTATTTTCATTGTAGAAATTTTGGAAAATATTGTTTACAAAAGAGAAAGGTAAAAATCCCCTCTAGATAAAGACTTGGTAGATTTTCTTCCCTATTATTTTCCATATAGGGTAGATCATGAAAATGAAGTTAATATTATTCTCTTTGATAATTTGATTTATTTCTAGTTTACTAAGAACTCATGAACATTTGCTCACTGTCAAACCTAGTTTTAAATTCTAGTTCTGACTTAACGAGCTATGGGACATTGAGCAAGTCACTCAACTTCCCTGTGCCAGGGTCCCCACAGCTTTTGAATAGTGATTATCATAACACCTACTTCATATAGTTATGAAGGATTAAATGAAAATTCATAAATAAAGTTTCTTTCATTGTTAGTTTTCTTTTCTATTTAATGTTTATATTTTAGCTGAAGTGATTTGTCTGACCTTAGCAAGATTTCTCAGTTACTTAGAAAGGTAAACAGGAGTCACATCAACTGGATAACTTTCCACTGACTGAAACCAAAATGTGTGCCCAGAAATGGAGCCTTTGGAGGTGGTAAACAAGCTATTGATGAAGGAAGAGTAGAAAGAAAGGGAATAGGCAAGTTAGACCAGCGCTAAGAAAGGAATACACATCAGCCTGTAGTCCTTTTCTCTAGTCCGATCTCTCTACCACAGTTATGTAACTCTGAAACTTCAATTTGTGGGATGAACTAGGAGTCCCAACTCTATTACTGTTTCTCTAGGAAAGCATGTATAAGTGACATCCTCTCCAGTTAGGTTTAATTATCTGAAAATGGAAGGGTTTATGCTAGAGAATCTAATGGGATATTTTGAATCCTAATGCCTTGTGGCCTGTGATTTCAGTTGCCATGCTATTCCTTCCTAGGATTACTTGCATCTACCATGGGTCCCCTCTCTCCATATTCAATTTAAGATTCTTCCTGGTATCTGTGTAGATGCACTCAAAATGAGGTGCAGGGTGACAAGGAGGGTAAACTGCCTTGTTCTCACCATCTCTAAGGAATACATAAAATATGTCAAATATACAAAAATGCTATGTCAGCTCTGTAACACAAAAACAAAAGCCAACTCATGGTTTTTAATTGCTTGCTATCTCCCAGGCATGGTCTTTTCAAAAATCTTTTGTTGTAGGTATAATTATTGTTGTATACATAAGATAAGAAAACTAGTTACTTTCCGAGGTGGCACAAGTAATTGACATGATTCCACTTTGAAAATAGACCATCTAGTCCAGAGTCCACACTTTTTAAAAAATGTATATTATTATTTTTTATTGATTTCAGAGAGGAAGGGAGAAGGAAAGAGAGATAGAAACATCAATGACGAGAGAGAATCATTGATCGGCTACTTCCTGCATGCCCCCCACTGGAGATCGAGCCCACAATCCTGGCATGTGCCTTGACCGGGAATTGTACCATGACCTCCTGGTTCATAGGTCTATGCTCAACCACTGAGCCATGCCAGCTAGGCCAGAGTCCACACTTTCAATGACAAGAATACAACTACTTTTTTGTGAATGTTCAATACAATAGAAATCACTTGAAAAAGAATAGCTGGACTTCTGCAATGGACATATGGTTGGTAGTTAGGAAGAAATAAGGCCTTTGACTACATGTGCTTTTGTCCCTCCCGCCTTTTATGATTAGTCATCTTTGTATAACCAGTAACTACCCACAGGGCCTGTTACAGCCCAAAGTTCCAGTACATGATGGATGAATGAATGATTAACTGAGTGAATAAATGACAAAGAAGATAAAGACAACTTGTCTCTACTACCTCACTCAAAAGCAGAGATTTTGAGATATTATTCTGCATGTTCAGCTTGAGAATAGCATTTTCTTTCTATTGAGTCTGTATGGAAATGCAAACAGGTGTTGGAAAGCTAGTGTTACATTTCCAAAAAATCCATTTAAATAAACCATGTCTCAACTTGCATAGTTGATTGAACTTGGAATGTAGCACAACAACAGTGAAAAAGTATAGAGGGAGCTCAGTGAAAAGCAACTTGGATGGGGGATCTACATATTAGCAACTTTTCTTACAAAGGGTTGGTTATAAACCCTATTTTGAACCAGAAACTAAACAAGGCGTCCTGGAGATTGGGGTCTCTCAACTATCCAGGAATCTACTAAATGGTCACGTTCATCTACCGAAGAAACCTCTGGCAAACCCCTGCTTTATTCAGAATTTCATATCTATGGTTTTACAGTTACTTTTTAAGTAATAAAATATATAAATCTTCCACTTTAAAAGAATATTGGTGATGCAAAAGAATCAGTTTACTATAAGAATTATCCCTGTTATCTTCAAAATTTGATTTTAAAAGTGGAAATTTAAAACTGAATATGTTTCTGCCTTTAGCAAAACAAATACAAAAAATTAAAAAGATGGGCTTGAATCCAGGAGGAGGGACTCTATCTCTAATATAGCACTTATTATCTACCTTATGCTTACTGTATTTATGCTAGCCTTCTCAATTAGATATTGTGAGTTCCTAAAGAGCAGACATTTCATCCAGTAGATCTCTGTCTCTCAGTACCTAGCATAGAGTTCTTCACATAGCAAGATTTCCAAAAAGGCTGAGTTAACGTGAATCACCTCTAGAATACATACCATGTAAATGTGAAATTCTGCCATGCTATTTATGGATGGTCCTCGTGACTATCAAAAACCTATATGCCTACAAAGTGAGTCCTCTAATTTTAAAGAGTGGACACCAAATATGAAGGGTTAGAGACAGAAGGACTAATTCCAGCAACACATTTTGCCATCTTACTTGTGGAGGCTATCAGCTAGGACTGTATTTGGTCATAAAGTAATTGGTTGAAGCACATAAGTTAGTTGGGAGCTATGTTATCTAGCAAAAATGACCGACCATAGGTACACGATAGCAAAATGAAAAGTGGATTTGGTAGATTCAGTCAAACAACTAGTATCCCTGTTCCTGCCACTACCTATAGAGGTAGCCTCTTGAAAACCTGAGGTGACATAGAATAGGCAAAGGTTAATCTGTCTTAGATAAACTATAGACAATGTCTTAACCTCAGTACATGATTGGCCACTCCTTTTGTGCTTTATGATCTTGGCTCGCCCTCATGACACCCATTAAACAAGATGGAGTTCAAGCTACTCAAGACATAAGCTTACTACCTCAGAACTCAGTTCTTGCTGTTTTGTTTCTCTGGATACTGTCTGCTTAGTAAAACTTTCTTGGATCCAAATTCACTTCTCCCATAGCTGTGGAAAAGAGAGAGATGGGAGAAAGATGTCCCCAGAAGGCACGGGACTGTGGGATTGAAAAGATGAATCAGAAATGCTAAAATATAGAAACCTTCCAGGATGCCTCCATGAGTGTTCTGATTCTTTTCTTAGACACCGCAGTGCCACGCCCATTCCTTAGCTACTGGCACTGAGAATCCTCTAACAAAACTAGATGAGAATGCTCTTTTGGCTGTATGACTCCCTCAATATTTTACACTCAAACTCCAGACTTAACTACATTATATCCCCAACTGTCCTAAATTATTTATCTCCAGTCTCAGAGGACAATATATTTCCTCATTTCCAAAACAATTATTTCACTAGAATATCTCTCTTCTAGCCTCTTTAAGGACTTGCACCATCAATTTTCTCCACTCTTAAAACTGAAATCTCTCCCTCTCTACTAATTCTTTCCTCTAAGTAAGTAGACTACTCAAGTATTTCACATCCTTAAAAACAAACAAACCAACTTCCTCAAACTGATATATACACCTATTTATAACTATAAGTGTATGTAAACTTTCATTTATATAGAAACAATGGTCTAGATTAACTGGCTTGTTTTATTTGCTAGTCTCTCCTCAATCCATGATACTAGGCTATGGAGGCTCAAGCTTAGGGAAGTGCCAAGTCCATATATTAATTAAACACTTAATTCACATCACAGTATTTTCTCTTCCCAGATAGGGTTTTTGACAAGCCCCAAGGCAGGGAAAGAAGGCGTGGTCCTTACTTCTTTTCTCTTTTCCTATTTTATGACTCTGTGTCTTTTTTGTCATCTAGTATCATGGTTTTATTACCACCAGGGCTAAACTCGGAGGAAGAAAGGGAAGCAATGAAGGAAGATTATTCTTACTTGGTGGTTAGTTAGACAAATTCATGCTCTCTGTCCTGACAAAGGTTTTAGATATTGTTGAGATTGTTTACAGGCCCTCCTGAGAATGTAAGTTGCACATTCCAGGTGATGTATCTTTCTTTTTTTGTTGTTTTTCTTTCCCTCCTAGTTTTTTAGTCATTCATTCCATACAGACCCTCTCTTTTGAGAGTCCAATTGTCCCTTCAGTTGACCCACTGGATTTCAAACAACTGCAGGACAGTTTTATTTCTCCCACATATTCCCCATGTGGAAAATTCTCATTCATCCTTTCTTCAAAGTCTCTGGAATGGGAGCCATACCCCATGCAACAGCAACTCTTCAATGTACTGCTAAAGCTGCTACCCAGCCTCTCCCTTGCCATCCAAATTATTCAAATGGGTGTCAAACACAAAGTGTCATAGATCACATATCAAACTCTCTGAATGGTCCTGTTGACTTAAAAATGTAAGGGAATCATCCTCTACTCCCATCATTACAAATTACCTCTCTCAAACAATTATTTTATATTCCCAGTGTGTGGCAATTGTAAAGCATATTCTTGACACCTAGTTTGAAATTTTTTATATTAGTCAGGATGTATCATCTTAGGGTATGTTTGAAAATCCACTCTAATGTCCTGATGGCAACATGGTTCCAGAGAAGGTAAGTACTAATTCGAGATAGGTTGATAATCCTTCATTTGCAGTGGCCTTACTTGTTGGAGAGATAACTACCCTGAAATATATAGAATGAGTTGTACTAAATGTGCATGTCTTCCCACACCTTTATCAACTTCAGGGGTACACTTGTCTTAATGATATCCTGATAGCATGATCTTAACCCATTAAGTCCCCTGTTTTATTTAAGATCCCACATGAGAAATATCCTTTCAGAAGGTTTCATTTGACATGACTTAGAGGATTTTAAGAATTAGGCCTTACAGAGAGTGGGATTAAGGGAGATGTACAAAGATGATACAGTAACTAGTTATAAGACAGATAATCTAACATTTTGTTAAGGGGTTTCATGTCACCATAGAAAAAAGTGGATTTCTTTTGTCCAATGCTATATTCTTGAATGTCAATGAAGGTTAATTCAGTTCTTTAGATGACTATTGGGGATATTGCAGAAGGAATGTTCCATAAATGTCAGTGACTAATTATCATCACTAAACTAAGATGAACCTGTCTGTTTTACATACAATCTGAATAGTGCTAATTACCAACATAAGACTCACAGCTGGGTTAATAGGAAGGTTTATTATATACCACCTTCTATTTTTGTCCCCAATGTTGGGTGGTGGTTTGGTCACCTGAAGAACAGCTATCACTAGGTTCTCCCCCCAAAATGGAATTATCAGAGGTGGGTTTGGGTCAGGACTGAGTAAAGGGAAAGAGGACTTCAAAATTAAGAGAGGGATAGAAAAGGTAGGAGATTGCATTGAAAGGAAGGGATGTGATTTCAAAATTTAGACTCAAAAAGTTTAGAGTGGGGTAGAGTATACTGTGGCTCTAGGCAGATGGAATGGGCACAGGGGTTGAGCTGAGCTGGATGGAGATGGGACAGAGCTGTGTTAAACAAAAGAGAAGGGCTCCCTCACTTCTCTTGGCCATAGCTTTCCAGAACATTTAAATTTGTCTGCATATCTAGACCCTTCGTTTGGGATGGTTAGAGAAGCAGAAGGATGCTTTTGTTATTTTCTGTTTTTAGAATGAGGCTTATCAAATAGAATCAGAATAACTCTGGGGTCAAGACCAAGATTCAAGACTAACTGGCCAAGAACAGAGTGCTGGGAACCAAACACCCAATTCCTTGTAGTGTCGCCAACTCTATGTAGGGTCACCACCTCTATATAGGGTCACCAGGGAGGTGGATGTAGGGGGAGAGAAGGATATAGGAGAGAAATGTCTGGTTTATTTTCCATTTAACTAAAGAGCAACTTTAGAAATTGTACAGCTGACCACATACCTTTCTTACTAATATGTTCCAAGTTCAAAGGGAAGAAGAAACTCCATAGTCTAGCAGACAAATGCTCTTCACAACATGGTATTGTTTTTTAGCCTTAAAAGTCATCTTTTACATATACCATATGCTCCAACCATAGGTATTTTCCAAGTAATACCATATTTATGCCTCATATCTTTGTTTATGTACTTCCTTCCCTTACGTCCTTTCTTCATTTGGTTAAGCCTCCACATCCCTTTAAACTCACTACAAAACCTCCTTGCCCCTTAGTATCCAGGACAAACTCCACCTTCCTCTAAACCCAGCTTTAACTCTTCAGTCCCACTGCTTATGCTGTGGAGTTTGTTGTCAAGTTTGGTGGGTACAATGGAATTAGATAGACTTGATTCTTTTTTTTAAATATTTTTTTATATTTTATTTTTTACAGAGAGGAAGGGAGAGGGAGAGGGAGAGGGAGAGGGAGAGGGAGAGGGAGAGGGAGAGGAATAGAAAGTTAGGAACATCGATGAGAGAGGAACATCGATTCAGCTGCCTTCTGCACACTCCCTATTGGGAATGTGCCCGCAACGAAGGTACATGCCCTTGACGAGAATCGAACCGGGGACACTTCAGTCCACAGACCGACGCTCTATCCACTGAGCCAAACTGGTCAGGGCGATAGACTTGATTCTTACTCTAAATTTGCCACCTGCTGACATTGACCTTGAGCTATTTACATAACCTCCTGAGGCTTCGCTTCCTCATTTTTTTATCTGGGGGGATAAAAAGGAATGAAAGACATATCTCATCAGATCATTATGAGGATTACATGAAATAATGCATGTTTAACATTTAAAATAGTGCTTAGAAGGTTTAAGCATTCATCAAATGTTACTGGATATTAATCATAGCATTTATGAGGTGTCACATGGTACCAGATTTGATAAAGCAGCAAAGAGGAATACATTTTACCCTCAAATTCTCAAGGCATTCATAACATTGGATTTTATTCCATTAAAAAATTAGCTTAGAAGTGCTCCTTCATGGAAGAACAGGGCACAGTCATTTCACAGAACTGAGGGGCTGTTTCCTGGCCAAAGTCCATGCCTCCCTCTTTCTCCAGGTTAAACCAGGCATTCCAGCATGAGCTGAGGAAGGGCAACAGTGCTCAGTCAAGAGCAACCCCCTTTCAGGCCTAGAACTTTTTCCTTTTAGAGGAGAAAATCGCAAATAAATAAATAAAATCTGAATAAATTTAAATAATTGGAAGGCAGCTTGACTGAAAAAGACACTTTTCTTTTTCACCACAAATGTCACCATCTGGACTTTTCCTTTTTTTAATTTCTTTGGGACCCGACAAGTCACTGGGCTGATATAATCACACCCAGTCAGAAATGACAGGCACATCTCAGCGAGCTAGGGTGGGCCGAGATCCAGGGTGGCCAGCGAGGACTCAGAAACTAGTGGGAAGGTAGTTTTCAACAGCACCCCCACTCCCTCCTCCTTCCTCAGAGCACAAGAGCTCCTGAGGTGTGATCAGCGTAAAGCGTGCGCGCGCGCACACACACATTTGTAGATGTGTGGATGCTTATCAGATAGCATTCAGTTAGCCTATTAGTTAACTCATTTTCCAGTAAAACACTATGGGGCAAGAAAGGCCAGTGAGCAGACTGTGCTGCTTTTAATAAATGACATGTGGCCACCCTTTTTCTATATTAGTTTCATTTCTCTCATATAGTCTTTCATTGAACAAGGCAGGAATATTCCAATGGAGCCAGCACAGTCAATCCAATTTACTATACTGGTTGTACTCAAAGGCTTCACACAGCCACCAGTCCATAGACAGACTCCCAGCTATCACAGGGAAACATACCTACCCATAATATCATCTTACTTAGTATTTTATTTTTGCTATTTCTGTGTTATTCTGGTTATCATTGTCTGGAAAAGACAAATGCCTCCCCTGTAAATCTTGTAGACAGTCTTTTTTTCAGAACAGGGAAATGTACCATTTTGCAAATTGTCTTCTATGGCGATTTATAAAGGTCCAGTCTGTACAAATATTTGCCTATTGCTCGCTTTATTTGCATGAGTCTTAATGTGTGTTTGTACACACATTTATATATGAACACAAGCAGTGTTCTATGAAACTGCTTGTGTTACAATTACAAATGCAACATCTAGGCTAGTGCTTTTCTAACTTGAGTATGCTTAGGATCTTGCCTAAGTGCAGATTCCCTTTCAGTAGTCTGCTTTTCCGTGCCATCGGCCTAGGAACTACCCGTGAGTAGCAAAGATTCAGGGGAATTAGACATAGTTTTTAAATGAGGAACTTTTGAATCCTTCTGGGCACTTTTATTGGCTTCACACCCCACACTCAATCATTAACCAGTGTAATCACTTCCTAAATACCTCCCATGTCCATCCTCACTGCCACTAGCCTGGTCCATTGGCATCACAATCAGTTATACCCAGACTGCAATAGTGACTCTCAATGGCTTCCCCATTTCTGCTCTTGTCTTTCTCTAACCATACTTAACACCAGAGAGGGATATATTTAATATGCACATCATATCAGGGGCTTCTCTTGCTTAAAATTCTTAGATAGCTTCCTGTTGTTCTTTAGAATGACATCCGAAGTTCTTGATATGGCCTAGGAAGCTCTTTTCTCTCACCAGGCTCCCCATCCATCACCTTCTGTTGGCTTCCTGAGTGTGTAAAATCAGGGACCTTTCTAAACGTCTTTCTAAATCAGGGACCTCAGACCTGACATCCCTGCCTGAAACTTTTTCTTATTCTTTCCTTAACTCCTATGTCACACTGCCACCAGCGACTCCCAACCTTCTACCTCAGTTCACCCTTCCGGTCTCAGGTGAGATTTAAGCTATCCAACTAACATTCCCTATTAGATGTTATTAAAGGACTTTGTATTTTGCTTTCAGGGCGCTTATTGATGAACCATTTACATGTTGTTTTCTTATTTAAGCTCCTTTAGGGTAGTGTCAGGTCTGCCTCATACATCATTGAACCACCAGCACATGGCTCAGTACATGGCGTACTGAAGACTTTTGGTAGATGTTGTCAATGAATTAATGAAAAAAAGAAACTCAGCTGGCGACAAGAGCTGTTCCAGTGACAGTGAGAGTTTCTTGGGGCTGGAGAAGGGTGGGCATGGGGTCAGAGATTGTGAACCCCAGTAGACAAGGGTTTGGGGGAAAGTAGTAAGAGACCAGGTGCTCATCAAGCAGATATCAGAGAGGGAGCATTTTGGACAGCAAGAAGAGAGGGTAGGCAGTAATCAATTGGAGGGTCTTCTATGCCATAGCAAATAGTTTTGTCTTTAGCCTACAGGTGAAGAGGAGAGGGGAGACTGAGAGGTTTTAAATTTGAAAATGATATAATTAATTTTTTCATCATTAAATTTGTGCTATAGAAACACCTCTTTGAAAGCATTATAAGAAATGAGGAGGAGAAAGAATTGAGACAGGTAGAGTGGGGAAGAAATTCAGATAACTAGCCCAAGTAAGCCATGAAGCACAAACAAATATTATCATAGAAAACAATATTTTTTCCAGCCTTGCTTGTAGCTGGGGCCTGAGCATATTACCTGGACTCAACTAATCAACTACTCCCTCCACAGACTTTGAATTGATCATTAGTGACCCAAATAATCAGGAACAATTGAAAATCTGTTCATTCATTCATTCATTCAGTGAATATGTATTGAATGCTTTCTCTATGCCAGGCTTTTTATGAGATACTGAACATATAGCAGAGAATATGACACACAGAAATCCCTGCCCTCCATAGAGCTTACATTCTATGGGGAGGGGGGTTGTGGAGAGGAGAAAGAAACAAGTAAATGAGTGAACTATATGGTATGTCAAATGCTGATAAATGACATGGGGAAAAATGCAAGTAAGCATCATGAATTAGAATATGCTGGAGGAGGGGCTGATTTGGAGGATGCAATTTTACATAGAAAGATTATTGAGGACTTCACTATAAGGGCAAAAACCTAAAGCAGGTGGGGAACACGCTACATGGGTGTCTGGAGGAAGAATGTTTCAAGCAGAGGAAACATTAGTTGGCACCGGCAGCTTTGGTGCCAATGGCCATGTCCTGACTCAGGGCAGCAGGGCATCGCTGTGGCACAAGGTGTTGTGTTGCAGCTTCAGCGTCAGGGTTCTCAGCAGATGGTTCTGTGGTGTGATGCTGGCTGTGGTTCTGGCTACTGGCTGGCCTTTTTTTCTCCTGCCTGTTTTGTGCACTTGGTTCCCCACCCTTCCTAGTGATTCTTTGGGTGCCCTGAAATCCTTTCACCAAATTTATATTCTTTTGTCACCCTGGAGTAGTTAATGAAGAACCCAAACTGCTTTAAACAGTGAGTTCCTGATCCCCAAGGAACTGATGTGACTAAAGTTATGAGGAAGCCTCTGCCCCCATGCTCTTACTTGAGCTCTTGTTCAAGGTGGCTTAAGAGATATTTTACTTCTATGTCACGCTGCCAGCTGCCTTGCCCAGAGGTAATGGGATGGCACATACATTTCTAAGAATGAGTGGATAGAATTACACAGTTGAGATAAAAATAGAAGTACAAAAGACTTCCTGTGGAAAGATTCCTTTTGTGTTAGAAAAGGGAAAGACAAAAGAGCCCTGGTTAAGACACCTGGGTAAAGTGTCATAGCCCCTAAGTGGAGAGAATGGAATAAGAATCCATGCCTATGATGCAAAAAATAAAAATTAAAAATAAAAAAATGCCAAGAGTGTGGTGTCAGGGATGGGTAACCACTAGAGAATATCTGTTTTCTCAGTTCTGCGTTGCTTTAATTTTTCACATTTTAATAGCACTGAAGTTGTGCATCCTCCCACCAGGTGTGCACACAATGTCGTGTTCCCCTCCCCCTCTGAAAGTCAGTGATTAGATTATGGTGCACCCTACCATACATGGCACCACAGAGTTGACAAGATAGGAATGGATGGCATCTTGGACTGCAAGGTTATCTGTGACTTACACTCCTTTCCTAACATACAGCTTTGCTTTAAAACTTAGTGAAGGGATGTGGGCAATCCCAGCAATGAATGTGCAGCACGCTCATTTCTGAACATTTAGGCTCCCGAGGTACAAGGGAGTGGCTTTGTTTCTGGGGTTCTGGGGTTCACTGCTGGCAGAAGCCACTAATAACAGTGTAGGGACAATACTACAGACACAGCTGCTTGCTAAATAGACACAAAGAAACTCAGACATCTCTGCTTCTGGGAAGGAGCATGCAGCTAGTTCAAAGGCATAAAGAGACACTCACTGGAGGAGAAAAATCATGATGTCATCCTTCTGAGGAGCAAACCTGTCACTCTAATGGGGCTCCAGGTAAAGTATAGAATTTTAGAAGCTACACGACCACCTCCCAACCATGGTAGGTCACTGCACCCATAGTGCACGGAGCATATGCTGGGAGGCAGAGGCGCAGGCCTCTTGTCAGTGGTTCCGCCTGAGGAACGCTTCGTTTTCCTTCACCTATGTCTGATGGGGCACTCCCGTTTCTGCCAGGCTTGTTTGTTCTGTTCAGAACGGTCAGAGTATGAAATCCCAGCAACTTTAAATGGAACTACAAATTCACCATCTGGGTGTTTTTGGACCAGTAGTGGCACTTTCAATCTCTCATTTGTAAAATCTAATCATCACCAGTCATTCTTCTAGACCTGAAGTGCTATGGTTTTCACTGTAGTTATTGATGGGCTCTTATCTGAACTGGGGGGATTATAGTGGCTTCTCGCTGAGGAGGAAGCATGCTGGTGCCTTCTTTCTGTCTCCTGGCTATTGTACACTTTCTACACTCAGCCACCAATAGGAGAGAAGGAATTAATGACACCTATTTACTGCCTGCTTTTATTTGCTGCATAACAGACAACACATGGTCTCAGAGGCACACAACATCCAGCATTTTTTAGTTGCATCTCAGGTTGGTGAGTATTGGCTGACTCTGCTCACCTGGGCATGTTCTTCTTCTTGAACTTGTAGAGCACTGAAGAGCAAGCCCCAGTGTGCAAATACCTGTCAAGCCTTCAGTCACATTCCAGCCCCTATCATTCAATTGGTCAAAGTAAACCATATAGGCAACCCCAAAGTCCAAGTGCAGAGAAGCCCCTTCTATCCATGGAGGTGTGAGTGAGGTCAGGCACCCACTCCCTCACTCCTAAGCAAGGATTGGTCCTGCTGTGTGATCTCAAGGGCATGGCAGGTTCTGCTTTCCAGCTGATTCCAACCTACTGGACTGCCCTGACCCTGGTTTCAGTTCCAGTTAGTAAAGTGGGTATTTATTACGCATCTACGAAGGACAGAGAAGGTGAAGGCACTCTTTCTGAACCCTTAGTATGGATCAGACCATGTGTTGTGTACTCTGTATTTGTTAGTATAGTCAGTCATCTATATCCAGCCACTCCAACAGGTGAGCTAAGTAGCTATACTGAAGAACATACTCAGTTTTAGTGAAGAAACATATTGGAAGTGGGTCATTACCCTACAGGCTCTCTCCTGAGTGTCTTAGGAGGGCACCAAGTTGAATAAGCAGACTAGTCCATCCAACCTCACAGAGACTACTGCCCTCTGGATTACTGATTATCCGTTTAAGTATAATTCCTAATTTTATATATCCTTAATCATCCAGGCCTTGGCTGTGGAACTCTATCTCTAATGCATTGTCCACCATTGTCCTGGTATAACTCCTCACAGTATTAAAGAACAGCTGATAAATGGCCAGTTGCCCATCCTCATGACTTAGTTATAATATTTATTCCTTATCCAAACTGGAAGGAAATAGGAGACTTTTTATTAAGGATGAAGTGTACTGAAACCTTCTGCTTGCCTCCTGGCTGTCGTCAGCTTTCTTCATCTAAGAAGCCAATATGAGAGAGTGGCTAGCACATCATCTATCTACTGGCTATATTAGTTCACTGCATAACAAATAACCACAAAATCTCAGAGGCCCACAACAATCAGCATTTAAGATTATGTGTCTGGGGATCGACAGTGGAACCAGACCAACCTAACTTTGAGTGCTGGTTGGCCTCAATTTTTTCCTAGGGAAGTGAAATTAGCAGCATCTACCCTACAGCATTAGTGTGAAGATTCTCTGGGATACACTAAATAAAGGTACTTAATACAGAGTGGGGCACACCAAATATTTATAGATTTCCCTCTCTCTTTATTTCCTAAGAAACTTGATCATCAGCAGTTGTACCTTCAGCAACCCGTAAGTCCTTGAGGACAAAAGAAATAATGCAACAACTGGACTCATGATGCTTTGTGGAGCCTTCATTTGAGTTAAATATTTGTATGTGACATCCATACAATGAATACTTGATATGCATGTGTGGGATAGAAAGTGGGAGTGCATTGGGGGAAATGGAACAGAGCTAATAAGTTCCTGTCTGTGATTTGACCTGCTCTCCGCCTGACTAGCTGCATATTCATGTCAATTTCCTCCCAGTCACCTAGGGCAAGAAATGAAGAGAAGAGATCTTTAATCATTTTTTTATTCTAATTGAAACATTTTCCTTGCAAGTGGAGAGAGAACAGGTGCCTAACGAGCCCACATGATGATTCACAAGGTAGTAGATATTGCCACAGATATAATTAAACTGGAAGATCAATGAAAATTTCCTTTTTGGACTACTGCCAGCTCTGCGCAGATTGGGACCTAGCTAGCTGTATTTATGCACAGCGACATCCAGAAAGGTGTACTCACACAGGTGTGCCCCACAACATCAGATCATGACAATTTAAACAGCCGATGACTCACTCATCCAGGATGACTTATTTAGAAAAACGCTACTATTTCTCTGTACAGTCAATGATCCTGGGTTACCGACATCATCTGTTGGAAAGGCAGAGAATTGCTGTATCTTTTCTAGTCTCACTTTCCCTTTATTATGTTTTTCATTTTTGGTCTGTGAAAAACAACCACATAAATAAGCACTGGCCCAGAGGATCAAGACCTGAAAAAAAGAGAGAAAGAGAGGGGAGATGGGGTAGGGAAGGAGGGAGAAAGGGAGGAGTCACCAGCGGAATGAAGCATTGCAAATATGTGGCCTCTCCTTTGGAGCTTTGGTGAATTGCAGTGCGTTCAAGGGGAATGTCTAGCCTCTCTGCACTCAGGACCCTCCAACTATCTCAGTCAGTAAATAAGCCCAGACCATCTTGAGAGTCCAGGTTCTCTGATAAAAGGAACACAGGAAGTACTTAGGGAGAAGGTTGGACTAGTGCCAATCTCTACAGGTCTCTGTGGCTTACCAGAAGAATGATGTATTCTCTTCACAAAGGGATCCAGTCTCTTTCTAATGGAGGCTCGCCACCATGTCCAACAGTGGAAACTAGTCCAATTTGAGGTTGGCAGTAGTGCAAATTCCTGATAGAACTTTCACAGCCTCATACTTTTTCTTTTGAAATTTCCTTGCAGAAATGAAAAGAGAAAGCAAAGCAAAACAACTTGATAGTTCTTTCCAGTTGTTTTATAACAAGATTATAATTGAAAACAAAAATCGCTCCTTGACTTAGATACCGTCTTAGTTAGCTAAGGTTGCTATAACAAAAGGCCATAGATAAGGGTTTAATATATCATTAATTCTCACAGTCGAGTGTAGAAAGTCGGAGGGTAAGGTCCAGAATTGTTATCTGGTGAGAACCCTCTTCCTGGCTTGTAGATGGCTACGTTCTTGCTGTAACTCACATGACAGAGAGCGACAGCTCTGGTGCCTCTTCTTCTTCTTATGAGAAAATCTTCATAGGGGCTCCACCCTCATGACCTGTGACCTCATCTAAATCTAATTACCCCCCAAAGGTCCCATCTCCAAATAACATCACATTAGAGATTGGGGTTTTAACCTGTGAAGTTTAAGGGGACACAAACCTTCAGTAAATTTGTATTTAGCTACCAAACACATTTGTGGTCAGGTCCATAAAACAGAAGTGAGTGTGATGCCTAAATATCATAGGTGATCAGTGCTTTGTTCATATTTTAGTTAAGAAAAGACAATGGAAACTAGTCCAAACATCACCCAATATTTGCAAAAGAAGAGAAAAATAAAGGTGGGCTATTAAGGAATATGAATTCTCATGTTAAAAAGATCCTTAAAGAAAAGTCTGACCAGCATGTCTGTCTTCATCAGGGTAGACTAATTGTGAAACAAGTTAAAAATCTCAGTGACTTACCAGAATAATGACATATTCTCCTTCACAAAGGGATCCAGTCTCTTTGTAATGGTGGCTCACCACCGTATCAGAGACCTTTAGAGTTTTTTGGAAAAGGTGGGAGATCGCATGGGGCATTTTATGGCCAGAGCTGGAAGTGGCCCATGTTCTAGGAGGAACCCACAGCATTATTTCTGCTTCACCCTCCATTTTCCAGATGAGGAAAGTGAGACTCATTGAGCTGAGCTGATTTGTTCAGAATGAATTAATAACAAGATGGGGGACTAAACCTCATGTCTCTTCACTCCATTTTCTTCCCTTTATTTCCTGTTGTCTCCTATGCTCTTTGAAGAATGACAGCAGGACTTAGGGTTTCTTAAGGGCCATCTGTAACCACAAGGAAGGACCTTCTCCGTAGAACCCAATGTCATCTCTTTGTACAGCGATCAGAGGACATGCCAAGAGAGAACTTAAAAATTAATTGATTAGTTGATCTAATTCATTAAGACTTTCAAATGATTTCTTAAATGATTCTTTGACTTCTAGAAAAGATTCACACATTCACCAAGGCAGGTAGCAGCATGATCCTTCTCTGTGATCCTTCGTAATATCTAATAGTGTAAGGCATGTGGCCATTGCTTAATATTTATTGCCGAGCATGGTAATACTGAGTCTTAAAAATGGATCAGTGTATAAACAGTGAGAAGGACCAATAAGTTTTTGATAAAAAGATAGGCAATGATTCCATGTGCTCATCAAATACTTATGAGGAATTAATACATGTCAAGCATGGTTCTGAGAGCTTGGGATATGATGAAGAAGGAAACAGTGTTTGCTGGAATCTCAGCTGATCCTTGTAGCATAGGCTGAACTCAAGGTTCTCTAATGGCTGATTCTGTATAATACATAAACATGTTTATTGATCCTAATTTACCTCCTTTTCATTATCTGTAAAAAAGGGGCGGGGGATAGAAGCAGTAATGAAATACCTCTCTGGGCTGTTAGGCAAATGGTCATAGAGCAAGTCGAAATAAAAACTGATAGGAGTAAAAGACCCAGTGATAAACTTTAAGGGAGGCAAGTTAATGGGGCATATATGTGAGGGCAACCCAACTGGTTCGGCAGGTCATTCTTATTAGTTCTTTCTTCAGAGGGGCTCATCTGTGGATTGCTTCTTCTGGAAATAATATAGCAATGATGGAAAATGCCAACCAGCACTGAAGAAAGGACTTAAGAGAGCCATATTCATATAAGACGAGTTCATCAAGATTTATGTCATTACAATACACTACTAACAGAATTTATGATGATGAGATCATTGTGAAGGATTCCAAAAAATGCAATTAACTGGCCACTGTGACCTCATCTATCACAGTCTCCTCAACTCCCAATTCGAGACAAGCATGTACAGCTTTAGGACAAATAATTTTTATTCTTTATAAAGAAGCACATTTTAAAATTTATTTGCGTAGGTGGGAAGCTTCAAGATGCTTGAACTTTGTCATTACCAGAATGAAGAACACTTAAATGGCTACCTACTCAGTAACTAAATCCCAGGCTATACAGAAGTGATCATTGACCTGACTTCTGTCTTTTATTGTTTTTACAGAATTATCATGTCAAATACTTAACTCACAAAAGCTCTTAACCAGTTCCCATTGGAAGCACCAGTCTCCCCCTACCTTTGCTGTTCCTGGACTTCAGCTTTGTGTTTTCAAGGTATGTTTTATAACCTTTTAGACAGCAAGCTCCATAAGAGCAGCACTGTATCTTACTGAGCCTGCATCTCACATGCCTTCCCCAGAGGCCACCTCACAGAACATGCTCAGTAAATGTGTGAGAATAAGTGATTGTGATTTTCCAGTTGGCATAAGTACTTTTCTGTGTTCGGCATTACTTTGAAGAGGTGGGGTCATGCTCCTAATCAGGGTTCAGCAAACTTTTTCTGTAAAGGGCCAAACAAAAATACCAAATATTTTAAGGTTTGGGAGCCATACAGTCTCTGGGGAAACTGCTATGGTAGCACAAAAGCAGCCACAGCCAATACCTAAACAAATGGACATGGCTGTATTCCTATAACATTTTCTTTATGGACACTGAAATTTGCATTTCATATAGTTTCCAATATCCAACAATATTATTTTTATTTTCATTTTTTCAACCATGTAAATACCATCTTTGGCTCATAGGACATATAAAACCAGGTGGCCCAAGTGTCACAGTTTTCAGACTCTTGCATTAACTCATGAGGCTGCTGGTGCTGGTTTTGGGGGTGTGATTTACTAATGAGATGACACTTATCTCTGGGGTGTTCAACTCCATTTCCTTAGCCAATTCACAAGGGCTTTAGTTGGTTCAATTCATAAGAGAGGAATTACTATTTTATCTGACTGCTGTCTTCAAGGGCACTTTAATGAATTAAGGTTATGGAATTCTTGGGCAAGATACACCACCTTAGGACTAGAGCGTTATGATTAAAATGTGAAAATGGAAGAATAAAATATAATTCATGATTCATGGCAAATCATCTTAGATACTTCTAAGAATCAATAACCCATATCATCATTCTCATTTATCCTTGTGACATTCATTCATTTCACAAAGCAAGAATTCTTGATGATATGAAATATATGCCAGACCACGTGCACAGGTCAAGCTGAATATGTACCCAAATTACTAGTACTATTGTGAGACATGCACGCAAAACAAATACATTTACTTGTATACATTTAAAAACATGTTTAGATTTTAAATATATTGTTGGGATGTGCTGTAAAACATAACACTTTGATGATAATTTTGCTCCACAAAAATATACACACACAAATACAGTCAGTAGTTCAACATAAGCAAATACAAATAAAAATGATATTTTTGAATTAGTTAGAACATAGCATCTGTACTTTAAGGAATATGGCCTGTAGTTTTCCACACACCTGTTGGTTGAATATAAGAGGAAAGCAGCCTATCTTTTAGCTGCCACCATTTCAGAGAGTATGACTGTGTAAGAGGGTCGATTTACAAATAAAATGCAAACCAGTACTTATGCAAACCTACTCCCCCCCCCCAAATTTTAGTGTCCAGAAGCCTAGACTTTGGAGTCAAACAGTCCTAAATTCAAATCCTGGCTTTACCACCATTAACTATGTGACCTCAAGCAAGTTACTTAACCTCTCTAAGCCTCAGTTTCTTCACTTAAAAAATGGAAACATTAATAATGTGGGATCATACACATAGAGTACACATTGTAGTTTGTGCACATTGATAGTAAGCATTCACCAAATAGCAAGTATATTATATTAATACATTTATCATTAGAAAAAAATAAGAGTCCTGTGTGCACTGAGTTAGCAAACTTTACAGAGGCATAATGTAACTTTAATATATGGCAGTGTTGACATTTTGAAAGACACCTTCCCTTGCCCAGATTCAGGAGATAGTAATTATGTACATGTTTTGATATTGGGTCTGCTTGCACGTCCTCAAGCTTTGGTTTCCTTGTTGGCTGTTTGCTTGTTGCACTGGGGGTTCTGGAGAGGTTCCCTGGAATTTCCATTGCATTTGTGCAACTTCTTGTTAACTGATATTTTAATATTCTGTCTTAATTGTAATTTTTCTCATTCTTATTCCCTTCTAATTTCTCTTCTGATTATTTTATGGGTTCATTATAATTTATCAAAATCTTACTTATTCAAAGCATCTGATTTCAAATTCTTTTTAATCAAGATGTTGCTCACCTACCTGACTTAAGAGGATGAAGAGTTTTAAATCCTTGTCCCTTCCACAGTGTTAAGGCATACAAACCCAGGATATCTAAAGGTTGTGTCAGAGAGATATGAGGGCTCATTTATAGCCTGGGAAGCACTCAAAGCCACAAAGTGTGATAGAAAAAGCATAGATTAGGAATCAGAATATCTGGGGGTTGGTATCCTCTCTGCCAGCACAGGCTATGGGCATTTCAGCAAGTCATTTACTCTTTCCTAATTCAGTGTATTAGTCAATAAAATGGGAATGATTAGAATACTTACCTCATGTAGTTGAATATAAATAAGGTAATTGATATAAAATCCCTTTGTAAGTTATAAACCACCAGGCATACTACTTTATGATTATCACTAGAGGCCCAATGCACAAAAATTTGTGCAAGAGTAGGCCTTCCTTCCCCCCCGGCTGCCAGCACTGGCTTCCCTCTGGCACCCATAACCTGGCCTTCCCTTCTTTGGCTGCTGGAAGGCACCCAGGACCTGGGCTGCTTCCCTTGGGCTGCCCGCAGGCATCTGGAACCCAGGCTGGCTTCCCTCTGGCTGCCCGCAGGCATCTGGAACCCAGGCTGGCTTCCCTCCAGCCTGGCTTGGTCAGGAAGGGCATCCTGAATGATGTCTGGAAGACATCTGGTCTAATTAGTATATTACCCTTTTATTATTATAGATTATTCATCCCATGATTGCATGTGTCCAGAAGGATATCATTTAGGAAACAATTTGTGGTGATAAGAATCAAGTACCACCTCTGACACTAACCAGATATGTAACATTGGGCAAATCATTAATTTATTTAACTACTGATTTCTGTAGAACAAATTAGATTCTCATCAATGCCCCTTCCAATCATAAAAGGTTGGGTTTCACAAGTACCAGGAAAAAGGCATGAATAGGCAGGCTTACTAGTCTTCCAAACTCAGGAGTAGTGACCCTGTGATCCTGTATTCAGTGGGGCACTGTGAGTGTGGAAGCCTAAAGGCGGACTGGGGAAAGTGACTCCAAAGGGGATTCGCTGGGTACCAGAGCATACAGCTCAAGGGAATACTGCTTTACACGGAGCCCCTACAGTTTCAAAACTGACAAGACTTGGAACTACACTCAGTCACCAAAGAAAACAGAAAGACAATGTTGACCATTACCTTGTCTAAAGTGATGAGGACAGGCATCTTCCACAAAAGTAAAAAGGGAAAAGAGAAGAGAAGGTTCAGAAATTATAGCCTCCTAAATGGGCTTCATGCCTCTTGTCTCCTCTCTTTCTAGTCCATCCCCCATATTACCACCAGAGGGACCCTAAACTCAAATATGGTCCTCCCCCATCCAGAATAAAAATCTGATTTCTTCCATGGAAATATGTTCAATGTCACAAATCATCAGGGAAATGTAAATCAAAACCACAATGACATATTACTACATATCTGTTAGGATGGCTATTATAAAAAAGCAAAACAAAAGAAAAGTATTGGCAAGGATGAAGAGAAATTGGAATCTTTGTATACTGTTGGTGGGAATACAAAATGGTGCAGCTACTATGGAAAATAATGTGGAACTTCCCATTTTCTACAGAGTGAAATCTGAGTTTCACTTGCTTAAAGCGTCATTCACTATATATAGGGTCTGCTCTAACTCTTCAACCTCATGTGTAGCTTCTTTTCTCCAAGACTGAACCACTCTGAACTTATTATCTTTGTTTACTTAATAGCTCAGTGCTTTTGCACCTGCTGTTCCTCTGTGAGGAATATCCTTATGTAATTCTTTATTCTGAGAACTCTTCTTTTTGGACCCAGATCAAATATTACCTTCATTACCATGTATTATGGCACCTAGCATAAAGATTTTTTAAGAAGGTGGTTACATGTCTGCTTTTCTATAGCTTATGAACTTCTAGAGATGAGTCCATGTGTTATTGTGCTAATAGGTACTTTATTAATTAATACTTCATAGAGTTTACCAATGGTAAACTGAAATGAACCAAAGGATGTAAGCATCTGGAGATAATATAAGTAGATAAAACCTAAGAAGGGGCAAATTTGGATTCAATAAAATTATAAACAAGGTAAATAAGGTAGGTAGGGATATTTTCCCCAATTAAATGATTTATTCAATAAATATACAGTACATGTCTCTTCTGTACCAGGTACTAAGGATAGAAAAACAAACAGGGTTGACTTAGCATGTTTCATCAGCTAAATGCCAGTATTCCCAAAGAGTGGTGGGCAAGGGGGAAAGTGACAAAGTAAGAGGTAGAATATCAGAAAGGGACAATCAGCCAAGGCCTTAGATGTTTGAGTGAAAACTTCACTTTTACTGTAAGTGCCTTTGCTTTAAAGTTTTAAGCATGGGAATGAGACAATCTGATTGACATTTGGAGGAAGTCACCCTAACTCTTCTGTGGAGAATAGGCAGTGAATATAGGGGGATATTACTTGGCAGGCCAGTGCATCAGACCAGGTGAGAAATGACATTGGCCTAGTGATCAGAATTACTCAGAGGGTGTTAAAACACAGATTTCTTGACCCCATTCCTAGAGTTTCTGATTCTGTATGTGTGATGGTGATGCAGGTGAAGAATTTGCATTTCTAACAAGATCTCAATGATGCTGATGCTGCTTTCTGGAAGCCACACTCTGAGAACCACTGACCTGTACTATAGTAATAGAAGGGGCAATGCAGTTGGAACAAAGTGGACTGATTTGAAATATAATCTGGAGAAAAGATTAAGAAGACACGCTGATTTACCAATACTAGAAAATATTAGGATAAGGAAGTATTCCTATGAAAATTGAATGAGAGAAAATACTAGGAAATTATAGGAAAAGGAATAAGATTTTGTTTGTTTGTTTTAAGCAAACAAGAAGAATGCCCTTCACACAGCAGGTAGTAAATGTATGAGCATCATTTACCACCACACAGACACACACACATACCAACAAGTAAAAGCAAGTGGTTTTCAAAGTGTTAGAAGAATTTTTGTATTATAGGACCCCAAAGGAGCTCCTATAAGGTTAGGATCTTATGAATGGTTAAGATTGAGTATGAGAAGGTAACCATGTCTTTTCATTGTCAGATCCTTGTGGTATCAGAGGAAAAAGGGGAACAGGGTGAACAGGCCTCCATTGTGACCCAGTGTAGTTCCTTTCTGTGTTCTTTAAAAACCAGCCACTCGTCCACACAGGTTAGCTATTCTGCTCTAGCATCCCATGATGTGTCTATATCTCTCCTAGGATGAACTCCTCGCCTTAGCACCTCTCTCCTTGCACATGAACTTGAGGAGTCCAGTTAAAAAACAAATCTGCTGGTGCTTCAGCGATTCTGCCCAGGTTCTGTCAGTCTACTGCTCCATCTTGGTATCTCCAGTTTCTGTCCTATTAGCTACTTTACTTCTGCCTCTTTGTCCAGCTCTGTGATGGGTGAAATTATATTCCTCAAAAATTCATACATTGAAGTTGTAAGTGCCCCACCACTGCAGTACCTCAGATTGTGACCTTATTTGATGTAATTAGTTAAATTATGATGAGGTCATTGGGTGGGTACTGATCTAATTCTACTGGTATCCTTATGGAAATGAGGAATTTAAACACAAAGACATGCAAACAGGGAGAACATCACTGAAAATGAAGGCAGAGACGGGTGATGTTTCTATGCCAAAGATTGTTAGCAAATCAGCAAAAGCTAAGGGAGAGGCATGAAACAGATTCTTCCTTACAGTGCTTAGAAGAAACCAACTCTGCCAGAGCCTTGCTTTTGGACTTCTAGCCTTTAGAACTGTGAGACAATAGATTTCTGTTAGTTAAACCACTGGGTGTGTGGTACTTTGTTATAGCAGCCTAGCAAACTAATACAGACTCTACGGTTATTACTTCAGTTATACTATTCACTTCTTAGCTGTGTCCTCTTTGTTTCTGAGACATGTCTCTCTTTTGTGCTCTGCAGTCAGTGGTCCAACATTGACCCTTTCCTAGTACAAAGCAGGTCTCCTGGGACCTCAATCAGGGCACAGTGTCCCACATCCCTCCTTTCCAGATACGGGATTCTGACACTCTCCTGCATGGGGCAATTGCCTCCATAAAAGTCTGTTCCATGTTTTATTATTCATCTCTGTGTCCTACCAATGATCACGGTGCCTAAAAGCACACACAGCCAGTGTGCTTGTTGAATGAATAACAAAATTAATGAGCTAAGCATTCTTTATTTTTCCCTTTGGTAAAGGGAAAACTCAAAGGCTTTTTGACCTTCATGCTGGTGTCTTTTCGTCAATACCATGAGTGGTTTATTTGGGAAGCATCTGTTTTTGGATCACATTACTCAGTAAATGTGTATTCTTAATGAAGGTGATCAGTGCAGATCAAGCTGACATCAACACTAAAGATATGGAGGATTGCTTTGGTGTGCAAATGGGAAATGGTTTGGTGCTGGGGGATAATGAATACATGAGAATTAGGACTGCATTATTAAACTGAGGGGATGAAGCTTGTCGTTAGTTCCCACTGCTTCTTGGAGTTATTGTTAATAGCTATTTGAGTGAGGAGACGGAAACATGTGGAGAAGACGATGTGAAGAAACAAATGTGTAGATAACGTCTGCTCACTGAGATATGTGGTATTTGGAATTGATCATCCTGCAGTTTTAACCAAGAGGCTAGTGATTTTGAACTGATCTGTTTTCCCAACCCAATCAGAGGTGCAAGCAGTTGACAACTCTGCAGACTCTGCCTGGTGTCTGCATCAGACTTTGATTTCCAATGAAATGCAGAGTTCACCTGCCACATTTTGGTACCAGACTCCAAAGGATGATGATCTTTGTTTATCCAGGGAGGGGTTGTTCATGGGAAGGGTGGTGGCAAAATTATCATTCAAACCAAAATATTTTTGAGAAAGAGAGAGAGACACTATTAATATTTAAGCATGGACAACAGGCATAATTTGGGTTAATTCTGGGCAAATGAGAGAGTACCATCTCCCTACTGGTGGACCACTGAAAGCCCTGTTAAAATTCAACCAAACTCCACCCTCAGTAGTTTTAATCAGCATTATCTAAGTAACTATTAATCAGTAACTTAACTTCTGCCAAGGACTGCTCTCATCTTTCTGGAACTTTCTACACAACAAGAAAGTTTCTCAGTGTAAATCCAACATAATATTAGGGTCTGTGTTGTTTTATGAAATGTTACACATTTTTCAAAATTACTTTTAATTTTCTTAAATTAAGAAAAAAACCAATTGTAATGCTTATGCTACCATTCCCCAACCACTTACTATGAAATGATTAGAAAAATAGGTACAGAGGCAGAAGATAGTAGACAAGCAATTAGGAAAATTAAACTATTCATTAGTGGATATTCAAAATGCAGCTTCAAAAGAGTAGAATATTACCAGAGGCACAGAAGTTCACAGAAGTGGTAAAGTGATGAAGCATGAGGCATTTGCAAGCTGAATCCAGGCTGGCCCTTTTCTAAGTATGTGACAGTGGGAAAGCCATTTTGTACCTCTGGGCTACAATTTTCCCATCTGTGCAATGGGACTAATATATAGAGGATTTTGTGAGGATTAAATAAAATAATACGTATAAAGTATAGACTCTAGGGCTTGACCTGTAAATGCTCAGTTAATAGTAGGTGCTGTTATTAAGTCACCTATACTGTGACTTTAGTACTAACCATTTAGACCAGCTGTGATCATATTGAAAGAATATTCTTATAGAATGGTTCTGGTGTATTTCTGAGCATTTATAACACCCCTCCCTCACCCCATGCTGGAGTTTGTTCATTTGTTTTTCTGATACTCTAAATGACTA
Source organism: Myotis nattereri (assembly GCF_964212035.1). NCBI lineage: Eukaryota > Metazoa > Chordata > Mammalia > Chiroptera > Vespertilionidae > Myotis > Myotis nattereri. Next base: position 37,314,913 of record NC_138087.1, on the reverse strand, counting down.
TAAATTCTTGCAAAGTTGAAAGTTAAACCAAAAATATTTATCATGAAATGTGCCCTGTTGCCTGTGCCATATCTTACGGCCTGCACATAGTAAAACTAATTATCTCTGCAAAATACACTGCAGCAAAGACTTGTTGAAATTTAGTTTAACAAGAAAAATCAGGAAATTGGTCTTTTAAATGACCATTACAGATGTAAAGGTGTTTATCTCCAAACTGTACCATACATGAAGGAAACAAAATCTTAAGCTGTTGGTGTGGGGGTTTTTCCCCCAATTTATTTTATTGTTGAGAGTATTGCAGATTTCCCCCATTATCCTCTTTGCCCCCCTCCACCCACCTCTCACCCCACCCCAAGCCTTCACCTGTCTATTGTCTGTGTCCATGGGCTACGCATATAAGTTCTTTGATTAATCTCTTCCTTCCCTCTGAGATCTGTCAGTCTGTTTCATGCTTCCATGTATGTGATTCTATTTTATTTGTCAGTTCATTTTGTTCCTTAGATTCCACATACAAGTGAGATCATCTGATACTTATCTTTCTCTGACTAGTTTATTTCACTTAGCATAATACTCTCCAGGTCTATCCATGCTGTCTCAAAGGGTAAGAGTTCCTTCTTTTTTATAGCTGCATAGTATTCCATTGTGTAAATGTATCACAGCTTTTATGTCCATGCATCCACTGATGGGCACTTGGGCTGTTTCCAGATCTTAGCTATTGTAAATAATGCTGCTATGAACATAGGGGTGCATATATTCCTTCAGATTAGTGTTTCAGGATTCTTAGGATATATTCCTAGAAGTAGGATCACTGAGTCAAATGGAAGTCCCACTTTCAATTTTTTGAGGAACCTTCAAACTATTTTACATAGTGGCTGCACCAGTCTGCATCCACCAGCAGTGTACTAGGATTCCTTTTCCTCCACATCCTCACAATACTTGTCATTTATTGATTTATTAATGGTAGCCATTCTGACAGGTGATACTTCATTGTTGTTTTAATTTGCATCTCTCTGTTAATTAGCAACTCTAAGCATTTTCTCATATGCCTGTTGGCCTTCTGTATGTCCTCTTTGTAGAAGTATCTATTCAGGTCCTTTGCCCATATTTTTTAATTGGATTGTCTTCCTCTTTTTGAGTTGTATGAGTTCTTTGTATACTTTGGAAATTAACCCCTTGTCAGATGTATCATTGGCATGTTCTCACAAACCATGGATACCCTTTGCATTTTGAGGATGGTTTATTTTGCTGTGCAGAAACATTTTAGTTTGATGTCCTTCCATTTGTTTATTTTTCCCTTTGTTTCTCTTGCCCTATGCTAGTGGTTGGCAAACTCATTAGTCAACAGAGCCAAATATCAACAGTACAACGATTGAAATTTCTTTTGAGAGCCAAATTTTTTAAACTTAAACTATATAGGAAGGTACATTGTTATTAACTTAATTAGGGTACTCCTAAGCTGGCCTTTGCTAAAAACGTCCTCAATCAGATTGAGGTATGTTCCCTGAGGTCGACCCTTTCCAACTCTCCCATCCTCAACTCATGCATGAATCTCGCGCGCCTCCCCGGTGCTGCGTATCCCGTGGCCCGCCTGCGCCGTGTCTCCCGTGGACTGACACCACCCATTTCTTCTAATGCCACTTCTTCAAAATAGATTCGCCCAGGCCGAAAACCAACTTCTTCGCATGGGCCACGAAGTTTCAATCGCACTGTAAGTGCACGCCTGCACGTGGTATTTTGTGGAAGAGCCACACTCAAGGGGCCAAAGAGCCGCATGTGGCTCGCGAGCCATGGTTTGCCGACCACTGCCCTAGGTGATATATCAGCAAAAATTCTACTACATAAGATATCTGATGTAGTAGATTTTACTGCCTCTGGTTTCTTTTAGGACTTTTTATGATTGCACAACTTACATTTAAGTCTTTATCCATTTTGAGTTAATTCTTGTGTATGATGTAAGTTGGTGGTCTAATTTCATTTTTTGCATGTATCTGCCCAATTTTCTCAACACCATTTATTAAAGAAACTATCTTTATTCCATTGCATGTTCTTGCCTCTTTTTAATATATATATATATATATATATATATATATATATATATATATATATATTATTGATTTTTTACAGAGAGGAAAGGAGAGAGATAGAGAGCTAGAAACATCGATGAGAGAAAAACATCGATCAGCTGCTTTTGCACATCTTCCACTGGGGATGTGCCCGCAACCCAGGCACATGCCCTTGACCGGAATCGAACCCGAGACCCCCCAGTCCACAGGCCGACGCTCTATCCACTGAGCCAAACCAGTTTCGGCTGTTCTTGCCTCTTTTGTCAAATATTAATTGACCATATGGTGTTGGTCGATTTCTGGGTTCTCTTGATCTGTATGCCTGTTCTTGCACCAGTACCTGGCTGTTTTGATTACAATGGCTTTGTGGTATAGTTTGATATCTGGTATAGTGATCCCTCCTACTTTGTTCCTCTTTCTTGAAATTTCAGTGGCTACTTGGGGTCGTTTTTGGTTCCATATAAGTTTTTGGAATATTTGTTATAGTTCTGTGAAATGTTGTTGGTATTTTAATAGGGATTGCATTGAATCAGTAGATTGCTTTGGGTAGTATGGACATTTTAATGATGTTAATTCTTTCAATCCATGACCAAAGTTTATTCTTCCATTTTTTTGTATATCTTCCTCTGTTTCTTTTTTCAATGTCCTGGAGTTTTTTTATACACTAATAATGAACTCTCAGAAAGAGAAGCTAAAAAATAATACCATTTACCATGGCAACAAAAAATAAGATACCTAGGAATAAACCTAACTGAGGAGGTAACAGACCTATACTCAGAAAATCTTAGGCTGTTGATTGTTATGACCTGTAGCCTTCATCCTGTGTCTTCATCATGAAGCTCCCTAATGTTCAATAAGATTATGGAGGCCTGTACACGATTGCCCATGAATGGTCAGGAGTGCCATCTGTAGGTAAGGTGCAATGTGTAATGGCATAGTGACTAATTTCTTCATAGGTTTTCTGTATTTGTCCAAAGGGGATTCTTTCTCAAATGAGAGTCTAATCACAAAAAAGACTCCTCCCACTAACTGGAGTGCAACATGCATCACACTAGTCAGTAGGAAAAAGTGAAAAATATCTCTAGGTGTACTTCCAGAGCCATAAACACAGATGGTGATTATAACAAAGAATAGAGATTCAGGATTAAGTATTCAGAGTAGAAAACAGCTTCAGAGGCCAGAAGATCCACAGTACTCTTTCCAGGATTAGCAAGTAGAGTGATGAGCTAGCCCTTTGCAGAACTCCTTAGAAATCCATGAACAAAGATTCGATATTTACAGTGTACTTTGAACATTTGAAGAAGCAAAGACTAAGAACTTTGTGGTAATACATAAGGGCTCTACTCAAAAGAGGTGACTGATCCCAATAGAAATATTATGTGATAAAATGTGAACTATATTTCATCAGTAGAACCTGGAAGAAGAAACCAGACTTGACCAGAACAGAGGTTATTCCACAAAATACATCAGCAAAAATGCTTTTATTAGTTTTTTTTAATTTAAAAAAAAAACCCTGGAACTTTGATCAGAACCTCAGTGTATACGTAGGGTGTTTATGTAGATTTAGATCTAAATTAATTACATATAGTAAAACATATAGTCCCCCATTTCATAGTTTAGCACCAATCACTTGCAATAAATATTTATATAATTCCCATAAAGTCCCAAGCTCATTAACTCACTCAGGTATTGTTGCATATGGATTTCTGGACAGAAAGTATACCACCTGACCATTTTAATGAAGACCATAGTACCCCAAGAGGTCAAAAATAGCATACTTTTCTCCTGACAAGATGTACATTAACTAAATTTAGTTCTGTTTGGGTATCCTAAACTTTACAGTGCTGTTTAATTAGTCATTCAAATGTGAAATTGTAATATTTCAGAATTGGGACAAATAAGATTAAAAAATAGATTCAGTGTAAGCCAACTTGAGAATTTGGCCCCAGATATCCATTATTATTATTGACATTCAAGGTACACTTGAAATTCATAATCATTTCCCTGTAGCAGCAATCAAGTTATTTTTATTTGAAAAGAACTCTGAATGATAGAACTGGGTATAAGGAGGAAATGTTTTTATTTCCATCATTATGTTATTCACCACTGTATCATTGGGGCCTTATTTGTGTGTGGTCCAGCACATTTTAGAAACACAGTAATATTTGTTGAATAAGTGACATAAAGAAAGAATGAAATGAGCAAGAAGAAAGATTCAGACCGGAAAAGAGTATAGTCTTAATTATAGCAATCATGATGAATTCTGTTACACAAACAGCAGAGCAAGGGCATGTCTCACATGTCTCTGGGGCTAAATTCTCGAACATAAGGACATGCCATTATACAGACCTCATATACCCTCTGCCCAGCCTGGGGCTGTGCTAGCCCGTTGGAGCCTTCACTGCATGTTTTTATATTGTTGTTTTTTAATTAAGCAGCTAGGTTATTTCCTGGGTTAATAATATTAATGACATTCTGAGTGTTGATTTTTCTTCATTTTTTAATCAGAAATGGAGACATGTCTTTTTAATCGTTGTAATGATTTCTAATTTTAGGAATGGTTATGAAATCAAATAGTCTGCATTTTAAATGGAACTACAGGTATTAAAATTGGGTGAATTTTCTATTTTAAAAATACACTAATTTTCAGTAGAACACCAAATGTGTGTAAGATTTACATACCCAAGTACAATTTCCATTCATTTCCTCACAAAAATGAGATTGACTTTCTTATTCTATTAACCTTTTATAAGCAAACTCTGCTTCTTAACTCTCAGTGGAATTTAAAGTATTGTTAACTCACAAATCAACAGTGTGATTATAAAGCTTCTTGAAGCCAACCACCAGAATGCATTAAGTAAATAGCAAGATGTCGTGGCGTTTCTAGCCTACTGTGGCTCAATTCGGATTGCAATAATTGGTTCCCAGTGAAGAAAAGTATTTATCAAATCAATATACTTACACCCTGGTCAGCGTTGCTCAGTGGTTAGTGCATCACCCCTCAAACAGAATGGTCTCAATTCCAGGTCATGCGAGAGGCAACCAATCAATGTGTCTCTCTCACATCGATGTTTTCCTCTCTCTGTCTGTCCCCCTCCCTTCCATTCTCTCTAAAAATCAATGGGGAAAAAATATCCTCAGGTGAGGATTAACAACGACAACAACAAAAAATCAGTATACTTACTCTTGTACATTGATAACTGAACTTGGCTGTTAAATGTCAATTGATTGCCTCAAGAACAGCTATTAAAAGAAAGAGGCCAATAAGCTGACTGGGATGTTTTACGTTAATAAAAAGTAGTTCTGCTAAAGTAAATAGGTGTTGTTTCTAAACAATAAGTCAATGTCTGGAAGAGCACATCAATCATTGCCCAAAACAGATCTCCTCAGCCATATTAACCTGCTCAGCCTACACATGTTTCTTCTAATTCCATTTTCCTGGGTTTTGTGGAAAGAGAGAATGAAGGAGAGAATATTTTGACCTCCTATTGCAATAGTGTGCTAGATTTGGGATATTGGCACTTTGGGCATCAATGTCCCACCTCTTCTATGTTCCTAATGTTGGCTTTCACTTCCCACCCCCATGATAACACTTAGTCCATAGGCCAAGGATTCAATTTAAATGTCCCAAGTGCCACTTATGTCTATTGAGGTTATTCAGGCACAGACCAAATAAATGACCACCACTGCCCAACCTGTGTGCTCAGTGGTTGAGCATTGACCCATGAACTAGGATGTCACTGTTCAATTCCTGGTCAAGGCACATGCCCGGGTTGCAGGCTCGATCCCCAGTGTGGAGCATGCAGAAGGCAGCCAATCAATGATTCTCTCTCATCATTGACATTTCTATCTCTCTTTCCCTCTCCCTTCCTCTCTGAAATCAATAAAAATATATTTTTAAAAAAGAAAAAAATAACCATTTATTATTGCTCATGATTATGTGGATTAACAAGTTGGGCTAGAGCTGGCTAGCTGGGCACTTTTGGTCTTAGTTGGGCTCACTCATGCATTTGTGGTCAGCTAGCAGATCCGCTGGAGGCTGGCTGTTGCTGGTATGATGGGAGTGACTTGGTCACATATCTTTCATCCCCCAACAGGTCAGCCCAGTTCTGTTTTTATAGTATCTTAGAGGGATTCTCTTAAGCCCAGGCTCTGAACTGGTACACATTGACCAAATCAAGTCATAAAGTTGCATTCTATTGGCTAAGTCAAATCACAAGGCCAGCTCAGGTTTAAGGGATGGGGAAAAAACTATCCTCAATGGGAGGAATTGCAAAGTCACATTGGAGGGTGCGTGCCTACAGGGAAGTGTGGGATATTTATCCTTGTGCACTTTTGTAATCAGCTGCAACTACATCTATAGCTTTATTTTTTAAACAGAAAGAAAAAATTGTCAAAATTTGAAACTTCAAGAGGTAGGTATGGGCACCTGTTATTTCTGTACCTTTCTACATGTTTGAAATCGTTCATAATTGATCATTTTAATAACATTTAAAATATGATTATATGGCAGTCTTTCCACACCAGACATATTTCTTGGAATCCCATCAAGTCAGTGCAACAACCCATAGTTACACACCTAAGATTCTCACCACCTGACTTCTTTAACACTGTATAGATAAAATTTGCAACATGTTGGGGACCTGGCTGAATTTCCATTTAAATAGCAACATTCAGCCTTCTGGTCTGCTCCTGTTGTTCTAATTACTTACCTGGAGAAATTGTTTCCTCATTTTCTAACCTATCCTGCCACAGACCTCTGCTGTGCCCGGTTAGACCCTGGCTAAGGAAAACATCTGTAGACTGCATGATAATGATAGCAGAAATGATTGTATGGCTCTCTGTGAAGGTTTGTGCATGTATCCACAGATGTGCCTATTGCTACAAAAGGAATGAAACACAATGTGTAATAGGTAGAAAGATATTGCCATCACTTTTCCATTATCTATGGAGAGATTTATCTACAACCCAATATTAATCTCGGGGTAGAATCCTCAAATGTATTTCTCACCTTCCTCCTCCTGCTGTTAAGTTGTGTGTGAGGAGTACACAGGCTAATTCTAAACAGCCTAAAAAAAGCATAATTAAGGATGCAAATATACTGACCATACATTCCACATGCCAACACATATTATATTGGGTAATCAGCGAATCTGGATTATCCCTTTGTTTCTGTGGGTAATTAAAGTTTCTATTTCCACTATTAACTCCCTCATCTATATATAGCTAAGTCCTTTTAAATTTTAAAAAATCTTCATTGTTTAAAGTATTACATATACCTCTCTTCTCCCCCCATTGACCTCTTCTAGCCCACCCCTTCCCTAGTTTCTGATTCAACCTAAAATGGAACTTGTTGTACACAAGAAATACCAAGAATTAGGCTTTTTTCGTGTTACCTTTTCAGACCTCTGGGTCTCCCACTTGTGACAGTCTGTCCCAGAAAATTGTAAAACCATTTAATTGCTTCTAAAATGGAGGATTCAGTGCCTGTGCTGGGTTTAAGGATGAAACTAACATTTCACAAAGCCCAGCCCAGCAACAGCTGCCCCGTGGGGTTTGGGAGGTAGAGCAGCAAGTCTCTCTGGAATTTTGAGCTTTATTATCAGGAAGTGCTCACTCTTGTGGCTCTTCTTATAAATGGAGTAAAGGGGGGAATCTGGCTCACCCATGAGCGCTTTAACCTTGTGCATGCTCAGTATCTTTATGAAATGTAGTATCTTATGATCCTTTAAATAACAAATGACCTTATTCCCTTTTATGGGATTATTAAGGCCTCTAACAGTCCAGGTATAAATCCTAGCCACTACTGCACATCTTAATTTGCTATTCATATGTGAATCTCTGGTTCTCAATTACTCTACAACAGCAACTGGCTCATCAAATTATCCCCATCGGAACTTGTCTATTAAAGACATTGCAGTTTACATCTTAGGGCCCTAATTAAAGTCACAATACTTGATAAACCTTGAGCAACTAGTAATTGGAAACTAACAATTAGTACCAGCCATCTCAGTTGAGATCAGCTCTATTGCTGGCTACGTGACTAAGCAAAAGGAAATTAGTACACCAGAGATGGCCCGCATGCCAAATACGTGTTAACGTTCACTCCTGGGTTTCAGCCAAAGCAGTGAAAGGAACTGGGCATTAAAATATGATTAGCTAAAAGTCTTTATATAGATATCTGTACCATGTCTGATAGCCCTGTGGCTTCTCAGCCTTTATCATGCTCATTACTGTTTTCATCGTCCTATCACTGGGTATCTGTGGAGATGGTGTTGTAAGAATATCTCTTTGAGCTTCTTTTCTTCTGAAAAAACCTACAGCTTTCTTAACAAAGCGCAGGTCACATTTTCCTACTATATTCTGCATATACCCCTTTCTTTGTGCCCCTTATTGTCTAGATGATCACAATATCTGAGGCTTGAGGCATGGCAGGAAGCACACAGATTGATTTGGTGAATCTAAGAGACACTTGAAGGACTGAAGGCACTGAGCCATGTCTCCCAATTAGCCACCATACTATTCTGAGACCAAACATTTTGGAAGGCAACTGGGGAAAGTTTATTCCAGTTCCCTAAATAAGCCTTTTTCAGTTGGGAATGTGTTAATAGTCGCACTTTGCGATAGGCATCAGGAGAGGAAATCTGAGAATGACCCTCTGTTTGTTGGTCAGCATTGCATCCCCACTTTCTTATTCCCATTCCATTGAATAGCTAATGGAATGGGATATTGCTTGAAGGGGCCTCTGCAGACTTGATGAAGCATCTCAAATGCCTTTTCTCTAATTCGCTTACCTTGTGATTTTCCAGGAGTTCTTGGCAATGGGAGAAGTGTGATGTTTCAGCAGTCCTCCCTGGAAAACAGTTTCAGCTACCACGGCTGATACAATTGGGGATAATTTTGTAATCTTTAGCATCTTCTCTTTCACCCTTTGCCAGAGAGTCATGTGGTCATGCCAAAGTATTCCAAGGAACTGATCACATGAATGTTGGGAGGTTGAACCTGGCACTTTGCTAGCACTTTGTGTTCTTTTATAAAGTGAGCAAATAGGTCTTGAGAAGTTTTGGAGTTTTATCATAAAATAAATACTGTACGTGTCTCAACAGTTTCATTGCTCCACAATCTTGACGAAATGAGTTTTTACAAAAGTAACTGGGTCCAGACTCATTCAGTGGCAGGCTCTGGGGTCTGCTTTAAGCTAGTCCTTATGTAGCACTTGGATACCAAAAAAGTTTCCTACTTTATCTTACCTTGGTGGACAAAACCCAGAAGAGAGTTGAGTCAGATATTGTCCAGTGTCAGATTACTGCAAACCAAAAATAAGTTTTCTTTTTGAGAATAGGTTCTTACTCTCTGAACTATCCTTGGAAGTCAACAACTTAGAAGCCATGATTGATATGCACTAACTAGAACACAATGTAACTGGCTTTGTGCAGTTTGTTCATATGGTAAATTTAATCAATGCTCCTTTGAACTATTTAAAACTAGCTCTAAACTCAGAATCAAAATTATTCTGTAACTTCATATCAAAGAAAAATTTAAAGCTATAAATAAATAGTGGCCAAGGGTTGTACATAGAAACCCTAAAGGCTCCATCAAAAAACTACTAGACTCAATAAATGAATTTGGCAATGTAGCAGGGTACAAAATTAACACCCAGAAATCTATGGCTTTTTTTATAAATCAACAATGAACTCACAGAAAGAGAAACTAAAAAAAAAAAAAAATCCCATTTACTATTGCAACAACAACAAAAAAATACAATAGCCCTAGCCAATTTGGAGCAGGGGATAGAGCGTTGGCCTGCAGACTGAAAGGTCCCGGGTTTGACTCCACTCAAGGGCACATGACCGGGTTGCAGGCTCAATCCCCAGTAGGGGGCATGCAGGAGGCAGCAGATCAATGATTCTCTCTCATCATTGATGTTTCTGTGTCTCTCTCCCTCTCCCTTCCTCTCTGAAATCAATAAAAATATATTTTAAAAAATTAAGATACCTAGGAATAAACTTAACTAAGGAAGTAAAGGACCTGTACTCAGAAAACTACAGGGCATTGAAAAAGGAGAGAGAGAAATACATAAACAAATGGAAGATATACCGTGTTCATGGATTGGTAGAATCAACATCATTAAAATGTCCATACTACCCAAAGTAATCTATAGATTCAATGCAATCCCCATTAAAATACCAACAGCATATTTTACAAACCTAGAACAAGCTCTCCAAAAATTCATATGGAATAAAAAATGACCCTGAATAGCCACACCAATCCTGAGAAAGAAGAACAAAGTTGGAGGGATCACAATACCAGATATCAAGCTGTATTACAAAGCCACTGTCCTCAAAACTGCCTGGTACTGGCACAAGAACAGACATATAGACCAATGGAACTGAACAGAGAACCCAGAAATTGACACAAGTCATTATGCTCAATTAATATTTGACAAAGGAGGCAATAGCATGCAAGGGAGTCAAGACAGTTTCTTCAATAATTGGTGTTGGGAAAATTGGACAGATACATGCAAAAAAATGAAACTAGAACACCAACTTACACCATACACAAAAATAAACTGAAAATGGATAAAGGACTTAAATGTAACACAGGACACCATAAAAATCTTAGAAGAATCCATAGGTAGCAAAATATCAGACATATCTCGTAGCAGTATCTTTGCTGATACAGCTCTTAGGATAATGGAACCTAAGGAGGAAATAAACAAATGGGACTATCTATATATAGAGAAGCCTAACCGACCAAACGATTGAATGACTGGTTGACTGGTCGCTATGATGCACACTGGCCACCAGGGGGCAGAAGCTCAATGCAAGAGCTACCCCCTCATGGTCAGTAAGCTCCCACAGCCAACCTCCCATGGCCTTCCCCCTGGCCAACTGGCTGAACTTCCCATGGCCCCTAACCCTGGCCGGCCAGCCTTGATGGCCCCAATTGGGCCAGCTGGCCAACCTCCCATGGCCCCTCCCCGCACGAGTCAACCTCCTGCAGCCCCCATGAGCCCCAATCGCTGGCCAGGCCAAGGGACCCCACCCATGCACGAATTCGTGCACTGGGCCTCTAGTGCTATATAATAAAAGGCTAATATGCAAATTGACGGAATGGCAGAATAACCAGTTGCTATGATGCTCACTGACCACCAAGGGGCAGACACTCAATGCAGGAGCTGCCCCTTGGTGGTGACTGCACTCCCACAGGGGGAGTGCCCTCAGCCAGAAGCTCTGAGCCAGGGAGCGGGCCTCTGCCATCAGTCGGACATCCCCCGAGGGCTCCTGGACTGCAAGAGGGTGCAGGCCAGTCTGAGGGGACTGCCCTCCCCCCTCCCCGAGTGCATGAATTTCATGCACCAGGCCTCTAGTATTAAAATAAAAAGCTTCTGCACAGCAAAAGAAACCATCAACAAAACAACAAGGAAGCCCACTGTGTGGGAGAACATATTTGCCAGTGCTATATCCAATAAGGGCCTAATTTCCAAATTATGTAGGAAACTCATACATCTTAACAAAAGGAAGATAAACAATCCAATCAAAAAGGTCCTAAATAGACACTTTTTGAAAGAGGACATACAGAAGGCCAAGAGACATATGAAAACATGTTCAAAGTCACTAATCATCTGAGAGATGCAAATCAAAATGACAATGAGGTACCACCTCATACCTGTCAAAATGGCTATCATCAACAAACCAACAAACGACAAGTGCTGGTGAGGATGCAGAGAAAAAGGAACGCTTGTGCACTGCTGGTGGGAATGCAGGCTGGTGCAGCCACTGTGGAAAACAGTATAGAGTTACCTCAAAAAATTAAAAATGGAACTCCCATTTGACCCAGTAATCCCACTTCTAGGAATGTATCCCAGGAAAACAGAAACACCAATCAGAAAGGATATATGCACCCCTGTGTTCATAGCAGCACAATTACACTAGCTAAGATTTGCAAACAGCCTAAGTGCCCATCAGCAAATAAGTGGATTAAAAAACTGTGGTACATCTACACAATGAAATACTATGCTGCTATAAAAAAGAAAGAACTCTTACCTTTAGATCTGGAGAGCATTACGCTAAGCAAAATAAGCCAGTTGGAGAAAGATAAATATCACATGATCTCATTCATTTGTGGAATATAATGAACAACATAAACTGATTAACAAAAATAGATCCAGAAACAGAGAAGCATCGAACAGACTGTCAAACCTCAGAGGGAAGGCAGGGGAGGGTGGTGGTAGGGAATAAGAGATTAACCAAAGGTCTTACATGCATGCATATAAGCATAACCAATGGACACAAATACTTAGGGGGGTGAGGGCACGTGCTGGGGGGGGGGGTGGGAGGGGCTGGGGAGAGGTCATATGGGGGAAAAAGGAGACATGTAGTACTTTAAACAATAAAGAATTTTAAAAAATAATAAAATAAATAGTGGCCAAGGTACAGTAAGTAGTTCAAGAAAGCCAAGGACATTTCTATTGGTACTTTAGTAGTTTGGGAACAACCCTCATTGAAACACCCACTGGATATAAACCCTCTCTCCTCTCTATTCCAAAACTTTTTGCCTTCCTCCTACCCTCTCCCTTTTCTTATCTTATGACATTAATAAGGAGAAGAACTTTGCTGGTTGAAAACCAATCCACGTTAAAAGTTTTATGATAATTGTAAATGTTACCTCTCACTCTAATAGAGTATCCTTGAGGACCCAGAACTCATCAAGAGAGAAAAGAATGAAACTGATCACACAGGTAGTATAACAAGTAAAAGATGACAGCTCACAGAGAACTGATAAACAAAAGAAACATCAATAAGGGGAAGGAGACAGAGGGATAAATAGGAACTTATCCTTTGTCCATAAAGTAGGAATTCTGTATCTTGTCAAATGGGAGCTATAGAGGGTGATCAGGCATTCAGCTCATGGAATCTTTGAGCTGGCTTATTTCGCTTAGTGTAATGCTTAGGTTCATAGAACTTCAAGTTTAGTCCAAAAATTAACCCTTCTTGGATAATCATTTAAACTCTGCTTGAATACCTAGAGGAACAAGGGATTTACTACTTCAAGGTGTGGCACATCCTATTTTTCTGATTGTTTTATAACAAATCAGAAGTCAGCTTCTCAGTACCCTTCTCCTCTTGGTCTTGGGTCTTCTCTCTAGAAGCATTCAGAAAATTTCTTCTCACTCATAGGCAGTTTACTCATTATTTCAGCCCAATTACTACTAACATACTATTATTCTCATTTAATCAGTTTTGGTTCTTATTTTAGAAATAAAATATCAGTCAGCCAGAACCAAACAAAACTAGTATGTTAAAATTCTAGTGTCTATTTTCCAGTTTTTCTATCTTCATGTACATACTATTTATAGAAAAATTAAGAGTATAGTGTACATATTGTTTCAAACCAGCTATTTTTCACATATTAAGTTATCAAAAACACTTTTTGATCATATACATTTTCTTCTACAGTATTATTTTTAACTAGAGGCCTGGTGCACAAAAATTTGTGCACTCGTGGGGGGGGGGTGGTCCCACAGCCCAGCCTGTGCCCTCTCGCAGTCTGGGACCCCTTGGGGGATGACCATCTGCTGGCTTAGGCACACTCCCCGGGGGGGATTGGGCCTAAGCTGGCAATCAGAGACATCCCTCTGGCAGCCCGGGAGCCCTCGGGGGATGTCCACTTGCCAGCGGGGAGCAGGCCTAAGCTGCAGTCTGACATCCTTAGTGCTGCTGAGGAGGCGGGAGAGGCTCCCACCACCACCGCTGTACTGGCAGCCGGCAGCCTGGCTTGTGGCTGAGCAGAGCTCCCCCTGTGGGAGCGCACTGACCACCAGGGGGCAGCACCTGCATTGAGCGTCTGCCCCCTGGTGGTCAGTGTGTGTCATAGTGACCAGTCATTCCCAGTCTTTCTGCTATTAGGGTCAGTTTGCATATTACCCTTTAATTATATAAGATAAAGGCCTGGTGCATGTGTGGGGGCCAGCTGGTTTGCCCTTCAGGGTAGGGGTCCCCACTGGGGTGCCACTGGGGTGCCTGGCCAGCCTGGATGAGGGGCTGAGGGCCGTTTTCAGGCTGGGCAAGCCTCCCCAGCCACAGAAGCTCCCAGCCTCTCCTTTTTATCTTTTTTTTTTCCTGGGGTTTATTTACCTTCTGTAATTGAAACTTTGTAGCCTGGAGTGGAGCTCAGAGCTGGCCAGGGCTTGACTTCCTCCATCGCCAGGGGCAACCCAAGGCTCCAGCTCCGTGGCCACTGCTGGCTGAAAGCAGGTATCTGGGGTTTATTTACCTTCTATAATTGAAACTTTGTTGCTTTGAGTGGAGCTTAGAGCCAGCCGCCGCAGGCAGGAAGTTGGCTCCTCCATCATTGGGGCAACCAAGCCTCCTGCTTGCTCCAGCTCTGTGGCTGCTGGCTGCCATCTGGGTTGGGTGAATTTGCATATAATCGCTCTGATTGGCTGGTGAGCGTGGCTTAAGGCATAGCAAAGGTACGGTCAATTTGCATGTTTGTCTTTTATTAGTGTCGATGGCTGCATTATATTCTTTTGTATTGCTAGGCCATGATTTATTTATTCTATTTCTACTGCTAAGCATTTAGATGTCTTCTGATATAAAAACATTAGGATTCATATGCATTAATATATATGTGAATATCTATTGACTGCTCATTCTATGCTAGCAATTGTACAAGGTGCTAGGTTAAAGGGGGCAAAACACTTTCAAAATGAATCCTGCTCTCAAGGAGCTTAAATCCTTGTAGCATAATTTATAGTAATCTTATTGTCATAGGTACCAGGTAATTGTACTTCCCCAGAAGTAAATAGCTGAGACAGGGGAGCCGTTCATTATACATTGGCTCAGTCTTTGGCTGTGCAGTAGCCATCCAGGAATAGACCCTCCGTGTTTGAGCCTGTTTCCTCACCCCATCACCAATTCTAAAATTTTATCATTTTGTTAAGTCTTCACAATTTGATAGTTTGACCATGAAATCCCATTATTGTTTTAGCTGTAATTTTTTAAATTTCTAGTGATTTTTTTGTTAAAACAAGCTGCATAAATCATAAAATGTTTTACTAGGATAAAAGAAAAATAAAGTGTCTTTTCATAAGCTAAAAAAATTTAAATCAAAGATAGAAAATACCTATGACCTCATTTCACCTTTTCCTTGAACTAAGCCAAATTGTTTGCTTGCTTCTTAATTACTGGTTTATTTTTTAGTAAGTGTTCTAAGGTGTTAAAAACAGAATGTTTTCTTTTACACCTGATTTCTTCCACTGAAAAGCCTTTGACCCCATGAAAACAGGTTTTAATAGGGTTAATTTAGTTATTCAGCCTGTCACAGTGACTTGGCTCCCAATTATCTTGTGGTACATATTTGTCTCAACCTACACATTATTTTAATGCAGTTGTGTTTAATAGCATGTGGAGAGAGTAACTGTGTTTGGTTTTGTTTAACAGAGTAGCACACGATATGTTTAACAGGCACCAGCATGAAACAGAGCAAAGTGAGTTGGTCTCAGAATATGAGAACAGAGAGAGTTCAAAACAGGAGTTCAGGCCTCAGTAGGTTATACTGGCAGGTTTCTTCTGAGGGTCTTGGTATGGCCTTTCCCAGATCTGCTTCCCTGGCTGAGATGGAGTCACGAAGAGGCAGCTAGACATTACTTCATTGCACTATCTCATAGGTGTGTGACCCTCCAACAAAACAGCCAAACTTGCCTGGTGGCTCGCAGACATGCTAGATGCCCCAAAGTGAGAGCTGGACCAAGACTAATAAGACCCAGGAATCCTGGTCCAGTGATGGTTTCTCCTTAGTCTGTAAGGAATTGAACAGACTTGGCTGCTAAAGGCTTCTTCCTCCATGCCCTTGGCCTACTTCCCCATACCTTTCTGCCACACCTCTCTTCTATGAGGTAAACTGGTAACATATTTAGTCCATCTTAGATGCTACTCTTCCATGAAGCTTCTTCGAGTTCTTTCTAATAAGTGTAATGGGTCCCTCCTCTGAAGCCCCAAGGTAATAATAATAGTGAACATATCAATAATATGTATTATGCTGGACACTATTCCCCTAACTAACTCATCTAATCCTTACAAAAAACCTAACAGAATAGTATTATTATCTCTATTTTGTGAATGAAAAGACTGAGGAACAAAGAGCTTAGGTAACTTTCACAAAGCAACAAAGCTGATAAATGGAAAAGCCAGATTTCCAACGTTGGCAGTCTGATCCTAGAATCCACTGTGCTATAATTTTACCTCTCCTCTGAAAGCTATATTCAAACACCAACTTTTGCCCTGGACATTAGGACAGTTTCAGTTCTCTGGCTCATGATAAGGAAACCATGCCCAGAGTGATTCGCCCAAAGTCACACACACTGCCAGGGAGAGGCAAAAGTGGAACTAACACCAGATATCCTGATTCCAACTCCATGATGTTGCTCAAAGAATGCATCAGGCATCATAGTTATGATATCTTACCTGGTAAGTGATACTATCATACTTATCCTCACCACTTTACTGTTTGTAAACATCTACAGCATGTATAACACATGGTCTATAACTGTTAATGTCTTATATTTCACATTCCCTATATGTACTAGTATTTTTTTAATTTAATTTTTACCTCATTTGGTCAGAAATAATATCACTGAAACAATGGCTCTGCAGAGCTGGTATTATTTATTTTCTCTAGAATGTTCTAAAATAAATACAAGTGTGTTTTTTTTTTCTTAAATGCTTACTAAAATATGGAGCCCACCACCAGAAGAAATAGCACCATAGTAAGGAAACACTGGTTTAGTGGGTAAGATAGAAGGCACAGATTTAGAGATGGGGTCAAGTGCTAGCTTGGTCACTTGCCATCTTTTGGGCTAACCACCAGAGCTCTCTGTTCACTCTTTTGGGGAAAAAAAAAGGTCAAAATAGTATTCTGTTTACCATCCTGTTTGGCTGTGGGGCTCAAATGAGAAAAGAGATGGCTCCTTATGAGCACAATCATCATCATCATCACTATCGTCATCGTCATCTACCTTTGTATTCCCTATAACACCACTCTGAGTATCTGTGGGTAATAGACACTCAAGGCACCCTTATTCAAGGAGTAGAAATGTTTTCTAAGTCTGTATAACTCCAGATATCCACTAGGAATTCAGAGAAGTACAATGAAGGTTAAATTTCACTTGCCCTCTTGCATCTAAAAGATGCATTGCATCACTCAATTCTAACTCTTCACTGTTTCCCAGAAGAAATCTAGTCACTCTCAGCATTTCTTGAGTTGGTAACTTTACTGAAGAATTGAGAGATTTATGGAGTGTTATTAAATCCCAATCTGCATAGCTTCTGTCAATTCTCTGGTTTTCATTGTCATTCATATTCTCAGTATATATCTATATCTATGAAATATATAGGTATAGACATAGATATAGATATCATATTTTTCTCTTTTCATTTCTCCATCCTTTCTTCTGGCACCACTCTTCTCACCCACTCTTACCTTTGGAAAGCTCAAACAATTATTTCAATGTTCTGACTGTAACTATAACAATAATAATAACAGCAGCCTCCTTTCACATACATTCATCTTTTGTTCTTACAACAATCACGTAAGACAGACAAGGCAAGTCTCCATTTTACAGGTGAAAAAACAGAAGCTATAATACATTCCAAGTCAGTTACATTTTCACAGGAAGTTGACATTTGAACACTGGTCTCCTTATTCTTAGCCCAGTGTTTTACTTTGACAAGAAGTTCTCAAGTAATCTCCTCTATAAAGCCATGGTATTTATAGCAATTGGAGAAAATGAGATCACATAAGGAAAGAGTTTAGCTGTGTAAACAAGGAGGGGATCCAAGGTGATGTTCTCAGGAATGCTGGCATTTAGAAATCAGCTCTGGGAAGAGAAGTCTGCAATTTATTTTGAGATAGAGTGGCCTGAAAAGTAGGAGGAAAACAAGAAGAGGGTGTTGTCATAGGAATGGAAAGAAGAGAATGTTCCAATATAAGTATGGCCAACTAAGTTCAATCATTATAAAAGATCCATTAGGAAGAATTCAGAGCAGAGTCCATTGGACATAGCAAAATGGAGAGTATTGATGACCTGAGAATAGTTTTATTGGAGTGATTGGGGAGGAAAAGCCATCTAGCCATGTGTTGAAAGATGAATGGGAGGTGAAGATTTGAGAATAGCACATGTAGACAACTTGAGAGAAGGAACACAGAAAAACAAGGCAGTAGCTGGAGGGGCATGCTAATTCAAGAGAGAGGATTTTCTTTGAGATCAGAGGAAGTCTGAGTGCTGATGATCCTATATAATAAAAGGCAAATATGCAAATTGACCAAACGGTAGAATGATCAGTCTCTATGATGCACACTAACCACCAGTGGGCAGATGCTCAATGCAGGAGCTGCCCCCTGGTGGTTAGCCGCTCAGCCAGAAGCCCTGAGATGGGGCTCATGGCTGGCGAGCGCAGTGGTGGTGGTGGGAGCCTCTCCCGCCTCCCCAGTAGTGCTAAGGCTGTCTGACGGCTTAGGACAGCTTCCCGCCTCCCCTCCGGGGAGCTGGCCTAAGCCGTCAGTCAGACATCCCCGAAGGGCTCCCATACTGTGAGAGGGCACATGCCAGGCTGAGTGATTCCCCCTCCCCACAAGTGCACAAATTTCGTGCACTGGGCCTCTAGTGTTAATTGAAAAGGAGATGGAATATGCAGAAGGAAAGGTTAATTGAATACTTTATCTTCAATACCTTTTTACTAATCCCTTCCCTCTCTATTTCTTTCTTTCTTCTCTATTTCTGTCTCTCTCTCTGTCTTGCTGTCTCTATCATCTAACTAACACACACAGGCCCTTCAAGTTTCCAGCGCCTTGGTATTTGTACACTGTCTTCTTGAAGGCCTAGCATGCAAGATTGCAATCCACAAAAGCCAGCCTATCTCCCCTCAGGTCAAAATCTAACCTCTCTCTCTTTACCACATCTTACCCTTCATCGAATTATGTTTCTTTTCCCTACACCATTTTTGCTCCCTCAGATCATGAAGTCCTTCATGCCAACAAATATAGACCAAAATATAAGTGATGATTCTATTTATGCCACTTCTCAAACGGTATTAACATTTGTAAAGAGATAAAATGGAAACAGTAATCACCCAGTGTATTAGTTTTCTGTTGCTTCTTAACAAATTATTATAATTTAGCTGCTTAAAACAACACCTGTTTCCTATCTCATAGTTTCTGTAGGTTAGGAGTCCAGCATGGCTCAGCTGGATTCTCTGCTTAGAGTGTCATTAAGACCAAAATGAAGGTGTTGGCCAGCTGGGCTCTCATCTGGAGGCTCTGGGAAGGAATACACTCCAAACTCATTTCTTGTAGTTGTAGAACTAAGGTCTCCACTTCCTTGCTGACTGTTACCAGGCACTGCTCTCAGCTTACACAGGCCACAGGCATTGCTTGGCACATGGACTCCTCCGTCTTCAAAGCCAGGGACATGTCAAATCTCCTCATGTTTTGGATCTCTGAATTTCTTTTCTTCTACCAGCTAGAGAAAACACTGCTTAGGTCAGGCCCACCCACATAATCTCCATATCTTAAGCTTAACTTATTTAGGACTTTAATTCCATCTGCAAAAGCCCTTCATGGCAACAGCTAGACTAGGTGACAAGAATCTTGGGGCTATCTCCCAGGCTCTGCAACTAAAGGATATTTATTCTGAATTCTTCAAGAAACCTCTCTGCTATACTAATAGCCACATGCAGTGGACACTGCCCCACCCCCCTTTCCCCAGGCAGCCAAGTTTTATACCATGTGACACTGGGGCCATCACCTTACCACAGCTGATTGGCATAAGGGTGGCCTCTGGCCCAGGGAGTGGACTCAGTCCATGATAGCTTCCAGTTCCTGGTTCTGATCCCTCAAGATGCCCATTTGTATTTCTTGCCCTAGAGTGAAAGTTCCAGTGAAATAAATTAGTTTCCCTTTTCTTGAAGACAATTTGAGCTGATACTTCTTACATGCAACCAAAAGAGAGGTAATTAAGAGACTAGGGTATTTGCTAGTGACACCCTCACTTCCAAGCATTCATTTCAAGGCCATTTAGTATGTTCTGAATCCAACACACCATCCTAAGCAAGCACTAGGATAGAAGAAAAGAACCGTGTCTCCATTTTGGGGGGAAAGCTGCCACTCTAAAGTTGCAGAGTGTCACTGTGTTTTGGAGCCGTGGGCAAACTACGGCCCACGGGCTGGATCCGGCCCGTTTGAAATGAATAAAACTGAAAAAAAAAAAGACCGTACCCTTTTATGTAATGATGTTTACTTTGAATTTATATTAGTTCACACAAACACTCCATCCATGCTTTTGTTCTGGCCCTTCGGTCCAGTTTAAGAACCCATTGTGGCCCTCGAGTCAAAAAGTTTGCCCACCCCTGGTGTAGAAGATCAATCAAAAATGATAGCTCCAGAATGCCTTTCCTGTATCCCTGCCCTGAGGCTCATTATTTCTCTAGCATCAAAGGCTTTATTTGCCTGACACTTGCTCAACCATGTGACTTTCCTAGGCCAGTAGGATGCTAGCAAACTTGACAAAAGCAGAGGCTTGAAAAAGCAGCAGCACATTTTTGCTTCCTCTCTTAGAACCCATAACCTAATTAGAATAAGCCTAGGCAGCCTGCAAGAGGATGAGAGATCATATGGGACAGAACAGAACCGATCTCATCCTACAGGTCCTGGATCTGCCAGCCCCAAACCAACTCAATAAGTGAACTCAAAGAGATGCATGAACAAGCCCCACCCAGATCCACAGAATCGCCCACTCCATTCATAGATCTGTGAAAAGAATAAATGGTTGGTGTTTTCAGGAACTAAGTTTGGGGGTGTTTTGTTATGCATGATAGAAATGTGATGCAGAGAAAACCCAAAGCCAGCTTCAGTTCTGTGAGCCAGATATTGTCTAACATATTAAAATTTGGAGAGAGCAGGAAATAAGTTGCCCCAGATTTATGACTTCATTCATTTGAGAGATTTCAAGGGTAAGGAGGCCTTGACTACTTCAAGTATAGCATAGCTCTTCCCACTGTTCAAATTTTAACAAATGTGCCAGCTGTTTTTTTGTTTTGTTTTGGTTTGGGTTTTGGGGGTTTTTTTGGCATCAGCATCAGGTCTTTTAATTAAGTAATAGAAAGGTAATTAAGACAAAAACATAATTATGCAGGCTATTCTTATGCACCCACAGAGAAAGAAAAGCAGAAAGTGCCAGCTGCAAACATCTGCAGTAAAAGAGCAATTTCTGATCTTGCCTCCTTCCCCTCTTTCAGAAAATGCCAGTCTTACAAGGCAGTAAATCAGTGGTGAGTTACTAGCTGTATAATATGTGCTGTCCATCTTGTGAGATATTAAACCAAGCAAGGTCCCTTTTACTCACATTCTGCACCTGTCACCGAGTGTTCAATAAAAATCCTGTTCTCTGGGGGCATGTGAGGAAAGAGCCGGGCAGAGCCTTGCCCAAGCCTCCCTCACAGTCCAGGAGTGCCCCTCAAGCGAGGCTGTCTGCGTGGCCTGCCCCCAAGGCTGAGTCATCAGAGGCCCTCAACTGCAAGTCCCGCCTGACTCATGGCCATTGGCAATGACACAGAACTCAGAGAAATGAATGTAAGAGTAAGGGAGCATCTGTGACACACTCTAGTTATCTTCACCTCCCAAGTGGTTTGGGGTAGACCTCACCTCCACAGTGGGGGAGGATGGGCATGGGGCCAGAAGTTAGGAGACCTGAGTTTAAATCTTCCTTTTGTCATTTACTCAACATGTACATTTACTCAACATTACTGAACAAAATTCCTGACTTCCCTGACAAATCTTCTGTATTATCTTCCATAAAATAGGAATAATGATGACTGCGAAACTCACAATTCAACTTGATTTTTTACAATAAATGGGAAAAGGAGCACTCTACAACTAGACAATAAATGGGAAAAGGGACCTCTACAACTAGACATTCATTCTTTAGTCATGTAAGATGATGAGCATGGACCAGGGTCAGACCACCTTGATTTAAGTCTCAGGCTGTTCAGCCTTGAGCGGGTTACTTAAGTCAGCTTTTCTCATCTGTAAAATGGGGTTGATAACACTTGCATGCTTTAAGAATGAAATAGGTTGTATGTAAAGCAATCAGAAAAGATACATGGAACAAAACACAATTAATGTTCATGCATTATTATTTTTTGTTATTTTAACTTATTAATCTCTACTTAGTATCTATGGTATATATATATATATATAATTCAAGAGAGTGCTAAGAGGAAAAATAGAAAAATATGTATATTCATATTCCAGGATCTCAGCTTCTGAATCCTACACCTGGAAAATTACTTAACCTACCTGTGTTTCTTTACCTGCCCCATGATGGTATTGAGAGGATTTACATAATCCATATAAAGTGCCTGGAACACAACACTCACTCAATATTAGTTACCTTCCTTTTTTGTGGTAAAAAATACATCACATAAATTTACCATCTTAACCATTTTAACTATACAGTTCAGTAGTGTTAAATATATTCTTATTGTTGTGAAACAAATTTTCAGTACTTCTTCATCTGGCATATCTGAAACTCTATACCCATTAAACAATTCCTGCTTTTCCCTATCCCCTGACCCCTAGTAACCACCATTCTACTTAGTGATAGACTATTATATGACTACTATATGAATTCGACTACTGTAAGTGGAATCATATAATATTTATCCTTTTGTGGTGGCTTATTTTACTTATCATAACACCCTCAAGGTTCATCCATGTTGCAGCATGTGACAGGATTCTCTTCCTTTTGTAAGTCTGAATAATATTCCTTTGTGTGTTTATACCACATTTTGTTTACCCATTCATCCATCTTTGGACATTTAGATTGCTTCCACCTCTTGGCTAATGTGGGTATGTAGTTGCTTTCCTTTTATCTCCTGTACTGATGCAAATCCCATATAATAAAGGGCTAATATGCAAATTGTCCCCCTCAACCAGGAGTGCAACCAGGAGTTTGACCAGGGGGTGGGGCCGGCTGGATAAAGTACTAAATTACCTCTAAAGCCTGTCAGCTCACTGTAGTGTAAATTTGCAATTAAAGAATTTGCCCTCGGTTAAAGAAGATATCTAAGTGACATCACCATGACTCAAGCTCCAGTGAAGTCTTCTGATCCCAAATGTAAGACTTTTAGACATGTAATTGTTCAATAGATAGACGGATGAATGGATACATACAAACATACATATACTAGTATACCATGGAAACTTTATTAACAAAAAAAAAGGAGCCAGATCCCTGATCACATTTTACCAATCAAATCACTATCATACTTTTTAAGGATTCTGACTCCTCTTCCTTGGTTATTTTTCCTTTTAAAAACTAAGTGCTAGATTGATTATCCAGTTGTCCAATCTGACAAGAATAAACATTAAGTGCTCTTTCATCAGCCATTTGCAAGCTGCTCAGCCTGTGACTGTCCATCACAGACTCTGGCCTTTGCTGTGTCAAGGTCATTGACATGTGGTATGTAAGGAGGTGTCCAGCACCCAGCCTGACAGCATCATCCTGTGCCTTCATGAAGGGGAAAAAGAAGCCGGCCAACCAATCCCCTAGAAAGGCATTTGCTCGCTGCCCACTAGCAATCCTTGAGTGGTAACACATGCAATTCTCCACATGTTTATGCAGAGTCTCAGATTTATATGACAGTTTTACACCCTCAGGCATGATACACAGTAATTAAAATTAAAAATGTTTTGACAGCCTAAACAAATGGCTATATAAATTAGAAAGCTGTAAAAAGCCACAGTAGCCAAAAATAAAGATATATAGATAAATCATAAAATTATAAACAAGGAGAATGTATTAATACAGGCAGGTTTATACCCAGACACTTAAAAATACAGACTAACTTTTGCCTGAAGGAAGATGGCGGTGAAAAGGAACTATGGAAACTAGCAAAACCATTCTTTCCTGTTTAGCAATTCTTTTCTCTACCCTTCTCTGGTAACTAAAGAAAGGCAGAAATTTGTTCAGGCTTTCCAACTTCCTCTAAAATCTATAATCAGCTGTAGAATTTTCAAGTTTTAAAAAGCACTGAAATCAGTTGCCTAGAATCTTTACTATTAACCTTCCCAAATGTGTAAAATGATGTGGGCTATATAAAACTTGGCTTGATTTCACATTTCTCGATTGCATGGCATAAAACATGTGTTTATGAAATGAGCCAAATATATGATCTGCATGTGAATATAATTCCTTGCAACTAGATGTGCACAAATGTTAAAGTGTAGTCTTTCACTTAAATCTACAAGGTTGCTGTCAGAAGAAACCATCGTATCACCTGGCCTCAGTATTTTTCCATTTATCACAAGTAAGCCTGCTCACCACTTCCCTAGTGCATTGAAGTACTAGGGTATTTCAAAAGAAAGAAAAAAATAATTGGAAGTAATCAATGGGATTTTCTATACTTAGAAGGGCTGGATTGCCAGAAACCAGCCATATCATGTGGATAGTCTTTATGATAAATTTTCAAAGCAGTCCTTTATTTGGCAGAGTTCCTAAAGATTCATTGCTGCATCATTATCATGTCTCATATAACCACGGATTAAGAAAAGAGAACCGGGAACACCAAAGCTTTTTGTGGAAATCATCTTATGCCCCTCCTGCTTTGTCCTGACCCTTTGCTTTCAATCCTTTATCTTCTTGGCTCCATTTCATTTTTCTTTTGTTGACTGTATTACAGATGTTCCCCATTCCCCCATCTTCATTTCATATTCTTGATTCCACTTCTGCCTTCCTTGACTTTGCATTGCTCTTTGGTCTTCCCAGTTTAATATTCTACTCCACCCCTCCCCCAAACAAAGGACCTGGTATAGATCTGTTCTGCTGAGTCATCCCGCTGTGTATCACCTGTCCAGAAGGTACAGCCAGATCCACTCCTTCGACTAACCCCCATTCTATACTGACACCTAGACAGTCCTGTCTCATCTCCAGCAGAAGAAAGGATTTGACCCCTCTTTTAAAATACCAATATGTGAATGTAAAATGACCATGTCTGCAATAATCCATGATTGGAAATTTTCCCATTTTAGAACTTTCCAAACGATTCTGATGAGCAGACAGATTTGGGAATGTGGGAATTTTATTATTTGTTTTGTTTTAGTAGTTCTTTCATCCAGTTAAATCTTTAAAAAACAACAGTAACAACAACAAATACCCAATGTTGTTGTTACCCAACAATAAGCGCGCACACACACACACACACACACACACACACACACACACACAAATATCCTATCTAATAAAAGAGAAACATGGTAATTGGCGCACGACTGCTACCCTTCCCATTGGCTAATCAGGGCGATATGCAAATTAACTGCCAGCCAAGATGGCGGCCCGCAGCCAGGCAGCTTGAAACTAACATGAGGCTTGCTTGCTTCAGTGATGGAGGACTCCAACGTTCCCCGCCTGCTGCTGCAGGCCTCTGAGCTGCAACTCTAAGCAACTATGTAACAAATATAGAAGCTAAACAAAACCCCAGAAACCTGCTTTAGTCCGCCGGGCTTCAGCCAGCAGGATCACAATATTGTAAGCAAAGGCCAGAAACCTACTTTCACAGCGGAGGCCTAAGAGCTGGAGCCAAGCCTCAAAGCTAAAGCTGGCCCAGAATAAAAAAAGAAAAAGAAAAACAGGAGCGGTTGGGAGCTTCAGTCACCCCCAGCCTGAAAACAGCCCTTAGCCCCTCACCCAGACTGGCCAGGCACCCCAGTGGGGACCCCCACCCTGAAGGGTGTGTGACCATCTGCAAACAGCCATCATCCCCTCACCCAGGCTGGCCAGGCACCCCAGTGGGGACCCCCACCTGAAGGGTGTGTGACCAGTTGCAAACAGCCATCATCCCCTCACCCAGGCTGGCCAGGCACCCCAGTGGGGACCCCCACCCTGATCCAGTACACCCTTCAGGGCAAACCAGCTGGCACCCACCCGTGCACCAGGCTTCTACCCTATATGGTCAAAGGGTAATATGCCTCCCAGCACCGGGATCAGCGGAGCCGCGAGGCCTCCTGGCACCGGGATCAGTGTGACAGGGGGCAGCACCCAAACCCCCTGATCGGCCCTGCTCTGTGGGTGATAGAGGGCGGCGCCCCAACCCCCTGATGGGCCCTGCTCTGTGTGTGACAGGGGGCAGCACCCCAACCCCGATTGGCCTTGCTCTGTGCATGACAGGGTACAGAGCCGCAACCCCCCTGATGGGCCCTGCTCTGTGAGTGACAGGGGGCAGTGCCCCATCCCCTGATTGGCCCTGCTCTGTGCATGACAGGGGGTGGCGCTGCAACCTCCCCATCGACCCTGCCTTGAGTGTGACAGGGGACGGTGCCCCAACCCCCCAATCGGCCCTACCCTGAGCGTGACTGAGGGTGGCATCACAACCTCCCGATCGCCCTGCTCTGTGCATGACGGGGCGGCGCCCCAACTCCCCAATCAGCCCTGCTCTGAGCCCGACCAGGGGCTGCACCTAGGGATTGGGCCTGCCCTCTGCCACCCGGGAGCAGGCCTAAGCCAGCAGGTCGTTATCTCCCAAGGGGTCCCAGACTGCGAGAGGGCACAGGCCGGGCTGAGGGACCCCCCCTCCCCCCCGAGTGCACAAGTTTTGTGCACTGGGCCTCCAGTATATATATAAAGTTCTTGCTAAAAGAAGACATTGTAAGATGAATGAAATCATTTCTGATAGATTGGACCCTGGGCCAAGGATAGTAAACTTGATTGCCTACTAATGTTTAAATGAAGGAATAAATCAAGTCTAAGGCAACAGAGTCATGAGGACAGGGCTGTGTTACAAGATTTTAAAAAAATTTTTTTTAAATAACAAACTGAGCCCAAGCCAGTTTGGCTCAGTAGATAAAGCATTGGCCTGCGGACTGAAGGGTCCTGGGTTAATTCCAGTCAAGGGCAAATGCCAGGGTTGTGGGTTCCATCCCCAGTAGGGGGCATGCAGGAGGCAGCCAATCAATGATTCTCTGTCATCATTGATGTCTTCTCTCCTCCACAAAACAAAATCATATGAGTAGGCCAGAAATGGCCCCCAACTCACAATTTGGAACCCAAAATTAAGGCTTTTGTATAGTTATCTATTGATGTGCAATAATTACCTCCAAATTTAGCAGCTTAAAACAGTCATTTTTCTGAAGGTCAGAAATCAGGAGGTGGCTTAACTGGATTGTTTGGGATCAAGATCTCTCACAGATTGCAGTCAAACTGTTGGTTTGGGCTACAGTCATATTAGAGATTGACTAGAGTTTACTCACACACCTGGCTGTTGACTGGAGGCCTCATTTCTCTCCATATGGGCCTCGCAATTGGCCACCTGAGTGTCCTCACAGCATGGCAGCTGGTTTCCCCCAAGCAAGTGATCAAAGACAAGAGAGCAAGGCAGAAGCCACAATGTTGTTTACGGCTCAGTCTCAGGCCATATCATCCCCTCTGTTGGTCATACAGGCCAGACCTCCTATGATGTGGAAGTGGGGTATACCATGAGGTAGACATTTCTGGGGGACATCTTAGAGACTAGATATTTCAGCTTCAGCAGCATCAATATGGGCCAAATGTTAGCTATTTTAATTTAACTCAGGAATTTCTACCATAAATCCGGCACCCTTTCTTCCAGCTTTCCTTCATCTTTTATTTCTATTTTCCATCCTCCCTTATCACCAACTTGACTCACAGGAAAACACCTGCTTTCCTGTTCAGTAATCTCTCCAGTCTGAGATTCATCTGCTAGTTTCTGCACTTCTGGTCCTCCGATCTTGACAAAGTAAACTACTTATGTGTTTAACTTTTGGTTCCAGCTGGCAATTTGTAGACCATATGCCAGGGGTCTGGGAGGCACAGTGTAGAAATTAAAATTAGGAGTCTACAGGTAACTGCGACTCTGACTCCAAGACTCTGTTCCGCAAACATTTATAGAGAACAGAATAGGTATGGCACTCTGCTGGTATTTGAGGATTTAGAGGTAAATCTGAAACAGCAGAGAAATCAGGAATCAGGAATCTAGGTGGTTACACAGAGGGTTGGGAAATCAACCAGGAAGTATAATGATGAATAGGAAACCATCAAAGGGGTCTCAGAGATGTCTGATGAATGTGATTACAGAATGGCCAAAGACAAGCGTGTAGAAATTGAAGAGAGTTGGGGCATAGCACAATTACTAAATAATGTCCCAGTTATGCAATGGTTGCTTTCTGCAGGTTTTAGTGTCAAGATGTGAGAGTTACTGGATCCAGGTGTGAAGAGGGATAAGATAGCAGCTGCCAGGAGGAAAGGCCACCATGACTACAGTTGAGTTTAGGTGATGGTTGACAACTGGAGGCTATTTGGGCTCAGTTCCCTCATCTGTAAAATAGAAATAATAGCAATATTAAATATTACTATTTAATATTGACCAGTGAATATTTTGGTTGTGCATCTGTTCTTTGGCTGTTAGGTAAGTTTCTTTGTTAGAAGCAATGGTGAGTGTGATGCCTTGATAGTGAAAAATATATTTAGTAAGTCCACAGATAATGTTGTGGATAGAACTATTATAGATTACAGGGAGGATAAACAAATAATATATAGAGTAAGGGTCAATTCCAGTAAGTAAAAATTCACAACTTTATGATGCAGTATTCCAGTGTTATTACTTGCCACTGAAGGATTAATCATTCTTCCCAAGGAATGATGCCATATTGAGTGCTCATTGTTGCCTCTGCTGTTGGTATGGTGGGCACTCAGCAGTGACTGTTATCCATGCTGTTCAATCCATATATCATTTTAACTTAAATCTTTCCCACAAAGGCCACTTTATTCATAGACTCATGACTAGAGAAAGAGGCTGACTGAGATCACTGAGCAGATCATCTTGTCCACCTGATTAATAAGATACTCCTTTACCGGGAATCTTTTGTGAGCACTCACATGAATACAAATGTTCTCATACTCCTTGCTCATTCTGAAATAGTTCTAGCCATGTACTTGTTCCTCAGTCCTCTTGTCATTTTCTCCTCAAATTTATTTCCTTTGACCATCTGGCCAAACCGTTAGCTGCTGCCCATAAGTTGACATAAACTTTACCTCTGCATAGGTATTCTTGAAGGTAAAGGTAACAACTAAATGCATCCCTAAATGTTCTTCTGAGAGTATTCCCTTCTCTAATGCCTTTCGGAGTCATTTCAGAATATCCCTATAAAGGTACATTGGTCGAATTTGAAGTCATGGCTGCATTTCATGTAGAATCATCTTCAGAATAGGCTAAGTTCATCCTTTCATCTGATTGGTGGCATGAACTTTTCCATGGGGTTGAGGGAGAAGTGACTGTGCATCAACAGTAGTTACCATGAGACTCTGCTGCACATGAATTTACTTGGTCCTTAACAACCTGCTAAAGTACAATCTCATATAGAGCACTTCCATTTTATGATGAAGTACTGTCATGCATGATCAAATTTATGTCTTGGTGGAGAACACAACACCTTGTTCATGAGCTGTAATTCAAGTGGCATGGTCCCTTGGTATTCTATTGTCAGTTGCTCAATCTTCATTAGGACCCAGTAACAAGCCAGGCACTGTGTTTGCAAAACGAGATATTTCTCTGCAAAAAAGGGCATGCCTTTTTATCCAAATCCTAGAGTTAAACTCTGTGATTCTCTTATTAGGATTGCCAAAGGTACCATGTCAAAGCCATATGAATTATAAATAATTAGATTATTATTGCATCTGGTAAATCATATGGTTAAAATGGGAAATAAACTTGCACTTCTGCCCAAACCTGCTGCAAAATCTCTTCTAGCTCTGGGTTCAAGTCACAACTGGTGCCACTGGTAACTGAGGTAAATACTCAGTAAGTAGATGGAATAGCACATTCATATGTTGTCTGTCTGGCTTCCAACATGCAAACATCTTCACAAGTCATTGTGACTCTACCTTAGACATTAATTTGTCTTCCTCTTTCAATAGGATGTCTCAACATTATCTAGATCACTGGACTCCTGGAAATCTTACTGAGGTGGAAGGCCCCGAAGATTCCATAGGATTTGTTCCCCACTCTCTAATATGCATATATTTTACAAATTCTCTTTGATTATTTTCTACTGCCAGGTCCAATCAGCATTGTCACCAATGTGGTGGAGCAGTGTGATGCCCTATGAAGTGATGACATGATCAAGGTCCCTTTAGACAAGGTGAGTTCTTTACAAGCTCTTAATGTGCTCCAGATCATTTGAGGATTTTGTTAAAATGCAGATTTTGACTTAGTAGATCTGAAGTGGAACCCGGGTTTCTGCATTTTTAACAATCTAAGGTGATGGTAATTAGACATTTTCCTGAGGAAAGTCACTGATGGTATAATGCTGTTTCATCCAAGGGAAGTTAAACTGCTTCTGGTGATCCTGTCAATTGGTATAGAGAAAAAAGACTTCAAATCAATATTTGTGTATCAGTGTGCCAAAATTTAGGTTGGGTTTGCCCCCAATGAAGAGACCACAGTTGAAACAGTAAATGTAGTTGGGGTCACCACCTGATTAAGTTTGTGATACACCTTTATTCTCCAAGAGCAATCTATATGCTGCACAAATTAAATAAGGAGATAAAAGATAATTAATAGAAATCAGCACTTGCATCCTTTAAGTCCTTTGGTGTTAGAACTGAACTCTGCATTTCCCCCTTGAAAGCATTAATATTTTAAATTTAATATTTTGATAGAAAAAGGTGGTTACCTTTGGCCCTTCCTACCATAATAGCCCTCACTACCTGGATAAAGGAGGAATCAGAATGTCCAGTGTGTGTCCAAAGGACAAGAGAAATGATTACAGGGTATCTGTTTCTAAATGGATTCGGTCTTAAACATTAGTTATCAACTGAACTTCTTAGCCCCTACTTAGACTGATACATCAGGCCCACAAAGATTGTGTTTGCATTACGTTTTAAGTAGTGTACTATGATCTCTAAAGAGTCTGAGTATTTCTGTTTACCTAATACACAGTCTCTCTGATAAATAGCTATTTTGGTGAAATGCTTGGGAGAAAATATATAAACCATACTTGTAGCAGTCTTGTAGAGTCCTTCTTCAAGTAGCCCATGTTTACCCTTCATTCAAGGAACTCTGTGAGTCTGTATTGTTTGAGAGCTGAATGAAGAGTCATGACTTCTCATTTGGTGTCTGAAGTCAGACCTCTATTCACAAGGACTTGAGGGTGTTTTCCCCCCACTTACATGAATTAAGTATATCTTTATAAGGCTGTTCATCTGTTTCAGTTATGAGGACATCATGACCACTGCCAAAGATTTATTCAGGCTAAATCAAACCATTCTGAATTTGGTAGTATACCTGATACCTATCACAATAATAACATCAACTTTATCATAGGCACGTAAGCCCTGCCACTTAGTTATCTTCCACTTATACACATCATCAACCTCCAATGAAATCAAAGATCTTTTTCAGTGGCTGCATCTCTCACCATCATTCCTGGCTTTCTTGGAAAGCCACCACAGATTCTTTCAAGGATACTGTCCTTATCAAGTCATTTCTTAATACCTAGAGTGTGTTCACTTAGTCCTCCTGGGAGCATAATGGGGGTGGGGATGTGTGTAAGAATTAGTAGAACAAATCAACTTTATTATTCTTATCTTTATAAATCTTTGAATTCCCTCTTCTATCAAGAAAGGTCGTACAATTCAAATGTCATAGAAAGTAGGCTAGTGTTGAGTCTTGTTGCCATTTCAACAGTCAATTAAAGTATTAAATATGTGCTAGCCTAAGATAAACACAGTGAATGAAAAATCTGTATTAAGAGCACCCTACTGATACATTTTACATTTCTTATTCCCTTGTTTTGCACTATTAAAATCCAGCTCTTTATACATTCTCTAAATTCTGCCAATATAAATAGACAAAAATCTTCTTTCAGTGGAAATGCTGCCTCTTTCAGAGTCAGGCTCTATAACCATCTTGTGGAATCTATAAGGATTTATCTCAGATTATGAATTTGGAAGCAATGAAAGGGGGTGGAAGTGGGTCTTAAGAATTGATATTCCTGCCGAAACCGGTTTGGCTCAGTGGATAGAGCGTCGGCCTGCGGACTGAAAGGTCCCAGGTTCAATTCCGGTCAAGGGCATGTACCTTGGTTGCGGGCACATCCCCAGTAGGAGATGTGCAGAAGGCAGCTGATTGATGTTTCTCTCTCATCGATGTTTCTAACTCTATCTCTCTCCCTTCCTCTCTGTAAAAAATCAATAAAATATATTTTAAAAAAAAAAGAATTGATATTCCTTTGCAAAGCAACTGTTTTAGAAGAGGTCCCTCAGTAGTCTTTAGGCAAGGAAAGGCTAACTTCCCTTAATATTTTAAAGGATATCAGTAGATAGTGAGGCCAATAATCACAAATGCATTTATGGAAGAGAGGAGTTCCATTCATTCCACATCTTTTATCTCGTGACTTCAGGCAGACACACCTTAGTTTTGTATAAAACTAAGTTTGCCTATGGTGTAACTAAAATGTATAGACTTTAAAAATAATTGAATATTTAAATGCTCTAAATCAATTTAGTACTAGGCATTGGTAACTTTTGCCATTCTTTCTCTATTAACATTTTAATTATCTAATAATAAAATAATTATTAAATTATACAATAATAGCCTAAAACAAAGAGAAGAGAAAACTGTACTGATTATTTACATAGACCCATTTTACTTGGAGATTTATTTTTTTTTGTAGTTTCCTTTTATTATTTCTGCAATTTGTATTTAAATGTTACATATTATACTTTTTAAAAAATAACTTTAAAAATTATATAATGACTTCTTTTCCACCCTGATTCAATAGCCTTCATCACAAAACTAGTGGAAGAATCTATTGTTTTGCTATATTTACACAGAAGAGCTCAAAGTTGATATGCTTTGATGATTAGTGAAGAAATACTTTATTTTATTTTTCTATATTTCAGTAATATATTTTAACTATTAATTAAAAATAAAAATACGTAATTATTCATATTTGAATATATAAACACATGTGGTCATACTATGGATCAGGATTCTTTCTGGGGAGGTAGAATCACCATTTAAGCTACAATTTAAATTATCTTAAGAATAACTTCCACACAGAAAAACATTAAAATGCATAATTCTCACCTGCATAATGTAGCTCTGGGAATCACTGTCTCCATTTAAGAACTGCTTCTATTTAACAAAGATAAAAAATGTGCCAGTGTTTAATTCTCTAGACAGGCATCATCGAATGTATAAGCATGTCCCAAATAAGGCAACTCCTCGGAAGCCAGTTTTTAAGCTTGTGTAAAGTTTATAATGGAATGCTAATTCTCTTGACATTAATGCATGTTTATTTATAAGCAACCAAAAATGATTGAAAATAAAAAATGTCAAGTAATAAATTATGTGAAATAGACATATTAAAACAGTGAAATGATATAAAACCACATACAAAAAAATAACCACGGGTGTGTTTTTTTCCTAAATGGATGTCTGATTGCTTTTATATTCCCCCTGAAGGTTTTCCTTCAGCCCCAAAGGATAAATTACACAAAAAAGACAAGTTTTCACTAATCTTCAGGCTGACATTTTCCTAATAAAAAAGAGAAAAATGTTTAAATAATATTAAGGATTGGTCAGAGTGGCAAAAACCAGGAGACGAGAAAGGAAAGGTTAGAGTGCCATCCTCAATTTGTGTGGGCAGAAATCAGGAATTTGAAACCTCAAAAGTATATTTTGCTGGTGAAAAGCTGCTTCTAAAAATAACCAGCTCTTCAGCATGAATTTAGTCTTTCTTAAAATCATACCTTGAGTTGATTAATTAACTGCTTGATATATTAATAACCTCTATTTATAAATTTCAACTTGGGAATTCAGAAATTGGGCAAAGGGCATTAACCTGGGTTCAGATCTAGTTCTTTGTAGATATAAATTATGTTTTAATGGCTAAAGGAATCAATGACTAAATCATCAAGAGTAAGAAGATGCATATATAATGCTGATCAGGTATCTGAAGCACAGCTTATGGTCATGGGTCCTAGCTATCTAAGAAAATACAAGCAATCAGTAAAGACCCTTCACATGCTATAACCACCTCCACCATCTACCTGTGTCTGCATCTATATTACCTGCCTCCTGTGAATAAGGTTGAACTGTGCACATATCTACCTGGGACCCATCCCTCCACAGTGCATTGGGTCCCATTTCCTCTCTCTCACTCATGGACATTGCTCCGTAATTGCCTCTTCTCTCCTGTGTCTTTATTTCACCTCCATTGAAAGATAATGATTATAAAACATTTTGTAATTTATGCATCTTCTCAAAACCCCACTTCTACCCTTAAGCTTCTGCCATTTTTTGCTCACCTTTAAACAAAACTCAGAAGAGTTGATTTTACTCCGTGTCTTTTCTTCCTCCTGGCCTGTTTGCACTTGAACACGTCCCACCAACACTTCATCTCCCTCACTCCCAGACAAACACTAACTCTTGTCAAGATAGCCTAAGGCATCTCTCCTGCCAAATCCAGTGGGGAGTTCCTAAGCCTTATCTTACTTAACTCCTCCACATCGTATACCTGCTCCCTCTCTCCTATAGGATGCCCTTTCTATTTAGTTGAATGCCATGGCATTAATCTGCCGACTGATTCCTCTCTTGTCTGACTAGCCACCCGTCCTCTTCTCCCCAACCTCCAACTTTGGAATACCCTAGGGCTCACTCCTGGGCCCTCTTCTGTATCTACCATATACTCACTCCCCTGGGAATAGCATTTTATTGTCACAACTGCTGAATACTTCCAGCACACATTCTCCTCTGAACTCCATACTGGTATAGCCACTCCACTTGAATACCCAATTAGTATCTCAAGCTCAGCATGTCCAAAAACAAACTCTTAACTTCTCTCCTGAAACCTGAGCCTCCTGGTGCCTTCACATCTTAATGTATGCAACTCCATCCTTCCAGTTTCATAGTCTGAAAGCTTTGGAGCCATCCTTGATTTTTTTTCTTTTTCTCATATCTCCAACCCCAAATGTCATCAAGTCCTGTCATCTGTACCTTTAAAGTATTTCAGACTTTAGTCACTTCTCGTGTGCTATCGTGGTCTAAGTCAACATCATTTCCTGGCCTTTTATAAGAGCCTCCTAATGAATTCCCCAGGTTCTACTGTTATATCCTCTCCTTGGTTCTCCACACAGTAGCCAGCATGATTCTTGTAAACAGTAACTCAGATCATAGCGTTCATTTGCATGGAAATTACCAATGGGTAGTATCTTAGAAGTAGACCCTGAGGTAAGGATTCTAGATCCAATGATTTTTTAAAGTGTTGTTAGTGGAGATCATAATGGGAATAGTGAGAGAACAGGGCATGAAAATGGGGAGTGTGATTTTGGGCAGAGTCTCACCTTAGATTAATCCCTCAGGGGACATGTGGCGTATAAGTTTACCTGCATTTGTCCCCTAAAAGGAAAGGAAGCTGGACCTTCATACCCCCCCACCACCAGTCAGTCATTTGCTGTAGGCCACTCTTCTTGTTACTCCTCAAGCAAGCCAAACTCCTTTCCTATTTTCCTCTCTGTTTACCTGAGATGTTTGTACCCAGATATTGCCTGCTTGTCTCTGCTCTAATGTACCCTGGCCACCTGTCTAAGGGAACAACCCCATCCTCCACTCTGGCTCTCTTTATGCCTTTAAACTTCTTTTATATTTTCCTTAGCACTTAGATATAAATATAGATCATGCTGGTCTCTCTCACTGCAAGCAGGGGTTCTCTTTTAGTCACTAGAGTTTCCAAGAGTCTAGTGCAGCACTTGGCATATAGCAAGCCCCCAATAAATATTTGTTAAATGAATAAGGATAAATGAAGATATCACACAGCATCATGGGAAGGTTACTTTTTGGGACAACCTGAACCCTCTCCCTTATGCTAGGAAGGAGGATTTATTTATTTATTTATTTATTTTATAATATATTTTATTGATTTTTTACAGAGAGGAAGGGAGAGGGATAGAGAGCTAGAAGCATCGATGAGAGAGAAGCATCCATCAGCTGCCTCCCACACACCCCCTACTGGGAATGTGCCTGCAACCAAGGTACATGCCCTTGACCAGAATTGATCCTGGAACCCTTCAGTCCCCAGGCCAACGCTCTATCCAGTGAGCCAAAACGGCTAGGGATAGGAAGGAGGATTTAATTGCTAATATCAAGGACTCTTCCTAAAATGTTAGAAAGCAGCTTTTTCCCACCCAAGTCATTAGAAGGAAACACAGTGCCTGCATGGCTGCTCATTTCTAGCTCACTCTGCAGGTTGGTGAATATTGGCCCTTGGCCCTTTGCGGTTGGGGATCTGAACCTTTCGCTGTTACAGTACACACAGTTCTCTGACACAGTTCTGATGATGAGAGTTCCTGCCACCATAGGAAACAGAATAATCAAAACTCGTATGGACAAGGTGGCTTTGACACCAAGAATGAGCTGCTGTCAGCTCCGACATCTGTCCCTCTCTCTCTTAGAACTCCCAAGATTCTGAAACCAGTTATTAGAGACTGAGACAAGACCTAAGTGAAGCTTTTTTTCTCAGTAAACTAGTTTCCTTCCCACTCCAACTAACCATGATTTTTCATTTAGACATTTCCAAATATTAAAGAAAAACTAATAGGAGAGAGTAGAATTATGTTATTTGGGTTTTTTTGTAGATAAGTAAAAATTAGAGTTTACATTTAGAGTAATGCTAAAACAAACTGTAACAACAATTTTTCTGAATAATTGTCAGTTATGAATAATTGTCCTCTAAAAGGAACCACATGTCTGCAAAGCAAGGATCTCCTTCCCACAGGGATTTTTGAGACCTCAAACTGCATCCTCATCTGTACACCCAAATCCAAATAGATGCAGTATGAAGCTTACCATGTAGCCTTTGTGGAAAACGTCATTATGCTTTCATATTTTTTATTTAAATATTGAATGAGTATTCCAACATACAGTGGGCCCTATGAATTAGCTCCTTTCTCCCTAGAAGTATTATATTCTCTAAAATTACATGCTTAAATAAAAGCAGAAATGACACAATAGAGACCATTGGGACTATTGATTGCAATAACAGAGCAAAGCATGACATCACCATTCTTCTGGTATTTATTTGGTTTGTATAACCACAATACTAGTATTTCATTAAAAAGGGTGTGATGATCAACTTTTTCACTCTCTGCATATAGTATCCTTCTGGACAGAGGCCTTGGTACCTGTCTGATGTCCCTGTATGCTTTGGACTTGAGTCTCTTCAGGCAGGATGACTATGGGAAATGTTACTGCTTAAAATAAGCTGAAGGGGGTGCTAAGAAAATGGAATGTTCTTGAGGTGGAAAAGAGGAGGGGGCTGAGGGGCAAGTCTAGCACAGGGACAAAATATGTATTATTTTCTTGGGGCTGCTGTAACAAAGTACCACAAATGGGTGGCTTAAACAACAGAGGTTTATTGTCTCACAGTTTTGAAGGCCACACATCCAAAGTCAAGGTGTCGGCAGGGTTGGTTCCTCCTGAAGATGTGAGGGAGAACCTGCTTCATGCTTCTCTCTTAGCTTTTGGTGGCTTGTTGGAAATCTGTGAAGTTCATTGGCTATGGCAACAAAACTCCATTCTTCGTATGGTATTCTCTCAATGCCTTTGGCTCTGTATCAAAATTTTCTTTTTTTAAATAAGGACACCATCATATTGAATGATGATGCAATGGAATGACTTCATCTTACTTGATGATATGTGAAGTCCTTATTTACAAAAAAGGTCACATTCATAGATGCTGGGAGTTAACACTTCCACATCTTTTAAAGGGACATGATTCAATCCAAAACAGAGAGAGCATCAAGCTTGATGGGAAGCAGTAGAAGTTGGATCTGGGAGATGTCCTTACCCTATTCCCCTCTTCCCTAATCCGATATGACATCCTTATCCAGGTGTCTATAAAACTACTGGGGGTAAGTGTGGAGGCTTCAAGACTCCTTCAGGGGACTCTGCAATTAGACTGAGGCCCTAACTAACTTGGAAGAAATGAAAATCGTTAAAAAACATAATATACTCCATCTCATAGGGAACCTAGGAAATGGGAATTGAAATAGTAAGATACACTGAGCAGACCATCAACAAGAGAGCGACATGGCCTGTTTCTAAATCAGTGGTTCTCAACCTCCCTAATGCCGCGACCCTTTAATACAGTTCCTCATGTTGTGGTGACCCCCAACCATAAAATTATTTTCACTGCTACTTCATAACTGTAATTTTTCTACTGTTACAAATCGTAATGTAAATATCTGATATGCAGGATGTATTTTCATTGTTACAAATTGAACATAATTATAGTGATTAATCACAAAAACAATATGTAGAAAAAAAAATTTGTTTCTAAGAAACCAAGATGGCAGCATACGTTAACACCTGAAATTGCTGCCTCGCACAACCACTTCAAAAATACAACTAAAAGACAAAATGGAAATCATCCAGAACCACAGGAAGGCTGGCTGAGTGGAAATTCTACAACTAGAAGGAAACAGGAAAGCACACTGAGACTCAGAGGAGGTGTGGAAGTAAAGTGCAGAGGTACGGAGACACACGTGGGAGGGGCTGGCAACTGAGGACGTGGGTAGAGGGGGAGACACAAGCTCCTGATGGCCCTGACTCCAGTTCCGGGCGAATCTCTGGTGACCCAGACTCATACAGGGAGAAACTGGACTGCCTGGCAGCGGACAGAACTCGAGGGCGGCTTTCTCTCAGAGGTGCTTGCAGTGATTACCACGACACTGAGACCCAGGGCCTCTTAGGGCAGGAATGAGGATTAGCCATAGCTGTTTGCTCTGCCCTATTGATTCCCTGAGACCCCGCCCCACCCAAGCTTCTGCAGAGGCTTTTGCATATGAATGACCTGGCCCTTTGCAATCTAAAATTACCTAACAAACTGCAGCTGGGTCAGAGAGACCCAGAACATCCAAAAGAAGGCCCAAGGCCCCACAGCATCTTGCATTGCTTCACAGCTGGGCCTCATCTGGGCACCTTCAAATCCCAAACAAAGAAGAGGAATCTGCAGATCTCTCCGTAGCTCCTGCTGGGTAGCCTCAGGCAGAGGCTAAATTAGCACCTCCTTAGAGATCCAAGTGCCAGTGTACCCAGTGGTCAGAGTGGGACCATCCAGATTACAACTCCTCAGATCCATAAGGGACACACTCAAGGGGCAGACTCAGGGAGCACCAAAGCCCCACTGAAGCAAGTCTTGCCCCAGAAGGGTGTCTCCAGCACAGGAGTTCTCCCACCATAAACACGGCTGATTCTCACAGCCAATTGGCCTGGAGGTCAATTCCTCTCAGTGATACCAACTACAATCAAGGCTTCACTACAACAAGACTGTGCACACAGCCCACAAAGGGATGCACCAAGAGTGTCCACCTCAGGTAATTGGGGAGGCTGAGCCACTGGGCCCTATAGGACACCTAGCACAGAAAGCCACTCTATCAACACAGGGAAGCATAAAAAATGTGGAGACAAAGAAACAGGTCACAAATGACAGAAATGGAGGAAAGCAAACTACTGGATATAGAGTTCAAAACCACGGTTATAAGGTTTTTTAAGAATTTTCTAGAAACCACCAGTAAATTTAGTGAGACCCTTGAGGATATGAAAAAGGACCAAATAGAAATTAAGCATACACTGACTGAAATAAAGAATATTATACAGAGATCCAATAGCAGACTAGATGATCACAAGAATCAAGGAAATATTTGAAGTACAAAGAAGTAAAAAACACCCAATCGGAAAAGCAAAAAGAAAAAAGAATCCAAAAATATGAAGATAGTGTAAGGAGCCTCTGGGACAACTTCAAGTGTACCAACATCCGAATTATGGGGGTACCAGAAGAAGAGAG
The DNA here is from genome assembly GCF_964212035.1 of Myotis nattereri. NCBI lineage: Eukaryota > Metazoa > Chordata > Mammalia > Chiroptera > Vespertilionidae > Myotis > Myotis nattereri. Next base: position 37,274,933 of record NC_138087.1, on the reverse strand, counting down.
AGAGCAAGATATTGAAAACCTATTTGGAAGGCAGCTATGCTCACCACTATACCACCAACGCAACTTTGAAAACCTATTTGAAGAAATGATGACAGAAAACTTCCCCTACCTGGTGAAAGAAATAGACTTACAAGTCCAAGAAGCACAGAGAACACCAAACAAAAGGAATCCAAAGAGGACCACACCAAGACACATCATCATTAAAATGCCAAGAGCAAAAGACAAAGAGAGAATCTTAAAAGCAGCAAGAGAAGACAGTTAGTTACCTACAAGGGAGTACCCATACAATTGTCAGCTGATTTCTCAACAGAAACTATGCAGGCCAGAGGGAGTGGCAAGAAATATTCAAAGTGATGAATAGCAAGAACCTACAATGAAGATTTCTTAATCCAGCAAAGCTATCATTCAGAATTGAAGGTCAAATAAAGAGCTTCACAGATAAGAAAAAGCTAAAGGACTTCATTACCACCAAATCAGTATTATATGAAATGCTGAAAGGTATTCTTTAAGAAGAGGAAGAAGAAGAAAAAGGTAAAGATAAAAATTATGAACAACAAATACATATCTATCAACAAGTGAATATAAAAAGTGAATAAAAAATCTGATGAACAGAATAAACTGGTGAATATAATAGAATCAGGAGCACAGAAAGGGAGTGGACTGATAATTTTGGGGGGTAAAGGGGTGTGGGGGTGCGGGAAGAGACTGGACAAAAATCGTACACCTAGGCTGAGGACAGTGGGGGGGAGGGTGGCGGTAAGGGCAGAAGGTGGAGTGGGAACCAGGTGCAGGGGAGCTATGGGGGGAAAAGAAGAACAACTGTAATAATTTGAACAATAAAGATTTTTAAAATATATGTAATTATATATGTTTTCCAATGGTCTTAGACGACCCCTGTGAAAAGGTCGTTAGACCCCCAAAGGGGTCACGACCCACAGGTTGGTGACCCACAGGTTGAGAACCGCTGTTCTAAAGGAATACACTACTGTTTCAAAGTTTTAATGTTCTCTATCGCTTTGAACAGATATCAAGATTTAAATAGTTCAGATTTAATTCTTTATAATAGAAAATACTTAATTATACCCACAAAATGTTAAATATGTAAAAGTAACATGGAACACTCCAGCAATCCTAATATCCTAATTGTGATTACATGCCTCATTGGGAATAACGAGACACACAACAATTTCCAGGGACACCTTCTATGGGGTGAATTTTTAGAATTAAGTCCTTTGAAAAGATGTTAGATTTGAAAATCAAAGTAGTTTAAATAATTCTTTCTGAAAGAATTAGCCACCTCTCCTCCTTCACATCAAAGAGGAGGTAAAGGCTGTAAACACTCAACAGGTTAACCAGCCAGTCTCACAATGAAGGTTTGTGGATGAAGGCAGGCAGTGTAGCCAGTTGTGTGTGTGTGTGTGTGTGTGTGTGTGTGTGTGTGTGTGTGTGTTTTGAGTGTAGCCAGTTGTCTAGCACTGGCCTTTAGAGATAAATAAATCTCAAGCCTCCTCTCAGTTCCACCTTCCACTAGCTCTGAGCCTGGGCCAGGTCACCTCACCTCTCCAAGCCTTGGTTTGCTCATCTCTAAAACATAGTGAAGGATGCAGAGCCACTGGTCCTGGTGAGGATACAGAGAGATAATGAATGTACAGGCATCTGTAAAGCATGAGGACCTTGCCCCGCATGTTATGAGAGCTTGATGAACAGTAAGTATCAGTATAAAAAACCCAGGAGGAGTGTGGTGCCTTCAGTTCTTCAAAAAAAAAAAAACTGTGTGAGGTGTTAACTTCTAAATTGACATGTCCTTGTACATTGCCTTTTGTACTACTAATGAAAAGACATGCCTTTTTTCAAATGCCAAAGTCCCACAAAGGAAATAACTGAAAGTTACATTCTTATACTGCCTCTACACCCCTTCCCCCCAAAAGAGAGAACAGCTTTTCATTTGTAACCACTGGCCATCTTAATCCAAGCAGAATTCTCATCATATTATAGACTGATGTTGTCTGAACATAGCCTATTACAAATCAATACCACAGAGCATCTTATCTAGTTGTCCCAAATTTCAAAGGGTTAGATTATCCTACTGTGTATTTTTTTCCACTTCAAAGCTTACAAGAAGCTGACAAGAGAAACTGGCCCATACATTTCAACTGATTTCTGTAAGAAACAGCAGGTTCACTTGATGAATATAAAAATGAGACTCAGATCTCCTAAGGCCCAGGATTTCCATGTTAGTTGACCTGTCAGAAAATATATACCTGAATAAATGTTTTTAAATGTTCTTCACAAGACCCATAAGTACACCAAATTAGGTGATATAAAAGGCCAAAAAAATTAAATAAGCATGAGGAAAAACATCAATGTTTTATGTTATATACATTTAAATGCAGTTTGCTGTCTCTTTTGTCTTGCATCTGCTTTGAGTCTTCTGTTTTGTTTCAAATATAAAGCATTTTGACTCTTACCACTTCATTGTATTTGACAGAAGGCCATCAACAAGTCAAAAGTCTGTATTAGGATAATTTAGTTTCCGTTATAATACAATGCATTTCTTTGCCTTAAAGATGCTTGGTTTATGGTCTCAGAATTAAGTATATGCCTTTGAAGTAACATTGGATTGGCCAAATTACTGGAAAGGCTTGGTTTCCCAAACACTCACAGAATAGAGGTTCCTTTGCCTACGCAATCAATGTTAATATGTTCTGGGCACTGTGGTTGACACATTTTCTGTGTTCACAGTAGAAAGAGGCACTCTGATAGGCAAGAGTGGTAGATAAGCCCCAGAGTTGAAGGAAAAGTGAAGTGTTAAATGTTTAGGGGTGAAGAAGATTGAATGTTCTAAGCAAAGCTGTGGATGTGGATATGAACTGGATATGGTTGGAAGGGGAAGACAGGTAGCCTGCTTTGAGTTATTGAGCAGACACCTGTATGCCTTTGGACCTCCCGAGTTCATCCACACCTGTGAGAGACAGGTTCTTACAACTTCCTACTTCAAGTTCCTGTTCTCTGTGCTTCTATGTCTAAGAGGAGGAAGAGTGTCAGGTGCCAGGTTCAACTTAAAAATGTATGTGTGTGGGGGGCGGGGGCGGGCGGGGGGTTAATACCTCCAGAGTAAACTTCAACCCATGGGAGACGGGAATTGGGAAATAAATATCTACCACCCCCCATCTGCACCCCACCCCATCCTCTGATGTGGTGATTTTGAGTATGTTCCTCTTGCTTTTCCAGGACATTCCAGTGGAATTGAGCTTCAGGTGCCCACAGCCATAACCCACTCATTAAATCAGATTTTATTGACCTGTCTCCCTTCTCTTCTTTGTGCTTCATAAATCACTTGCACCCAAGTCCTTGACTTGGGGTCTGTTTGGGGGGAAAACTGAAACTAAGTTCGATGGGATAAGAGTAATGTTCCAAGATCTGGTTCCTGCAGGCATTTCCAGGAAAAGCTTCTGCTGCTTAGCATCATCAGTATTTCCGCCATAACCACCCTCTTGTAGTTCCACAAATGTTCATACTTGCTAATACTACAGACTCTTTGCTTATGCTCTGCCCATTGGGAGAAAAAGGCCCCATGCCTCCCCCACTGCAGTCTGCCTATAGAAGTACTATTTATCCCTGAAGATTCAGGCCAGGCATGACCTCCTCTGTGAGAACCCTCCTCTACCCCACTTTGCCAATCCCTTGCAGAGTTGGGTGTGCCTTCTCCACACGGCCATGCCTCTGTCATAGCATTTATCAGATGATTTGGAAACAGCTGGTCAACCTGTTTGTCTATGACTTGTGAACTCCATAAGGGCAGGCTGGGACTTCTTCCTAGAACCTAAATAAATGGATCTGATAAATAAACAAATGCTCAACACATGCATCTTTGGAATAACAGCGTTCTAGGGGTGGCACCCCCTGTGATTCCTAGTTTTCTAGTTTCCTACCTAGTGATAATCTGGGCAGCTGGATTTCAGAGGCCTTTGTTTGCTTTTATTCTCAACTTTAACTTCTCAGGAGTGGGAAGTACAGAATTTGGTTAATCTCTTAACATGGGAGAAATCTACTAATTGACTGAGGCCCAGAATAATACTTTGATCCCTCCACTCTATGGCAGAAATGCAGGAAAAGCCAGTGTGTATATGCTCACCCCCATTAATCGTAGATCTTCTGGGAACTGTATTTTCTTTTTACAACATATTTTTTCATGATAGCCTCATTCTCAAAATTTCCAGCTGCTTTAATCTGCATTTTAATGCTATTCACTTCTTTTTCTCATCTCATCAGTTTAATTCTTACAGATTTTTCCTCATCTTTCCTATCTCCAGAGTCAGAGCTTTTGTTTGATGTAAGTTCCTTGAACTTATTCCCACTTGCTGCCTAGGTAAACTAAAAATTCCACCAAAGGATACAGCCTTACATGATAAATTCTAAAACCCATCCTATAACCTTTGGCTGGCTTAAATGAGTTCTATTCCCTTGGTTTTGCTGGCCTATCCTGGTTTACCACCTTTACTTTGGAATCTTTCTTTTGCTTTCCCTTCCCCTTTTCTCTCTGCCCTCTATGTAGGAGCCAGGTGTCCTGTCCTTAATCTCTTCTCTCTGCACCCTTTCAGTGCTTTCACTACCCAGGCTCACCTGGTGACTCTCTTTATCCCTGGCCCTGCATTTTCTGACCGAGTTTGCGTTCTACCATTCAGGCTTCCTGTTTAGTGTCTATACTTTGTGTTCTATGGATGACTCAAACTTATCTTCAAAATTAAATTCATCTTTTTTTTCCTTCTAGTTTCTACTTTCTCTAGGATTCTTGATCACAACCATCTTACTCATCTCTGACTCTTTACCCTCTGTTTCCCCTCAAAATCAAACAGACACAAAGTCATAAAGATTTTACCTCTAAAAGATCTACTATATCATATGCTTTATCCTAACTACCACTGACATCTTTAAAGTCCCTGCTTAACTTCATTTGGTACCACCGCTGTAGTTTTCTCACTGGTCTTTCCACTTAAAACGTTTCAGTTCACTCTGCCGTGTCACTGGGTGGATTTGTTAATGTCAGCATTCAGCAGTATATGTCAAGGAAACCTTTGACGGAAGTCTAGAAACCTGAACACTAACCAACTGGGTAATAATCGATTTTACCCTCAGGACTTCCCTGTACCCTCTTTAAAATGTGAAAAATTGACTGTAATTTCTAGTTTTCTATTCATGTGTACAGTTTTATAAATAACTTTATTGAGATATTATTTACATACTGCATAAAACTTACCAGTTTAAAGTATACAAATCAACGTTTTAGTATATTCACCAAAATGTGAAATCATCATCATGTAATTTTAGAACATTTTTATCACTTTTAAAAGTGACCCTTTGGTTGTTACTCTGTATTTTCCTCCAGTCTAACCACTAACTTAGTTTCTGTCTCTATAGATTTGCCTGTTTGGGGCATTTCATATAAATGAGATCAATAAGATGTAGCTCCTTTCATGTTACATGATGTTTTCAATGTTAGCCATGCTGTAGCACACATCAGTACTTCATTTTCATTGCTGAATAACATTCCATTTGTGGATATACCACATTTTTCCGTTCACCAGCTGATGGACATTTGTAGTTCCACTTATTGGCTATTATGAATAATGCTGCTATGTTAGCTCTAGAGTTTTACTGGTAGATGTTATTTTTATCATCACACCAAGAAAGCAGTAGAGCAATATTCCTTTTTTCATTATTCTTTACAGATCAACTATAAAACTATCTTCATATGTGGATTGGGGATTCTCAAAGAAAAAGTCTACTGACAAAAGTCTAAGGAAGTATCTCACCACCACCACCCTCAAAAAAACACACACCAAAACTTGAGAAAGTTTCTGTTACTGCTTTCGACTGTGTAGCCATGTCTATTAAAAGCCACTTGTAAATCGCTAACTTCAGCTCTGGCATGCCATAGATTAGGCATATTTGTTTTCCAGGGAAGATTATAAATAGAGGGGGGAGGGAGGAGCGAAACAGAATGTATTTTGCAAATGAGCCCAGATGGAAAACTAACAGATGGCCATACACTGTATTTTGTGTGTTCAGACCTACATTTAAATTAAAAATTTTCATAATTATGATTAACGTCTGTAGCAACACTAGTTTTCCTGTGGTGGCATCATATATCATGTATCAGAGGTATTGAGTAGAATATTTTCATGAAAAGGTTTCAGACTTTATACAAATGTTGGTACTTGCCTGCCCTACACTTAAGAAGGAAACAAAACAAAACCTCACTCAGCAGTGATGGAGAGTGCTGAGAAAACTTCAGAGCAAGTGGACTTTCTATAATAAGCTGTCTGCTGCCATCTGGCTTTGCCTCCCATGATAAAACTCAAAACCCGTCATTCTGTGCAGAGGGGGAAATAATGGCTCTTATTTGCATGGCTACATTTTTCTTTTTTTCAGATTCTGATGTGCAGAGTTTTCTCTTGGCTCACACGTGTTTGATTTTCATCAGTACAAGCAATATATTTATTTTCTAATGGTAGATGTCTCATCTTGTATGTTATCTAGCTCCCTCTGCTTTTCTTCTTTTCCCCTTTCTCTTTTTCCGGTTTTCTTAACTGTGGGCAGTGTTGAGGAGGATCCATAAAGTGTCTGTCCATCAAGAATAATGACTTTGGAGTCTGCACCACTAGAGTGTAATGTCCAACTTGCTCTTTCTTGGACTTTTGGTCAATGGGGTGGGTTTTGTGCAGTTGGGTTGACCTCCTTGTGCCAATTCAAATTATAAATGAATGGGGATCTCACTGCTCTTCAGAAGCTGTCTAGTCTACTCTCCTCTTGCTCTGGAATGGTGTTCTGCTCCCATTTGGGCGGCTCCTTATCCTGGTCTCCTGCTCATCTGGCATATTCTTCCCCTCATTTTGAATTTTTATTTTCACCAAAACATTCACAACTGTGCCCACCTTGCCTTACCACTCAGCCTCATGTTGGCATTTTGCTTTGAGCAGGATTCTTCCTCCCCCAACTTAATAATTCTTTCTGGGTATAAGAGATATCAGAAACAATTCTACCATTTGACTCCAACACAATACATTTCTTGAGGTGACTCCTCCTAGGGTCCCCACTGGCGAAAAGACGTTGGTATGGAATTCCAGCTGGACAGACTGACTAGTGCACCACTCCAGGGTACCACTGGCCATGGTGGGTCTGCACTTAGTGGGGGGATTTTACTTCACTGATACTGTCCAACTGCTGCATTTTGATCAAGGCAGCCATTTGCATTGACAAATATTCTGACTTTACATAGTGGTAAAACCCAAGGTTGGGAGAAAAATATATTCATATTAGCAGCATCCACTGAGTCTGAACATAGAGTTGAAGAAACTTTGTTTTAGATAATTTCAGCTTTTCAAGAAGTTGTGCGTGTAGGTGGGAGTCAGGGGGCATAAAACCAAGCTCTAGTGTTCCAGTCCTGTAATTCCTGCTCTCTGGTTTTGTATTAGAAAATTTAACCTCTGAATATACTAAAAAGAAGAGTATTTAAAGGAGAAATGAGAGTGTGGACAAAATGAACACTTTAGGATATTTAACTTACAATTCAGAAAAGTTAGGTTAGAGTTTTGACCAAAAAGAAAATCATCCATTTCTTTTCGGGTTCTGAACCTGAAAAGGATGAATGGAAGGGGTAAAACAGCAACAGCCCATTTTATATGTCACACCAGGAGCTATGCTCTATGAATACTGTAAAAATATCATGTGCCTATACATTTGGGAATGAACATATTTGATGCTAAAAAAAGAAGTCTTAGAAGAGCTGCTGAGCACTTAACAACATCACTAATTATTTGTGTAACGTTTGGCAAACAGTCAAAACCATATTTTTTTTCTGGTAAACATATTTTTACACATTTGTCCTTCCTACAAAAATAACCAGTTGTGATGCATATATTTTCACTTGCACATGTTTGCATTACTGAGGCATAAACCAATCCTCCCTTAAAAGGTTTGTTTCAAAGTTATTAGCTAATTCATAAGCCCAGCAAACCTGGAGGCCTGCAAACATATGCTTTGCATTGAAACACCAGCTTGGTAATCAAACGAGGAGCAATCCAATATGAGCTTCCAAGGCAGGTGAATTTGACTGTAAATCATTTTTCTGCACATAGGTTTGTATTTTCTATTCTTAATTACATCTGTGCAAATCTCCATTTGTTTATGGTTGCCTAATACATTGAGTGAGCTATTTGCATTCCCAGAGGCATGTTTCCATGGTGTGCACTTTTCTGAGGGAAAAAACACACACTGGTTTAACCATTAATTCACATAGCAAGTGCAAAAAGAGTTATAGAGGTGGATGCTCTTTAATTCAGCAAATAATTATGGAGCACCTGTGCAAAGTGCTGATAGAATGCACCGGAAATCCATTTCACCCAAACTCATTGAAGCTCAATTTCTTCATCTATAAAATGGGAGTAGTAGAAAAAAAATGTCCATCTAAAGTGCTATATAAATATAGAGTAAGAAGTAGTAGTAAATTGCAATCCAGTCCTTTTTTTGCCAGCACCATTTAATTATATATATTTTTATGAAAGACTTTGAGCATGTGACATGTACAAAAACAGAAGGTAATTTTTTACATTCAAGCTACCTTTTTTTACTTTTGTCAATCTTACCTAAAAGGAATTTATGATAGCCAATGCCAGTCAAAAGTGTGTGTGATATACAGTATAAACTTAGGACATGCTTTTATTTGGGAGGTGCTACTTATCCTATGATAATAGAAAGGAAGCAGGGAACTGGCTAGTTTAAGAAAAAAAGGGGGGGAAAGAAGCCTTCAGAAGACCTTGCTTCTAGGTGACTCAATAGATTTACTTATAAGAAAGAAAGGAATACCAACAGATGACTATCTGGTATTGAAATATGTCTCACTGTAGCCTCCCTGGAACTGTATCCATAAGATGGAAATCTACATGTTCATCCTACCACTCAGTGTCCTTATGAAGAACTAAACCCATAATGTATGTGAGAGCTCTTTATAAATACCAAACAGCAAGGTCTTCATGATTTTCCTCTTAATCTGAGTTCAGGGGATTAGAAACAAGGTGTAGAAGAACCTCAATGGATATTTTTCATCAAAGAAATAGAAATAAATAAGTAAACCAAGAGACATGCTGGGCTCCACCTAACTCTGACATTCCTAATTGTCCACAATGTCATCTCTCCATGGCCATCTGAGTAGTGAGAATTATGTGGAATGGCAAGACTGAAGCTGGATCCAGCCTGTCAGCAACAGAATGAGAAAATAAAAGTCAGTTGTCTGAATCATCTTGAGAAAAATCAACTTCTTGATTCAGACCTCCAGTTCCTCCTCTGTAATATGACAAGGCCAGATCAAATGCTCTCTGAAATCCTTTCTGACTCAGATATTTCCTAAATCAGAGAATAAATGGGTTCTCAATGTATGTCTGAAGGTGAGTGAGCACATCAGTGATATCACAGGGACTTTCTCACTCTCATGAGGAGTGAGTATCAAAAGATTTTCCTAACCAAGGATGCCTGGAGCTGTGCCTTATGGCCTGAGGGTGGCCTTACCAAGTGGCCACTAAAGGCCAGCGAACTTGTTCTTGAAAAGCCATATCTTCTGCAGGCCCAGCTGATAGGCTAGGAACCTGCCACTCATTAGTCCTTTATCAGCCTCACTACTTTCCTTCACATGCTCTGCAAAGGTGTGATTTCCCCAGGTGCCCAGCCACTGCAGTCACAGAGAGTCATATTGCAGTGGCCTATCAGGAGTGTTTCAGGTTAGAAGTGACCACAATGTATGGCCTCAGAAGCCACAGGCAATCGACATTCTGCACTTGAAAATCTCCCTCGAGAAGAACCAGTAAATGCTTCTCTATGCTATTTCCCCTACGCTGTCTCTCATTCATGCATGTCCTGCTCTCTTTTATTTATTTGCATTCACTCGTGCATTAAGTAATTGCTTAATTAATGTCCTTTCTAAAGAGCAAGTTGCTGTTTAAACAGCAGGCAGTTTAGTAATTGCTGATTGGCTGGAGAGCTGTGTCATTTTTGGAAAATCCTCCAGAAGTGACTTTCTCCTGCCAGGGCATAAGATCATAATTAGAAATCAAGAGGAAGATGTGAATCCAAAAACTATTATTTTTAAGAATTAAAAGGTTAAATAATTCACCCAGGGTTCCAATAAGTGACAGGGTAAGAATTCAAGCCCCAGCCTTGCTAACACCAAAGCCTGGATTTTTCCAGGGCCCCCACAACATTGATAGGGGCAAAAGTTATCCAGAAAAGCAGCCACTCACTTAAAGCTTCCTTTCTGCCTGCAGGGTTTCCAGAAGCACCACGTCTTCATGCTTTTTAGTCCTCAAGCTGCTCTTCATGACTGAATCAGTGCAGCAGTAACTGAGTCTTAGTACCTAACCCCCTGGCCTCCTAATTTGTTTGATTGTTAATCCTTACCCAATGGTATTTTTTTCCATTGATTTTTAGAGAAAGTGGAAGAGAGGGGTAAAGACAGAGAGAGTGGAAGAGAGGGGTAAAGACATCGATGTGAGAGAGACACATCTATTGGTTGCCTCCCACACATGCCCTGATTGGGACTGGGGATTGAGCCTGCAACCAAGGTGCATGCCCTTGACCAGAATCAAACCCTCAGCCCTTCAGGGCCAATGCTCTAACCACTGAGCAACTGGCTGGGGCTGGCCTTCTCATCTTTATGTGCCTGCATTTTGACAGTTATCCTGTTACATGGCTCTGGCTAGACATTTTTCTACTTTTTACATTCTGATAGGTTGATTTCCTGGGAAATCATTATAAAGAGGCTTCATCACAATATAGTGAGTTTGGTGCACTTAGCGCCTAGAGGGTTTTAGCATTGGAGGTACATATCCCAAGAGCTTTCCTCTCTATTGTCTGACGGACTTATTTCTTGGGTGGTTTTGGCAGTGGCAGCAGAAAATCCTTCCATTAGAATAAACAGAGCTAGAGATGCTCGTCGGTAGTCTTGTGCATAATCAGAGCTGTGGGTTGTGCAGAGAAACTTCTATTTCTTGAAAAATGGATGTCCAGGTGTCTAACTCACTATAACAGGTTCTATGTGGCAGGGCTTTTAACTGATTTCAGGCATGTTTTGGGTTGGCCTGTTCCATTTCATTTTGCCAGAGGTTGCTCTACAGCAGTGGTTCTCAACCTTCCTAATGCCGCGACCCTTTAATACAATTCTTCATGTTGTGGTGACCCCCAACCATAAAATTATTTTCATTGCTACTTCATAACTGTAATTTTGCTACTGTTATGAATCATAATGTAAATATCTGATATGCAGGATGCATTTTTGTTGTTACAAATTGAACATAAAGCATAGTGATTAATCACAAAAACAATATGTAATTATATATGTGTTTTCCAATGGTCTTATACGACCCCTGTGAAAGGGTCATTCAACCCCCAAGGGGTCGCTACCCACAGGTTGAGAACCACTGCTCTAGAGAGAAAATATAACACAAGTATGTGAGAACTATGTCATCTCTTTATATTCTAGGAACTAACTGATTTAATTCAGCTCTCATGTGCTGGGCTTATGAAAAATTTAACTTCAGTGAGGGTCATGTCAAGGTTTTGGAGGCACCTGTATTGCCAAAGTTTTGCAGAAGAGATGTGGGATGTCCTTGATTATTATGTCCTTGTTTTGCCCTGTTGAACCATACCAACCCTTCAGTACAAAAGCTCTCTGTAGTTTCCTGGCCATGCTTGCACATAGGCCTCTTGGATAAGCATCCCATCTGCTGCATTCTGTGCTGGGCTTTGCTACCCAGGGACTTGTTATCTCCATGTTAGTTCTGCAAAGAGCAGGATTGTGATGTTTCCTCTTAACTGTCAATTTGACTGGGCCACAGGGTGTTCAGGCATTTGTTCAGATATTATTCTGGGTGTGTAAGGGTGTTTCTGCATGAGATTATCATTTGAATTGGCAGACTAAGCTAAGCAGATTGCCCTCCCTAATGTGGTAACCCTATCTAATCAGTTGAAGACCAGAAGAGAATGAGAAGGCTGACCCTCTTAACTGCTTTCAAGCTGGGACATTGGGTTTTTACCTGCCTTTGGACTTGTCCTGAAACATCAGCTCTTCCTGGGTCTCTGGCTTTTGACTGAAGATCTTGGGAGTTGTCAGCCTCCATGATTGCATGAGCCAGTTCCTTATAATAAATATATCTATATGTCTATCCATCCATCCTGTTGATTCTGTTTCTCTGGAAAACCCTAATACATGAGTATAGTTCTTCTCTGCTGTTAGAATTCATAAATTTGTCTCTCTCCTTATTTGCCTCTTTTGTTGGTGCTTTCTTGTCTCTTCCAGCTTCTGGCGGATGCCAGCAACCTTCGGTGTTCCTTGGCTTGCAGCTGCATTACTCTAATTTCTACCTTTGTCTTCCACATGGCTGTCTTTCCTCTCTGTGTGTCTCTTTGTCTCTAAGTTCTCTTCTTATAAGGACACAACTATTTGGATTAAGGACCACCTGAATCCAGTATTATTCATGTTAATTAATTACATCTGCAAAGACTCTTATAGACTACTCCTATTTCCTGTAAGAATTATCCCTTATACATGTGTGTGTGCACAAACACACACACAACCTTCCTTTGAGGTAATGTTCACAGAGCCAGCTGTGATACTTGCTTGAGCATAGAGTAGGATGAGTGTAAAATAAGGAGAGATTATAGATGGTAATGTCTCAACATTTTTCTGACTCATTTGTAAGAAGTATCTACTATTAGGAAGCATTGCACACTATAACGTTTATTTTGACTAGCTCAGAAATGACTCCTGACATAGCTAGGTCCCCTAGAGTGAAAAGCCGTTTTAAAGTCTCCCTGTGATCCTAGAGGCATATGCCCAGGTTCTATAGCAATGTGAGGATAGTATGAAAAGTTGCCTCATCAGCTACATGATCAGCCTTACTTTGGCTACAATTGATTGCTCTAGTGCCTCCTACAGTCTCCCATTCAATCAATATCATAATAGGGTTAGTTTAACTAACCAGAAATACTAGGTGAGAAAAATCAACATTCCACAGTAAGTGCCAAGTTCTTTGCCACGAGTTAAGGCTTTTTGGAGGCTCTGCTCAACCTGTCCAGTTCACTTCTATTTTCTATTAAAAATTCATGGTCTCTGTTCACAAGTGGAGAAATGAAGTTTATTTGTTTTTGTTTTTGTTTCTTTTCAAAAGATTTCTGTAGGTGGAAGGTCATACTTGCAAGATGAGCTCACCTCTGGTGTAGTTCTGTATGTGAGAGAACCACTGCTCATCTCCAAACTACTTTTCCCAGCATCCTTTTGGGGTCAAGCCCTCATTAAAATACAAATATAAATGTAAACCAAATAATTCAATCTTGAGCAGCCTGAAAATATAAATAATATCACTTTAACAATAGCACTCCAAATTCCAGTGTTATTCTTATCTACTAGCTCATATAGGACTGCTTTTCAAAGAATCCTATCTCCCAAGTATTTCTAGAATCCATGTAAGAGTGATCAGACCTGCAAATACCCCTTATGCCCCACTTCATATTCTCTAGACATTTTGGTCCAGTCATTACTGTAAGAACCACCTTTGCAGGTATAACCTAAGAGCATGTAGCCTTGGCTGCACCAGGATTACCTTTTTTCCTGTCGTATATTTCTCTGGTTCTCAGCAGACTACCCAAGGGAAGACACTCTCATTGTAAAACTTGGGCCAAGGGGAATGAAAGTCATGCCCTCCTTCTTCCATGATCCCTAAAATGCGTAATTCTGAGGAGAATTTTACATGACTTTTCAGAAATTCCCAGTAGAATGAAGCCTCAATGACCAATTGGTGATCAGCTCAGTAAAACATTTTTGTATGGGCTTTTCCTCCTTCCCTACTCTATTTTTCTAGTCCCTCACTCCTGTTCCTTGGGATTACTTTCTAGAATAAACTGACTACACATGAGCCCTTGATTTTAGCTCTACTTTCTGGGGGTACCCAAGCAGTGACACAAATGTTAAAGACATTGCATCTTTGCTGCAAATACAGAGTAACATCTGCCATATTCTTTCCCTTTAGCTCTGCTCCAGCTAGTTAAACTATGCTAACCTTCCTAGTAATCTCCTCATTACTTGGTACTCTACATAAGGTTGATGATGTGTTAAGGGTACCTCGTTGAATTGCTTCAAACCAGTAGAACTTAGTTCTGTAGAGAACTGAGGAGAATGATCCATTTCTCAATTCTGAGGTGCACTTTGTGACCTGGGTTCTAAAGCAGAACAATTTGGACAAGAATGTTAAAAAGTCTTTTTTTTAAAATATATTTTATTGATTTTTTTACAGAGAGGAAGAGAGAGGGATAGAGAGTTAGAAACATCGATGAGAGAGAAACATCAATCAGCTGCCTCCTGCACACCTCCTACTGGGGATGTGCCCGCAACCAAGGTACATGCCCTTGACCGGAATCGAACCTGGGACCCTTCAGTCCGCAGGCCGACGTTCTATCCACTGAGCCAAACAGGTTAGGGCTTAAAAAGGCTTTGATGAAAGAAGCTTCTTCATCATTTGATGTAATTGCTCTTTAAACATGGAAAGCAGCTGAGACCCAGAGGGCAAGCAGAGAAGGGCAAGCAGAGAAGGGCTATGTGATGCTGGAGTCTTCTGTGTTTTCTTTATTCTATCATCATCCTCCCTCTTACAAAAACAAATGAACCACTTTGCTCACTTTTCCTTTAGTCAAAGCAAAATTGTGCATGCTACCAATTCATACAAAGAACTGTATGTTGGGTAAGGAGGGTGTGGGGGAGAAGGAACATTAGTGATTCCATCCTGAATCAGCCAACTTCTGACTCAGTGTATAGTACTTGAATAAAGTTTTACTTTCTATGTTTATCAAAATTTTATTTATGTACAGTATAAAATTCCATTCCATTTCAGAGAGGAAGGGAGAGGAAAAGAGAGATAGAAACATCAGTGATGAGAGAGAATCATTGATTGGCTTCCTCCTGCAGACCCCCTACTGGGGATTGAGCCCACAACCTGGTCATGTACCCTTGACTGGAATCGAACCTGGGACCCTTCAGTCCACAGGCCAATGCTCTATCCACTGAGCCAAACTGGCTAGGGCTCCATTCTTTTTTCTTTAAGTTTGTTACCAAAAGTAGCAGTTTCAACCCCTCAAATGGGCCTTCCCTAAAGGCAAACTTCAAATTTTCAACTTGTTTTGCTGATCCTTTCACAGTTTACCTCCGTATGTCTAAAAAAATATGTTTGTTTCAATAATTGTTGATTTTTAAAAGATAGTTTCCTATCTTAGAAGGAAAGCATGGGTGGGTGGGTGGGAGGAGATCAACCAAAGAACTTTATGCATATATGCATATCCTATGGACACAGACAATAGGTGGTGAAGGCCTGGGGGCAGGGAGTAGGGGCAGGCTAGAAGGGGTCAACGAGGGAATAAGAGGGACATATGTAACACTTTCAACAATGAAGATTTTTTAAAATAAAATATAGTTTTCCTTCTTTCTGACTTAGGAATATGAAGACATAGTTTTCATTTTAACTTTAGCTCTATCACACTTACACTCTTCTTCTTCCACTATCCTCTGAATGGAGAAAGTTTTATCACAATTTATTAGAGTGACATTTAGTGTTTACTATGACTGTACAAATGTATTCACATCTAAGAAACTATAATAGGTTCTTTTTTCTTTGTGTGGAGTTAATAATTTTTCCCCTTTATCATTTGTATAGTTTTGAATACATTTATCACCATTTAAAGCCCAAACTTTCTTCCAACTGTCTAAATATGCTCTCAACCAGTTGCACACCACACATTCTATCAGTTTCGTTTTCTTGGAAAATTATCTCCTGGAGCCTTCTGACATGCTCCAGCTAGATTAGCTGCCTAGTAACTACTTAAAAGCTCTTCAACTTTGATCTCCTTTCACTATCATCAGAGTACTCTCTCCACCTTTCTCCTGTGTGCACTATTCTGTTTCCTGTACCCTGTGCTTCTCACTACTTGATGTATTCTCTTATTTTGGTAGAGCCCTTCTTCTAGGAGCTTATTGATAAATCCTGCATAGTACATAAATTACTTAAGGCTCTGCATATCTGAAAGTATTGTTTATTCTATCCTGCAACTTGATTAATGTTCAACTGGGTATATAATTCTGTGTTGGAAATAATTTTTCTTTAGAATTTTCAAGGCATTTTCTATTTTCTTCTACTTTTCTCTACTATTCTTGAGAAATTCAAAACTATATTGATTACTAATTATGTATGTGGGACCTAATTTGTTTTCTTACCTGGAATATTTTCGGACCTGTACTTTACCTTCAGTGTTTTTAAATTTCACTATTACTTTGTTATGGGTCTATTTTTATTCATTAAGCTGGGTTGTCTATGAACACCTTTAAGCTGAAAGTTGATGTTCTAATTCTGGAAATTTTTCAGAAATAGAACCTTTGGTGATACCCTTTCCTCTGTCTTTTCTATTCTCTCATCTGGAGCTGGAACTTATAAACTTCCTATATTGGTGCTCTAATATTTTTATACGTTCTCTACTGTGTGTTTCTTTTTTTATCATCTTTTCAGGCTTTCTATTAAGGTATTTTTTATTTCTGCTATAATTTTTTATTACTAAAACTAGTTTTGTTCTTTGAATTTTTTTTACAACATGCTGTTCTCTTTTTGTGGTTATAGTATATTTTTATCTCTGAGGTTATTAAGGAAAGGGATATTTAAGTTTTCTTATTTCAGTGTGTATTTCAAATTGCCTTTTGTATTTGTTTAGTTGGTGTCTACCTTTCATGTTAGAGGCTTTCCTCTGAATTTTTGTGATCTTTATCTCCTTATATTAAAACAAGAGACTAAAAACTCACTGAGATTGCATGTACTCAAAACTATACAAATGATAAAGGAGAGATTGCAGAAGTTTAGGTGGAGTTTGTGGACTGTGAGTTTCACCAAAGGTGACCTGACTGGACCCACTGTATTGGGGAATCCTTAATGTTGACATTATTTCTCTTGGATCCTTTTTATATTCTCCAGAGAAAGCACTTTCAGTATCCTGCCTACACAATAAAAGCCTTGATGGAAGAATTCTGGAATCCAGGTAGGGAAGATGGTTGGCACTCTCAGCATCTAGTATGTATATGTTCAGTTAATTTAGTATTTTCAGCATGACAATAGTAGTGTTGTGGTTGTGGAAAATCAAACCTTAACACATTGTTTATGGGAGTGTAATTGCCCCAAAATAGAAGCAGCTAAGATGTCCTTTAATAGGATGTACCGAGTGTGGTACATCCACTCAGTGGAATATGTTAATCAATAAAAAACAAATAATCTATCAAGCCTTCTCCACCCCCGACCCCCCCCCCAAAAAAACAAACAAACAGGATAAACCTAAAATGCACATTGCTGATTGCAAGAATTCAGTCTTAAAGGGCTATGTATTCGATGATTGCAATTATATGACAATGTGTAAATGATATAATTATAAAGACAGCAAAAAGATTAGTGTTTGCCAGGGGTTTGTGGAAAAAGAGGGGAGGATTGAGTAGGTGAAGCACAGGAGAATTTCAGGTTAGTAAATCTATTCTGTATTTTACTGTAATGGCAGACACCTGACATTATACATTTGTCAAAACCCATAGAACTTTACAGCACCAAGTAAACTTTAATCTGTGAAACCTTTAAAAAATCATTTAGGATGTCAGGGATTTTAGGAAGGAATGCAGACTATGACAAGGTAATCTAACAAATGTATGAACCAACCTCACTGAAGGAAGTGGGAGGGAGCTGCTGACCTAAGTAACTTTGGAAATGAGTGGTGTCTGTAAGACTGAAAGCAAAAGAAACTATTTAAGCACTGCATTCTACTTGATAAAGTTGTTTCCCATGAGGAAGTGGCTTAACAATTCTGATACTGCGACACATATGCTGTATTTTATTTTTTATATGTATCTTTATTGTTGAAAATATTACAGATTTCCTCTTTTTAAAATAAAGTAATATGATGAAAGAAGCTGATAGTGCGAGCCAGTTTTATCAGTGTTAGAGTGGGAATCTACAGTTAAGCAAGGGAGAAGGCTAGCATGTTCCAACTATTAAGAGATTTGAGTTGGAGAAATCAGTATGCACTCATATTTAACTTAATATTGATACAGATGGTTACATGTGAAAAGACTTATACTAGTAGATGTGTGTTTATACATGGCTTAGTATATACACATATAGTCCTTTCTCTGTCAGTTAAGAGACCTTAGAAGCAATAGTGTCCTAGCAACAAGTATACCTAGAACCCCTATCTTTGTTTCTAATACCATTCTCCAATAAAAGGAATCAGAGCTCCTTATAGAAATTGCTCATGATGGGACTAGAGTAGGAAATATATAAGATGAACCTAGAATACCTTATAGTGATAGAAAGTAAGGAAGTGCTGGGAAAAAAAGAAAAAGAAAAAGAAAAAGAAAGAAAGAATAAAAAATAAGAAAAGTCTGAGAAACTGTTATAGCCAAAAGGAGCCTCAGGAGACATGACAAGTAAATGTGATGTGGTAAATCTGGATGGGATTCTGAACTAGAAAAACACATTAGGTAAAAAGCAAGGAAATCGGATAAACTAGTGATTTTCAACCGGTGTGCCACAAGAATTTTTAAAACATGCAGAACCTGACTAGTCAGGAGCACTGACATTTTTTCCCTTAGGTTGTCAAAAAAAAAAAAAAAAAAGACAAAAACCAACACAACAATAGCCTACCAGTGGAAATGCCCTGTCTTGAATCATAAATACATAAAATTGCATCTTATTGGTCACATTGCATAATAAGTTGGTGCCTGATTGGTTCATTTGTGGTACAGAAATCCTTATATACAAGTATAGGCACATGATTTTTAAAAGTCACTTTGAAGCCAAAAGGGTAAGTGTAATTACTATTTTCTTTTTGTAAATCAGTTCAAATTGTACCTATTTTTTGTCAGACCAGCAAAAAATACAACATTTTTTTTGGTGTGCTGCAGAATATATTACTTTATGTGTGCCATGGGATGAAAAGGGTTAAAAATCACTGTAGGTTATCATGTCAAGTGGGTCTACAAATGGTTTGTTAGACTCAAAGAAAAATATCAATTTTATCCACAAATTTTTCACAGATTTATACCATAAGATTAATCATAATTTTTTCCATAACATTCTATTGTGCTTTTAGATTTCATACTTTCTCACCAGATGGCATTCATCTTGGCCAGAGTAATATGTTTCCTGTCCAGTTTGTTAAATAAGCTTTATTAAAATAGGATTTATATAAAATAAAATTTACTAATTTTAAATCTGAACTTCGATTTGTTCTGACAAATGTATGCAGTTGTGTAACTACCAGTACTGTAAACATGTAGAACATTTGCATCACCCCAGATAATTCCTTTATACTCCCTTGCAGTCAATTCCCTTCCTCCTCACCTTCCCAGGCTCTGACAACTACTGGTTGATTAGTAATATGGCTTTGCCTTTTCTAGAATTTCATATCAATTGAGTCATATCATCTTTTGGCCCTGGCTTTTTTAACTTAACATAATTATTTTGTGATTCATCCATAATTATATGCATCAATAATTTGTTCCTTTTCATCACTGACTGGTGAAGTTTCTGTTAAAATACACTGCCTGTGTTTTAATTGGTTGTTACTCTTCTTTTTATTGAGTATTAAGTGTTCTTTATATAGTGTGGATACAATTTTATGATCAGATTTATACACTGCATATATTTCCTCCCAGTATGTGGCTTGCCTTTTAATTTTCTTAACAGTGTGTTTTAAATAATAAAAGTTTTTCATGCTCAAAGTCACTAATCATCCCAGAGATGCAAATGAAAGCAATGAGATACCATCTCACACCTGTCAGAATGACTATCATCAGTAAATCAACAAACTACAAGTGCTGGTGAAGATGTGGAGGAAAAGCAACCCTCCTGCACTGCTGGTGGGATTGCAGACTGGTGCAGCCACTGTGGAGAACAGTATGGAGTTTCCTCCAAAAGTTAAAAATGGAACTCCCATTTGACCCAGTAATCCCACTTCTGGGACTATATTCCAAGAAACTGGAAACACCAATCAGAAAGGATATATGCACCTTTATGTTCATTGTGGCACCATTTACAATAGCTAAGATTTGGAAACAGCCTAAGTGCCCATTAGCAGATGAGTGGATTAAAAAACTGTGGTACATCTACACAATAGAATACTACGCAGCTATAAAAAAGGAACTTTTACCATATGCAACAGCACAGATGAAACTGGAAAGCATTATGCTAAGCAAAATAAGCCAGTCGGAGAAAGATAAATATAACATGATTTCACTCATATGTGGGATATAATGATCAACATAATTTGATGAATAAGAATAGATCCAGAGACAAATGGCAGGGGACGGGGGCCTGTTGGAGAGCAACCAAAGGACTTGTATGCATGCATATTAGTATAATTAGTAATAGACACAGACACAGGGGCAGTGAGGACTTGCCTGGGGTGGAAATGGCTGGGGGGGGGGGCGCGTCAATACATGAAAAATGAGACATATGTAAATAAATAGACATTAAATAAATAAATAAATAAATAAATAAATAAATAAAAGTTTTTAATATTTTTTAAGTACAATTTATAATTTTTTATTATGAAGTGCAATTGATAATTTAAATTTCTTGTTTTATGCCCTACTTAAGGATTCTCTCTTCAACCTATAGTCTCAAAAATTTTCCTGTTTTTATCTAGACGTTTTACAATTGTATCACTTACAGTTAGGCCTGTTATTTCAAGTTAATGTTTGCTGGGCCACAGGGTGGTCACAACTTTCTGTGGCCTGGGTTGTGAGGACTGCTTTCCAGCTTGTAGTTTGTCTTTCTAGTTTTGTCCTGGGCGCAGGAAGAGCCAGCCTTTACATGAATGGCTACTGGCCCCGGGGTCACACTTAGCCCAGCAGCCTCTACCTCAAGATTATGCACACACTTACTAACGGGGCTTCTTTTTCACATCTGATCTCTAACCCATCTGGCATTTCCCTTTCAAATAACAAAAGTGCTATTTCAGATAAACACAAACAAAAATATGTGAACAGACACAAAAAGGCACCTATTATAAGAGTCCATGTGTAGGGAACGTCAGAACAGGTAACAGAGCAGAGACAGAACACAGACCAGGGGTCTCCAGGGGCAGGAGGAGTGGGGATTGAGTACTGTTGGTGCAGGGTTTCTTTTGGGGGATGGAACAGCCTCCAACTAGACGGTGGTGATGCTTGCCCAGCATCGTGACTGTACTTCAGGCTCAGGAATGGCACCATTTTAAATACAAACAATAATTTTATTTATTTATGAAACTGAATCACCCCAGGGAGAAACAAAGCATAAAAGAAGAAAGAAGAATAGAGAGAGGAAAAAAGACCCCAAAATACCCCAAATAGTAAAAACTAAAAGATAAACAATTGAATAACCCCATGAAGAAAAATAAAACATAAAAAGGAAGCAAAATAGAAGGAAAAGGTCAACGAGAGGGGGTAGCACAAGTGTTGCTGAGGGGACACGGCGGGGAGCAGTCTCAGCCGGCGGCTCTGGGGCTGGCCCTGCTAGGTTTTCAGGAGGCAGCTCCTCCCCTGAGGCAGGACCCAGGGAGGGCTCCTCATCCAGGGGTGATTGGGCCTCAGTCATGTCTGCAGGTGCCTCCCAGGCCGGCCCCGGCTCTGCTGCCACCAGAGAGGCTGCTGGAGGTGGCAGGACCTCTGGAGGTGCCCACGCCTCCAGCTCTTCATCCGACTCCTCATCCGACTGCTCTGTATAGACTTCAGGAGCCTCCTCTGCCTCCGGTGCTGGTGCTGGGGTTGTGAGAGGAGAAAAGATCACCCACATGCCTGCTGCGTTTCCTTGTGCGCCCTTCACCCGCACACAACGCCCCCTCCTCTCCTGCCCGCCAGAATAGAACACAAGCCAGAGAACCTTCTGAAAAGCCACAGTCCAGGACCCACCACAGGATGTCCTCCTGCTGACAGTCCAGCAGGTGGGTGGTCTGAGGTCGAGCTTTGCCCCTGGCCAGTCTCTGGGGGTGCTCCCTGTGTGCCTGCCCTGGCTTAGGCCCTCCCTATAAGCTCACATGCACCTCGACCCGCCCGTCCCCCAATTCTATTCCCATCTTCTCACCCTTGGGCTCTGCCTCCCTTGGCTCCAGGTACTCTGGCCAGGTGTGATTAACATGGGCCTTGTGGTGCACGTAGGCACATGCTGGGAACCTCCTGGGGAGCCTGGGCGACTCCAGGAGGGGGCTGAAAAGTGGATCCAGGAAGGAGCTGAGAATTGCGTTCTGCCTTTGATTCCAGGTTGCAGGTCTGCAGAACCTGGTCGACCTCTGGGCAGGAGTCCATCTCCGGGCACTAAAGGGCCCTGGTTGTCCAGAACCACAGCTGGCCGTATGCACTGCGGGCCTGCTCTGGCCTTTAGTATGGCCCAGCTGCCCCTCAGTGGTGATGGCGGGGCCGGGGTCTTCATCGACCACCTGCTGATCCTCTATGACCCAAGTTGAGTTCTGCAATGACAGTGACAGGCAACAGGTCCAGAGGCCTCAAGCCCTGCCGGGGCCCTAGTCGCTGCTGCTTCTGCCCACTGGACCTTCTGCTCCCGGATCAGGCCCAGCCCTGTGTCTGCACAGACCTCCACCCAGGGGAAATGAGTCACCTCCAGGGCTCGGGATAGACCTCGGGCAGAGGGCGCCACCACACTCCACACCCACCCAGCCAGCCTTGACCCGGGGTGTGAACATGACTGGTCCACCAGGCTTCTGACCCCTCCCCAGCCTGTTCCTGCTCAGGGAAGCCCCTTTCTATGTGAACCCCCCTTACACATACACACACACACACGGAGGGGACATCGGGCTGCTCAGGTGGGGTCAGAGTGGTGGCCCGGCCCGCACACAACCACCCTGGGCCTCCCTGTGTTACCTCTGGCTCCAACCGTGTCGAGGGCGACAGGGGTCTGCGCAGAGTCCTGAACCAGCGGCGACTGCTGAGGAACCTACTCTCATCGCTGCCTCTCTTGTGGCCTCGGCCTTGGGACACGGGGAGACAACAGGAAAACATGGTGTCCTCTCCAGTGTCTCTGTCCGAGTGAGCCGGGAAGGGGCAGTTATAGAATGGGGCTGCCTGGTTACCAGGTTCTGTTGGGCCCCATCGTCAGGAAGTGAGGTCACGGCTCATGTCTGAGGAGATGCTCGGGGTGGGGGACCCAGGGGTGACCTCACTTCCTGACGATGGAGCCCAACAGAACCTGGTAACCAGGCAGCCCCATTCTATAACTGCCCCTTCCCGGCTCACTCGGACAGAGACACTGGATGGGACACCATGTTTTCCTGTTGTCTCCCCGTGTCCCGAGGCCGAGGCCACAAGAGAGGCAGCGATGAGAGTAGGTTCCTCAGCAGTCGCCGCTGGTTCAGGACTCTGCGCAGACCCCTGTCGCCCTCGACACGGTTGGAGCCAGAGGTAACACAGGGAGGCCCAGGGTGGTTGTGTGCGGGCCGGGCCACCACTCTGACCCCACCTGAGCAGCCCGATGTCCCCTCCGTGTGTGTGTGTGTAAGTGTAAGGGGGGTTCACATAGAAAGGGGCTTCCCTGAGCAGGAACAGGCTGGGGAGGGGTCAGAAGCCTGGTGGACCAGTCATGTTCACACCCCGGGTCAAGGCTGGCTGGGTGGGTGTGGAGTGTGGTGGCGCCCTCTGCCCGAGGTCTATCCCGAGCCCTGGAGGTGACTCTCATTTCCCCTGGGTGGAGGTCTGTGCAGACACAGGGCTGGGCCTGATCCGGGAGCAGAAGGTCCAGTGGGCAGAAGCAGCAGCGACTAGGGCCCCGGCAGGGCTTGAGGCCTCTGGACCGGTTGCCTGTCACTGTCATTGCAGAACTCAACTCGGGTCATAGAGGAACAGCAGGTGGTCGATGAAGACCCCGGCCCCGCCTTCACCACTGAGGGGCAGCTTGGCCATACTAAAGGCCAGAGCAGGCCCGCAGTGCATACGGCCAGCTGTGCTTCTGGGGAGCCAGGGCCCTTTAGTGCCCGGAGATGGAGTCCTCCTCAGAAGGCCATCAGATTCTGCAGACCTCCGTCCTGGAAGCTGCTCAATCAGCAAAGGCGGATCGCACTTTGCAACTCATTCCTGCAGTCGCCCAGGTTCCGCAAGAGGTTCCCAATGTGTGATGCCTACCTGGAGCACCAGGCCCATGTGAATCACACTGGGCCAGAGGACCTGCAGCCCCAGGGGGCAGAGCCCCAGGAGGGTGAGAAGGAGGGGGAGGTGGGAGTGGGTTGTGGAGGTGATGCATCTGAGCTTATGGGGAGGGCTCAGTGCCAGGCACACAGGGAGCACCCCCAGAGACTGGCCAGGGGCAAAGCCTGGCCCCAGGACACCCACCTGCTGGACTGCAGCTGGGATGCACGTCCTGTGGTGGGTCCTGGGCTGTGGCTTCTCTGGAAGGCTCTGGCTTCTGTTATGTCCTTGGGGGGAGGAAGGGCACATAGAAAAGCGGGCATGTGGGTGATCTTTTCTCCTCTCACAACCCCAGCACCGGCACCGGAGGCAGAGGAGACTCCTGAAGTCTATACAGAGGAGTCGGATGAGGAGTCGGATGAGGAGTCCGATGAGGAGTCGGATGAGGAGTCTGATGAGGAGCTGGAGGCGTGGGCACCTCCAGAGGTCCTGCCACCTCCAGCAGCCTCTCTGGTGGCAGCAGAGCCGGGGCCGGCCTGGGAGGCACCTGCAGACATGACTGAGGCCCAATCACCCCTGGATGAGGAGCCCTCCCTGGGTCCTGCCTCAGGGGAGGAGCTGCCTCCTGAAAACCTAGCAGGGCCAGCCCCAGAGCCGCCGGCTGAGACTGCTCCCCGCCGTGTCCCCTCAGCAACACTTGTGCTACCCCCTCTCGTTGACCTTTTCCTTCTATTTTGCTTCCTTTTTATGTTTTATTTTTCTTCGTGGGGTTATTCAATTGTTTATGTTTTAGTTTTTACTATTTGGGGTATTTTGGGGTCTTTTTTTCTCTCTCTATTCTTCTTTCTTCTTTTATGCTTTGTTTCTCCCTGGAGTGATTCAATTTCATAAATAAATAAAATTATTGTTTGTATTTAAAATGGTGCCATTCCTGAGCCTGAAGTACAGTCACGATGCTGGGCAAGCATCACCACCGTCTAGTTGGAGGCTGTTCCATCCCCCAAAAGAAACCCTGCACCAACAGTACTCAATCCCCACTCCTCCTGCCCCTGGAGACCCCTGGTCTGTGTTCTGTCTCTGCTCTGTTACCTGTTCTGACGTTCCCTATGCATGGACTCTTATAATAGGTGCCTTTTTGTGTCTGCTCACATATTTTTGTTTGTGTTTATCTGAAATAGCACTTTTGTTATTTGAAAGGGAAATGCCAGATGGGTTAGAGATCAGATGTGAAAAAGAAGCCCCGTTAGTAAGTGTGTACATAATCTTGAGGTACAGGCTGCTGGGCTAAGTGTGACCCCGGGGCCAGTAGCCATTCATGTAAAGGCTGGCTCTTCCTGCGCCCAGGACAAAAATGCAGAAATCTAGAAAGACAAACTACAAGCTGGAAAGCAGTCCTCACAACCCAGGCCAGAGAAAGTTGTGACCTCCCTGTGGCACAGCAATCTCTGGCAAGTTGGTGTTTTCTAAAGGGACAGTGGGCAAACACAAGCACTTCCAATGGCAGGCAGTGCACAGACCTCTACATGTCAGAGTTGCACCACCTCCCTACTGGGGACACACACTGTCGCCATCAGACCGGCAGGTTTCTGGACTGGTGGTGACCAGCCCTGGGGACAAAGTGAGGCAGCAGAGGCCCCAGCAGATCCACTTTGGAGAAGGGGAAAGGCCCCTCCTCTGAGGAACAGTGTGCAGGACCTGCCAAATCTCCACAGGTACACACCTGCACCTGGCAGTGCTATCAGAAAGGAAAACTAAGAAAACAATACTATTTCCTGTGCTGTGCCAGCACAGCCAAGGGTTCAGTGAGCCTTGGGAGGGGGACGGGGGGGGGGGGGGGGGAAGCGGGGAAGGATTAAAGAAAAGACAAAGAGAATATAACTTGGTGGATCTCCTGTG
This sequence comes from Myotis nattereri, assembly GCF_964212035.1. Classification (NCBI taxonomy): domain Eukaryota; kingdom Metazoa; phylum Chordata; class Mammalia; order Chiroptera; family Vespertilionidae; genus Myotis; species Myotis nattereri. The sequence goes on along the minus strand of NC_138087.1, from coordinate 37,248,805 downwards.
CCTGGATGAGGCCACAGAAAAGGATCCGCCAGCAAGCTGGAGGCTTTAATAGTCAGAGGCAATCAAGGTAGTGGTCTCCAAGGTAGTTACAATGTTCTTGTGAGTTTCACTTGTTTTTGCAGCCCTTGCTGCATCTCCCACAGCCCATTAGCTACCTAGGAATGTTCAAGGGGGCGGCCATAAGATAAAGCTTAATTATGCTAAGAGGGCTCTGCCCTGTAAGCTGGGACTTGTTTATGGCCCTGCCACAGGTCAATCTGAGGCTTAACTCTAGAGCTGCTCCCTACAATTTACAATTGCATTGAAAATTAATAAAATACCTAGGAATAAATTTTACTAAGGATGTCAAAGACCTGTATTCAGAAAATTATAAGACATTGAAGAAAGAAGTAGAAGAATATACAAATAAGTGGAAGCATATACCGTGTTCATGGATAGGAAGAATTAACATCATTAAAATGCCCATATTACCCATAGCAATCTATAGATTCCAACAGCATTCCAATCAAGATACCAATGGCGTCTTTCAAAGAATTAGAAAAAATATCATAATTTCTATTGGCCAGAAATTTAGAAACAGTTTATCTGGATGGTTTTTACATGGTTTTTAAAGAAGTTGTAGTCCAGATGTCAACCAGAGATATAGTCATTAGAAGGAATGAAGAATCTGCTTCCAAGATGGCTCACTCACACAACTGTTGGCAGAAACCGCACTTCTTTTAAGGTTGTTAAAAGAACTCAATTCCTTAACACATGGATCTCCCCCTGAGGTTGTTTGAGTCTTCTCACAAATTAACAGCTAGATTTCCCTAGAGCAGCGGTTCTCAACCTGTGGGTCGCGACCCCTTTGGGGGTCAAATGACCCTTTCACAGAGGTCGCCTTAGACCATCAGAAAACACATATATAATTACATATTGTTTTTGTGATTAATCACTATGCTTTAATTATGTTCAATTTGTAACAATGAAATTGGGGGTCACCACAACATGAGGAACTGTATTAAAGGGTCACGGCATTAGGAAGCTTGAGAACCACTGCCCTAGAGCCAGTGATTTAAGACCAAAGAGGAAGCCATACTGTTTTTTATAACTTAGTCAGAAGCCTCCTACTATTCTGCCATGTTCTATTTGTTAGAAGTGAGCTACTATGTCTATTTCTCACCCAAGAGGATGGGACTTAGCACTGATCTTTTGAATTGAGGAGTGTCAGAAAGTTTGTGGACTATTCTAAAATCACAACACAAGGCAAGCTCTTTGTGAAATTCATCTGTAATGTAACCTCTTGGGATTTCAGTATCATGCTATGTGAAAGAAAAATTTTTATCATATGTGCTGTTAGCTGACATTTTGCTTTGAAGTTTGACCAAACCACGTTTGTCATACAGGTAATACATATATAAGAAATAAGCTTTACATAACTTTTTGTTTGTCGGTGAAAATTTGTGCCACATAAGATTTTTGTTTGTTTAGTGAATGATCACTTTATACACTAAAGTATAGATTGTTTTGGTGTTGGTACTCAATTTTAACCAACTATGTCTATAGAAAAGAAGGGCATCACTAGTCAAAAAGAAGTTTGCCCCTGTTCACAAATATACAGGTGATGGGCCAACATATTACTTGTAATACTCTTAGTTTTGAGGTAAATAACCAATTTGAAGCTGCTGATTGCAAGTCCTTTCAGCTTTTTTGGCAATGAAAATGGCAGCCATGTAAAATGTTGCTTTTCCACAACACAAGACCACTTGATGTTAGGGAAAGTGGTGCTTGCATGAATTTCTATTAAGTGATGAATGGTATTAAAACATTTTTAATGAATTTAATGTTTTGGCCACAATTGTTTTTCTAACTGGCTTTCTTAAATGGTGTCACCCACCCAGAATAAAAACATAGTTAGATTTCCTGGGTTTAAAACCCAGCTGGATCACTCACAAGTTCTGTGATTTTATTTTATTTTTTAAATATGTTTGTATTGATTTCAGAGAGGAAGGGAGAGAGAGAAAGAGATAGAAACATCAATAGTGAGAGAGAACCATTGATTGGCTGCCTACTGCATGTCCCACATGGGGGATGGAGCTGCAACCCAGGTATGTGTCCTGATTGGAAATCAAACCAGGCATGTGATCTCCTGGTTCATAGGTTGATGCTCAACCACTGAGCAACGCCAGCTGGCAAGTTCTGTGATTTTAGACAAGTCCTGTAATCTCTTTATGATGCAACTTCATTATCAGTAAATAAAATTTATAGTAGCATACATCTCAAGGAATTGACCTAAGGTTTGTCCATATAAAGAGCATATATGCTGCCTAGCATAAAGTTATCATGCAACATAATTAGCTATTTTAACAATTACTATTATATCCTGAACATATAATTTAAGGAATGAAATATCATGAATTTTAAACATATAAAAATCTAACATATAAAATTTCTAAGGAAGTCATAATTATGGTGAAAATAGCTCAATCATCATAATTTTGATCCTTTCCTGATACTTAATGATTTTCTTTCATCATTTATGTAAAACATCTGTAACCTATTATTGAATATATTTTAAACCCATGTACACAAGCTTCCATAGAATATGAAGAAATACTGAACAGAGCCAAATGCAACTAAGCATTGGATTAGGAATCCTTCATTCCTCTCTCCAATGTAAATCACTCATCTTTCCAGATTTGTAGTAGATGTGCTCATCAGCATACAGTAAAATGGAATGCTATAATAAGTCTTTAGTGAGGAATTTGTCCCTAAATTCTGGTCTATCTTCAAGTCTAATGTCCATAAATATCTATGAAAGCCATAAACTGTTAACTAGCATTTTCATCTTGAACAGAGAATAAAGGAAAAGATGACTGGATGAGGAAACTGATCTATGAATTGAGCTATTTGTCATTTAGTTAGCTATAGATATTTTGATAAAACATTTCAACATTTTTTCTCCCTCAGATATAAAAATGCCTCGTATTTTTTAGTTTAAAAAATGTTAGGCTTTTAAGTTAAATAGTGATAAATCTTTTTTGAAAATTCTCCTAAAATTGGTGCATGCCTTATCTATGAAACATCCCAATGGGCATTGATCCACAAAAGCCAAAAGTATGAGGAATCTTACTGCAGTTCGAGAGGACTAGAGAAATAATGTATACACAAGACCCATAAGATAAAACAAACAATACAAGAAGTAGAAATTTGGTAGAGGAAGGAGTATACTTTTAGAGGAAGTGATCAGTCACCAACAGATTTCAAGAGGTAGGCTCTGGACAGGACCTTGAAGAAGGGGCTGCAACTTTTAGACATATAAGTGAGAGGACAGCTTTTTAAGCAAAGAAAATAGTGTACGTGAAAGCATGACAGTAGGAAAGCACAGGGCATGTTTAAGGGACAGTGACTAGAATAGTTTGACTAAAACAAAGGGATAATAGATAAAAGAGATGTTGGTTAGACCCATACTTTGAAGTCCTTTGAAATGCTTGGCACCAACTCAGTTCAACTCTCATGTTAAGTCATCCACTTATAAACTATATTTAAGAAAAATATGCATAATTATGAGAGTGGGAGAGAGAAAGTAATCATAGAAAGCATTAAGAGTAAGCAGCCTGATTTATATATTTCAGTGTTATGTTCTCACCCGGACACATTTCTGCCCTTTTGAAAAAGAATCTATGAAGGATGTCTTTCTCAGTCAAAAAGAGAAACCTTTCTTTGTGTAATAAAAGTGGTGTGAGGGAGTCATTAGTTAAATTGTCATGATGTTGTTTTTTGCTATGAAATGGCAGATTTACTGGCTTCACTCTTTGTATTTATGACTGTGATGGGGGAGACAACCAAAGTGGATATATATCTCCGTGACTTTGAGTAAAATTCAAAAGTCATTTCAGCAATGTGAGCTAAAAGAATGCAATGGCTATTCAAGAAATGTAAACAAAAGCTTTATTCAGTCATCTTAGGAGACTGGGTGAAAAAAACCTCATAGACACAGTTAACAGTATAATGATTATCAGAGGGGAAGATGGGGGGTGGTAAATATATGAGGGTAAAGGGGAGATAAGTGGTGATGGAAGTCCGAGACTTGACTTGGAGTGGTGAACACACAGTATAATGCACAGATGGTATGCTATAGAATTGTACACTTGAAACCTATGTAATTTTATTAACCAATGTCACTCAAATAAATTCAATTAAAAAATACAACAACACAGACAAACAAAAAAGTTTTATCTGTTGCTTAATTTTATGGCCATGGAGGATACCTATAACCAAATTGTTCCTCAAGCAGGTGCTCTCTCTTCTTCCTTTGTTTTTCATTACCCAATGACCTGGCTTTATATCTCTGCAAATAAAAAGACTTGACCTTACTGTTTTATTGCTCCAGGGGAATTCATTCTTTCATTTTTGATGGGTTAACAACCATTAAAAGTAGTGATTAACAGCATTTCCCACTCCCTATCCCTTAGAACAAAAAATTTAGATAATGCTATAAATGCTTATATTCTCTGTCCTTCCCTTGTTTTCAAAAGAAATACATATTCTTGAGAGAAATGTAGACTCATATGAAAATCACTACTCCCTAGTGATGTGCCCTTTTGGGCAGAGAGATGTGTCATGCCAGAGGACACAGATGGAATATGAATATAGCAGTGGGGAAGAAAGAGGTCCTGGATGGTTAAGGTGTTGAGCCACAGCAGCATGAATGAGAGAGAGAGTTCTTTCCGATTAGTTGCTTGAGGGTACCTTAAAGATATCAGGGTGCTGGGCAGTAGGAGAGAGCAGATATTATAATAAGAGGTATGGCTTCCATATCATGATGGCTTACTCTACTGACTTATTTGCCTCATCTTTCTCTCCTGGCACCCCATGTGAATTATAATAATGGATTTCCAATTCAGATTAACCTACAGAGTAGAATGAATAAGGGAGCGTCATCAGACAACATATTTGAACAAATGCTCAAATACAAAAAGCAAAATAGGAAAACAATCATGACTGAAGGAAAAAGAATAAGTCCAACACAAGAGTATTACAGATAGGCACAACATAGGAGGAAATTTTTCTTCTCAAAAGAATCTGTGAAACTGTAGACCTGGTAATAGCAGGTAATGGTAGAGTCGAGGGCGAAGCAGTTGGACTGAAAACAGGAGCCTTCTCTAAGGGTCTGAATGCAAACGTGGCCTCCCCTTCCCCACATGCAGAGCCAGCAGCCAACAACAACAACAAACTCTACAAGTCTCCTTTCTGAACAGATTGAACAGTCTCTAACCTCCTAATGAAGATTTGTGAAAGGTGATGTAGTTGCTGGGATTCCAAATAAAGACTCCTTTATGGCTTCTGGGGACCCTCCCCGCTTTCTCCTTTCCCAAGATTAATGGCTGGCTCCTTGCTCTTCACACTGTGCTGTTGGGCCACAAGCCCCACTCCTGCTTCCATAGAGTGTGCCGCCAGCCATCCTTCCTTCATAATATGGACTGACGTTGACGTCCAGATTTTCAACAAAATGTTCAGCATGAATGAAAAAGAACAAATTAAACAAAAATAAAAACTGACAGAGAGGAAACAGAAATGTTGTAATGAAGAACAACTACAAAAAAAAACTTTTTAAAAACCCCTCTACTTTCCTGATTTGTGAAAATATTACATCGTAAATCAATAACAGGAGGCTATGAAAAAAAGGAAAAGTGACTCTCAGAAATAAAAATAAACACATAATTACCAAAAATAAAAAGATTCAAAGGAGAGAGTGGGAGATTGAGGCAAGTTATTCTTTCAGAACCTGTTAGAGAGAGAAAGAGAAAGAGGAGATGCAGAATCTGATTTAAAAATATTTCATATTAAAAGAAAGGGAACTAAGAAAATGAAGAGGAGCACATTTATGTAGAAATAATAAGGTAAAAATTTTCAGACCGAAAGAAGGACACAGGTATCTTCCAACTATTATCTCTCTTCTCTCTTTCCCTCCCCTTTCGCCCCCCCCCCCATTCTCTCTCTCCTTTTTACTCTCTTCTCTCTCTTTCCACCCACTAAATAGCTAATTTAAATTAAATCCTCACTTACCACTTGAAGAAGTTCATAAAATGTCTAAAGTGGAAATATAATAGAATTAAAACCAGTGAGGTTTTCTCTTGGGAAAGGGATTTTGACTGTAGTAGACAAGTGTTGTGAGGTTTGTTTTCTGTTATATCTGCTATTTCATTTTTTTAAAATTGGGCATATGTTTACTTTGATTTTAAAAACAACAAATATTTAAACACAAGTTGTAGACTGTGCACCTGCTAAGATAAATACTTGGTTAAAATTGTAGAGTGGGTGAAGAAAACCCAATAACCCTCAAACCTTGTTCTCCAACCCTTTCTCCAAGGTGGTCCCTTTATTCCTTCCTTCTCCATTCATGTCCCCAGGGTCTCCCTGTCCGCAATTTGATCTCAAGACAAGGTTCAAAGTTTAGTTCTCAAACTAGTCTTTGAACAGTGATCTGAACCTTAAACTCAAGTTCTTACCTGCGGAAAGAACAAGCTCTTTGCTGAAGTCTTTAACATCACATTGCTGCTGTATGTTAAGGTCAGCCCTGATTACATATGTAGTTCAGACCAGGTGAACATGCAGGGAGATTGCAAATAACATTATTGATCATTTGTTTGATGACAAAGGTTCTTATTCTGCTAATCCATTGTTATGCTCAGGAGGTCCATGAATTTCCTCAAACTGAACCCAAATTAATTCAATATCTTTGTCATCTATATGGCTTCTCCCCTTCCCAGGGAGAAACTCCATAACTTTTATGAAAATCTCAACAGATTCCTTCACTTGCAAATGTACAAGAACTATTGGCGTACATGCCCCCATTTAATCCTCTCCACAACCTTCAAGGCAATTGAAGAAAATGAGAAATAATGTTTATTGAGTATGTATTATGCTTACATATTTATTACTTAATTTTCCAAGACCCCCATAAGGTCAGTGTCATTATTCTCATTTTAACATGGCCTGAAGAGCAAGGAATCAAGTTATTCAAACTATATTGGTCAATTTGGAAAACCCATTCTCTTTCAAGTGTATCATGATGCCTTCTTGTCTGTTTATTTACTTGTTAGACAATCTTTTTTTATTGGGGGAAGTGAGAGTAAGTTTTGTGAGGAAGTAGGAAGTCCTATCTTTTGCCACAATAATTTGCATAGCAAGAAATGTAACAACTGTACTGTCCCCAGTGCTCCATTGGGATTAAACTAGAGAAAGAAACAAGAGTGGAAAGCTGAGCCACTAAAGAGGCAATTTCATTTATTAAAAAAAAACCTAGAAAATCAAGACTTCCATCTTTAGTATTAAACACAGTGAAAAATGGGAGTTGCCAAATGGGCTTGAAATCTCAATGGTGCTCACTTAGCAAACATAGCATCAACTGCCCCAAATACATTGCTAGGCATCTGCTTTGTAGTCGAGGTAGTTAGACCCTCAGCTGCATGGTCTTGGCTAGTTTTTCTTACTACTCTTGTTCTGTAAGAAATACTGAAAGTAATTAGTTTGATGACCTAGAAAAACACTCTTAAAATCCCTACATTTGGAGGAGAGCACAAGAAACCCTTTTCAACTGATAAATTCTTACTTTGTAACTATTAACCTCATGTGTTCCTCCTTCTCTTGGCAAAACAAATGAATTTGTGGTCATGGTGGGATTTTTTTTTTATAGTATAGCTATTATGGAAAATATGGCGTTTCCTCAAAAAATAAAGAATCGAGCTATCATATGACCCAGCAATCCCTCTTCTGGATTCTTTCCAAAAAATTTGAAAGCACTTATTTGTAAAGATGTATAAAAGGACACTATCAACAAAGTGAAAAGGCAGCATGTAGAATGAAATAAAATTGCAAATGATATGTCCACTAAGGAATTACTATCTAGAATATCTTAAAAATCACATTTTTTAAATGGGCAAAGGGATGTGAATATACATTTTTCCAAAAGAGATACACAGATGGCAAAGCACATGTAAAGATGCTCAACATGACATCATTAGGTTAATACAAATCAAAACCACAATGAAATACCACTTCAACCCACTGCAATATCCACTATAAAAACAACAACAATAAAAAATAATAAGTATTGGTGCGAATGTAGAGAAAGTGTGATCCTTGTACATTGTTGTTGGAAATGCCAACTGGTGCAGTTTCTATGGGTAATGGTGTATTCTTCAAAGACAGTCTTTAGACGAGCTTCAACAGGGGCTGCTCTCAAAATTCCACCCAGAGCTGTCGGGATGTCTTTGGTGAATCTTCTTCGTGGCCAAGCGCAGAAGCACCCATCGAGAGGCTCCTGGGGACAGTGTGTGGAAGACACGTGTCTGCTAGTCCTCCAGCCTCAGGCTGAGGAGCAAGCTTCTGCTTTGCCACACATCTGGGGCCGGCGGAGGGCGCTCCAGGATGGAGACTGGCCACACCACCTCCCCACGCTTGCTCTACCTGGAGACACCTGTGGGATTTTTTTTTTAATATATCTAATTCTGAGAGTAGGTTTATTTTGTAGGTTCTCAAGCTTTTAGACAATTTGGAGGAGGCTATAGAAATCCAGCTGGCTGTTGGCTGGTAAATCAACTTACATGTAAATGTAGGTTACAAATGAGTTTAAAAACATGATAGTTGTCTAGCCTATGATACCAAGGATGCATCTTTTCCACAATTTGGTTATAGGTTATTCTTCTTACTTTTAATGTTTCCTAGGATAGGAAGCTCATCTTATAATTATGTTTAAATGAGGTCTTAGGTTGAGAATGAAGGCTATGTTATGCTGGGAAGTAGGTATGGCTGAGCATGTGTTGCAGAGACTGGTTGAGGAATCGAGCAGAAATCTAACATGAGGGTCTTTTGGGGGAAAAGTCATCCAAAGAGAAGAAAGTACAGGTATGCAAATTTGGTCCAATCATAGTAGAGTAAAGAACACTTGTAATGCCTGCCCATCCCATGTCTCTTTTCTCCTAGAAATGTTCTTCATAGAAAACACTGTTCATGTTACTTCTTAGAAATTCTATTTCCATGTCTGCTAATAAAGCAATGGGCCATGTGATCTATGGCCAACAGTGATTGGGCCAGGTGTGGATACCTAACCCCAAATTAGATTCTCTTTCCTGGGAAATGTTAAATAGCACCCAGAGACTCTGGTTAATCTTTGTTGAAAACTCAGAAAGTTAATGTCAACTGGTACAGCCATTCTCTTCCCTATACATAGGAAAGAAATGAAAGCCGCATGAAAGCTCAAAAATGCATGAAGTGAACTACTAAGAGAAAGGTCTGTGGCTCTAGAGAGTTTCTGCCTCGGCTTCTAGTTTTGTTTCAGTTCCCTGTTGTAATCGCTTATAAGGCTTGTAATGTCTCCTCTTGAAATAGCCCTGAATCTGTACAATGAGTTTCTCATTTCTCCATAAGCTCACTGCCGTTAAATTTTGGTTATTTGCTTAATTCCTGGGGAGTTGGGCTGCAGAGTAAGTTAAAGGAAGTAGGAAAGGAAAAAAGGGGGAGAAGGATGGAAGGGATGAAGGGATGGAAGGGAGAAAGGGAGAGATAGGGAGGGAATGGAGGAAGGAAAGAAGGAAGGAGAGAAAGAAGGAAAGATATCTATAAAATATTGAGAGCACAAATCTGTGTCAGAATGGCAGAAACTGACTGTGAACCTTCCCTAACTGAAGTAATTATTAAATTACACTTAGTCTTAAGTGGACCCAGCAGGCTGAGCAATAAGAGAAACCATACTCATTGGAAATCAGGAAACTTCTGAGAAGACATAACTCTGTGGCAGAGACTTCTCATTGGGTTATCCTTTGGCTGATAAGGCTACAGTGGAACCTTTGGTGGCATTAGTAGTAGTCAGCCAGAGACAGAAAAATGATAGATATATAATAGTAGCTTGGAGAGGTCTCTAGGTACATGTAATACACTGTGGAGACTTCCAAAAACATTTGGGGGAGGAAGGCTTGGAGTTTCCATACATCAGGTTGGGACATATTTAAATAAATTTTATTTTGTTATAGTTACTTGGATCCATTTTTAAACTTCAGGCTGAAATAGGCTGGGATAACTTACGGTATTTCAAATGCTGAGAAGTACCTGTTGGCCTTGAACTTACACACTTTTGTTTATTATTAATAACTCCTGAGGGTAGATACTTGATTGCCCTTTCAATATTTAAAGACAGTTATGAAGTTCAAAATCTGTACCTACCTTTCACATCAGTCACTTCACCACTTCTATCAGACCTGGGTTCTATATATCAGACATGCCCTGCATGTCAGAATCACCTGGGCACTTGCTAAAAACATCAAACACATATTATTTCTTCTTCTGAGATTCTAATTTAGTAAGTCTAGGATGGGGACCATAAATCTCTATTTTTAAATACATGATTCTTACACCACTGGTCAAGTCCTGGCATTATTATTGACAGTTTTACCTTACTAGTTTCTCTCCTTTGAAAACATGAAGTTACTCGATTTTGTGGTGTTTCAAAAGGAAAATTGTATTCTATATATAAATTCACTTTAGTCCAACAAAACTATTTATTGTTTTCTTTACCCAGATTCAATCTGAATGAAGCCTTGACTTGCATTAGCTTTTTATAAGTCTCTATTGATTCATTATAACTTGATAATCATTATGACTTTGTAATAAATTAAAACCCATATGTTGTTTTTGCATGAATAACTTTTAGTCTATTCATTCTGTAACTGAAAGAAAAAGTTTACATTGCCTTTTGAAATTTTATCTTAATTTGATTCAGAAAGATGTTTTTAGAATCATCAGGAGTTTGAGCAATAGATGTGCTATTTTTTCCAGTTTTGCATTACATCCTGATTATGGGAGCATGCTTTCTATGCCTTCATATAAATTGTTAATAGGAATTCTTGTAGGGTAGGACCAAGAGCACAGGATTCTGGAACTTCATTAGAGAAGGCTTGCGCAAAGATATGCTACTCGTTTTCTGCTGCTGCTGTAACAAACTTAACACAAATTTAGTAGCTTAATACAAAGCAAAGGTATTATCTTATGATTCTGGAGGTCAGAAATCCCACTATGGCTAAATTCAAGGTGTTGAGAGGGCTGCATTCTTCCTAAAGGCTATAGGAGCCTTTCCTTTTCCTGGGCCTGTGGCCCCTGCATTCCCAAGTTTTTGCTTTACAGCCAGCAGTGTCTGGTCAAATCATGATGCCATCCCTCTTGTTTTGACTCTTCTGCCTCCTTCTTCCCCATTTAAGTAACCTTTGATTACATGGGATCCTAAATAATCTAGGACAGGGGTGGGCAACCCCTGGCACGTGTGCCAAACATGGCACGCCAGTAACTTTTGCTGGCATGCGAAACCCTCTCTTATAATATTCCATTTACAATTTTTTCTTAATATCGACTTTTTTATTTTTCAGATAAATTCAGTGTAGGTGCATCTTAGATAAATAAATAATTTTATGTAACAAGTTATCTTAAAGACAATAGACATGGATTGATGAGAGAGGGGAAGAACAATTTCAATAGTGTTGAAAACGAACTATTGAGGACTTGGAATGCCATTCCAGAAAATTTTTTCTGTTTAAAAAACTTTGCAACAGCATTACTCTCCATGTTTTCATCCCCATATGCTTGTGAATCTTTGTTCTCAGTGGTGAATTTTGTTAAGTCTCGTAATAGGAGTAGCCTGACAGATGAAAGTAGTAGCTCGTGCATATCTCTGAAGGTCACGAAATATGAACCTGATGTAAAATCTCTGTCATCAGTGATGCAGCAGCAAAAGTCCCACTGATAATATCAAACGGAGTCATAAAGTTTTGTCGGACTATCAGTGTACATGTATACATTAAAAAACAAATGTCGCCGAAACCGGTTTGGCTCAGTGGATAGAGCGTCGGCCTGCGGACTGAGGGGTCCCAGGTTCGATTCCGGTCGGGGGCATGTACCTGGGTTGCGGGCACCTCCCCAGTGGGAGATGTGCAGGAGGCAGCTGATCGATGTTTCTCTCTCATCGATGTTTCTAACTCTCTCTCTCTCTCCCTTCCTCTCTGCAAAAAATCAATAAAATATTAAAAAAAATGTCTTTTTCATCATCATATACTGTTTTTTTGTCGCGCGAATGAATTTTATTATTTCTTCAAGGTTTTTCACATACGTACACGTTAAGAGATATCAAGTAGGTGTAACATGTTCTCAAAAAATTAGGTTTGGCATGCAGAAGAATTTTGAGTCAGAGATTTTGCTCATTTTGGCATGCACTCACAAAAAGGTTGCCCACCCCTGATCTAGGATAATCTTGAAAGTCAGTTGATTAGCAACCTTAATTATGTCTGCAATCTTAATTCCTCCTTGCTGTGTAACATAGCATATCCACAGGTCCCGGGGATTAAGGCAAGGACATCTTTGGTATTCTGCCCATCACCCGCATCAACAATAAGTTTCCTGAAGGTGTTAGACTTTTCAGATTGCAAAGCCTGTTGCCATATATTGGTGTGTTTGATGCTCACTTATCCCTGTGTGCTATAAAAGGCAGCTATGATTAGACCCATTTTAGAGAAGAAGATCTGAGGGTCAGAGTGTGAAAGCTTCCTTAGGTAAAAGTTACTAAGTGATGGAGTTGAGCCAGAGCGTGGGTGTTTAATTCCTGGCCTAGTGAGCTGTATAATTTTTTAATTAGTTATGGATTCACCTAATGTCTTATCAATGAACATCTTCCCATATTGGTCATAAAGACATCAGGAAAGGCATTTCTCAGTGTGCTTTAATCCAGAGGTCGCCAACTGGTGGCCGGCGGACCTGGTGGTCCGTGAGGTCTGAAATGTTGGTGACCGCTGTCAGGCCAAGCTACTTATCAGACAAGTAAATAAAGTTTAATTGTTCAACATGTCCTGAGGGAACTCATGCTACCTCCTCATGACAGCTACCTTCCTCTTCCTTTCACTTATTGATGTTTTTGAAGACTATGAAGATGACTAAAAGGCCAGTCTCAGATGTTATTAGAGCTTGGTGACCATCGTACCGGCCCGTGGATTCTGCAATGCACTTTTATGTGTTTGGATGATATGCTCTTCAGAATTCCTTAACCTGCTAGAAGCTGAATCTTCCTTACCACTATCTGATAAAACCAATACACAACTGTTTCAGGAGGCTTAAATTCATGACGTTTCCACTCGATTGTCTATCTCTAGAAATACTATCTTTCCTCTTTCCTTTCCCTGTCTCTGTTTTTCATTTGGCAACTTGTTGATACCATTTTAATTCCCTTCTGCCTCTAAAAAAAACAAACAAACAAAATTTCCCTTTTTTTTTTTTTGGCTTCCTTCCTGTATTATTTCTTCCAACCTATCCCAGAAACCTCCAGCCAATTTAATAAGCTCCTCCATGGAAACACATACTTAAAGTGCTTTTCTTTTCTTTCTCATCAAGACCAGATTGCATTCACAGTGAGTAAAATTGTGTGCTCAAGAGCGCAATAGGAAGACACAAACAGCTGCAGCAGCCACTGCATTGTTATTGTTCTGCTCATTGAGGACACAGGGCTAGCCAGGTTGTACCATCTCATTTTGCAGTGTTTTCCACTGTGGCCATCCCTTTCTAAATTCCTTCATTTCATCCCGAGTCCAGTTGAGGGTCTCCTCTTGGAATCCGCATGTTATGTCTCTCCTTTTTTTTTTTTCCTTCTTTCCTCTGCTGCCCCTCCATGTGAGCATCATTCTAGGTCCTGCCCTCTTTTTTGTATTCTGTCCCTCTCTGAAATCTCATCTCTTCTCATGATGTCTCCTTCCGTCTGGTCCTGAATATGTGACTTCCTGAAACTCCCCTCTCTTAACTAAACCTTAACTTAAATAAGGTAGAAAACTTCCCCAGCCCCAATGGTTTGATGTCCTGTATTCAATCTCTTGCAATTTCATCAGAGATATCTATTTAACATCTTTGTTTTCCCCTGTTTCCTCCCTACCCATATTTCTCCCCAAATATTACAGCTATTATTTCCTCCTCTACCTCCACAGTGTCTGCTGTTTCCATCATTTCCCCTGCTATCATCATAGCTCAAAAACATATTATATGCTGCATGATTGCAATAATCTAACTCAGTGATTTTCAAGCTGGTTGCACATTAGAGTCACCTGGGAGAGATTTTCAAAAAGTCTTCTGTCTGGTGCCAACCTCAGAGATTCTGATTAAATTTAGCTGGGTGGGGCCCCAACATTGGTATTTTTAAAAAGGAAATTCCCCGGGTGATTCTAATATGTAGCTAGGATTGAGAACCACGAGCTAACCTTCAGTTTGCTCATCTTTAATATATTTTGCATATTAGATATTGGTTCTAAAAGGTTCTTTCTTCATAGACAGCCACTCCAAAGCTGTACTTCAATAATACCTATATAATATTTTCAAATTCTTTAGCTTAACTTCTGCTGCCCAATAAATCTGAACCCAATTTACTCTACTGGCATGAATCCAAGCCAATAGGGTAAATTGGGTTCAGATTACCTGCCTTGTATTTCCTGCATTATTGACACTCTTTGCCTGTACCTTTCTTCTTTCCTCCCTCCCTTCCTTCCTTCCTTCCTTACCCTTAAAATATTATCGTAAAGTCTTTTCAACCTTTTCTATTTTTTCTGTTCCTTCAGTACCAATCAGTCCATTTGCTGAGCTTGTTCTGTACCCTCCCCGTGTACCCTGGGCTGTGTCTGTCTCCTGCAGAAGAGCTTCCTTTCTGGGTCAGCCCTGGGCTCTCGGCTTCACCCCAAGTGCTTTGCTCTGGCCTCACCAGTGGTCTAGCCTCCTTCCTACCGCTGGTGGCTCCTTTCTGCCTACTGAGAGTACGTTCGACATTTCTGTTTCCAGCCCAAAGCCTTTTCTACTTTGCCACAGGATTACATTTTTCCTGAAAATCCAAACCATTTTCAATTTATGCTAGACTTGAAGCTTTTCCACCAGAGCCTAGTGGTTGAAAGATCAGACCTTTTATAATGGACAGAACAGGTTCAAATCCTAGTTTCTCTGCTCCCTGAAATGTGACTCTGGGGTGTCGTGGAATCTCCATGAATTTCATTTCTACATCTATGAAACAAGAGTAACCATCTCCTGTAGTTATCTGAGGATTGGATTAAGTGAAGTAATATATGGAAAATGTCTCCCACATTAAGAAGTGCTAGGTAAATATTAGTGATTTGTTATTTTTATCATTGTTTGTGTACATGTGCCATCATCCCAAATAGATAATAAGACATTGGAGTAAAAGAGTCTGACAAAAACTCTTGTACTCAGTGTTTAGTGGTTTTCCTTAAATATAGTAAGTGTTCAACGTGTTTGTTTAACAAGTACTTTTAGAAAGAATTCTAATATATCAAATGCAGTGTAAGTGACTATGACCTCTGTCCTAGCTGTAGTTCCCTTTGGGGGTGGATGAGCTGTATATAAAATTCTAATTAAAAGCTTATCTTTTTATAGCATAACTTTAAAAAAAAAAGCCATGAGAAACACCTTGCAACATGTAAAAATGTTCACAGTTCCCTGAGTGCCGTTCTAATGTCACTCTTTCAGGGTCCCTAAATGTCCTGAGATTCTGTTGAATATATTCAGCCCATCCTTCCCACAACAAATGTTTATCTAATCCTAACAACAATGGGCCAGTAGCATGAAGTGGAATTAATTTTTTTGAGGCCAGTTTCCTGATTTTCATTTCTTCCTTGTCCAGGGCAGCACTGGCAAGTCATGCATTTCTTGTTTAAATACATCAATGATTAAATTCTGTCTGGGAAAGCGATTTTCCAACGGGATTACATAAAGAATTCTCAGGTTTAACTGTTCACTCCAGAGATCAGCACACCAACTCCTCCCTTCCTGAGGTCCTAAGTCACAGAGAGTCTGCTTCAAGCTATTTTTCTTTTCCAGCTTATTCTTTTAGAATTTTGTCTTCTTAAGTGGTTGCTTCTAATCCCTATCAGAAGAGCTAATATTGAAAGGCTAATTCAGAATCAACTTGCCTTTTAAGAAAATGAACAGTATAACAATCCTATATAATAAAGAGGTAATATGCAAATTGACCATCACACCCTCACACAAGATAGCCACGCCCAAGTCATCACAAGGTGGCTCAAACTGTTACTAAAATTTTGTCTAGTTTTCTATTGCCCTAATTCAGTTTGAAAACCCAGGACCAACTTTTTAAAAACAAATAAGAATATTTGGCCCTTTTGAAAGCTTTGGGTCACAGAAATCTGTGTCCATAGAACTTTACTTTTGCTCTCTGAGAACCACTCAGATAATGGACAGCATTCAAATTTGGCACTAAGAGGAACTTCCCCACTGTTTCCCAGGGCACCGAAAATGCGCGCACAAGCACACACACACACACACACACACACACACACACAAGACTTCTGATTATTATCTTTTCTCAGTTTTAATGCTGCGCAGCAAAAAAATACTTTATATTGATCCTGCTCATCTCAGTAGCATGACACACAGAAGGGTCCTCACAAGTTGTGGAGGTAGGTCATAAACAGTATAATTTAAAAAAAAAAAAAAGGTTTATGTTTATGATTTACCTTTTAAATAGAAAAGTAGTGTAGATTCATGATCATCCCTATGTAATCCAGTACTATGCCCACCATCGAGGAGTGGAGGCAAAGTACATTAACAAGCAACTTTACTGCTGGCAAGTCAAGCATGCCCTGATAATTCAGAGAAATTTTATAAAAATTCTCATCTTCAACTTTGAGTCATATCTTGTAATTTATAGAAAGTTCACAGTGCAGTGGTGTTTGTTCTTGCCCACCTACTCAATAGGCATAGGTGCTGTACTCTGAGCATGTTGGGCTTCCCCACATGGCTACCTTTCTCATGATCACTGTAGAAAAAATCCCTCACAATCCCTCACCTTCGGATATCTGTCTCCTCTTCTCACCAAATCCCCATAAGGCACTGAGACTTTTGTATTCTTCCTCTCTCCCCTTCAACTACCATGGATCACCAATCATGTAAGGTTCACATTTACATTCGAGGAGTGTGTGTGTGTGTGTGTGTGTGTGTGTGGAGAGAAGCGGGGGAGGACTGGGTAGATAGCATATTTTCTCTTTGTGTAGAGCACATATTTCACATGCTCAAGCTGGGCCTCTTCTGCATTTTATGCTTAAAGGAATCTCTGACTTGCTTGGCCTTGATTTGCATTACTAGATGCTTCTTTTGTTGCTCTTAGCTTTGGTAAGTGCTGTACCCCAGGAGGAAGGGGTCTTGACTGCTTTGTGGTAATGAACCTAATGTCCTTGCATTCTAACATGCTTTTTGAGAAGGTGAGAAGGACGTGGCAGGGCCCCAGCAATCTTGCTTCCTCCCTGGCATGCCCATCAGAGCAGGTCTTGCCTGGGAACATCACTCATCATGTATATCACACAGAAAAAAGTTTTAAAATTTATGTTCCAGGTCTCTATATGAAGAGGCAAATGTTTTTCCTTCTACATAGAGCAGAACTAATCTATGCTTTGAAGGGCTCCAGGACTGAGATGGAGATACCTCATTCTTCCATCTGCATCCCACAACTCTCAGTTGACCTTCATCACAGGCTCTTTTCCTCTTCCACCCACAGAGAGCCCGTGCACATCCCACTGTCCTTGTTGATGAATGTGTTTTCTGGGGTTTGTCTACTCTAACTCTTGCTGCTACTGTTGCTATTGATCTCTCTAAAGTCCTTCTTCTCTCTGTTTCCTTTTATTCCATCCATTTCCCAACTCTCACAGACACTGCCCTCCAATCAGTGCTGCTTATTTTTAGATTTGTTTCTTTTCTGCTGGATGTTGAAGGGTTGATTTTATTTGCCACCTAAACATTTTCCTTCAAGTTGCTTCTATGGCTGAAACAATTGCAAAAGTTCTAGGGTTATATTATTATCTCCCTTTCTGTCTGAAAATTCAGAATTACTAATTTTTTATTCAAGTACTGAAGGCTGGTCTTATAATGCTGCCAGAGACAGCAACATTTTTGTTGCTGTTGACATTATATCCTAGATGAGTATATCACTAGCCTGGCAAATAGGGCACAGGAGAAATAAGAGACAGGGCAGGTATGATTTTTAGGGGGAAAAGAATAGTTTGAGCATGAGCAAGATAATTAGTTTAAATAATTAGAACAAAATAAATGGAGTATGGGAAGTTCTTTAGAGTTGTGCAATTGACCAAGAATTATAAAGTCTAACAGAATAGTCTGCAGAGTACAAAATTGTCACAGATCTCCTTTGTGACTGCAACTACATAAAACTGCAAGTACCTTTGGACTGAGAACAAATCACGTTTCATTATCATTGGCTAATGATCACATACCTTGAAGGCAAACGAGTTTGTAAAAGTAGGCAAAGGTAAGATTTTAGAGTAATTATGTGTTTATTTAGTTACCTGTCTTTGTATGTTCCAGCTTTCATTTTTCTTATCCATGTGGACTTGAGAAATGACCCCTGGGTCCCCCTTCAGATTTTAAGATGTTGTGAATCTAGGAGACATTTTATCAAGGCTGCTCACACATTGCAAAGGTCATTCTTTACTCACCAAGAAAGTGATCTAATCTGAGTTTACCCTTTGCTCTCTGAGCCTGATCAGCCTTCTGTAGACATGCCCAAGAGTGGTGATTGGACAGAAGGAATTGATCAGGAGAAAGGGAAAAGAAACAAATCAGACATCCATCAAGAGCAAAATAAGGTCCAACAAACTAGGGCTTGCAGAAATATAACAAATACATCTCCATAGCCCAACTCCATGATCTTTTTATTTCCCTCTACCCTGCTCTGAGAAGGGTCTTTTGCATGTATATGTAGACAACTCAGCCTATACTTTCAAGTTCTGTCCACAAGCACTCTACCCACCCATCTCCTTGGTCACCCCTCAGGCCTAGGTTTATGCATGCCAGTAGCATTATCTACACAAAGAAAAGGGTCCTGGTGGAGAAGCCTAGCAAAAGGCCTTCAAGTGCTGGGATGGGCTGAGCAGGGAAGTCTAAGATCCCAGGTACCTGGAGTGTAGTTTAAAAGGAGATGCTAGGGCTCCCATAGGTATTTCTTCTTGGTTCCTGGACTCCTGGCCCCAAGAACTAAGTGCAGTACAGTTAGTTAGAGGAGGCTGGAGAACGGACCTGCAAAACACAGGGCCCAGGCTAGGAACCCTTCTTGCCAAGATCTTGGATTGAGTCAGCTATATAGCTAATTGTAATAGGAAAGCAGAAATATAATTGTTCAAATATGATCCTGGCCAGGCCAGGCCAGGATTAAGAAATACAGGGTGGCGCAAAACTAGATTTTCTGTTGTATGCACAATATAGTTTATTCTTATATTATTATTTATTAATCATTGTATTATTTTCCATATGAATAACTCTAAACCTAATTTTGCCCCATCCTATATAACAAAGATGGCAAACATATCAGTAACCTGAGAAACCCTAATGGCAGATCATATAGAATTTTTTAGCCTAAAGCTGACAAGCAGTGGGATTGATTGGCTGGCATGAGTGATTCTCACTAAACCAGATTAGGCCAGTGTGGGGATATATTTAGATGACTATGTATTGTTGCATTTGATTGGAGCTCTCTCTGAGCATAGAATTACCTTATTTGAAATTAAGTCGCATGGCCGAACAATGATAATCTCACACTGGAGCAACAGGGCACCAGGCTAGGCCTCTGCATTATCTCCCTCAGCTTAAATTTCTTGTGGCCTTGGCTCTATTTCTGGGAAAGAACAGGCTAGATTATCTCTATATTCCTCTCTAATGCCATGATTCTCAGATTCAAATTCAACTACATTTATGTAGTACTTGTTTGTGTCATGCCAGATCATTCATGCATCTTCTTGTCATTTTAACCTTTCCCGGGTGAAATATTGTTCACCTGGCTTACAGTTGAGGAAATGAAGACTCAGAAAAGTAAATGGACTTGGTATAACTCTCAGTACACAGGGGTTATACAAGAATCTTGTATTACAGATTCTTGAGCACAGATCTTTTATTTTTTAAATATATTTTATTGAATTTTTACAGAGAGGAAGGGAGAGGGATAGAGAGTCAGAAACATCAGTGTGAGAGAAACATCGATCAGCTGCCTCCTGCACACTCCCAACTGGGGATATGCCTGCAACCGAGGTACATGCCCTTGACCAGAATCGAACCAGGGACCTCCGAGTCCACAGGCCGATGCTCTATCCACTGAGCCAAACCGGTTAGGGCGAGCACAGATCTTTTATACTCTGTTCATGGATGTATTACTGGTGCCTAGAAGAGGGCCTGGGACATTGCCAGCACACAAGGGACAATGCTAGCAGAATGAACCAACAGCTGTGGAATGAACCAACACTTCCTACTAAGGAGAGGGGGTAACGAAATATTTCGACATAAACACTTTCTTTATAAGTTTAATCCTTATTTTCTGTAACATTCTGGGCAATAGTCAAACAAATTCTGGCTTTGTGGGATGAATTTCTCTCCTCCCTTGAGGATCTGTCTTTTCAGTTAATGTTTCTTAAAGGACATTATCTCCCAACATTCTCCCATCAGTATCCATTTGATGCTACTTTTGCCCATCTTTTTCTGACTTAACAGTATCAGGTGTTAATACCTCTAACTGGTAGAGAAAACAATCTTAGTCTAAAAAATTTATAGCTTCTCTGCTATCCCATAGATCCAAATTTTATCAAAACCATCAGCTGTTCTTCTATTTGTTTTATACTTATTTTAATTGCTTTCATAGGCTCATAGCTTTGGAATATTCCTTCAAGATTATGTAAGCCAATTTTTTTCCCCGAATTTGTGCATATGCTAATATGGTAAATGAGATAACTTTGAGGTGGTATAAAATAAAGAGTATTTTTCCAAATAATCATATTTTCTAATATTTATATTTATTTTGAACTAGTGACCCGGTGCACAAAATTCATGCACATTAAAAGGGAATTAATTGCCCTAACCGGTTTGGCTCAGTGGATAGAGCATCAGCCTGTAGACTCAGGGGTCCCGGGTTCAATTCCGGTCAAGGTCATGTACTTTGGTTGCAGGCATATCCCCAGTGGGGAGTGTGCAGGAGGCAGCTGATGGATGTTTCTCTCTCATCGATGTTTCTAACTCTCTATCCCTCTCCCTTCCTCTCTATAAAAAATCGATAAAATATATTTTTCTATAAAAAGGGAATTAATTAGCAGAGATATTTTAACATTGCTATTTGCCCTTTCTCTATAATAGAAATGTGAGAGATGAAAGGAAATTAGTAAAATGTATATGAAAATAAGATATAAATTTATTAATAAACAGTAACAAAAGGATATAACAACAGAGGCATGATATAAAAACAACAAAAACATGATATGAAAACAACAAAAACATGATATAAAAACAACAGTGATGCAAACAATGACTGATAAAGTGATTAAACTTATTCTAATATCTCTCTGTACACCACATTAAGAGTGAAAACACTTTCAGAGTGCTTGACTAATTTCCCTTGTGATGAAGTACTTAGAACTTTAACTGTAACATCACATGCTCTTCAAACTCGAGAGAAAGCAACATATAACTGACCATGTGCGAAAACGGCTTCAGGTAGGAACATGCCTACTCTGTCTAGAGTTTGTCCTAGTGATTTATTAATAGTCATCACAAATGCTGGCATCACGGGAAACCGTCGTCAAATCAATTTAAATGGGAGGCCAGTGTCAGATGGGGACAAATTAATTCTTGGAATCAGAACAGCCTCTCCCTCTGCAGATCCTGTTAATACTTCAGCTTCGATAATGTTAGGTCATAATCTTTTGATAATAAATCTGGTACCATTACAAAGACCCCATTTACTATTGAGATTTCTCAATAGCATGATGATTGCACCCACTTTCAATTTTAATTTATGACATGGCATTCCCGAAGGAGTAATACTATTCAGAAATTCGATGGGGAAATTTTCCTTTGTTTCTTTGTTATGGAGTGGGGCCACAACATTAGTAACAAAGAAACAGAATTAAAACTTTATTGTGGGGAGCCACTACAGTGTTTTAGACAGGTTCAAGCCTTGGACTGATAAGAGGGCACAGTCCTCTCATTGCAACGTGAAAGTCCCAGCTTGGAGGGTAGGGCTCTTCCAGCACAATTATAGCCAACAGCTGTAGTTGTAAGCTTGAACCTATGGTCCGAACACGTGGCCCCACGTGCCTGAGTGATGTGGGCTTGATAGAGTTCAGGTGCATGTAGTTGAGTAGGATTGAAACCCAGGAGAATGTTTGTAAACATCTTGGTCACGCCCTTACTTTGCCTGGTAGCATCTGCTATAAAATAAAGGCATGGCTGTGGGCATGGTCACTGTCTCTCAGAGAAGCAGCGTCCCACTGAGACCCGGCTTTCATTCTCTTGTCTGTCTTTTCTAAGCCTTTCAGCCGCCCCACTCAGGTTCACCCTGTGCTGGCGCAGCACACTTTAGAAAGATCTGCCTCCACGCTCCCAGGGCGGGTTCCTGCCTCAAACTCCGCCCTTACAGGAAACAGCTCCTGGAAACAGCTTGGGGGAGGGCCCAGCCATTGCCTAGACAACCCCTGTAGTACTGACTTCCTTCTGCTCGGTCACGGCTGTTCATCTGTATGTGGTGAACACCACCCATGATTTTTATATAAGTAGATATCCTATATAATAAAAAGCTAATATGCAAATCGACCAAAAGGTGAAATGACTGGTCACTATAATGCACACTGACCACCAGGGGGTAGATGCTCAATCAGGAGCTTCCCCCTAGTGGTCAGTGTGCTCCCACAGGGGGAGCACTGCTTAGCCAGAAGCTGACTGATGGCTGGTGAGCGCAGCAGAGGTGGCAGGAGCCTCTTACCGCAAACGGACATCCCCTGAGGGGTCCTGGACTGTGAAAGGTCACAGGCTGGGCTGAGGGACCCCCACCCCCAGTGCATGAATGTCGTGCACCAGGTCTCTAGTATTTTAATAATTAACTAGAGGCCCTCTGCATGAATTTGTACACGGGTGGGGTCCCTCGGCCTGGCCAGAGATCAGGGCCAATCAGGGCTGCGAGAGGTTGGCCGGCTGCCCTGATCAGGGCCATCAGGGCTGGCCAGCCGGGGCGAGGGGCCATGGGAGATCGGCCGGTTGTGGGAGGTTGGCTGTGGGGACACACTGACCATCAGGGGGCAGCCCCTGTGTTGAGCGTCTGCCCTCTGGTGGTCAGTGTGTGTCATAGCAACTGGTTATTCAGTCATTTGGTTGATTAGCTTTTATATATATAGATATTATTTTTCTAATCATTTTATTTGCCTTTAATGAGATATCCAAAAAATATATATAAACACACACATAGCCCTGGCTGGTGTGGCTCAGTTGATTGGGTGTAGTCCTGTGAACCCAAAGGTTGCTGGTTTGATTCCTGGTCAGGGCACATGCCCGGGTTGCAGACTTGATCCCTGGCAGAGGTTGTGCAGGAGGCAGCCGATTGATGTTCCTCTCTCACATCAGTATTTCTCTATCTCTTTCCCTCTTTCTTCCTCTCTCTCGAAAAATCAATAAAAATATATTTTTTTAATTTTTTTAATATATATATATATAGAAGAGAGAGAGAGAGAGAGAGAGAGAGAGGGAGGGAGGGAGGGAAGGGAGAGAGAGGTATAGATATCTGGTACACTAAATCTGAAATGTCATAAATATTGTTTATGCCAGGTCTATAGGGACAATATATATTTAAGTTTAGAAGATTAATGTATTTAAAGAAATAATAAAATAAATGTTAACAAGTTACTAATAATATAGATGGTTCTTGGATATGGCAAAAATCATGAAGAGAATGATTGAAGTTTGAAAATACTTTGCTAATCAAACCACATTATTTTATGGCTAAGGCACAGAGGGGTGAAATGACTCACCCAAGGCCCCAGGGTTAATTAGTGAAATAATGACTAGACTCAAAGTCTCCAGGTTCCAGGTAATTTGTTCACGTCAGTAATGTCCCACTTTAAGATTCTGAGCATCATTAACTTGATCTTATATGATTCGTATTATGAATAAATTTTTATCCACCACTGCCAAATGCATAAGATTCTAACTTTCATAATTGAAGTTTCAAAGACAGAAAAGCCCTCTGGTTCCCTCAGAGGGAAAAGCACTCTCAGGTATAATTACAGTTTGTGTTTATAATGTGCCATTCATTATGGGATCTGAATGAACTCTAGTAAATTGATCTTATGACTGGTATTATACTTGTTTCATACATTGGGAAATAATGACCCAGACAGGGTAAGTGAATTGTCCAGGGTCGGCCAGAATGTCAGTCACTAAGAGACAGAATTAAGTCTCTAATCTTGACCTTGCCTCTGTGGATTTTGCCTTTTCTGTTCAACCTCCAGTTACTTGTCAAATTTTGAATTACAGGGATCTCCATTAAATGGGATTCTAGTCTAAGATCCTTAACCTTTGCAAATGTGTGTGGTAGGTGTCGAACCTTGAGGCTTCCTATTTTAATAGCCTTGCTTTTATTATTATTATTAATTGAGCATATCCCTGGGCTTAAATCAGTCACTTATTGATCTCTTTGGTTGTTTTAAAATTATGTTTTTCTACTGGAGTTCTTTGTCCTGCCTGTTACAGAGGTGGGGAAATAACTACCAATACCAAATCAGACAGGACACATGCTGAGATGTTTACAGTCTACCTGCTCAGAATTCCTAACACCAACACTAGCTATTGGCCAAAAGAAACCAGTAAGTAAATTCATGGTTTATTTTCTACTTTTGCACAGTGGACCATACACAGTCTGTGGCCTTTGGCTGACCACAGGAGGTCAGCTCCTATTGATCTGATGTCCTTCAAATGCCCTCTAGTGGTTGAAGGCCCACATGGGCTCCACTTTCCCTCTTGTGAAACACCAAGGGTTCTGAATAAATAGAAGAGCTACCCTTTGGAAACTTGCATGTGAAGCATCCCATGAGCATACTGAAGAACTTAGCCTGCTCCTTTGCTCCTTTGGCAGATTAAGCTATCTCTTCAAACGAAAATACAGAGCATAGTGTTCACTGCTTGGTTACCTTCAGAATAACTACTTTTGAGAACCTATTCCATGCCACACACTGTTATGAGTCCATTGTATACACACTCTCTGTATTAATTTCATAAGGTTGTGTAACAAAGTATCACAAACTGAGTAGCTTGAAAACAATAGAACTTTATTCTCTTACTGTTATGGAGGCTAGAAGTTCAAAATCAAGGTGCTGGCAGGGCTGTGCTCTCTGAAAGCTCTAGGGGAGGGTCCTTCCATGCCTCCTCCAGCCCCTGGTGGCCCAAGGCCCCCCCTGGACTTGTAGCAGTGGAACAGCATCTCTGCCAGCGTCCTCCCACAGCTGTCTTCCCTCTGTGTCGTCATCTTCACATGGCGTTCTCTGGGCATGTGTCCATGTCCGGATGTCCCTCTTCACATAAGGACACCAGTCATATTGGATTGGGATCCACTCTACTGACCTCGTCTTAACTCAATTATATCTATACAGACCCTGTTTCCAAATCAGGTCACATTCACAGGTACTGGGAGTTAGGACTTTGACACAGCTTCCTGGAGAATATGATTCAACTCATAACCACCCTTTGAAGTAGGAACTGTTGACCCCATTTCAGATGCAGAAACTGAGGTGTGGAAAGGCTAACCCTGTGGCTCAACGTAAAACAGCTGACAGATGGAAGTGCAGCTCTGCTCCTCTGAAGCCTGGCCCTACTCCTCTGCCCTTTGCAGCTGGGAAATGAGCTACACTAACAGCTCTCAGGAGCCCAGTGATAGGGGTGCTGTTCTGACATCTAGGGAGGAACCTCTACAGGAAATTGCAAGGACTGGAAAGGAATATTCTTGTATTACAGAATCTAGGATTTTCTGAGTCCTTATCAAGTGCCAGACAGTTTTCAGCCCTTTACATGTATTAAGTCCTTTAGTTTCCACAGTGATACTGACAGAGGCAGTCATACCCATTTTACAAATGCGGACACTGGCAGAGGGGTAATATAACCTGCCCCAGCTCACACTGCTGAGTTGCAGAGCCAGGATTCAAACGCAGGAAGTCTGATACCGAGATCTGACTATCATAATGGCTGGATTGGAGTTTCCCGGCATTCTCTTTTTCCAGCTCTCCAAAATTAGTTTTGTTTCCTACAATGTAAGCTTAAAATATAACTTTGAGGAGCCCTGCCAGTGTTTCTCAGTGGTTAAAACGTTGGTCCATGCACCAAAAGGTCTCAGGTTGATTCTGGTCAAGGGCATGTACCTGGGCTGCAGGTTCCATCCCCACATGCGGGAGGCAAACAAACAATGTGTCTCTCTCAAATTGATGTTTCTCTCTCTCCCGTTCCCTCACTTCCACACACTCTCGGGAAATATATATAACACTTTATAGAGAGCAGAACTCATATATTATAATACTCTGCACTTTCACAATGTTGGGTGCAGTGCTGCTCATATCTGTAGCTTCGGGAGGAAGCTGAGCTCTAGGATACCACCTGGGCTCCTTGCCCACACTGTTCAAATGGATTAGGCTGAATGCTGGGACCGCAGCTGAGTGTCCTGGCAAAAGGCCTCTTCTCTCTTCACAGTCCACCAGTGGGGCTTTCTATATGCCTTAGAAATACATGCAAACCCAAGAATGGAACCATGTCCAAGAGCAATGCCCCTTTAAGATTTGGTCAAACTTGAAGCATATGAATAAATCTACCACCAGAAGTGTTTTCTCCCCAAGGGATCCCCGGGGGACTAGCTGCTCTGCTCCAAGGTACATGTCTTAAAGGCAGGCATCAGCCCTTATTTAATACCATCGCTTGTGCATAGCTGTGAATCCTAGATCTATCATTACAACTAACTCTTATGAGTGGCCTGAAACTTACTGAAACTTGAAAAGAGTGCCAAAAAAGGTGAGATGCTGCAGATTTATCCCTTGCATCTGTCCTGTGAAAATTCTAAATCATCTAAGAAACTCTGCCAGGCCCGTTTTGGAGGTCTTAGAAACGTGGCTGTTGGAGTCCTCCACTGGGCTGCCCGGGGCCTTGGAAATCAGCCAGCTTCTCTAGGCTGGAGTGTGTACACAACTTCAACCCTGGGTGCCCATGGAGGAAGAGAATGCCCTGCTTGGTGCTATATGTGGATGTGTAAATTACAGCAGATGATGCACTTAGCAATTATGTTCTTTGCATACATAAGCAGGAACAACAGCTCCCAAACTGCCAATATCCTTCTCAATTCTCACAGAATGACTATGTGTCACACGGTCACACAGCAGGGGGGCCTGGAAATGAGATGAAGGAATGGCACAGTATGAAGTTTCAATTTTGGAGAAGCACCCCTCCTGCGGTAACGAACAGGCAAACAAGAAAAGCCTCAGAAAGCACGGCAGTCTGGCTGTACACCTCCCCCCTCCTGAGTGTGGAAATGGGCCCCGGAAGAGACTGAAGGGCAGAAGGCGAGGACCAGTGGCTCAGAGGCTCCTGGGCCTGGTGCAGCTGTGTGAATTTCTGAAGGAGCCAGGGAATGTTGCTAACTAGTTGGGAAGTGGGTGGAAAGCTTTAATGAAACAGCTGAAAGCTATATTGCAAATTTCAGATGTCTGGATGGGACAGGCAGGTAACATAAAGGAGGAAAGTGGGTCTGAGAGGGGCTCCCGGGAACCCTACAGAGTCCATGTGCCCCATCTAAAGAGTAGCTCTACTCCATCACATTGCTAAGTAGAGAGAGCTAACTCTTCTAATTCTCTAGGAAAATCGGAAAATCCTGTGTGGGAGAGGTAGGTGTGTGGGAGAGACCTGTCTCAATTTGGAACTGTTGACAACAATTTTAAATTATTTAAAACATTGTCAAGATGTGTATCAGTTATCTATGCTGTGTAATAAGCAACCCCAAAACTAGTGGCTTACAACGACTTTATTCTGCACATGACTTGTGGTTCATGAATTTGAGAAAGGCTCAAATGATCATTCTTGGGCTGAGTGATTCACTTTTAATCCACGTGGCATCCCGTGAGGCAGCTGAAGCTGGAGGATCCACTTCCAAAATGATGGATTCTTTTCCACATATCTAGCACCTTATCT
The DNA here is from genome assembly GCF_964212035.1 of Myotis nattereri. Classification (NCBI taxonomy): domain Eukaryota; kingdom Metazoa; phylum Chordata; class Mammalia; order Chiroptera; family Vespertilionidae; genus Myotis; species Myotis nattereri. The sequence goes on along the minus strand of NC_138087.1, from coordinate 37,220,749 downwards.
CTATGCTCCTTGGCTGGCTGGCGCTCTCTCTCTCTCTCTCTCTCTCTCTCTCTCTCTCTCTCTCTCCCCCTCTCCCTCCCTCCCTCTCTCTCTCTCTGAATGGTGTCTCATCCTCGGGAGCCTGTCCATGTGCTACACCTTCTCCCAAAAAGTTGCACATGTACATAGCAACTTCCAAGAGACAGAAAATAGAAGCTTCCAGGCCAGATAAGAACCATACTTGAACCTTTCACTTTCATCCTATTCTGTTTGTCAGTGCAGTTATAATGCTCACCTTGTCTCATGGAGACAGGGAAATGGACTCCATTGCTTGAGGGGCAGTGGCAAGGTCACCCCACATAAGAGCATATGGGTTGAGAGATGTGGCTTCATGCATCTTTGGAAAATGCATTCTACCTCAAGGTCAAACAAAACGCATGTGAAGTGACTATGGCCTAGAGCTCGTCAGTTTTCAGCCTTTCGGATAAAGGGTACTTAATGGGGCAGCATGAGGTAATGGTTAAGAGTCTATATCTGAAGCCAGAATACCTGGGTTCAAATTCTCCTCTGCCACCTATTATCTGAGGCGTCTTGGGCAATTTACTAACTTCTCTAGGTCTCAGTTTCTTCTTCTGGGCGATACTGTATTACACCTCTCTGATGAAGAATTTGTTAGACTAAAGGCGTTAATACTTGGAAAGTGACTAGAACAGATCCTCACATGGATTAATAGACAGTGTATTTGTGTGTTGGGGCTGCCACAACAAAGTCCCACAAGCTAGGTGGCTCACACAGGAGAATTTTATTACCTCTCGGTTCTGGTGGCTAAAAGCCCGCAGACAGGTCTTTGTGTCTAATCACACATCCCTACTTGTGAACCTCAACCCTGTGCTGCTCAGTCCCAGCCATTTTTGAACAGTCATAGAAGTGAAAGTATTAAGGCAGATGAGATGGAATTCAAAGTGGGTCCTAAAGATTGTGTAAGATCCCTTCAGAAACAGGATGGGAGAGAGGGCTCCAGTTTGAGGGGCAGTAAGTGAGCACTTAGAAGTAGAGAGAACACATTAGGGCAGGGGTCCTCAAACTACGGTCCGCGGGCCACATGCAAATACAAATATTGTATTTGTTCCCGTTTTGTTTTTTTACTTCAAAATAAGATATGTGCAGTGTGCATAGGAATTTGTTCATAGTTTTTTTAAAAAACTATAGTCCGGCCCTCCAACGGTCTGAGGGACAGTGAACTCGCCCCCTGTTTAAAAAGTTTGAGGACCCCTGCATTAGGGGATGTGGGTAAGCATGTTTGGCTCATGGACAGGAAGGCTTTGTTTGGGGAAAGCAAAGTAAGGAGTAAGTTTAAAAGGATCCTCCTGACTCTGAGGGATGAAATCTGATTTGATGCTTTTTAAATATCTTTCACACTAATTCTCTGCCTCACTATCCTCTCTCCTCCACCTGCTCCCCACATACATCCCAACAGTGGCTACTAGAGCTACACATTTTGCATATTATGGGTCCTAAATAATATGAACCATTGCTAAATACTGAGCAGCTCGAGTTTAGCAATGCCGTTTCAGAATACCTACTCTATGAAAGACTCACCATATACGTTCAGGGTGATTGGGAAGGGGATACAAAATACATAGGAAGTGCACCTCCTGTTTTTCTGTTAGATGTGGTGATGCCTGTGTGTCAGAATGCCAAGAGGACATTCTCCCCCAGCAAAATGAAAGTGAACTGGACACCCAAATGCTGCTTCCTTCTAGTTCCATGACTTCTCTCCTGTAAGCATCCAGTGTCAGTCTGCAGAGGACACCTTGCCCCTTATTGCCTCTGGATACAAAACAAGAACATCATGGCAGAGTGCAGAGGGCATGGCAGGCTATGAGCTCAGACCCCAAACCAGACTGACAAATTCTGAGTCCACATCTTACCAAGGGTAGGACCTTGAGTAAGTTATTTCAGCTTCTTGCCTCTATTTCCACATCTGTGAAACAGAAATGGTGATTGTACATGCCTGGTGAATTGCCAAATGGAAAGCCCCAAGAACAGTACAGAAGCACGTAAGAAGCACTATGTAAATATGAACTCTCTTTAATATTGGCTGCAAAAATGTGCAAACTACATATGATTTCGTAGTACTCTGAAAATCCCAAGAATCTGAGAACTTTGTAGAGGAGGGAGCCTTGGAATCCACAGTAATTAGCTTCTTAATCTCTTCAAAAGAATGCACTTTGGGGTCCTACGAGATGGAATGGTCTCTACCCTGCTCTCCAAGAAAGAACAGAATCTAGGATCTGTCAGGGAGAAAACTAAAATAAGGATTCCAACTTTAAGAACTTTTTTTCTTTGTTTTACTGCGCTTTGCTTTATTGCAGGGTGTGCATTTTTTATCTTCTTTTTTTACATTGTTGACAGTATTATAGATGTCCCCCAATTTTTCTCCCCTTAGCTCCCCTCCTCCCAGCCCCTTCCCCACCCCTGGTCTTCACTACACTGTTGTCTGTGACCATAGGCTATGCATATATTCATATAAGATTTTTGGTTAATCTCTTCCCATGCCACACCCCCCCCATGTGAAATATGTCAGCCTATTCCATGCACCCATGCCTCTAGGCTTGTTTTGTTTTTGTTTGTTTGTTGTCAGTTTATGGGATGCTGAGGGTAAATCAGTGAGCAGTGAACTGTTCCACTCATCGGATCTCCTTTTCACTTTCCTCTGCCTCTGAGCCCACTCAAACCTCTTCCAAAAAAAAGTAAACTCATCAGAACTGGTAGCAAATAGACTCAAGGGATGCAGCTGTGGAAACGTTCAGCACCTGAGTATTACCTCCTACCATTGCCTCTCCATCCTGAGTTAGACATAGCACATAAATATCAATTATTTGCATATCGCTGTGTATATTCTACTTATACATGTAAGAGTATATTACCACACATGCACACATGTATACTATATTGGTTGTGTTTCTCAAACACCTTCATTATTTGTTCAGACTGGATCTCCTGCCCTTCCAAATGATGCTTTAAAAAAAAAAAGCCATAATTAATTCTGCACAGAGCTTAAAGAATTACTGATAACATAGATCTTAAATTAAGCCCTGGTAAAACAGATGTTGAGATAATATACAAACAAATAGAAAGCAAAACAAATAGAAATTCACCACTAAAACTTTATTTTTTAAATCCTGAGAATGGGGTTAAGGGTCCTTTAGAAACTGTTATCTCAGGAGCAAAGGAAATCAAGGTTAGACAGGGCAGTACCATGTGCCGGTTCTAAGGGGGTTGAGGAAAAGAGCATAATTTTAACCTCCTATTCGATGTGTTTGGCCCTTCATATCCTATTTCTTTTCAACACCGCTGCACACCCGAGAAAAAATCTTGGCTTAAGTTGCATGTGAAAATGAACTTGTAGGTCTTAACCCGGCTCTGTGGCTGAGTGTAGCACTGCATAATTTGACACGATTCAGCCTGATTGACAGTGAGAAGCAGACTGCAGGATCTCACAGGTCAGGACAGAAAAGAAGCTTGGCACAAGGGCCCCAGAGCATGCTGGGTAGCAGCCTTCACTTGACTGAGTGCTCCCCCAAAAAAGAAATGAAGCAAGAATCCAGGAAACTCATTTGAGAGGCCTTGTATTGTCCATAGAGAAGCAAGGGAAAAGTACACTCCAGCAGATCAAAGTGAAGTCTTTCATTGGGACCAAACTTGAGTAGGGGGAGAGTTCCCCAGGGAGGAAAAGTCTATAGAGAGAGGTGCCTGCACCTGCTGTCTCTTCTCAGGTGGGAAACCATGAGTGTGCTGACCATCTCAAAGATCCTTTAACCACCAGCCCCTCTTCATTCCGATTAGAGCCATCTGTGTAGCCCCATCCATACCTTCTCCAACACTGTCATTCACCTCCAAAGCTAATGTTTTTTTAGGGTAGATTGATGTATTGGCAGGCATCCTTGGCTCTAAGCTTTCCAAAGTCGTTATTGACAGATTCTGCATGCCAATTAGAGATGCCAATGGGAACCTGTCCCTCAACTTGGTCACATGTCAACTTTCTCCACCATGGCCCCATCGCTGGCTCAAGCATGAACATTGACTAGTCTGAGCCTCTGTTGTTATTACCATCCTCTTGTCAGCTATTCCTTTGGGGGAGGACCTATGACCCACAGTCATGAGCAGCAGGATGTGAAAGTTTTGTGGAATAAGTGGCAAGGGATTCTTCTGGTGGAGGTTGGCATGTATATGTAACTGGATTTTAAGATAAGACTTCCCCCACCTCACTTGACAGTCCCAGTAGGATAAAGAGCACACATGCACTGAAGGTGACCTGAAGGCCCTTCATGCAGCACTTCCAAAGGACCTTGTGGGAAACCAGCTCTACAATTCCTGGGCTGAGAGCATTAAGGAAAGGGGTATTTTGGAAACAGTATTTTAGAGACTTGTTACCATGCTGTGGTTACCCCTCTGTCCAGAGGAAACGGGGAGCGGGGTGTCAGTTCTTTTGCCTTACACCTAGAGTTGGCTTCCTCCACCTGCCCTGCATTTGTGAGAAGCTATGGTGTCAGTTTTGCCTCTTGCCTCTAGAGGGCGTGTGAAGGGCTAACAGCCAGGAGAGAGCTGGCGCTTTAAGAGTGGCCTGCACACACACACTGAGCTGCTCAGGATGAAAGACACATTGTTCCCTAGTTCTAGCCATGAGCCCTGCAGCAGAGCAGCAGCACCACATCAGCATAGCGCCACCTTTAGGTGCAGAGAGGCCCCAACAGCAATAACCTGGAGGTGAACCTTAGTCTCCTGTGGGTAGAAAAAAGATTCATGACTGACCATTTGTGAAAAAAAATGATGCAGCCACCCAGAAAACTGAGAATGGCCCTATGGAGGGGAATGTCCTATGAACTCACAAAAGCGTTGCCGGTGAATCGGTTTTAAGTAACATTAAGATATAAATAGAAATCATAGATACATAAGCAAACAGATAAATAGATGTAAATTCTTCCCTCTGCCCCTACCACTCCTCTGCAACCCACTCCCCTGATTAGTCTATAGGGAGGGTGGTAAACACCCTCTTCCCCAGTAGTACGCCAAGAAGGGCAGTGGGAGCAGCCCACCGCAGGAGCAGGCAAATAGGGGTGCCCTGTCTTTGGAGAACGTTGGAATAATAATCACACCGACTGAAAGTCTGCTTTGCATTATTTCCACGCACCGACAATTCTCAACAATACCCTTTCCACAGGGCAGACTACTGCCAACATGCACGTGTGCGCACACACACACACACACACACACACACACCCCTTGGTCCCCACTGCCCTTACAGGACTCTTGTTATATGAAACAATAAATTTCCTTCATTGTTTAAGCCAATTGTAGTTGTTTTGTCCTGTTACTTGGAGTAGAAGACACTGATCTAGACATGGGACAAAGGAAATTGTTTGCCATCAAGAAGCTTAGCATTTAATTAAGCCCGGTATGGACAGACAGAAGTGTTTTCTGGGGTGAATGTCACACTTAACTCTAGGACGGACGCCAGGGAATTATTTATTGTGCAGACTGGAAAAACTTTTGGAGCTGTTAACCCTACAAAACAGAAGCTTTTGGACAAGGGTAAAAAAGGTTTCTTCACATTTATAAGCACATCATAGGTGATTTACCTAGATATCCCAGTATAGGAAGTAAAATACAAAATTTCCAAATCAGTATAAATGTGAGGCCACCGTAAGTAATTCAGCAAACAAGGCAAATGCAAGGAACATCTTATTCTTTAGCACACAACTGCTTTCTTTTTCCTTTCTTCTCCTGTGCCTCTCCCAATACCTCAGACCAATCCTGTTTACTGTCAAGTCAATTGACAACCATTCAACAAACTCCTACAGAGAATCTAGTAGACTCCTGACACTGCTCAACACTGGGTCTGAGATCTAGATAAAATAGTTTGCCTGAAGCTCCTGCAGAGGAGGAAATTGAGCTTCACAATGGCTAAGTGGGATTCAAAGCAAGTTCAGTCCAACTTGAAAGTTCATTATCTTTACACTTAGCTAGAAAGCATAGAAACATAAGACTTGGTCCCTCATTCATTGAGCTCTTTAGACAAAAACCTATACAACATGAAAAAAAATGTAGAAATGAAAGGAATTTATTGATAGGTATTGCTTAGATGTGCTAGTAGATAAACTGGATACCCCAAGGAGGGTGATAACAGAAAAACTTATGTTTTGTCCCTGGGCAAATGCTTCTGGAATTACAGCCTAATTCATTATTAGAGCTTAATTTTAGAACAATAAAAATATAGATGTCATTGATTCCTGTGGGTCATTTATAGTAAGCCCTGCAAACAGAGAGCCCCCTTGGAATTCTAATTTTGTTATTCCAGTGATATTTTTATTTCGATAGGAATAAATTCTCACAAAAGAATTTGTAGGCAAAGGGGAAGATGAACTACTTTTAAGCTAGGAACTTTCCTGGTGTCTTCCAGTTTATTCCTACTTATAGCCCATTTATTCCTAAAGATCTTTATCCTAGAAAAGCAGATGTATGAAAGAATATCGTGTAACATTTAGGTATTTTTATGGAGAGAGTAAGTAAAATACAAATAGTATAACTCTTTACATTTATTTTGCACCTACTTTTAGGCTGATTCTCAGAATGTGAATTATCTGGGATTCTTAGCTGTTTTTTTCTTTCCTGGGAGCATTTGTACTAAGAGAAAAACATTGCTAAAATTTGAAGTTCTTATAGTTTCATTGACTGGGAGATAGATTGATTGATTTGGTAGAAAGGTAGAAGAAGTCATTCTTTTATTATTTAAGCTATTTTTTGTTATTCTTTTTCTGTGTTTTCATTATTTATATTTTCAAAAGATGTCTGTGCTTAGAACAATCTTTACGCATTCTTCTCAAAAGACAGATTTGTCTCACAGAATCAAAGAATCTCAGAGTTTAGAAAGATGATAGGAAATTTTTCCAGCTCCCAAATAAATACCTAGATATCTTCTACAAATACTCCCAATCTTTGCTTAAAAACTTTCAGTGACTAAGGTAGCTTTTTGAGGGAAGGGCAGAATTAATCTCATAATGAGAACTAACAAATGTTTTCCTTTTTGTTTGTTTTTGTACTTCAGCAATTGAACCCACTCTGCCCTCTTTCCATAACAGACCTTCAGATACTTATAAGTAAGTATCATGTCTTCTACGTTTTCTTTTCCCCCAGACACACATAGTTTATTGGGAAAAATTATTTCCTCCCTCTGCCATGATTTCACATTAGCTCATAAAATAGGAATTTTTACCCTTCAGAATATTAAAAAGGACTGTTTCCCTTGTCCCCCATCTTCTTCCTAAAGGCTAAGGAGCACCTTATGTAATTGGGGAGATGGACACAAGTGTGAGGCTGAGCCCCTGATTGGCCAGGTCGGGGGCAGACCTTTAGAGAGATGAGGTGGTAAGAAGATCTGGTCAGAGCCCAACACTACCTTCTAAAGGCATGGCTAGAGGACCTTCTCTGTCTTGCTATATGGGTCCAACAGGTGCAAGGCAATCCACAGATGCCCCTTGACATGGGCCGGGTCAACGTCTGTTCTGTTAGCTCAATCCCTACAAGCATAGTTCCCGAAATCTAGATGGTGTAGGTCCAAGTCATATCCATGAGTGCAGTTTTGCCAACAATAACTTGCACGTATTTTCCCTACAGCAGTTTACAATAGTTTGTAGTAGTGTGGTCAGTAGCACTGTGATATCCAGAGCTGGACCCCCCTCAGTTTGAATCCTGGCTCTTGACATGGTGGGGAAGTTGCTTAGTTGCTTTGTGCCTCAGTTTCTTCATTTGTGGAACAGAGATAACAGAATCCTATCCATAGGATTGTGAAGATTGAGTTAATATAGAGACAACGAGTGGCACATGAAAGCACTGTACAAATGTTGTATGTTTTTGTTGTCGTTGTTATTATTATTCAACTCGAGTTTACACATAGGGAATTATCTCCAGTCTTTCACTTTAGCATCATGAAGTGACCTTCCATTTCAGAGACACTCTGTTAACGCCACAGCTACTCAGTGGCCACACTCTGCAGTGAAAATCAATAGATACACGGTAATTAGGTCTTCCTAATGGTGAGGTCATCACCTAGGCTGGAGGGAGTTACTAGGGACATGTCTCCTCTAACATGTGGAAATTTGCCAAGTCTAGCAGAATCTTTTCTGGCCTTTTCTAACATCCTGCCATCAAAGGCAGACACTTGCCATTTCAGGACTAGTGTTACCACAGTCAGAAATTTCAGTCTTTGAGCATAGCCATCTCCTTTTTGGCTCTGAGTAGCCCAAATTAGAGCCTCTCCCTAAGCTTATCAAGAACTACACACCTTTCCAGTTTGACCAAATCATTTTTCATTCTCTCTATTGTATGGAGGTTTCTGAGCATCTGCATTAGGAAAAATACATGTGCAATCAACTTTGTTGGTTTGGCTGCTTGCTGTAATAAGTCTGGGGGGACAGGTTCTGGATAGCTGAAGAGTTCACCTCTTTCTGTGCCCCTTACCGTAGATACCTGAACATTTAATTTATAGCCTGGAAGCCATCCTACATCTTCCTTTCTCTCTAGACTTCTGTTTCTTTAAAAAAGACAGATGGTGGCAAGGAGTTGCCTCAGGAGCACAGTGAGAACCCAAGCTCGGGTCATTTCATGCAGATGCCACCGAGAGGAAAGATACTGTGAGTAAGAATAGGACTTATCAAATTTGCAGTGACCTAGCCTGCTCTGCTCTTAATTACAAAACACAAATCACTCTACCCCCGGTTGCTACAGAACAACTTGCCCTCTACCCTACCCCTGGTGGATCATTAGAGTGTGCTGGGTCAGTTGCTTCTGAAATTGCCACATGGGTGGGCCCTTAAGACTTACTAAAACAGGGGTCACCTCTCAGGAGTCTAACGTGTTCTAATTCAATATACTGATTACTTAGAGGTTAAAAATAATTTACCCTCAAATCGTGCTAGTATATTTTGCTTACTTGTTCAGAGTTTTTCCTTTATCATTCAAATGTGGCATTCTTTATTGTAATTGTCTGGTTACTTGTCTGTCTCCCCAAATAGACTGTAAACAGCAGAAACCCAATAATGCTAAGTGACTTCCTTGAGGCCACATAATCAGGAGAGAATCCCAGAATGGAAATCAGGCTCCTCTATTCATGGTCTGTTGTGCTGTTCATTAGCAGCAGGGCTTCGTGTTCTGAAATCGCTCTTCCTCAGAAGGAGCAGGAGGAGAGCAGCACACCAGAAGATGGAGATTCTGTTCTCAGGTCACTCACCTTGCCAAGCCCTGGTGTCTCTCATCTGAACAATGATGTCTGTTTCTTCAGATGGTGGCTAATGTCCTGCCCAACTCTAATGGTCTAGAGGTCCACTTGAAAGGATTGTCATACATTAACAGTTCTGAGAGAAAGATAGAAAGATCATTCATTCAACAAATATACACTGAGTGGCCAGATTATTGTGACCACCTGATGTTTGTAGGCAAATTAGCCATACACTGCATCATATGGGATATGGAAGCCTAAGGCCTGCTCGAACACCTTTGCTGTCTGCAGTTACCAAGATAAAGCGTCTCCAATTCCCACAGGAACACAAGGATTGGACAGTAGAGCATTGGAAAAAAGTCATGTGGTCCAATGAATCACGTTTCCAGTTGCATCATGCAGATGGCCAAGTGAGAATTTGGCGGAAACAGCATGAAAGCATGCACCCCACATGTATGGGTACAACCCTTCAAGCTGGTGGGGGCAGTGTTATGGTTTGGGGCATGTTTTCCAGGCATAATTTGAGCCCTTTAATTCGTATAGAACAACATCTGAATAGCACAACATACCTAAGTATCATTGTTGATTAAGTTCATCCTATCATGCTAATGGCATATCCCAATGGAGATGGCTTCTTCCAACAAGACAATGCACCATGCTACAGTGCTCGTATTGTGCAGGAGTGGTTTCAAGAACATGAGGGAGACTTTACCTTGCTTAGGTGGCCCCCACAATCACCAGATCTCAATCCAATTGAGCATTTGTGGGATGAAGTTAAAAGAGCCATCAGGCAGCTGGTTCCACAACCATCAAATCTCACAGAACTGGACAGTGCTATTCATCAGGCATGGTGTCAGATTCCTCGCATCACCTTTCAACATCTTGTAGAGTCAATGCCAAGAAGAATTGCCACAGTATTGAAGGCAAAGGGTAGCCCAGCGAAGTACTGATGGGGTGATCATAATAATCTGGCCACTCAGTGTACATATTTATTTAACAAATATGTATTCAGCATCTACTGAATGACTGGATGCCAGGTACACAGGTGAATAAAAAAACCCAACTCTGCCCACTGACAGCTTATGACTTGGTCATAGTGGGGTTACTGGCCAAAATCTTGCATTGAGGATCTTGGATAAACAGAATTATAGGCCTATCATCAGCATACTGTGTTTTGATTGTATGCTGCATTTGGTAGTTCGCTCACGGTTGTGTGTGTGCATGTGTGTGTGTCGGGAATAGGTGGAAGAGAGAATGCTGTTAAAAATAGCCACACTCAAAATTACCATGTTTCAAATTCCTGAAACAAAAACAAATCAACAATAACAAGACTGATTGGGTATGTCCAATGCAGGTGTCCCCTTCCTGCTAATGTGCAGTTTTCTGAATCACACTATTGTTGCTCTCTCCTGCCAAGATGCCAACAGGAGTGCCCAATTAGTGCCAATTTGTTTCTTGTAACACGGACACCTGTCACCAAAGAGCTTGACAAAAATAACCAACTCAGTCACTGCAGATCCAAACTGGGCGCAAATGAATCACCTGGAGGTAAATAAGAAGCCTTCAAATCCCAATGCAAATCCTCCAAGGAACCCCGTCCCTCTGCCCGTGGACAGATTCCTGGTGTATTTCTGACTGATGGCAAGACACCAACCGACAGTTGATTTTTTTTCTTTAAATGCAAGTTATCAGCCTTTCCTTACAGTCAGCTGCAGGCTTTCCCCGGGCAGTTCAAGATTCATCGTGATACTGGATTGTCTTTCCTTTTAATAGCAAACCACCTTCCACTGAGATGGAATGAAAGTTGCACAAGAATGAGAGCGGATTTCACCAAGAAGTCCTTTAAACTCTCGTCAGGTAACACCTCTAGTTCAAGCATTTAAAAAAATAACCTTTCAAAACTAAACCAGATTTCTACTGTGCAGTGGAGCCAGCCACGAGGGTGGTACTGGTTACAACTGAATTAGCCCTGCTTGCCGATTGCTTTCCAACTCTGTTCCACTTCACGCCAGCCGCCTGCTCCCTGGGTGTGCAGTCAAAGGGAGCAGGCACCTTCGAAGGAGCTATCGGAACCAGATTAAGAACGCTTAATACACTGTACCATAGGCAAATGAGCAGGTATTTTCCCAGAGTCACCCACACCGGAAAATCAGCACTTCCTGCTCTTCAAGAGAGGGCCCATCCAGCCCATTGCTCGCTCTATGGGAAGCAGAAACGTCTGGAATCAAAATGGGCCAAGGAAGGGGTTTCTTTGCCTCTCCACATGCTGTGAGCTAAATGGCAGGTTTCATCACTTCCTTTGTAAGGCACTTCTCATTATGAGAAAGTGAACACAAAGCCTAACTCCTAACTGGAGTATTAATAATGAAAATGGATTATGTGCATCCTGTTTGCTAAGCAATTATCCCAAGGCAGGGATTGAGTCCAGATTTTTTGCCTCACTGCCCGAGTGGCAGGGCATGAATAGATAGACAGGTATTTGCATGCAGGGCCTCTGACCTGGAGGAAATGTCAGGAGCTTGAGAGACTTCAGGGAGAGCTGCAGGTGCATATCCTTTTGAAATGTGGCTGGGTTTTGCAGTCCATTCTTGGAAAAGGCAAAGAAAGAGGGAAAGAATTTGGATTTGCTGTCTGTTTAAAGATATCCTCCTGAGTCAAGGGGAGACCATTTTACTTTACCCCCATTAAGTTTTTAATTCCCTAGAAGTGACTCAGGCCTCTACCTTCCCAAGGAGATGAAATTAGTTTTGTGTAGTTGATGGTGAGGTGCTTCCCCTGGATGTTTTATAAGACCTGGATCTGATGTGCTTCACCTCGGCACTTTTTAATGAGAGTAGGCATTTCTCTGATGTCTTAGACCTATATTTTCTTTTCCTCCTCTTTCACTTGCTGTGCTCCTACAAGGTGTGGCCTGACTTCCACCTTCTGATGCCCATGCATTCATTCAGGGCTGCACATCCAGCTTGAATCATGCTCTAAGTGTGTGCAGTGCTTTGGGATCCTTCAGCGTAAACCACTGCCAACAGCTGTGTCACCTCCAATCTCCCCTCACCCATGCTCTTCCTCCTTCATGGAATACTTGCATGTTAACAGGCCAGAGTGAGAGATGGCAGTGCAAGTTCATATGGATAAGCCATTATTTTCACAGGACAGGGTCATCTTAGACTAACAGAGTCAGCACATCCCTATGGCAGGGTCACTAAACCCCTCACAGCAGTTACATAACAAAATTGCCTGGGACATGGATAAGCATCTGTGGTACATCCATACAGCAAATTACTACTTGGCAATATAAAAGAATGATCTACTTATACATATAACACCCCGTGAATGAATCTCTAATTCATTATTCTAAGTGAGGGAAGTCAGACCCAAAGGCTATATACTGTATGATTCCATACTGGAGGAGGTAAACCAGATCATTAGGGACCAAAACCAGATCATTAGCCTCCTGGGTAGGAGTAGAGGGAGAGGCTGACTGGAAAGGTTGACCAACACTCCCAGTTTGCTTAGTATGGTCCCAGTCTTAGCCCAGAGAGTCTCCATCCCTGGAAAACCCCCAGTCCCACATAAATTGGGACAGCTGGTCACCCTACAAGGGACACAAGGGAAAATTTTAGGGGGATGGAACTGTTTTTCAAAAACCCCATTTTACTCTATGTGAGTTATACCTTACAGAAGACTGGAAAGAATTGCCTAGTCTGTCACCTGTCCCTTCATTAGTGAGCTCTCTGTGTGCAGGGCTTTTGTGTCTCTTGTGCCCTTGATCCCTCCCCTCCCAGCACCTAGCACTCAGCCTGACATGGCATGATTTGCTAAAATAATGTATTGTGCTTTTTCTCAGATGCTGTCATATCACCACCAATAGATTCTTTAAATAATCCAGTAGTCTCCAAACATGGCATTTTCTCCATAGAACCATTTAGAATTCAGGTGTGTTTTTTCTATTTCTATCTCTTTTAGGCTTAAAATTGATAGCAATGTGCTCAAACATTGAATTAATAGCGATGTTCTCAAAACAAGACAAATATACTAGTATTAATCCATGCTTTCTAAATATACTAAGCTTAACAAATTCCTGGAGTGCTTGTTTAAAAATAAATAAATACAAGTTCAGTGAACCTTATCCAGCCCCAACAAATCTGAATTTCCAGGGAAGGGTCTGGGAATCTTGAATGATTCTTATGATCAAGCATGGAAAGCAGAAAGTCAGAAAAACTGGCATTGGGAAACCTCAGCACCAGCCTTTGGGTATAATCATGTCCTGACTCCATGTTTCCGATGTGATCCTTCACCAGAGGCTCTCTCTTGATGAATTATTCATTCACTCACTGATTCCATTTGAGAAATATTTATTGAATACCTACTCTGCACTAGGGCTACCACAATGAAAGCAAGACCAACAGCCCTGGACAGTGTGACTCAATTGGTTGGGCGCCATCCAATGCACTGAAAGGTTGCAAAGGTTGCTGGTTCAATTCCAGGTCAGGGCTCAGGGCACTTGCCTGGGTTGCCAGCTTCATCTCCAATAGGGGGCGTGCAGGAGGTGGCCCATTGATGTTCTGCTCCAACATGGATGTTTCTCTCTCTCCCTCTCCATTCCTTTCTTTCTAAAAATCAATAAAAATACTTTAATTAAAAAAAAGACAAACAAAGTGAGTTCAACCACTGATGGGTGATATGAGGGAAATAGAGCAGTGCCTGGGGCAGGTACTGCTTAAACAGAACAGTCAGGAAGAACATGGTCTTTGTTGATTTCTGGCTCTAACCTCAGGCAGGTTTCTCAAGGGAAGCATAGCTGGAAAGCCACAAACTTATGTTCCTGTCCCAGCACTGCCATAAACAGCCACCACAGACCATCCTCAGTGTCCTCATCTGTAAAATGAGGAGGTAAATCTAGATGTTTATCTCCAAGGACGACCCTGCCAGACCTCACAGCCTGTGTTTCTGGAGTTTATTGTTATAGTCAAACAAAACTAATCTGATACATATTTAATGATATACATAATTGTTATTGTGCTGCATGATAATTAGCAATCAATGGTAAGCAGTTTTACATAAATGACTATAATTAGTACTTCTTATACACAGACAACCCAACCACATTTTGGGTTTCTCTCTCTTCTTGCTTTGTTATTCTGTGATTAGCATCAGGGTCATCTGCTCTTCTACACTATGTATCAGTCCATGATAATCCATAGCCTTCGCTCCCACAAACCCACATAGGGATGTTTACAATTTTAAAATTTCAGGGTACAGTATATTATCTCCTCAGGTAACAAACCAATCTTGAAAGCTCTGTCTTACTACATTTCTTACCACCACCAAATGGCCTTTCAGATAATGCCTTCTCTTGGCTCATTCATCGGCTGTCTTGCATGCTGAAAGGACCAGAAAAAAACAGAAAACATTTAGACTGTTGAAATTCTCTGGAAGAGATGGGAAAGCCCACAAGGAAGACAGACAGTATAAGAAGATGGACCCCATATCCTTTGCTTCTGAGACTCTGGAGCAGAGGGACAGTGTATGATTTTGCTAGGGCTGCCACAGCAAACTTCCCAACTGGGTGGCTAAACAACAGAAATTTATCTTCTTACAGTTCTGGAAGCTCGAGTTCAAGATCAAGGGGTCATTAGGGTTGGTTTCTTCAGAGACCTCTCTTCTTGGCTTACATATGGCCACCTTCTCTCTGGGTCCTCACATGGTCTTTCCTCTGTGTGTGATGTTTCTGGTATCTCTCTTTCTGTGTCCAAATTTCCTCTTCTTTTAAGGACACCAGCCAGTTGATTTAGGGCCTATTCCAGACTCAGTTTAACTGAATCAACTATTTAAAGACTTTATCTGCAATACTCTTACATTCTAAGGTATTTTGGGTTAGAACATCAGCATATGAAGTTTGAGGGGAGCAAAACTTAGCCATAACAGAGGGGGAACTGTGAGAAAGAGCTAACACTCCAAATACACAACAACCAGGAAGGCAGTCTTCCCTCCAAATCTAACCCAGAACTTTCTTTCTGAGACTCTTCAACCACAAGGGTCATTCCCTCAGCTAATGACTGGCACGTAATGTCCCTAGAACAAAATCTCCCTTTTCACAGGCAAAAATGAAAGTCTTAAAAGATGTAAATACCTGGGAAAGCAGGCCCTCTGGGTGAGAAAGAATTCTTGGCAACTTGTCAAAGTCCTTCCCTGTTTTGGTAAGAAGAGGGCAGGAAGCTGAGATTGAACTTGGCCTACTTTTGCAGTTTGCTATGCCCTCTCTGTTGATTTTCTGCCCTGGCCAGTTCATCGCAGAGCAGATATAGGATCGTGGTCAGTTGAGTGACCTGGGAAGCAGTGGGCCCCAGAGTGCACACCGATTCATGCTTCCTTCTGCACTCTCCACACCTGCACCAAGGCCCCCTGCCTCCCCAGAGGCAAACTGATTCTAATGGTGAGATCTGAAAACAGACATGACAGGATGAGAGAAGCTTGCTAGCAAAGCATTAAAATGAAGCAGCAATGGAAAACAGTTTTCAAAGGACCAAGAGCTGCAACCTATACTCAAACCAAATGGATTTCCCTTATTGTGTCTGGTCCTTTGCACAACATGATAGGCATGAGAGTACTTCACCATGAGTAAAAGTAGAAAAAGATGCAAAGCAAATCCAGGGACAGAATTAGAAAAGTGTGACCGTGTAATGCTGGAAAGGATTTGGTGTTTTAATACTATAGGATTTTTCCCTCTTTTTGAAATCCCTGGTCTTAAAACAGGACACCTAGGTTTCAATCTTTCTGTTCTGTTGTTATCAATGAACTACTCAAGCAGCCTCTCTGGGCTTGGTTTCTGCATCCTTGGCTTGAGGAATTAGAAAACACTCTCTCTGAGGAAGCACTTAGATATTCTTTTCTGCAAGTATATGTTGACAAAACAAGAACTGATTCAAATAATTAACAGAGCAAAACTTAGTTACTGGTGTACATTTCTGGTTAAATGTCAGCTAATTTAGAGCTACTAACGTCTCATACTCTGTTTCTGATTAAGCCCATGATTACTCATCTACAAAATGGGGATAAAATCTGTCTCACTGGGTTTTCTGAGGATTAAATTAAACAAAGGATGTAAATGAGACAATGGCTGCTGCTCAGCAGACTCTGAGTAAGTGTTAGTTCTTTTCTTATTCACCTGGGTAACCCCCTTGGTGCCTGGTTTGATTGATGTGCAATAAATACTTGACAGATTGTGAAAGTTGCATGGAGGCACCACTCTAGTAAGAACCTAATGCAAATACAGACCAAAGGGATTAAAGTGTGCCAAATAGGGTAGTGATGGAGGTGTCTACCCTCTCCCTCTCTATAGCATAATGTACAATACCTACATACATATACTTGGAATTCCATGGACTTAAATTTCCAGCTGTCACGAGTCAATATATTTTTGGCATGACCTGGTAAGCCACATGGGACAGGATGACCTGACCTGATGGGCAGCAGCAGCATAACCACTATTGAGTCCAGTACTTTACAAGTCATTTCATTTTAGCATCACAGCTCTTCAAAGTAGTATTGATATTCCCTCTTTTCTGATAAAGGAATTGTTGCTATAGAGGATAAGAATCTTGTGCATGTTCACAGAGCTACTGAATAGTAGATCCTGGTTTTGAATGCAAGATTCCTTTTCTCCAAAGCCTCTGTGTCTTGTACCTCAGTAATGGATAATCCAGGAGTAGGCTGTTTTTAGAATTAGAGACTTGCATTAAGGATATTGGCCAAATGGTACTGGATAATGCAGGCACTAATCTAGGTCAAAACAAAATTCCAGAGTTAGACAAAGTCCAGGCAAAAACAAGAAGGGTCCCTGACAAATTACTAAAGTTTGATCTCAAACCCCAAGAGCGAGGTAGAGTGCCAGAGTTCAGAACAGGGCATAGGAGGAATCTAGGGACAAGGTAGGAACTTCATAGTAATAATTAAGATAAAGTGTTTGAGGCAAATAAACAGCCATAATGACTTAGTGCTCCAGCATATTGGTCAGAAGCTCCTCATATTCTGACAACGATATCTCCTGGAATCTAACATGGAGCTGACATCTAAAAAGGGATGAGAGTGGTAGAAGGAGGCAAACGGGTCCCTAGTGGGAAGAGAGAAATGTTCCAGAGGAATCCATTTCTGGTTACCTGCAAGTTTTGGTGATTAGATCAGCTATGTCTCAAAAGGACTTGCGAGATGACCTTTGGTGCCATACATTGTCATCAGTTTTATCCACAAGACTCAGAAAGTTTGTGCATGTGGCAGACAATCCCAAGAAATAAGGGTTGTGTCTCATTCTTTGTATTAAAGAGGTCTTCCTAAAGAGTCTCACAGAGCCCTCTGCTTCCTGGCATAACACAGTTTAAACTGAGCCTTCTTAATGCCCATCTCAGCACAGTGTCCTTCCTACAAAAAATAAAAATTAAAAAGTAATGTAAATATTTACCAAAACCTCTCAAAGGCACCAAAGAAACATATAACATTTTATGACGCAGAACGATCCTAAAGGTCTTCTTCACCTAACTTTCTCCCCAAAGTTTCATTCATTAATATTGCTTCTTGCCCCCCTCCAAAATATTTCTTCTCCTTCCCTCCCCAACTGTTTAAATATTCCCACCCATGGCACAAGTCAGAAGAAGAAAAGCTATTAATAGTAAGCACTGTTTAATATTTTGTCCCCATTACAGATTTTCTGGGTAAATTGTAAACAGAGAGCAAACCAGAATTGGCTATTGTTCGTTGGCTGGCTTTGGTCCTCATACCATTCCTCTTTCAAAGTGCCTCCTTCCCATGGCCATCAATTAGATACACTCATTCAATCAACTGTACATCTAGTAAGCTCTTGGTCTTGCACTGTGCATAGTAAAGTGACAGATGTTTAAGACACAAGCCCTGCTCTTGAAGAATTTAGAATTGAATAGAGAAGATAGGGCATATGCCCAAATTACTACAATAAAATGTTTTGTGACTAGGTGTATAGATGTGGATTAAGATTCAAGATATTCTGGAGGATTAACCAACACAAATTGCACAGTATACTTACTCTTATCTCTACCTCCATCCCCAAGACACAGGCAATCCTGTTGTTCCTTTTCTATTCGTATGTTCCAACTTATTCCTCTGGTGAAATCACCTTGAAGGAAAATGAAATCAGATCAAAATGGATACAAGTTCAGACTTGGAGGAAAATAATGTACTAAAAGAGAAATCTAAGAGTATTTGTAGAAAGGAAGAAACATTTGAGTTATAGCCTTGTGAAAATAATTAAGAACCCTCAAGAATTTTGTTATGAGTGGATCTCACTGATTTAGTCCCTGCAGTGACTACCACCAAGATAACTTCTATAAACCAGTCTGATTATGTCTCATTTTAAATGTCTCATCACTTTTGAGATTTCCCTTGTTTTCTGTTATGAGTCATGAGTTCATTTTTTAGTAGACTCCCACCTATCTCTCCAACCACATACCGTACCACTCCTCATTGCCTGCATATTCTCTGCTTTAATCCCACATCCCGAATTTATCCCATTTATGCCCTTATCACACTGCAATTGACTTTTCCCAAGTTATTCACCTATCAGACAATAAGTCCCATGCAGACCTGGGCTAGGTCTACCATGTTAACCATTGTATCCCTCATAGCCTATCTCAGTGCTGGGAAAATGGTAAATATTTCATGAGCATTACTTGAATGAATTACAAACATAAGGGAATCATTCCCTGTCTTGAGTTGAGTTCCCTGGAAACATACTCTCAGATGGAGATTTTCATGCAGAAGGTTCATTGGGCAGTAACTAAAATAAAATTCTACAGAGGGAGAACTTGAGCTGTAATGTAGATCCCATAAGGAGCTCTAAAGCTGATATAACCCTCCAGAGTTTTCTTACTAGTGACACAAGAGCCAGGCCTTTGTACCCCTACATCTACTAGTCATGAATGCTAGTTACCTACAAGAAGGAGGTGTCACTGTAGGGGATACAACTCCCTTTGAACAAGAACAATTCCTGAAAAAGGACTCAGCTGTGAGTCTTTAGCATCTAAACCTCCCAGCAGATGAAAGAAGGAGTTCCTTTGGTTAGGAGGGGAATTTGAGCAATGTACTACAGTGTCTACTGCCTTTCCTTTAACCTACAGTATAAGCCTGCATGCCTTAATTTGCTAAACTCTAGAAGTTTCCCTCTGCCCTGAAATTCACCCAATAAAAAACCTCCACTGTTCTACTATAGGTGCAGTTAGTACAAATACTGCCACCCTTACATTCACTTATTCATTCAGAGAGTATTAATAGAGCACCTATTATGTGCCAGGCATTATTCTAAGTTTGGAGAATTCAGCAGTGCGTGAAATTGCCTAAAAGGTCCGCTTTCATTCTAGAAAAGAGACAAACAATTAGAAAAGTAAAAAATGGAGCAGAGGATAATAAGTGCTATGAAAAGAGTAAAGCAAGAGATGAAAAATAGGGAGTGCCAGGATGTGGAGAGGTGGGTATTGTAATAATAAAGAAGGTAGTCAGAACAGGCCTCACTAAGAAGGTGACATTTGAGCAGAACCATTTAGATGTTGGGGGAAAGAGCTTTCCAGGCTGAAAATAAGTCCAAAGGCCCTGGGGTAGAAGCAAGCCTAGATATTAGGTAATAACCAGAAAGCCAATGTGCCTGGAAAGGAGAGGGAGAGCCTGGTGGGAAATAAGGTCAGAAAGAAATGGGGTGAGGAACAGATTATGGGTCATTATAATGACTTTGCCCTGTACTCTCCCCAGGCTGTGAAGCCATGGTAAATTCGAGTAGAAGAGTAATAAAATCTGACATACATTCTAAAGGATCGCTCTGATTGCTGTTGGAAATAGGTTATGGGGAAAGTGCAGGCACAGGAGGACAGTTAAGAGACTCTTAACATAAACCAGGCACCAAATGATGGGGACCTGCGCCAAGGCAATAATGGCAATAACGGTGTGGAGAAGCGTTAGATTCTGGAAATATTTTTATGTAGAGCTGACAGGACTTGCTGGTAGGTGGGGTGCATGTTATGAGAGGAAGAGAGGAGCCAAGGATTTCAGTATGAGCAACGAAAAGGATAGGGTTTTCATTTACCGAGATGAAAAGAATATTGAGGTGGGGGAAGATGATTGGGAGTTCAGTTTTGGCCACGTTAAATTTAGAGATGCTGATTGGACATCCAAATGGAGGTTTGATTCCTGGTCAGGGCATGTGCCCAGGTTACAGGCTCAATCTCCAATAGGGAGTGTGCAGGAAGCAGCCAATCGATGTTTTTCTGTCATTGATGTGTCCCTCTCTCTCCATCTCCCACCCTCTCTCTCTCAAAAAAAAAAAAATATATATATATATATATAAATTACATTGGACAGAAATGCGTCCTTCACCATACCCAGCATGACCTAACAAACTTGGGCTTGAGAATGAGAAACATATGGTCTCTGATACTCACTACGATAATTGAATTACTGGTTCTAATTCTTCACTTCCCTTTATTAGGACCATATATCCAAAGCCTCATCATAGCCTTATGATGAGAGGTGTGTTCCTGTCTATTCTCTTGGGCTCGATCATGTGATTTGCTTTTTCCAATGAGATTTAGTGGTTGTGATGTAAGTGGAAGCTTGAAATGTGTTTGTGTGGCTGGGTTAGCTAGGTTATACTCTGCCATTATCATGGAACGAAATGCTTTGGGTAGCATGCATTTTCAGCCTGGGATTCAGACTGAAGTATGTGGGACAAAGTCACCCTAGCCACCTCGCAGACAAGGAAGAGTAGTGTCTGTTGTTGCATACCACCGTGATTTTATAGCTGCTGGTTATGCAGAAATAGCTGACTGGTACAATACTGACTTATTAGCTGTGTAGCTTGGTAGCCTCAGTTTCTTTATGTCCCCAAAGATGATAGAATAGCCCCCTCTCTCTGAGTTTTAATGAGGAGTAAATAAAATAATGTATGCAAAAATCCTGACATTGTGCTTAGAACAATATAGATACGTGCATATTAAAAAGTAATCAATATCAGATTCCTCCCCTCCAGAGCTGAGGGTCAACAATGGCTTTCCATACTAGCATAGGTTCCAAGAGTAATAAGATTTTTGTCTATAAAGGGTCACCCTTGCCAAGAGAAGGGCTGTGTATCCAAGGCTCTTTGGCAATTACCTTCATCATTTAGAATGTTAACATAAGCTATAGCACTGTAGTTTCTTAGGTTCCCTGATAAACAACTACATCCAGAAAAACCAGCAAGTCTAGTTCCACTGTTTTTTCATGGGACCCACTCTCTTTAGAAATATAAGCCTAATTCAGCAGTGCATTAGGATCCCCCATGTCCCTGGAGAAATAACTGGCTTTTTTATGACGAGCAGGATACATGCACGCATGGACACACTGCACCATACTCACCCCTTTATAAGCCCAGTCTTTTGTTCATCAAAAATGATAGAAAGTAGTGGCATAAAGCCACTCTCAGCAAAATAATTCATTACAAACAAAATCGTCCAAATGCCAGTTCCTCTGCCCAGAATGCCCTTCAGCGGGATAGACCCTGAAGACTCACCTGCAGCAGTCAGTGGCGGCAACACAACATTAACTCCGACAATGCTTAATTGCCTCCCCAGGCCGTCACTAGCTTTGGCTAATCCTTCTTATACCTTTATTTTCTGAAGCTGACCTTTAATCCTTGCAATCAGAATATCAACAGTATAACAATGCAAGTAGCTTTATTGAGGCTGTGGTGGTGAGCTGGGTAACACCTTCCTGAAATGCCCCCACCTTTCAGATAAAGCTAGAAGGGAGGGTTTGACCAAGGCCTTTGTGTACGTCTGAGGCAGCTAGTCCATGGAAAAAATTATTCAACTATGGGGGGAGGGGGAATTGTTGCTGGTATGAATTCCAGGTACAAAATCAGGATGAATATAATTTCTTTATTTTCTTAAGTCCACACAACATGGCAAGAAATTTAGTCCAGTTATTACTGACATTTACCCAGGATTGGACTAAGGTCTTAAGATCTTATAAAGGCCAAGGTATCGGGAAAGCCCTTCCTGGTGTGGTCCATGTTAGGCACCATGAGAATGCCCACAGTCCCCGTCTGCATTCACTCGAAGCCTTTGGTTTCAGCTGCCACACATAGATGATGTCTCAGAGCCTTTGTCAGGGGCTGACCCCCATGTGCCTGGGACCAGCCTTCCAAAGCACATTATATGGCCGCCCTCTCAGAGGGCTGGCTTGTAGCCTGCTCTGAGGTTAGTCACAAGGATGGCATGAATCCTGGGCTTCTCCCAGGTCACTCCAACTGTTGCTTCTGACTCAGTCTAGCCTCTGACCTCTCTTTTTAGTATCTCAGCAAAGTTTGCCCTCCTTCCTTCCAATTATCCTCAAAGACTGCTTCTCTCCTCTAGCTGTCCATCTCTTCAAATGTTTTGACTTTGAAAAGAGACAACAGTAAAGGAAAAGTCCTGCAGGTATTTTCCGCTCTCGGTAGGAAGTCCTGTGTGCAGGTCTGGGTAGAGAGTGGGGGAAGAAGAAGAGCACAACACAGCATCTCAGAATACTACGCTGCCCTTGGAGTGTTACTTTATTATTTCTAGAACATACTATTTTACTTTAAATCAAGCAATCCTTTAACTATTTTTTCTTAAAGAAAGAATAGGTGGTTGAGTTGTGGACATAAGGGAGTGGAAAAGAAAAACTGGATACAGAACCTGCCTCCTAAATCAAACTTTTCAGAAAGCAGAGTGTAAGGGGGCGAAGTCTTGGGCAGATACCTTACTAGGAAGCACACTCCCAGAAAGCTAGAGTGAGGGACAGGGGAAGTAGAGCAGGGAAGGGGGAGAGCCAGTTGAGCTGGCCACATATTTTTGTTTTTGTTTTGTTATTTTTATTATTATTCACTGTTGAATCCCCAGTTCCTAGAATTGGAGCTCCAATATAGCAGGTACTCTAGAAATACCTTATTTTTATTTTTTTCAGAGAGGGAAAGAGAGGGAGAGAGTGATAGAAACATCAATGATGGGAGAGAAGCATTGATCAGCTGCCTCCTGAACACCCCGTACTGGGGATCGAACCCACAACTCAGGCATATGCCCTGACAGGGAATCAAACAGTGGCCTGGTTGATAGGTCAATGCTCAACCACTGAGCTACACGGTTGGGTGCAAAAATAATTTTAATAGACATTTTCCACTATGAACCCACCCCCAATATTCTAAAATTTGAAATGGAATATAATACAAACTTTAAACATTATATCCAGTGTATTTTATGCTTACCAATCATTCCCTTGGTCTTTTCCACAAACATCAATACTTACTTCAAACAATATATCTGAAGATCCTTAAAATTGTTGCCCTTATTCTAGAATGAGAAACCCAAGGCCCAGAGAGAAGATGAATCTAATAGCTAAAGTCACTCTATTAATTAATGACTATGGATAGTCTATAATTGAAGGGTTCAACTATTGGTCCAGGGATTTTTCTTACCTAAAATGCCTCACAGTGAAAATATTAAAAATAAGTTAAACATATTTTACCTATTTTCCTCTTTGTCATATAAGGCCCACTCTGTTTTGTAGAGTAATTCATATCTGCCTGTAAGTTTGTTTATGCCCATTATGTTATTGGTAAGTCAAACAGAGAACTATCCAGTTAACCAGGCTCCTTAGGTAACAACTTACTGATCATAAATGTCTACTTAAGCATAGAATGTGGGACCTCAGCTCCACTGCCAACCCAACAGATTACTAAAACCAGGGTATTTATGAGTGATATTATGTCAAACATTGTTTTCTCCATCTCATTATACATTTGGATATATTGATATTTTATATTAAAAATAGAATATACTCTTCTGAATCTTCATTCACCCACTTATTCCAACAAATATTAAGGATTAAGACCTTACTTAGAGTGTCAGGTTCTGTTCTAATCAAAATATCATAAACATGTCTTCAAGTTACAAAATGTGGTTCTGCAACATTGTTTCAAAAACTTGCATGAGATGATAGTGCATGATATCCCATTACATAATTTTACCTAGATGTATTGAACAAGTGCCCTAATATTGAAGAGTAATGATCCTGATGTCTGCTTCTCCATGTTGATGACATGCTATAGGGATTTAACTCTTGTTTATATCAATTATCCTGTGATAACATTGGTTTGGTTCCACTTACTTCACCTAAAGTCACAGAACCTATTGACAACATTTAGTGAGGACTTACATATATGTATATATGGAAGCTTATAGGGAATTGTGGCAAATACTCTGAGTGAGATCACACAATAGTCCTTCCCTTCTCCCTTAGCTCTGTAGAGTAAAATCCTGTGGTACCATGATGCACCCACAATCACAACTAATACTTGGCTCTCATATTTTCCCCAGGTCCCCCCTGAGGGTTGATGTTCTTTACTTCTTCCAGGGAAGAGATGTTGCTAGGGAGTGACTGAGATTTCCTCAGTTCAGTGGATGGTGTGCTAAATACTGCTAATGTTTCACTGTTGTTTCATAACAGTGCAGGTAGACTCAAAAATATTGCTTTTCTTAACCTCAAAGCAATACAATCCTGCATTTTATGCAATTACATTTTGGACCTCCCTAATCAAATTAGAGCCAAGTTTTACCTCAGTCACTTCTTCAGCCTCCCTAGGTTTGGTCATGTGTCGTAGTTCTAACCAATCAGACCTAAATATCAATCTGTTGGGAAGGTTTAGGAAAAAGCATCTTTTCTTTTTAAAAAAAGAGGCATATGCCCTGACCGGTTTGGCTCAGTGATTATAGCGTCAGCCAGAGGACCAAAGCATCATGGGTTTGATTCCCAAACCTCGGTTGCAGGTTCTTTCCCCGGCCCCATTGGGGGGTGCAACCAATTGACGTGTCTCTCTCATATCAGTGTTTCTCTCTCTGCCCCTCTCCTCTCCCTTCCACTCTCTCTAAAAATCAATGAAAAAAATATCCTCATTCCTTAGGTGAGGATTTTAAAAATACATACATACATACATACATACATACATACATAAAATAAAAAAAGAGGCATATACGGCTGCTGCCATCCACCCTCTCCCGCACCCCCACATCCCTTCTATTGCAGACTTGGAAGAGGATTTGCTGCTGTAGCTGGGGTGGCCAACTCACCAGCAACGGCAGAAAGATAAGAAAACTGCAGAGGCAGCAGGCCTGACATAACTGAGCTGCTGCGCTGAAGCCAGCAGCTGCCTACCCCAGAATTCAAATTATGCAAGAAGAATAAACATTTATATATTTAAGTCACTCTTAGTCAGAGTTTCTGTTACTTGCAGCCAAAATTACTACTGATTAAAACAGAGATGGACTGGCTTTCCCGCTGAAGTGGGTGTAAAGGTATGAGGATTGCATTTTGGAATTCTACTTTGTAGAATTGTGGAAGAAAAAACATATAAATATTCAGATCCCTAGTATAAAGTCAAACATCTCAACTACTTACAGATGAGTAACCCAAGGCTCAGGGACAGAAAGTGATTTGCCTATGGCTCCATATGTGATGGGGACTAGCCTTGGGTAAAGGGTTAATACATTCACACATTTTTTATGTTGCAAATGAGGCTGAGAATGGTAAATACAGACTTCTCCCAATTCCCAGCTCTATAACTTTGATTGTCTTATTCTCAACTTAGCTTTCAATTCACTAGACTTATTTTATCTCAATTTGCCTCCCACTTAGCCAAAAGCATCTCCCACAACCAAAAGTTATATATCAGTTTCATTACATTTTCCTGTCATAAAGCAATACCGACATTCCTCCACAAGAACCCTGTGAAACAGTTGTTTCAATTAAGTGCTTCTCAGGTATTTGAAGAAAATTCTAATGGTGGTAATGGTTATACGCTGTATATGAGATATGATTCCTTGCTCTATCCTTTTCTTCTCTATTACAAAAACCACCCCACAAGCAAGCTCACACTATTCTGGACAGTGTATTCTTGGAAACAAATCTGCCAAGAAAGATGGCCAAGAAATGGCACTTGATATAATAAAAAATATATATCTAACCACTAAAGGTAGTCCTATAGCTGGAGTGTTTGGCTTTGATAGTGGGAGGGGGAAGAACGTGTCATCTCTCTCTCTCTCTCTCTCTCTCTCTCTCTCTCTCTCTCTCTCTCTCTCTCTCTCAACTACAGCTGTACATTTTTCTAATTATGTTCCCATTGAGTGGCCTCAACAAAGCTGCATCCTGTTGTAGCTCAGTCCCCAAAGTGCTGGAGAAAACTTTATGCTACTAAATTGCCACAGCAAAAGTAATGGAAATCATTAATAGTTCTGATAATGCAGTCATTAAGGTTTGTATTTCGGCTTAGGGAAATTGTTTCTAATGAAACAATGGTTTACTAAACTGCAACCGTTAACCATATCACACAGGATGAATCTCTACCTGTGGACACTGTCTGGTACAGTCATTGGGAGTAGAGTTGGCAGTGAGGCATGCCTCAAGTATTTGGAAGTGATGACCTTGTGTCACAAATCGAGTACTAAGTCAACACGAAAGGATTAGAGCCAATATATGAAAGGGGGGGGTCCCATGCCAGTAAACTATTAGGGGAACAAAGATATTATAAATCCTTAGAAGTGATGTCAATCAGGAGAGGAGATGTTCATCAGAAGAAGAGATGGTCTGAAACGGAAGCATAGGCCAAAAGAGTAGCAATGACGTGTTGAATCACCTAGCCAGATTTGACCAGGGGAGAGGAGTCTTACCCAGAAGACCTGCAGCATCACAATTTTTTAAATTTATTGGGTGACATTGCTTAATAATATCATATAAGTTTCAAATATACATCAATTCTATAATACATCACCAGTATGTTGT
The DNA here is from genome assembly GCF_964212035.1 of Myotis nattereri. Classification (NCBI taxonomy): domain Eukaryota; kingdom Metazoa; phylum Chordata; class Mammalia; order Chiroptera; family Vespertilionidae; genus Myotis; species Myotis nattereri. Next base: position 37,193,652 of record NC_138087.1, on the reverse strand, counting down.
ATTGTGTGCTCACCACCAAAGTCTAGTCTCCTTTTGTCACCATATATGGCAAATGCCACTTTTGCATTTCGATTTGAAGTTACCAAATCAGAATAATTCTGTGAAAGAACAAAAAAATAGCTTCTTTAGATTCACTTGCTGAAGCCATCTATTCCACCATTGATTTTCAAAAACAGAGGATTTATCAACATTTGAAAGTGGATCATTTCTTGCTCCGTGTACTGAAGAATGGGCAAGAACAATGGACAAGGCATGATGGTGTAGAGATTGGACTGTGGTCTGGGAATTCTAATGCCTGAGTTTGCGTTTTGGCTTCACCTCACTCCCCTCCTCTGCCAAAGCACAGCCTTGGAACTATATGAGATCTTAAGTCCCTTCCAGGGTTAACATTCTCTGATGCCCAGAGGAAAGGGAGGAAAATGCTGCCTAGAGCGAGCACTGGCTTTGGCCCTTTCTGCAACTTATTTCCTCACACCCCCAGGAAGTTTGCAAATGAGTCCTGAGGTGATTGAGCATGTGCATGGATCAGGCCTCCCTAATTAATACCCCAGCCATTCCTTCATGCCAAAGTAAGCTTTGCACTGACATTGCAACATGTGTGGGTAGGGAAGGAAATGACTAATTTGTATCATTTGGAGAGGAAACTGTTGTCACTTGATATTGTCCTTAAACTGAGAGGGTCTCACCTCCCGCTGAAGATGTCTGCAGGGTTGTCATTCTCCCATCCAGGTACTAACCAGGCCTGACCCTGCTTAGCTTCCGAGATCAGACGAGATCGGGCGTGTCCAGGGTGGTATGGCCATAGACAGGGTTGTCATTCTCAATGTTGCTATTTATGCTGGTCGCCCACCACAGATTTGGAGACTTCCACTGGTTGCAGGATCACTATACAGCACAGATCTATTGAAGCTGATGGCAGCTGGGTAAGAACCTGAAGCAATTGCAGAGGTGCTGTGAAAGGGAAAGAAAATTGAGATGGATGGTGAATGTGGGAGGTTTGGATGGACCAAGAAGCCTCAACAGGGATCTCGAACAGAGATGCCTCGCTGAGATGGAGATAAGTACCTACGCCCAGAGTGGTGCCTGCAGGGTTCACCTGCAAAGGTAATAGCAACATTTTCTATCCAATCTTGTTAGGAGAAACATGCCAACCCCAAACAGTAGAAATCACATCTCAGAAGCTTCACCGGCAGAGAAATACCTACCATATATTAACATGTCTTGCTCTACATGGCAAATGAAAAATTAACCCAAGCCCAGCAAACAGCTAATCTTTAAGCAGAGCCATACATTATGAATTCATTTTTTTTTCTTGGCACTTAGGAAATAAAGAAGGTATTGAAAAGGAGGCCTTGGGAGTAACCAAGATGGCGGCATAGGTGAACACCGGAAATTGCTGCCTCCCACAACAACTTCAAAAATACAACAAAAAGACAAAATGGACATCATCCAGAACTACAGGAAGGCTGGCTGAGTGGAAATTCTACAACTAGAAGGAAAGAGAAAAGCACACTGAGACCCAGAGGAGCTGCAGAAGTAAAGTGCAGAGGTAGGGAGGCTTCAGAGCGCGCGCGCAGGGAAAGGGGCTGGCACCTGAGGATGCGGCTGTCTTTTTGAAACGGGAGGGAGTCACAAGCTCCCGACTGCTCTGAACTCCAGTTCCGGGAAGTCTCTGGGGACCCAGGACTCATACGGGGAGAAACTGGACTGTCGGGCAGCAGGCAGAACTCGGAACTTGAGGGTGGCTTTCCCTCAGAGGTGCTTGCAGCAATTACCAGGACACTGAGACGCGCGGCCCCTTAGGGCAGGGCTGAGGATCTGCCATAGCTGCTTGCTCTGCCTGTTGATTCCGAGACCCCACCCCACCCAGGCTGCGGCAGAGGCTTTTGCATATGAATGCCCTGGCCCTTTGCAACCTGAAAATTGCCTAACAAATTGCAGCTGGGCCGGACAGACCCAGAACTTCCAAGAGAAGGCCCAAGGCCCCTCAGCAGCTTGCATTGCTTCACAGCTGGGCCTCATCTGGGCACCTCCAAACTCCAAAAAAGGAAGGGGAATCTGCAGATCTCTTCGTAGCTCCTGCTGGATAACCTCAGGCAGAGGCTAAATTAGCACCTCCTTAGATCCAAGAGCCAGTGTACCCAGTGGTCAGAGTGGGACCATCCTCAGATCCATAAGGACACTCCTCAGATCCATAAGGGACACACTCAGGGGGCAGACTCAGGGAGCACCAAAGCCCCACTGAAGCAAGTCTTGCCCCAGAAGGGTGTCTCCAGCACAGAAGTTCTCCCACTGTAGACACAGCTGATTCTCACTGCCAATTGGCCTGGAGGTCAATTCCTCCCAGTGATACCTACAACAATCAAGGCATAACTACAACAAGACTGTGCACAAAGCCCACAAGGGGGTTCACCAAGAGTGTCCACCTCAGGTAACTGGGGAGGCTGAGCCACTGGGCCCTACAGGACACCTAGCACACAAAGCCACTCTACCAGCACAGGGAAGCATAAAAAATGTGGAGACAAAGAAACAGGTCACAAATGACAGAAATGGAGGAAAGCAAACGACTGGATATAGAGTTCAAGGCCACGTTTATAAGGTTTTTCAAGAATTTTATGGAAACCGCCGATAAATTTAGTGAGACCCTTGAGGATATGAAAAAAGACCAACTAGAAATTAAGCATACACTGACTGAAATAAAGAATAATATACAGAGATCCAACAGCAGACAAGAGGATCCCAAGAATCAAGTCAAAGATTTGAAATACGAAGAAACAAAAAATACCCAACCAAAAAAGAAAAAAAAAAGAATCCAAAAATATAAAGATAGTATTAGGAGCCTCTGGGACAACTTCAAGCGTACCAACATCAGAATTATAGGGGTGCCAGAAGAAGAGAGAGGGCAAGATATTGAAAACCTATTTGAAGAAATAATGACAGAAAACTTCCCCTACCTGGTGAAAGAAATAGACTTACAAGTCCAGGAAGTGCAGAGAACCCCAAACAAAAGGAATCCGAAGAGGACCACACCAAGACACATCATCATTAAAATGCCAAGAGCAGCCAAAACCGGTTTGGCTCAGTGGATAGAGCGTCGGCCTGCGGACTGAAAGGTCCCAGGTTCGATTCCGGTCAAGGGCATGTACCTGGGTTGTGGGCATATCCCCAGTAGGAGATGTGCAGGAGGCAGCTGATCGATGTTTCTCTCTCATCGATGTTTCTAACTCTCTATCTCTCTCCCTTCCTCTCTGTAAAAAATCAATAAAATATATTTAAAAAAAATGCCAAGAGCAAAAGACAAAAAATCTTAAAAGCAGCAAGAGAAAAAAAGTCAGTTACCTACAAGGGAGTACCCATACGACTGTCAGCCAATTTCTCAACAGAAACCATGCAGGCCAGAAGAGAGTGGCAAGAAATATTCAAAGTGATGAATAGCAAGAACCTACAACCAAGATTACTTTATCCAGCAAAGCTATCATTCAGAATTGAAGGTCAGATAAAGAGCTTCACAGGTAAGAAAAAGCTAAAGGAGTTCATCACCACCAAACCAGCATTATATGAAATGCTGAAAGGTATTCTTTAAGAAGAGGAAGAAGAAAAAGGAACTCTTACCATTTGCCACAGCATGGATGGAACTGGAGAGCGTTATGCGAAGTGAAATAAGCCAGTCAGAGAAGGATAAATACCACATGATCTCACTCATTTGTGGAATATAATGAACAACATAAACTGATGAACAAGGACTGATCCAGAGACAGAGAGGCATTGATTGGACTGTCGGGCCTTGGAGGGAAGGTAGAGGAGGGTGGGGGTAAGGGGGAAAGATCAACCAAAGGACTTATATGCAAGCATATAGGCCTAACCAATGGACACTGACAATGGGGGGGGGGGTGAGAGCATGAGGGGGGGCGGGGGGGGGGGCGGGTAGAGGGTCACGTGGGGATAAGGACACATATGTAATATCTTAAACAATAATATATTTAAAAATGTAAAAAAAATAAATAAATAAAATAAATAAAACCAGCACTGGCTACATCATGTGCTACCTTAATAATTACGTATTTTAAAGAAAAATCAAGATATACTCAGCCCTGGACGGTATGCTCAGTGGTTAGAACGTTGGCCTCAGCATCAAAGGGTTGTGGATTAGATTGCCGACCAAGGGCCCATACCTGGGTTGCAGTTCAATCCCACCCCACTCAGGACCAGTGTTTCTCTCTCCTCCTCCCATTCCTTCCCTTCCTCCTTTCCATTCTAAAAATCAATGGAAAAAATATCCTTGGGTGAGGATTAATAAAACAAACCAAAAAAATCAAGATATACTCAACTATTACTATATTAAAATATTATCTCAATAAACATAAAAAGAATTAAGATGGTAGTCATTCACAAAAAAAAAAAAAAGAAGGAGGCGTTGCCTGAGACATGCATGACCCTGAGATGCAATGAACTTGACTGAGACAAAGGCTGCCCTGAATTTGCAGAACATCACAGGTATAGATATACAAACATATGTGCATATACATAACAAAGACAACAAGTGCTTAAAGAAAAAGCTGTTTTCCCAGCATGGAAAGAAATAATTTCTCAGCATGAAAAGCAAACAAAGAGCTCCTTGCAGAAATAAAACTGCTACGCTTATTCTTGTATCAGATAATCGGTACAACCACCTACCATATTTTAAGTCAGAGATGATTATGATGATTGGAGTTTAGAGTTTTCTGGGAAAATGAAAGCAAGCATTCAGTGGACCATCTGGTCAGTATATGGCTTCTGGCCCAAGCTGACTGCACCTAAATTGATGGGAAATCCTTTTATAGATTTTGCTGCTGTTTCACGTTGTAGCGAATAAGGACCCATGATGGCAAGAGCATAATATTTTGGAATGGGACATAATGACAACCTGCAGATTGAAGGGGGGTGGCTTTCATTTTGGAAAAGATGCTTACAACCCACCATATTCAAAGTGGAGGTGGCAGATGGGGAAAAAGGGACTAGGTTCCTCGCCTGCAGGGTTCAATGAATGGACAGGGCTGCTTTGCCAACAAGCTGATAACTCCAGATAACTTGGCAGGCTTCTACCAGAGTCATCGCTAAGAGGGCATGAAAAAAAAAAACAGAGTGCAGATTTTAATATGGAGGGGAGGGGATTTTATGTCTAATATGAAAAACAAACAATCGTAAGTGATTGGGTTGTGGACATCAGTCCTTTGTAATATTTTTACATGCATCACTTTTTAACAAATACACAGACCTCATCAGTGCTTCCTCCAAAGCCATGTTTCCTTCTGTCACTCTGAACTTCAGGAAAGAAAAACTCCACTCAGGATACTTTGCTTTGTCTAAAGTACAAACTTGGGCTCTTCTCATCTCATTCATTACATGGGATGAATCATTATGCTGCTTATGTAGATTTGTTTCTAAACCAACGACAGCTCTGAAATCTAGCAGTCTCAGAGGTCTATCAGAAATATTGTTGTATTAACTATATTCTTCTTGCCATGATTAAACCACACAGTATTTTGAATGACCATCTCTCAGTGTAATCATCAGCTATGAAAAAAGATGTAGGAATGTAAAGGCATTTTCAAAAGTCTCTTTCTAGGAGGAGTGCATTTCATTCTTCAAAGAGACTCAGTATTTTACAGCTGGAGGCACTGCAAATTATCTAATTTAACTTCTTTATTCTACAAATGAAGATGAAATTCAGTTATGAGATATATAAGTAGAAATGTTATTGAGCTATTCTCCTTCCCTCATATAGTGTTCCTTTTAAAATGTCTTTTATGAAAGTAGTACTTGATCATTAAAATAGTATAGAAGATTATCAATAAAAACAATAGAAGCCAAATTCTACCCCTGCCCAACCCAAAGTCTGCTAAATACTTAATTTTAAATAATATGCTAATAACTAGATTCTTTAATTCCTTGATTTTAAAAATTATTAAATGACTTGTTAAAAATATATCTACCCACTTCAACTGCCCTTTTTCTACTTCAAAATTTTATAGTATTGTTACTATTATTAAAACATCTAGTAATATTTTGTAGCATTAAATGATATACTGATATCATGTCTTATATCATCTATGTGTTACAGCTTTTCTTGATTCTCTACATATAAGATGAGGATGTGCCTGTCCAAATCTCTGTCCTTCCAAACCCCAATTCCTGTCCTCAGATACTTATGTTTGCACTGTATTCTGTAACCATAATTATTTGTAGGTCTTTGATGTTTCTAATGAATTGATTTTTAGAAAACCAGTGACAGACAATGTTGTTGTTTCTTTGCTCCCATGGAGCCAAGTATTTCTAGGATTACATTTCATTTCTATGTGTGTCTGAGGAGACAACCACGTACCACACTAAGAAGGATGATTCAAGAATCTAGATCAATAGAAGCTCTTACCCTGCATCCAAGTCTCAACAACATGTCACATTTTAGTTTGCTTCATATTTTCACGATTACTTTCTCATTAGGCTTTTGTTTTTTCTGGAGTTAGTAATCATATTTTCTTTTTTAGAGAAGTACATGTGTTCTTTATTGTATTCCTTAGACTTTTCTTTCTGATGCTTAGAAATCATTCCATTTTTCTTCTTGAGGATATTCTTAGTTTGTTGACTTCCTTTGTAAAACATATCCATTGCTTTCAAGGCCTACTGAAATGTCTTTCAGCTATGATTTCATTTCATTGGACTCTGTATCATTCAGTGTCCAGGCCAAAAAACAAAACCAGAAACCACTTCAGATAATTAAAGCAGGGAGGACTGAAATACCTTTTGAAGTAATTCATTACTAAAGCACTGGAAGGACAGAAAGAGCACAAGGAAGAAGGTGGTATTACCTCAAGATAGTAACTGCAGTAGGAGCTCCTGAATCCACACTCCCCTCTGCCACCAAGAAGCCCACAGCCTCTAATCCCTTGATGCTCCAGGAACATGTACTGCATGGGTGCTGTTGAAAGTCGTACCAGTGTGGCTGGCCCACTTGTGTTAAAGCTACTGAAGTCACTGCCAGTGTCAGAAGGTCTTCTACCTTCCCCTATATTTTAATTTCATTCAAAATCCTTCCATTGGATGAAACAAACCAGAACTCAGCTGTCAATGAAGACTCAAAAGGTAATTTTCAATTTCTAGTCCCTGCAGTATAGATGGGGGTACAGAGGATCGGTGTAGGGCTCAGAGTCACATACAGTATCTGGGATAGAATTTGGGTTAGTTCCGCCATTTTTTGATGGCTTACATCTTTCACTTCTTGTAGTTTAAAAATGTTTTTTTGTTTTGTTTTGTTTTGTTTTAAATATATTTTTATTGATTTTTTACAGAGAGGAAGGGAGAGGGATAGAGAAGCCAGAAACATCGATGAGAGAGAAACATCGACCAGCTGCCTCCTGCACACCTCCTACTGGGGATGTGCCCGCAACCAAGGCACATGCCCTTGACCGGAATCGAACCCGGGGCCCTTCAGTCTGCAGGCCGATGCTCTATCCACCGAGCCAAACCGGTTTTGGCTAAAAATGTTTAATTCCTTAACTAATTCCTCACAAAATATGCCTGGAAGGTATATGTACTGAGTCTTTGCATGTTGGGAAATGTTTGTATTTGTCATCACATTTGATTGATAGTTTGGTTAAGTATAGAATTCTAGGTTCAGAATAATTTTCACTTAAAACTGGAAGACATTGATCTGTTGTCTTCTAGAATCCTGTATATCTCTCTTGAGAAATCTGTTACAAGTCTGGTTCCTCATTTCAGCGTTTTTAACTGTTTTTTTCTCTGGGGGAGGGAGATATAGCAATCCCTCAAAATCAATTTTTCCTCAAACTATATCCTAAATATATTCAATTATCTCTCTCTCTCTCTCTCTCAGGAGAGATCTGCCATCACCCTGGAATAGAAGAGTAAATCTCTCAATTGGATTATGGCAATAGCCTCCTAACTGCTCTGTTTCCACTCTTGGTCCCACCTCCCAAGAATATATTATCCACAGAGCAGCCAGAGTTACCTTTTAGAAATGTAAGTCAGTTAATGTCATCCTTCCAATTCAAACGATTTTGTGGCTTCCTGTATCAATGAGCTTTAGATGCAGGACAAATCAGCCCCAAACTTGGTGGTCTGAAACAACAAACATTTTAATTTCTCTGGCAATTTTTTGAGTCAGTGGGAAGTACTTCTGGCCTGGTTGAGTCTGTTTGAACCCTGATGATCAAAGATGGCCTCACTCAGATGTCTGGCAGTTGGCAGATTAATTGGTCTGGAGGGGTAAAGAGGACATCTAAGTTGAAGTAGCTCATCCTTGCTACATGTGGCACTGCATCTTCTAGTAGGCCAGCTTCCCTGCTTCACAGGGCAGTCTCAGGGTTCCCGAGGCGTCCAAAGAGAGCAAGCCCAATGTACAAGTGCTCTTCAGATTCCTGCTGGCACCGTACCTACTAATGTCCTATCTCCTGAAGCAAATCACCTGGCCAAAGTTTCACTAGTTAAAGAAATACATGGTAACTGGGGTCCATGTAGATCTAAGAAATCATGTGGCAGTCAAATGCCATAAAACATCATTCTATCAAAGAATGGATACTTCCTTTACTAAAGATTTTCCCAGACAACTCTAATCTTTGTTACTTGGGTAATCTATTACTGCATATCTCCTGTGTGCCAAGGGCTGAAGATATAATTATCACTAATACATAGTCTCTGGTTTTAGGAGGCCATTGGAGTGAGACAGATACACCCAAGTAATCTGTGGTTAAGATAATTTAAGGAACCTATCTGAATGGAATAAGACACATGTGCCAGCTGAAAGAGCTCACCACCTCACAGTTTATGAGAACTGGCAAGCCCACAAGTAGACAAACTTTGGCACAATTTTTGAATTTTATATATAGAAAAACCTTTAAGTACAGTATAAGGAAAATTAAAACCAGGAGTCATTAAATGAGAAAAACATCAGGTTGACCTCAATTTTTTCTGTATTATATGCAAGAATTCATGGGAACATGAAAAGGTTGAGACCTAAGAATTTTTTCCCAAATTGTCTCTGTCTTTAAAGAGAAAAAGTCTTCAGATTTACACGGGCCTTAAAAGAAAAATTCCTTGATTATGCACTCTTCTTGGTGGAGAAATGAAATCATATTAGGAATTCTGGAATGGAGAATTTACGTTATAAAAAAGTGTGAAGGTCATTCCTTCCTGGTTCACCTATAAAGATGAGAATCCATTTTGATTATATTTATTTATTGTCAACCAGGTAGACACTGTGGCCTGCAGCAGTGGTGTGGCGGGCCCTGTATTCAACTGTTCTTTATTTCTGTTTCTGCTCTTTTCCCTGGAAGAAGAAACATTTCATTAGCTATATTCTTCCTTTCATCCTTCAGAGGGCTTATCTTAGCATACTTGATGTATACTTGAAATCAGTGGTGCAGCCCTTCCAAAACAGATAAACTATTTACATGGTTTAGATGATTTAGATGATTAATTAACAACTTATTTACTGTTACACTAATGCGGAATTACATTCATTCATTCATGTTTCAATTTATTCAACAGATAGATACTAAGTGCTTCTATTTGCCAGACATTGTGTTACCCATTGAGGATGAAATGGTGAAAATAACAGAGAATTCCTTGCTTCATAATATTTATGACTGTAAGATCTGAAAGTCCATTTTTATTGCTAACGCTTTTAAGCACCTTTGGCGTTTACATTTTTACAAACACATGTTGAATGATCTCAGCAATTAAATATTTGGGTTGAGAAATATTTTCTGTTACCAAATGTTCTTCATCATATTTCTACCTAAAACTCATGAATGTTTTTATGCAAAAACAAATGTATAGAAAAAAATGGCAGTGAGAAAAACTGCTATAATAGTGTTTAACTCTGGGAGAGGAAAAACAGGGGTTGTTTTTTTCCTTTGACTTTCCCAATTCACAGAATCATCTATAATCAGCATACATTACCTTTATATTAGTACTAGTGGCCCGGTGCACGAAATTCATGCAAATTAAAAGGGAAATAATTAGAGGAAATATTTTAATATTGCTATCTGACCTTTCTCTATAATAGAAGTGTCAGAGATGAAAGAAAATTAGTAAAATATCTATGAAAATCTCCCTCCTGTTAGAGTCTGGGGTGTGCCGCGGGACCTAGAGTCAAGTCCCCGCCCACCACCTGCAAGCGCTTTGAAAACACAGGAGACCCAGACCCACCCCCATTGGGTGAGACCCAGACCTGGCCGGCCCCACCCACATCAAGCCCCTCCAGGCAAGGGGTATAGCCTGAGGTCCCCTGTCAAGCCCCACAGGGTGGGGGGCGCGGCCTGAGATCTCCCAGCCCAGCACTAGGGTGGGGGGTACAGCTGAGGTCCCCTGTCATGCCCCCACAGGGCGAGGGGTGCAGCCTGAGGTCCCTTGCCCCGGCCAGCGCCATGCAGCCTCAGGTCCCTGCTGTTCAGTTGTGACATTACAGTGTCCCAGCTAATTTGCATATTCCTCTATTATATAGATATTAGTGAAGGTAACTCTAGCTCCTGGTACAGTGGGGGAAATAAGTGGCTCATCACAACAAAAGTTTGTTCTTGCTTGAATCACACTCCACTAAGGTTGGGCATGATTGGGGACAACTCCTTCAGGTGTGATGCAAGGCCCAGACCCTCTCCACTTTGTGGCTCTGTCATCTTCAACAAGGACAACCCCAGTGTTTTGGGGTTGTTGTGCCCATAGGGAGTTGTTATGGCCAGGGGTGGGGAACATCCAGCCCACAGGCTGTAGAAGGCCCATGAAATCATTTGGTCTGGACCTGCCAAGGCATTAGGTGCAAATTAATTAAATGTTTGACCAAACATAGCAAGCTAATATTTAAGTTGATGATTTTGTATGGCCCTCAAATGATGTTATAAATATCCAAATGGCCCTTGGTAGAAAAATGTTCCCCACCCCTGGTCTAGATCTAGAACAGACATATGCCACTTCCATCCACTACCCATTGGCCAGAACTCAGTTACATGGCTAACACCAAACTGCAAAGGAGACTGAGAAATGTAGTCAATTTTGTGTTCCAGGGGGAAAGAGGAAATCAATTTTGGTGAACACGAAGCAGTCTCTTACCATAGATGGTAAGACTGTATTTAAAAATAGTAGTAATAATAATGTCAAAGGCAATGTATTTAAGCATTCTAAACTTAATCACACCCTTTGACTTAGAAATCTTACTTCTAGAAGTCCTTTTCTGTTGGATATTCTCCACTAGGTCCTCCAGATTCATTCTCCACCCTTTTTCCCCCTGCATTACAGGCTCCCTAGTAGTCTGACTTCTGTTTGGGTTCAGCCAATGGCAAGCACCAGCAGGTTATCAGAAACTGGGGGGAGTAAAAGCAGGACTATATAGTATGTGCCCTCCATAGACTTTGAAAGGTCACTTGTTAGAGGTGGTTGAATTCCTCTAATGCAGGTCACAGCTTCTATTGAGAGGGGTCCCCTGAAGCTCAAGCCACCTCCACAGCCTCATTTACACCTCTCTCTCTCAGTTCACTTCCTCTCTTTGCACCTTTCCACCTGGGAATGATGATCCCAGCTGTTTACTGGCTCTTACTGGTCTGCGTTAACACTGCCCACTATTTTTCCAAATAGTCCTCAGTTACCCCGTTTACATGTGCCTTCTGTTTCTTTTCTGAACACCAACTAATACACCATCATAGAGAAATAATCAGAATTTTGAGATAAACATGTTCACAGCAACATTTAAAATAGCAAATTTTTGGACTATCTAAGTGTCTAATCATTAGGAAATGTTAAATACGTTATAATCAATCTATGATAGAAAAAATATACTAATATGTAAGTTTTCACTACCTTTTTCTATCTCTCACTAAAGTAACCCTGTCTCTGTCCCAGGAAAATTCTGCTCAAATCCCTTCCTTGTCCTTACTGTCCTCCCTCTTCCATCTTAACTAATAAAAAAGAAACATGCAAATTGACCATACCTCTGCTACACTCACAAGCCTTGCCCACAAGTCATGCCCACCAACCAATCAGGAGCGAGTATGCAAATAAACCCAACCAAGATGGTGGCGGCCATGGAGCTGGAGCAAACAGGAGGCTTGGGTTCCTGCCAATGGAGGAAGCCAAGCTTCCCGCCTGCCCTGGCTGGCTGTGGGCTCCACTCAAGGCTAAAATGTTTAAATTATAGAAGACAAATAAATCTCAGATACCTGCTTCCAGCCACTGTGGACTCTGCTCAAGGAGGGTCTGGGAGCCTGGCTTGCCTGGGGCTGTGGCCAGCCTGCAAACTGCCATCAGCCCCTCACCAAGGCTGGCCAGGCACCCCAGTGGAGACACCCACCCTGAAGGGGGTGTGGCCTGCCTGAAAACAGCCCTCAGCCCCTCACCCAGGCTGGCCACATCCTCATGGGGTGAGGGTCCCTGCTGGGGGGCTTGGCCAGTCTTCAAACAGCCATCAGCCCCTCACCCAGGCTGGCCACACACCCCATCATGGACCCTCACCCCATGGGTGCGTGGCTGGCCTGCAAACCACCACAGGCCCCTCACCCAGGCTGCTCCACGCCCCAAGGGAACCCCCACCCTGATCTGGGACACCCTTCAGGGCAAACCAGCTGGCCCCCACCCATGCATCAGGCCTCTATACTAATAAAAGGGTAATATGCTAATTAGACTGGGAGACCTTCCAGGAGACCTTTTGGACGTTCTTCTGGACAGAGCCATGGTGGCAGGGCTGAGGTAGAGATAGTTAGAGGCCAAGAGGGGAAGGCAGTTGTGGGTGATCAGGCTGGTGGGGGGTGGGGCTGTTGGGGGCAAGCAGACCAGCAGGGGGACCAGTTGGGGGCAAGCAGGCCATCAGTGGGGGTTAGTTGGAAGTGATCAGGACAGCAGGGCGGGGGGGCGTTTGGAGTGAGCAGGCCAGCAGGGGAGCAGTTGAGGGCAAGCAGGCCAGTGGGGAGGGAAGGTAGGAGTGAGCATGCCAGCAGTGGGGGCAGTTGGGGGCAAGCAGGCCAGCAGGCAGAGTGGTTGGGGACAATCAGGGAGGCAGGCAGGTGAGTGGTTAGGGGCCAACAGTCCCGGATTGCGAGAGAGATGTCCAACTGCTGTTTTAGGCCTTATCCCTGTAAACCGGCAGTAGAACATCCTTTGAGGGATCCCAGATTGGAGAGGGTGCAGGCTGGGCTGAGGAACACCCCTCCCCCGTGCATGAATTTCGTGCACCAGGCCACTAGTCCTCATATATTTTTCATCAGGGTGAATTACTGAGTTATGTGTGGGGGTTGGTGCCTTGGGGGCTACTACATCTAAAGAAGTGGAGGCATTAGCTTGAAAAAAAAGAGAAGAAGAAAAATTATACCAGTGAGAGGAATATTGGGAGCAAAAAGGGTGAAAGAAGATGTGAGGAGATGAATGGGCAAAGAATTTTGCCACATGTGTTTCTCTTTGTAAACCCACTCCTTCAAGGAAACTTACAATAAATATCTTCATCATTCACAATACTCACTGAAACTTCTGAGATGAGGTTTCTGTTTCTTTGAGGTTTGTTGATTCCTCACTCCATACCCTGTGAGAAATTAATTACTTGCATATTTCCTTCCATGCTGTTTGATACATCTGCATATTCAAGGTGAGGGAACTGAAACACAGAAAGGTTGTCTGGGTTTTGTAAGCCCGTTGTGTTCACATCACCCATCCCTATGATATAATGTTATATTGAAAATCAGCACATTGTGTGTAGTTTTGTCTTTTTAAATTATGTTTTATTTTCTGCTTGTAAAACTAAAATGTTTTAAATCTGAAAACTGTGTGGAGGGAGGAAAAGAGAAAAAGAGAGAGAATTAAAGAATAAAAAGGAACACAATGGATAACCATAGCATTCATTCACAAATAAATATTAAATTGGGCTGCAGCAGTGAACGAAACAAAATCCCTCCATCTATAGAAACAACATCCTAGTGCAGCCATGGGCAAACTATGGCCCGCGGGCCGGATCCGCCCGTTTGAAATTAATAAAACTAAAAAAAAAAAAAAAAAAAAAGACCGTACCCTTTTATGTAATGATGTTTACTTTGAATTTATATTAGTTCACACAAACACTCCATCCATGCTTTTGTTCCGGCCCTCCGGTCCAGTTTAAGAACCCATTGTGGCCCTCGAGTCAAAAAGTTTGCCCACCCCTGTTAGTGGGAGAGAAGCAGATAATGAGACAAAAAGTAACAGGAAGTAACATGCGATGATGCTATGAAGAGGAGTGAAGCATGGGCGTAGAGGGTGAATGGGGGTTGTGTTAAATGAGATATTCCAAGAATGTATCCCTATTGAGTAACATTTGACCAGAGACCTAAGGAGCCCACTTTTGAAAGATGAATGAAGCCAGAGAGCAGGCCAGGAGACTAAAGGGGGAAGAGCATTTCAGCAAAGAACAATAAGTACATGACCCTGAGGCAAGAGCATGAGGGACACATTATTGTAAGTGGCAGGACTTCCTTATTTTCTAAGGCTGAATAATATTTTATTTTCATATATATATCACATTTTGTTTATCCATTCATTTGTTGATGGATACCAGGTTGTTTTCATATTTTAGCTACTGTGAATAATGCTGCAATGAACATGGGAGTGCAAATATCTCTTCAAGATAGTAGCTTTATTTCCTTTGGATATATACACAGTAATGGGAATTGCTGGATTGCGTGGTAGTTCTCTTCTTAATTATTGAGAAACCTTCACACTCTTTTCCATCATGACTGTACCAATTTACATTTTCACCAACAGCAAAGGGGGTCCCTTTTCTTTACATCCTTACTAACACTTCGTATATCTTGTTTTGTGTGTTTTTTGTTGTTGTTGTTATGATAGCCATCCTAACAAGTGTGTGGTGCTATCTTGTTGTGGTTTTGATTTGCATTTCCCTGACAATTAGTGATGCTGAGCACCTTTTCATGTACCTGTTGGCCATTTGTATGTCTTCTTTGGAAAAATAAGTTTTTATTTAAGTCCTTTGCCCATTTTTAAATCTGTTTGTTTTGCTTTGAGTTGTATGAATTTTTTACATATGTGGGATATTAATTCCTTATTAGATATTTGTGACAACATGAATGAACCTGTAGGAAGTTGTGTTAAGTGAAGTAAGCTAGACACAAAAAGATAAATATCACATGGTTTCCCTTACATGTGTGGACTCTGGGAAAAAAAAAAGACTCATAGTAACAGAGGCTGGGGAGGGTGAGAAGAAAGGGAAGATATTAATCAAAGGGTACAAACTTTCAGTTATAGATGAATAAGCTCTGGAGAGCCAATACATGGCATGGTAACTATAGCTACTAAGAATGCACTGTATACTTGAAATTTTCTAGGAGAGTATATCTCAAGTTCTCAAGTGTTTTCACCACCACACACGCATACACACAATGGCAACTGAGGGAGATGATGAATATATTAATTACTTTGCTTGTGGTAAGCATTTTGCAATGTGAACATAAATCGAAATACCATGTGTATACCTTAAATACATACAATTTCTATTAGAAAAAAAAAAAAAACCCATACAGGACAGACTTGATAAGCAGCAAGAGGTCACACTTGCTGGAGCTCCCGTGAGTGGGGAAGAGCAGACAGAATGTGTCAGAAGAACAGCAGGGGTCACATCAGCCTTGGAGGTCACCGCAGGAATTTGGATTACATCACAGACGTAATGGGTGCCATCACATGTTTTTGAACAGAGGATTGATTGATATGCTTCACATTTTAAATGGCTCACTCTATCTACTATATGGAGAATATTGGTAACCTCTTGGTTTTATTTTTGGGGGTGTTTTTTGTTTTCTTTGTTTTTCTTTTTTTATTAACACATTTTTGCTTGTAAAACGAAAAAAGCACCATTTATAAAGATAAAAAAACCAATTGTATCAGTTATTTATCGCTGCTAACAAATTACCCTAAAACTCAGCTGCTAAAATTCACAAATGTTTACTATCTCACATTTTCTGTGGATCAAGAATCCCAGAGTGGTTTAGCTGAGTGTCTCTAGCTCAAGGTCACACAAGATGTAGTCATTTCAAGCCTCGACTGGGAGAAGATCTGATTCTGAGCTCTCTGACATGGCTACTGAATGGCTTCAATCCTCCCTTGGCTGAGGACTGGAGATATCATTTCTTCCCCAACTGGGCACTTCCTTCCCCCAGAGTGAAAGTATCCAAGAGGGAAAGAGAGTCTCTAAAACAGAAGCCACAATCTTTTCATAATGTAATCTCATGAGGGACATCCCATCACTTCTGCCATATTCTAGTCATTGGGAGTCACCGGGTCAAGCCCATAGTCAAGAGGAGGAGTTACCAAGGTTATGAGTATCAGAAGGTGGAGAACATTGGGGACCATCTTGGAGGGGCCACCACAATAGCCATGTCCTTCAAGCTCCTTATTTTACAGAAGTAGAAACCCATGTGGCTGTAAACCTGAACTCTACTACTGCCTTGAGGCCCTCACAGAATGGTTGGGATGATACTTCTGTAAGGGCTTTGAAAATAGTTTCCAAAGGGCTTATTCTTCTCTTCTCATAGACTCATTCCCTTGGTGTCCAATCCAGATCTGGTCTGCATTCTTCTTCATCCCGTCTAATGATTTGCCTTTCATGCATTTGTTATGCTATTTTTTTCTAGAGTAAAAAATCTTCCCATATTAACAAAGAAATGACAATAGGAAGTAAAAAAGCAGAGTGACACTTCTCCAGGTTCAGGGTAAGCTTTCTATTTAACTGTTTACCTCCCAGTAACAGAAGTTCTGACGACCCACAAAGATCGGCACATGTAGCGGAGATGAGGGCAACAGAACTGTATGTTAGATAGGGCCAATGGAAAGTGGAATATTAGATATATATGTATTTGGCATTTGTTCTATCTCATTCCATAGTTATCCAAATTTGATTGTAAACCTTCTTTGTCTCTAAACTCTGTATTCAAGGCCCACCATTAAATAATTTCATGTGGAAAATGCTCCTCCATTGACGGCAACTTAACAACAGTCACAAAAACAACCTTAAAATTCAATCTTGCCTAAATTGTGTCATGCTGCTCCACACAAAAAAATTCCTCAGACTACAACTTCTAGTTCAAGATAGAAAATCTGACTCTGGGCAATTTTTGAAGATCTACATGCTTGCCTACTTCACCCTGACTTCCCTTTCTGGGCTTCCTCCCATCCCAGCGACTTCTTCATTTTCAGCATCTTCTGCCAAGTACTACTACTTTACTCTATACTTGTTTTTTTATCTGATTTCTCTGAGGCAGAAATTCGTTCATACTCAAGTACTACTTTAGCCTAGTATTTGCAGACACCATTTCTTCCCACATATAATTACCATTTGGAAGGGTTTTTAACAGTTAGAGGAATTCTTAGGTAGCGAGCAGATGGCTATAGAGGGTGTAGAAGAAAGGGAGCCCCCAAAATTACAATAGATATAGTTGTTAGAGCCAAAAATTAAGCAAGAGTCAATCTCTTTAGGGTGAATGAATTAGAAGGCAGGTGTCAGAATGGACTGTCCAATATCTGAATCTCTTGTGCATATATTAGCATTAATTAATACATACATGAATATGTTCTATATTAATTTGTGTTGTTGAAATATATGTGGGCAGACCATCTGTCTAAGGGCATGTGGGAAGCTTTCCCAGAATTCTCTCAGTTGCCATGAACTATAGAGTTTAGCCCTATGTCTTCTGTCCATGTTGGGGCAACAGATGTGTCAGCTACTCAGACAATTAGGTAAAGACTTGCTTACAGAGAAGAAGGCTAAGACAGGAAAACAATGGTGTCAGAACCTATTCTATGTAAATCAGAGGTGAGTGATGTTTGCCAAATATTTAGTGCATACTCTGTACCAGGCAGTAAATAAGCCATGATCTTATTTAATGAATCTAGAAGGGAGAAGAAGCTACAGTTTATTGGTTGAGGAAGTGATCTCAGACACTTGACATATATTACCTCATTTGGTCCTCCACAATGGCCCTGAAGGTAAGTGACTTAAACCAATTTTACAAAGAAGAAAAGAGAGGCCCAGAAAATTTAATACGTCTAAAGTCATAGAAACAGGATTTGTGTTCATGTTTGGCTCAGTCCAGAAACTCTGCTCTTAGAGGATGCGTATTAGCTCTTATGTGAAGAGACCCTGAGGTCAAAAAGGCTAAGTCCTCAGGAATCCTTCCCTAGAGTGAGAGAGGGAGACAAAAATCAACAGAGGCTGGGGGAGAAAGAGAAGAGAGGGAACCGAAGGAGGAGGCCAGTGGGCCAATATGAGAAGAGAGAAAACAAAGAATAAAAAGAGGAAGGAAATGAACTTCAGGAAAGGAATAGGGAAAGGAAGTGACCACAAAATAGGGGGAAAATTTGCAGTTTTTCAAGAGAGAAATAATAAAAAAATAATTTAAGAGTCCTATTTCTGAACAATGTAACAGTTACTTGTTTTGATCTTTTAACTAAAAAGAAGTAATGACCATAGAAGGGAAAAGGAAGGAACTAATACGTGTTGAATGTCTTCTATCAAGGCTCCTGCTAGCCCGTGGGTTTGGAGAAAATGAGGTAAAGACATACTCTCTCAGTGGAAGCAGTTCCACAAGCACCAGGCTTGGTGAATTGACTTCAATCCCCTCTTTTTCCCTCATCTGGGAAACACCTAGTGCAGTGGTCGGCAAACTGCGGCCCCTTGGGTGTGGCTCTTCCACAAAATACCACGTGCGGGCGCGCACATACAGTGCGATTGAAACTTCGTGGCCACACTCAAGGGGCCAAAGATCCGCATGTAGCTCGTGAGCCGCAGTTTGCCGTCCACTGACCTCGAGTAACGTGCAGGATGGCTCTCCCTGCTATGTGCTTGGCCTTGACTTACATGATCACATTATTATAATACAACAACATTTACTCCCATATTGTGGATTAGGAATCTGAGGCCCAAAAGGATTAAACCTTACACCACAGAGATGAGCCTGCAAGCATGCATGCGCGTGCGCACACATACACACTAATATCTCAAAGTCACACAGAGAACAAATCCACTAAAATAGTGTTAGTTGCAAGTAATTTGAAAGCTCAATAAATAATAAAGTAATTTATTAGCTGATCTAACTAAACACTTCTGAAATAGTGTAGGCTTCAGGTTAGGATTGACCAAGGGATGGATTGATTTTTCTACAATTCTCAGTTATTTCCTCACTCCTTTGCAGTTGCAAAAGGCACTTACACTGCACTGCTTAGAGCATATCTTCTAGTATTGCTCAAAGCATCAGAAGAAAGCTTATTTTCCAGGAGTTCCTAACAAATTTCTCCTTCATTCTTAATTGGTCCAAATTGGATCACATGTTTATTCTAAAATAATAATTGTGGCCAGGGGATAGGATTATGCTCTACATACCTAATCTCTAGAACCTGGTGGAACATGCCTTTCTCCAAAAGGATAATGGCTAAGGAATTAAGTACCAGAATGAAATTAAAGGTATTGCTGAAAGAAGGAATGCGTAGTTGGGAGGGCAACCTGTATGTCCACAACAGCAAATGTGGTCAATTTTATGTTGTTATTTAATTATTTTCACCCCTTCACTAACTCCGTTGGGGGAGTAAACCTTCTGACTCCCATTGAACCTGGGCTTAAGCCTGTGATTTACTCTTCCCTGGCCTTGACTTTGAGCTTGGTCACATGACTTGTTTTGCCAAATGGAATGTTAGAATATATGACACAAACACAGATCTAGCCTCCTGTACTTCTGTACTTCTGCCATCACCATATGACATAAACCAGGTAGCCCACTGGTCCAAGAGGTGACAGACATGTGGAGCAAACTAGGACCTCATCAGTAGCTTGGAGGCAAGTTCAGGGAGGAGGCCCAGCCTGGATCAGTCAATTCCCAGATGACCTGGGCTTATGAGCAAGAATGAATAGCTGTTGTACTAAGCTGTTGAGTTTCAGAGCGTTTTAGGATGTAACATTATTGTGGCAAGAGCTTACTGAGAGAACAGTTACGTCAAATCTGATCTGTGTTATTTTCTTATATGACAGCACAGACCATCACACTGTCTATGTTTTTTCTTCTTGGCTGCAGCCTAGCCTGGGTCTCAGCTGAAAATGAAGGCTGCGATTTTATCCTCCATTTTCAGTCTCATGAAAACATCTGATCTAGTGAGTGGGCTTTTGAAAATCCTTCTAGAGAGCTCGCTCGCTAGCACGCCATGTTAGCTGGTCAGTTTCATCAGGCAGAATCGACAGCCATCGTTTCCAAATCCTGCCGAGCAAAACCTTGCAGTATTGAAATGGCTGCACCTCAGAATGTCATGTGATTTCTGTATCATAGGAATTTGAGAAACAGATGGTGAACACAGACGACAGCGCCGGTTGCACTGTGTGTATGGGGCAAAGGGGAAAGAGTGAAGAGGGGGTGAGAATTGAGCAAATTCTGGAGGAGCACTGGAGGGAAGGAGAATGGCTGAGAGCTGGTCTTCATTCTGAAAATACAACCACAGGTTGCAAGAAGTTGGGAAAGGAAAACAACTGACATGCAGTTGCAGTGGGGAGGAGAAGAGGCAAAAACAAAATGTGTTTTGTTTCTAAATCAAGGAGGATTGTATGTTTAAGCAGTTGTTTTTTAATCATACCAGAAAAATAGGCAGCAAAATTAATCAATTCACCTGTGCTTGACCTTTAGGCAGGTGGGTGTGTTGCTTGGGGAAATATGCAGGATCGGAAGAGTTGATGGAATGAATGTACAGGAACCAGACTCAGACGAATAACACTGCACACCCCACATTCACCACGCCACCAGCGAGCAACCTGCTCCCCAAAAACCCCCTTGCGTTTTGAAGGGGGCGGGGGCGATTTGTGTGGACGTCTCAGATGGCTGATCTCCTAATTCTATCATGAAATGTATTTCCCCTGGAGCTGGCATTTATAGCTGAATCCTGGCACAGCTCCTGAAATGTTGCATCTGCACCACTAAACTGAGGTTACTTGTAGTTCATTAATATGCAAGCGGGGCCGTGAAATCATTCCTGTTTCTGACAGGAGTTCTTACATGCCTTTCTGGAATGCTTCATTTCTGAAGTGGTCTGGCACCAAGACTTTCCTTGTCTTCTTCTAATCAGCTCCATCTTGTCACTACATAAAGAGTTAAACACACACACACGCTTTCTGGAAATCTCAGAGAAGAGGCAGTGCATCTTTCTTTCTCTTTTCTTTCCTCTCTCATTTTTTTGGCATCTCCCAGCCCCCTCCATGAACACATCAAAGTAAGAAGTGACATGCAGTGCCCTGGAGCTCTTAGCAACATGCTTTTAGGTTTGGAAAATTTCATTTTCTACCTTATGATGATTACATGAGGAGAGATGAAATGCTCGCTTTGAGGTTTATTTGAGAAAGAGATGTAATAAATGCTGTGGCTTCCCACTGAATGAAGCAAATCCATTCCGGCCATGTGGGGGATATTAAAAATTACATATGTGTGTGCATGCACACAGCCCGTGTGACTTCAGTGGCATTTGTGTTCCTAGATACTGAGAAAGGAGACCTTGGGTGGCTTCTTTCAGAAAATGCTGAATAAAGTTTTTCATTTTATTCAGCTCTAAATGCATTTGATTTTAACGAAAATGGGTTCCCACCCTGTTTGAGCTACAGCAATCCTCTTTAAACCAGTCCCCCACCCACACCAACACAAACACACACACACACACACACACACACACACACACACGACTATAAGATTCACACAGACTAACATAGCTTGCAGATTCCCTTAGCTGAAACCTACAAGTATGCCAGCCTGTTGGGTCCCTTTTCCAGAAAGTTAATTTTTTTTCAAAATACTGCAGCAGGGCAGAGGACATTTGTGTTTTGCTCTGGTATCATGTTTTTTTGTGTTTGTTTTTTTTTGTTTTGGTCGATGTGTTTTTGCTTTTGCCTGGGGAATTTCTCTATTAGCTGAGAGCTGAATAGAAAATGATAACCTCATCTTACTTAGAAACAGAGCCAGCAAAGGTAGAGAAATGTCTTCATGGCTTCGGCCCCATGCCACTTACTAATAAAAGATGCAAGAAAGAAATCGAGTATTCACTGAGTAAACCATTTCCAGCACACAGAAGCGTGCAATCTCGGGCTCCATTCAAAGCTCTCACATCACACATGCGCTCTTTGTTCAACCCACAGCTGGACCACACGGGTTGTAAGATGCAGGATTTGCACAAACTTCACCCGTTAGCTGTGGCAGGACACACTCCATAGAGTCAGTCTTCAACCACTCTCCAGGTCAGTTCTTCAGCTTCTCTTAATCATATTAGTCATTTGGGTTTGGAGCAGAACTATGAAATTTTTGCTTGGGCTGCAGAAAGAAGAGAGATTCTGATCCTTTTTCATAAATAACCTAAGACCCAGCTATTCAATAACAAGTAATTTTTGTTTACACTCATTTTTAAGGAAATAAGAAATTGCTTTGATTGAATGTTTACTATGTGCTCTCAGATGGATTTCCTGCCCTTATTCTGATGAACTCTATATTTAAAGAAAGACGACAACTTTTAAATATTTTTAAATGTTCAATTTTTTAAAGTTTTTAGTTAAGCCCCACACTCCCTTTGAGGCAGGTACTATTCTTATTCCTACTTTACAAAGGAAGAAAATACAATTCCCCCTCCGAGTCTATACAATTCCTCCAAGGACATGTGTGGATGGAGGCAGTGGAGATTCAAATCCTGGGCTTCTGACTCCAGAGCCCATGCTGTCAGGCGTGTGCTATACTGCCTCCTGCTGGTGGGAGGTTCTTTGGGTCCCAGGGTTCTTCTGTTCCCATCTTCAGCACAGATACTGCAATTTCTATCTACCAATTCATCCCCTCCATAGGTTGCAAGCCCCTGGAGTTTTCTTAAGCATTTGTTCTCCAATATCTGACACTTTAGAACTGCTTGATAAATGTTTGTTGAGTGAAATAAAAAATAAACTAATAGGCAAAGAATGTCAGAGCATTTAAACGCGATTGAGTGGAGAATATGTGTTTTTCTTTGGAGGGGTGGAATTAAGTCTCTAGTATGAAAATAAGAGATGGAAAGAGTCAGGGAGTTAGACTCAAGTGAGGGAAAGGAAAAAGATTTTACGTTAATTTGACTCTTTCTCAATGCATTCTGCCACCATTGTTGGGAACGTCACTGTTAGTAGGGGGGAGAGGGGGCAGAGAATGTATCCACGCATTTGGAATGCTTATTGATCTTCCAAATGGAAAGAGCCATGAAGTGGGTTATAGTTCTGTGTGTACTTCTCACTAGCTGAGTAAGTGAGGAGTAAACTGGGACAAGTTATTTACCTTCTTTGGGCTTCAGTTTCTTAGTCTACCAAGTGAGAAAAGTGGATTTAAGGGTCCCTTTAGCCTTGTAGAAAAGTAGGGGCATATAATTATACTAGAGGTCTGATGCACAAAATTCATACAAGGGGCTCGGTCCTCGCAGCCTTGGCTGCCTTGGCTGCTTTGGCCCTCACAGCCCCCGCCCACTGGTCGTTTTGGAAGGTTGTTCCAAAAGGTTGTTCTGTCGTCAGGTCTAATTAGCATATTAGCTCTTTATTATATAGGATTATAAAGTGGTTGCAAGCATTTTGCAAATATGGCATGTGGGTAACTGTTATTATTATCAATTATAAAAAATAATGCATCTTTGAATGCTTTTTATGAACCAGGCTCTCTCTATATATTTATTCCTGCCCATTTTTATGAAAGCAAAAATTATGGTTCAAGAAAATTGTATAATGTGCTCAGGCTCACATAGCTAGTGGATGGCTGAGCTGGGATTTGAATTCAGGTCAGTCTGTCTCTGAAGTCCACACGAAGGCACATTGGGGATCCTATGCTACTACAATGCCCCTCAGAGAAACCTGCCATCATTTTGAATCAAAAAACCCTAATGAGTACCCAACTCCCATGTGGGATCCTGGCCTGCCCAGAGCTGACAGTCCCCAAGAGAAGCTCCTCAGGGGTCCCTTTGGACCATAAGAGAACACTGGGCAATGTTCCCACTGCCCTGCCTTCCCAGCAGCTGCCATGCCTGCTGTGTTTGAGACCAGCAGCAGACTGAGGCAAAAGGAGCAAACTGTTCCCCAGAAACCAGCTCTTCCTGCTCCTCTCCTCACTAAATCAGGGAAGCATCACATGACTTCACTGTCTCTAAGGCTGTCACTTGCCCATTCACTCACTACTTATTGGCAAAAATTTCTTCTGACTAGATGCCATCAGATCTTTTTTCTTCTCTGTCTACTCTCTTCCAAATTTAAAATTTGCTTCCATTATTCTATCACAGACATCAATAGCAATTCAATACATATCATAAGAGCTTTTAAATTAATCATTCTTTGGCTTTGATCATTACATTCTAAAGGTATTTAAATGAACTCTAATAACCATAGTTTTTTATGAATAGTTAAATCTTCTGCACATATATATGTATATCTACATGTAAATATACATCTATGTCTACATATAAGGATTTATAAATGCCATATGTATGCATGTATATACACCTATGTGGTAAGGTAAGTGCCAATATCTGCATGTAGGTATATATCTTTTTTTTTTATTGCTTAAAGTATTACAAAGGGTATTACATATGTGTCCATTTTATCCCCCCGCCCTAGACAGTCCCCTAGCCTCCCCTATCCCCCAGTGTCTTATGTCCATTGGTTATGCTTATATGCATGCATACAAGTCCTTTAGTTGATCTCTTACCCCCCTACCTCCTGCCCCCCAACCCTCCCCGGCCTTCCCGCTGCAGTTTGACAATCTGTTTGAGGCAGCTCTGCCTCTGTATCTATTATTGTTCAAAAGTTTATAATGGTCTCTATTATCCATGAATGAGTGAGATCATGTGGTATTTTTCCTTCATTGACTGGCTTATTTCACTTAGCATAATGCTCTCCAGTTCCATCCATGACGTTGCAAATGGTAAGAGTTTCTTCCTTTTTAGAGCAGCATAGTATTCCATCGTGTAGATGTACCACAGTTTTCTAATCCATTCATCTACTGATGGGCACTTAGGCTGTTTCCAGATCTTAGCTATGGTGAATTGTGCTGCTATGAACATAGGGGTGCATATATCCTTTCTGATTGGTGTTTCTGGTTTCTTGGGATATATTCCTAGAAGTGGGATCACAGGGTCAAATGGGAGTTCCATTTTCAGTTTTTTAAGGAAACTCCATACTGTCTTCCATAGTGGCTGCACCAGTCTGCATTCCCACCAGCAGTGCACAAGTGTTCCTTTTTCTCCACATCCTCTCCAGCACTTGTCATTTGTTGATTTGTTGATGATAGCCAGTTTGACAGGTATGAGATGGTACCTCATTGTCGTTTTGATTTGCATCTCTCTGATGATTAGTGACTTTGAGCATGTTTTCATATGTCTCTTGGCTTTCTGAATGTCCTCTTTTGAAAGGTGTCTATTTAGGTCCTTTGCCCATTTTTTGATTGGATTGTTTATCTTCCTTTTGTTAAGTTGTATGAGTTCCCTATAAATTTTGGAGATTAGGCCCTTATCAGATATGACATTGGCAAATATGTTTTCCCACACAGTGGGTTTTCTCGTTGTTTTGTTGATGGTTTCTTTTGCTGTGCAGAAGCTTTTTATTTTGATGTAGTCCCATTTGTTCATTTTCTCTTTAGTTTCAAGTGCCCTAGGAGCTGTATCAGTGAAGAAATTGCTTCGGCATATGTCTGAGATTTTGTTGCCTTTGGATTCTTCTAGAATTTTTATGGTTTCCTGTCGTACATTTAGGTCTTTTATCCATTTTGAGTTTATTTTTGTGTATGGTGTAAGTTGGTGGTCTAGTTTCATTTTCTTGCATATATCTGTCCAATTTTCCCAACACCATTTATTGAAGAGACTATCTTGGCTCCATTGTATGTTCTTGCCTCCTTTGTCAAATATTAATTGAGCATATTGGTTTGGGCCGATTTCTGGGCTCTCTATTCTATTCCATTGATCTATATGCCTATTCTTGTGCCAGTACCAGGCAGTTTTGAGAACAGTGGCTTTGTAATACAACTTGATATCTGGTATTGAGATCCCATGTAGGTATATATCTTAATCACACATGCAGAAAAGTTGATCTTGTTTTTGGAGAGGTAGACTCTGGGCCAATCACTTGCTTATTTGCTCACAGATTGAATTCCCCATCCTTGTTCTGCCCTGCTATGTTTTTAAAGGGAATGACAACTTGTAAATATTTTTAGATATTTATCTTTTAAATAGTTAAAATGTTAATTTGTGCCAAACTGTTACAGTTGTTGGGCCTGAACAACAACAACAAAAAACTAACTGGGGCCTAGTCTTGGGATAAGAGGTTCAAAGGAGCTTAACCACATTTTCTAAAGTATCCACAGCTGACCCTGTTACATTCACCTTTGGAGTAAAGGCTACTTAAGCTTCTACCTACTAGATCAGTTGGGAACGGTAACCAACTTACAGAACAGAATAGAGCTTGCATTACACAGGGTCCAGTCAGGCAAACAGGACCCACACAAGGTTATTCAATGGTGGGGATTTAATATCAGCAACTGTTTACAAAGGTGTTTAAAAACCCAAAGGAGCAAACAGTGAGGCAATGGAGAATTAAAAGCTCTAAGAGTTCAACCAAGTGTGACATGCAAACTGGTTAGAGCCTAAAAACAAAGAATACCCAAGTTCACGCAATTAGCCCGAGCTTTGAGATGAGCAAACACTAACAGTACTTGGGAATTTCCTGGATGGTCAAAGAGAGGAGCCCACCAGTGGAAGATGGTCACAGGTAGCTGGGGCCAACAGGGAAGGTGACTCAGTGGTTGTGGAGCTGTAGAGGGGACCCAGACATGGCCACTCATCCCTGGATGGACAAAGAGAGGAGCCCACCAGTGGAAGATGCTCACAGGCAGCTGGGGCCAACAGGGAGGGTGACTCAATGGTTGTGGAGTTGTGGAGGGGACCCAGACATGGCCACTAGAAGTAGAGAGAGAGAAGGGAAGAAATGCTTTAGCTTCTCCTGTCCTCTCATCCTCCAGTCTCTGACTAGAACCTAGCATTGAACAAACCATAACAAAATCAAGGGATCCCTAGAACCATATTTTGCAAGGGTCAGCACTCTGAAATATAGAGCAGGGATGGCAAGTTGAGGGAATGTAACCACGCACAAGTGGAAAATGACTGACCCTAATTTCATCACTCAAAAACTAATTAAGACCTTTTTTAATAATTGAGATCTATATCTAGGTGTAGATACTTATGCAATATATATATATATTGCATAATATATATTATGCAATAATATATTATATATATATATATATATATATATATACACACACACACACACACACACACAAACACACACACAGATATCTATATATATAAAAGGCTAATATGCAAAGTGTCCCCTCAGGAGTTCGACCAGGAGACTGGGAGTTTGATTGCTCACTGTGATGTGCGCTGACCACCAGGGGGTGGCGCAGAAGGAAGGAAGGCCCTGGCCAGCAGCTGGCAGCCAGGAAAAGAAGGCCCCAGCCAGCAGCCGGAAGGCCCCGATCGGCCCTGATCACTGGCCAGGCCTAGGGACCCTACCTGTGCACAAATTTTATGCACCAGGCCTCTAGTATATATATAAAAGCATACAGTCTATCTATATATAGATTGTTGGCCCATGTGACTTTCAGTGCTTTCCCTCAGAAGGAAGAATTTTGAATTCAGGATTCTGCAAGTGTGTGACTTGCTTTGATCAATGAAATATGAGCAGAAGTAGTGTGTGCTGTGTCTGAGCAGAGGCCATAAGAGCCATCCCATGGCTCCATTATTTTCTTCTCTCTGCATGAAATATGTAATGTCTCAGATTGGATAACGGGACCAAATTATGTATTATCCAAGATGGAACACTGCATTCGTTACACTTTTTTCAAACACAGTTGAACCCCATTGTTTTAAATTAAGCTGTGCTTCACCTGATGTCTGGGGTTTGAAGGAAAACATTGTGCATATGACTTGAAAATATAACTAACATCCTGTTTAAATGTAAATTTATCCTGTTTCTCAACTTTTCAGGCTCTTGACGAACATAAACAAATGGAGACAAAAAAAAAAAATGGTGCTTGGGAATTTCCTAGAAGTACTCTTAAAAGAAAAAGATTAAAAAGAACATATCTGGTCATGTGGCCCCCGTGCTTCTAAACCTCCACTGGCTCCCTTTTGTATACACCCTTGCCAGAAAATTTTTAAAAAGCAGACTCCTTTCTTCATATTAATTTTGTGTTCTGCTATTTTACAAAATTCATTTCTCAGTTCCAGTAATTTTTTGGTAGAGTCTTTAGGGTTCCTATATATATCGCACATCATCTGCCAGTAGTGACAGGTTTAATTTCTAATTTAGATACTTTGATTTCTTCTTCTTGTCTTATTGCTGTGGCTGGAACTTCCTGTACTATGTTGAATAAGAGGAGTGAAAGCAGACATCCCTTTGTCTTGTTCCTGTTCTTAAGGAAAAAGCTTTTAGTTTTGGCCCATTCAGTATGATGTTGGCTGTGGGTTTGTCATATATGGCCTTTATTTTGTTAAGGTCTGATCCCATTATTCCCACTTTGATAAGAACTTTTATCATAAATAGATGCTGGATTTTATCAAATGCTTTTCCTGCAACTATTGATATGATCATGTAATTTTTATCCTTCATTTTTGTTCATTGGTATATCACTTCTATTGCTTTGTGAATATTGCACCAACTTTGCATCTCCAGAATGAATCCCACTTGATCATGGTGTATGATCTTTTTAATGTACTGTTCTAGTTTGCTAATATTTTGTTGAGAATTTTAATATGTATGTTCATCAAGGATATCCTATATAATAAAAGCCTAATATGCTTAGTATCCAGTCATCTGTTCAACCAATCAAAGCATAATATGCTAATTATATGGTAAGGCTGCTCATCCACTTGCTATGACATGCACTGACCACCAGGAGGCAGGCAATCGACCGGTCGACCAGTTGCTATGACGTGCACTGACCACCAGGGGGGCAGATGCTCCAACCAGTATGTTAGCTTGCTACTGGGGTCTGGCCAATTGGGACTGAGTGAGACAGGCCAGACATGTCCTGGAGCCCTCCCAAGGTCCCTCCCCGGCTGGCCAACCTTCCGCATCCCTCCCCGGCCCCAATAGTGCACCAGTGGAGGGAATGAAAATGATGCAGGCCTGGCCTGCACCCTCTCACAATCCGGGGCCCCTTGGGGGATGTTGGAGAGCCTGTTTCGACCCGATCCCGGAGGCCACGTATTTGTGCACTGGGCCTCTATTAGGCCTATAATTTTCTTTGTAGTGGCTTTATCTGGTTTTGGAATTAGTATAATGCTGGCCTTGTAAAACAAGCTTGGGTGTCTTCCCTCCTCTTGAAATTTTTGGAATAGTTTTAGAAGGATAGGTGTTAGTTCTTCTTTGAATGTTTGGTAAATTTTGCCTGTGAAGCCATTCAATATAAGACTTCTGTTTGCTGGGAGCTTTTTGATTACTGCTTTAATTTCATTAATTATAATTGGTCTATTCAGATTTTCTGATTCTTCCTGATTACGTTTCGGAAGATTGTATATTGCTAGAAATTTATCCATTTCACCCAGATTGTCCAATTTGTTGATATATAGTTGTTTATAATATTTTTGTACAGTCCTTCATATTTCTGTGGTTAATTGTTACTTCTCCTTCATTTTTGATTTTATTTATTGGGATCATCTCTCTTTTTTTGTTGACAAGTTGGTTAAAGGTTTGTCAGACTTGTTTCTTTTTTCAAATAACCAGCTTTTGGTTTCATTGATCTTTTGTGTGTTTTTTTCTAATCTCTAGCTCATTTATTTCCACTCAAATCTTTATTATTTTTTTCCTTTTAATTACTCTGGGCTCTGTTCAATGTTTCTGTTGTTGTTGTTTTCAGTGTAGGGTTAGATTGTTTAAGTTTTTTCTTGTTTCTTGACATAGGCCTGTAATGGTATGAATTTTCCTCTCGTGACTGCTTTCACTATGTCCCATAGATTTGGGGTTGTTGTGCGTTCATTTTCATTGTATCCAGAAAACTTCGGATTTTGTTCCTGATCTCATTTTTAACCCATTCATTGTTTAATATTGTGTTATTTAGCTTCCATGTGTTTGAGTGCTTTTGAGGGTTGTTGATTTTTATTGTAATTGATTCCTAGTTTCATACCATTGTGGTCAGAGAAGATGCTTGGTATGACTTCAATCCTTTTTAATTTATTAAGGCTTATCTTGTGTCCTAGTATGTGGTCTATCTTAGAGAATGTTCCATGTACACTTGAAAAGAATATATATTCTGCTTTTGGATGAAATGTTCTGTAAATATCAATTAAATCCATCCTGTCCAATGTGTCATTTAAGGTCACTATTGCCTTGCTAATTTTTTTCTGGAAGATTTTTCCATTGATTTCAGTGAGATGTTAAAATCCCCAACTATGACTATATTGCTGTCAATCTCTCCCTTAATTTTTTCTTTATATATTTATGTGCTGCTATGTTGGGTAAATGTATGTTCACAAAGGTGAATATTTTATCCTCTTATTGGACTGATACCTTTATTATTGTGTAACTAGAGGCCCAGTGCACGAAATTTGTGCA
Organism: Myotis nattereri; assembly: GCF_964212035.1. Taxonomy (NCBI): domain Eukaryota; kingdom Metazoa; phylum Chordata; class Mammalia; order Chiroptera; family Vespertilionidae; genus Myotis; species Myotis nattereri. The sequence continues at coordinate 37,163,018 of NC_138087.1, read as the reverse complement.
CTCAGGGGGTCCCTCAGCCCGGCCTGCTCCCTTTCGCAGTCCAGGAGCCCTCAGGGGATAACTGACTGCCAACTTAGGCCCACAGGGAGACATCCTTAGCACTGCTGCAGCGGCAGGAGAGGCTCCCATCACCGCCTCTGCGCTTGCCAGCCGTGAGCCCAGCTTCTGGCTAAGTGGTGCTCCCCCTGTGGGAGCGCACTGACCACAAGAGGGCAGCTCCTGCATTGAGCATCTGCCCCCTGGTGGTCAGTGCACGTGGTAGCAATCACCATTCAGTCGATATGCATATTAGCTTTTTATTACATAGGATATTCTTTTTTGTTTCTTGTTATGGCATTTGTTTTAGTCTATTTTGTCTGATATAAGTATTGCTACTTTTATACACCAGAAATGAAGTATAAGAAAGAAAAATTAAGAAGACACTCACATTTACTATTATAACAAAAGAAAAATAAGGTAGCTAGAGATAAATTTAACCAAGGAGCTAAAATGCCCGTACTTGGAAAAGTATAGGACACTGAAGAAAGAAACTGAAGAATTAACATCATTAAAATGTCCATACTACCTAAAGCAATCTATATATTCAATGCAATTTCTATTGAAATAACAATTGCATATCTAATAGAGCTAGAACAAATATTTCAAAAATTTATATGGAACCACAAAAGGCCTCAAATAGCCTCAGCAATCTTTAGAAAGAAGAACAAAGTTCGAGGTATCATACTCTCTAATATCAAACTATACTACCATGCAATTAAAACAGCATGGTACTGGCAAAAGAACAGACATACAGCTCAATGGATCAGAATAGAGAGCTCAGAAATAAACCCATACCTTTATGAGCAATTAATATTTAACAAAGGAGGGAAGGCCATACAATGGGGTAAAGACAATCTATTCAATAAATGGTATTGGCAAAGTTGGACAGATATATGCAATAAAATGAAACTAGACCACCTTCTTATATCATATGCAAGAATAACTCAGAATGGATAAAGACTTAAATGTTAGACTCAAAACCATAAACATTCTAAAGAAAAACATAGGCAATAAAATCTCAGACATTTCTCATAGCAATGTTTTTGCTGATATATCTCCCAAGGCAAGGGAGAAAAAAGGAAAAAAGAAAAAATGGGACTATATTGAACTAAAAAGCTTTTTTACAGCAAAAAAAAAAAAAAAATCATTAACAAAATTAAAAGGCAACCACTGAATGGGAGAACATTTTTGCCAGTGATATACCTGGTAAGGAGTTAATATACAAACTATTTTAAAAAACGTTTGCAACTCAACACCAAGAAAACAAACAATGGAATTTAAAAATGGGAAAAGTATCTGAATAGACTTCTCCAAAGAAGACATACAGATGGCCAGTAGACAAATGAAAAGATGTTCAACGTCACTAACCATCAGAGAAAGGCAAATTAAAACCACAATGAAATAGCACCTCACACCTTTCAGAATGGCTATTATCAATAAATCAGCAAACAACAAGTGCTGATGAGGAGGTAGAAAAAGGAAACCCTAATGTACTCTTGGTAGGAATGCAGACTGGTGCAGTCACTGGAAAACAATATGGAGTTTCCTCAAAAAATTAAAAATGGGAGATTCGAAGATGGCGGCGTAGGGAGTGGACCTGTGTGTGCTGCTCTCTCACAGCATCATTGAAACTACCAACTATGAGGCAAACAACCACCACTCAGAACCATGGGGAAGTTGGCCCAGTGGGAGATCTACAACTGGAAGAAAAGAAAGAAGTGCAGTGAGACTGAGTGGGAGCTACGAAGGCGCCAAAAACAGAGGTAGGCAGTCACACGCCAGGCGGGCTGCAACTGGATTCGAGGTGTTTTTTTTTCAATCGGAAGCGGTTACGAACCCTTGAATCCTCTGGGCTTGCTCGGGCGGGTCTCTGAGGCCCCAGATCCCACGGGGAGAGGCAGCCACGGCCTTGCAACGGTCGGAAAGCGAGGGAAGCTCTGACGCACGGCTGCTCATCAGCACTGAGGGACGCGAAGTCCTGGTGTCCCAGAGAGGTGAGGGGCACAGAGACACCGCCATTGCTATTTCCTCCACGCTGGTGACTCCCTGAGACCCCGCCCTACTCAATTTACATCCCCATCCAAGCTGTGCCAGAGGCACAAGAGGAAATGTCTGTGCTTTTACAAACTCTCAAATCCACTGAGCTGGTTCGGGCGGGTCTCTAAGACCCCAGGCCCCACGGGAGAGATGACACGGCCTTCCAGCAGTCAGAAAGCGAGGGAGGCTCTGGCATGTGGCTGCTCGCTGGCACTGGGGGACGCAAAGTCCAGGTGTCCTGGGTAGGCGAGGGGCCGCTGAGACCCCGCCCTACTCAATTTACATCCCCATCCGGGCTGTGCCAGAGGCACAAGAGGAAAAGCCTGTGCTTTTGCAAACTCTCAAATCCACTGAGCTGGTTCGGGCTGGATCATGAGGCACCAGACCCTACGGGGAGAGGCGGTAAGGCCTTGCAGCCATCAGAAAGCGAGGGAGCCTCCGTCGCACAGCTGCTCGTCTGCACTGGGGGACGCGTAGCCCCGGTGTCCCGGAGAGGCAAGGGACCACGGAGACGCAGCCAGTGCTGTTTGCTCCGCCATGGCGACTCCCTGAGACCCAGCCCTAATCAATTTACATCCCCATCCAAGCTGTGCCAGGTGCACAAAAAGACCCACCTGCGCTTTTGCAGCCTAACCCAACAAATTGCAGACTTCAACTGCTCACAGCCATGGGAGACACACTCAAGAAGACGACCCAGGAGAACCAAGATGGCGGCGTAAGAAAGAGACCTGTGCGTGCTGCCTCACACAACAGCATTGAAACTACCAACTATAGGACAAACAGCGATCATACGGAACCATGGGAAAGCTGGCCCAGTGGAAGCTCTGCAACTGGAAGGAAAGAAAGAAGAGCATTGAGACTGAGTAGGATGTGCAGAGACACCAAGTACAGAGCCCAACCCAACAAACTGCAGATTTCAACTCCTCGCATAGAAAGAAGAGCATTGAGACTGAGTAGGATGTGCAGAGGCACCAAGTACAGAGCCCAACCCAGCAGACTGCAGATTTCAGCTCCTCACATTCGGGAGGGATGCAATCAGGAGGCGTCAGGTTCAGGGCAGGCCGGGGCTGGGCCCAGCTGGGCCGGCGTTATGGAACCGCTGTACCAGCAGGAGCACAAACATGCCCACCAGTGCCAGTCTCTCGTGGGGCGCTGGGGGATGGCAGACGGGCAGTCTGTGCACTTGGAGGAGGGCGTGGTCCAAGCAGGAGTGCTGGATGTTCAGCCACAAGGAAAGCCTGGAGATTTTGTCTGACGGGGAGCCTCCCAGCAGGGGACAGAGGGCCAAACTTTGTGTTTCCCCGGTGAGGCTAGGATAGTCCCGGTGAGGACGATACGGCCCCGGTGAGATCGGGATGGTCCTAGTGAGGTTGGGACGGCCCCAGTGAGGTCAAAACAGCCCCAGTGAGGCCGAGACGGCTCCAGTGAGGTCGGGATGCCCCGGAAATATCGAGACAGCCCTGGTGAGGTCAAGACTGCCCCAGTGAGGTCAGGATGGCCCTGGTGAGGTCGGGTCGGCCCCGGTGAGGTTAAAACGGCCCCGGTGAGGTCGGGACGGCCCCGGAGAGGTTGAAACAGCCCCGGTGAGGTAGGGACAGCCCCGGTGAGGTTGAAACGGCCCCGGTGAGGCTGCAACGGCCCCGGTGAGGTTGGGATGGCCCTGGTGAGGTTGAAACTGCCCCGGTGAGGTAGGGACAGCCCCGGTGAGGTTGAAACGGCCCCGGTGAGGCTGAAACGGCCCCGGTGAGGTTGGGATGGCCCTGGTGAGGTTGAAACGGCCCCGGTGAGGTCGGGACGGCCCCGGTTAGGTTGAAACGGCCACGGTGAGATTGAAACGGCCCCAGTGAGTTGCAACTGCCCCGGTGAGGTCGGGACAGCCCTGGTGAGGTTGAAATGGCCCCGGTGAGGTCGGGACGGTCCCGGTTAGGTTGCAACGGCCCCGGTGAGGTTGGGACGGCCCCAGTGAGATTGAAACGGCCCTGGTGAGGTTGGGAAGTCCCCAGTGAGGTTGAAACGGCCCTGGTGAGGTCGAGATGACCCTGGTGAGGTTGAATCGACCCCGGTGAGGTAGGGATGGCCCTGGTGAGGTTGAAACAGCCCCAGTGAGGCTGAGACGGCCCCAGTGAGGTTGGGACTGCTCCAGTGAGGTTGGGACAGATAATGGGGACCAGTATAGACTGATGAACAGGGGTAGATGCAGAGGCAGAGCAACATTGAACAGACTGTCAAACTACAGTGGGAAACCTGGGGAAGGTTTGGGGGGCGGGATTAAGAGATCAACCGAAGGACTTATATTTATGCATATAAGATTAACCAATGGACACAAGACACCGGGGTGGGGGGATTGTCAAGGGGGAGGGAGGGAAGGAGACATATGTAATACTCTTTATAATGCTTTAAGAAATAAAAATTATTAAAAAAATTAAAAATGGAACTGCCTTATGACCCAGCAATTCTACGTTGGGGAATATATCTGAAGAAACATGAAACATTAATTTGAAATAATATGTGCACCTTTATGATCATTGCAGTGTATTGCATAATGGCCACGCTCTAGAAACAGCCTTAGTGCCCATTGTAGATAAGTGGATAAAAAAGCTGTGATACATCAGGATGGAATACTACTTGGCTTTAAAAAAGAAGGAAATCTTACCTTTTGTGATAGCATGAATGGACCCGGAGAGTATTGTGCTAAGTGAAATAAGCCAGTCATAGAAAGGCGAACACTATATGATAAAACTTGTATGTAGAATCTAGTGAGCAAAATAGTTTAAACAACAAAATAGAAATGGAAACATAGATACAGAGAACAGTCTGACAGGTGTCAGAGGAGAGGAGAGTTGAGATGGGAAGAGCTGGGTGAAAAAAGAAGGGATTATATTATATATAACACAAAGATACAGACAACAAACAGTATGGTGATAGCTAGAGGGAAAGAGGGTCGGGGGAGTGGAAAAGGGCAAATTAGGGATAAGTGAGGACAGAAAGAGACTTTACTTTGGGTGATGGGTGCACGATGCAGCATGTAGGTGATGTTTTGTTGAGTTATACCCTTGAAACCTATATGGTTTTGTTAATCAATGTCACCCCGATACTCAATAAGAAAAAACAGATTGCTTTACTTGGCATAAAATCTAACCCCAGTTTATCTGTCCAGCTCTATTTCTGCCCAGTGCACAATATATTATTACAGAAGCTTAACTTTTCACTATTACTAGATTGTTGATGCCGAGTTACATGCCTTTTACATGTTACTCCCTCTGCTCCTAGAGTTTCCTCTTCAACCCTACTTCTCCATGCTCCTTTTGGCAAAATCCTACTCATAGTTCCAGTTCAGGTCCAGATGTCCCCTCCTCTGTGAAGTCTACCTGAAGGAGCCCTCCCCATGTTGCTCACTGCAGCCCTTGCCACACTCCACTGGCATGACTGTCTCCTCCTCTGGACCATAGCGTCCTTAGAACCACATCATCTTCATCTTTCTATGTCAAAATCTATTACAGAGTTCAGTAGTTCAGTGTATTACAGATCTTCTCTATATATCTGTTGAGTGAGTAAACAAGTTAATGAAGAATTTCCCTGATTACTTTCACGTGCTGTTCAGAAATCATGGGAATCCCTGGAATCTATTGAGAATTCCAGACACCCCAGTGTTAAATTCCAGATACTTACCTATTCTAATTATAGATATAATACTTTATGATGCCATGTATAGTTGAGTTTGATCTATTTCATGTAGAGTACTACATGAAATTTAGAGCTAGAAAGCATCAGAGACAAGACAGTCCCCTTCAGAGAAAGGGGTGTATTGGGCGGGAAGAAGTTAAGTGAGAAGGCCATGGAGTGAGAGATCCTAGAACCAACCTAGTGTTCTTTTTGTTCTACTATACTTGATTATGTGACTAGTCACATAAAAGGAAATATAAAGAGAAAATAAAACGTGGAAAATAATCATATTTGATAATAATCAAATAAATGCAAATTCAGTTTCACTTGTAAAGGTTTACACCTGCTAAATTTTACAAAATTTAGTCCAAGGTTGAAGTGAAATTAGATCTTTCTATACTTCTAAAAGCATGTAAATTGGTATAGTCTTTTTGCAAAGTAATGAGAAAATACAGAACAAGAATCATAATGCTCACACTGTTTTGACTCTGAATCTAAAGCACTAGGAATTAATTCTATGAAATATTTTAGCACTACTAAAAAACTGCTTGTAAGAAAGTATTTATTGCAGCACTGCCTAGTGAGAGCAATCTTAGTATCCAACAAAATGGGATGTCATATTAAAACGGTGGAAAAAATTTGTTGTCATCAAACATTATAATTATGCAGCCTACATATAAACATGGAAAATATATAATATGAATTAGATATAGTAGAAATCAAAATAGTATGTGTATTATGATAGAAACTCTATAAAAACACTCTTACTGAAAGGCGTTGGAAAGCAATTTTTAAGAGTTGTGATGCTGTAGGATTATGGTTTTTCTGTTCTTATCAACATTTTTTAATGTTGCTATGACATATTTTCTCTAATAAGAAGCAGGTGGAAAGTAAGTACATTCACCAGTGGGAATTGGAGGGGTACAAAGGGACTCAATAAAGCAGACGAATCACATGTGCTTTTGTCCCAAGTACCCCTTACCCTGCCGTGGTGGGAATGGACAGCAAGGTCAAGAAGTGTGTCGTCTACAGGAAATCTGTTTAATTTGCAGGAAGTAGAGGATGAGGGAAAACTTACTGATGAAGTTTCACTTGATTTTGCTCAGGAGGAAGAATATGATTTGACTGAAGCTGCCTTCATATCTAAGTAAGAACACTGCTTTTCTTGGCTTTCTGCTGTCTAGTCATCAAGTCAGCTATTTCTCAGGAAAGCACTGATCTTTTGAAACTTTACTTATTTACTCCATTGAATCCTCATAACAGTTTGGTGATGTGACTACTATAGAACTTTTTTTATTTGACAAGGGCAGATTCTGGGGCCTGCTTGCAAAATCCCTTTCTGTTGAGTCACACCCTAGGCCAGGGGTGGACAACCCCTGGCATGCGTGCCAAACATGGCACGCCAGTAACTTTTGCTGGCACATGAAACCCTCTCTTATAATCTTCCATTTATAATTTTTTTCTTAATATCGACTTTTTTATTTTTCAGATAAATTCAGTGTAGGTGCATCTTAGATAAATAAATAATTTTACATAACAAGTTATCTTAAAGACCATAGACATGGCTGACTTTAAAATGCAGTTGATTGAATATCAGAGTAGCTCAGTTTGGAAGCAGAAATTGATTGACCTTAGAGTTGACTTGGAAAACATTGAAAAAAAAGCAATTAGAGACAGGAGTACCAGAGAGAAGTGTCGAAAACAAACTATTGAGGAATTGGAATGCCATTCCAGAAAATTTTTTCTGTTTAAAAAACTTTGCAACAGTGTTACTCTCCATGTTTTCATCCACATACGCTTGTGAATCTTTGTTCTCAGTGATGAATTTTTTTAAGTCTTGTAATAGGAGTAGCCTGACGGATGAAAGTAGTAGCTCATGCATATCTCTGAAGGTCACGAAATATAAACCTGATGTAAAATCTCTGTCATCAGTGATGCAGCAGCAAAAGTCCCACTGATAATATCAAACGGAGTCATAAAGTTTTCTGTCGGACTATCAGTGTACATGTATACATTAAAAAATAAATGTATTTTTCATCATCATATACTGTGTTTTTGTCGCTCAAATGAATTTTATTATTTCTTCAAGGTTCTTCACATACGTACACCTTAAGACAGTGATGGTGAACCTATGACACACGTGTCAGAGGTGACACGCGAACTCATTTTTTTCGTTGATTTTTCTTTTTTAAATGGCATTTAAATATATAAAATAAATATCAAAAATATAAATCTTTGTTTTACTACGGTTGCAAATATCAAAAGATTTCTACATGTGACACGGAACCAGACTTAAGTTAGGGTTTTTCAAAATGCTGACATGCCGAGCTCAAAAGGTTCGCATCACTGCCTTAAGAGATATCAAGTAGGCATAACATGTTCTCAAAAAATTAGGGTTGGCACGCAGAATTTTGAGTCAGAGATTTTGCTGGTTTTGGCACGCACTCGCAAAAAGGTTGCCCACTCCTGCCCTAGGTCCAATGGATGCATTGACAGGTGTGAGTTCTCGCTGCCTGAGACAGCTGTAAAAGAACCCGGATCACTTGCCTACCAGCTACAGGTGTAGCAGTCTCTTAGGCACTTTATTATTTTTTAAAAAATATATTTTATTGATTTTTTACAGAGAGGAAGGGAGAGGAATAGAGAGCTAGAAACATCGGTGAGAGAGAAACATCCATCAGCTGCCTCCTGCACACTCCCCACTGAGGATGTGCCCGCAACCAAGGTACATGCCCCTGGCCAGAACTGAACCCGGGACCCTTGAGTCCACAGGCCGATGCTCTATCCACTGAGCCAAACAGGTCAGGGCCTATTAGGCACTTTACATGTTATCTCATTAAATCATAACATGAGATGAGTACATAGTATAGTCCCCATTGCAACTCCATAGCTCAAATCGCAAGGTCACAGGTCACTTAAGTGTTCCTAGGCTAAACCTGAAACCTTGGGAGGCCTCAGGACTCCCTGGTGCTTAGACTTCTTTGCAGTTGTTCTCCAAGGAGGAGCGATTGGCATTTAGGGACAGAGTGCTTCTTGGTGCAGGACTGTCTGACAGATTATAAAAGCTCTGGGAGAAACCAAGATGGTGGCATAGGTAAACACCGGAGTTTGCTGCCTCGAACAACCACTTCAAAAATACAACTAAAAGACGGAACGGACATCATCCAGAACCACAGGAAGGCTGGCTGAGTGGAAATTCTACAACTAGGAAAGAGAAAAGCATACCGAGACTCAGAGGAGGCGCAGTACAGAAGTAAAATACTAAGGTGCGGAGGTGCATGTGGAGCGGGCTGGCGGCCGAGGGCGCGGTTGTCGATTTCAATCGGGAGGGAGTCTCAAGCTCTGAGCTCCAGTTCCGGGCGAGTCTCTAGGGACCCAGACTCATACAGGAGAAGCGGGACTGTCTGGCATCGGTCGGAACTCGAGGGCAGCTTTCTCTCCGAGGGGCTTGCAGCGATTACCAGGACACTGAGAAGCAGAGCCTCTGAGGTCAAGACTGAGAGCAGCCATAACTGCTAGCCCCGCCCTGTTGATCCCATGGGACCTGCCCCACCCAAGCCCTGCAGGGAGGCTTTTTCTGGATAGCCTCAGGCAAAGGCTAGATTAGCACCTCCCTAGAGATCCAGGAGCCAGGAAACCCAGAGGTCAGAGTGGGACCATCCAGTTTGCAGCTCCGTGGAACCATAAAGGACACACTCGGGGCAGACTCAGTGAGCACCAGAGCCCCATTGAAGCAAGTCTTGCCCCAAAGGGGTGTCTCCAGCACAGTTCTCCCATTGCAGACACAGCTGATTCTCACTGCCAATTGGCCTGGAGGTCAACTCCTCCCAGTGATAACTACAACAATCAGGGCTTAACTACAACAAGACTGTGCACAAAGCCCACAAGGGGGTGCACCAAGAGTGTCCTCCTCAGGTAATTGGGGAGGCTGAACCACTGGGCCCTAGAGGACACTCAGCACAGAAAACCACTTTATCAACACAGGGAAGCAATAAAAAATGCAGAGACAAAGAAAAAGGACACAAATGACAGAAATGGACGAAAGCAAACTACTGGATATAGAGTTCAAAACCACACTTTTAAGGTTTTTCAAGAATTTTCTAGAAACTGCCGATAAACTTAATGAGATCTACAAGAAATCTAATGAGACCCTCGAGGCTGTGATAAAGGACCAACTAGAAATTAAGCATACACTGACTGAAATAAAGAATATTATACAGACTCCCAACAGCAGACCAGAGGAGCGCAAGAATCAAGGCAAAGATTTGAAATGCGAAGAAGCAAAAAACACCCAAACGGAAAAGCAAAATGAAAAAAGAATCCAAAAATACAAAGATAGTGTAAGGAGCCTCTGGGACAACTTCAAGTGTACCAACATCCGAATTATAGGGGTGCCAGAAGAAGAGAGAGAGCAAGTTATTGAAAACCTATCTGAAGAAATAATGACAGAAAACTTCCCCTACCTGGTGAAAGAAATAGACTTACAAGTCCAGGAAGTGCAGAGAACCCCAAACAAAAGGAATCCAAAGAGAACCACACCAAGACACATCATAATTAAAATGCCAAGAGCAAAAGACAAAGAGAGAATCTTAAAAGCAGCAAGAGAAAGAAACTCAGTTACCTACAAGGGAGTACCCATGCGAATGTCAGCTGATTTCTCAACAGAAACCATGCAGGCCAGAAGGGAGTGGCAAGAAATATTCAAAGTGATGAATGCCAAGAACCTACAACCAAGATTACTTTATCCAGCAAAGCTATCATTCAGAATTGAAGGTCAAATAAAGAGCTTCACAGATAAGAAAAAGCTAAAGGAGTTCATCATCACCAAACCAGTATTACATGAAATGCTGAAAGGTATTCTTTAAGAAGAGGAAGAAGAAGAAAAAGGTAAAGATACAAATTATGAACAACAAATATACATCTATCAACAAGTGAATCTGATAATCAAGTGAATAATCTGATGAACAGAATGAACTGGTGATTATAATAGAATCAGGGACATAGAAAGGGAATGGACTGGCTATTCTTGGGGAGAAAGGGGTGAGGAGGATGCGGGAAGAGACTGGACAAAAATCATGCACCTATGGATGAGGACAGTGGATGGGGAGTGAGGGAGGAGGGTGGGGTGGGAACTGGGTGGAGGGGAGTTATGGGGGCGGGGAGAGGAACAACTGTAATAATCTGAACAATAAAGATTTAATTATTTTTTTAAAAAAGCTTTGACACTGGTCACTAAAGGCTATGACAACCACAAATGCCCCACACTTCCAAGCGCTCTCTGAGGTGTGGGTGGGTGGATGCCACCTCCACTTGAGAAGTGTTAAGCTATTCATACTCATTCCACCAATAAATGTTTATCAAGTGTCTTCCCCATGCCAGGCACTCTGCTGGCACAGGAAGCGTTCTGTGGGAAAGTATGACATTTAAAGTGGTGCCATAAAATGCAACAGACCAACATGCTGTGAACACAGAGAGGAAACTGTCTAACTGCCTAGGCCCTAGGGTGTCCAGGCCAATCTTGGTGACCTGTCACCATGGAGTGACTCCAGGAGAGTTGCAGATTTGCTGTTCAAAGACCATTCATATGCCCTATCTGAATCTTAATTATTATTTTACTCCAGCCTCTGTGCTAATTCCCACTAAGAATTGCTTTGTATGAAAAAAGGAAACCACAGTAGGATCTGTCCTTCCTACCTCACAGAGTCAATTTGGGAGAAAGCACCGCTATGTATGTTGGGTAATGTAGCAGGGATTCGAGTCTGGGCCCAATTTGTGTTCTCGGCTGGGGATCAGGCATGTCTGGAAATGTCTGATGACTTGGTGGAACCAGCAGCCTACTGGCCTCTATTTTAAAGAATTTGGTTTCCCTGGATTCTCATCTGAGCCCTGTGGAGAGAGAGGTCGTTTGCAGAGGTTAAAGAGACTGTTGTCACAGTGTTCTGTGAGAAGAAAAGGCACAAGCAATGCTACCTGGGTACCCAGAAAACAAAGTGAGGCCCAGAGCTGGGGGCTGGGGAGGGCTGGGGTGTGGCAGGAAACCTTTTCTCCATCTCTGCCCCACACAGCAGGTCTTAGGTTCTTGAGGACTGCTGAGTCCCCAGTTCTGCCAGAGCCTTTAGTGCAGATGTCGGGCCCCTTGTGGCAGCAGTAACTGTGAGGAGATGACCACCTCTGAAAGCTTCCCAGGCAGGAAACATCAGCCAGGAGGGCCCGGAGCAAAACAGTAAAAGGCAACTGACAGGTAAACAGGCGAGATAACCCTACACACCCTCAGAATACTCACTGAGATTTGGCTCCCGGAGAGGGTATTTATTAGCTAATGAAATGTGATCTATTGCTGTTAATGTGGCCAAAGGTGTACCCACAGGCTAGGAAAACTTGGGTTATTGCTATTTGCTACCATAATGACATAGGGCACACTGGCACGGTGGCACAGTAGGAGAGAAGATGGCTGTCCAAAGGGCAGCTCCCAGCATACATCGCCTGCCTTCCCAGGCCCATGATGGGGAGGTGCTGAGGTGGAAGCCACTGCCATGGAAACCTGGGTTTGGAATTGCCTTCCTCCCGATGGACAGGATACTGGAGAGAGCAGTTTTCCCCAAAACCACCTCACTCTTAGAAAAAGCAAAATGACTCTTTAGGAATGTTTCCCAAAAGTGATGGTACCTGGGAATTAGTACTTGACTCTGAATTCAATGCAGATTCATGAAACAGTGACTCTGGAAACTCATGATGCTAAGGGGGTGGCACTGAATCTCACCTCTAGAAACTTCTCAGGGGTTGTAAGAGCTCTTCACTAAGTAGGTGATTGGAAAACATCCCCCTTTCCTATAATGAACTTAATTTTCCTACTGTGGCAGTCCCTGTTTTCACAAGATGGTGACTTTATCTCCCATCCTGCATGCTTCTCTTACAGCATGACCCTGACGTTCCTCCCATTGAATGGGGGGTCTGTGTCCCCTCCCCTAGAGTCTGGGTGAATCTCTGTGACTATCTTAGATATAGAGTTCTGTGGAAGTGGAGCTCTGTGACTTTGCAGGGGTGGGCAAACTTTTTGACTCGAGGGCCACAATGGGTTCTTAAACTGGACCGGAGGGCCGGAACAAAAGCATGGACGGAGTGTTCGTGTGAACTAATATAAATTCAAAGTAAACATCATTACATAAAAGGGTACAGTCTTTTTTTTATTTTAGTTTTATTCATTTCAAATGGGCCAGATCCGGCCTGCGGGCCATAGTTTGCCCATGGCTGGGATAGAGCATCACAACTCCATGCACTTCTGCCCTGCTGTCTTGGAGCGCCATCCCTATGCACTGAAGAAACCCAAGCAGGTGTGGAGAGGCCCCTGTGGAGAGAAACCAAGGCTCCCAGCCCCCATCCAGCTGAGCTTCCAGACATGGCCAGCACTGACCAGCCAGCCATGTGTGTGAGGAACCCTGAAAGTGGATCCTCCAACTTTGGTTGCAATCATTTCTTCATGTTGCAAACATACTGTTGTAGCTCTTCCCTGGCTGTTCATGATTAGGTCCACCTTTGGTCTGCACCATTTTGTTTTTTACAAAACTCGAGGCCCGATGCACAAAATTTGTGCAAAGCGGGGGAGGGAGGGTCCCTCAGCCCCGCCTGCGCCCTCTCACAATCTGAGACCCCTCACTCCTAACTGCCTGCCTGCTCGCTCCTAACTGCCCACCTGCTCACTCCTTACCGCTTGGCTCGCTGCTCCTTACACTGCCGCAGAAGCAGGAGAGGCTCCTGCCACTGCCCCGTGCTCGTCAACCATGAGCCTTACTTCTGGCTGAGCAGTGCTCCTGTTGTGGGAGCGCACTGAACACCAGGGGGCAGCTCCTGTGTTGAGCATCTGCCCCCTGGTGGTCAGTGCACGTGATAACAACTAGTCGTTTTGGTTGTTCCACCATAATGGTCGCTGGGCTTTTATATATATAAACTAGTGACACAGTGCACAGCTTCCTGCACATTGAGAGGAAATTAATTAGAAGGTGGCCAGTGAGGCAGGACTGGGTGAGATGGGCTGGACACGCCCTGGAGCCAACTTCCCGTGGTCCCTCCCTGGCGTCTGCAGGGTGAGCGGAGTCCCTCCTACAGGTGGGGACCCTCAGCCTGGCCTGTGGGGACCAGGCCAAAACTGGCTCTCCAGCATCCCCTGAGTGGTTCTGGAGTGCAGGAGGGAACTCTGCAAAGTTGCTCTCGAACAGGGTGTGGAACGCAAACGCAAGTGTGTAGTAAACCAGATTCGGGGCTGACAGTACCCCAACAGCAACATAACCCATAGTCAAAGGTGGAATTGCGCAGCCCCGTGAGTAATTGGGTTCCCTCCTCTCTGGTTCCGGGCTGCATCACCCAAGAACCACTGCTGCCAAGTCACTGCAGCTCGGCAGCTTCTGCTTTGAGCGTCTGCCCCCTGGTGGTCAGTGCACATCATAGCGACCGGTCAGACAGTCAGACACTTAGCATATTAGCCTTTTATATATATAGATAGAATGATTTTCTTTCTAAATCCTACCAGTTTATGCTTTAGAATTTGTTTCATCACAAATTATTAAATTTTGTTAATGCTGGCCCTTCTTGAGGGAAAATAGCAGAACTTTAGAAACACAAGACAGCACTTGGATGCTCATACTCTGAACACTCTTCTAAAATTATCAAAGACGTAAAGAGTTCGGCTTTTCTCTAAAGGTACCACACCCTAGGGTGGTACCTAGGACTAGAAAATGGTCCTTTGTGTTGGCCTGTTGTGTTGGGGTGGGCGATAGACAGAAGGGGGTGTGAATTTTCATTTATCATCCAAGTTCCCTTCACCTCATTTTATATTGTCAGAAAGATATGTCCTTGTCTTATACTCATTTAAAACATACTCGCCTCAATCATGTCCCCAATTTTAACTTTGTGAAGTAGGGAATAAAAAAAGAAAGGTCTGCTGTTAAACTAATTTTACTTATTCTCACCTCATTTCAAAACCACGTGACTCTCCCTGCTGCATTTCCACCAGCCATTTTCTTCTGCAACCTGTAGGTTTCCTGCAGAGAGAGGACAATGGGCAAGTTAAGTGAGAGAGCTGATTTTCAAGGCTTTTCTCCTTTTGCTCTAATTTACAGGAAATCATGGGAAGACAAGCAAAACTCCACATCACTGAAAGATTCGTTGTGATGTGAGGGGAAAAATGAATAAACAGAATATATTTTATATTAGAAAGACCAAATATATTTGATGGCAATAGTTTGCTTGTGTCTTGGATATTATTAGGAAAAATTCTTTTTTTTTTAACTGAAAGAATATGTGTTTTTATTTCAGAATAGTGGCCCGGTGCACGGATTCATGCACATTGAAAGGAAATTAATTAGAAGGAATATTTTAATATTGCTATTCACCCTTTGTCTATAATAGAAATGTCAACCAAACTCATGATCGACAATGACAGATCGAAACACACACGTGTAGTTGGCACCAGTGCGAGCTTTATTATATGTATCGCACATGTCAACTTAGCCTTTTATATAGAGAGAATAAACTTACTTAATTAGACCTGCTTTCTGATGTAGCTAAACTTTTTCCAGCCCAGTAAAACACCCCAACTTCTCTTTCAGGTAATTGTCAGCAACACAGCAGTAAATATCAACATGAAGCAGATTATTATTATAGATCATGCAGGGAGAACCGAAGGTAAAATATTTAATTGCAGCAGTGTTTGACTATATTCTGTGCAGTGACAAAACCTGAAGTCATTTTCAAGGTCCACCATTTCTTCTTTTCAGTCGGGTCAAGTTTCTAAACTTTCTAAATCTCTGTTTTCCGGCTAATGAAAAGAAAATAGGATTCCACCAAGTCTCCTATCTACCTACTCCAGGACTTCTGTGAGGATCAAATGAGATGAGGCACAGGAAAACACTTCACAGACATTTTGTTAAGGTGTGAAATGTTTGCACCTGGCTATAAAGCAAGTCGTGTTCCTGAGCTGAAGATACTGCAAGGAAGCTAGTCATCGCTAGGGAGAGGAAACCAGGCATTGCTATGTGGTGTCATTACCCAGCACCCACAGCAACTGTTTTCTGGCTGGGCTAGGCTGTGGGCCACATTTTGCGCCATGGGGTCTTGGCAGCATCAGCTGTGATTTGGTCGGGTGTCGCTCTGGGGTGGTGGCGGGGCCTATGTCCCACTTGGGGGAAGCCGAGTGTGGCTTTGTGAGCGCCAGGTCCACAGCACCGTTACTCTGTAAATGGCCAGCGTACATCATGGCAACTCCTGCATTGAGCATCTATCCCAGCCGTGGGCAAACTACGGCCCGATCCGGCCCGTTTGAAATGAATAAAACTAAAAAAAAAAAAAAAAAATACTGTACCCTTTTATGTAATGATGTTTACTTTGAATTTATATTAGTTCACACAAACACTCCATCCATGCTTTTGTCCCGGCCCTCCGGTCCAGTTTAAGAACCCATTGTGGCCCTCAAGTCAAAAAGTTTGCCCACCCCTGATCTATCCCCTGGTGGTCAGTGCATGTCATAGTGACTGGTCAGACAGTCAGACACTTAGCATATTAGCCTTTTATATGTATAGATAGTACCTCCGTTCTTTTGTATGTGTTTTTAACTGTTTCAACTAAGATTATGTTATATTGCGTGAAATAGAAAACCAAAATAAAAGAAGTTTAAACCTACAAAGTTTTAGTCTTTCATATAAAAGACATCCAGAAATGAGCAGTCCAAGGCTGGTAGGGCAGCATTACAAAGATCGGGACTCCAGACATCTTCTATCTTTCTGCTTTACCATGCTGGTGCCCCAGCTTCTTATATGGGATCCTGGCAGTCAGAGGTGAAAAGGCAAAGGAAAACCCACACAGCACCCAGCTTAAAGGGCCTCTCTTTAACAGGCCTGCCTAGACAGTCCATACAACTGTCAGTTTACATCTCCGTGGCCAGAATGTAATCCCATGACCATCCCTAGCTGCAAGGAAGCTGGGAAGAGATTAGCACCATAGCATATAAAGGTCCCTTGCTTCTCTGATTTCCTCCAGTGCTTATTTGTCTGCACTATATGATCCAAGACCACCTATAGCTTCTTCTGTTGTTCTGGTCCCACGAGCATGCAGAGTTCTTTACTACGATGTTGAGCTCCTTGGGATAATTACCACAACCCTCTTATGTACCCTTTACAGTTCCTGGTATGAAGCTAGAACACATTGCCATACCCCCAAATTGTAGAAATTCTATTTCTCATTAACAGAGGAGAGTACATTTTGGATAGGTAACTATTAATCTGATACAATATCTTCAATGTCTGATAATTCACTCATCATGTATATTACATTTTAATTTGATACAATTGAGTAAATATATTTAGAGTCACTCTTCTGTTCCAGCTCCAAACCAAGAACTCTTATAAAGTGTGGTAAAAGCATGTCATACAGTCATACCCTCAAGGAGCTTCCTTTCAGTAAGGAGCTCTGCTTGCTCATGAAACACAGGAAATAGAAGACTACAATCAGCCTTATACCACATAGTGCAGATAATAAGCGTTGGAGGAAATTGGAGAAGAGAGGACCCCTAAGAGCTGTGGTGCTATTCTTTTTCTGAAGGAGATAGAACTGGCAGTGGGAACCGAAAAATACAGTGGACATGAGTGTTAGTTAATTTTATGTATCGACTGGACCTCAGGGCACCCAGATATTTAGTTAGACATTAGTGTCTGTGAGAATGTTTCCACTGATTCAGTATTTGAATCAGCAGACTGAGCAAAGCCGATGGCCCTCCCCAATGCCAGTTGGCCTCATCCGATCTTTTGAAGCCTGAATAGAACAAAAAGGCTGAGCAAATGAGAATTCTCTCTCCTGCTCTTTCAAGCTGGGACATTGGTTCTCTCCTGCTTTAGGATTTAGACTGAGATTGGAATTTACACCACTGATTCTCCTGGTTCTCAGGCCCAAGACCTGGCTGGAAATGTACCATCAGCTCTCCTCAGTCTCCAGCTTGCTGACTGTAGATCTTTGGGCTTCTGAGTCATCATATTCGCATTCTTTGCAGAATCCTGACAGTACAAGTATGCAGCAAAACTTTCAGCACATTGAGCATCTTCTAAGCCTCAGGCACAGTGATAGGCACAGAAATACAAAGCTGAAAAATACATGTCCATTTTTGAAGTAAGTTATAGACTACTACTGGGAGAGAAGAGAAAAGACCTCCCAGGATGATGCCATGTGAAAGTACTGTGGAGAAGGATGCTCAGAGCACTGCAGGACCCTGAGCTCAGCTGGAAGGCAGAGTGTCCCAACAGGACAGGGACTACATGTCTCAGAAAAGGTCCCAAAGGAGGGGTGGTGGCCATGTGTGGATGTACAGTGTAGACTTGAAGGAGGATATTTGTTTTTGATTTTGAGGTGTGTGTGTGTGTGTGTGTGTGTGTGTGTGTGTGTGTGTGTGTTTGAGAGCCTTGCCTGTTATTAAGGCTGGGAAAATGTGCTGAGAATGAGAGATTGAAAGTACTGGAGTGAGGAAAGATAATGGATGAAAAAAGAAGGCAGGAAGGAGGGGGTTCAGAGCTCATGGGAAGAGCTTAGCCCACATTCAGAATGAGAAGTGTTGGCAAGGTGTTTGGGCACAAGGCTTAGAGCTAAAGGGACCTCTCCAGGTTCCTCTGGTGTGGCAGTCCCAGATTCTCAGCATGGAAAAGGAGGCACGGAATCTGGGGGAGAGCCTAGGGAGAGACTGTGGTGTGTCACCTGGGTCCTGTGCCACCTTTCACAGGCACTTGATCATGACCTACGGAGGCTGTCTCAGGATCAGAACCCAGGGGAGCCCCTCAGGGACCCACAGGGCCTCCTTTCCCTCTCTCATCTTTCCTGTAATGTCTCTCTGTTCACCCACTGCTAGGTGTTGGACTGTCTCCTCTCCTCTCTCCTACACTCACTTCACTCACAAGTCCAGTGGGTTCACTTTTATCATCCAGTTGTGTGGGTCAGTTTGCCAACCATTTGTTACCACTGACCTGAGTGGTACAATGCATTCTGGGGCCCTGAATGCTGAGCCCAGCTCTCCCCCTGCGAGTCCACAGATGCCAGCACCTATGAAAGTCACAAAGAGGGCACGGAGGTTCCAAATTGCTCCCGAACCCGTGCCATACAGCTTCTCTGCATATGTACCGCCTGTTGGCCCAGAGCAATGGGAAGGGTACAAAGGGTCACAAAGGGATTCAAAATATTCAAATGCTACATAGTTTCAAGTTGGAGTGGTTTGATTTGTAATAGATGCAGTAAGTGTGCCATTTATTTCCAACTCTTAATTTATTAACTTTTTCTTCCCAAGATAAACGTGATTACATTACTTATTTATACTATGTACATTACATTAGAAGGAAAAAAATGCATCAGGGTAAAAAAAAATCATATACAGTTTTTTAAAATTAGTGTTTCCTTATCGAGTGCTAATAACAGCTGAAATTATTAAAAAGGAAGAATCTTAAATATGTAACTCACCTTCAGAGCTTGGTACTGCTTGTTTATTTTTACACATTTTTCTAAATTTGACAGACAATCTAGAAATATAATCTTACTCACTTTCAATTCCTGATTTTTATACCAGTACTGTGGTTTTGTGTTGTGGTCTATGACATATCAAGAAAGGCAGCATGACATAGATGAAAAAGAAAATGGGAACCTTGAACCTGCATGTATTTTTTAGTTTAAAAGACAAGTGTGTCTTTTACTAGTTGGAGGTTGGGTTTATACAATTAACGAGCCATTCGAATTTCAGTTTTTTTAACTTGCAAATACAGTGATGAATTTACTGGATGCTCATTATGAACCAGGCATTATGCTAAGCACTTTACTATGTTATCACCTTTAATCTTGATAGCAACCTGATTAAACAGTAGCTATCAGTATTATTTTCTCTATTTTGCAGATGAACAAGGTGAGAGTTGGATTAGCTAAATTGCCCACAGATATTCAACAGATAAGTCAGGGGCCAAAACTATGCCTCTGACTCTAAAGACTACCCTCTTAACCATTGTCCCACACTGTCTGGTCTGTAGATCCGCTCCAGCCCCAATACTAGAACCTGCATGGTAGATGTCATCTCTAAATTAAGATGAAGAAATAGCTGTTAGAGAAAATATCGCATCCCCAGAGGCAAGACCATTAAGTGTGATAGTCCTTCAGCTCCCCTCCCCACTCCTGGCCCCATTTCCTTCCTTGCTGAGGGTTTTTAGCATCAGGGCCACTAGTCCTCGGGGGAAGCAGCCCTCTGTTGATGGACTGGTAGGAAGGGCCAGCATGCTCAACTTCATTTATGCCCTCCTCGTCCCAAAAGCATTTAAAGGGGCCTTATCAATTTACATGACATGTTGCCCTGTTCCTTTACCTTTCATATGGTTACATATATTATCTCGTTCAAACCTCCTAACAACACTGATGAAAATGAACTTCAGAGACGTTAAGCAATAGGCTCAAGGCAGCAGGGTATTTATAGTAGTACAAGGGGAATTTGACTGCAAACTCACCACGTCTGTTAGTCATACTTTTTAGTTATGATTTCTCCTGAGTATTTAAAGGATACATGAATACAGTAAGAAACAAGCATTTAATTATGTGGTCATGGCATCCCCTAACTTGGAAGCCTCTTACGGAAGCCCATCATTGATGACCTCTAGCATGACATATGCGGGCTTTGCCACCTGTCCCCACAGTCCAGGTCCCCAAGTATCTATTGACTTGAATGGAAAGCAATAGGCTCAGGTCCATCCTCCTCACTGCCTAGCCACACGTCCGCACTCAGGCCCTGTCAGACAGCTGCCACTGCAGAACACAGTATGACTCCATCCATTCAGGCTTCTCTCATACCGTTACTTCATGGAACTCCTCTTGTGCCCTGCCTCCTTCTCTACCTAGAAAACACCACCTACTCTTTCAAAGCCCAGAACAATTATTCCCCTCTCAGCACAATTATTCCCCTCTCAGGAAAGTTGCCCCCAAATTCCTCCCTCACCAAAAAGGAGCATGCAACACTTTGTAAAGGCAGACCATACTTCACCATAATTGTTTGCTTACATATCTTTTTTTCTACTAGAATGAGGGTTTCAAGGCCAGCAACCTCACATTCATATTAACGCCCACCTCCTGACTACATAGAGATACCTACAGATGGGTTTGGTGGGTTTTGTTAATTGCTTTTTCGCTAAATATGTTGAATGTCTACTATGTGCCAGAACATTTATTAAAATGCTTTGCCTGTAATAATACATTCAGTGCTCAGAATAACCCTATGGGGTGGGTTCTGTCATTTTCCTGTCTTTACAAATGGCGAAATTGTAAAAACAACTTTGAAAGGTAAAACCGCTCTCCCCAGGTCACAGAGGCAAAACTCACAGCAGGCAGGGGTCTTCAGGGCCCATTCTCTTGGCAGCTCTGCTACAGTGACCCTCTGTGTTGGTTAAAGGTGTTAAATGAATGAGCAGCCACCCAAAGCTGTCACAATGTTCAAAATGTGTTTAGTTTGATCCTATACCTAAAAGGAAGAAGATTGGGGAAGCTCAATAGTAAGAGAGGCTGATTTCCCAGTTTCACCAGGAGCAAAACTACATTCTCTTCCTCTGCAGAAAGGGCATTGCTGCACTTGGCATCATCCAAGTCAATAGATACTTGGGGACCTCAAGCATGGCGGTGTTGTCTGTGGGAGAAACAGAGTTGAGCCTCCCTCAAGTAGAGCCTCACAGAATCACACCATTGCGCAGAGGAGTATAATACTGAGGAAAATAAACAGAGAAAGAAGCAATAGAAGGTATAATAATGATATACAGCAAAATATCAGGTGCTTTTCATCTAATATTTAATTTAATTCATAAAAAACCCTGCAAGGCTGGTGTTGTGGCCCATTGTACAATTGAAGAACCTAAGGCCCAACTATGTTAAGTAATTTGTCCAAGTTCACCAAGTTCCTCACTGCCAGAATCAGAAGTTGAATCTAGGTCTGTCTTTTACGGCTTTGATGTTTTTCTATTTCACCAGGCTTCCTTTAAAAAATCATATAAAAGGCAAATAAGTGATTGATGTTGTTCTTCCTCAAGGACATGAAAGAAATGTACAAACAGCACAGTTGTTTTCTGTAGTGAAATCTTTTAATTATGACCCAGTTCACAGTACTGCAGTGATAAGCTGATTGTGAGCTCACCTGAAGTCAAAGCCCCTCACAGCAAGTTCAGTGGCAACAATTCAGCTCTCTTTCTATTAGCAAATAGGGAACCCGGGGAAGGTGTTTTATCCAACCAACTTAGACCAAAATGTTAGAGTGAGGCATTTATAAGGATGCCAGCAGGAAGGGAAAGAAAAGGAAAAGGTAGAGTTTGCAACTTGTTATCTTTAAAACTTCGTTTCCGCATCTACTATTATTACCGTTCTGAAATAAGCTACATTCTTTTTGAGGGCTGTCTTAGGGAATATTTACAGGGAGTGGGAGACCCAGAATGAACAGGTTAGCAGGTTGTGTGGCTGGGAGCATTCGTCCAACCTGACGGTTCAGAACCATTTCCATGGCCCAATGAGGAGTCCATGTGTCAAGTGATACTCATGATTCACTAGTGGATGCTTTTCATAAGTAATGACCTAACTCATCTCATTTGTTTCCCAATGTAGATGATGGTTTCTGTCATTACTTTCAATGATTTATTTACCCTTCATCATTTTTAATCTTTGAACATTATCAGTGTCTATAAACACTGAAATCATCTGACCCCAAATATTCTGAGCTTTTTTCTTTTAAGAGGCTCTGAAGCAGACAACAGCCTCACAGAACTTTAGTTTACTACCTTGTTGTCTTCTGTATTACATTAGATATAATATATAATACCTGAAATATATAAGTATATAAATATATGTGATACACACACAGAGACAAACAAGTTAGGAAAATTCTGAGGGGGGGAGATGGGGACAAAACGCTGGAATTTGAGCAAAGGCTTCCCCAGTTTATCTTCATTCCTCAGTAGATGATAGAGGAGAACATGCTTGAAGATTCCAAGTAAAAAAATGTTCCAGAAAATATAAGAGGAAGACACAAGGATGATTTAAAAAAAAAAAAAAAGAGGAGGAATGTTCTGGAAGAAACTGTATTTCCAAGAGATCCAATAAAAGACTGTGTTTTAATGAAGTTCAGTATTCCCACTCGGTCACTCTTGACAACAGTACATCCCTTTTTGAATTAATTTCTCTGTAAGGACATGACTGCCAACCTACCTCATCACGTACAAGAGCAAGACCATGGAATTCATTGACTCATTTCTTCAACATTTAGTGAGAGCTTACCATTGTTACCCTTTGCTCATCATTACACTCCTAGTTCTGAGCAATAAAAATACAGGATCAAGCAAAGGGTAAAATAATTTATTCCCCAAGATTAATAGTTACTTTATTGATTATGCCCATTTGTCACCAATATGGGAATAGCTTCTGACTCTTTCTGGTAGGATAATTTATTCACTTGAGAAGTTTTGAAATTGTATCCTCTGGCCCTAAACAACAAGAATATCCCATAAGTCTAATAAGAAATAAAGACACATTAACTTATGTTCCTCAAAATCCCCATGTGTAACAGAAGGAAATTTGGTGTACTGTGCTGTCTCATTAAGGAAAATGGAAGAGAGAGTGATTTACCGTGACAAGGTAAATATCCAAAGATAAATGCTAAACTTATAATGATATGTATTCAAATTTGCCCCATAGGAAGTTTAGTGGATGTGTTCTGGGTATTGGGCTCATACTCTAGAGCAGCGGTTCTCAACCTGTGGGTTGTGACCCTCTGGCGGTCAAACGACCCTTTCACAGGGGTCGCCTAAGACCATCCTGCATATCAGATATTTACATTACAATTCATAACAGTAGCAACATTACAGTTATGAAGTAGCAACGAAAATAATTTTATAGTTGGGTCACAACATGAGGACCTTAAAGGGCCAGAAGGTTGAGAACCATTGCTCTAGAGGAAGTTAGTGGCTAGTTAATTTTGTACATTTGAAAAAGAAAGGAGGTGGTGGACAGGGTCCCAGTGACTGATAGGGCACTTACAAGTCTGAAAGATGTGAGAGAAATTTAGACAACTGAGTAGTTGCCGTGGAGCATTGCCACGTTGCTGTAGCTGGCACTTTTAACACACAGGGAGTGTGTCATTCGATCCCTGAGTAAAAATGGGAGAGAAACAGCTCTGCTGAGGGGGACTCTTAGCAGAAGCTCTGAGCCTACTGACTGTCAGTTGCGCCCTTGAAATCCAGGACAGGATCAACACTAAGCATTTGAGGTTGGCTCGCAAATGGAGGGGCAGGTATGTAGCAGGAATATTCGAGATATTCTTTAAAGCAAGATGGTATAGCTGCTTACTCATCCCAGGTTTTAATCTGCAGCTCCGTTGCCCTCTGGACCAGAGCTCAATGAGAGTAGGTGAAGGCAAAAGCTAGAGGCCTGAGCCACTCTTGGCCACTACCAAGTTCAAAGTATAACATTTTGAGTTTAGGGTCAGGGGGGCAAGATATTTTGGAAAGGTAACTCTTGACATGAAATAATACCCACCACAGGTTCTTGGGAGCAGCTGGTCCATACCAGTGCCCCCGAGCAACCACAAGCTTGGAGAATAATGTGGGTATTTATGTGAAGCTGGGTGCTGACACTCATCATGTTCGTAATTACTGTATTTCTCATCTCCATTTCCATGGGCCGAGCATAAAGTGTGCAGGAAAGCAACTGCCTATATGTGCTTCTATTTACTCAAGTTTACAGCTCCTGTGCAATACTGATTAATCCTCCCTTCTCCATGATACCGAGGCGGTGGCATTCTAATGCCATCTTTATTATTGTTCGGCAGATCCCATACTACTGCATACAGAAATAGTGTAAATCATGGGACTAGTGTTTGAGGTCCATAAAATGCAAGGTTATGAATATTTCATTACTATACATTTTATTTCCCTGTCTATTCTGCATCTCCCAAAATGTTGTTTGTTTATTTATTGGCTCACTCACTGTTCACCAGGAATACTTAATTCTTAATCTAAGGTATGGACTAGAGCGCCAACCTCTGCCTTGTGGCCCGAGCTATGTTTGAAAGGACTGAGAGATGTTTGGTTTTGTTTTTTACTTCCTTATTCAACACACAAATACTTGACTGCCAGGTGACCTCACTAATAGGAATTTCAGCTTCTTTGCCATAATTTCATTGACATTTCTCCTGTGAACTACGTATTTAAATTTTTCTCAACACCCCGTTGTTTCTGTCTTTGGCTGAAATAAGCAGTTAGACTTCTGCTGCAGATCTCGGTGGTGAAAGACACATTGTCAAAGCGCAATGAGCCCCTCTCCCTGCACTGGTACGAATGATTTGTATGAATCAGCTGGTCCTACAAAAGATGCAGCCATTATCACCTGCTTCTGATTTTTCCTGGAACCACAAAATTCATATTAGTAAAGAGCCAGAGGGATTCAATCTTAGAAAAAATCAGAACCCGAGTGCCCTGCATTAAGGTGCTAACTTCTCTCCCGCCATAGGGCATAGCAGATATTAATACAGCTCTTTGGTACAGGCTGAAAAATATATAAAATGTCATAATTATATCTGCACTTCAGCAAGGAAACAATTTCCCCCCTTCACTGTCATCAGCATAATAGCAGCCTATGGGATTTGTATTTTCTGGCTGTGAGCCCTTTTATGGGCTGTAGAAAAAAAATATACCAGCAGGTTAGTTTCACGGCTCTGAGAAGGCTTCATGACAGAAATATTGCTTTTAATGTTACCGTCTCTTTCTAGCTTGTAACCCACTCTCTCTGGGTGGAGAGGCTCCTTGCCGAGGCGGCATCACTTATGTTTTTCTGTGACACCTCTGGGTTTCCTTTCTTGCTCATCTCACCCACCTGCATAGGCAATAGCCAGCTCTCAGATGCATGCTAGGTTCTCTGCAGGGAGGGGCTGGTCTGAGGGGAGCGAAGTCAGAGGAGGCAAGTCTCCCAGACTCCTCTTGGAGACATGCAAGAACACAAGAAAGATGCTGAGTGAATTTTCACATCCCATTTGTTTTGCTAGCCAAGACAAATATCACAGCTGATATCTAACATTTGAAAAGCAGGCCAAATAAAATGATGAATCCATAAGTCCAAGGACAGAATAATAAGAGGAAAATATATTATAGAGAATGATGCCCATGTCAGTCTCAAAGAGAAGGGGAAAAGCTGAAATGGAAATGGAGGGAGCGGGGAGTGTACCATAGCAACCTTAAATTTAAAAAGCCTCCTGAGTTATGCTAAATATTAATTAATGTTCCCCAACACCCCTATGGTACTGTTACTTCAGAAACAGGTATCTTCAGACCATGTGACATTCTTTTTGTTATAACCCACATTAATGGCATCATGGATCGAACACCAGGCTAACTGTCCCCTCTGTAATTATTGGTAATACTTTTCTGAGCACATTTATATCCCCCATCATCATCTGTGATGAGGCTAATCCAGTCCTTTCTGCATGAACTGTTATAGTACTCAAAGCTGCAGGATGGAATATTAGCAAGCTTGGGTTTACCGGTGGAAAACCTAATGTGGCTAGAGATGGAATTTGTTCCAATCAGCCATACAGACACACCTGTAACACTTTCCGAGGCAACTCACTCAAGTGAGCATGTCTCAGAAGAGCGGCCTGTCAGTCACAGCAAGCCATCCTGAGCACAGTTCCACGGAACTAAGAAAATATCCTTTAGTCAAGAGGCAGCTCTTTAATGAGAGGTGAGGTGATCTGAATTCTGTTGTCATCTCGGCGACAGACACTTATGTGGTAATGTTCTGTTGGCCCTATGTGACTCGGTTTCATAAGTGGTGAAAGGTGGAGTATAGCCTTTCTATATTAAAGGAAATCCTCTCGGAATAAATGCAATTTGAAAATCTGCAAGTGGCCCAGAGATCCCTAAAGACAGAGTTTCTCTGTTGTGTTTTAAAGCTAAGCAAACAAACCAATCATTTCTCAAGCAACAAATTATTATTTAAATAGAATTGTTCATGACGTTCTATAAAAGGAATTAAGAAAAGGGAAAGCCTGGTAATTACTGAAAAGGACTCAGTTGTAAAATAAAAAAACTGTCATACTTGTTAGACCCTTCTTGAACTTTATGATTCTAATGAGGAGACCACAGTTGTGCCCACATTTAATTTTAAAAAATGCAGCATATGAAAATTCAAATTTACAAACCGGATCAATTAATGAGCGATTATTCACACTATAAAAGGAGTTATCGCTTTACAAATGGATTCCTTGCAGGGTTCCATTTTAATAACAGCTCTCTCCGTGTTAGGAGTCCCTGCCAATTAAAAGTCAATCAGAAATGAAGATTAAGCGCCTCTGAAATGAACATGTATGTCAACAGGAAATCATTGTAGAGTTACAAAAATTCACATTACGTACATCTTTGCAAAGACAGTTTTATTCCGTGAGCCTTTATTAAGCACCTACTACAAACTCAGCTGGTCCTGAAGAGTCACTGCCAAGGGATCTCAATGAGTGAATGAAGAGTGCCTGCCTTTGGGACGTCCACAGTGTGACTGCTGCAGTGTGGTATGAAGGGGGTACCATCAGCATTTTGGGGGCTGAGACAATGCTTTCTTAGGGAAGTCAGTCCTGCACATTGTCAATTCCCATTCACTAAATGCCAAGGAAGCTCCCCGTCATTGTATCAACCACAAAACGCCCTTACACATTCCCAGCACCTTCTGGGCCACCCACCGGCACACCGCCATTGAGAACCTCTGTGACAGAAAGTCGGCTTGAACCTTCAGACTCAGTGCTGGAGGACATCTTAGAAACCAGCAGTTCAATGTTTCTTTGTGGGGAGGAGAAAATTGAAGCCAAAAGAAATGAAGTAGCAAGTCCCCTAGTGCCCACTCTGTTGATTTTTCTATTCAGTAAACCCCTTTGGAGAAGGTGAGATTTGATGTCTAGTGTCTGAACTCAACTTTTTTCTTCCTCAAATTCTCTCCACATTTTCATGTTTTGCCTTTTTCATTTCTGCCCTTTTCACTCATTTCCAGGAAAGGAGCATTCTTACTCTCTTTTAAGTTCAGCTGCCATCTGTTCCCTAGAATCTCTCTTTCCAGGGGCTTTGCTTCTTCCAATTGAACGGAACAGGAAGGTTGAAAGTGGAAATCTAGCCCAGTGAGTCCAATGCCCCTATAGAGGAAGTTCTCTAACAAAGTAAGGAAAAGCCTCCACTCGGGGCTTAAGGAGGAGAAAGTGTTTGAGGCCTCTGGTGGGGGCTTGATAGGGTGTAAACAAGATGAATAAGATAAATTCTTTTTTATTGTACTTGGTTCTACTGGGCGTCAGCCGATGAGACAGCACAGAAACGTAACTGACCTAATCAGCACTTTTTATTTTTTCTTTTTTTTATTTTTGGCAGCTTTCAGCAGTCTAAGCATGTGAGAAGAGAAAGCCTTTGGAAGTCACCCGTCACTGATGAATTGTTGGACGTAAAGACAAGGGATTCGGATACACATCACTGAAAAGGCTGGCCACATGGTCTGAGCTAGAGAGGCAAAGTGACACAACAGGTGACCTGGATCGTTCCCAGTGGAAAGCTTCAAGGAGCAGGAAGGCATTGGACATGGTAACCCTGGTGGTGGGAGAGTGGGAGAAAGGGTGGTGGGAATTTCCAAGGGAGCAGCCAGCATTTCAGATCTCAAGCGTGCAGCAGTTTCTTGTCCTTGTGCTGTCTCCGGTATGGGCAGCTGGTGTGATGGAGGCCAAGTGGGAATGAAGTTATTAAGAAAAATGTCAAAGCCCTTAAAAGTGGTCTGGAAAGAGAGAATCAGACAGGTGCTGAAGTCGTTTTGTAAAGTAAATGGGAGTGAATTTGAAAAAAAAAAAGACTCAAATTTCCATTAAAATGCCTTTGGGACAAAAGATTACAAGAAGATATGTAACAACTCTCAACTGTCTTCATATTAGTATAATGCATTTGGGAAATTTAAAATAAGGCTTCATTTACTAACTGAATTTATATTGATGTCATGATTACCCAATCGATGGGTAGGTATTTTGGAAACAGTGTTCTCAGTATAAACAACGTGAATATCACCCTGTGTCAGACACTTTACGAAGCACTGTTTTGCAATTGGGAATCAACAGGTACCTGCCCGTAAGGTATGTACAGCCCAGTGACTGTTACAGAGCTAATCCTATCTAATAATAGAGAAACATGGTAATTAACCATAACTTCACTACCCTTCCCATTGGCTAATCAGCGAGATATGCAAATTAACTGCCAGCCAAGATGGCGGACAGCAGCCAGGCAGCTGAAGCGAACATGAACATGAGGCTTGCTTACTCCAGTGATGGAGGAAGTCAGTGTTCCCCGCCTGCTGCAGCTCAGCTCTGAGCTCCTGATGAAACAATGTTGCAATTATAGAACCTAAACAAACCCCAGAAACCTGCTTTCAGCCAGCGCGGTCTCAGAGCTTAGAGCAGCCAGTGATGGCAACAGAGTTTCAATTATAGAATCTAAACAAACCCAGGTACCTGCTTTCAGCTGGCAATGGCCTCAGAGCTGGAGCCTGCTCTCAGCTCCAGTGACAGCTATAGAAGGTAAATTAATCCCAGAATAAAAGAAAAAAGAAAAAAGGAGAGGCTGGGAGCTTCAGTCGCCCACCAGCCTCAAAACAGCCCTCAGCCCCTCACCCAGACTGGCCAGGCACCCCAGTGGGGACCCCCACCCTGAAGGGTGTGTGACCAGCTGCAGACAGCCATCATCCCATCATCCAGGCTGGCCAGGCACCCCTGTGGGAACCCCCACCCTGAAGGGGGTGTGACCAGCTGCAAACAACCATCATCCCATCATCCAGGCTGGCCAGGCACCAAAGCGGGACCCCCACCTGATCCGGGACACCCTTCAGGGCAAACCAGCTGGCCCCATCCGTGTACCAGGCCTCTATCCTATATAGTAAACGGGTAATATGGAAACTGACTCTAACAGCAGAAGGACTGGGAATGACTGACCACTATGACACACACTGACCACCAGGGGACAGACGCTCAATGCAGAAGCTGCCCTCTGGTGGTCAGGGCGCTCTCACATGGGAGGAGCTCTGCTCAGCTACAAGCCAAGCTGATGGCTGCCAGTACAGCGGTGGTGGTGGGAGCCTCTCCTGCCTCCTCAGCAGCGCTAAGGATGTCCGACTGCAGTTTAGGCCTGCTCCCCGCTGGCAAGTGGACATCCCCCGAGGGCTGTCGGACTGCCAGAGGGATGTCTGATTGCCATCTTAGGCCCAATCCCCCAGGGAGCGGGCCTAAGTGAGCAGGTGGTCATCCCCTGAGGGGGTCCCAGATTGCAAGAGGGCACAGGCCGGGCTGAGGGACCCCCCATCCCCGCCGAGTGCACAAATTTTTGTGCACCGGGCCTCTAGTCCTATATAATAAAAGCCTAAAATGCAAATTGACTGAACAGGAGAACGACAGGTGGAACGACTGTTCGCTATGACACACACTGACCACCAGGTGGCAGACGCTCAATTCAGGAGCTGCCCCCAGCCCGCAGGCCTCAGGCCAGCCAAGGCAGGTGCCAGTGGGCCTCTCAATCACCCCACTCCCGCCCCCTCCCCGTCACCCTGTAAGGGAGACCGGTGGGGGGGGGGCGGGGCGGCGCTAGGCTGGCCAGGGCGGGTGCCAGCAGGGGCCCCTCAATTGCCCTGCAGGTTGCCTCACAGATTGGCCCTGATCATCAGCCAGACCTAGGGACCCTACCCATGCACAATTTTTGTGCGTCGGGCCTCTAGTGTAGGTATATGCTCATAGAACAAAGCCCGGCCCAGTCTCTAGAGTCAAGGAAGTCTTCCTGGAGGAGGCAACGTCTTAGCTGGGACTTGAAAGATAATTAGAGTTAAAGAAGTCAAAGGAGATAAGAGACAGATGTTGTCAAAGGGAACAGGAACAAAGGCTTGGAAGCAGAAAGGAGCGGTCCACACAGAAGGAATGAAAGGTATGAGGGTGATAGGAAGTTAGACTGGGAGGGAGGAAGTACGTGCTAAATGAGCAAGGACCTTATGAATCACTTTAAGGAGCTGTCATTTCATCCTGAGAGCATAGGAAGAAATGAAGAGGTTTTTACACTGGAGGAATGACAAGATCAGAACTCATTTTAGAAAGCTCATTCTCGTTGCCATTTAGAGAGAGCATTAGTTTGAAGAGAGTAGGCCTAGATATATAAAGTCCAGTTCTTTTAAGTGATTATACAAGGACTTCTGGCTTATGCAAACAGAAAGGCAAGGGCACAGATCTCAGCCATTTGAGCAGTTGGTTTGGGTGGAGGGAGTAGGAAGACGATGGTCCTGTTTGAGGCATGTTGAGTTTGAGGTGCCAAAGTGAGTATGGTCAGTTGGCAGATGTGAGGTCAGATCAGGGAAGGGATATGGCCTGGAGATGGGGATATAGGCATCCTTCATGTAACTGACACCCTGGGAAAGGAAGAGACCCACCAGAGACAGTGAGAAGAGGGTGTGGCAGGAATCCTGCCTAATTCTGTGTGTAACAACCACTGTAGGAATTTGGGCAAAAGATTATGCTGGTTCCACAATCTAAAATACGGTGGCAGTGGAGGGGAAAGGATATGGGTGGTTTGGGGCAGTAGTCGCCAACTGGTGGTCCGCGGACTACTGGTGGTCCATGAGGTCCAAAAGGTTGGCGACTGCTGGTTTGGGGGATATTATAGAGGTGGTTCCAAACTCTCCATCTGTGCTGTCCCAGGATATCTTTAGTTACAATAAATGCTTGGCTGACCCAAGGGCTTTGCGAAGTAATTTTTTTTGTGTGATGTCTATTTAGGGAATGGTGAAGCCAGTTTAGGTAGCCCCAAACAGAGGACACTGCTAATTAGCAGCAAAATTCACTGCTGCTGCTAAACAAAGGGAATTTTCTGCAACATACCGTACAGTCTTCTAGGGGCTAAGGCTAAGATCTTTGTAGTGTATGCAAATTTTGAAGGTGCAAGCAGTAAACAGATGGATAATTTTATAGCAAAGTCAAATATTCATTGACCCCCACACAATGTATCTCACTCTAATTTGATAATTGGCTCTTCCTCACGGTCCTCTAGTTGGCCAAAAATCTGGTTCTCTCAATCTTCTCAATGGCTGTAAGGGAGAGACTCTGCCTTCAGGAAAGCCAGGATATACCATCTCCATTTTTGAGCAAAGGCACCGTCCACATCGCTTCCTAAAATCCAGGTTGCCGGATCTCTCTTCCCTGGGTTTCATCCTTAGCAATTCTATTTTTTCTGACTTATTTTATCAACCTGGAAAAATGGCAGTTTCCCATTCTCTAGCAGTTCGTAGCTGGCATGCCTCTGATCCATAATGTATCTCTGAGACTTCTTGTCCTTGCTTGAACCAGCTCACCTTGATCTTCTGCCCACAGGCCCTATATAACTAGCTTTCTTTACTCTGCAACCCTGCCTCCACTCTCAGCAACTAACTCACTCAAAGTTCTCCTTTATCCCTTCATTTGATAGTAATTTAGGAGAGTCCTCAGTTTTGTCATCTATAAAATGGGGGTAATACGTGCTTATAAGAGGGCTTGGCACATAGCTCAGTAAATCTTTGCTGTCATTCTTATCATTACTAGGGTTGGAGTCCCAGATTCCATATTCTCTAGCTGTGCAATACAAGGTAGGGCACCTCCTCCCTGAGCCCCTGTGTTCTCGTTTGAAAAATGGTGATTATGATGTCTGCCTGTCTCCTAAAGTTAAGAGGCTCCAATGGGAAACAGTAAACACAAATACCTTGCATGCTACAGAATTTTATGGAAAGGTTACTTTTTTGAAGTTTTTTTTTTTTTTTTTTTTAAGGTAGTACCTTGCCTAGTGTATCATTAGAAAACCAACAATGATTGCATGGAATGCTAGCTGGGCTATGAAATGTATAAGAAATAGAAAATTTGACTTATAATTTTGTCACACAGATGCCTCTGATAACTGATATTTGCAGAATAATTAAAGATTCTCTAACATTTATTTCAGGTTACATTCTCAGGAAGCTATACACCTGAACCATGAATACTTGGCTCCAGGTAAAATGTCTTCTCTGAATTATTTTAGTAATGTAAGGCTACTACAGTTCAGAATTATCTAAGAAATGGCCATTTCTGCCTCATTTCTAAAGTTTCCATTGAAAACATTTGTCCATTCTTCTGTTCATTATTTATAAAGATGTTCACAACAAATTTTCGCAAAAACTTAATACTAGGATTAATTCAGTGCCTCATTGTTTACAGTTATGGTTCTACCTGTGTTGTAATGATCACTTATGTATTGTCTCACTCTTTCTTTATTTTTCCCTTGGCTTATCAAAAGGATTACATGTGATCTGGAACTGGCCAGCTGACAAGGACTTAGGTAGACTGGGACCAGCTGCTCACTGTCTCTGTTTATAGAATGTCTGCTCCTCTGCTTGGCACATCACTGTCATCTTCTGCTTACTCATGACTTCTACGTGTAACCTACCTGGCCCAGGTGCTACCTCATGACCTTGTTTCAGCTCCCACGGCCATCACTAACTGGACAAATTCTTTCTTCCCTGCCGTTCAGGTTCCTGAGGGAAGGGCTGTGCTTGCTCCACCGAGCACATGCACATCTGTTTGGGCAGAGCCCTCACGCCAGGCCCAGCTTGCTTGCTGGCAGACAGAGCCAGGCCACCTGGATCCAGCCAGGACAGGATGGAGCTGCCGACCAGACGTGCTGTGCCGGCAGCTTCCTGCACTGAGGTTTGCTCTTTACCTTCCTTTCTACTTATATTTTGTTTGTGTGTTTGTCCTCTTACAGGACATAGGAAGTTTATAATGTCAACCTCTAAGCCTTTTGGGGGTTAAAGATATTTTTTTTTAATAAGCTAAAATATAGGGGTGGGCAAAAGTTTACAGTTGTGAATATGCAAAAATTTATTCTTATTAATTATATTATTTTCCATACAAACAACTGTAAACCTACTTTTGCCTACTACAATATTGCCTTGGACACTTGTTCAAGCAAACACCAAATCGACCTTATGACTTGTTTCTGTTATAACAAAAAGCCTCTGCAGCATACCCACAAATGGTGGGGCACTGTAGCTTTCAGTGGTGGCAGCACGACGCTGAGTGAGACATTGTCTGTGCCCTTCCCTTTCCAAAATGGGCCCTTAAAGTCCTGGGAGGTGGGTGCACGTGGTGGTAGGGTGCGGTCAGATGGTCCTGGCTCTCAAAGATGACCGTGAAATTTTCAGGAATTTTGTGAGTTGCTTCTTAAATACAGCCATTATTAAAATTAAGTAAACTCAGATTTAAATAACTTACATTAAAAACAAAAGTAATAAATATTTAAAACCCATCACTCCCTTACCATTTACTACATTTACTCTCATCCCTGCTTTTGAGGTTCCTGACACCCATTAAATGCTACAAAATATTGTGCTCCTGTGCATCTCCCCTCAACTCCATGTTCAGTGGCATCGTGTTGGCATCTGAAATTCCAATGATAGTATTTACGCCATGGCAATAGACGTCTGCTACACAACAGCCCTTCCTGGACAGCCGGTTGTTAAACATTTACCAACATATCACTGGGCATCTGTTTTACAAACTGAAAGTAAAACTTTTAAGTTTATTCAAATTTGCAATTTGGGGGTTGATAAAGAATACTTTTAAAAAGGTTGGGAACCATTGCTCTCACCCTGAGTGATCTACCAGTCCATTAACTTTCATCAATAACACAAGCATTGAAACCTTTATGTATCACCTCCACTTGTAAACAGTCCTCTAACTTAGAAAATCACAGAATGCAATCTTTTTTGGAAGGGGGTGGATAAAGGTCTCTGAAGCTTATACACACATACCAACAGATATGCACCCGTACAAAATACCCAGCTTAGAATAGTGGTACATGAATCTAATGAAGGTGTTTCAGCTTCTTGAAACAATCAGAACTTGCATTTAAATTCAGATGTTTTGCTCTCTCATCTACTACACATATTCTTGAATACAAATGAAGTATACTAACTTTTTACTCTACATTTTTAATGCATGATGACCTCATTAACCACCAAACAAATTAATCCTAATTATAAGCTTTTGGAACATTACTGTATAAATAGAATATGTGAGAGAATAGCTGGTTGAATCTCTCATTAATGTATTTTGTCACTTAAGAAATTTCCAAACTGGTTGAATATTTCAAGTTCTATTGTAAGACAACTAGACAGAGTGATAGCAAATAGAAAAAAAAAAATGACCTAATCAGACTTGAAAAATATATGGACAATCTGAGGGAGGCAGGATCTCTGTGAGTCTGGCAAATGGCAAGGTGGGCCTGCCATAAGTCGATTTGTATAATGAGCTAAGGAGCTTCCCAGGCAGATCTCATTCGAATGTAAAAGAACTGAGCACAAGCTCGGTCAGGAACAGAGCCAGGGAGAGGTGATTGTGAATACATCAGAGCATCTGTCACTTGGATTAGCTCCTGGCCTAGTCCCCCACCCTGTGTCTGAGTCCTGAGGCGAGCAGCAGTGATAGCCTGCCAAAACAGCAGCTCGGCCCATCAGGCATTTCCGTGCCCCTGGTATGGTGACTGGGGTGGACAGATGTGTCACTATCTAGTGGAAGAGGTAGAGGTAGACTCACACCTGGTTCACACACCAAGCACAGAACTCAGGGGGCCCTAGCAGAAGAGCAGAAACAAGAGCGGTGCGTGGGAACTAACATGGAACCCAGAAAGGACTTGCAGAAGCCTAGGGCTTCACATTAGTGGTGGTGACAAGAGCTTGTAAAAAAGAGTTGCATCCTTTCCTGTCCTGTTGGGAGATTCCTGTTGCAGATACCACTAGCACAAAGCCGAGAGCACATTCTCACCCAGCTGCCCAGCTGTGTCTCCTGATGCCGTGGAGGTGCTTATCCATGCTCATGGGATGTGCTGGTCATTGGGTTACTTCCTCAAAGAAAAAGAAAGCCGTTTTGCTAGCTTCTGTGGAGTTCCTGGAGGTACATGAACATGCTCTCCATTCTAGTTGTGATGCAGCAAGAGTGCCCACTTTCTGGGCTGGGCTGCCAACAGGAAGAGCTCTTTCATTTGAGAATTTGGGTGGCATCTTGGGTACGTGAAGCAGGAGCCACCCTGGCTCCTTGAATGATAAGCTC
The DNA here is from genome assembly GCF_964212035.1 of Myotis nattereri. Taxonomy (NCBI): domain Eukaryota; kingdom Metazoa; phylum Chordata; class Mammalia; order Chiroptera; family Vespertilionidae; genus Myotis; species Myotis nattereri. The sequence goes on along the minus strand of NC_138087.1, from coordinate 37,127,101 downwards.
TTTTACCTAAGAGACATGGGGATGACCTGCCTTCCCTCAGTGAATTGCTAAGACTGTTGGGAGGGCAGAGACCATGGAGAATCTAGGCTGGCTCCCAGAAGATATAATTAGGATGGAGAAGTGAGCCACTCCTACCAACACCTGGCAGGGCAGCACAAACAGTGCCTTTGTGCAAATTATGAAATAAAGGCAGCCTCCCTGGATGGCCAAGTTGCAAGGAGACATGCCTTTCGAAGGCTGACAGCCCTTTACTGGGGGCACAGCTTGAAAAGCAGGGCACAGGTCCCCAGTCCCTCCATGCATTTGTGCATTGCACAAACGCACAACTCTGGGGAAGCCCATCGGACAGAGCATGGCATGAGAGTGGGAGTTCACTGAATTCACCCTGTGGTGAGAACCAGGAATAAACCTGGAATGGCTGTGCTTTTGGAGGTTTGAGCCAAAGGTTTTGCTTGAACTGAAACAAAGAATGTGTGGCTGGAGCAATAGCCTGGGGAATTGGCCCTTCCATCTGCCAGACAGTCTATGCAGCAAGGCTTTGCAGCTCCAAATAGCCGCCAGTCATAAAGGACACAAAGCACCCCTCCCCCCCCCCACCCCCAGAACCAGAAAGTGTCATATCCATGCCCGTAAGAAATCATTACAGGCCGGGAAGTGACCCTGAAATTGATGGAGGTCATCTCTTCTCGGGAAAGGCTAAGAAGTCCATTCCTATATTCCATGTGTTGCACCACGGATCTCAGTGAGGGGACAGCCTGCCTCATGCATTGCTGGGTTCCATTGCACCAGCCACCGGTGAACCCAGAGGAGAATGAGACTTGGACAGAGATGACAGAGCTACACAGGGAGTAACAAATGAGAGAAAGTTATGTCCACTCTGGGGACCAGCCTCGTCTGGATATATGGGGAAGTGAGAAACAATGGGCTTATCAAACTTGTATCTGCATGACTCCCAAGACAGAGATGAATTTAGGGCAGCGGTTTTCAACCTTTTGCATCTCTTGGCACACATAAACTAGTTACTAAAATTCTGCAGCACACCAAAAAATACATTTTTTGCCTATCTGACCACAAAAAGAGGTATAATTTTGATTCATTCACACCAAATAGCTATTGTTGGGTTGGCTGTTGTCACTTTTTTTTTATTTGACAATCTAAGGGAAAAGAGGTCAGTGCCCCTGACTCAACAGTCAGGACTGCATGTTTTAAAAATGGGTTTATTTGTGAGTATACGTTCCCTGCCGCTGGGGACCTCCAGAGAGGACTGGCGGGAAGGTGGGAATCTTGTGGGGGCCTGATATCCAGCATGCACAGCCACAGAGAGAGCCAGCCAAACCCAAGTGATTATAGAGGCTTACTTCTGAGGAAACATGTGTTTTCTGACAATTCGGAGAACAGGTAAAAACTAACATTGTATCCATAATCAGACATGATTTTCAATTTCCTAAAAAGGTGTACCTTTTTTCGCTCAAACTCTGAAATCTAAGGATATGCAGACTACTTAAATAAAAATGCGACATTCCTTGCCTACTATGATCAGGCCTACTTCTCATTGGCCTTATCTGCCCCCTGAATATGCCAAATTTGCACTTAACTGAAGGTCTTTGCATTCGCTATTTTGTCTTTCTAGAATGTTCTCCCTCAAATTCAGATCTCAGCTTATGTTCCTCTTCCTTAGAGAGGCCTTCTCTGACTATACAGTTTTTTAACCCATCCCTCCACCTATACAGGCCACCCTTTAGTCCATCAGCAACACTAAAAAAACCCATCTGTATATTGTATCAAAACTCCGATCCTCAAAAATTGAGCCTGCTTTTAAACTATTTATAACTGGAGCCTCTGCTTCAGACAGAATTCAAGTCTCTCGCTTATATTTTAGTAACTTTGCATACCCATGGGGATTGTGTCTAATGTTTTCCAAGTCCTTTCAAAGGTGGCTAGTTTGACACCAAATGAGCTTCGTAGAGGGCTTAATCGTTGTCATTGGAGAGTGGTAAGAACAGAATAGGTAACTGCTGTGTTAGATGAGGTGTCACAGCACGTAGAAGCTAAGGAAGACACCACTGCAACCCTCAAGGTGTGCTCCAGCAAGGCGACTTCTCCCTTTTAATATGAGTCCTCCCATATTGTCTTTACAAACTAAATTATCCTGAGGGGAAAAAACCATATTAATCAATAATATATAAAAATACTAGTAATCATTAGAAATACGACAGAATAGATATCCAGTGACTTTGGAGGATATTTCCTGATGAGTTTGGCACTTTAAAAAATGTTGCTGTTTTTCCTTTTTTATGTGAATTGTCCCATTGTAACTAGCATGGAATATTCTGAAATTTATTTACTGCCGTTTTGCTATATTGTCCAACAGATTGTTTCTAGTACCTTCTGATGTGTGGCAGCTGTGTTTTAACAATTCCAAGAGAACCATATGAAAGTAATCAAAGACATTAACACACTAGTGTCTGCAGCTCTGGAGGTAGTTCCTGAACGTGGTACTGCTGGGCCAGGCAATGTTGTACATAAATTACTTTTGTTGTTGTTGTCTTAGCATGCTGAAGGGTTCTCTAAATATATGTAGAACCATAACATGTGTGTATTTGTGGATCCCTGTTTTCATAGACATAGCTATCTACAAAAGGCAAGTGTACTAAAATCCGCATTCAAGTGCCTTTGTTACAGAGCATAGAATATATAACACATTAATCTGTGCAAAGTGATTTCTCAGATTCCCCAAGGAGGAAACAGTTAAAGTTTAGTGTTTTCTCTGATATAGTGTACCCTGGGTAGCGTAGTAACGGCTAACTACATAACATTTCTAATGTAAGCAGTTATTGGGAAATGTTTCGCATACAGCGTTTTATTATAGTAAGATTGCACTGTACTTAAATATCCCTGGATCCCCTCCAAAGTCAAAGAATGTAGTTAGGTTCCGAATACGCTCATTCAGCAATTGTGTCTTATAATAAATGAGAAATTTGAAAAGGGTTGCTTTGTTTACCATAGAAGGCAGGGAAAAATAGAGTAACCTGAAGAAAGTATACTTTCAAAGTATTGTCTGTCAATAAAACAATATATTGAACAATCTCAAAAAAAGGCATAATGATAATCGCATTGTATTACCTCACTGATCGCCAATTCACATATCTCATACAAGCCAAGGTATCTAAGGGCGAAGCTTAAAAATTAGGGTTCTAAATGCAGCAGATGCTGTCCTAAAATTGTATTTTAAGATTTACTAGTAAGCCTAACTTTTCACATATCCAGTTTCACAACACTCTTGCAATCGTTATCCAAAAAAAGTAAACTCTTCCATTATTTGACTATATTCCAGTATTTCCTTGGACACATTATTATGTATAAATATAGGTACAGATATAGATTTAGAGAGAACACCTAACATTCCACTCCAGTGTACTCACATCACTTTCCTGGCTAGATGAAGTAAGTAGTCTTTCGAAACGTGCTTTGAGTAAGGGGCTCAGTGGTAGTTGTCCAGAGCCAGCATTTATTTGACATTCCATTTCTCCCCAGTGACCACCACTGACAGAGCCCCAGCGTGTCTGGCCCATGTAGAACTTTCACTCTTAATTAGCATAGTGACACCAAAAGCTTTTAATGATTCCCCGAATGCCATTATAAAGCACAGGGTAAATGTGAGAGCTGGGGGCCATCTTCGGGGAATAAGTAAAATTTGGAAGTAACATTTTCCGCACTGCTTCATCCATGGCCTTCCTTTAGCCTCCCACAGGACTCTGCTAGGCACTGGGCCACATCTAGCCTTAACTCCTTGCTGAAGGAATCTCTGGAATATGAAACCCTAGAATAGTACATTTTTCCAATTAAAAAAAATTTAAACTTTCAGCTTTATCGCTCTGATTCCTGGCTTTCCTCTGGATTCAATTTTCCTAACTTTCTTACCCAGATAAATATGTAGAGACCATTTTTTTAAATTGTCCCCTCTCCCCCAGCACCTTGAAAAGTTTAGGAATTATCAGTCCTCAATGGAGTCTGCATTTACTGAGCACTTACCACAGGCAAATGGAAATATGGAAGATTTGTTTTTAATCTAGACTTAATCCCTGTCCTTATAGCTGTTATGAATGTGGTCTAACAGAGAGACAAGACGGGTTGATTGAAGAGCTAAGGCCTGTCCTACAGTGCAGAAACCTTGCCATCTACCTCTCTCATCTCTGAGCCTATGTTTTCAAGTGAAGAAAATTAGAGGCAGTTCCTGAAAAGTCGTCATTTGGATCAGCCACTTTCATTTACTTTACAAATTCTTTTGAGGATATTTAGGATAAGCAAGGTAGGAGAGATGCACAGAATGAAGAAATCAAGCACTCTCTTCCAAGAGCTCCCTCTCCGGTGGGAGGGCTGAGTGTGTAATGGAAGGGACTTTCAACTGGCAAAACAAAAAAAGCTAAGCTAAGGCCACATACAAGATGGGCACTTGTATAGCATGCTTGGAAATACAGAAGTTGACTGATCTGACTGAAGATTAACCTGCATGGAGAAATAATGAGAGAAGAGATAGAAGAGGGACTAGAAATAGGAGCTAGCCTGAAAAGAAAATCTTGATCCAAATTATGGGACTTTGAATTCCAGGCTAAGGTTTGAACAGCACATCCTAAGCAATAGAAGGCCTCTGGAAGCTTTGGAGGGACAGTAAGCAATGTGGTCAAATATCTCTCTTTTCTGTGTATTGCTGAGGTGGTCTTCCATTTAAAATCTCGGAAATTATTTGGAAGACTTTTAACAGCATTGCCAATATCACCCACATTTTTTGAGAACAAGCAAAACTACCAAAACAGAGAGGGCAGAAATGACATTTAAAACCTGTATTTACCCCCTTTGAGAAGCTATGTGTAGAGCATGGTTAGTCTGCACACAGTCATAGATTAGGGAAGGTTTGTGTTGTTTGTCCCCCACCCATCCCACCATCAGCACTCCTTCTGTCCCCACATCTCCCATATTCATCTTGTACCCCAATCCAGCAGGAAAAAGGGAACTAGCTCTCATCCACCTAGCCGTTAGTGGGATGAACTAATGTTTAATGGAGGTAAAGGGCAGGGTATTATATAAAATTAGTGTTAGAATAAGTGGAAGGCTTCCTTTGGCTGTGATTCATGAGGGGCAGATTTAATTGTTTTGCCCTTTCCTTCCCCACCAATACAAACTCCATCTGATTGCTTATCCATAAAATTCCTGAGGAAAAAAAGCTCTTTTAGTGCCATGGTTGTATTTTAAATTACAAATAGCCAAGGGAGAGAAAAATCTTGAACTAAATTTATGTTAAAATGTAAATGACCAATAGTGTAGAATAGTGTATCCGTCAGGTTCCCAGCAGGAAATAGATGGCTTGCTCAAATTAGGATCATTCCAGGAGAATTTAATAAAGAGACTATTTACAGAGTTCTGGGGAAGCCACAAGGTTAGTGCAGCACCCTGGGCTAATAAAAACACAGCTGTTACCAGTCCTGGGTCCAAGAGAGGAGGGGAAGGAGCAATTACTGGAACCCAAAATGAGAGAGTCATGCAGAGAAGACTGTCATGAGAGGAGCTGAGACCGTTAGATGAGAGGCACCACTGGCCCAATGTGACACTACAGAGAGAAACCAGAGGAACAAATACCCTGATCTCACTTTTCTCCCTTCCTTAGATCTTTCTCCAGGGAGTGGGCTGAAGTCAACCAGAGCTGGAGGGCAAAGGAGTCTGTTGATGAAGTTCTTGTGAGTCAGCTTTCTTATGCAGAACCATGAATACAAAGTATATTTGGATGGGTCAATGGGATACCCAGCGCTAAGAGGGAGGGAGAAAGAGAAAGTAAAAGCAACACGCCTGGAGTGGTAGTGGGAGATGTTAGAGAAGGAAAGACTACAACTTACAGTTCAAGAGAATTGACCTGGTTCTTGAATACACACACACACACACACACACACACACACACACACACACACACACCTTCAAACTCAAGAAACATAATGTTGAGACTTCCTTGTTTCTTCTAAAGTTGAAGGAAAACATTTTCAGTCACTTCTAATTCCACAAGATAGGCACCCTTCTTTCTAGGAGGAAAAGGAGGAGCTCATGGACTTCCAGACACAAATGAGATCTTAAAGCACAGACACAGTTCACTATGAAGTGCAAAGATAGTCTTACTTTATTAGCCAGTTGGGAGAGCACATAAAGAACAACAGATGGAGCAAAACATTTCTTCCTTCTTCCCTTAAGACTGCCTTTCGGGGAGTGTAAAAGTCAGACTCAGATGGAAACCCAGGAGTTCTTGGAGTCTCTCCAACATTCTTCTCTTTTGTACCCCTTAGTCTTTCCATCCACCAGGGTCCCACTTCTCCAAGTCAAAGCTCTAGAGATCCTCATGCCTGCTTCTATTCTGTGAAGGTGTTTTAAAATGTTTGTTTTAGTCCTGGCCAGTTTGGCTCAGTGGATAGAGTGTCGGCCTGCAGACTGAAGGGTCCTAAGTTTGATTCTCATCAAGGGCATGTACTTCCATTTCAGGCTGTGCAGGAGGCAACCAATCAATGTGTCTCTCTCACATTACATCAATGTTTCTCCATTTCTCCCCCTTCCTCCCACTCTTTCTGAATATCAATGGAAATATTAACAACCAAAAAAAAATGTCTATTCTGTACCTCTTTAATTTTCCCCAGGAATAAGATCAGATTCTTAGGCCTCAAGTATCTACAAGAGAAAAGTTTCTCTTACTAACAAAGAATGTAAACTTGATGCACTGTTATGTTAAAGAACCTCTTCCCACCTGTATGCATCTCACCAACTCCCACTTGTATTACACCCCACCTCTTCCCCAAAGGAGTAAAAAGGCCAAAGGAATCTAAATGTTCCTTTTGTCCCACTAACTTTAGGAAATTCCTTTTCCTGATTGTAGTTGAACAGTGAGTGGGTTCCTTGGTTGATTTGACTGTGTTCTAAAATATGTTCATTTTTCTTATATATAACTAAGTTATCTTTTTATTTCTAAACTTGTATTTGGTTATCTATAGCTGCATAGGACTTTGCCAATATGTGGTGCTTGAAACAGTGTATTAACAATTTTATGGGTTGGCTGGGTGCTTCTTGCTTGAGATTTCTCATGCAGTTATCTGAAGGCTCCACTCAGCTGGCTGATGGCAAACTCACCTGGCTGGATGTTGATGCTGGCTTGGCTGAGAGATGAGCTGAGGCCTTTGTCTAGAACACCTGCCCATGGCTTCCCTAGGTAGCTTTCCTGCCTCACAAAAGGGCAGCTGGGTTCTGAAAGGGAATGAGTCTCCTGAGACCCAGGCAGAGACTGCCAACTTCTTATAATCTAGTGAGAAGAGTCCCAGCATGGCACTTCCACCTCAGACCCATCCCCCAAGATCTCCCAGGTTCCAGGGGAAAGGAATTAGACTGTACTGCCCTCTCAATGTGAGGAGCAGCATGCCCCTACAAAGAGGGGAGGAATACTAGTATGATAACCACATTGGAAACCAACACAGAATTTCATCTCTTCTGTGTTTCCTAATGAAATCACAATCATATATTTGTGCTATCATTATCCAGCAGTCTGCCCAAATAGTGACTGCAGAGGGAGAAGGCCAAGCCAACAATCTCAACCAGGGGCAAAACCAAGCCAAAGCAGCAGCTGGGCTCTGAGGTGCCCATGCATCTATGTCTAGCCCTTGGACTCTGGGGATTTCCATGCCTTCTAATTTTACTCCAGATGAGTGCAGAGTTAAGAAGAATTAAACTGCAGTTGTTACATATCCATTTTAGAATCTCCTACCCACTGACAGATTCGAGAGGGGAACTGAGCTGGCAAGTTTACCTCAAGAATTCAGAAGTGAATGCAATAGAGCCAGACAGAAACGGTCCCTCCTCAATCACAGTTGCAGAAAGATAGATGGGTTTCTTTCCATGACAGATTTCTTTGTCCCCTCCAGAGGATAGCCTCTGAGTGTACGGACAGACCAATTTTTACTAATCCCACTCTGTCACATACGACCTCGTGATCCTGAACTAGTCACTTTCCAATGTTCTCATCTGCCATAATGAAGGAATAGGTATTTCAGAGATGCTAGAGGATCAAGATTAATGAGGTGTATGAAAATGTTGTGAACAGTAAAGCCCTAGGTATAGGTAAAGTATTTTTAAGAGAGTTGCCTAAATCAGGGCAAACTTTCCCTGTAAAGGGCCAGATCATAAATATTTTCAGCTATTAGACCCATGGTCTCTGTCGCAACTATTCAGTTCCACTGTTATAGTGAGTGTGAAACCAGCCTTAGACCAAAAAAATGGTAACTAATGGTTGTGGCCAGATTTGGCCCTCTGCCATGGTTTGCCAACCACAGCTCTAACTTATGATTTCACCTGGGGGAAAATGGGTAGAAAAGTCAGAACAAATAAACTTTTAATAATCTATTTTATTTATACTTACTTGGTTCAGATACTGAAAAAAAGTGATTTACAGATGTAAAGAAGGTAAAAATACTGTTTGATACTAACAGTAGACACCAGATTTCCTCCTAGAAAGAGAAAATATCCTCGCAAGTGCCTGGGAGTAGAAAGTGAGAACATGGGACCTTGGAGTAAGGAGATATAGTGCATCTGAGAAAGGAGGAATAATATTATGTTTGTTCCAGACAGGAATTGAAATGACAGCAGGAGTCTACATGATTCCCATGTAGCGTTACTCTATGAACCTCCAAATCCTTATTTAACTTATGAAATACTTAGAATGAGTGGTGTTTTGTTTTGGTTTAGAAACGAGTGAAGCAACTAGGGCCTCATACCTGACTCATTTGGAGCAGACTCTCAGTATCATACCAGAATCTTGGAGAGTAGAAGCAAAGAAAATAGTATGAGTAAGTCCCCAAAACATCTAGAAATCACAGTGAGGTCTTTGAACTGTCACAAGCCATGGAGATGGGGTGCAAAAGCATTTAGTGAGATGTCCAGAGGGCAGGGGCCCCGGCTGGATCTCTGGCAGAAACATCAAGCATATCATGATGTAAATAACAATGATTATTGCAGTCTTATAAAATGTGCCAAGTACTTTCTGTTAAAATGATAATTAAAGTGTTTCAAAGTCACTAACTACCCCATTTCATTGATTATAAAGATTTTTTTTAAAAAGAATTGTAAGTTACTGGCAATTTTTTACATGGTTTTTAAAGGAGATTTAAATTCAAACTTTTATCCAAATTCAACCTTTTTTGGGTGAAATTGTGTTGTTGTTTTTAACTGATCAGTTATTTTTGTTGAAAGGCTTCTCATACATTATATTCTCCACAATCACATTTTCAAATAGCCTAGTGCCAATTTTGGTTTAAAAAAATAAATTAGGAGTAAGAAGTTAACACTGGGCACTTGAAGAAAGAGGTCATAATAATAAACGACTCCAGATAACCCTTTTATAAAATCATGACACACAAATGTGTGCATTTACTTCTCTGGGAATGAACGTTGCTAAGAATACCATGGTCAGCTATGTGCTCACATGTTCTGGCATGTATTTGGCATGATATATTAAATTTTTGCCTATAGATACTGCTAATGATGGCTGAAAAAAATATTTTAAAATGTCTTTATTTTATTATTAAAAAAAAGGCACTGTTATAGAGAAGAAAGACTTCTTACTAGGAAATTTGAATTCTGCTACTTCTTTATTTCTGTATCCAAAGATCCTATTAGATTTCTAAGAACTTCAATTTAATCATCTGCAACATGATACCTGTTTTTTATCCATCACCTGATTATTGTGAGAAGAGGTAGGTAGAAAAAGCTTTGCAATTTGACATAAACATTTGAGTTCTTTTAAACTCATGTTTGGAATGATATGTAAATAATTATTAGGTATTTATATACCTTTACAGGTTTCACTTAGCAGGATTTGAGCATGAAACTACTTATAGTGTGTCTTATCAATATGTCACTAGTAGCCCGGCTGTCATGGCTCAGTTGTTGAGCATTGATCTATGAACCAGAAGGTCATGATTTGATTCCCAGTCAGGGCACATGCCTAGGTTGGGGGCTCGATCCCCAGTGTGGGGCATGCAGGAGGCAGCTGATCAGTGATTCTCTCTCATCATTGATGTCTCTCTCTCCCCCTTCCTCTCTGAAATCAATAAAAACATATATATATATATATATATATATATATATATATATATATGTATATATATATATACATATATATGTCACTAGTATATAATAAGCATAATCAATAAAAACATATTATATATACATATACATATATATATATATATATGTCACTAGTATATAATAAGCATAAAACTGTCTGCTTCCTTCTATCAGCATGACCACTGTCTGCAAACTGATACTGAATAGAATAAAAATAAATGGCAAGTTATGTGCTCAACACTACTGGTTGCCTCCCTGAGAGTTATACATCTCTTCTCCCTTCCCTGTTAACAAAGCTCAAGTTTTTTTCATATATCTACATATAAATCTACATCTTTAGCCTCCGTTTCAAGGATAAATATTGAGTTTTCAAAGCCAATCACAGTAACTCCCTTCCCTTTGCCAATGGCTGATTAAGGGATGGACATGTGCTCTCTCAGCAATGTCTTATTGACCTGTAAAACTTCCTGCCTGAGAAATTGAATTTACCAGTTGAAAATATGGAAGTGATTGACCATTATGAGAACATTAGGAGAATTTATGATGATTTCTTAAAGAATAGTAATATGTTAGATCTGACCAATGTTTATAAAAAATGTAGTGTTTTGACTTTTACTCATTAAAATAATGCCAATATACTCCCTGTATTTTTAAAACTAAAATTTGGCTAGACTTATTTTTAACTATAGTATTAGCACTTATAGTAACTTGATAATGTTTTTGCTTTTGAGATCATGTTAAGAATGAAAAATTTAGCTAGCCTGAAAGCTAGTCATCATTACTTGAAAGAAATATTTTGGTGGTACTTATGTTATTATTATTTGTTTGAAATATAACAATAGCTTCCTATTAGATTAAAAAATAATTTTAACAAAGAAAAAGGGACAGACATATAGTTCAAATGCAATTATTGAATGCTTGGTAAAAATACTTAATGCCAGGCACTTTTCAAGATATATATATATATATATATATATATATATATATATATATATATATTCAAATTTATATATATATAAATATATATAAAGAGCCAGGGTCATAAGACTGATTAGGACCGAAGGCTAGACAGGAAGTCAGTGCTGGGTTGCTGAGGTAACCCAGTACTGACTGGGGCCGCTGTGGGACCCTGACCCAGCACTGACTGCCTAGGGGGCTGTGGATCAGGCCCCAAGAGAAGCCTGCAGAGAGAGAGGCAGGGTCTGATCCATAGCCTCTGTGACAGCCTTTGATCAGAACTTACCTCTCTTTCTCTCCTGGCCTGGCCAACAGCTGTGCCTCCATTTCTCTCCAGGCCTCCACCAGGGCTGCTGATCAGCCCTGCCTTTCTGATCAGGCCTCACTGATAGGTTCAGAGATGCTTACTGGCATAGAAACGGACCAATCAGAACCAAATCTGGGTGAATGTAAGGAGCCAGTGGCTGCCTAGGAGGCGGAGCTTTTGACGCTGACTGGCATAGAAACTGACAAATCAGAACCAAATCTGGGTCAACTATGAGGAGTCAGTGGCTGCCTAGGAAGCAGAGCTCTTGATGCGGACTGGCATAGAAACTGACCAATCAGAACCAAATTGGCGGGCAGAGGAGGGCAGTTGGGAGCAGATCAGGCCAGCAGGGGAGGGCAGTTAGGGGTGATCAGGCAGGCAGAGATAGTTAGGGGCAATCAGGCCAGCAGGGAAGGGCAGTTGGGGGCAAGATCAGACTGGCAGGGGAGGGCAGTTAGGGGCGATCAGGCAGGCAAAGGCAGTTATGGGCAAGCAGGCCAGCAGGGGAGAGCAGTTAGGGGTGAGATCAGGCTGGCAGGAGAGGGCTGTTGGGGGCGAGAACAGGCCGGCAGGGGAGGGAAGTTGGGGGCAACTAGGCTGGCAGGGGATAGCAGTTGGGGGCGAGATCAGGCCAGCAAGGGAGAGCAGTTAGAGGTGATCAGGCAGGCAGAGGCAGTTGGGGGTGAGATCAGGCAGGCAGGGGAGGGAAGTTAGGGGCAATCAGGCAGGCAGGCAGAGAGGTTAGGGATGATCAGGCAGGCAGGCAGAGGGGTTAGGGGCGATTAGGAAGACAGGCAGGTGAGTGGTTAGGAGCCACTGGTCCCAGACTATGAGAGGGGTATCCGACTGCTGGTTTAGGCCCGATCTCTAAACCGGCAATCGGACATCCCCCGAGGGGTCCCTGATTGGAGTGGGTATAGGCTGGGCTGAGGGAACCCCCCACCTCCATGCATGAATTTCATGCACCAGGCCTCTAGTATGTGTGTGTATGTGTGTGCGTGTGTGTGTGTGTGTGTGTGTGTATTTATACACTAATTCTATCAACCACCTATGAGGTAGGTGTATTACTAAGTTTTGCAGCTAAAGAAATTGAGAGGTAGAGAGACTGAAAATATTTGCCTAAAGAAGTATGTAAGAAGAACTACAATAAAAACAAAGGCAGTATAGCTCGTTGTCCATGCTCATTGCCACTGTGAGATACTAAGGTGAATAACTGTATATGATGCCTGGATTATATAATGGCAGCCATCCTGTGACAGTGAAGAGAGCTGAGCTGATATGCTGGGGATAGCAGAGTAAAAAGAGAAAAATCCTGGATTTTTGGCATTGTGTTGAAACACTGACCTTAGCTTTATCTTCTTATTAGGTAAAATAATATATTTTCATTATTGTTTAACCAATTTTGAATTGGAGTCATCAGTTGCAGCTAAACACATCCCAGGTAAACTAACACAGACATGCTGTTGGGTGTTGTATGTCCAAGCAAAATGACTGGCTTTCTTCTGAAGTAGCAATTTACTATCGATAGAAATATGTCAAGGATTCTAAAAGGGGATTGCAACTTGAGGACAGTAGGTTAAACCAAACAATCTAAGATGCCTTCCAGGTTGCTGATTTCCCTGTCAAGTAGGGTCATTAAAATAGAAAATATTAAGATACGCCTGAACATGTTTCTAGAGAAAATGTAAATATTTGGAAAATAAAAGAAGAAAAAATAAATTCGTAGAAATGTGGTAGATCCCATGGTTCCTTGAAGGAACTGAAACAAAAAGTAACTTGGAGATATAAGATAAGCCAAACTTAATTTGGGGGTGTGCTTCCTCACTTCCATCCTTAAAATATCATGCCAACAAAACTCCTAAGCCTCTATACCAACTACCTACGTACCTCTTTTCCCTTTCCTCAGCTTCTAAAAGAAGATCACAAGGCCTCCTTCCTAATTTCTTTGAAAACTGTTGTTCTTTAGCATTTACCCCCCAACTGAACTGGGACTCCTCAGAGTGGTCACACATAACTTCTTAACATGCAAATCTCATAGCATGTTTTTAGTCCTTAACCCATCCTATTTCTTTGTGGCATTTGGCCTCAACTTTTACCTCTTGTCCCACCTCATCAACTCCTATTATGCATGCCCAGTTCTATTTCAACAGCCTATAGTTTTCTCCTAACCTCCAGACTCCTATTTACAACTCTCTTCCAGACAGCTTCTGTATATGCCACGAAAAGAGGAATCATCTTGGTTCCACTGTCTCTTTCTACCTCCACATCTCTTTATCTCTTGTCAATTCCCAAACCACAAAACATGACTTTCATTTGTCCCTGATCCATTTCTGTTGCTGAACTCTGGTTCTTCATCCCTCATCTAGGTTCCCAAATGGCCCTCCCTCAAATTCCATGCTGACCACCAGAGAGTAAGTCTGAAGCACAGGTCTGGTGATGTTTTTTTACTCTTTTCACTTTGGATGATTCCTCATTGGTTGGATGGTTATTGCCTTCAGAATAACATCGATTTTTCTTAAGGTGTCACTCTAACTGCTCCATCCTACCTGTCAGCCTCAACAGCAACTATTTCCACCATGCACCCTATGGTTTACATGTGCGAAATCATGCACTTTCCCATCTCTGTGCTGTTTCTTTGGGTGAATTGTTCCCATCTACCATTCTTTGGCCTGGCAGATTCATCATATCTCAAGGCACAGCTCAGATTGTGCCTTTTCCATTTGTCTTGCTCACCACCAGGCAGACTTTTAGTTCCCCATCTGTTTTTGTAAATATATCTCCATCCAAGCATGCGGAAAGCAGGAGCTGCCTGGATAATGCAATGAATCACCACTCCAGCTCCATAGAAGTCCCAAGGCCTGAGGACCTAACCACAGCTGAGCTAACATGGCCCTTTCTGGACATCTATTGATTTGAGACCAGAGAGAGCTGCCACTGAATCCCTCTGACATTAAGTTAAAGGGAAAAGTTATTACCCAGAAAGGAATAAAGTCAGCCCAACCTCAAATGGTGGCAAAGAGCAGAATCAATGGAACAACTGTTTAAAGATATTTTTATAAGAAAAAGTTGTGACCCAATAATTTTTATGCCTAAACACATTTTTATGTGTGTGCAAAAATTTCAGAATTCTAAAGGCTACAACAAAAATGCCACCCAAATGTTTGTCTTGAAAAATCTGAGAGGAAACAAAACTAGAATTTATGACCTAAAAAGTTGAGTAATTAAGACTAATGGTAATCCAGAATTATTTTTATCAAAATTAAAATGAATAATTAATTTTGATAGAAAAGATAAATAGCCGAAACCGGTTTGGCTCAGTGGATAGAGCATCGGCCTGCGGACTGAAAGGTCCCAGGTTCGATTCCGGTCAAGGGCATGTACCTGGGTTGTGGGCATATCCCCAGTAGGAGATGTGCAGGAGGCAGCTGATCGATGTTTCTCTCTCATCGATGTTTCTAACTCTCTATCTCTCTCCCTTCCTCTCTGTAAAAAATCAATAAAATATATTTTAAAAAAAAAGAAAGAAAAGATAAACAAAAATCATAACTTAATAACATTGATATGGTTAAAAGCCACAGAAGACACAATAAAACAAAAGACAAAGGCTCCCTAGCAGCACAAATGTAGCTGTCTGGTTCACTTACTATATCTCCAGGAAAGAGTATAGCACCAAGTGTATAGTAGGCAGTTAAATGTCCAACTAATGAATCTAAGCCAAAACAATTTGGGCATCCTTCATTATTCCATCCAGGGCCTTCAACCTGGAATAATACCTGGACTGATTTACAATCAATCAATCATAGCTCCTTGGAACAGTGCTTACTTTACCCTGACATTCTTTTATGTTCAGTTTCATAGTAGCGCTGCCATCACCATTACCACCTTAGGCCAGGACTATCACAGTAAAACCTGAGGTATTCTCCCCATCTCCTTTCTCTGGCTTTGTAATCTGTCTCCAAGCAACTTGTTCAGCCCATTCTTCCCCAAATTATTAAATCCAAACCCTCTACCCTGGCATTGAATTTTTTAGAGTCCAAATCCAGGATTCCTTTCTGGCCTTGTTTCACAACTTTCCAAAAGAAGTATTCTTTTTAGCCAAGATGGTCTACTCATACTTCTTTACTATGCATTCCCTGCTAGGAGCTTTTTAAAAAAATGCTTATTGAATTTATTGGGGTGACATTGGTTAATAAAATTACATAGGTTTCAGGTATACAATTCTATATTGCTATTTCCCCACAGTACAGTGGTGTTTTCTATCATATCTGCCTATCAAAACCTACCCATTCCTCATGACTTGGCTCATCCCACTCTTTCAATGAAATATGGTACCCAACTAATTCAACAGACTTCATCATTGACTTATTCTGGGGATAGCCAGTGATCTCTCCTCTGAACATATATCCTTCGCATATGTGTTGTACATGAGAGTAAATGATCAAGTTAGGGTGGCCTGAGACTAGAACCTCTCTTTACACATAGTAATGATGTAATATTAGGCAATGTTCTTCTCTCTCTGGGTCCCAGTGTCTTTATCTATAAAAGGGTACCTACCTTATAGGGTTGAGATAGTTAAAGTAAATCATGTACTTTAAAAGTCTCTTAGCAGGATCATTTGTGACATAAAGAGTACTCAGCAATATTGGTATCTCTAGAGCCCCTTTGTTACAGTTGGCACTATATTCTTATATACACTATCTATATATATAAAAGGCTAAGTGACCGACCGTCCATTGGACCGATCAACCGGCAGGTACATATGACTCACACTGGCAATCTATATCTATAAAAGGCTGAGTGGCCCTAGCTGGTTTGGCTCAGTGGCGAGAGCGTCGGCCTATGGACTGAAGGCTCCCGGATTCGATTTCGGTCAAGGGCACATGCCTGGGTTGTGGGCTCAATCCCCAGTGTGGGGTGTGCAGGAGGCAGTCGATCAATGAGTTTCTCACATCATTGATGTTTCTATCTCTCTCTCTCCCTCTCCCTTCCTCTCTGAAATCAATAAAAATATATTTTAAAAAATAAAAGGCTAAGTGACTGACTGTTCGTCCGCAAGTCCAACCATCCGACAGGTACATATGACGTGCACTGGCAATTTAAAAATAAACGTTGGCTCGCGCATGTGCGATACATATAAAGCTCTCGGAATGGGTATTATCAAAATCCCCCATGAAATGATTTGTAATGGATCTATTATTAAAGCTACCTTTGGAAATAGTATATCTATAGATAATATTAAAAATATACCTAACTGTGCGATTCTTTGTCCTAAAAATGAGCACATTCATAAATTAAATGAAGAAATTTTGGATATACTCAATGGAGATTTTCACACCTATTTGAGTGATAATTCCATCGATTCAACGGATGATGCCTAAAAGGAAAATTTTCCCATCAAATATCTTAATAGTATTACTCCTTCAGGAATGCCATGTCATAAATTAAAATTGAAAGTAGGTGCAATCATCATGCTACCAAGAAATCTTAATAGTAAGTGGGATCTTTGTAATGTACTAGATGTATTATCAAAAGATTGCGACCTAACATAATCAAAGTATTAACAGGATCTGCGGAAGGAGAGGTTGTTCTGATTCCAAGAATTGATTTGTCCCCATCTGACCCTGGCCTCCCATTTAAATTAATTCGAAGACAGTTTCCTGTGATGCCAGCATTTGTGATGACTCTTAATAAATCACAAGGGTAAACTCTAGACAGAGAAGAAATATTCCTACCTGAACCCATTTTCAGACATGGTCAGTTATATGTTGCTTTCTCTCGAGTTCGAAGAGCGTGTGATGTTAAAGTTAAAGTTGTAAATACTTTATCACAAGGGAAATTAGTCAAGCACTCTTAATGTTATATATAGGGAGATACTAGAGTAAGTTTAATCAATTTATCAGTCATTGTTTTTATCAATGTTTTTATATCATATTTTTCTTGTTTTTATAAATGTGTTTGTTGTTTATTAATCAATTTATATATTATTTTCATATACATTTTACTAACTTTCTCTCATCTCTGACACTTCTATTATAGAGAAAGGGCAAATAGCGATATTAAAATATTTCTAATAATTAATTTCCTTTCAGTGTGCACGAATCCGTGCACCAAGCCACTAGTATGCTTACAAATTCTTATATGTTTCATATTCTTATAGTCTTGTGTAATTCAGCATATTGAAATATTTATTGATTCATTGTTGAATTGATAAGGGTTAGTGTTGGATATAAATACAGACTTTCCACTGAGGATTTTGGAGCAGAGAGTAGGTGCTGTTCTCTGAACGAAAGTTGTTGGGGGAGTATCTGAAAGAGTGGCAAACAGGTAGTGTGATTAGAGTCCTATAGTGGATTACTTTATCTTTGATGACATGTCTTGTACAGGACTTTTGTCATTAAAACTATACTGATATCCCTGTAGCTCACTGGTTAGAGCATCAGCCCAGTCAGGGAAGGCCTATGGTTCAATTCCCAGTCAAGGGCACATACCTAGGTTTTGGGTTTGCTCCCCAACCCCAGGTCAAGGCATGTACGGAAGGCAACCAATCAATGTGTCTCTCTCACTTCAATGTTTCTCTCTCTCTCTCCCCCTCTCTCTCTCTCTCCTCCCTCCCTCCCTCCTACTCTCTTTGAAAAGCAATGGAAAAAATACCCTCTAGTGAGGATTAACAAAAAATAATAATAAAACAATACTGATAAATGGAATATGTTGCTTACAAAAAAATCCTCACTGTGTTGACTTAAGACTAAGTGGGAAACTAAGATGGCGGCATAAACACCGGGAAATAGTCGCCTCACACAACAATTGAAAAATATCCCAAAGGACGGAGCAAACATCGTCCAGAACAACAGGAAGGCTGGCTGAGTGTAATTTCTACAACTAGAAGAAAAGAAAAGCACGCTGAGAGCCAGAGGAGCTGCGGAGGTGAAGTGCAGAGGTACGGCAGCGGCTCGCGCGCGCGGAAAGGGGGTGGCACCTGAGGATGCGGCTGTCTTTTTGAATCACAAGCTCCCGACTGCTCTGAACTCCGGTTCTGGCGAGTCTCTGGGGACCCAGGACTCATACAGGGAGAAGCTGGTCTGTCAGGCGGCAGCAGGCGAACTTGAGGGCGGCTTTCCCTCAGAGGTGCTTGCAGCCGTTACTGGGACACTGAGACGCGCGACTCCGGGCGCGGAGAATCACCATAGCTGCTTTCTCCGCCCTTTGACTCCCTGAGACCCCGCCCCACCCAGGCTGCGGCAGAGGCTTTTGCATGTGAATGTACCTAACTACAGCCCAGCCAGGCAGACCCGGAACTTCCAAGAGAAGGCCCAAGGCCCCGCAGCGGCTTGCATTGCTTCACAGCTGAGCCTCTTCGTGGCTCCTGCTGTGTGGCCTCAGGCAGGGGCTGAATTAGCACCTCCTTAGATCCAGGAGCCACTGTACCCAGTGGTCAGAGGGGGACCATTCTCCCACCTCAGACACAGCTGATTCCCACAGCCAATTGGCCTGGAGATCAATTCCTCCCAGTGATCCTACAACAACCAAGGCACCAAGAGTGCACCAAGAGTGTCCACCCCAGGTAACTGGGGAGGCTGAGCCACTGGGCCCTACAGGACACCTGGCGCGCAGGGCCACTCTATCAACACAGGGAAGCAGCCAAAATGCGGAGACAAAGAAACAGGTCACAAATGGCAGAAACGGAGGAAAGCAAACGACTGGATATAGAGTTCAAGGCCACGTTTATAAGGTTTGTCAAGAATTTTATGGAAACCGCCGATAAATTTAATGAATCCCTCAAGGAGTATAGTGAGACCATGGAGGACATGAAAAAGGACCAACTAGAAATTAAGCATACACTGACTGAAATAAAGAATAATTTACAGAGATCCAACAGCAGACAAGAGGATCCCAAGAATCAAGTCAAAGATTTGAAATACAAAGAAACAAAAAATACCCAACCGAAAAAGAAAAAAGAAAAGAGATTCAAAAAATATGAAGATAGTGTAAGGAACCTCTGGGACAACTTCAAGCATACCAACATCAGAATTATAGGGGTACCAGAAGGAGAGAGAGGGCAAGATATTGAAAACATTTTTGAAGAAATAATGACAGAAAACTTCCCCCATCTGGTGAAAGAAATGGACCTACAAGTCCAGGAAGCGCAGAGAACCCCAAACAAAAGGAATCCAAAGAGGACCACACCAAGACACATCATAATTAAAATGCCAAGAGCAAAAGATAAAGAGAGAATCTTAAAAGCAGCAAGAGAAAGAAACTCAGTTACCTACAAGGGAGTACCCATTCGACTGTCAGCTGATTTCTCAACAGAAACCATGCAGGCCAGAAGAGAGTGGCAAGAAATATTCAAAGAGATGAATAGCAAGAACCTGCAACCAAGATTACTTTATCCAGCAAAGCTATCATTCAGAATGGAAGGTCAGATAAAGAGCTTCACGGATAAGAAAAAGCTAAAGGAGTTCATCACCACCAAACCAGCATTATATGAAATGCTGAAAGGTATTCTTTAAGAAGAGGAAGAAGAAAAAGGAACTCTTACCATTTGCCACAGCATGGATGGAACTGGAGAGCGGATAAATACCACAAGATCTCACTCATTTGTGGAATATAATGAATAACATAAACTGATGAACAAGGACTGATCCAGAGACGGAGAGGCATTGATTGGACTGTCGGGCCTTGGAGGGAAGGTAGGGGAGGGTGGGGGCAAGGGGGAAAGATCAACCAAAGGACTTATATGCAAGCATATAGGCCTAACCAATGGACACGGACAACGGGGGGGTGAGGGGATGAACGGGGGGGGGGGGGGTAGAGGGTACACATATGTAATATCTTAATCAATAAAAAATATTAAAAAAAAAATCCTCACTGTGTAGCCTTGGACAAGTAGCTTGACTTCTCTAAGCCTGCCTCCCCACTTAAAATGGTATTAAACCAGATGACCCCTATGGTCCCTTGGAATGCTATGATGATATAGTTACTTTGCTGTGGAATACCAAGATTATACTGTCTCCTTTATCTGTCATCTATATTGCATTCCTAAGAAATATTCTTTACCTAAGCAACAAATATGAAATGATTTATTTCAAATTGTAGAACAACGGTTCTACCAGTTGTTGATTTAGGTTGTGATTCAATTATTATTAAAACCCCCCAATTTTTTTAAAATATATTTTTATTGATTTTTTACAGAAAGGGAGAGAGATAGAGAGCCAGAAACATCGATGAGAGAGAAACATCAACCAACTGCCTCCTGCACACTCCCCACTGGGGATGTGCCCGCAACCAAGGTACATGCCCTTGACCGGAATCGAACCTGGGACCCCTCAGTCCGCAAGCCGACGCTCTATCCACTGAGCCAAACTGGTTTCGGCAAAACCCCCAAATTTTATACTCACTCTGAAAAAGTATAATGCCTGATATTTTAACAATAAGTGATAAGAATGCTTAGTCTCACTTTACTTTGAAAAAAGGAAGATTATTATAAACATGTTAACATAAGAAACATTCGAACCTGTAAAGAATTTTTGTGAGTTTATTTGAGCCACACTGTTGACAATTGCCAGGAAGCAGAATCTCAACGTATTGAGATTATGCTCCTAAGAATGGCAGTTTCCAACTTAGTTTTATAAATTACCATCAAAGAAGGAGACTTAAGTGAGTTACATGAAATCCATTGGTGATAGATTAGGGAGGTGGGAGAAAGCCAAGAGGGGAAACCTCTGGGATTAGATAAAAAGTAAAATGATAGACACATGCTTCTTTTACATAGGTGGGTACAGGACAGCTAACAGTCAACAATTAACACAGTAACAGTAACAATGAGGGAATTTGTGGGCTCCACCCTGGTGCATTCGTTGTGCCCTGGGGTGTCCAGAAAAAGGGAAGTTACAGGTTACCCTGACATTCAAAATGCATGTTATCATGGATGCAAAAAGACAGTAGGCTCAGTTAAGATCAAAGTTGATCTTTGTCAGGGAAGATACCAGCCTAGTACATGACTACCCACTATAAACTGCTTTTTAATTTAAAAAGTATTAATTTCAGACCATCCTTTGTGGTCACTTTAGGTCTCTGAGTTTGTAAGGCCGCCACACAGGCCTTTCCTGAGCTAGTCAGGTTAGCATGTGGCCCCTTTTCATCCACAGACATGTTAGGCAACTTACTCAAAATGAACGACTAGCTTATTGGCCAAAATAAATGGGTTCTCTGGTTTCTACTTCTTAATTTTACTAACTGCTACACGGGCCCTTTGAGTCCAATTAGAATTGTGTTTTACTCTGGCAATTGTCAAGAATGGCAAAGCTCAAGTTAGATACTATTACTTTTTAGTAAGTAATACAAAAAATCTTTGCTATTGGGTTTCATGCCCCGACTTGACAGGTGATGTTGTATTTAAAACACACATACATATTTCAGCAAATCAACATCCATGCCTGTGAAAGTGAGGGCTTGTCTCCACTTGTGTTCAACATAGATTTGTTGGCATCTGGGGGAGGGAGTAATAAATTGATATGTATTTCCCATCACCCTTATTTCAGTGCTCACTTGAAGAACCTGTGGAAGTCCAGCTTCAGGCCACCACCCGTGGCTGTGGCTACCCATTCAGTAGTTCGTGGGGTGGGAACTGCAGACAGTCTCCGGTAGCAGCCTGAATCCCCAAGCCTCAGTGGGGAACTGCTGAACAAGTAGCTTGGATGTGCCAACCTTCAGAATGTCTGCAACCCCAAGTTCAGCTGCACTGGACTCAGGAGCTGGCATCCCATTTACCCTGAAGCCTTGGCCATTGCCTTGTCAGCAGAAACTTGATCTTCCTTTTACCTCTCATCTGTCTCTCTGCAGAAGGATTCAGGTACTAATTCCCATGGGCACTGGTGTGAGATATGCTCTGCTTTTGCAGGACTGCCCGCCCCAGGATTCCCCCACATCAGACCCACCGTTGGCCCCCTACTGTACAAGGTGGCAGTGTCCACAAAGCCCAAGAGTGCCTGTGCCAAAGAGCCACTGGTCCATGTAAATTGCCCCTGTGAGAGGCTGGTGGCCTGCCCTGGGATGGCAATCCCCCAGAATTGGGCTCTCAGCAAGCTGCTTGGGGCTTCCAGGTGTCAATTGTTCAGCCATGGGAAAGCCTCCTGTGGCAACAGCAAACCTGCCCTCAGCCCATTGACGAGTGTTCCTGGGGGATGAGGTGTGACATCATCTGGGTTTTCAGTGGCAACAAAGCCCCAAACTGCCATTGGAAGCAGAAGCATCACTTAGGTTCTCTGGAGATGTATGAGCTTTCCTTTTATAGATACACTATTGCTTCTAAAGGTCAAGCCTGGCACCACCTACGTGAGTTCTACAGCAAAAAATTGGAGAGGATCTCCCTCCTTCACCCACAGGACACAGGGCTCTCTGGACGCTGTGGAGGTCCATTCCTTAAGTTCAGTCAGGAATAAGGGCCACACCATCTGAACCCTCCTGGGAAGCGTGGAAAGGCTTCGATTTGTTTTTACTCACTTTCATTCTCCCAGCAGGGTTGAGAGAAACCTGAGGCTCTCACTGAGGTAGAGGACCAGACAAATCAATTCGAGGGGGACCATGTGCCCTCAGCCTCAGGGATAGAAATTGTTTGGTTATACGTAGAGGCTCGAAGGACCCCACCCCCATTCATGAGATTCTTACCTATCAGGGTGTAAGTATATCTTAAACCCAGCAGCCGGGATCATTTTTGAATAGATTAAAATCCTATCTGTCCCTGGAGATTTCTGGATCAGAATGCAGGAGGGGGAGTG
Organism: Myotis nattereri; assembly: GCF_964212035.1. Lineage (NCBI taxonomy): Eukaryota > Metazoa > Chordata > Mammalia > Chiroptera > Vespertilionidae > Myotis > Myotis nattereri. The sequence goes on along the minus strand of NC_138087.1, from coordinate 37,103,917 downwards.
TTGCCCTCCTTTGATTTCCCTTCGTAGTTAAGAGTCAGATCATCAGCTTGCCTGGGAAATCAAGGATTTGGCTTGCTTCTCTCTCCTCTCCTACCATGTGCTGGGCGCAGGGGCAAGTGATGAAAGAGGAATGGGGCGGACTGCAGCTCCATCAGTCACAGATGTTGGCTCACTACTGCTCGGCCTTCTCTCTCCCTCGCCACCCTCTCCTCCTGCCAAAGTGAGCATGTTGCATCAGGAGGGCATGAAGCTGTGCGTGACCCTTCCTTGGGCTGGACACTGTCACTGGCCAGATAAACTAACAGGCTGGGAAAGCCAGCTGGGGCTGGTTGTACTTTGCCCACGTCTGTTACAGCATATGGTGCATTCACTTGGAGTGACTGACGGAGCTATTTAACTCTGCAGTTTGTTTGTCTGACGCCCCCACCCAAATACCACGCATGTGCTAATGCAAGAAGGCACTGGTGAGCAGTCTCAGCTTGGTTTCAACGCGTGGATTTCATTAGAGGAACACGTTCACGTTGGATTTGAACTCCACAGTTCCCAAGATGGCCGAGGCAAATAGAAGCATTTGGAGATGTGCCCCTGAATAGGCCCGATCATTTTATACAGAGAGAGCTTGAGGCAGAAAGATTAAGGGGCTCCCTTGTCCCCCCTCCCGCCAAGGACTTACACAGCTAGCTGGTATAAGGATTATAGCTAGAACCCGCTGCCCCCAACTTCCAGCCCAGCGCTCTTTTAAGCCCACATGTTCACATGTTCAGTTTCACTTCATCTTCACAATCTGGCCCCTCAGAACTTTTCCTAGAATTGAACTTCTGAGCTTAAAATGGTTCCATGCCCACTTTTGGGCAGGGAGAGACCAGAGGCCTCCAAGTGGTGTGATCAAGTTTGCCAATATTTACACCCTAGGATAATCTGCATAAATTTCATAAATAATGCAAATTCCTACCAAGTGAGTTAACCATGAGCTCCATGGTCTTTTGAGAAACCCATGTTATGCAATCACCCTGGCAAAGTTACCAACGCAAGGGAGTACCGGAGGTAACCACTGATTGCAGCCACTGCCATCGACCATTTTAAGTGTGACTATTTTTAAAATACTGTATGCCTCATTAAGCTGTGCTCTGAAAAGGAGAAATTTGCTTTAACGGCATTGTTTTTGAATTGCTGAGAGAAGAATCTATCAACCACAAGGTGCCCTGCTGCTGAACTCAGCCAAAAAGCTGTTAATAACTCCAGCAGATGTTTCAGCTTTTTAGGCCAATAGACTCCCTCTCTCCCCGCCCTCCCCTTTCCCGAATCCGATGCCAATATGACTGAACAGTTTCTGTGGTTGCCACCGCAGCGGCCGGCTGTGAGGGCCAGTGGTGCAAGTGCTGCTGAGGAATGATTCTCTCAACCACCAGTGGCCACAAAGCCTCAGCCCTTTCAGGTCAGAGCATTATTGCTTTTCCCGTTAGAAATTTAAATCTTCAGAGGAGGGAGGAAGGTAAGGGCACAGAATCAGGGTTTCTCTTTTGTTGTCTGCCTTCGTCAGCAGTCATTCAGTTTCGCTTGCTGTGGTTTCTCCCAACACTAAAAGTCCATTTCTTGGACTAATCAGAGTGTTGGGCTTGCTAGCTAGAGGGTCATTAATATGGTCAGTCCTCCATGTCCTCAATAGGTTCTGTGACTTTAAGTGAAGCTACGTATAACAAAACAATTGCACCGTAGGCTACTTGATATAAAGAAGAGTTAAGTTCCTACAGCATTTCATCAGTATTATAACAAAGCAACATAGAATGAAACGTTATTTGAGGGGCTGCTTTACCCTAGTATCCCCATTGGTGGAGGGAGAGAATGTTGGGTTAGCAGCTTTACAAAAGGGCCTTAGAGATGCAAGTTTTTGTGGTTGTTTGCCTGCTACCATGAGGCTCAGAAGGCCCTGACCTGAGCAGTTGTGCCATATTAGAAGAGTGTATTATAAATACAGGTACATCCCTGTGAGACAGGTAGAATATGAGGGCATACAGGGCCACCGCAAGGATTTGTCAACATCTCTGGACTGGGATAAACCTGACATCTTAGCCAGAAATAAAATCCATGTTCCAAGGTTTTCCAAATGAGATGAAATTAGAAAAAGAAAAAAGAGAAAAAGGGTGATCCTCTCTCCCTCCCCCCACACTCCCATCCCCACCTCCTACTCACTCATTTTGGAGAGAATGCTTTAAGACACCCCAGTGACAGCAGGGTGACCAAGAAAACACAGGTGCACCACGTTTATGGAATATCACATTGGCTAGGAACACATCTGAACTGCACATTTATACATATCATCGCACAGAGACTTGCCATTTCCAAAGGCAGAAAAAATTGAGAGGCAGAATTAAGTTCATAAATATTTTGTTTCCTTATTTTAATGCAACACAAAGGCAGAATATCCAAGACTCTGTGGGCCTCTATTGTCAGCTTCAACATTTGCCAACCGTAGTAATCCAACCCCCAAATCTCTGCTTCATGCCATATTGGCCATAAAAAGTAAGCACCTTTTCACCACCATACTACTTACATCCTCTCAGCACTGTGTGTTGGAAGGAAAACTTGTGATGGAAGTCTTTTTTCTTCCCAACCAGATAAAGCATTAGATTCCATTGTGACTTGGTCCACATCCTCTCCAGTGCACATGCAGAGTACTCATTAATGCTAATGGAATTTGCACATATGTATTGAAGGGAAAATATAGCTGCCTGTGCCTGTATATTCTTTATTTTTCTCATCATACTGAACACAGCACTATACACTTGGGAGCTCAATGCCATCTATATCTTCCCATTTTGAAACATAAGTTACTCAAATTAAAAATTATTCCATTCATTCTCAAATATGATGTTCCCACCAGCAAATGGGGTGGGCATTTCTGCCTAGATTACTATGATTTCGAGAAGCCAATACCAGATGATGACTCTTTAGTAAAATAAACAACCAACGTTATAACAATAAAGCAGGCTAAAAAAAAAGTACCACAAAACTCCCTACTGAATCAGTAGAGAATATACTCTACTATTAAAAATTCCATATTAAATTAACCATAGGAGTGAAAACACAAGATGAAGAAAAGGGAATTGAAAAAACAGTAATCATTGCTGAGGTTCCAGGCCTGCCAGCAGTGCATATTGATAACAGGCAATAATAAACTATGTGGAGATGTCCGAGGCCCATGTAAATCCAGAGCATACACTTCATTTAGGCCTTGAACTTTGCCTGGAATCTCATCCTGCACGTGAAGATTACCAAGCTATTTTGTTCTTATTTCCAGTCCGAGTAAAATAGACAATAAAGAAAAGATGCTTCTGTACTATTTCTATGATGGATGTTCATGACCAAAATAACTTCACCATCTGATGTATTTCACAGTTTTAAGTTAAAACAGACCTAGTATAATATGCTTGTACATCTGGCTCAGGTGCTTCATTTGCCATATGTTTGTGAAATAATCCAAGGAGATGTTACAATTGTACGTTCCCCTGGGGACCTGAATATAATGTGCCTACAAAGAGTTACCTAATTATTCATTCCTGCCAGCAACATCCTCACCTAATAATAAGGGGATGCTTAGAATGAGACAATAGTGCTTTCAATCTTGAGGGATGTCAGTGCCACTTATTGTTTCAAAAACAGAAAGTCTTTTGCATTTTTTTGAATAAGAAAAAGATCCTGTGCCTCTTAAAGCAAATAAAATACTCTGCAGGGGGTATATTTGGTATTCTTATGGGGGCAAATTCTGCAGTGCTATTGGAGACAGGGCTCCCTTGAGACTCATTGGATGAAAGCCCACGGAGCCAGAGCCAAGCCGCAAAGGAAATGAGTGACCCAAAAGTTGATAGTCCCTAAGAATTGGCTGCTCCAGTAATATTTCACATTTATGAAGAACTTTATAATTGCAAATCACTTTCATGTACATAGAATTCTATAACAACTTTGTGAAGCAGATAAAAAAAAGGGCATACCTTTATTTAGCCTTGTCAGTTGTCTTGCTGATTCTTCATAGCACTAATTAGCCAGAAGTGTGAGCATCTTTTAAAAAATTCTTTCAATTCTTTTAGTCTTGACCAATGAGCACCACTTGCCTGCCATAAAGCACAGTCCTTACTTTGCACCATTGACAAGGTTTTTTTCCTCTTTTCCTGCTACTTGCAGACTTTTATCCCATGATTCATTCATATTCTCCCTCTCTCTCCCTCTCTCTCTCTCTCTCTCTCTCTCTCATTCTCTCTTAATTCAAAATGAATAATTTTACTTTCTTTCAAGGGTAAAAAAAGGAGGATAAATTAGTTTAATGGTTAAAATATAGGCAGAACATGAACATACAAATTTAAATAAAGCTCTAGGCCAGGTCAAAGTCAAATGGATAAATAATGCTCTAGGTCCAGCTTTATCAACCATTAAGTCAATTTAAAAGAATGTGGGAAAGATAACGATATCATCCAATAAACCTCTAATAAGAGTATTAATGGTAACAAATGATATGAGGGTTGTACCTCCATAGGACTAGGCAAAAAGACCCTAAGTAGCCAGATTAGGAAAGGTTCTTTTTGCCTGGAATACGAATTTTAGAGCCTAATCTACAGAGGATGAGAGAGAGGAGGATGGGAGATTTGCCTCAGGTTACCTCGCTTGTAAATGAGTGTCAGTGCCCCTCACCTGCCTCCAAGGTGCTGGTTCAAAACAACAGGCAACTGGAAATCATCCCTTAGTTCTGCTTTTCTAGTAAATCTTAACAGTTTTGACTGCTCATTATATGATATTTTCTGTACATTTGTTCCCCATGAGAGGAAGACAGAGTTATTATGAGAAAGTAATTGAATATTAGTCTCTTGTTGGGATGAGAGAAATAAAAAAGAGAATATTCATAGAAAAGTGTGACAAATCACATTGGAAAATAAAACTCCACGGAGTGTTCCCTGTCCCTTCACACTGAGACCAGGTGGAGACGGCTGTACTAGTTTAAAGGGGCCTGTGTGTCCTTGGTGTTGGTATATGATGGGTCTCAAATGGATGTCTGAAAATTCCATGGGAGTTAAAGGATCTAGTGTCAGGAATACTGAAACCCATCTCCTTGAAAGAGCCTATCTCAGAAAGTATTAGCACAGACCTCACCTAATCCCTTTCCCAACATCTACTTCAGTACATTCATTGGAATAATTAGACTCTAGTGGCCAAGAGCATCAAGCACAATCACAACCATGATCTAGAGTTCTTAAAAATGAATACATGTACCCATAGTGGCTGGGAAAACACATTCATATTATAGTACAAATTGTGGTCAGGATACATCCCTGTCTATCTCAAGAGTTATATATATAATCAAATGAACAGTCCTGATTTTAATTTTGGCAGGGCAAGCTTTGAAATTCCCTAGGGAAAATTTTTCACACTCATTGCAATTATATACTTTAAGAAATACATACATTTTCTCCATTCACTGAATGTTTATTGAGTGCCTACCAGTATACTACATGCTACAGATACAAAGTTGAGAAAATGAGGTCTTGCTCTCAAGTCATTTAAACAAGTAGAAAGTCAGAATTGTAAAGAAGCAAAGACTGTGAGATTTACTACATTGAATGATCCACAACGTTAAGTGGCAGATTAAGAGAACACATTTCAGTCTGTCCTGGAAAACTTCGCTGAGGAATAAGAAACATGAATAGGTGTTTTCCAGGCAGACAATGATTTTAAATTTTGTATGCTGTGAGTCATGAGATGCCAATGACCAACTGTGAGCAAGGGCATGACATAATCAATTTGTTTGTATTTGAACTCTGGGGTCAGTATGAAAGGGGATATGGAAATAGGAAATGAAGTCTGGGCAAATGTCGAGGATTGTATTGCAGTAGTTAAGGGAGTTGATGGACCTAATCAACTGGAACTGTATGTAGCCCGATTAGATATGAGAGATATGCAAGGAGAAGAATATATTGGATGTGTTGTTTAGAATGTGAGAAAGGAGTCAAAGGCTCCCAGACTGTTGGCTTGGGAAATTGGACGAAGGGTCTAAACACTCACTCATATAAAGAACATAGGAGGGAGAGCAGTAGCTGGGATGGGCACAAAAGCAGAGATGCTGTGTTCAGTCTGGACGTGTTGAGTTTGCAGTGCTGGTGGGGTATGCAGATGAAAATACTCAGAAAACAGTTGGACATATGGGACTAGAGCTCAGGGTATGCATCTGGATGTAAAGCATTGGTAGGAACAAGATCTCCCCAAAGTAAATCAAGTGGAAAAAGAAGATACTGACATTGGAGGGAAGGGCCAAGAAACGGAAACCAATCAAGGCACCAGAAGATGAGCAACTGAGGCAGAGATAAACCAGGAGAGAGAGAGAAAAATGTCATGGAAGGCAAAGCCAAAACTCCAAGAATAGGTGAACAGTCAGCAGGACAAGTCAGGTAACACAAATGCTGTTCATTTGGGTTATTGCAGTGGTTCTCAACCTTCTGGCCCTTTAAATACAGTTCCTCATGTTGTGACCCAACCATAAAATTATTTTCGTTGCTACTTCATAACTGTAATGTTGCTACTCTTATGAATCATAATGTAAATATCTGATATGCAGGATGGTCTTAGGCGACCGCTGTGAAAGGGTCGTTCGACCGCCAAAGGGGTCGCAACCCACAGGTTGAGAACCGCTGGGTTAGTGGATAAAGCAGGGCAGTCTCAGTGCAGTGAGACGGCTAGAGCCAGGGTGTGTGGACTAAAAAGCGAACAAGTGCTGTGGAGTCACAGAGGGTAAAATCTAGGTTGCACTTTGTAAAAGAAGAGCTCCAATGAAAAAAGCATGAAAATGTTTCAAAAAAAATATTCATTAAATATGTGTTTTTTGTTCGTTTGTTTTTTAAATAAAAGGGATAAACTTATTTTATACTGAGGGGAATAACCAATAGAGCATTAAAGGTAAAAAAAGGACATTATTCATAAAGTAAATTTCCTAAGGAGTGATGGTGGAATAATGTCCATTGTATCAGTGGGTGGAGTTGCCTTTGATAGGAAAATTGTCTTGCTAGAATGAGAACAAGGAAAGAATGGGTGAGGATGCAGGCAGGGGCTCATGAGATCATGGGTGGGAAAATGAAGGAATCCATTCTTGATTCGCTAATCCTTAACTTAGAAACAAGGTCACCCCCAAAAGAGAAGATTGACAGCTTTGAAGAGTGGTAAGGGCTTGGAATAGCAGTGAAGGGAAAGGGAGAAGCTCTTGTAATAGGACTTCTGAGTAGCCGTGAAGGCACAACTGAAATTAGTTTCACTCCAGATTTATAATCTCCATTCTATATGGTTGTGATTTTTCTTTCCCTCCAGCAGAGCAGTGTTCAAGGAATGTTTACTGCTAAGGAGGCCCTATGGAGGATTGCTTGAAGGACATGAAGTCCATCCATCTCTCCAGGTAGTTTAGATTCTATCTCAAGATCAAGGCAAACCATATCACCTCTGCTTTTGTGCCTATTCCCAGTTACTGCTCTCCCTCCTATGTTCTTTGTTCTTTTTTTTTTTTAATATATTTTATTGATTTTTCACAGAGAGGAAGGGAGAGAGATAGAGAGCTAGAAACATCGATGAGAGAGAAACATCCATCAGCTGCCTCCTGCACATCTCCCACTGGGGATATGCCCGCAACCCAGGTACATGCCCTTGACCGGAATCGAACCTGGGACCTTTCAGTCCGCAGGCCGACGCTCTATCCACTGAGCCAAACCGGTTTCGGCGTGTTCTTTGTTCTTGAACCATATTGTTTGGGCTTCTTTTACTTTCACTCGCTTTGATTGAATTGCATGTTTGCATTGGGCCTCATCTTGTGTGGAGGGACCCAGTGGAAACAGCCATGGGCCTGTCAGCATTGTTAGCATCGTGGGGGATGTTAAGAAAGGCACTAGCCTCTGAACCATTCATGTTCCACTTAGGAGCCATTTCCCTTAGACCCAAATGCCAGGAAACAATTGGTTGTTCATGAGTAATGACAATGTGTTTATGTGTTCACCTGGAATAAAGCCAAGGATGGCCAGGCGGCGTGTCATCTTGAAATTAGAATGCTGAGGTTCAAATCCAGCAGCCGTCACCTATTATCTGGTCGACCTTAAGACTCTTAACTTCTCTGCGCCTCAATGTTTTCATCTATAAAATAATGAAAATAACTGTACTTACTTCATAAGGCTGCAGTGATAATTAAGTGAGACACATAATGTAAAACTGTTTAGCACTGTGTCTGACAGATCACGAGTTCTCAATAAATATTAGCCATTATTGTTGTTATGATTATCTTACAGCTGCTCTCTTTGGTTTTGTTTGTGTGTTTTGCCATCATCCTCACTGTAACAAGCATTTGTATGTAATTTGCTTCTGGTTTTCACTTGTTATTGTTTGCCTTTGCTCTTTCCCCAAACTTCACTTCTTCGTTATCTGGTAGTTATCTGGTATTTACCTGGCGTCATTTTGGAATGAGGCAGCGTATATGGAAGGAAGTCTTCTACCAGTCAGTGACTATGAAAACTATCCTGTCTATTTTTGTCCCTATTTTAGAAAAAGTTTCAAAGATGATAAAAAGGACTTGGAACTTTCTTCTCCCACATTTGTATCCAGAAATGCCAAGTTTCCTTGAAGTCTATTTCACCTGATACTTATGTTTCTTAGAACCATTCTTGATCAGCCCCTACTTTGCCCTAACTCAGCCTTTGTTCCAGTATTTCTCACTGTAAATAGACAACATATTACTTCAGTTGCGGAGAGAGCTGGATGATTGTAGCTTGTGGTAGGATGAGGACTGAATTTGGGAGTCAAAGGGCCTGGGTTTGGATGCCGGCTCTGCCACTTACTAGTTCCTTGACATTGGGACTCTGACCTAGGTTCTTTCATCTGCTAAGTAGGGTTAACAATATGGACCTCAGAGTGTGGTTTTGAGACAAAAAGAAGGTGCTCAGCAAAAATTGGTCATATCTGCATCTAGTACAAAAGATGGTATTCAAATAGCCATTGAAACTTGTACTTGAAAAAATTAGGCCAAATATATCAGTCTTTTTAAATATATTTGAAAACAACCTAAATGTATTCTTTTTATTGAACTTATTTATTTGAAGTAACATTTACTAGCTATTTAGGAATATTTAGTCAAAAGAATAGTCTTTCTTTAAGACTATTCAAGAAATTTTCATCTTGATATCAGAATATTGACCTGGCCTGTAATGTCATCAGAGAAACATGAAAATTACCCCGGGTCATAAGCTTTACTTTCAACTAAAGAAACAATCTGTGAGCCCTGAGGTACAAATAAGTCTGCTTTATCTCCTGGCTTTGTTTTTGTTTTATTTTTCTTATTGCGTTCGTTGCTGCCTAGACCAGTAAGTATGTGCAGATGAAAGGCAGCTTTTGTTTTGTTTTAATTCATGGTATGGGAGTGTGGGGTGTTTTATCCCAGGTGTTAATAACAAAAGGATAGCAAATGGGTTTAGGCCAGTTCTTCAAGGAAACAAGAGGACTTGTTTCCCTGCCCCCTCCTCCTCTTTCAGGCCCAAAGTTGAAACCAGAGGACCTGTGTTGGTGGGCCACTCCCACCACCACAGAACATCCCCGAGCAATGCATGTCGGCCAGCACAAAGAGAGCCCAAGTACAATGGTGGGTCTTCAAAGGGGCTCATTTGTTATATTGCTCAGTGCCCCACAGAGTTGCTCCAAGCTCATAACCGCCACTGATTTCAAAGAGAGCTCTGAACTGGCATACGCTCCACAAGGCGCGGCACAGGATGAGAAACAGGCTGAGTAGCTTGAAGCTACGTTCAGACATTTTTTTAATGTTCATAAGTGTCTTTGGCACCATCATGTTCACATAGAAACCCACCTACCTCCCACCGCAAAGTGTGAAATGAAGCAGTCTGCAAGCCTAGGTAGGGGATGGTCTAGAAATTGGGCTAAATCTTAAAACTGCATGAAGACTGAAAATAGGCTTCAGCACTTACTAAACCACTTCTAAGGGCAGGTCACCTCACCATGACACTGCTCTGTGAGATACTGTCTGTGCCACCTTTAAAGGGAATGACAGTAAAATGCGGTCATCTCAGTGGCTTCCAAATGAGCCTGGGGTTAAACGGAGGGGCTCTAGCTCCAAGGCATCTCAAGGTAGATGGTCTGCAGGGAAGAGAGAGCACTGTCTTAGCTGGTGCTTGACTGAGACTCAACTGGCACATTCCTGGGAAATCTCAAGATAGGGACTGCTGTTTCCTACCACACTTCTCTACCTCTGGAGATGCTGTAGGTCCCTCCGTGGTCCAGGAGGTTTGTGGAAAACAGATTAGAATCTATCAAAGACTTTCTCCTTGACCACCTGTAAAAAGATTAGCCATCTTCCCCAAGTCAGTTCCTATGGCTCCCTTGTCACCAAAACAAGAAGAAAGGGATCCCTTAGGGACTCAGAAATCACTTTAAATACCAGAAAGCTTTTGGTTAGATAATTCTCTAGGGTGCCCCCTGGACAACTTTGAGCAACTTGCTTTAGGAAGAATGAAAAAAAAAAGTGCCCTGTTCAAATTCACTGTTGAATAAATATTCGTGAAATCTTGGGCAAGGCATTATATTGGGCATCATCTTTAGTAGGAAACAGAAAGTTATTTATTTGGGAAAAAGGGAATTAAATAATGAGACATTAGATGTGGTTTCCAGAAATACAGAGGTACCCTCTGCAAGTTTGAAACTATACAGTTTATTGTTTAATGTTCTTTGAGAAAATACTGCTAAGAATTTATCTGCTATAAGTTCTCACTATTAATTTATTCCTTCAACCAGTGCTTGCTGAGCACCTGCTGGGTGCAGATGCAGTGGACAAAACAGGCAAAAGTCCCTGCCCTCTGAGAGTTTTTGTCCAAATGGCGAAGACATAAGATAACAAGCAATAAGAAAACTTTTGAATGTCTGAGATGATGGTAAGTGCTATGGAGAAAATGAGCAGGGATGAGGGCCAGGATTGACAGGGTGGGATGGGTGTGCAATTTGAGGTGGAGTGGTGGTGTGCAGTGTCCTTTGAGTAAACAATTTGGGGAGGAGCTTTACCTCTAGACACTTGCTTTTTTATTGTTGCTGTTGTTGTTAGTGTGAATATTACTAGAAAGTTACTCAGAATTACCTAGAAGTCTTTCTGAAACTTAAATGATAAAGCCAGCTTGCCAAAGCTGCCCTGCTCTCGGGTCCAGTTTGGCTGTGTTGTGGCATGATTGTGAGGTAAGTAAGCTCCATGGAAACGGCATTGCATTTGGTATTGTGTTCTGTACACAATGAGAGCTCAATAAATGCTGTTCACCTCTACATAAGATCCATGGTCTTCCATCAGATCTTTTTTTTTCTCAAAAAGAACTTCTCCATAGTTTTGTCTTTCTTCCAGGGGCCTATGAGTAGATATAGACGTATGAGGCATCACAAGTAGTTTCTGGAAATTTATCAAGCTACATCTCCTGATGGTAGCATCCCTAAATTTCCCAATCATCATTGTAAACACCTTTGACTAATCTGGCTCCACCTACTGTGAAGCTTGTAATCCTTAAGCACTCGATGCAAAACACCAACGGGCTGCCTCCCTTCCATCCACTACATCTCCTTATATCTAAGAGACGGCCACCTCTTACCCCTAAAACACAATGTATTTCTATACTTTCTCTCTTCCTTCTTTTTTAAATCTCTCCTTTTCTTCCTTAGCAGTGTTGTGCCAGGCATTTTGCATTCCCATAGGCCCTATCTTAACTACACTGAAAAAAAGAATTCCTCATATAGGCACTGTTAGATGCCCTGAAAAGAACAGTGTAGGATGGGAAGACATGAAAATCAGTAGTAGTATTTATTAGAGAAAATCGCTCAGTAGAATATATGAATGCTGCTGCTGCTAATGGCATGACCTTCTACCCGTCCAAGAGTTTACAAGTCCTTTTACCTATATAGTATCTCATACAATCCTGTACATTTTTACTTCTCAAAGTGTGGTCTATGATTAGCAGCACTGGCATCTCCTGGAAGTGGCTAGGAATGCTCAGGCTCCTCTCTCCTGAGCCAGGCTCTGCATTTTAACAAGACCAGGTGCTTTGTACACACATTGGAATTGGAGAAGCTCCACTCTAAATAGTCCTGTGAGTAAATCAGAAATCCCCTAGCCCCGTGGTCGGCAAACCGCGGCTCACGAGCCACATGCGGCTCTTTGGCCCCTTGAGGGTGGCTCTTCCACAAAATACCATGTGCGGGCGCGCACATACAGTGCGAGTGAAACTTTGTGGCCCATGCACAGAAGTCGGAATTTTGTGGAAGAGCCACACTCAAGGGGCCAAAGAGCCGCATGTGGCTCGCGAGCAGCGGTTTGCCGACCACTGCCCTAGCCTATTTCACATATTAAAAAATCAAACAAAACTGAGGTTCACAGACGTTTACTTAGTTAATAGGTAACAAGACTTAGAGTCAAAAATCAATATTCTTTCCACTACACCGTGCCCCCTCTTTGGATGCTCTTGGAAGAAACTGTTGCATGCTTCTTTTGGGGTCTAACATTACCAAGCCCAGTATTTCAGTGGAGATCTGAACAGTAATTACAGCCTCATATTGTCCCCTGGTGGTAGGCAGGCAAATGCTAATCTTCAGCTTAATTATATATTCCTTATGTAGGATGATCTTGCTGCTGCTTGTCTAAAAAGTCCAAGGTTAATTACATGAAAGAAGTTTCATATTTAGAAATTTCTCTAATTCCTCCAATTCCTTATCAAGGAAGGAGATGTTTCTGGCTAACAGCTTTTGAAGTTTCAATTGCACATGTTCTTTCCTAAGCAGGCTCTTACGTATTTCATCTGGTCCTCTTGAAGGGAAAGCGAAAGGCAGCTAACACATGGCAAGTACCTCTTTGTACACCAAGCTCAGTGCTCTGCACGCGTCATCTCGTGATTCTCAGAGAGACCTAAGGATTGGTTGTTACCCTATCTTACAGATGTGGAAGTTGAAATTCAAAGGTGACACACGTGGCAATGTTGGGAATCAAGTCAGATTCTGTCCCACCCCGCTGGCTTCTTCACAGAAGCAAGTCTTGCCTGCATTAGCATGAAAGGTGACAAAAGGTAAGAGACAGGACTACCATTACCTTCTGTCTTCTGCCACCACTGATGATGCAGCAGGTACTACCCATCATATTTTCCAAAAGAAAAAAGTGGTTATCAAACTTTTCCTGGTTTGAAGGACGAAATGAAGTAACTGGAGTAAAATCAAAACAGAGAGGAGACAGCTGGAGGGCTATAAGCTAAATATGCAGAACCTCCCAAAGGGACCAAAATAAATCTGCCCAGGAGTATTACTGGGCAATAGACTCTGAAACGCTCACATCAACACCATTCAAATTGGCTAAAATCCAGTCACATGATCTAAGCAAGGCTCTCAAAAATGTGTTGAATTACAGAGACGCAGAGGAATCTCACCGTATTCTTTAAAAATGGAGAAGGATGAATAGATTTCTCAAGCTGGTCGAGCTGAGAAAGTCATCTCCTGGGCTCTCTATATGCAAGTTCTCAAAACTGCAGCTTTCTCAGCTCACACACATGGACTGGAATGTGCTCCTAAGTTACTCTTGGGAAATGCAGGGGCAGGCCCTGTGGAAGTCTCTCTTAAAGAATTAAATATAATATTATAACTCCTCAGATTTTAATATATGCTACAACTGTTGTGCTGGCTTGGCGTTTAAGGATGCAAACTTTCCCATCTCTGCTAGGAACATGACACTATAAAAGGGACTACTGTAATTAGGAATGAAACTGTGCAGTCCTCATTAACCAGAAAAGCACTTTCTAAACCCAGGGAGGCTCTACTGTTATTCCAAGAAATGCCAGGAAAACGGTGTCGCAAGAGCCCAATAAAGATTTTGGGTCAACTTGTGCTCACTGGGAGGGCCTGGGGTTGATGTGAAATGACTTCAAAAGGCCAAGAACAACAAATACTTCCAGCAGGCGAGATCTAAGCAGGGAAAAGGCTCCAGAACCCTACTCAGCTCAATGTTGTTTCGAGTTTCATTATTATTTAAGTCTTGATTACCCAAATCCATTCGGCCTTGATGCCTGGTGAGAGAGCCTGCCCTTATTAGCCAAGGACACTATGGCCGCTGGTTGCGGGCTCCTGCTTTCCTGGTCTCATGTGACCAGATGAATGCTTTCTGAATGGAGGCTGGGAGTGATAAGTCCCTGGTGGCTCAAAATAGCTGAGCATGTTTATTAAAAAACAGGCACAAGCTCGTCTCAAAGATGATTGCAGGCTTTACTCTAGTTCTTTAATCTCCACATCCATTTCTGTCCGGCCAGAAGCATCTACACTGGGGCCTCACTGTGGCACCAGTCACAGCAAGAGGGGAGTGCACTGTGAGCCTGTGCTTTGTTCTACCTGTCTGAGGCGGCTTGGTCCCTCAAATCACAGACAAAACATGTTATAAGGGGCTCAATCATGAGGAAGACAAGAACCTTCTGAAGGAATTATGTTTATTTATGTTTCTGCATAGATACTTGTGATGCATCTGTTTCCTGGAAAAGCCCCATCATTAGATAGATTGCAAAGAACAGGATATCTAGCTCTTATTCTCTCTTTTAGCTAAAGTTCTTACCACCCATGTTCCAAAACCCAATTACGTTATGGCTCATTTAGAACAAAAGGACACTGGACCAGATCTGGGCTCCACTCCCTGCCTGGTCACTAACCAGTTCCGTGGCTCTAGGCAAATTAGCTCTCCACTGGGACTCCATTGCTGTGTCTTGTAATCATCACAGCTGTATTTATTAAACACTTTCTGTGAGGTAGGGGTTATGCCAAGTACTTTAACTAGGTTACCTATTGAAACCTCACAAAATTCCCCAGGTAGGTTCTGTTATACCTCCATTTTACAGATGAGGAAACTGAGGTACAGGAAAGGCTAACACAAAGGGCCACCAGCACCATTTGGGTGTGAAAGAGCCAGGATTTGACCAAGTTCTCTGAGCCTGTGCTCTAAACCCCAAGGCTACATGTTTCTCCAATAGCCCCACTCCCCCAGCCCAAGGCTTTCTTGCTCCTGAAATTCCTAGTTGTACTTGGAGATGATTTAACTTAACTCACGGAGAATATCCATGCTGCCATGTGTCGTTCAATTTTTTAATTTTTTCATGTTTTTTATTTTTCAATATTGTTTCCTTGACCAAGTAAGATGTCTGAATGAATCTGTGAAAAGACCACTTCCTCTAGGATTATGATTTCTGCCCTTTTCACATTCCTTCCTTTATAACTGGAGATAATAGTGCCTGGCTTATAGCATTGTTGTGAGGCACCAAGCAAAATGGCTGTAAGGTGAAAAGCACGGTATGAACAGAATTTATTTACTATTATTTTAAAATATCAGCTCTTTCAGGGGAGATTTTTATATAATGTATTCTTTATAGCATATAACACTGTGCCCTCAATGTTGTGGGATGCTAAAGCAAATGTGTTGATCTTTACTTTGATGGCCATTTTCAACTTTCAAAAATAATTATTTTTATATTGAGGTATAAGTAACATTATGTTAGTTTCAAGTGTATCACTTAATGATTCAATATTTATATACACTTCAAAATGTTCCTCACAGTAAATATAGTTACCATGCATACAATACATAGTTACAAATGTGTTTTTCTTGTGATGAGTTTTAAAATCTATTCTCTTAGCAACTTTCAAATATACAATTCAGCATTATTAACTATAGTCATATGCTGTACATCACATCCCCACCGCATTTATTTTCTAACTGCAAGTTTGTATCTTTTGATCCCTTTTACACATTTTACCCCTCCCCCTTAACTCTGGCAACCACCAGTTTGTTCTCTGTATCTATGAGCATGGCTTGTTTGTTTGTTTTAAATTCCACATTTAAGCGAAATTGTAGGGTATTTGTTTTTATCTGACTTATTTCACTTAGAATAATGTCCTCAAGGAGATCCATCCACTTTGTCCCAAGTAGCAAAATTCCTTTATTTTTTTCTTTTGGTAATCCTCACCCAACGCTCTGTCCATTAAGCCAAACCGGCTGGGCCCTTTTATATATAAATAGTATATATAAAAGTATTCTATTATATATAAATACATATATATATATATATATATATATATATATATATATATAGCTGAATAGTATTCTATTACACACACACACACTGATATATACTGCATCTTCTTTATTCATCTGTTGATTGGCACTTAAGTTGTTTTCATATCTTTTTATTGTAAATAATCATGTAATGAACATGGAGGTACATATATATTTTTGAATTATTGTTTTTGGTTGTCTTCGGATAAATACCCAGAAGTGGAATTGCTGGATCATATAGTAGCTGTATTTTTAACATTTTGAGGAACTTCAATATTGTTTTCCACAGTGACTGCACCAATTTATATTCCCACGAGCAATGAATGAAGGTCCCCTTTTCTCTACATCTTTGCAGTACTTGTTATTTCTTGTCTTTTTTGATGACAGCCATCCTAGCAGGTGTGAGGTGGTATCTCATTGTGGTTTGTATTTCCCTGATCAGTGGTACTGAGCATCTTTTATGTGTCTGTTGGCTATCTGTATGTCTTCTTTTGAAAAATGTCTATTCAGGTTCTCTGCTCATTTTTCAGTCAATTTTTATTTTAACTTTTTGCTCTTGAGTTGAATGAGTTCTCTGTATACTTTGGATATTAGCCCTTTATCAGATATATAATTTCAAATATTTTCTCCTGTTTAATAGTTTGCCTTTGAATTTTGTTTATTATTTCCTTTGCTGTACAGAAGCTTTTCCATTTGATGTAGTTCTACTTGTTTATTTTTTATTTTGTTGCCTTTTTTTTTGGAGTCAGAGCCAAAATTCATTGCCAAGACCTATAACAAGGAGCTTACTGCCTCCTTTCTTTTCTAGAAAGTGTATGGTTTCGGGTCTTACATTCAAGTCTTAAACCATTTCAGTTAATTTTTGTGGGCTGTGTAAGATAGTAGTCTAGTTTCATACTTTCACATGTGACTAGCCAGTCTTCCCAGAACCATTTATTGAAGAGTCTGTCTTTACCCCATTATATATTTTTACCTTCTTTGTCATAGATTAATTGACCATATAAAGTATGGGTTTATTTCTGGGCTCTCTGTTCCATTACATTGATCTATGTGTCTGTTTTTATGCCAATATCATACTATTTTGATCACTATAGATTTGTAGTATAGTATTAGGTCAGGGAGTATGATGCCTTCAACTATTTTTTTCAAAGTTGCTTTGTCAATTTAGGGTCATTTGTGATTCCATACAAATTTTAGGATTGTTCTATTTTTATGAAAAATGGCTTTGAATATTGTAAAGATTGCATTGAATCTGTAGATTGCTTTGGGTAGTGTAAGCATTTTAACATTATTAATTCTTCCAATTCATAAGCATGAAATGTCTTTCCATTTATTTATATCTTCATCAATTCTTTTCATTGATGTCTTATAGTTTTCAATATATAGGGCTTTCATCTTTTTGGTTAAATTTATTTTTAGGTATTTTATTCTCATTGATGCAGTTGTAAATGGGATTGTTTTCTTAATTTCTCTTTATGATAGTTCATTGTTGGTGTGTAAAAATGCACCAGGTTTTTGTATATTGATTCTGTATCCTGCAATTTTACTGAATTTGTTTATTTCTAACAGTTCCTGGTGAAGTCTTTAGAGTTTTCTATATATAACATCATTTTATCGGAAAATATGGACAGTTTTACTTCTTTTTTTTCAATTTGGATGCTTTCTGTTTTTCTTTTCTTGCCATATTGCTCTGGTTATACCTTCCAATGCTATGTTGAATAACAGTGGTGAGTATAGGCATCCTTGTCTTGTTCCTGATCTTAGAGAAAACACTTTCACATTTTAACTATTGAGTCTGATGTTAGCTATGAGTTTTAAAAAGAATTCTTAAGTGCATTTTTATTTACCTTTGCACTGCAAATTGATATAGCAGAAAGAACATTTTGATGATGATGATAAATCAAAGAGAACTAACATTTTGGGGAACCTAAATTTGTCTTACGTGTTATTTCCCTGAATGTCTACCCGGTCGCTATGAGAAAGATGTAAGAAAACTGACATACAGAGACATTAGGTCACTTCCATAAGACACATAGACTTTTCACTGAGAACTAGGATTCAAGCAGAGGTTTATCTGTCTCCAAAGACCAGGATTTTCATCATGTTGTACTGAATATAAATTTTCTCTAAGATTTTTGGGCTTAAGAGTCTGTATGCATATTGTATGTGCACCATGTGTTATAGTAAAATATCTAACTTAATTGTCAACATTTTCATAATCAGTATTATGGTGATAGACCATATAACATAAAGCAAAGAATCTTAAAAGTACACATTGGAAAAGACCCTTAAATCAGCAAGTTCAACAACAAATTCATTGATTTTCCAGCTTCTGCTTGGACACTCCTACAGTGTGGAACTCACTGTCTCCAGTGGCAAACAATTTCATCTTTGAACACTTAGAAACTATTATTACTAGATCTCCCTCAGGCATCTCAAACTTAAGATGCTCAAAACTTGAATTCATAAAGTAGTTTCATAATTTTGTTTATAGTTAATTGGAGATCTGGGCTTACCAGAGGAGAGTGAATACTAAGAAAAGAAACATTATCCCATCAATAATTAACTACAGATTATATTTTAAGCATTCACTCACTTTTTCATTACTAAGGCCAAGGAAAAAGGCCAGTAAAAATTGTTACCCTATCTCCTAGGGATTTCCCAAACACTGTGTTAAAGGACAATTATATTAGCAGTCAAGGATCCCAGCAAGAAGCTGATGGTACATTCAAATGGAACTTGAACTTCTGGTCAAGATTGTAACTTAGGTAAATGTAGTATTTGAACCCGTTTACAACTACATAAAAATTACAACTAACTTCAGAATAATGATCATTCAGAACCGCCTGAAATCTAGCTGAATGGAAGTCCTACAACTAGGGATTTAAAGAAGCCTTATGGAGACTGGTAGGAGGGGTGCGGAGACATGGAATGGGCTGGTCCCACACTCATGTATGGTGAATCAAAATTGTGAGGGATATCTCAGCTGCAAAGGTCCCTCCTGAAGAGCAAGGGGGTTCCAGCTCCACAACAGGCCACCCAGCCCAGGATTCCAGAACCAGGAAGATAAATCCTTTATAACTTCTGGCTATAAAAACCAGTGGCGATTGTGCCTGAGTGACACAGAGGCTGTGGGAGTCCCAGGCAGCTCCTCTTAAAGGGCCCGTGCTTGGGCTTACTCAGGCTCACTCCCTCTGAGCTCCAGTGCACTGGGCCAGCAGCTTGAAAGGAACCAGGAGCATACAGGGAGCAACTGAATTGTCTGGCATTAGAGTGAGAGCTGGGGGTGGGTGTCAGCTGTCAGCTTTCTGACAGACAAAAGTGCTGGTAGAGGCTATTGTTTCTTTTCTGAGACACCCCCACCACAGAACCAGCAGGCAGACACCATATCTAAGTTTCCATTAACCTGGTTCACACTGCTCCACCCTGGTGATTCCCTGAGATCTTGCCCCACCCAAGCCATTTCCAGTGGCTTTTCTATAAAAATACCCCCAAATAGCTGCAGCGATCCTGAGAAAGAAGAACAAAGTAGGTGGGATCTCAATACCGGATATCAAGCTGTATTACAAAACCACTGTTCTCAAAACTGCCTGCTACTGGCACAAGAACAGACATATAGATCAATGGAATAGAATAGAGAGCCCAGAAATCAACCCAACCAATATGCTCAACTTCCGTTTTCTCAAAATAGGAACCATTTTCTCAAAATAGGAACCATTCAAGTGGGCACTTACATGGATTGTAGCCTCAATGTTTGGCTGTTTCCTGCGTTCCTCCAACAGCGAAAGGAGGCTCTTCATCAGTTGAAGATTTCCTCCATTGAAGCTGACTTTAGGCAGAGCATTCGGGAGAGAAATAACAAATGAATAGCAACAGGAGGAAAGGAACAATGGAGAAAATGACTAAGAAGGAAATAAAATTTGCAAAAGTAAAATTAAAAACCATCCTATGCGTGGGAGAAGCAAATGAGTGATTCAGAAGTTGTAATCGAGAGAGTAACAAGACAGCTGAGCAAAAAATAAGACATCCTAGAGAAAAATGCTGGGGTCTGGGAGTCGCAGCTGATGAACAGGGCTGTTGGCTGGTCATCTTTTGGTTTATAGTTTGAAGCCGATCTGTTTTGTATATGTAGCAAATATTTATTGCCCGAGTGTTAGTTCTGATGAAATACCCAGCAAATTTTATAAATGAAAGTCATAGAAATACCCACAGAAGTCAAAAAGCAGAAAGTCATACTGTTCAGAGTCATGTATTTGGGGGTATTTTAAAATATAAATTCTTATTTATTTTTGTGTGAGGAAGAACACCAGGGAGTAACATTATTTTGATGGAATACAATTCATATTCCTTCCCATTAATAGGCAGTAAGTTATTGCATCCAAATAAACTTTCATATCTACTTATTTAAGTACTTAGCCTTTCTTAAGATGAGTTTTCAGGGAAAATTTTTCAGTTGGGTTTATACTTACTTTTTATAACCTCTTTTCTTTACTGGTATATGGCTTTTAACCAGTCTTCTGATTCTTAGAATGCTCCTAAAAAAGATGAATTAAGGAAAAGGCAAGGAAATTTTTTAAAAAGTTGATGAGGCTGCTTGGCGATAGTAAACATAAAACCTATCTTTAGGAAGAGGTTGCAATGAATTAAAATCAAGGCAACTGCATTTTTTCAATAGTACTTGCTATTTCTATCCTCCATTTTAGAAGACAAACTAAAATGGTATAAAAAATAGCTAATATTCATCAAACTAAGTATATGATGCTCCAGGGCCAGTTCTAAGTGTTTTGCATGTGTTAACTTATTTAATCTTCACAACAACCCTACAAGTAAGGTACCCTGTCAGAATCCATTATCAAATTGGCTTGCATTTTGTGAGCCTGTTGGTAGCTTGAAATCAGCCATTGTGGGAGTATTTACACCATAGATACCGACATATGATACAAATCAGGGCTTTGAAAAGGAGAGCCAGTTGTTATATATTTTCTAGAATATCACTGCTACTGTCCTCCTTTCACAGGTTGGGGAAACTGGAACACAGAAAAGTTAGGTAAATTTTTCATGATCACATAGCCAGTAGTTGGTAGGGTTAAAACTGTATGCTAGGCAGCACCACTTGAGAGCCCAAGCTTTTAACCATCATACCATACTCTTTATGATATGACTGAAGTACATTGACTTGACTTACAAAGCCTAAGGTTCTCATTTAGACTGTTCTTTTACCCACTGTTTGAGTTATGAGTCTCAAGACATTTTATAATAGAGACGAGAGGCTCAGTGCATGAAAATCCGTGCACTGGGAGAGTGGGGTCCCTCAGCCTGGCCTGAGCCCTCTCATAGTCCAGGAGTCCTCAGGGGATGGCCTACTGTCCTAAGCTGCAGTCCAGCCTTCCTCAGCAGGAGGCGACCAGACGGGTGATCAGGGGACAGCGCTGCCCCCATCATTCTGCCGCTGCCACCACTGGGCCAATCAGGGGACAGCGCCACTGACATCACCCTGCCACAGCTGCCTCAGGCCCCCTCTGCGGAAGGCGACCAGACAGGTGATCAGGGGATGGTGCCAGCTCCCCCCATTGCCCCTCTGCCACCACTGGTCACTGCCCCCACCCTACCATCGCCATTCCCTCCCTCTGCCCACTGGCATGTGTCTTGGCTGGCCTGGCGCTGCCTGCTCGCCAGCCCTGTCCCCCGCCAACTGGTCGTTCTGCCATTCGGTCTATTTGCATATTCCGCTTTTATTATATAGGATGTTTCACATTTTTAAAAAAATATATTTTATTGATTTTTTTACAGAGAGGAAGGGAGAGGGATAGAGAGTTAGAAACATTGATGAGAGAGAAACATTGATCAGCTGCCTCCTGCACACTCCCTACTGGGGATGTGCCTGCAACCAAGGTACATGCCTTTGACTGGAATCGAACCTGAGACCCTTGAGTCCGTAGGCTGATGCTCTATCCACTGAGCCAAACCAGTTAGGGCGGACGTTTCACATTTATCTTGCTATATCATAAAACAGATTAGGTGAAAATGCAAAATAATCCTTGATCATTTCCTTCCTTACTTCCTTTTTTCCAAACTTTGATTATGTCTTTGCTATTGGAATAGAATGTATGTAAATCTCTTAGGACTTTTGGCAGTATTTAAGGAGGACTAGAGTGAATTTCCTCCCTAGTGCTCCCATATTACTTTCCTCATTATTGCAGAAAGCAGAACAGCTGTGCTGACAGTGGGCATCATAATCATCATTAATAAATGTTTCTTGAGCATGTTCTTTGTGCTGAGCCACGAGGACACAGAGAGGTACAAGATATGGGCTTAGAACTTGGCCAACAAGTGGTTCAGGCAACAAGTAGAAAATGTTCAACAGAGAAAAGAGCATAACCATGATGAGTGGGGCAGCTAGGGGAGCTTCTCTGGGGAAGGAAATAGCTCCTGAGCCAAAGAGTCAAAGGGACACAGTGTGGTGATGGTGATGATGGGTGGAGGTGGTAGAGGGCACAGAGGGATAAGAGATGATGGAATAAAATTAAACTGAATTTTTAAAATAGAAATTGTGAGTGAGGAAAAATGAAAAAGAAAAAGGTTCAAAGGGAAAGTGAGCATTATAGGTAGACAGAATGGCTTGAAGGAAGGTGCTGGGGCTATTATCACTTTGTGTATGGAATCACAAGTCATACAGCGTGACTGAAGGAGAGGCATGGGGCTGGAAAGGATAGGCTACTGCTTGAGTGGGGCATTTGACCTTAACTAAGGTGCCTGGGCTTCATTTTTTGAACAATAACGAATCACCCAAGGTTCTTCAGCACATGAAAGATGCGTAAAGCCATGCTGTGAATAAGATTAAAGTTAGCCAGGTATGTAGAATGAACTGGAAGAGAGAGTTACTAGAAACAGAGATAATAGTAAAACAATAATCTATTATGAAAGCTTTTGCAACATGGAAAATCATTATGGAATAATTAGAATTGAAAGCAAGATACAATTAGAATTGCAAGCTGTTATTACAATGGCACAAAACATGCAATGGGAAAGACTAAGAAGAACTACAACTAAATCATTAGTTCCGGGTTAGGCTGGTAGAGTTATGGATAGTTGTGTGTGTTTTTTATTCCCATCTCCCCATTCCCTTTGGCAACCATCAGCTCTATAATTATGGGTCCGTTTCTGTTCTGTCTTGCTTATTCATTTGCTTTGGTGCGTGTTTTTTAGAGTCCACATATGAGTGAAATCATATGGCATTTGTCTTTCTCTGTCTGACTTATTTCACTCAGCATAACACCCTCTAGGTCTATCCATTATGTCACAAATGGCAAGATGTCATTCTTTTTTATTGCTGAGTAATACTCCATTACAATGGAATATATGATTTTTCACTAATTTTATATACAATAACATATTATGCTTTAGGCATAGTAAGACAAAAGGAAAACCATTCAAATGTGGATGGCTTTGGAGCAGCTGGAGTTACAAGATTAAATTTTGGGAAAGTAGTGAAGATTTAACACCCTGTTTTGTAAGCCATGAAAGAGACTGAGAATTCTGATAGAAAATTCAAAGTAAGAAGGGCTGAGCAAGAAGACTTGAGCCTTGAGGATCTGCCCAAGAAGGTGCAGAAGAGGAGGAGGAAGTGAAGGCCATGGAAGGGATTGAGCATCATTTGCCTGAGAAGAAGGAGGAGTGTTAAGGCTTGTTAAGACAAGGAGACCAGTGCAAATTAAAACTTTATAAAGTAGTTGACTTCTGAGAGTTAGATAAAAAAAATGAAGACTGAGAAAAGCCAATGTTTGCAATTTCTTGGACTGATTGAGCTGAAAACAATAACAATAGCTTCATTTTGTTGAGTATTTCCTCTGTATTGGCACCATGATACATGTATTATATCTTTGTCTTTTATAATTCTCATAGCAGTGCCTCGTGTTAGGTGCCATTATTATATTATCCCATTTTATAAATGAGGAAACTGAGACAGATCATTTAAGATGGAAGAAATCAGAAATTATTTGGCACAAATTGCCCCATTTTATCAGTGAAGTTTAAAGGATTCATAAGATAAGGTCACATGGCTTGTCCAAGGCAGAACCCATCTGAAGAAGAGGAGCTCACATTGGAGGGAGGTTATACACTTAAATTTTCCTTTGATGATGGCCAACCCACCTCCAGTGTTACTGAGCCCTGCAGGGTATTTCCTCATATTTACTTTCTATGTTCCCCAATACTATACAAATCGTCTAAATGTACAAATTTTTTGATGGTAATGCCACTCAGTTTTACTTGAATGCTCCAAGAGCTTTCCTATTTCATTATTAGCAGCATTTGTATAAGATATCATATATGGCAATGCTGTTTAAGTCTGCTATGCATCTATCACTATAGGGGGAATTTTTTCCTGGATCGGGGCGGGGTGGATGTTATTCAGGAGAAATTGAAAGTTGTGATCATTTAGTAGAACACTGATTAAAAGTGAAAATATATATATATATATTAGTGACCTGGTGCGTGGATTCATGCACATTGAAAGGAAATTAATTAGAAGGTGGCTGGCGGGGCAGGACTTGGTAGATAGGCTGGACATGCCCTGGAGCCAACCTCCCGTGGTCCCTCCCCGGCCAGCCCCACCTGAGGTGGTGCCGTGGCTCAAAGGGCGTCTTCAGAGTGAGCAGGGTCCCTCTGGCAGGTGGGGTCCCTCGGCCTGGCCTATGGGGATCAGGCCAAAACCAGCTCTCTGACATCCCCTGAGGGGTCCCGGAGTGTGAGAGGGCACTCTGCAAAGTTGCTGTCCTACAGGGTGTGGAACACACATGCAAGTGTGCAGTAAACCAGATTCTGGGCCCACAGTGCCTCAGCAACAATGTAACCCACAGCCAAAGGTGGAATCGCACGGCCCTACAAGGAATTGGGCTCCCTCCTCTCTGGTTTTGGGGTGCGTCACCCAAGAACCACCGCTGTCAAGTCACTGCAGCTTGGCAGCTCCTGCATTGAGTGTCTGCCCCCTGGTGGTCAGTGCACGTCATAGCTACCAGTCGGATGGTTGGACACTTAGCATATTAGCCTTTTATATATATAGATTGTTCAATGCTACAAAAAAAGGTGTTTAGGTTATAAATGGCCTAACTGATCTTTGCTTTTAAGGTTTATGTTAATAGAATATTAGAAGGAGATAGTATCTAAACAGTTTTACCCAGTTTTCAAAAATACCTTGAATACATTAACATAGTACTATATCCTTGTAAATGGCTAGTGACCAACAAATCCATCATTAGTCCACTAAAACCTTGGGCCCTGGAAGTATTACTAACAAAATTTCATAGTCTAAACTCTCACCAAGGTGGGAAATTTTATAGATTTGCTGTCAGCATAATATGGGACCTGATATGCAAAAATATGATCATGAACTAAAATTTTCTTATTACTAATTTGAATTAGGGCAGTATGTCTATTTTACTAGATTTCTAAAAGTCTAAAACTATTGCATATGCAATTTTATATGTATTTATATATTATTAATATATTATTATATCCATTATTAAAAAGATGGTCCAAGTATGGAACCCAATGGCAATTTTTATTTTACTAAAATTTATATAATCTATAAACTCCTGAAAGTGCATCTCCTATTGGCCCAAAGAGTGTTTTTCAACTCATGGTGAATTATGAGTCATGGGGCGGGGGGTACAACATAAAAAGAGAAATAGAATAGAAGGCATTGCTCTTAGTAAGAGTAAGTACTGTTTTAGGAAACTTTGTTTTAGTTACTGTGTTTGTTGTCCCTCAGATCCTCTCCTCCCTCTTCTGCTCAACCCTAAGTGGGAATGACCTTTGTGGGCTGTAATTCCCAGGCTCTTGTGTCAGCTGCAGTCAGCCCCTGGGAGGC
The DNA here is from genome assembly GCF_964212035.1 of Myotis nattereri. Lineage (NCBI taxonomy): Eukaryota > Metazoa > Chordata > Mammalia > Chiroptera > Vespertilionidae > Myotis > Myotis nattereri. The sequence goes on along the minus strand of NC_138087.1, from coordinate 37,077,929 downwards.
ACTGGCCAGAGACAACACCACTGAAGGACAGGAGGGAGGGAGAAGACAGGGTATTTCCCCTTCTCTTTCTGCTTCCAGCTGCATCTCTAACAACAGCTGTATCTCCACCGTGGCTCTAACGCTGAGGACCATCATGGTTTCAGATTCATTAGGAGAGCCTGGCCTCTGGGCTCTGCTAATCCCTGCCTCATCCCTTGGTTCCTCCAGTTTAGGGGTAATTGTGACTTCTTACTGTTGTTACTCCCAGTTCCATATTCTCAGCTCTTCTATCACCTATATAACCAATTCCCTAAATTAAATTCCTTCTGTTTTCCTGGTTGGACCCTGACTGATACAGTTCACTGTGTACCTAAGTGTGTGTATATTGGGTCATGATATAGAATACATTTCGTTCTGAGAGTATTTGTTAGAATAGTTTGAAAGCCAAAGTCTATGAAAATAAATTTGATAGCATGTAATGAATGGTGCTGGTCCCATTTCTTGGGCATTGATGGCTATTACTGAGCTAAAGAACATGAGCTTGGAGACTTTTTTATTTTATGTTAAGGGAAACAGAGTAGTGTAGTAGAGTAGAGGGTGTGCTGACTGGGAGTGAGGAGACCAGGATTCTAACCTTGGTGGGTGGCCACAGGCAGTCATTCAACCATGTGTTCAAGCCAATTACATTTAGTTATGTGCATAGAGACAGAGGTTATGAGATTGGTGTGCATTTTTAAAGCAGTGACTTATAAAAGTTATAGTGTTACCATTCCAAGGAAGATATATAGTCCGTGACAGCTCAAACCAGTAATATTAGCATTTGAAGGCTGTTTAAAAGAATAGTCACTAATCTAGATTATTATATTTTGCTTTCACTATTTTTTAAAAACATATATTTATTGATTTCAGAGAGGAAGGGAGAGGGAGAGAGAGATAGAAACATCAATGGTGAGGGAAAATCATTGATCAGCTGCCTCCTGCACAACCCACACTGAGAATTGAGTCCACAACCGGGGCATAGGCCCTGACCAGGAATCAAACTGTGACCTCTTGGTTCATAGGTTGATGCTCAACCACTGAGCCATTGTGGCCCGACTTGTTTTCACTATTTAATTATGTTCTTCACTTGATAAATAGTCATTTATTATGTTAGCATTAGAAATAATAGCTCACCATTCTGGTCTTAAGTTCTTAGGAAAACAGTAAACATTGATATAGGCCATAGGACCTGCAGAATATCAAGTAATGGTGGTTGCAGTCATTAAAGTCAGTAAATAAAATCACACCATAAAACTGAGGTGTCATATAAAGACAAATGCCCCTGATAGGTGGGCATATTTTTAAAGTAGTTCAACAAAATATAGCTAACGTGTGAAATGTCAAGCTCTTTAAGATTCAGACATTACCCCCAACTCTAAGTCCTAAGTATTAAACAAACAAAAAAATGTTATATGTTATGATCTTCTTTTCCCTTGTCAGCAAATCCCTAAATACCCCTCCCTCCATATTTAAAGAAAGTCTGTTACCAAAAGGCACCAAATAGTCTTCATAAAAGTAAAATTCCAACAGAATCACAATGTCTCTGTTAAGATAAACAATTTAATATGCACAATTCCAGGCCTTTCCTTTATGCCCAGCACTCACTGAAGTCAGTGACTGTTCAGCTGAGTTTATCTGAAGGGGAGATAGAAGCTTCCTGCCCAGCACTAAACCTTGCCCCATGCAGAATGCAGACGTTTGCAGTCCTTTCCCAAATTTCTTGTTCTTGTTGTACCTATCCATCACTTTCTCTGATGAAACCTAAACCGAAGCCATATTGTTGTGGAATGTATTGTATCTCTACCTGTGGAGACACTGACTCTCCTTCCTCCACCAAAAGCAGATGATTTCTCTCAATTTCCTTAAAGGGTCATCTAATGTAATTGTAGTGATTGTTTCTGGTTTTACATGTTTCTGGCTTATTGTCTACTACTCTTCTCTTGAATTTGCATAAAACTATAAGCATGTGAAAATGACTGAAATAAGACAATAGCAGATTGCACTTTTTTGTACTCAACCTGAAGTAAGAATCTGGTGGGAGATGACGTGCAAGTAGAACTAGAAATGGTCTCCCACAAATAAAAGACTGAAATGGTAACTGAAGAGATAAGTCCAGTAATAGCGGAAGGTGGTCTAAAGTAGAAGGCTGCCAGAAAACCCGCTAAAACAGCGTGAGAGAGATACAGTGTGTTCTGCTGCTGGGCATTGGATCGTGGGCCTTGGAAATGACATGGTGCCACATGGGGACAGAAGCATATCATCACTCAGAGAAACATAGTACAATGGCCTGCCAAACAAAAGTTAAAATATGTGAGCAATTTCTAACAAAAAAAGTTTAGACACTAAATTCAAGTTCTTATTCCTAAAGTACCACTGCCCCAAAATGTGTCAAAGCCTCAAAGACATGTTAATGACATTTATAAAATTCGTTCTTGTCTAGACAACATACATATAATGGACTACTATTGATAAAATCCTTCAGAAGGAAATTATCCTCAGAAAGGCTATCTCCAGAGACAAATGCAGCCTTCCTTTGGACAGTTAGAATGCACTTAAACTATCTAGACATATATTGAGTTCTGTGGGGTTTTGTTTTGTTTTGTTTAACGGTATACATGTTTGGACATATAAAATGTACAGATTGTTTTATAAAGGTCACAAAAAGATTAATTTCTTATCAGAAAAATACCTTGCATCATTAATGCTCTAACACCTCTATATCAGTAATTCTTACCCTGTTGGAAAAAGATCCCTTGAAAATCTGATGAGATGTATGGACTGTCTGTGCAGCAAGTGCAAATTAACATGATCACAGAATTTCTAACAGTGTTAAGGGATTCTCAAATGCTCCAAAGATCACTTATATTCCACCCTCACCTGCCCATAATGGGTGGAGAACCCATTGTATTGATGACAAGTTATTGGGCAGTTTTTAAATGAGCAACAGAGATCACTCTGAGTCTGGAGTTTTAAATTAAAAATGCTGTTTCACCATTTAGTCACCTCCAAGTTGCTTGATGACATTCCCTTTGCAGTTTAAAGGGGGGAAAATAGACCATGATTTATCAGTATTAATAGTAATATAAAACATACACAATTCCTGGCCAGTGTGGCTCCGTTGGTTGAGTGTAGTCCTGTGCACTGAAAGGTCGCTGGTTCAGGGCACATGCCCAGGTTGCAGGTTTGCTCTCTGGTTGGGGTGTGGGCAGGAGGCAATGGATCAATGTTTTCACTCATGCATTGATGTTTCTCTCTCTGTCTCCCTCTCCCTTCCTCTCTCTCTAAAATCAATAAAAATGTATTTTTTTAAAAAACCACACAACGTAGCCCTAGTCAGTTTGGCTCAGTGGATAGAGCATTGGCCTGAGGACTGAAAGGTTCCGGGTTCGATTCTGGTCAAAGGCACATGCCTGGGTTGCCGGCTCAATCCCCAGTGGAGGTTTGTAGGAGGCAGCCGATCAATGATTCTCTCTCATCATTGATGTTTCTATCTCTCTATTCCTCTCTGAAATCAATTAAAAAATAAAAACCACACAACATAGAAGTTATAAAAGAATGAGATAAAATGATAGAAAAATTATTCATTTTCTAGGCATTTTATTTTTTAAATTTTGTTGGACTTATTGGGGTGACATCTATACTAATAAAAGGGTAATATGCTAATTAGACTGGACATCTTCTGGATGTCCTTCCGGACAAAGCCATGGTGGCGGGGGCTGAGGCAGAGGCAGTTAGGGGCAATCAAGTCAGCAGGGGAGCAGTTAGGGGGTGATCAGGCCAGCGGGGGAGCAGTTAGGGGCATCAGACTGGCAGGCAGAGTGGTTAGGGGTGATCAGGCAGGCAGGCAAGCGAGTGGTTAGGAGCCAGCAGTCCCGGATTGCAAGAGGGATGTCCGATTGCCGGTTTAGGCCCGATCCTGCCATCAGACATCACCGGAGGGGTCCCGGATTGGAGAGGGTGCAGGCTGAGCTAATGGACTCTCCCCACTTCTCCCCCCCCCACCCCCACCCCCAACACCCCCCCGTTCAAGAATTTCATGCACTGGGCCTCTAGTTAGTTAATAAAATGATAAAACTTTTTTTTTAAGTTTTGCCCTCAGTGATTAGAGCATTGGCACGTAGACAGAAAGGCTGAGGGTTTGATTCCTGGTCAAGGACACATACTTCAGTTGCAGGCTCAATTCCCAGCACCAGTCAGGGCACGTGCAGGAGGCAACTAATTGATATAACTCTCTCACATTGATCTCTCTCTGTCTCTCCCCCTCCCTTCTACTATCTCTTAAAAAAATTAAAGGAAAAATATTCTTAGGTGAGGATTAACAAAAAATAATAATATATGTTTTAAGTGTACAATTCTACAATATATCACCTGTATATTGTGTGTCTACCACCCAAAGGCAAGTCTTCTATCATCATTTATCCCCCCTTTACTCTCTTCTACCTCCCCCAATCCCCTTTCCCTCTTGTAATCACCATACTATTGTCAGTGTCTATGAGGGTTTTTTTTTTTTTTTGCCTTAATCCCTTGTCTATTTCACCAAGCTCCCAAACCCCACACCTCTGAGAGCTATCAGTTTGTTTTCTCTATAAGTCTGTTTCTATTTCTTTTTTTATTTTGTTCATTAGATTCCATATCTAAGTTAAATCTTATGGTATTTGTCTTACTCTGACTGGCTGATTTCACTTAGCATAATACTCTCCAGGTTCAGCAATGCTGTTGCAAAGGGTAAGATTTCACCCTTTTTTATGGCTGAATAGTATTCCATTCTATAAACGTAAAACAACTTTTTTTATCTACTCATCTACTGATGAGGACTGGGGTTGCTTCCAAATCTTGGCTATTGTAATTAATGTTGCACTGAACATAGGGGTGCATATGTTCTTTCAAATTAGTATTTCAGGTTTCTTCAGTTTATTCCTATAGGGAAATCACTGGGTGATAAGGCAGTTCCATTTTTAATTTTTTGAGGAAACTACATTGTTTTCCACAGTGGCTGCACCAATATACATTCCCATCAACAGTGTATGAAGGTTCCCTTTTCTCCACTTCCTTGCCAACACTTGTTGTTTGTTGATTTATTGATGATAGCCATTCTGACAGGTGTGAGATGGTATCTCATTGTTATTTTAATTTGCATTATTCTGATTAGTGACATTGAACATCTTTCATATGTCTATTGGCCATCTATATGTTCTCTTCGGAGGAGTATTTATTTAGCCCATTTTTAAATTGGATTGGTTGGGTTTTCTTGGTGTTGAGTTGCAGAAGTTCTTTTTTAAAAAAAAATATTTTTTTTATTGATTTCAGAAAGGAAGGGAGAGGGACAGAGAGATAGAAACATCAATGATAAGAGAGAATCATTGATTAGCTGCCTCCTGCATGCCCCCCACTGGGAATCGAGCCTGCAACCCAGGCATGTGCCCTGATGGAATCAAACCTTGACCCCCTGGTTCATAGGTCAATGCTCAACCACAGAGCCATGCTGGCTGGGTGAGTTATGTAAGTTCTTTATAAAATTTAGAAATTAACTCCTTATCATAGGTATCATTGGCAAATATGTTCTCCCATTCAGTGGGTTGTCTTTTCATTTTGTTGATAGTTTCCTTTGTTCTGCAAAACTTTTTAGTTTGAAATAGCCCTATTTGTTTATTTTTTCTGTATTCCCCTTACCCAGGGAGGTGGGTATATCAGAAAAAAATATATATATTACTACAGGAAATGTTCGGGATTTTTTTTGTCTATGTTTTCCTATAGGGTTTTATGGTTTAGAGTCTTACATTTAAGTCTTTAATCCATATTAAGTTTATTCTTGTGTATGATATAAGAAGAGGGTTTGGTTTCTTTCTTTCTTTCTTTCTTTCTTTCTTTTTTGACATATCTGTCTAATTTACCCAACACCATTTATTGAACAGACTCTTAACCCAGTCTATGTTCTTGCCTCTTTTGTCAAATATTAAATCATCATAGGGGCATGGGTTTATTTCTGGGCCCTCTATTCTGTTCCATTGAAATATATGTCTGTTTTTATGCCAGTACCATGCTGCTTTGATTACAATGGCGTTGTAGTATAGTTTGATAGCAGGTAGTGTGATTCCTCCAACTTGTTGTTGTTGTTTTTTTCTCAAGATTACTGTGGTTATTTGTGGTTCTTTGTGGTTCCATATAAATTTTTGGAATATCCTTGATCTTTCTTGGATCACTCACTCTAGGAGAATCTAGCTGCTAGTTTGTGTATGAGAACGCTCAAACAGCCCCATAGTGAGATCCATGAGTCAATGAACTGAGTTCTTTAAATAACCTTAAAAGATTGTTAACCCTAGTCGTGCCTTCCATTGACTATATCTCTGGTTGACATCTTGAGTACAGTTTCTTTAAATACTATGAGTCAGAACCAACCAGATAAACTTTTTCTAAATTTTTGACCTCTAGAAATTATATTTGTTCTTATTCTGTAAAATACGCCATTAGTATCTTGTCAGGAATAGCATTGAATCTATAGATTGCTATGGGTAGTATGAACATTTTAACGATGTTAATTCTTCTTATCCATGAACATGGTATAAGCCTTCACTTATTTGTATCTTCTTCAGTTTCTTTCTCCAGTGTCTTATGATTTTCTGAGTACAGGTCTTTTACAACCTTGGTTAAATTTATTCCTAAGTACTTTATTACTTTTTCTATGCAGTTGTGAATGGCATAATCTTTGTAGTTTTCTTTCCTGATAGTTTGTTATTGGAATATAAAATATGCAACTGATTTCAGGATATTTTGGATCCTGCTAGTTTACTAAATTCAGTTATCAGTACTTGTAGGTTTTTAATAGAATTTTAGAATTCTTTGCATACAGTATCAAGTCTTTTTCACATATGCATGTCTGCCTGTTAAAAACACGGGTATTGGGTCTAACAGGTGGGATCCTGGACTCAGTTGATCCACATGTCTCACGTGAGAGAACCCTTGAGACCTTTATCTGTGGGCACATACAGACCCCGACAGACACTTTGGCAGCTGCTCAGCTTCCCTTGTCCATGCGGACCAGGATTGGTGGATCCCATCCCTCTCCATGTACATTAGTATTGATTCCAATTCTGGGCAATTCTATCAGTGCTCTCATGGGTAGTCTCAAAAATACATCCTTGAACAATTGTGCAAGAATTTCTATGGGACACACACCAAGGAGGTCACCAGTTCCATTACTGGTCAGGGTAAATCCCTGGGTTGCGGGCTTGATCACCAGCAGGGGCATGCAGGATACAGCCTATTGATGTTGGTATTTCTCTTTCATCGCTGTTTCTATTTCTCTAACCCTCTCCCTTTCTCTCTCTCTCTAAAAATCAATAAAAACTTTTAAAAAGAATTTCTGTGGGGTAACCTCCTAGAGTGAGCACTGCCAGGTGCAGGTGTGCCCCTGTGGAGCTTTGGCAGGTGCTGCTCACTGTTCTCCCAGAGGGTGGCCTTTCCCCCTCCTCCCCAGGGGACCTGCTGGGGCCTCTGCTTCCCCACTTTGTCCCCAGGCTGGTCACCACCAGCCCAGAAGCCTGCCAGTCTGATGGTCACAGTGCTCTCCCCCCAGTGTCCACAGTGGGTGTGTCCCCATCGGGGAGGTGGGGCATCTCTGACAGGTAGGGCCTGTGCCCTGTCCCTTTGGAAGTGCATGTGTTTGCCCTTTGTCCCTTTTGAAAACACCCACTTTTGAGAGTTTGCTGCACCACAGGGATGTCCAATCTTCTCTGGCCTTGGGTTGTGAGGAATGATTTCCAGGTTATGGTTTCTCTTTCCAAATTTCTGCATTTTCCCTGTTGTTTGTGGGGCACAGGAAGAACCAGGCTTTGCCTGCCTGGCTTCTGGCCCTGGGGTCACACTGAGCACAGAGCCTCTAACCTGAGACTATGCGCCCACTTACTAAAAGGGCTTCTTCTTCTTTTTTTCCATCTGATCTGTAATCCATGTGGGATTTCCCTTTCAAATAACAAAAATGCTATTCAGATAAACACAAACAAAAATATGTGAGCAGACACAAAAAGGCACCTATTATAAGATTCCATGCATAGGGAACGTCAGAACAGGTAACAGAGCAGACACAGAAAGCAGACCAGGGGTCTCCAGGGGCAGGAGGAGTGGGGAGTGAGAACTGTTGGTGCAGGGTTTCTTTTGGGGGATGGAACATCCTCCAACTAGACGGTGGTGATGCTTGCCCAGCATCGTGACTGTCCTTCAGGCTCAGGAATGGCACCATTTTAAATACAAACAATAATTTTATTTATTTATGAAATTGAATCACCCCAGGGAGAAACAATGCATAAAAGAAGAAAGAAGAATAGAGAGAGAAAAAAAGACCCCAAAATACCCCAAATAGTAAAAACTAAAAGATAAACAATTGAATAACCCCACGAAGAAAAATAAAACATAAAAAGGAAGCAAAATAGAAGGAAAAGGTCAATGAGAGGGGGTAGCACAAGTGTTGCTGAGGGGAGATGGCGGGGAGCAGTCTCAGCCGGCGGCTCTGGGGCTGGCCCTGCTAGGTTTTCAGGAGGCAGCTCCTCCCCTGAGGCAGGACCCAGGGAGGGCTCCTCATCCAGGGGTGACTGGGCCTCAGTCATGTCTGCAGGTGCCTCCCAGGCCGGCCCCGGCTCTGCTGCCACCAGAGAGGCTGCTGGAGGTGGCAGGACCTCTGGAGGTGCCCACGCCTCCAGCTCTTCATCCGACTCCTCATCCGACTCCTCATCCGACTCCTCATCCGACTCCTCATCCGACTCCTCTGTACAGACTTCAGGAGCCTCCTCTGCCTCCGGTGCCGGTGCTGGGGTTGTGAGAGGAGAAAACATCACCCACATGCCCGCGTTTCTATGTGCCCTTCCTCCCCCCAAGGACATAACAGAAGCCACAGCCTTCCAGAGAAGCCACAGCCCAGGACCCACCACAGGACGTGCATCCCAGCTGCAGTCCAGCGGCTGGGTGTCCTGGGGCCAGGCTTTGCCCCTGGCCAGCCTCTGGGGGTGCTCCCTGTGTGCCTGGCACTGAGCCCTCCCCATAAGCTCAGATGCACCACCTCCCCAACCCACTCCCACCTCCCCCTCCTTCTCACCCTCCTGGGGCTCTGCCCCCTGGGGCTGCAGCTCCTCTGGCCCAGTGTGATTCACATGGGCCTGGTGCTCCAGGTAGGCATCACACATTGGGAACCTCTTGCGGAACCTGGGCGACTGCAGGAATGAGTTGCAAAGTGCGATCCGCCTTTGCTGATTGAGCAGCTTCCAGGACTGAGGTCTGCAGAACCTGATGGCCTTCTGAGGAGGACTCCATCTCCGGGCACTAAAGGGCCCTGGCTCCCCAGACCCACAGCTGGCTGTATGCACTGCGGGCCTGCTCTGGCCTTTAGCATGGCCCAGCTGCCCCTCAGTGGTGAAGGCGGGGCTGGGATCTTCGTCCACCAGCTCCTGTTCCTCTATGACCCGAGTTGAGCTCTGCAATGACAGTGACAGGCAACCGGTCCAGAGGCCTCAAGCCCTGCCGGGGCCCTAGTCGCTGCTGCTTCTGCCCACTGGACCTTCTGCTCCCGGATCAGGCCCAGGCCTGTGTCTGCACAGACCTCCACCCAGGGGAAATGAGTCACCTCCAGGGCTCGGGATAGACCTCGGGCAGAGGGCGCCACCACACTCCACACCCACCCAGCCAGCCTTGACCCGGGGTGTGAACATGACTGGTCCACCAGGCTTCTGACCCCTCCCCAGCCTGTTCCTGCTCAGGGAAGGCCCTTTCTATGTGAACCCCCCTTACACACACACACACACACACACACACACACGGAGGGGACATCGGGCTGCTCAGGTGGGGTCAGAGTGGTGGCCCGGCCCGCACACAACCACCCTGGGCCTCCCTGTGTTACCTCTGGCTCCAACCGTGTCGAGGGCGACAGGGGTCTGCGCAGCATCCTGAACCAGCGGCGACTGCTGAGGAACCTACTCTCTTCGCTGCCTCTCTTGTGGCCTCGGCCTCGGGACACGGGGAGACAACAGGAAAACATGGTGTCCCATCCAGTGTCTCTGTCCGAGTGAGCCGGGAAGGGGCAGTTATAGAATGGGGCTGCGTGGTTACCAGGTTCTGTTGGGCTCCGTCGTCAGGAAGTGAGGTCACGGCTCATGTCTGAGGAGATGCTCAGGGTGGGGGGACCCAGGGGTGACCTCACTTCCTGACGATGGAGCCCAACAGAACCTGGTAACCACGCAGCCCCATTCTATAACTGCCCCTTCCCGGCTCACTCGGACAGAGACACTGGATGGGACACCATGTTTTCCTGTTGTCTCCCCGTGTCCCGAGGCCGAGGCCACAAGAGAGGCAGCGAAGAGAGTAGGTTCCTCAGCAGTCGCCGCTGGTTCAGGATGCTGCGCAGACCCCTGTCGCCCTCGACACGGTTGGAGCCAGAGGTAACACAGGGAGGCCCAGGGTGGTTGTGTGCGGGCCGGGCCACCACTCTGACCCCACCTGAGCAGCCCGATGTCCCCTCCGTGTGTGTGTGTGTGTGTGTGTGTGTGTGTGTGTGTGTGTAAGGGGGGTTCACATAGAAAGGGCCTTCCCTGAGCAGGAACAGGCTGGGGAGGGGTCAGAAGCCTGGTGGACCAGTCATGTTCACACCCCGGGTCAAGGCTGGCTGGGTGGGTGTGGAGTGTGGTGGCGCCCTCTGCCGGAGGTCTATCCCGAGCCCTGGAGGTGACTCATTTCCCCTGGGTGGAGGTCTGTGCAGACACAGGCCTGGGCCTGATCCGGGAGCAGAAGGTCCAGTGGGCAGAAGCAGCAGCGACTAGGGCCCCGGCAGGGCTTGAGGCCTCTGGACCGGTTGCCTGTCACTGTCATTGCAGAGCTCAACTCGGGTCATAGAGGAACAGGAGCTGGTGGACGAAGATCCCAGCCCCGCCTTCACCACTGAGGGGCAGCTGGGCCATGCTAAAGGCCAGAGCAGGCCCGCAGTGCATACGGCCAGCTGTGGGTCTGGGGAGCCAGGGCCCTTTAGTGCCCGGAGATGGAGTCCTCCTCAGAAGGCCATCAGGTTCTGCAGACCTCCGTCCTGGAAGCTGCTCAATCAGCAAAGGCGGATCGCACTTTGCAACTCATTCCTGCAGTCGCCCAGGTTCCGCAAGAGGTTCCCAATGTGTGATGCCTACCTGGAGCACCAGGCCCATGTGACTCACACTGGGCCAGAGGAGCTGCAGCCCCAGGAGGCAGAGCCCCAGGAGGGTGAGAAGGAGGGGGAGGTGGGAGTGGGTTGCGGAGGTGATGCATCTGAGCTTATGGGGAGGGCTCAGTGCCAGGCACACAGGGAGCACCCCCAGAGGCTGGCCAGGGGCAAAGCCTGGCCCCAGGACACCCAGCCGCTGGACTGCAGCTGGGATGCACGTCCTGTGGTGGGTCCTGGGCTGTGGCTTCTCTGGAAGGCTGTGGCTTCTGTTATGTCCTTGGGGGGAGGAAGGGCACATAGAAACGCGGGCATGTGGGTGATGTTTTCTCCTCTCACAACCCCAGCACCGGCACCGGAGGCAGAGGAGACTCCTGAAGTCTGTACAGAGGAGTCTGATGAGGAGTCGGATGAGGAGTCGGATGAGGAGTCGGATGAGGAGCTGGAGGCGTGGGCACCTCCAGAGGTCCTGCCACCTCCAGCAGCCTCTCTGGTGGCAGCAGAGCCGGGGCCGGCCTGGGAGGCACCTGCAGACATGACTGAGGCCCAATCACCCCTGGATGAGGAGCCCTCCCTGGGTCCTGCCTCAGGGGAGGAGCTGCCTCCTGAAAACCTAGCAGGGCCAGCCCCAGAGCCGCCGGCTGAGACTGCTCCCCGCCATCTCCCCTCAGCAACACTTGTGCTACCCCCTCTCATTGACCTTTTCCTTCTATTTTCCTTCCTTTTCATGTTTTATTTTTCTTCGTGGGGTTATTCAATTGTTTATCTTTTAGTTTTTACTATTTGGGGTATTTTGGGGTCTTTTTTTCTCTCTCTATTCTTCTTTCTTCTTTTATGCATTGTTTCTCCCTGGGGTGATTCAATTTCATAAATAAATAAAATTATTGTTTGTATTTAAAATGGTGCCATTCCTGAGCCTGAAGGACAGTCACGATGCTGGGCAAGCATCACCACCGTCTAGTTGGAGGATGTTCCATCCCCCAAAAGAAACCCTGCACCAACAGTTCTCACTCCCCACTCCTCCTGCCCCTGGAGACCCCTGGTCTGCTTTCTGTGTCTGCTCTGTTACCTGTTCTGACGTTCCCTATGCATGGAATCTTATAATAGGTGCCTTTTTGTGTCTGCTCACATATTTTTGTTTGTGTTTATCTGAATAGCATTTTTGTTATTTGAAAGGGAAATCCCACATGGATTACAGATCAGATGGAAAAAAAGAAGAAGAAGCCCTTTTAGTAAGTGGGCGCATAGTCTCAGGTTAGAGGCTCTGTGCTCAGTGTGACCCCAGGGCCAGAAGCCAGGCAGGCAAAGCCTGGTTCTTCCTGTGCCCCACAAACAACAGGGAAAATGCAGAAATTTGGAAAGAGAAACCATAACCTGGAAATCATTCCTCACAACCCAAGGCCAGAGAAGATTGGACATCCCTGTGGTGCAGCAAACTCTCAAAAGTGGGTGTTTTCAAAAGGGACAAAGGGCAAACACATGCACTTCCAAAGGGACAGGGCACAGGCCCTACCTGTCAGAGATGCCCCACCTCCCCGATGGGGACACACCCACTGTGGACACTGGGGGGAGAGCACTGTGACCATCAGACTGGCAGGCTTCTGGGCTGGTGGTGACCAGCCTGGGGACAAAGTGGGGAAGCAGAGGCCCCAGCAGGTCCCCTGGGGAGGAGGGGGAAAGGCCACCCTCTGGGAGAACAGTGAGCAGCACCTGCCAAAGCTCCACAGGGGCACACCCGCACCAGCAGTGCCCCCCTAGGGGTTTACCCCACAGAAATTCTCGCACAATTGGTCAGAGATGGATTTTGAGACTGTCCATCAGAGCACTGATGAAATAGCCTGGAATTTGAGAGACCACTGATATCTGTGGAGAGGGCATGGGATCCACCAGTCCTGGTGCACCTGGAGGGGAAAGCTGAGCAGCTGCTCAAGTGGGTGCAGGGGTCCTGTGTGCCCAGAGATAAAGACCCCAGGGGTCCTCTCATGTGAGACACGTGGACCCACTGTCTGCATCCAGGGTCCTACCGGTTAGACCACACACATCTTATTTCAACCGGCAGACACTCATCTGTGACAGACAAACAGAATGAGAAAGGCAGAACCTGAGAGATACCCACCAAGCCACTCCTGATGGTCACCTGTGGGGTGGGACTTGCAAATCTCTCATCTTCTCTTTGAGGCAATGTCCAATTTTTTTAATAATGCATGTTTGACATAGTTCTAAAAATATTAAAGTCATATGTTCAGTGTTATCCATTGATTGCTCATCTAAGTACATTATTTAGTTTTATTTTTAAAGGATTTCTGACAAAAACAAAAGGTTTTTTATAGTACAACTTGAGGCCCGTTACACAAAATTTGTGCACTGGGGGACGGGGGGAGGAGGGGATCCCTCAGCCTGGACTGCACCTTCTCACAGTCCGGAACCCCTCAGGGGATGTCCACCTGCCAGCAGGCAGACATCCCTCTCGCAGTCCAGGACCCCTCACTCCTTATAGCCTGCGTGCTCACTGCTCCTTATCGCTCAGCTCTTGCCACCGCTGCTGCACTCGCCAGCTATGAGTCCGGCTTCTGGCTGAGCGTTGCTCCCCCTGTGGGAGCACTGACCACCAGGGGGCAGCTCCTGCATTGAGCATCTGCCACCTGGTGGTCAGTGCACATCATAGCGACTGGTTATTCTGGTCATTCTGCCATAACCATAGTGTAGGCTTTTATTATATAGATAATGAATTCTGAAGTGATTCAGAATCAAGTCAAGAACAAAGTCCTTCCAGGGAGGAGAGCACTAATGGGGGTGCTCACATTTCCAGTTCTTCCCCTAAGTGTGCACAGTGTCCGAATGTGCACGTGTGTACCTGTGTTCCCATGCTCATGCATACATGTGTGAGTGCCTGTGTGTGTTCACATGTGCATGTGTGTGTACTTATAGGTGTTGGTCTGGGAGGATTCTGATCATGTGCCCTTCTGGAACCTCATTTCCCTAGGGGTGGACACTGCCAGTCGTTCCTCTTCTTCCTGGCATTTTCTGTGTCCCCACATCAGAATTCCCAAAGACCCTGCTGTGGGCCATGAGCCGTTTCTGATTTTTCACTCCCATCATTTGCTGAAGAGAACACCTGCATCCATAAATCTTTATTTATTTACGGCAGGTCTCTAGAAGTGGAGATTCACGATTTTAAGGTGTTGGGGGAAATTCCCCACTACCTAGGTCAACTTACCACTTTTAAAAATGTTTTTATTGGTTTTGAGAGAGAGAGAGAGAGAGAAAGAGAGAGAAACATTGATGTGAGAGTGAAGCATCAACGGATTGAACTCCTGCATGCCCCCTACCAGAGTTTGAGCCTGTAACCTGGGTATGCGCCCTGACCATGCAACCATCGAACCAGCAACTGTTCAGTGCATGGGACAATGCCCAACCAACTGAGCCACCTTGTCCACTTTGAACATTGTTTGGGAAAGCATGGATGCTGAGACCTAGTGCTGAGAACTTAGGGAGGGAAAAAAGAGGGGGAGGGGCTGGGAGTGGAGAAGAGGGCACCTGAGAGTGACATGCCCAGTGGGAAGGTCCCATCCATCCTGCCTCTGCCCCACCCTAAGTCCCAACCCTCCTCTCCCCTACCTAGCCCCTAGCCCACACCAGCCCCATCCTGATCCGTAACTCAACTGAGCTGAGCAGCTGTCTAGGACACTGGAGGGTGGGGTCTGCACATTCTGGCCTGCTCCCTCTCCCTCCATGAGTGGAGCCCCTTCTTCTCTGCCAGGAAAGCAGATCTAGGGAGGCTCAGCCAGTCACAGAGACCACCGTGAACATGCTCTATCCAGGGGGAGTTCTCAGTTGCCATAGCAGGACCCACTTCAGCTTGTGTGAGCAGAAGAAACCTACAAGGAATCTCACAAAAGGTGCCAGTGGTCAGAGCATCAGGCTTGAGGCTTTGGGGCAGGTCACAGCACCCAAACCACAGAGGTCCTCCAGCGGTGACCTCTGCCCCAGTCCTGTGCCAGCCCAGCCCACACACCCAGCACATCCAGCTTCTGTGAGCTGGGCTCTGCTCAGTGGCAATGAGGGAGAGAGCCGTCATCTCATTCAAAGTCAGGTCAGAGTCTCCTTGGTCTGAGGCTGCCCAGTGAGGCCACAGTCTGCAACATTTCTTCGCTGCCCAGAAATGGGACGACCTTCCCATCCGAAACAGAGAAAGTAGGCTCAAGCTGGGGACTCACCAGGCTGCTCCTGGAAGTAGAGAGAGAAGCCCCTGATTGTAAGGGGAACAGGAGAGAGCAGAGAGGAGGATATTTTTGTGAATGTAAGTCCTCTAACCAATTTTAACATAAGCCACAGTCTAGGAGAAAGAGTTTTCAAAATACAGATCTGAAAAAGAACTGGTACCCAAGTATATATTTACAAAACAAACCTCTTAATCCTCAACAATAAGGAAACAAATAACCCAATTTAAAAATGGGTGTAAGGTCTGAACAGGCACCTCACCACAGAAGATACACAGATGGGGGGGGGATGCAAGATGGCAGGGGAGTAGGTGGAGGGTACACTCACTTCCTCCCAGGACCAAACACAAAGGACAACTAAATTATAGAACAATCTACCCAAATAACCAATTGAGGGCTCGCTGAAAAGTCTTACAACTCAGTATTACAGACGAGGTCATATCCAGAGTGGTAGGAAGCACGGAGACATATAAAGAGTGGCCCACGTGTGGCATTACAGAATCCGTAGGAATATCTCAGGTGCCACAGTTCCCCCTGAAGAGCAAGGGGCCTCAACCACACTGGGATCCCTCGCCTGGAGCGCCAGACCCAGAAAGAGGTTCCCACAGAACATCCACTGTGAAATTCAGTGGGAATTTCATCCGCCAAGTAAGAGATGGAGATTGGGGGTGGGTCTGGTAGAAAATCAGGTGCCCACTTAAAGGGCCAGTGCACAAATCTCATTTGCTGGTGCTCTTCCAGGGCTCTGGCAGAGACATGAAAGCTCAGAGCAGACTAGAGTGATGCAGGGAGAGGGGCTGGAGGGACAGCTGCTAAGGTCCCTCCGCTGAATCCATCTCCTGCACCACCCACAGACACCATCTTTCCTGGGGCAAGAATTCCCCTCCATATGGCATCAGCCTGGGGGAATGCACCAGCCCTATCCTACCAACTCCCTGTGGCCCTGCCAAACCTGTACCCTGTGGAAGACTAGGCTGGCTGTGGCCAGCCTGGGCCTCTAGTGGAGACTTTCTTGGAAGGCTCTAGAGGAGACCTGGGCAGACTCGGTGGGTGGCAGACACAGACAGAGAGAAACTGAGTTTTGTGGCTGTCTCTGGAGTGAGGGCCATTCTTCCCTTGCACATCTGGCACCTTTATTTCTGTGCAGAGCCCTCCCTCCACATGGCCAAATCTTGATCTGTCCTAGTCTGATGAACTCCACTGGCCTCACTCTGACGACTCTGAGACCCCGTCCCAATAAAAAGATTCACAGGTGCAGAAGGTGGCAGCTGGCCATGGTGTACCCTGAGCCTGTTGTTGAGGGCCTCAGACCAAGCACTGCTGCCCAGTGTGACTCTGGGAACACCACTGGTGAATACTACTGGCCCCTGCCTTGTGACTCACTGAGAACCCATCCACACAACTCACACACTGCCAGAGGCTCTTCCGTGACTGAGCCTCACAGGCAGATGGCAGTGAGGCTGATCTCCTGGTGCCTTGAGCCTTTTTCTGACCTGTCCCTGGGCTGGGTACAGATGGAAGCTGGCCCTGATATGCAGTCTGGCCCCTTCCTTGTGCACCCAGGCCTAGCAGAGGCAGCCCAAACTGTGGATCCCTTTGTACCTTCAAACAGGTAGCCCAGGGCCAGTCACAGGCAGAATCTGACATTGACCTGCACCGGAGTCCCAAAAGGCCCCAGAACCAGCACACCTGGTGGTGGGCTTCAGGAGACAACAGAGCATGACTCAATTAGTTTCACAAGTGGCACATCCACAGGGACATCTTGGCAGGCACCAGATCCTGCTGAGGCAAATTCTGCTTTTGTGGTGAGCCCCCACACGGCAAGTCATACGTTGTATTTGGAGTCAGTCCTCGTATCAGCCAGCCCAAGGGTCAATTCCACCATGGTGGGGCCAACAGCAATCAAGACTCAACTGCAACAGAAGGGCTAACATAACCCACACGGGGGAAATTCCCGAAACATCTAGCTCAGGTGATCAAGGAGACTGCACCACGAAGCCCCACAGGAAACTACTACATAAGCCCACCCTACCAAGACTGGGGACATAGCAAATCTACCTAACACACAAAAACAAATACAGAGAGGCAGCCAAAATGAAAAGACAAAGAAAAATGCCCTAAATGAAAGAACAGGATAAAGCCTCAGAAAAAAGAACTAAATGAAGTAGACGCATGCAATCTACCAAATAGAGTTTTAAAAAATGATTGTGAGGATGCTCAAGGAAGACTGGATAAACTCATTGAAAACTTAGACAAGGAGGCAGTAAGCATAAAAAAGGACAGAAGAACCAACAACAAAAATAACCAGTCTGAAATGAAGAATACACTAGAAGAAATCACAGCAGGCTTGATGAAGCAATTTAAAGGACAAGTTAACAAAGAACACTCAAGCAGAACAACACAAAAAAGAATTTAAAACAATGAGGGAAGTCTAAGAGACCTCTGCTATAACATCAGTCATAATATCCTAGGGATACCAGAGGGAGAAGAAAGAGCAAGGGATCAAGAATCTATTTGAAGAAATAATGGGGGAAACTTTCCTATCCTGATAAAGGAAAAAGACACACAAGTCCAGGAAGCACAGAGAGTCCTAATCAAGTTGAAAGCAAAAAGGCCCACACTAAGACACAGTTTAATTAGAATGGCAAAGTTAAAGACAAAAAGAGAAACATAAGAGCAGCAAGAGAAAGACACCTAGTTACCTACACAGGAGGTCCCATAATACGGTCAGCTGATTTCTCAACAGAAACATTTCAGGCCAGAAGGGATCAGAATGAAATATTCAAAGTGATGAAAAGCAAGAACTAACAACCAAGACTACTCTACCCAGCAAGGCTATCGTTTAAAATGGAAAGTGAGCTTGGCTGGCATGGCTCAGTGATTGAGCATCAGCCTATGAACCAGGAGATCATGGGTTCAATTACCATTCAGGACACATGCCCCGGTTGTGGGTTCAGTCCCCAGTAGGGGGTGTGCAGGAGGCAGCCAATCAATGATTCTGTTTCATCATTGATGTTTCTATCTCTCCCTCTCCCTTCCCTTCCTCTCTGAAATCAATAAAAATATATTTAAAAATAAAATAAAGAAAAAATAGTTCATTACCAGCCAACCAGTATTACAAGTAATATAAAAGTGATTTCTTTAAAAGGAAGAAATAAAAAAACACAGAGGAACATAGTTTTAAAGAATAAAATTGCAATACATATGTAACTATTAATAATTACTTTAAATGTAAAGGATTAAACACTCCAATCAAAAGGCCCTATGGTAGCTGAATGGATAAGAAAATAAGACCCATATAAATGCTGTCTAAAAGAGACCCACCTCAGAACAAAATACAAAGACTGAAAGTAAAGGAATGAAAAAAAATTTCATGGAAATGGAAAAAAAGCTGGGATAGCAATACTTGTAACAGGCAAAAAGACTTTAAAACAAAGGCTATAGTAAGAGATGAAAAAGAGTATTTAAAAATTTTTATTTATTGATTTTAGAGAGAGAGGAAGGGGGGAGAGAGAGAGAAACATTGATTTGTTGTTCCACTTATTTATGCATTCATTGGTTGATTTTTCTATGTTCCCTTCCTGGGATCGAACCCACAACCTTCAGATATTGGGATGACGCTCTAACCAACTGAGCTACCCCGTCATGGCCTTTCACTAAATTAAATGTCAGCTGATTCACTTTTTCAAAGTTTAGTGTCCATTACTGCAGATAAAAACCACCTTATTCCTTATGGCCTTACCTGCTCCTGTTTGAAGCTGGACAACATTTCAGTCAGCATCAACAGTTTGCCTGGTGGGACTAGAAGCTGCCTAACTCTGTGTATGGTCACTTTCTTTATGAAGGTGTTATAACTACATATCAGTTTTCAACCCCAAAATCTATACTATATAGAACGTCAACCATGGCAGGCTTACATAACCAGTGAATGTGGCCATACAAACATGAAAAGGTGACTTCTATCCCTTGGTAGCTAAACTAGATAGAGAAAAAGCAAGTTCAGAGAACACATTATGACTCATCAAAGTCCTAAAGGCAAAGCTTCATGTGAGTATAACATCCTGTGCAGCCTCCCAGAGTCCTTTTAGCCTCCAACTATATTTGCTTTCATGTGATTTTCTGCAAAACAACAGAACCCCATCATTTTTCTCCTTAACATCAATTCTTAAATTTTGCTTTACCTCAGATGGGAAGCTCATGCTATATGTTCTACAATCTTCTTTTTGTACTGAGTGAATGGTGCTGCCTTTTCATTTCTCCTGAGCATAAGTCTTATTTTATAAAATTCATACTTGCTGCATTGCAAGCTACAAACAAGAAAATTCTTCAGAGGAAAGACCTGAAGGGAAAAGGTGGTGCTTTCTTAGACCATTGTGAAGGGAGTACGGGATGGAATATCTATATTTAATCTCTGCTCCCAATGACAGGTTTTATTTTTCAGTTACCACAGTTGTGCATACAATACATGGATACCCATCTCTCCAGGTATTGCATCAACATTTTATATGAGCTGAAGAATATATATATATATATATGTAACAAAGAATATATATGTAGCCATTTCCCTCTGACAAAATGCCAGGAAAAAATGGCTAATCTCTTCCTCTGGTATCTTACTAAGATTGTTCTCCTTTTGAAATTAGGCATGGCAAGTGGAGGTAGAGTCTTAAAGGGATAAAGGACCCTTATTCTCAAGGAAATATGGTAAAGTCATCAATTTCTGAAAAATGGCATGTGAGGTTGGCATGTCAGGGAAACAAATTAGTCCCTCCCCAAATTAGTCCTTCCCCAAAATTAAAACCTAATATTATCTAATGTAATAAGTATTGCCACTAGGTTAAAGCCCTTTTATAGACAACGAGGCTATCTGGCTATATTACTGGTTGCAATTTATTGGGCAATTAGAAGTTATACTTTAACTACATTGCTAATTTTGTTTAAGATTCCTGGCTGTATTTTTTTTTTTCCAGTTAGCAGTTACACTGGCATATCCTCAGGCAGAGAAAGCTCTTACAAAAGATTCTTCAGGGCACAGTACATTCTATTTCTCTTAGATGTGTTATCTTTTATTGTCTTGAGATTCACGTTGGGATAGACAGAAAATTATGAAGATAAAATTGACATGCAAATAGCAAGGCCTTAGAAAAGGACAGGGTGGGCGATCGTGGACACCCCTGAAAATGGTCCCTTGCAGACTCTACTTGGGCCAGCAGTGGACCAGCAAGGTAAACAGTTCTTGCCACTTTATGACCACATGCGGCATTCGGTGTTCTTTCCATTGCCTGGCGTCTTCAAGGGATGCAGCGCGTAGTTTTAAGCATCCTAGAGCTGCATTTCAGACCAGATTGCTCAAATAGAGTCAATTTGCAACAGTGAAGTGGCCTTAAAATAGGATTTTACTCGAGGGAGAAAAATCCTCAACCAAGTAGTCACAGTGCACTTTGAATGACTAATTTAAGCCATTACATTACAAAATAAAGAATAAATCATACTTTCATAACACTGTTGTATAGGAGCAGTTTTAATTTTAAGAGCCAAGCACCTACATCAATCTGAATCTAAAATAATAGGCCCGTGATTTAAAACCTAACATTCTTTCACACTTCATAAAACTAAAAATAAAATTGTCTCAGCAAACACTGACCCATTCCTCCCGCCAAAGTACTGTATTGCTGGTAAAACTGGAACAAGAGGTCTCAAAACCGCAAAGTGCCAGCAGTTTACTGTTTGTAGCTGTAATTGGCCTTAAACGTGGGGTGGGAGAGAAGATTCTATGGTCTGTAGAGAAAAAGAGATCTATTCCCCTCCTTAAATCAAAAGCAGATTCCATGCTTCAACTCCCCCCTAACCCGCCCGCCCCGCCCCCAAAGGGGTGGTTTCTCCAAATTTTTGTATCTGTTTTACCGAAGATGACAGGTGAGGGAACGTCCCAGTGCTGTGTCTGCACCACAAAGTGAACAGAAGGGTTGGGGCGGGTTTATTTATTTTTAAGGCGTTCGGCCCCTCAGCTGTTTTTCCCCCATTGGCATTTGGAAGCTTGAAGTCCTTTATAAAAGAGGCAGGTTTGGCAGGAATGTTCTTTGTGCCTGCCTCCCTCTCTGCAGAAGAGAAAGGGGGCAGATTTATAATTACAGCCTGGGGGCGGGGGGATGGGGGGGGGGACGGACGTTGGCGGGAGAGCGAGCGATAAAAAGTTTCAGCCCGCAAGACAATGCCTGGGTTTTTTGTGTGTTTTTTTTCATGGTCAACACTGTACCACAGCCAGCTTTGGTGCCACTCGGAGCCCTTCCCCTGTCCCCTCCCTTTCCCTCTGCAGGCTGGCTCTGGCAGGCGGAGGCACAGTTAAATTCCAGCACCTTCTCCGCAGAACCCCAAACTACTACACGCTATTACTACGGCCGCCTCCCACCGCTCCCCCAGCCCCCCGGGGTGCCCGGCAGCGCCCTTGGACGAGGACTGCGCAGAGGGAGGGCGGCCGCCCAACTCCATCGAGGCTTGGGCTTTCCGCGTCCTGCGCAGTTTCTCTGCTCCAGGCACAAACGCGGCGGAGAGCCGGCGCCTCGCAGACACTCGGATCCACGCATACAGTAGAGCTGTCTCCGTCCACATTCTTGCACACCGCCCCCTCCTCCCCCCGAGCTCCCGGAGTCGCTGAGCGGGGTCGAGTGACAGGAGCTGCCCGCCAACCCGCGCCGGGGCGGGCAGGGAGGAGCGGCGCGCGGGGCCAACTGCGGCGCGTCTTCCGGCGCCCAAGGAGGTGGCGAGGGGCGGAGCCCGAGTTTAGGAAGAGGAGGGGATGGCTGTCATCAATGAAGTCATATTCATAATCTAGTCCTCTCTTCCTCCGTTTCTGTACTCTGGGTGACTCAGAGAGGGAAGCGCTTCAGCCAGCACACTCCTCGCGAGCAAGGTAAATATAACTTACAACTCCCTTCTCCCCTCTCCCCTCCCCGCGGCCTCCCGGCTGCAGCCGCCTCACAAACCCCTCGGGCACCGCGCCGCCCGCGCCGGGGATTATTCATTATTATCCTAATTATTATTTATTGTGCATGCGACGAGATCAAAACAAACAGGCGGGCCAACCGCCACAACAACAACAAAAAAAGCCCGCCTCCTCCCCCCGGGCCTCAGGTGGAATGCTCTAACGACAGAACCCGGGCGACGGTGGAAGAAACGGGAAAGTTTCAACCGAACCTCGCTGTTCTAATAATAACAGTAATAATTACTACTTCAAGGAGGGGGAATCCCAACAAACCACAGCCTTGACCCTGGCTAGGCAGGCAGCGATGCGCTGCCAACTCAAGGTTGCAATGCACACACTTGGCAAGGTGGCAACACCCCTTCCCCGTTCCCTTAAAAGCCTGGGGGGGGGGGGGGGGTAAGCGGGAGGGGGCTGGAAGCCTGGGGAGGAGAATGGAAATGCGGCCGTTCAGTCCTCCCCGGAAGAGTTGGAAGTGCAGCGGGAGAGGAAGGCAAGGAGTCTGGACTGGCGGCGAGGCGCCAACGATCGCGGCTGCCACTCGCTTCCCGGAGACGAGTTTAAAAGGCTGCAGAGAGCCGAGCGAGCGGCCGGAGCAGCCTGGGCCGGCGCGCCGAGGCGGCGGCTGCCACCGCCGCGGGGCCGGTGCGTGCGGGTCGGCGGTGTCACCTCCACTTTGCGCGTTCCCTCGGGCGCCCGGGGGTGGGAATGCTGACCGGTAGTCAGGCCTTTAGGGAGAAGGGCTGCCACGGCGCTGTGCCCGAGGCTCTGCGGGCGTTCCTGCTCCTGATACCTGGCGACGGCGCGGGCGTTGAAGTTCGGGGTGTCTGGCCCGGGCCGCACAGCTGGGAAGGAGGGAGGCGGCACCGAAGGAGGTCAGAGGTGCCCGCGGGGCTCACTTACCCTGCCCTCTCCCTCCCCGGGTTTGTCTTCTTTTGCTTTGAGTCTTCCTGCAGCTTGAGCCGCGGGAATCGCGGGCGTAGGTCGCCCGCAACTGTCCGGGTGCTAGGGGCGCTCTGGGGCCAGGGAGAGAGACTGTGGCTTCGGGCCGGGAGGCCATGATCCGGATAATCCTCTTCTGCCTTACTGTCACAAACAGGACCCGCGCACACCCGGGCGGCGATGGTGGCGTTCGCTGGAGAAGGGGAAGGGCTTCAGCGGGGAGAAGGAGGTAGGGTGGGGGGGTGGGGGGGCGTGAGGACCGGAGGCGGGGAGACCCAGTGGGAGCTTAATCTCAACGATAACATGCACCCATCTTTCTGGGTCTCTGCTTTCGAGTTGCTCTATTCCCATCCCAACCTGGTTAACCCCTTTTGCTTTCCCCCTCCGTCTTCCCTCCTCCCACTTGCGTTGGAAAACACGGCCATGCCTCCTGCAAAGGTGTCGCGATGCACTTCCCCAAATAACCGGTTCGGCGCGCCAGCCCCTCGCCGCCCTCCGGCTGCGGGGCGCACTCCGAGTCCAGTGCTTCGGGTGCCCCGCACCGGGCCTTGCAGTCTGGGCTCAGTTGCACCGCGCGGGCCGGACGCAGTAGTGCGGGCTCCGAGAGACACCCGCGCCCTGATGTGGGCACTCGGGCCGGTTTCCGGTACACGCGGGGAAATCGCCTCCTGCCAGTGCTGCGCGCTCGCCCCCGCCGCCCGGGCTGCATTATTATTTTTATCCGGGTTGCAGTTTGCGGCTGATTTTGGTGAGCGCTGGGCTGGCCGGACTGCTGGGGGGTGGGGGTGGAGGGAAGTTGGACGCGGATCAGGCAGGAAAAAAAGTTTGTCAGGGCAGCTAAGTAGGGTGGGGTGGGGGTGGAGGGGAGTGGCGAGCTCCCGTGGCTCGCGTCTCCGAACCCTCGGGGCCGACGCGAGTGTGTTCGCGCGTGAATGTGAGTGTGTTGTGCGCGCCGGGGCCAGTGCGTCGGGAGCAGCGGCGCGGGCAGATGCCCCTGCTGGCGCCCTCCCCCAGAGCCCGGGGAGGACAGGCCAGGTTGGTGGCGGGGGCAGGTCGGGGTGGCGTGTGCGTGTGGCTGTGAGGGTGAGTGTGCGCGCGCGAGCGGCAGAGAATCAGGAAGTCACAGCAGCGAAGCGCACACAGACATGTTTGATCGCCGTGACATGACGCGCGCGAGCGAGGAAGCGGCGGCCGGGGCTGGGCCGCGGGCTACGGCGCGGGCCTAGGGCTCCGGCGGACACCGGCTCCCCGCCGCCGACCGCGCCGCCACCGCAGGCTCGGCGAGCCCCGCTCCTCTTTTTGTTCCGCGGACCCCAGGTAAGCAGCCTGCGTCGCCGCCACCCGCCGGGTGCGGATCTTTCCAGTACTTTCCCTGCCCGCTCCCTCTGGTCTCCCCGCTCGCTTTTCCTGCAAAGTCAGGCAGGCGGGGGGGAAATGGGCTCCTTGCCCTTCGATCGATTGCGTGGAAACTTTCCAGCGGGAGGCATCCTGAGGGGGAAGGAGAAGGCCTTCCTGGATGTTGTCGCTTGTCAGTTCTTTCTCCTGCGGGTCCCGAGAGTGGAGTCGCTGCTCCCTGTGTGTGGCACATTCAAACTTCGGGCCTAAACGTGCCTCCAACTCTGGCAGGATTTACTCCAGCAATAAAATAAATATTCAGAGTTGTCCACTTGATCTTGCCAGGCGTTTGGCTTTTTAAAAAGAAGGAGACAGGCTCGGGGGTCGAGGGAAGTGGGAGTGTTGTGCAGAAGCCATTCCTTCTTTAGTGCCTGCACCGGTGGTTATGTAATTTTAGTAGCACATGGGTGCAGAACCCATTTGGGCTTCTCCCCTCCTTTGTTTATATAACTTTTGGGAGAGTTTTGCAAGATTGTCGCCTGTTTTCCTCCCTGCCTGACCTGAAGGAGGTTGGTGCTTTTGAAAAATCAAAGCGACCCTGGTTCGTGTCATCGCTGTCATTATGTGCAGGCTGTCTTCCCAAGTATGTGTAATGGTAGAGCATAAGGAAGACATTAAGGATACACGTTTGTCTACTGTATGGAGTGGTTACTTTTCACGTCTGTGCGTTACCAATAGCAGGGTTAAATTTTAAACTTCCATTTCAAAGGACTTACTTATTTACATCTGGTTATGCCATGCTTGTAGGAACAGAATGCTTGTATGAGCAGAAAGATTGTTGCTTGCATGTGGAGAAAATTCCTGCCGGACCAGTACAACTCAGAAACCACTGAGAGTTGTACTAAAATAAAAACCATGCCCAGTGTTGAATGTGTGTGTATTTCCTTTCAGAGGCACATTTAGATGTTTCGGGTAATACTTTCCACCATTTATTTGGGGGACCACTACCCAAGGCTTGTTTGCCCACACTAGACTTGGTAGGCTTCCAGCCCACTGCTATCAAGTGGTAAAGTGTTAAGAGGTGTGTCAGGTTTGGAGGCAAGGTGGTGCATTGTTATGCAAATTGAGACACACTTTTAGGAATTTAATTGCCCTTTTATTCTAGATTTTTTCTTTCCTTTTTTTTTTTTTTTAAAAAGCTTGCTGACAACTCAAACGTTAGCTGCTGGAAAGAAGGGATTTGGAGATACTTATTAGGTGCAAATGATAGTTATTGGCATGGACTAAAGTAAAAACACACCGCTAGACTGAGGTCCAGCTCTCTTGTTGGAAGGTATTAAAGAGAGACTCTGTATTGGTCAAGAATATTGTAGAATAAATTAAGAGTTTGGGGTATCAGGACCCTTGAAGAACTGGCAGAGGCGAGGGAGTGCTTCCTTCAATGCAGCCTTTCTCTTATGTGTTACATCAGTTACATCCCAGCTTCTGGGCTGGCTGCACTGTGGTGTTTCACAGAAAATATTCACTGCAAGAGTGTGTTCAAAGCAGCCTTAGATCTTTTCTTTTGTTCAATTTTAAAGTGGTTTTTGAGCATTTCTCGTCAGGTTTCTTGAAAAGTGCTTTGACCAACACAGGAGGCTTGGAATTTGACACACACACACAAAAAGTACCTCTGCTTGTATTATATTGTTAATACTTGAATTCTGTTTAAAATATTTCTGACAGTATAACTAGAAGGTGAGACTTTGGCAAATAATTATTTAAAACTTCTTTCCTTTAATTAAGTTTAAAGTAAGTCATTTTACTGACCAGTCTGAAAGCATATCCCATTCTTTTCTAGGAGATAATTGGGATGCCTCTTATATTACTGTAATATTTTGACATTTCATTTTTTAAAGGCTTATTATGTATTCAAGCAAGAGCATAAAAGAGAAAACTTTGATACATTATAAAAGTGGTGCGTGCCCTTTTTCCCCTTTAGAAGCCTTCCTTTGTAAACAGGGCATTTATTTGTCAAACTCTCTTAGGTCAGCAGCTTTTTGATACTCCAGAGAAATAATAAATCGCTATTTATGACATCTTGACAGGCTGCCATGAGAACAACTGAATTACCACAAACATAAGGCTAAGGGGTGTTTGCCAGCACTAGCTTGTTGAAGGTGTGTTGGTAGGACCTGACTTAACCACCAGAAGTTTTGATTCTCAGTGTTTCTGGTCAAGATCATTTTCATCAGTTGCTCACCATGAGTGGACTTTGAAAGCTCTCAGTAAGTGAGTCACATTTCTCCAGTACTTCTGGTGAAGAAATGGGAAAATTTCTGAAATGTAAAAGCCATATTTGGAACCTACTTCTGAATTTTTTCTTGTCACTTTTTTTTTTTTATGTAAAAGAATTATCTTCTGCCGAAACCGGTTTGGCTCAGTGGATAGAGCGTCGGCCTGCGGACTGAAAGGTCCCAGGTTCGATTCCGGTCAAGGGCATGTACCTGGGTTGCGGGCACATCCCCAGTGGGAGATGTGCAGGAGGCAGCTGATCGATGTTTCTCTCTCATCGATGTTTCTAACTCTCTATCTCTCTCCCTTCCTCTCTGTAAAAAATCAATAAAATATATTTAAAAAAAAAAAAGAATTATCTTCTAATTTACTCCAATTCCTTAAGTGTGTTCTGTAGATTGTTTTTGACCAATTGCGGATGCTGAATTTCTGTCATCTTTGCAAGAGTTTGTATTATGGAAACTTAATCTCTAGCCAGTTAGTAAAGTCATGGATCATTTCATAAGTAATTGGGAATAGAAAATACAGAAATACGGTGGTCAGTTATTTGGTAAAGTCTTTTAAAAAGGTCTGTGTTTTCTACCAAAGAAATTGTGACTATGTTTATAGGAAACATAGGAGTCTAAAACTTAGTTCTGCAGAGCCATTGTGAAAGGTAACATATTTATTTTCCTAAAATATCTGTTCCAAGTTAAATGGGATCTTGCAGTATGGGTTTGGAAAACTTTACAACTTTATTACTATTTATTATGACTTTATTTTTTCTCTTAATAATGTAGCACTTTTCCTTGTAGATATTATGTATTCAGGATATATTAAAAGAGAACCTTTAAGTAAGACCAGTCTTAAAGATACAGTCAAAGGTACTTGAATAATTATAACTTAGCAAAACATAAAAGAGCTGACAAAATTCAGGAGCTAAATAGTTGGGTCTTTTGAATGTTGCATATAAACAATATTTAATTTTAATCATGAGTTCATTACTCATTAATTCACTCATTTGGGATGATGTTTTAGATATGGAAGACAGGATTTTTAAAATGTTGGCAGAAGTAGTCCCCTTCCAAACTTCTGGCTTTATAGTACATTACTTTATAACTGAAGCCTACCATGAATTATGATGTTTTATTATAGATATAAGACTTTCAGAACATTTAGACAGTTATAATCAGGCTATATGCCTCTGTGATTTAAAATCTTTTAAACAGTATCCTATTGTAGTTTTCGGTATATAAGCATCTCAAGCCTTAGTCTTTAACAATATATCATCTATCTCTACTCAAGCACTAATGTTTTAGAAACTTTTCAGAAACTGAACTAATTTAAATTTGGCCTGGCCTCTTTGTAAATTGATGAATGGAATCCACAGAAGTTGAAATAAATTTAAAAATTAAAAACCATTAAATATAATTATAGCCCACCCCTCTCCTTTTTTAAAATAAATGGTTTTATTTACTGATGAGAGAGGAAGGGAAGGAGAGAGAGAGGGAGAGACAGACAGACAGACAGACAGACATTGATTAGTTGTTTCACTTACTTACGATTCATTGGTTGCTTCTTGTATGTGCCCTGACCGGGGATGGAACCCACATCCTTGGCGTGTCAGGACAATGATCTAACCAACTGAGCTACCTAACTAGGGCTCCTTTTTCGTTTGCTTGTTTTGTTTTTGTTTGTTTGTTTAAGTGGAATTCAGAATTCTCTAACCAAAAAGAGTCAGGATATGTTGGTTTATATAAGTCATCAAACTTGGAAATGGACAGCCCGTGAGGATAGCAGCCCTCTCCCATCTCCCCACTGTGCTTTTGAACCAGGCACTTGAATATTTGCAACTTTTTTGTAGCTTGCGGTTGTGCTGTTTTCCTATATGTCCTAAAATGTTATTAAGCAAAATTCATAATTCTGTAAAAAATAAATGACCTATAGTTGAGAATTGATGTGTTTTAAAGAATGTACCGGAACATGTAAACAAGAATAACAAATAGTAAACTGCAAGGGCCATGTGATACAGGGAGAGATCAGGGTGAGTTCTCTTGGGCCCATGGGATAGATAAGGTCTTCTCGATGGGTAGGGTTGCTGCTGGAGCGGGGCAGAGGTGGGGGTGATGGACTGTGATCACCTGAGATCAGAAGACAGTCTTGATAGCACAGAGGCTGAGCCTAAAGAATCTGTGAAAAGACCAGTGTACCATTTTTGACCTGGTTGCCCAGGACAAGAGGGTCCAAGGTGGGGAGAGTTTTCAAAGGATGAAGTTGGAGATGGTAGGAAGACCTGACTTCCAGGCTCATGTATGAATATTTTACGCAATGCCTATTGGAGGCTTGTCTCTCAGAAGTTTTGAGCAAGGCTATTCATGAACAGGAAATATTTTAGATGAATCTGACAGGATGTCGATTCAAGGCCAGGATGGGAATTGAGGCCTTTAGAAGGATCCTTGGGATAATGTGCATTTTTACCTGATAGCTCAGGAGGTGTCATCATGTGTAATATTTCATTTGATTCATATCAAATGTGAGGCTGTAGCTGCTATTATTATGCTTATTTGCAGATGAGGTCAAATGAACTACATGGTGATTTTCTTAATGGCATACAAATGTCATAAGTGACCATGATTCATTTTAGTTGCAAAGAACTTGAAGGGTTCCTTCTTGAAATTTTGTCCCTACTACAAAAGTTGTGGCGTATCAAAGCTCGTCTGTCCCATAACAGAATGTGGTATTGGAGTTGTGGTGCTACAGTGTGCCATGTCAACCAGAAGAGTTTTAAAGTATGTATTTCAGACTCTTGCATGTGTTTAATGTATAAATATTATCTCAGCAGACAGAGAAGGAAGTGGCTATCACTGATGCTTATCAGCATCCCAAATGAGCTTGCCTTGCCAGGGGCCTAACGGGACGTAGGAAGGACCGTCACATGGACACACACACACACACACACACACACACACACACACGCACGCACACACACACACGGCACAGTACACTGCAGGTGTGCTTTCAGACTAGCTGTCATTGGCTTGTTTGTCAAATGAGTTTTAGACATGACAGTTACCCATGGTGACCTTTATAACCACCCATGGAAGTTGATTCCTAGCTTAGAGGGATGCTCTGCTGAGCTGCTCTTTTGTTGAGGGCTTTTCTAGTACTTCGGGATTTCTCGTGAACAGTCTTTTTAAAGGATTTTTCCTCTGTGGAAGCTTTGGCTGTCCTCACGAGGAGGACATCGAATTGCATCACAGGTAGCCGGTGTCTCCAGGGTGCGGTGTGAAGAGCCAGGTTCCTGTGAGGCTGTGCCTGGGAAGCCTGGGCACTCGGCGGCCACCGCAGTGTGTGCCGTCCTCCGCCCTGCACGGAGCTGCCTCAGCCTTTGCCAGGGCTCGCTCTGAAGGATGGCCCCAAGGCAGCTTATTTAAAGGGCAGGTAGCAGCTCACATCTTAACGTGTTTCCTTGACTCCACGATGACGAGTTCACAGAAGCCCAGCAAACTTCCAACCCAACCACTTCTTTGAAAAGTATTCCACTTTGCATGGGACCCTGACAGGAATGAGCACAGGGATAAACGTTTTCCGTGCCTTGCTAGAGTTTTGGTCCGGCAGTGTGTAATACCAACTTGAAGCCCAGCGTGGTTTTTATCCGCGGCACAAACCACCACATGTGCCCTGTTTAAAGTTGCACGACAGCCCAAGAAGCACAGGGCCTTGGTAATACTTACCGCCTCCATGGGCACGAAGTTTCAATCGCACTGTACGTGCGCGCCCGCACGTGGGATTTTGTGAAAGAGCCACACTCAAGGGGCCAAAGAGCCGCATGTGGCTCGCGAGCCGCGGTTTGCCGACCACGGACCTAGCCCAACAACCTGGGCCTCTAAAAGAGAAGCTTCTGGTAGTTTTTCTTTATCTTCATCGCTGCTCTCCTGACCCAGCTCCGCTCCCCCATTAAGCTTAGCGGTGCAGTGTCCCAGTTCTAGAGCCGTGGCTGCTTCTTGTGAGGAATTATCAGTTCATTTCTAGAGAAAGCTACACAGAAGCAAGTGGCCCTTCAGGTCCGGAGAGACGCTCTGAGTCAGCGAACAGACATGAAAAGAACTCTTTTCTTTTAACTTATCTTCACTATCTCCTGAGCCTTACTGGCCTACGGAGCAGCCAGGAAACTTTGCAAGACCGAGTTATTCTTAGGGAGGTGAACTGGGCCTGGTTTTCAGTCCTAGTGGTCCACCTTTAGCCTGCACCCCAGCCTTTCTGTAGACCCCCGCAGTGATACATGTCTGCCGGAGATCTAAGATTTCCCGTCTTTCTTATGACCTTCAGTGGAGAGAGTTCTGGAGGAAGTGTTGCCTAGTCATGATGGTGGCATTTCCTCCAGCTCTTTCTGCGACTAGAAAACAGTTTCTAGGAAACGTTTGTATGTTTACTTTTATGTCAAGGCCTAGCTGACGTGCCACCCTCTCCGTGCAGCCTTCCCTAACTCCCTTTCCAAGCTGCAAGTCGCCTTTCCTGCCTGGGGCTGTGTGGGACACCTGAGCCATGCCCCTTCTTGTCTTGTAGGAGGTTCCATTTCTTTTCCTCCCTCCCTCCCTGCTATTTGTGGATTTGTGCTCCTTCCCTATCAGGCTTGCAGAGCCTGGGAGTAAGTAAGCCCTCTGGTCGTTTTTGTACATGGCCTTGTGCCCAGTGGAGAGTCAGTACAGTTGGGAATAGAGGAGTCAAATTGGGTCCCCAGGATGTTTGATTAAATATCACCGACCTCTTTAGTTCATGACATTGTCTCCACCTCCTATTCTCTCTAGGGCTTCTCTTTACTTCTCTGCCCCGTCATAAATTAATATGTTATCACAGCCATGCTCAACTGGTGTGGCTCAGTGGTTGAGCGTCCACCTATGAACCAGGAGGTCACAGTTGGATTCCCGGTCAGGGCACATGTCTGGGTTGCAGGCTCGATCCCCAGTAGGGGGCATGCAGGAGGCAGCCGATCAGTGATTCTCTCATCATTGATGTTGCAAAATCTCTCTCCAGTTTTTCCATCTTTGTTTCTCCGTCCTGTGCTTTCCACTCCTATCATTGTTGCATGCTCTCCACACCCAGGGGCGGGGGTGGGGGGGGTGGCCGGGGGTGGCCGGGGGTGGCCTGGCCTGATGGGTGCAGTGGCTCAGCATTGGCTGGGAGAGGAGAGGTAAGAGGTTCTGCTTACAGATGTGACTTTGGTCAAACTAGGTGGTCCCTTCCTGCCTTCATCATTTCAGTGGGGATGTGACAAAAATGCCTCCTCGATTTAAGTCACTAAAGTTATTATGAAGCACGAATGGGTGTGTTTAACTATTACTACAGGAGTGGGGGTCTTTGGTATTTCTGTGGATGGCAGTAAGACAGTAAGGTATGTGCTTTCTCATGGTTGGACTGGTGACCCTTAAGATCCCATGAAGCTGAGCTCTTTTAATATGCAGATGGGTGCGCTGTGGCTTTCAGCTAGGGGAGAGGAAGGAGACTGGGCTGAGGAAGATGCCTGGTGGTTGGAGCTGTGGGAAGCTCCAAACCTTTATTTTTAAAAGCACACACTCGCCAGTTGTAAAGGCAGGAACATCAGGAGGAGAAAAGACATGGTGTACTGCTGGAGAATTCTTGGCCAAGAATGCAGCGGCCTGGCTCTCAGGGAGTGCTGGTCTGAGGCAGCCTACGGGGAGGTTGGAGGACTAGCATTGCCTGTATGGGGAGGTCACTGTACCTTGCCTCGCCTCCATTCCCCCCCCCCCACACACACACACACACATTTCTTCATTACATTAGCCACATAATTGTGGAACTGGTTGTTCTTTTCTGTGACAATGTAAAACGCCCTCCCCCAACACAAAATAAAAATAAGTTTTGGGTGTTATCTCGTGGACAGATCAACCACGACCCTATCAAGGTTATCTGAGCGCTCTCCTCTCCCTCACCGCCCTGTCTGCGGCATTTCATTCGCCCTTTGAAGAAGAAAGGAAGGAAGGGGGGTTGGATTCCTAGGGATACTTGCAGGGTTGAAGAGGGAGAGGCCCAGTTGGCCAATACTGGGCTTTAAACCTTAATCATAGTAACTTAGTAACAACATGCACGGCTGCCAAAGACTGGTACCTGTTGTCGTTCATTACCTCCCCCCCCCCTTGCTTTACACTGTGGGGAGGTTTCATCAGGCACCTGAGCTGTGCTGTCAAGTTGCCACCAGAAATGAAGAGGCCAGGACTGTGCCGCCTCTCTGAGAGGTGCTCCTCTTCAGCACACCTGTCGTGGCCGCCGCAAGACGCCCGTCCTGGGACAGCCCAGATCTGGCCACAGAGCCTCCTCCCGTGCAGGAAGGTTGCGAGATGCTCCCCGTGGTCGGATAGACAGACGGAGGGAGCCTTGAGAGACTCCTATCCCAAGCCCAGAGGAGGCCTAGAGACCCCGAGGGAAAGGCACGTGGCTCAGGGCCCTAGAATTAGCGGCGACTCTGAGAGGAAAGACTCGGGTCTCTGGACTCCCAGTCAAAAGCCAGAGAGTAACTACCACATTCAAGGTGTGTGACAGTCCAGATTCCTGCCAATCATGAGCCCTGTGGCACGGGGGGCGTTCTACTAGACTGTGCTATTTCTCTGAGCTAGTTTCTCATTTGTGAGTCATGCTCCGTAATGGGCACATTCATTACGTGTATGCATCTGAAGGTTCTCTTAGGAAAAAGTTAACTGCATGGTATTAATATTCCACTTATATGTCCATACTTTTCCCTTTTCCTTCTCAAGTGTTTTTCACTTTAAGTTTTTAGTAGTTTCCTTTAACAAAAAAATAAAAATGAGGAGCATAGTTATGGGGCTGTGTATAGGTAATCACAGCATTCTATGGGATTCCCAGATGAAGGCGATCATATTTGTAGAAAGGAGTATTATAGGTAATGTATATTAAAACATGAAAAGTAGGACTACCAGGCAAAGTACTTGTATTGTCATTGTTCAGGTTTGTGATATATTAATGTCGTAGCTCTTGAAGCCTATTTCAAGGCAAATTATAACTGGAAGTAAGCAATTTCCTCTTATTCACAAAAAAATAAAGGGGTGTGTTAGTTTGCTGACATACATAAAAGAACATAACTTGTAGTGCCCCTGAATTGACGTCGGCTTCCTAAATTTAAAATGCCGACTGAACGTGTGTGTGTGTGTGTGTGTGTGTGTACGTGTGTGAAGGGGTGGGCTGCCAAAAAATGTTACTTCCGTCTGCTTTGTTAATCACAAAGAATAAATAATAACATTTGGCTCTCTAG
Source organism: Myotis nattereri (assembly GCF_964212035.1). Classification (NCBI taxonomy): domain Eukaryota; kingdom Metazoa; phylum Chordata; class Mammalia; order Chiroptera; family Vespertilionidae; genus Myotis; species Myotis nattereri. Next base: position 37,043,730 of record NC_138087.1, on the reverse strand, counting down.
AGAATTCAAGGCTGTAATTCACCCGCGGGGCTTCCCTGTTGTTTTAGAAACTGCTTGAACTACATTTTTGGTCCCATCTTCTATCAGCAAAAGAGTTTGAGTGATCCCTGCTTATATTCACTCCAAAGCAGCCTATCATCGCTTTCCGTTTTAGGCCTAACTCATCAGAATGCCCTAAATTCTTTTTTAAAATTTTTTTACTAAAGTATAGTTGGCATATACAATTGTATTAGTTTCTGGTGTGCAACATGATGATTTGGTATTTATATGCCTTGCAATGTGATCACCACAATAAGTCTATTAACAGTCATTATTATTATGATACTGTAGGCCCAGTGCACGAAATTCATGCACTAGGAGTGTCCCTCAGCCCAGCCTGTGCCCTCTTGCAATCTGGAAGCCCTCGGCGAATGTCTGACTGCTGACATTCCAGCAGTCGGACGGACATCCTTAGGGCGGTCGCGGAGGCAGGAGAGGCTCCTGCCACTGCTGCTGCGCTCGCTCGCCAGCCATGAGCCTGGCTTCTGGTTGAGTGGCGCTCGCCTTGTGGGAGCACACTCACCACCAGGGTGCAGCTCCTGTGTTGAGCATCTGCCCCTGGTGGTCAGTGCCCATCATAGCGACCGGTGGTTCTGCTGTTCAGTCAATTTGCATATTAGCCTTTTTTTATATATTCCCTGTGTTGTACACTATATCCCTGTGGCTTCTTTATCTAATAACTGGAAGTTTGTACTCTTATTCCCCTTCACATTTTTCACTTATTCCCCACCCCTTCCACTCTGGCAACCATCAGTTTGTTCTATCTGTGAGTCTGTTGCTCTTTTGTTTTGTTTATGTGTTTTTGTTTTGTTTTTTTAGATTCTACGTAGAAGTGAAATCATATGGTACAGTAGGTCCTCGGGTTACATTGGAGATCCGTTCCTATAGCACAACGTGACGCGGTTTTCGCCATAAGTCTGAGCCCACCCACATCAGCACCTGCGTCACTCACGTGGAGCACATCCACAGCAGTAATGAAGTGAAACAGTAAAAAAAAATTAAAAGAAAGATAATTCCTGACCTTTACTTGTGGTAAATAAATAATAAAAAAACATAAAGTACATATGTACATACGTTGAAGTTATGGAACTTTTTTTTTTTTAATAAATAAATGGGAGATGGTGACGTAACCACGAAACGACGTACATGGAGTCCCGACGTAACCCAGGACTGCTGTATTTGTCTCCGTCTGACTTCTGCCCTGAGTTCTTGCCTACGCTTTTAAGGTTTCTTTTTTTCAATTACAGATTACATTCAATATTATTTTCTGTTAGTTTCAGGTGCGTAGTATAATGATTGGGCAGTCATACTTTACAAACTGGTCCCTGTGAACACACCTCAGACACTGATTGCTCTATAATTTTTATACATAAAATAATTGACTCTGTTAATCGTTTGCCCTTGAAATTGTCGTTTCAGTTCATTCAGATTTTTTGTGTGCACTTACTACATGCTGGGCAGAGGTGCTGGGGATACAGGAATGAAAAAGAGCCAAACCTGTCTTCATGGCCTTCACAGTCTAGAGATTCTGCCAGAGGTGATAGTAGGTAGCTAAGAATGGAACTAATGTGGGGTGTTTTTTTAAACCTCTACTTTCACTGTGGAGAGGGCCTTGTTATAGGTCTGGGCCCTTGTGGTCTAATTCTATCCCTGCCACTGAGCAGTGGGTAAGTAAATCTCTTATGGTGTCTCATTCTCTATTTTGTGAGGGTAACAGCAGAAAGCTTTTGTGTGTACAGGTGTGTGCCCCCAGATAACATACTGTGTAATAATTACTATCACTAGTGGCATTCAGCTATCTTTCTGGGATCATTGATCTCCATCAGGATTTGGAAAAACACTTATTTACTCGTTTTTGGCTCATGTCCAAGATGCAGTTGTACCCACCCCAAGAGGGAGCTCCTCAGTGGGGATGCCAAGAAGTTTCAGAGCGTGGGCCATGGAATATGACTTTGCTGAAATAGACCCAGAATTGACATACCTCATCTGTGGTGGGTCCCGATCCAGGCGTCATGGATGACTTCTCTTGGAATATTGGACCACAGAGAGGCCTAGGACGAATTCTCGACTGTCCAAGTTGTCTTCCATTGGCTGGCAGGAGGACCATGTCTTAAACTGATCCTTCTGATCACCTCTGGTTTTGTGGCGGTGGTGGGGAAGATAATGCTAAAAAGAGTGGTCACAGGAGAAGAAAACACTAATTTGAAAAAAATATAGGCACCTTTATGTTCCTTGCAGTATTATTTACAATAGCTAAAACATGGAAATAGCTTAAGTGCCCATTGGTAGATGAATGGATTAAGGAGATGGAAATTACTCAGCCGTTAAAAGGAAGGAACTCTTGAGGGCAGTATTATGCTAAGTGAAACAAGTCAGACGGAGAAGACAAATACCGTATGATTTCACTTATATGTGGAATCTTAAAAAAAAAGCAATGAACAAACAAAATCATAGGAAGAACAGATGGGAAAGGTGTTGAGAGGAGTGCGAAATGGGTAAAGGGGGTCAATTGTATGGTGATGGATGGTAACTAGATTTACAGCGGTGTACACCTTGCAGTGTATCCAAACATCTATAATGTTGAACACCTGAACTATATATAATCTGAATACCAATTTAATAATAATAATAATAATAATAATAATAGATGGCTGCTTATTGTGCCAGGCAAAGAACTGTGCTTTTACATGTATTGTTGCATTTCACTCTCAGCTAATAATTATATCACATGGACCCATATTTGTCTGACTCCCATAACCTCTGCTTTTCCTATGATTGGGGATTCTCTTTCATTCTCAATTTATGGAATTGTAATTTTCGCTATCTGGGATTTTAACTACCTAGGATTTTCTATGAAGTTTTGAATGTCCATTTACTTATGAAAATGGATGTTGGTTGGATATGTTTTAAGGGGGTTATATTTTAATGGCTTTGGGAGGTTAATGACTTGCTAGGTGCCCCAGCCAGTAAGTAATGGAGAGCATCTGTTGGCTTCAGTAATAAATTTCAAACTTGTTCAGAATTCTGCTTATGTGCTAAATTTGAGTTTCTCCAGTGAGTACTTTTTGTATCTTAGATGATTTATATCTTTCTGGGGAATCATTTAGAGTATTTTTTTCTTTTAAACAAGTGGTCTTCATAAAGACTAGGGCAGATGGATATATATCACATTCAAACATCTGGAGCAGGCAGAGCAGTTCTGTTTGATGTTTGTTATAAAAATGGCACCGTCAAATACTAACAACTGTTTTATTCTGATCTTAGCATCATGTTGAAAACATTCCTTTTTTTCCCCCTTCTTTTCAACTCAGTATCATTGTACTGACTGGCAGAGACAGGAGAAGTAGATGTCCACACCCACTGACCCTGGTGCGATGCCCCACCCAGGGCCTTCGCCAGGGCCCGGACCCTCTCCTGGACCGATTCTCGGACCTAGTCCGGGACCTGGACCATCTCCAGGTTCCGTCCACAGTATGATGGGGCCAAGTCCTGGACCTCCAAGTGTCTCACACCCTATGCCGACGATGGCATCTGCCGACTTCCCGCAGGAAGGCATGCATCAGATGCACAAGGTAAGAGGTTCTTCTCCTGTTCAGGCTCATCTTCTGCGTCGTGGACGGCTAATGTCCCTGATAACCCCTGCCCCTCTGTTTCTGCTGCTTTTACCAGAGAAGCTAGGTCTTTGTCTTACCCTGAATATTATTAAAAACATACCTTCTGAGGCTTGTTTATTGTTACAGATGTTGCACTAGTCAGGAAGATCAGATCGTGGCTTTTTAAAAAGAGAAGATAGACTATGCAGTTCTGATAATTAAATTCTCTGATGTATGGGTTGCAGCTATTTTGGCTTGATGAATAAGTGTATAAATGAATAAGTCTGACTATATGTGTTCAGTAACTTATATCATCCACAAATGAACATACTGAGAATTATTCTTTCTTTAAAATGTTGGTGTTTATTTTAAAAATTAGATCTCAAAGAGTAAAAGGAACATGAGTCCCTTCCTAAAGATTTTAGGTAGTTTCTAGGGAGGCCCTCGCAGGCACTTGGCTGTCTCTCTCAGTGGCTTCATTCTGGGAGAAGGGCCTGATTTAGCTGAGCTCGGGGCCAGCCGTCTGTTTCTGGACTGTTATAATGATCCTCTGTTTGTGAGACTTGGATTGTTGCTGTGGGGATGGTCATACTGGGACAGTTTTGGCATTAGGCCTTCACAGGACATGCAAAGAAGAGAGAACAGCCTTTGGAGCAAGTAAACAAGAGCCTCTGAGACAATTTGCCTTGAAAGTCAGCAGAAGTCAAGGAAACTCTGTGAGGCCACTGCCTATTACCTGAAGGTCGTGCCTGATGAGACAGTAGAGGTTTTACGTCCCCTGTGGATGACATTACGGGGATAGGGTGGTGGGATGCCTCTTAATGTTAAATAGACAAAACATGGGAGATACTGGTTTAAAATGGAAAGATTTCTGCAAAAAAGAGCAAGTCTTTCTTCTAATTGTGTGGGACTGTAGGTCAATTTTAAGCTAAGGCATTGGAGACCAAAAGAAAAGACCCACTTCTTTACAAATTTTGTAATTTGATGATTTTCAAATCAGAAAAGTAACATAGTGTTATTTTGAAAAATGAAACCATACTGAGATAAAGGAAATGGTTAATCCTGGCTCTACCCCAGTTGACAGCTTTTCACACCTTACTTTTCTCCATGCTCAGTAAAAATCATACACAGGTGTGATTTTTTAAAATAATTTTTCTTTCACCATAATAGAATCATATTCCTACTTAATTACTCTGCAACTTTCTTCTTTGCATTTAAAAATATATTGTGAATATCCCTATAATGTTCCCAAGTTCTCTCTCCTTTTATTTTTAGAAAAAGAAAAACAAACACATTTTTAGCTTGTCAGGTAGCTGATGAAATGAAACTGTTTTTTATATCATATTTTTAGCAGACATATTGAACATATAGACAGACTGAAGTCATTAAATTGTCTTCTGCTCATATTAAATTAATTTGGGAGTTGTATTATAGATCTGATCTGTCACTTGTAAAACCTTAGTCCAGATGGGTTAAATAATTTCAGAATGGGTTAAGGATGTCTCACCTCCAAAATGAAAGATAAAATGTGAAGGACATATTTAGCTAATCTCTGTGATTATTTAAGCATTTAAAAGTTAGCTGGCCCTAGCCGGTTTGGCTCAGTGGATAGAGCATCGGTCCCAGGTTCGATTCCAGTCAAGGGCACATGCCTGGGTTGTAGGCTCGATCCCCAGTGGGGGACTTGCAGGAGGCAGCTGCTCCATGAGTCTCTCTCATCATGGATGTTTCTCTCTCTCTCTCCCTCTTCCTACCTCTCTGCAATCAATAAAAATATATTTTAAAAAATGTTAGCTGTATAAATAAGTGTTGGGTCAGTGTTACATTTTTGCACTGGGTTGTTTTTATTAATAATTATCTCTTCCAGCCCCTTCTGTTCACATGTCCTCATATTCTCTACCCTCATCTAAACTCTGTTTTGTTTGGTTTTGCTCTCATTCTGCAAGGTGTGCATTTTTTTTGGCCAATCTGGTTCTCCTGAACCCCCAGCCCCTCAGATAATTCCCTGGGTGAGGACGGGTTTAGTGCCTAAGTTCACACCTGCTGACCAGATGCCTTCGCTTTCTTACTCTTTTTATGGACAGCTGTCTTCCTTGTCTTTCTCCCCCTTCTCCCTCTGCGCGTCAGCTTTTTGCTTTGCAGCATTACTGGAAATAAATAAACAAGTGGCCTAAATGCATCTGCTGTGTTGCTTTGATTTCCTCCCTATTATTACTATTTAACACACTCAGAGACACTCTTTATACCAAACCCTTCCCATTTTTCTTCTGAACATCCTCTTTATGGTACATTTTTCCTCTTTTCAAGTGCATGCTTTTGACTCTGCAGAAATTAACTTTCCTTTCTCCAAAACTGCAAACATTCATGCTTTCTTGCTTGAAGTTATTTGGTTTCTATAAACTCCTGGAAATATTCCTTTCAGGCTGTTTTTGAAAATTGCTGTTGCAGTTTGCAGAGGAATCGACTTTGCCTTTCCCAAAACACATGCTCCGATGCCCAATTCTGGATTGGATTAACGTCCACTTAATAGCTATTTATTGTGTGTCTGTTATGTACTAGGCCTCAAGTCCTGTTCCCAGACCCTGTGTTCTTAATTTTTCCCCAAACTGTGCCTTTAACCTTTAACCTTGTTCAGTCTTGCCCCTCTCTGTGGCACAGCTTCATCTGTTTCACTGCCCTTCCCTTTCAGTGGTCACCCCATTCTCTGCTCTACCCAGTCTGTTTCTCTTTTCCCAACTGCCATGGAACTTTCTGGTTTCAACTTTTCAACTTTCCGTAGTCCCTTCTGCTCTGATGACAAAAAATTACCCAACAAATCGATCATCACAGACATTAAAATAGTCTTCCTTCAGACTTGAGACTAACTTCATCACAGGGCAGGTTTCAGGACTGACCTAAGAAGGTATGGAAGAACAGCTTTTATTTGTACACCTTGTGAGCAGAATTTTATTTTTACTTTCGGGTTTTGACATTATAGGAAAAATTCAACTGTTTATACTCTTAACTTTTGACTTAACAGGTAGTTTTGATGATCCTATTGATGTAGTCTTTTTAATTTTTGTCCCCACCTCTAAAATATATGTAATATATTATAATAATACAGTGGGGCCTTGACTTACGAGTTTAATTCATTCCGTGATGGAGCTCGTAACTCAAATTACTCGTATGTCAAATCAATTTTCACCATTACAATGATACGTGATGCTGGGCTGATGTTGTGGTGTTCACTGTGACGTTCGCTGCGCCAACTAGCGGTGGGGTGTCTGAAGCTGGCTCGTAACCCGAATTTTAGCTCGCAACTCAAAGCAAAAAATCAGCCGAGAGACAGCTCGTATCTCGAAAAACTCATTAGTCGGGACACTCGTAAGTCAAGGCCCCACTGTATGTGTAATGTAGGTGTAAAAATATATGACTATTGTATGGGTGATAGGTGATTTGTGCCACCGTTTTGAGGACTTTAGAGAGGGGACTTACAACTCCAGATAGAGATGCTCTATATGAAGGCGGTATCTAACAGCGGTGCTTCGCCTGTTTCAGCCCATGGATGGCATGCACGACAAGGGCATTGTAGAAGACATCCACTGCGGGTCCATGAAGGGCACCGGCATGCGACCACCTCACCCCGGGATGGGCCCGCCCCAGAGTCCGATGGATCAACACAGCCAAGGTCTGTAACGCTACATGCCTGATTTTGGCTTCAAACCGTAGTCGTTCGTCTTTCATATTGGTTATTTTTACTGTGACTTCCAAAGAACATGTCAGAGGAGGAGTGAATCCAGCAGGTTTCTTTTCTCTATAGAAATCACGCCCAGTCCCCACCAACACCACTTGGTTATTCATGTGGTCACTTTTACTAACAAAATCCTAGTAATTTCACCAGCTTCCACTAGCTAGCAGAGGGCCCTGTGTACGTCATTCGGAACCTTTGTCATGATCTAGTGAGGTGAATTATATCACCCCGCTTTTATAGATGGGAGAAAAGAGAATTTACTTGGTTTTCCCAGTTCCCACCACCTGTAAGTGACAGGGCCGGGAGGAGGATCCTGGTCTGCCTCCCAACAACATGTGAAGGCACAGTGCGCCACCTGAGTCCCTCAGACTGCACATGCATACATACGTTGCCTGAAAGGTGCCCTTTTTGGCAGTGGAATGACCTGTCATGGCTGGTGGGTAGTTGTATTAGTCTCCTAGGCCTGCCGTAACAAATTACCACAAACTGGGTGGCTTCAAACAATGGAAAATCATTCTTTCACAGGAGACTAGAAGTCTGAAATCAAGGTACCAGCAGGGCCGTGCACTCTGAGGACTGTAGGAAGAATTTGTTGCCTCTTCCTAGCTTCTGTAGATTGTCAGCATCCTTGGAATTCTTTGGCTTGCTGATCTATCCCTCCTATCTCTGTCTTGGTCTCCACATGACATTTTTCCTGTGTGTCTGGGTTGGTTTCCAGATTTCCCTCCTCTCATAAAGATGCCGGTCATCAGATTAGGACCTACTCTAATTCACTATGACCTCATCCTTTTAAAAAATATATGTATTTTTATTGATTTCAGAGAGGAAGGGAGAGGGAGAAAGAGATAGAAGCATCAATGATGAGAGAGAATCCTCAATCAGCAGCCTCCCACAGAGCCCCTTACGGGGTATCAGAGCCCACCACCCAGGCATGTGCCCTAACTGGGAATCGAACTGTTATCTCCTGGCTCATAGATCAATGCTCAACCACTGAGCCATGCTGGCTGGGCAACCTCGTCTTAATTACATCTGCAAGGATCCTATTCCCAAATAAGGTTACATTCACAGGAACTAGGGGTTAGGGTTTCAAACTTATCTTTGTAGAGGGCACAATTCAACCCACAATAATGGCCAAATCAATATATGGACTATTTCTCTTCTTCTTGGTGCCTTTTCCCCTCACTGTTGGAGGCATGTAAAGATACCTCAAAGTCTTTTGAATACAATGTAACTTGTTTTCAGAATCATGGTATGGTCATTAAACATGCAAGGGGCATGGGTTATTCTAGCACTAATTAACCCCAGTATGTTGATATTCTAATTCAAAGTTTATGGTTTATGCATTCTTTTGTATACTCCTATGTAATTTAATATATACTAGTATGAGCTTTTTTCTCCATCCATGATTAGGCCTCCAACCACCTGAGAGAAGGTTTTTGAGTGTAAAGATTTAGAAAAATGTAGTCAGTTTTATCCTATCTAATAAAGAGGGAATATGCTAATTGACCCTCACACCATCGCAAAGATGGCAGCACCCACAGCCAATAAGGAGGGAATATGCTAATTGACTGTCCCACCCTCAAAAAGATGGTGGCGCCCACAGCCAATAAGGAGGGAATATGCTAATTGACTGCCCCGCCCTCAAAGATGGAAAGTCATGGTGGCATAGGAGTGTTTCTTCATTAATATGCAAACAGGGTTGTGAATATCCCAGACTCGATCTGAATTTTGATAACAGGTAGGTATAGTTGCAGATGACTCACAAAATCTTGACCATGTCAGAAAAGCATCCTGAAAAAGTCTTGAGATGTTTTACAGTCCAGGAAGAAAAAAATTGACCCATTTAGTGTTAAGAATGAATTAAAATTCTAAGGAGCTAGGTGTGTTCACAGAGCTAATGTAGCTCTAATTTTTAATACTTGGGAAGTCCAGATGAGCTGTATTCAGTGATTGGCAAAGCCATGTGCTTGCTCTATCTGTTCTGGCTTTGTAGTGCCTCTAACTGTGGGCCATGGGAAAACTCCAAAATGTATGAATTTTAATGGAGTATTTTTACTTTTATGTATCTTCAAATTTCTCTCATTGCTTGGCTCCTTTCATCAACTTAAGAATGATGATTTTTCTTGGATTCTCCAACACTTGGCACCAATGTGTATGTAGCACATAACTGGATACATACTTAGTAAATTTTGTTCAATTAGGTAGAGAAGTGAACTTATGCACTCAGAAATCAACAATTTTAAATAAATCTTCATTTTTATATTATTTCAGTAAATTATAATTACTTTGAAATGCAGGGGCCTGCATTAAGTGCAGTCAAAATAAGCATGTAATATTTTTTCTAAAATAGTGAAAGTGCGTTATAGGCCAGGGAATGAATTATTTAAACATTTATTTTTGACAAAGTAGTATTGGTATAATGCAGTCTTATTTAGTATAATGATTTTAAAAGACTTTAGACTCTATAATAACATGTATCTTTAAAAACCCTAGTGTAGAGAGCCATTTATAAACACACAGGTACAGAGAGATGTGGTATTGATCAGAAACCTGCCAGCTTTAACTACCTAGCAACCTATTAAGTTATTTTAAGTGATTGGTTGAGAAGCAAAACCATTTCTTTCAATAAATGCTGAATTGTGTACTTTATGGTACCAATGATAACATTGTTTATTTTTAGTTCTTGGGTAAAAAAAAAAGTCTTCAAAGGCAAGTATATAATATTTCGTGTTTGCATGTGTGAGTGTGTGTGTGTATAGAGAAAATTCATATAAAATTGGCACTTATAAGTTCAAGATTATTAAAAGGAGAAAGATGATTGTGTCGCTCTGAGGCAAGGTGAAACTAGGGAGATGATGGCCTTTGAGGACGAGGAAAAGAAAACTGCCATATTTTGACTGCTTTTGAATGAGCATATCAAACTAGATTTCAAAAAGAGCAGATTCTGTATCAACATTGTCATCCTCAGACAAATACTCACACTTGGGCAATTTCCTCACTCTGTTTCTTCAACTAAAGATAATTGCCAAAATACTTTGTTTCATTGTTTAGATTCTGTTTTACCTAAAGTTTATTGAATGCTAGTCATTTAGAACAAAAAATTCTCTTTATCTGAATCACTGTCACATCCTATATAATAAAAGCCTAATATGCTAAGTGTCCAGTCATCTGGTCCTTAGTTCAACCAATCAAAGCATAACATGCTAATGATATGCTAAGGTTGCTCAACCGTTCACTATGATGTGCACTGACCACTAGGGGGCAGACAGTTGGCCAGCCGACCAGTCACTATGACATGCATTGACCACCAGGGGGCAGATGCTCCGACTGGTAGATTAGCTTGCTGCTGGTGTCCGGCCAATCGGGACTGAGCAAGACGGGCTGGACATGCCCTGGAGCCCTCCCGCAGTCTCTCCCAGGCTGGCCAACCTCCTGCGTCCCTCCCTGGCCCTGATCATGCATTGGTGGGGTCCCTTGGCCTGGCCTGCACCCTCTCGCAATCCGGGACTCCTCAGGGATGTTGGAGAACCGGTTTTGTCCCTATCCCGCAGGGACCCCACCAGGCCGAGGGACCCCACTGGTGCATGAATTTGTGCACCAGGCCTCTAGTCTTTAATATCATTCTGTGATAGAATGATTCTATTGACATCCCCTATAAATTCTAGGAAGCGATTTTCCCACCTTCAGTTTCTTCTTATTAAATTTGAGGTAAAATTTTGTTTATTGATTAATTATGGAAAGTGATTTTTACTCTACTTTCAGTTTCTTTTTTAACCAGTTTAAAGTAAAATTAATTATTGTGCATAATGTAACTGTCTCACATTCATAACTTTGCTCACAGTTCACAGTTTACACAAGATGTGATAAACAATTTTATATAGTTAAGACTGGATTGTTCATTATGTTTTGGTTCATTATGTTAGGCATCCTCTGATTTATCATAAGTAAGCTGTAATTGATAACCTTAGGAAATAGGAGAGACCAGAGGCAGGAGACATATGACCCATTTTAACACCTTCTACTATGAGTGTCATTAGCTTTGGTAGGAAGTTTTTCTCCCTGTGATAGGTGCAGGGTTGGCCAAAAGGTGCCTGGAAGGTGTTTTATAATGAACAAAAGCTTTGCACCAGCATTACAATTAGAGAGCTAAGCCTCATTAAAAAAGGAAGAATGTTGTTAATGATGAAGATAGGTGTATGTTATTGGAATTAAATTTCTGTTGGCTTTGCAGGCTGCTTTCAGGGGCATTTTCTTGGCTAACTTATATGACCAACTAGAGCCCTGATGGCTGTGTGGTTTTGTGCTCCCCATGGAGGAGGGATTTGGAGAACGAGGGTAGTTCTTCATTTCTCTTCAGGACAGGATTTCTCTGAAAGTTCTACTGGTCACCAATTGATCCAACAAAAACCCTACTCTCGTCTTAGGGGATCAAGCTAAATGTGTTTCCCTTTCCCACTGTCAATCTGAGGTGAAAGTAACTGTGTCCTTTCCTTTCTGTAGCCTGGTGAAGGGCGATGTGAGTCCCCAGCCTGTGGCAGCCACAGTCTCAGGTCGCGATGGTCCCACATAGGTGCACAAAGCTGTTTCAGCTCAAACTCAACAAAGGTTCAAACACACAGCACTTGTCCAATAAACACCTAGGTGCTGACCTTTATTATAATTATGACACGAGTCCATTTATTAAAGAGCAGAGACCTTTCATCTGGTCTTTTATATTGTGTCTGAGGACACCTTTGACTTCATTAATTAGCACTTGGTTTGAAGTCAGGGCAACCTCTCAGATTGCAGTCGGCCCTTTGTGCTCGCCTTCATCTTGGGTCTCCCTCCAGCAACACGCAGTCATAGGTTTTGCTAGGAATTCGGTGGCTGAGCTATACCATTCAACTCCTGAAACAAGTTCCTTGCAATTTTTGTTCATTTTGCCTTTTCTTCCTCAAGAAAAGTATTCTTAAACTTCCCATTTAGATCTTTTACAACCCAAACTGTTTACTCTCATTTTTATGTATTGTGGTCTTTAGAAGATTTTTGAAACTTTTAAGTCTTTAAAAAACAAAGTTAATAATATTTTTATCCAACAGTTAATATTAGACCCTAGAAAGAGCCCAGTGACATGAGCACTGACAGGGGATCCTTAGAGTGTAAACACCCAGCTGCGTACTCCTCCCCGGGGTCACGTGGAGGCAAGTTACTCACTTTATATACCAGAGCTCCTGCATGAGATTAATCTTCAGGCACCCGCTGCAGCAGCTGGCTCAACAGCACAGCCCTTACTGGCTGCCTTCCCTTCCTTAGCTCACCTTTCCATCCCCTGCCAGTGCCCTTGCTCCTTCCAGGGGCATCACCTGCACTCCATCCTTCCGCCAGGCTGTTTCCAGGGAGAACTCAACGAAGACAACATGTACGGTGCTGTGTACACTCCTACAGCAGTGCCGGCCCTCGATGATTGCAGACTATTCCTAATGAGCATACTAAGCCACGTAATGTTTGCCTCCGTAAGAGACGCTTCGTTTCACATGGTGATATAGCAGACACCTACGGGTTTTGTTTCGAGGTTGGAGCTCCTTTTAATGTGTGAGACTTACCCCCAGGTGCCTTCCTGTAGGTGGACAGCAGCCACTAGCAGTTTACCTTCGAGGACACATGGTGGCTATTGGTCACTTGAAATGTGGCTGGTCTGGATCGAGATGGTGAACAAAAGGATGCCGATGTCTCTTTACCAATTGTTACATTTTGAAATGATAATATCTTGGGTACGTTGACTTAAATGAAATGTATTATTAACATTAGTTTTATCTGCTTCTTTTACTTTTTAATGTAACTACTAGAAAAATTTAAATTATATGTATGTGATATATATAAATTTTGTTATATAATAATGTGATGATTACATTATGTACATTTTAAATTTCTATCAGACAGTGCTGTTGTAGAAAATTACCAACATATTCAGGAATGTCTCTCTTCCAGGGTCATCAGGGGCAGCCTGTGATTTCCTTGTGTGTTTTCTTCTAGGTTATATGTCACCACACCCATCTCCCCTGGGAGCTGCAGAGCATATCTCCAGCCCTATGTCGTCAGGAGGCGGCCCTACCCCACCCCAGATGCCACCGAACCAGCCAGGGCCCCTCATCCCTGGCGATCCGCAGGCGATGAACCAGCCCAACAGAGGTCCCTCGCCTTTCAGTCCTGTCCAGCTGCATCAGCTGCGGGCCCAGATTTTAGCTTACAAAATGCTGGCCCGGGGCCAGCACCTCCCCGAAACGCTGCAGCTCGCAGTCCAGGGGAAAAGGACGTTGCCTGGCATGCAGCAGCAGCCGCCGCCGCCCCAGCAGCAGCCGCCGCCCCAGCCGCAGCAGCCGCAGCAGCAGGCCCTTGTCAACTTCAGCAGACCATCTGGTAGGTTAATATGCAACCCCATGAATCATGTGATGGTCCACCTCGGAGGAGAAAGACTGCTGATGGCGCAGAAGCACTGGGCTGGTAGAAGCCCAGGGCCGTCTCAGCCTTTCGCTGTACCTGGCCGGCCGGTTCCCTTGCCTTGCTTTACTTAGTTGGCCCAGATTCCTGGTCTTTTCTGCTGTTTGAGCTTCTCAACCGTTGGGGACTCTGGTGCAAGCTGTAGGCCTGGGCAAAAGGCACTGTCTCCTGTGATTTTGCGTTCTCTTTCAAGAGGTGCAAGGTTTGCGGGAGCCTGTCCACCAGCCCCAGGGAAAGAAGCCTGCACCCAGTGCGTTCCATCTTATGCCCTTTGAATTTGATCTCTTCCTCTCCCTTTTCGCTGTGAAAAGCATTTGGGGAGGTTTCCAAGAAACATACCTGCAGTGAAATAATTGTCAAATAGAAAGTCAGAAACAAAGGGAAATGCAAGTCCAGGTCAAGCATGCAGGGGCCACAGGAGTTCTCATGGTTGTGCATCTGAGCATCCAAGATGACGGGTGTCCAGGCAGGAAAGGAGACAGGGTCAGGCACCTAATTCTCACCATTCGAAGGAAGTTGCTCACCAGTTCACAGAGGACACAGGCCCATTTGTAGCTTGAGAGTAAAAAGTGGATTTCCTACATGGGATTTATTACTATTATTTTTTTAATACTCACCGGAGGATATATTTTTTATTGATTTTAGAGAGGGAAATAGAGAGACATTGATATGAGAAACATTGATCAGTTGCCTCCCATATGTGCCTAGACCAAGAATTGAACCTGAAACCTTGGTATATGCCATGACTGGGAATCGAACCCACAACCTTTTGGTATATGAACAATGCTCCAATCAACTGGGCCACCTGAACCAGGGCTGGAATTGTTGTTTTAAATTATGTTGTTGTAAGCGGTGCTGCATGACGGAGGTATCGATAACATTTGTTCATCATAAATGGAATAACAGAATCCACATGGCCTAGTGTTCTTACGTATCCTGGGATCAAAGTCGAGGCTATGACATGTGTCACGTGTTGAGATGAGATGGTCCTTGTAGGGCCTTCTGGTGGTCTGACTTCGTGCCACTGGTAGAATCCAGAGCTACAGGGAGCTATAGGGTGCCCTTCCATGAATGTTGTTTTCTCTGGGAAGGTTAAAGGATGAAGTTCCAGGTGTCTGGATACTTGAACATAACAAATGCTTCCTGTCCTAATAAACAGGATCCTGTGTGTTTTCTGGATCATTTCCAGAAGAGAGGGCTTCATTTTTTTAACGCAGCTCGATGCCCACATCTTTCCTCACCAGGCCCCTGTCATCTGGGGGAATTCGCTTTATTTATTTTTTAAAATATATTTTATTGATTTTTTACAGAGAGGAAGGGAGAGGGATAGAGAGTTAGAAACATTGATGAGAGAGAAACATCAATCAGCTGCTTTCTACACACCCCCTACTGGGGATGTGCCCACAACCAAGTTACATGCCCTTGCTCAGAATCGAACCTGGGACCCTTCAGTCCACAGGCCAATGCTCTATCCACCAAGCCAAACCGGCCAGGGCAGGAATTCGCTTTATTACTCACTGCTCATGTCTTTTGGATTTCCAGGAGTCAGGCTCCCCTAGAAATGGAAATATTTGGGCAGATAGTGTTTTATGCCAGAGTGGATGGAGGAGGAAAGCAGATACCTCCTCAAATAGAGCAGACCCATTCCTGCCCCGGGAAGGGCGTCTCCTCTAACAGCATTGCTGAACTTTTCCCCAAATCTCAGGTTTCACAGGGAGATGATAACCTTCCCTGACAAAGACGTTTTTTCGATTGGCATCTAGGAAAAGTCAAAATAAGGGGACAAGTTTTTTTTTTTTAAGGTAATATTACCTTTTATTAGTTGTTACTGTTTATCTTCCTCTCCCTCTTTTTAAAAAATATTTTGTTGATTTCAGAGAGGAAGGGAGAGGGAGAGAAATAGAAATATCGATGAGAGAGACATATCCATCGGCTCTCTCCTGCATGCCCCCACTGGGGATCTAGCCTGCAACCTGGGCGTTGAACCCGGGACCTCTTGGTCCATTGGGTCACACCCGCCTGCCCCCCCCCTTCTAAAATAAAGTATAACTGCTTATAAATACCTCTACAAATATTTCAGAAAAAGTAAGTTTAAGTATGTCCACTTATCTGCAGGTAGCTGTGATTTCATTTTCCTTTTGTCCCATTTCCTGGTGCTATTCATGTCTGAAGAGAATCTTTTTGGCTGGGGTGGTCTGCCTCAAACCTGCTCCAAGGTTATAAATCACCAAAATTGACATCATCATAGCTACCACCAGAGAATTACAGTTTGACTGGAGGAATTGCTCACCGAGCAAATAACTCTTCAGTCCTGTTATGGGCTCCCCTCAAATCTAACCCATCATTTTTCTTTTCATTCTGATTCATTTTTCCTTTTAGATACTAAAGCAAAATTAAAAATGGGAACTGAAAAAGATTTGGGTTGGTGGTGGAGGGGTGCAGGCAGGGCTTTATGGTAGAAAGTAAAAGTTTTATTGCTCAGTTTTCTCAGTCCCCTTCCACTTTTTAGTCATCTAAAGTTTCTTGGTATGTCCAATGTAAGTATGCTTTATTACATTTCTTTTTTCTTTTTAATATATTTTTATTGATTTTAGAGAGGAAGGGAGAGGGAGAGAGAGAGAGAAACATCAATGATGAGAGAGAATCATTGATTGGCTGCCTCCTGCACGCCCCCTGCTGGGGATGGAGCCCACAACCAGGGCATGTGACCTGACGGGAATTGAACTGTGACCTCTTGGTTCATAGGTCAACCCTCAACCACTCAGCCATGCCGGACACGGTGGAAACCATTTCAATCCTTCTTTAATGCACAGAATTATTTGCCTAAATACCTTTGTGAGCCAGAAGGCAAATTCGGAAGTCCGAATGCGTAGACGTTCTGTACTTGTGAGACTGAGGTGTTTGATGAGGTTGTTTCCCTGTTTCTTAACCTCAGGCATGGGGTGCCTCCAGTAAAGACCCCCCTCCCCTTAGCTGCACTGGGATGCCCCTCAGGAGAGTCAGAGCATCCCTCTCTACCTTGACTTCTAAGGTGAGGACCGAAGGGAAAGCAGATGCATTTTGTGCCTCTGACAATTAAGCCTAAACTGTTTACATTGTATAGGGAGTCAGAGATAAGCTAAAGAATGTAATTTGTCTTCCACTTGCAGATACCAGGGAGAGGTCTTATCAGTTAGCAGACCACCAGTGTCTGCCCTGGAGATGATTTCCAGCCTGGCAGCTCCACTCTCAGCCGCCTGAGGGACGGGCAGAAAACCTAGGGACAGGTGGTGCCATTCTGGGCATGTCTGCTTGTGGCCAGCTGCCTCTGCAAATAGAAGTTTTTCTAGAATCGGTTGGAGGGAGTGGAAAACAGACCCATGCAGTAAATAAACGTGTGTGTTTAGTTAGGAAGGGAGTTTGCCTGTAAGTGAGTCTGATTGCAGGTTCCCAGGAAGCTCATGGCAAGCTGGCTTCTCAGCGTATTTGTGCTGAGTTGTATTAAACTCTAGGAACATTCTGAAGTTTGCTGTAGAGAAAGGGGCATTTCCAAAGTTGGCAGCTAAGACCATACCCAATTTCCCCAAGTCCTTTCTTTGCCATGCAGTCTGTGCAGAGCTGCGTAGTTAAATTAGACTTCTCTATCTCTGTGTCCTTGGTGGCAGCAAAAATGACAAAAGCTGAGGATGGAGCAGAGCTGCATTGTCTCATTGAATCCTCACTGCCATCCTCTGAGGTTGGCACTGTTATTACCGCCATTCTGCAGATGGGGAAACTGAGGCACAGGGGTTAAGGCAGTTTTTGCTCAGGCTCACGCAGCCAGCTGGCGATAGAGCTGAGGGGACGCTTACCGTTCTTTTGGTCCAGGGCGCTTTACGTGTCCCTGTTAAATTCACAGTAATTTGTAGTACTTTTTCAGTTGGAGATTTGGCTGTGTACACCCATGTTTGGGTCTCTCTGCTTCTCAATTTTAAGGTCCAATCAACCAGATAAGAATGCCTTTATATTTATCGGCCAAAGGCCAGTCCTGCGTGTATCAGCTTTAGTTGGGAGTCAGAAGCTAAAAGTGACTAGATTCGGAACCAGGGATATCACACATGCTCTGGGTGCCTTTTGGGGGGCGGGGGGGGGAGAGGGTTGCGGGGGAAGAGGAATGTGGTTTTTAAAAATAGTGACTTGAATATATACATCAAGGAGTCATCATAGGCTTTTGCATAGGTATTTGCAGACTATGATGCTAAAGAAAAAATGCCCAGAATAATTGAAACTTGTAACAGTATTACACTTTTATGGCTTTTTGTTGATGAATTATTTAAACTTTGGAAAGAGGAAAAATAAATTCGAGAACTGGATTTAAGGTAATTATTATCTTCTCAGTAAGATCCACATGTTCTTTTTATTAAAGGTGGTGGGGGTTTTCATTATTTAGTATGCTACACCAAGCCTTCAGATATATTCAATTCTGCCAGTTTCCTGAGCTTATTAAGGAGATGCGTAGAATTACAGAAGATTAAAGTAAGTGTTAGAAATCTCCAGCTCCTCTCTTCTGGCTGGATCACCTAAAGCACCCCAAGTGAAAAATCTACCCTGTTGTTAAAGACCTCTAGGGAAAAAGGTATCCTGAAATGTCTCTCTGTAACTCATGCCAATGCTTCACAGCCCTGAGGTTTAATGCTTAGAAGTTGGTTTCTTATATATGGATGAAAGAAACTCTAAGTACAGTATAAAATATTATGAAAAGCTATGCACTATGCAAAAGACCTCTCATTCAGAAAACAAAACACACACACACACACACACACACACACACACCAGAAAGTACTTAATTGAAAAGGATCTCTTTATTATGATAGTACACCTAAAATGCCTACAATAAAAATAAATATTTTTCCCTCAAGAATTCTTCATCAACACCAGAACCATGGCTACCAATTACCTCAAGAAGTCTTATCAAGCTCTGTATCTTTTGGAAAGTTTTACATAACTTCAGAAGAAGGGGGAAAAAGGAACAGTAGGAACACCACACACACACACACACACACACACACACACACACACACACTGCAGTTTCCTAAGCAGTTTGTTCTAATTCTTCACATTCCTCCTGTCAGAGTGTTTGCTTATGGCTACCTGTGCATTGTCATGTAAGCCCATTTCTAAAAGGTATGTGCTGGAAATTGAATAAAAGTGTTTAATTTTTCATAATGTATGTCTTTGTATGGTTAATTATTAAGTCATTCTGAAGTGTATAGACTATTATTTTTGTCACCATTGATTGAATCATCTTAATTTTTCTTGGAAAAGATAAAGACAGTTCTTGAAAGAATGCCTGAGAGGTTTTAACTTCTGCTTACTGAGATTTTCTTTTCTCTAATTTACTAAGTCATCTGGTGGCACCTCTAATCATATTTATAATCTTGAAGTAAGTAAAAATCCACTTAGGAGGAGAGATGGAATCTTCCTATGTTAGGCCCATACTTACCATCCCAACCTCTTAAGTGCAATGTGGGCAGTTGCTTTAAATGGACATATTAAGTACAGTTCAGTAAGCTTGACAAATGCATATCCCTTTATTCTGATAACATGCAAAGAATGCTCCCTTTAACCTTCATATTTGCTAGTTTTTATTAGGTGGAACGAGCAGATTGTTTTTCCTCTGCACTGAATGTTTTTAGAAATATCTCTAATATGTAGTAAGAAATTGAAGGTCTGAGGTGCACTGATTTAATCTGAACTATACTTGAGAGGTCATGAAGGGGAAATGCCTGCCCTCTTGAGTTCACACCAGAGGACCGCAGGCTCCTGGCTGCGTGTGTGAGGCCTGGCTAACAGCAGGCCCGTCCAGCGGGGACTGAGTGTGATTTTAGGACCACACCCAGACTGCATCTGACTTAGGTTATGTTACCAACTTACTTTGTAATAACCTAACCGACTTAGGTTATTCCCTTACGTTTCTGAACTCTGAATGCACCTATAGTTCTTTTTAAAAATCCACTTTTGATGTAGACCTACATCCAAGTCTGGCAGCCCATCCTTTAGCCAGCTCAGCTTACTATGTAGGAGTCGCCTGGGGGCCATTCCCACTAATGCTCCTTAGTGATGCCATTTCCCTTCGCCCCCGGGTCTTATTTCTCTGGCCCCGCCTTTCCTCTCCACACCTCATTTTTTATTTTTCTTCCCGCCTTTTTTCTTACCCTCCGATATTTACTGGTCACCATCCCTGGGCCCCAGGGGGACAGCGGGCAGGCCTGGTAGGGCCGCAGGTCAATGACCCGCCCAAGCTGCTCATATCGCTCTTGTCCCACAGGCCCCGGGCCGGATTTGAGCGGCCCGAGCACCCCGCAGAAGCTGCCCGTGCCCGCGCCCAGCGGCCGGCCCTCGCCCGCGCCCCCCGCAGCAGCGCAGCCGCCCACGGCCGCAGTGCCCGGGCCCTCGGTGCCGCAGCCCGCGCCCGGGCAGCCCTCGCCCATCCTGCAGCTGCAGCAGAAGCAGAGCCGGATCAGCCCCATTCAGAAACCGCAAGGCCTGGACCCCGTGGAGATTCTGCAGGAGCGGGAATATAGGTAATGCACCCCATGCCGGGGGTTCTTGCAAGTCTCACCGAGCCTGGGGGTGGATGCAGTCTCCCGGGGCTTTTGTTGCTCCTCTCTATGGTTGAGGGAAAGGCCCAAGGATGATTGCAGAGGCCAAAACTCATGCGGTGGGAATGATTTCAGCAAAGTGGGGTGGGGAGGTGGTTGTGGTGGGGGGCTCTCTGGTGGCTCTGGGTTGGCAGCTCTGTGATTTTCACTCATTTAATCAGGACACCTTTATCCACCCCTGTGACGGGTCAGGCACTGTGTTAGGCGCTGGGGATGTGAACATAAGTGGTTGTCTCACACAGATTATGGGGTGCCTGATCTAGTTTGCCAGCTTATCCTTGATTGGTGACTGCAATTTGGTCAGATGTTGAGGGTTTTGTGTTGGCCTGACCTTCATGATACTAAAGTACACTTTGGTAGGTATACTATATTTTTTGTTTAAATTCATGCATTATTTAGGTGTGTGCCTTTTTAGTATATGTGCCGCTGAAGCAAGCACGTGGTCTATGCCTTGGTCCAACGTTAGGAGTAAGCCCTATGTAAGTGTCTTCATATGGGGTCCTTTAAACTCTTCCTCCAGAAACATAATTTTCACCTGATTTGGCACATTTATCTAAATCAGGAGTTGGCAGACCTTCTCGGTAAAGGTCCAGGTAGTAAATATTTTACGCTTTGCAGGGCCTTATGATCTCTTTGACAACTACTCATCTCTGCCTTTGAGTGAGAAAGCAGCCCATATGATAATGGGCTGACTGTGTTCCAAAAAAAATTTACAAAAAGAGGCTGTGGGCAGGATTGGCCCACAGGCCATTGTTAGCCGACCCCTCATGTACATGGTGAATGTTAACCAAAAGGGAGACCAATAAGTACTGAGTCAAATGAGAGCAAAGCTCAGATCATGGTTCCTGGAGTGAGACAGAAATCATGCTCGTCACTTTCTAGCTGTGTTGCCTTGGTCTAGTTCCATCTCTTTTCTGCCACTTAATTTCCTCATTTGTTAAAAGAGGATCTTCGAGTATTTCTTGTGGGAGGAGATGAAATGACACAAAGACGTTTAATACATATTAGCTATTAGTATTATTTCCCCAAAATGATTTAATTGAACAGAAAATTAGAGTTTAAAAATTACAGAGAATGTTAGTAACAATGTAATAGACTCCCTTTTCAAACATTACCTTAAACTTTATTGAAAAACGCATGACTTATTCATTACTAGATTAAAATACTAAGCTATCAGCTTTGAGAGTTATCCTGAAAGAAACCACAGTAACTTGCCGTTAAATGTGTGCAGTTTTGTTTTTTTGTTGTTTTTTTTTATGAAGAGTGTAACTGTAGTCTCATTACTATAGCTAATCCTCAATTAAGAGCTTTTATGTTGCTGTTCCCAGCATTTCATGTATCCCTGGGGAGCTAGATGCTCATCATCTGTAGCTATTTCAGTGTTCATAGGCTGGTTTTGTTGGGTGAATAATTGCTGTGTATTATAAAGTCAAATATTAGCAAATGTTTCTTGGACAGAAAAACTATATTTATATACAATCTTTTATGTTGCTATAAAAAATCAAAAGCAATTTTTAAAAGACAGTAAATGGGATAGAGAGTATCATTTACTCTAAAATTCTGACTTCCTAAGAGTGAACATTTTTTTCCCTACCCTGAAGGCACAAACCTACCAGTACCTTTGTTAAGTCATGTGAATTACCTTCATAACATCAGAGATACTCTCTGTATCTAGAATTGCATCTGTATTTTTTTTCTTTACTCAACCTGTGTTGTGTTGTGTGTGTGTGTTTTACTGGCTTCTAATTTTTCTTTCATTTTCACCAGGATTTTAATTACAGACCTTTCTTGTACTGAGCTCATTTTTGCACCTTTTTTGGAAGTGATCTTAATAGGTATCCAGCATTAAGAGTACGACTTAGCCTATTCCAATATTAGAAAAGCTTTTGTCCTTCACTCCTATAGTTATAAAAAAAATAATGTATCTGTCAGTATCTCTTAAACTGTATGCCTTGTAGAGTGTGGTGGAATGGCTGTTTTTCATAGTATTATGACTTGACAAATGTCTCCTTGTTTGTAAGGCTGCATGGCTTTTGAAATGATTGATCTGGCAGCCCTGGCTCCAAACAGCGGGAGGGGCCTTTGGACTGAGTTTCCCCATGGCCATCCTGAGGGGCACAGGTTTGCACCTGCCGCATCGCAGGGGCATGTTCTAGCTTCTTTATAGAACAACAGCTGGTTTCTGCCGATACGAAGATAAATTGTTCACCTGCCAAGATTAGTAAAATTTTTCTCTTAAAAAGGGTAGATTAAGACCTTTGGGCCCTTGTAAAGACAGCTTGGAGGCGTTTCCACTTGCCCCTCTTGGAGAGAATGGCCTGCTTAGCCTGTAGCATTGGTAACTGGACGAGCCCAGTGTGCCTGTACCTTCTGATCAAGGATTTGAGCAAGGTCTTAAAAAAATCCATTGTAGCCCTAGGTGGTTTCTCAGTGGTTAGAGCATCGGTTCTCAGACTGAGGGGTCCTGGGTTCAATTCCAGTCAAGGGCACATACCTCGGTTGCAGGATCTCGGTTGTAGGACCTCGGTTGCAGGCTCGATCCCTGACCCTGGTCAGGGCCGTGGGAGGCAACCAATCAATATGTCTCTCTCACATCAATGTTTCTCTCTCTCTCTCTCTCTCTCTCTCTCCCTCCCTTCCACTCTCTCTAAAAATCAATGGGGGGAAAAATCCTCGGGTGAGGATTAACAAACAAAAAATCTCTTTTACAATTTTATAAACTTTAGTTTGAGCAGAGTCATCTGTCAAAAATTCTTTAACAGATGTTCATTCCTTTGACCGTTATGATATCACTTATCTTGTCTATGAAAATTGAAAGGAAATTGTCAGAATCTTAATTTTTTTTTTAACGTTAAGTCCCTTGGCTGCTTTTCCATGTTCATCATGCAAGGATTTTGACAAATTGGCCTTCTTTATTTAGTAATAGCATAAATAAGTGTATGCATATGAATAGTTTGCCTCAGATCTGTACAAAGTCTCCAGTTAAAGCAGTTTGCCCGTTTGAACTGGAGCCCTTCTCTTTGAAAGGAGCTTGATTGCTTTTCTCCGTGGTGAGTGTCAGAGAGATGTCCCAGCGCTTTCCGTCCGGGTGTCTTGTCTTTTGGCACACTTCCTTTGCCTCACCAATACACCTAACTTCAGTTCCTCCACTGAGAGTTAGATGTTTGGGCAAAAGGGCTCCAGGCATTGTCACATTAGCATGTAAACTAATTCCACAAATGTTTGCCTGGAAGATGGATTTCAGATTCGAAGGAAGAGCATTTCTGTGTTCTGTCAGCCCTCTGCTTATCAAGGCAGAATTTTGCTTCTGGAAGCAAATATAGCCAGTGTTTTTTGGGGGTGTTTTTTTTTTCTTTTTGTCCTCCCTGGTATCCATTACAACCCTGAAAATTCCTTCTCAAAAATTACCAAGGGCCACTTTATCAGCAGAGTTACAAAAAGTCGGTCTCCCTCCCTCGCTCTCTTTTTAAAAGTGTCACTCAGCTCCTTGCAGGAACAAAATGTACCAGTGTCATTTTCTGTTCAAATAACTCTCCTGCAGGAATCATAAACTTCTCCTCTGGACCTGAACAAAATATCTGTTGCCTTTAATGGAACTCTTTTTCTTGCCAGAACAGTCACCCTTCCTGATTTACTGTTCAATCTGTATGAAAAACTTGAGTGACCTAATTCTGCTTCAATTTTCTGAGCTCGTGAGGACACTAAATGAGCCTCCTGCAGTCAGGCAGTATTACAGCTGTTGTTGTTTCGACAAGTTGAGAATCCTGAATCTCTTTATCGGGCAACCTGCTGAATCCCATTGATAGGAAGATGAAATTGTCTGGAGAGAAGCATTATTTAAAATGAAGATTTCCATTAACAACCACCACCACCAAAAGACAACATTTTCTGTGTTAAAGAAGCCCCTCCTGTACCTTGGCCCCCACCCCCCATGTGCTGAATTGAATGCATATAATGTCACCCTCCCCTTCCCCTATACTTCGCACGTTTGTACTTTGTACTTCTTGCCTCCCTTTCATAAAAAAGAGATTCTTTTGTGCTGGGGAATCTGAGATTCACTGACAAGTGACTAGGTCCTTTGGAAAGGAGCAGTCATTTCAGGAAGAAGTGTCATTCTACCACGTCCCCCCTCCCCCCCCACCACCCCAGCTCCTCACCCACTGCAGTGCCCCAGTCCCCCAAGGTCGTATCCACCCCCAGTCCCCACCTCCCTTCTTCCCCTCTCCACTCCCCAGCTCCCACCCGCCCAGATCAGTGTGATTTAATCTCTACGCTGTCCGTCCAGCTGTCCTAAGATTATTTATTTAGTTCTTCAGAAGATTAAGGGAAACACAGCTATTCCTTTAATTTAGCACCTGACCCACTTTGTCAAAGAGAGTAAACCAGACAACAAGGAATGGTTTGGGTTCTGGGCTTTTCAAATGAAAAAGGTCTGAAATGACTCTAGATTCTAGAGTCTAGGACCAAGGAAGGAGAATACCCCATCGTTGGCCCTCATCTCACCCCTTTATATTTAATTTTCCTTTTACTATGGCCTTATTACAAAAGGGAAATTGTTTCAGTTTAGTTACTTCCTTTAAATTATATATTTGAAAAAATCCACAAAAGGTTTTTCTCTTAATATCTTAATTGTTAAGATGCATCATCTGTTGCAGTATTTGGAGATTGGGGGCTATGTGGCTATTTAGGAAATTGATCTGGATACAATTAAGTAGGAATCTGTTTTATTATTTTCAATTAAATCAATGAAAAACAATGCATTTCCTTTATTATCATTAAAATTTTGAAAAAGAGGACATTTTACTTCTCTACCAAGGCAAATAACAAAGTTGTTTTTTTAAACAATCATTTTGATATTTGGACCATATGAGATCCTAAGATATTTTGCACACCTAAGTCACAGATTTTACTTCTTCATATTCATATATATATATACACACATACACACACACACACACACACACACACACATCATCGTAAAGGTTGATGAAACCATAATACTAATTTTTAACAGAATCTTAAATGATGAACGTTTATAGTTGAGATCCAGGGAAGTTCTCAGCTAGAAAGTCTATTTTAATAACCCTGTGGTGGTTCAGTGTCAGGCAAAGGAGGTTCCGTCTAGAGACCTCCTTTATTAGCTCTGAAGTCAACGTGTTTCTTTACATCGCCAGGCTTCTGTTTTCCCATCAGTAACAGCACCATTATACCTTGAGGGGTGTGTGTGTGTGTGTGTGTGTGTGTGTGTGTGTGTGTGTGAGAGAGAGAGAGAGAGAGAGAGAGAGAGAGAGAGAGAGAATGAATTAAATTGTGCATCAAATGTACTTAACGCAGTGCAGTTCATGTTAACTTAGTTTAGCTTACTGCCTTTTTTATTACTATTCTTTCTTTTGAAGTCTCTTCCAAGACAGTTTTGCCCCAAATTTTGGGGAAGATAGTTCTCAAAATAGATTTAAATGGCATATAATTATTTGGAAAAAAAAGAATCCAGGTGAACTCTAGAACCAGGCGTTTCTGTGAGTAACAGTCCTGGTATCCCAAATGAATGAAGAAAGGGGGATGGCTCCTATTTTCCCTCGTGAGGAAATTACCTGCAGTTATATTTTTGATAGTGTCTACAGTGAGAATCCCCGCAGTCCTTTTCTAGACACTCCCAGCTTTTAAGTACTGTTTACTTTGCTGGTTGCCGCCGCCCCAAACCTGATTTTAAAAACGCCTAGGTTGCCTTTTCTTGGCCCAGCAAGCATTGCTCAGGGAGGAAGTGGCTGTGGTCGGCAGGGCTCTCTCTGAATGTGTTGGGTTGGCCGATTTCTGTGGCCTCAGCACCCACAAGTGCTCTTGTTCACTCCGCTTTAAAGGCCGTTGTCATCAGCATCTTGGCAAGGCGGGCAGATGGCCCCGATGCCGTAGGACAGAACCAGAAGTTGGAAAGGAGGCTTTCTGCCCGCCTGCCAGTGGCTGCCTGGGCTTTTTGGAGCAAGTCGGAGTTTCCTGCCTCTCATTTTCTCTCTCTGTTCAGAGCGAGCAGTGGCACTTGATGTTCCTCCTACATGTATCATGAGCCTTTTTTCCTGGGTGTTAGAGAAAGGTTATGTCCAAGACCAGAGCGTTAAGCAACATATCGCACCTGTCTGCATTAATGCAAGGGTGGCTTTTCTCTGTTTAACAGCAGAAAATCTGGCTGGGTGTCAGAAATCAGCCATGAGTATCTGGGATAGGTTTTGCCATGAACTTGAACCTAGTGTTACTGTTTGTCATTTAAGACTGAACTGTAATGTATATTTCCATCTCTCCCGCCCCTGTTTTACTATCTCCCCTAGGCTCCAGGCTCGCATAGCTCACAGGATACAAGAACTGGAAAACCTGCCTGGCTCGTTGCCACCGGATTTACGAACCAAAGCAACCGTGGAACTGAAAGCACTTCGGTTACTCAATTTCCAACGTCAGGTATTACCTTTTCCCCAGCGAATCTGAGGCGGAGGAAATGAATGTAATTGTTGGAGATCGGCGTGTTTCCTTAAGTCTCTTCAATATTGTTATAAAGATAGAAACTTAGTAACATCGTGTATCTCTCAGACCAGCAGCAGAGAGCTAAAAGCACTGAAGACGAACTGCTTATTATTCTGTTTTTCTTGCCTGTGTATCAGATACATTTTTTCCCACCTGCAGGATGGTTTACAAAGTCAGAGTTATGGCGGTTTGTTACCGTGGACGAAACCTTGAGAACAAATGAGATAGCTCGTGTTTGCCTTTATGACTCCCAAGAAAAACAATCACGTGGTAGATGAGAGCTTCTTTGTAAGCACAAATGTATAATCCTAGCACGGGAACATATTTAACAAAGACATTAGCCACTCTGCTAAATTAATAGTCCAGCATTTATAGAAATACATAAACCTGTGTCTTATAACTTGATTATTCACCACAACACAAGTTTGGTGCATTTGATCCTGACAGACCTATGCACTGAGTAACCAATGAGTTATTATCTATTGTTCCTGCTATGGTTCATAGTAGTCACTGATTAATAAGCACTGGCATAATGATCTGCTTTAGAATTGCTAAATCAGTAGGACACCAGTGGGATGACGTAGAGCTGATTTTCACTTGGTGAGTTTTGTCTTAAGGACCCTGTCTGCAGGTCTCCTGGTCTGCAGGCTGCCTCATTTAGCCAAACGGAAAAAGGGGCACTTTGCCATCAGTCAGATGGGTTTGCTTGGTTAAGGTCCTAGGGCAGTGATGGCGAACTTATGACACGCGTGTTAGAGGTGACACGCAAACTCATTTTTTTGGTTGATTTTTCTTTGTTAAATGGCATTTAAATATATAAAATAAATATCAAAAATATAAGTCTTTGTTTTACTATGGTTGCAAATATCAAAAAATTTCTATATATGACATGGCACCAGAGTTAAGTTAGGGTTTTTCAAAATGCTGACACGCCGAGCTCAAAAGGTTCACCATCACTGTCCTAGGGCATGCAAAATGAGTTACTAATGAATGAAAGTGAATTGCATGACTTGGTCTATTGGAGGATGTGATTAAAATCACAAGGCCACCTCACTTGCTATTGTCATATGACCTTGGGAGTACATTTGCCTTATCTATAATAATAAAAGGGTAATATGCTAATAGACTGGACATCTTCCAGACGTCATTCCGGACATCCTTCCTGACAAAGCTGGGGCTGGAAGGAAGCCAGCCCAGGTCCCTGGTGCCTACAGGTGGCCCCGAGGGAAGCCAGTCAGGGTCCCGGATGCCAGAGGGAAGCCAGTGCTGGCAGCTGGGGGAAGGAAGGCCTACTCTTGCATGGAAATTCATGCATTGGGCCTCTAGTTGGTTATAATATCATCAAGGGGCATCAGTGTGGCTGGGTGCTGCTTGGTCATAGGTTTGTGAGAGTGGATTAGAACTTAAAAATAAACTTAGAAATTAAAAAAAAAAGCAAAGAAAGAAAACATCTCTGAGTTCCATTTTCTTCCTTCTTATAGGT
Source organism: Myotis nattereri (assembly GCF_964212035.1). Classification (NCBI taxonomy): domain Eukaryota; kingdom Metazoa; phylum Chordata; class Mammalia; order Chiroptera; family Vespertilionidae; genus Myotis; species Myotis nattereri. The sequence goes on along the minus strand of NC_138087.1, from coordinate 37,015,278 downwards.
GACTTCATAAAATGCATTGATTAAGTGTTTGATAAGATTTTGTTTAAAAAATATTACCGAAGTATATTTTTAGGAATAACATTATATTCAAATTAGCTTCACTACGCTAGACTCTTATTAGTCTCTGATTTTTGCTTGATATTATTGAAAAATTCTATTATCTAAGAAGTTTCCCAATGAAATGAGCTGTAATTCATGCTGATTTCAGATTCAATTGAATTATTATTTTGATGTAAATTTTCAATCTCCACCCTCTATCACCACATAACATACAAAATGGATGTTATTATACTTGTGATCACCTAAAAAAAGCTCGTGATATAGTTTAAACTTTGAATATCTTTCAAAGAATATCATTGTTAGAATTGGGGAGAAGCCCAAACTTGTATCTCTTGTCTTTTACATGAGACTATGAATTAACACTGTTTGAGTATCTCCTGCCATTGTCCATGAACAGGAAGTAATCCTTCTGTTCATTTTGCAGAGCATCATTAAAGTTAATCTTTTTAAAAACGAGGAGCCCGTTAGTATGGCATTTAAGACAAAGTAAAAAAAAAAAATTAAATCTTATTAACTAATTAGTATCATTGGAATAATTAAATAGGATGAATAACTTTATTTAAAATATCTACTTTATTTTTTTAATGTAATGCTATAATTGCTTTTTTTCTTGAATTGTTTTTTTTTTTTTTTTTTTTTGCTTTAATCACATATTTTATTCCAACTTCTTCTTTTTCTTTTGGTTGTGATAGAATTGTTTGTAAAGAAAAGCTATACCATCTTAAAAAGCCATGCCACATAAATCTGGCATGATTTAGTCCCTTTATTTACTAAAAAGGCCGACTGTGAGTGAGAAACCTGTAGAATCCCCCTTCTGCCCCACTCAGGGGAAACGAGAGAAGGAGAGGGTCAGGGGTCTGGCCACTGCTCGGGGAGCCTCTCTAACTGCTTTCCTCCCGCAGCTGAGGCAGGAGGTGGTGGCCTGCATGCGGCGGGACACGACCCTGGAGACGGCCCTCAACTCCAAAGCGTACAAGCGGAGCAAGCGCCAGACCCTGAGGGAAGCCCGCATGACGGAGAAGCTGGAGAAGCAGCAGAAGATCGAGCAGGAGAGGAAGCGCCGGCAGAAGCACCAGGTACCACGGCCTGGCTTTGCCTGTCCTCGTGTTTACAGACACGTCCAACTCCTTAACTGGCTGGAGCAGAAGGGCTGGAAATGTGGGCGGAGGGCGGAGGGGGCATCACAGAGCAGAAGAGGCCCTTGGAGCTCACATAGCCTCCATTGTGTAGTCGGGGACACGTAGGCCAGGTGACCTGGGCTTTCTTTGTCCCAATCAGTGTCACCTTCCTATTCCCCTGGAAAGCTGCAGTCTGGGTGGGATTCCCACAGCAAAATCCTGGGGAACTTGGAAAGAAGAAAGCAAAGAGTTATTTTTAATAACAGACAAATATGGTGTCCAGGGCTCTGTGACGGGCCCCGTTGGAGGTTTTATAGGGGCAGATATTTAGGAACATTCCTTTCTAGGGGTTTGGAAATATTTTGATGTAGGATTTGATTTCCTAGGCCTATCTATAATTTATTTGTCTTTTTGTGCTCAGTTTAGTGCCTATCCTAGTTTCGTTTTTAAAAAATGTCAGAGTTAGTGTACATAAGGGTACACTCCCCTTCCCCATTATTTAAAAAATATGTACCAATTACTTATGGAGTTTTAGCTTCCTATAAAATCTTGAGTCACAATTCTACGATAGTTAAGTTTTTTTATTGCTTTTTTTAGGGAGAGAGAGAAACATTGTTTTGTTCCACTTATTTTTGCATTCGTTGGTTGCTTCTTGCATGTACCCTGATCGGGGATCAAACCTGCAACCTTTGGAGTATCAGGCCTAGCTGCTCGGCTGGGACTCTAAGAGATTCAGAGCAGAGGAAACATTACTTTTATAACATAATTCTCACTGGATATGCCCATGTCCCTCAGGTTTATTTGAGAACGATTGGCTTTTAATTTTATCATTTTCATTTTTCAGGTTCCTCTCCTTTTTCTTTTTATCCTCTCCATTTTTTATCTTTCCATTTTCATGCGGTCACACCCTCAAAGCTTCAGAGACCGCTCTTCCACAGGCTGGCACGAAAATAAACTTTGAGAGGTCATCTCTCCCACCAGCCCGGTAGCCGGCGCTCAGCTATGGAGACACACACCAGGGCACCTATCCCAGAATAGTCCCAGGTTTCTGGTCTTTGTTGTGAAATGCACGTGAAATGCACACTGAGCGTTTTTCCTGGACTGGGCTGAAACCTCCAGGGCCTTGGGAAATGGATTTTCAGTATTCTTTTCTACTCCCCTTGGGATCCTTCAGGAATACCTGAACAGCATTTTGCAACATGCGAAAGATTTCAAGGAGTACCATCGTTCTGTGGCCGGGAAGATCCAGAAGCTTTCCAAAGCGGTGGCAACGTGGCACGCCAACACCGAGAGGGAGCAGAAGAAAGAGACGGAGCGGATCGAGAAGGAGAGGATGCGCAGGCTGATGGTGAGGAGCCCGGGAAACGCCCCGCTCGCATCCTGCATTGGGAGTGTTAAATATGCCCCAGTAGAAGGGGAAAGGAGAAGCTGCTTACCAAATGTATGACCATGTCCCCTTAACTTCATGCGGATGGAGCTCAAACAGCCTCTTTCCTGGACAGTGCACGTCACACATCTTGGGTTACAGCTGGTCCGTATAGCTTTCCCATGTCCTAGGATGGCATTGCTGCTCAGATTTAGCTTCTCACATAAAGGAAGGTACTGTATCTCTTGGGAGTTTTGATAACCAGATCTGGAAGGCTGGAAATGGCAGTTCTTTTTCAAAATACTGCCTCTTTGAGACTAATGGCACACGTTGTTTTGAATGAATAGCTCATTACGTTGTGTCTTGGAACCTGATGTCTTTTTTTTTTATGGCAGAAATTTTTCTCTAACAATGCAAAAAGTGATTGTTACGTTAATTTTGAAATGTTGCTTTTTGTTTATAGCAGCAGGAGGGTATTGTCAGAGGTTAGTCAGGGGTTATTATTTTTGCCCTGTTATTTTTCAGTGAATGTATATCACAGAAGAGATTGATTGATTTCATTGGTCGGCATTTTTTTTTTTTTTTTGGTAATTGGACCTCATAGAACACTGTGGGTTTTACACAAGTGTGTGTGATCTGGAGTGCTAGGAGACCTGCAGGTTCTGTCTGGGACATAGCTCCCGAGTCCTGCACGAAGAGAAAGTCATGAGCCTCACCCCGTAATGATGTCCTGGGGGAATTCCAGTGACAGTGTCTTTCTTCCTCGCTGAGATTAAGGTTTGCATTTTGTTTTCATTGATTTTTGGGGTCCCAGAGAGTAAACACCATATTTTAAAATAGGTCCTACTAAATCTTACCATCTTCTCCCGCCTTCCTCTCCTTTTGGGGGGAAGAAGAAGACTGCCCAAGAAATGTCTAATTAGCTCGGGAGACTGTTTCAGAGGAGTCTGAGCAGTTGGCAGTCAGATTTGTCTGATTCAACCGAAGGGAAGCTGTATTAGCACCCTCAGTAACAGATTGGTTTGACACTAATGATTAGGCATTTGCAAATCATTAATTTTTGCAATTAAATGATGGAATATACAGATAACAGAGAAACTGAAGTTTTCTATCACTCTTTCTTCAAGTGAGATCAACCATAACGAAAAGCAATTAGAGTTCTAATAGCATTTGAGGTTCGTGCTCATCCACGGGGCCGACAGCAGCTAGACTGAGGGGTGAGTCTGCTGTCACACGGGCACAGGCTGGAGCGACAGCCCTGAGGAAGGCGCTGGGCCCTTCTGTAACGCAGCCGCCTCCTGAGGCGTTTGCGGCCTGTTCTCTCTATCCTGTATCACAGAGGCGTCCTTTTATTGGGACATAAACAAAAGATTTCTCCTGAAATGGCACAGAGTATATCAGAGCTTTTACCCCATTTAACCTCATAATGTGGCTGAATGGGAGGTGGAGGTGGGAATTACTGCATCTGTGTTATTGTTGGGTAGTATCAGACGTCAGGTAGTAGCTGACTTGTCCCCAGTCACATAGGCCCAAAGGACAGTGCCAGTTATGACAAAAATCCCCCAAATTTGACCTCTCCTATCAACCACAATGTGTGTAATGCTTTTACGTATAAGAAGTTATTTGTTCAGTGCCCATTTGATTATTTTGCCTTTAGAAATACTTATTCTCTCCACTTTTGATCTTATTTGAAAATTTCCTACATACAAAGTTAAGAATAAACTTCAGATGGTGAACTGTCTGATTTTTAACATTTTTGTGCTGTTAAAGAAACATAGAAGAACAAAGAGCCGACGCAGCGTGCTCCATCACACCACATAAATACTGCGGCCATGTGTCCTGACTTTGCCGCGAACCCCGGTGTCCTTGGATGTAGGCATCGCTCTCCCCTGTGTGTGCCCGGTTCCCTGTGTGTGGGGACCCTTGCAGCCTGGAGCATTCGCTCTGCTGCACTCACCACTGGAGTTCAGACTGTCAGGGGGAGGGGAAAAAGCATCTGCAATCTGTCATTAGGCTCTGATCTGGCTTCTTTCCTTAACAGGCTGAAGATGAAGAGGGCTACAGAAAACTGATTGATCAAAAGAAGGACAGGCGTTTAGCGTACCTTTTACAGCAGACCGATGAGTATGTGGCCAACCTCACCAACCTGGTTTGGGAGCACAAGCAAGCCCAGGCGGCCAAGGAGAAGAAGAAGAGGAGGAGGAGGAAGAAGGTGAGCACCCAGTGGAGGGACCAGTTTCAGGCGTGTATTGCTCTTTAATATATACACTTACCACACTAAGAAGAGGTTTAGATTACTGGGTGGCAGAAATTGCCCCTGTAAATGGGTATGGTGTGAAAGAGTTGATCAGGCATACTAGACATTGGAGATGAGGGTGTAATGGGTGAGCGGTATTAAACTGTAACAATGTGGTTCATATGCCCATTGTTTCACACAGTATTTAAAAACTAAATACACATGGTCAGTAAGAAGAGAGAAGACACAGGCACAATGAACACAGGCACATTTTCTTAAATGTGATGTCGTGTGGCAGTGTGCTCAGCTAAGAAACTAAAGTGAAAAGTTAGGAGAAATTGCAGTGTACAGATTGAAAGAAACCTTAAAAAGACATAAGAGATAGCTTTGGGATACTTTGGGAACAAATTTCAGCCTGTTTATTTGGACAGCCAGCAATGCCAGAATTGTTCATTTAGATCAGCAGCCCTGTGTCCCGCTCAGGGAAGTGTGCAGGTCAGGGTTTCAGGTGATGTTGGAAAACAAGACTCTTAGGTAAAATATGTCCTAATGGTCATGAGAAGTGAAAGGTAAGATGTAGAATTTCTGCTCTACAGATACTACATCCAACTCAAGGGCAGCATGCTAGTGTAGGCCTGTGAATATAGCTCTTCTCTGAGGCTTAAATAGCCTGCAAACAGCTCTTGGTTGATGTTTTGTTTCCATGGTAAATTCTAATTGGCCCGGATACAAACAGGATGTCTTCCTCAGAATTGGGAAGATTGAGGAGGGGTAGCATTTAATTATTTATTCTCTGCACTGAATAATTGAGCAAAATATTTTTCCAAAAATAATTAATTTCATGGCTCCTGAATTCTCATACCTGTTTCATAATGAAGGAGGGGCATGCATGATTGAGAAGGTGCCTGCTTGCTCCTGATCCCTGTAGTAGAAGATAGGTTCCCTTCTGGTGAGGATGCACGAGGGGTGTCTCAGGGCTTGGGTTTAGATGTTTCCGTGGTGAGGAATACCTCATTTTCTTGTCAAGGTAGCATTATAGACTTTGCAAAATTGCAGCTCCAAATATTTAACTTAAAAAGACACTTTCAGAGTTAGTGAAGAGCACACAGGCAAACAGATACAGTTCTGTAACACTAGGGCCCCAGTGCACAAATTCGTGCACCTTGAAAGGAACTGTGGGCTGTGGTGGGCACAGGGGTGGGTCTCGGCCCATCCTCCATGCCCCTGCCCGGCCCCTCCTTCTGTGGTCCCCGGTTCCCTGTCTGCCGGCAGCCCCGCTCCCTCTGCTGCCGCTCCCATGAACTGACAAGCACCAGCCCCGCTCGCACCCACTGACGGGCGCAGAGCGATTAGGGCTGGCGCCAGCAGCAGGTGCGAGTGGGCCAGCGCTGTCAGCAGGTGCAAGCGGCGGCTGCTGCCCCAATTGCCCCTCAGGAGCAGGGGGAGGTGAAGAAGCCTTCAGGGGTGATCGGGGCTGGCAGCAGGTGCAAGCGGGGCCAGTGCCAGCAGTGGGTGTGAACGATGGCTCCAGCGCCGGAAGCAGGTGCGAGAAGCGGCTGTCAGCCCAATCGCCCCTCAGGAGCAGGGCGAGGTGGAGAAGCCCTGAGGGGCGATCGGGACCAGCCGCCACTGGCACCCACTGATGGTGCTGCGTGATCGGGGCGGCAGCAGGTGCAAGCAGGGCTGGTGCCGATAGCAGGTGCGAGTCCCGGGTGCGACTGCTGGAGCAAAGAATTTTCAGTAACCACCAGAGGCTCACCTGCCTTGGTCTGGTGCCCCTGCTCACCTGATCCACCATCCCACCATGGCCAACGCCCTCCATGTTCCACATTCTGCTGCCTGCTGCCGATGCCCGCCATGTTCCGCACACACTTGCCCCCTGCTGGTCAGTGCACGTCATAGCAACCAGTTGTTCGGTTGTTCCACCGTTTGATCTATTTGCATATTAGCCTTTATTAGCCTTTTATTGTATAGGATTCCATAAGTGGACCCCATGAAATGGCAGCTGTAGTTTTTCTGAATTTAGTCATGGATTTTGCAGAGATTGCCACAGAAAGGTCACTGTTAGCGTTTTTAATATTAATGTTTGTATTCTACATTTCTTTGTGATTAAAAGCTAATGGCCCAATTCTGGCTTAAAATTAATAGATTCCTGCCATAGTGGTAGATCATTATATCATCGTAGAAAGATACATAGTTGAGTGATAATGATTATGGCTTTATTTTTGTGTTAATCTGTACAGAGCATGAACCTGTCATATTTTTCATTTCACAACTCTGATGATCTCTAGGTTGGCTCTCTACCTCCAAACTCTTGCCTTCCAGTTTGCTAGTAGCACTCATTCTATTTCCTGCATTTGCTCAATGACTGTTACCTGAACACTTACTATGGTGGAGATGCAGTGTGTTGGAAGCTGGGAGAAGGAGAATGTAATGGTGAAGATAGCACTCTTGCCCTCTCAATTTAATCAGAGAGAGAGAAAGAGACAGACAGACAGACATTAATCAAATATGCATCTAAATATATAATTATAATCTGAGGTGAATGAGGTGAAGGAATAATGCCCGTCAACAATTTCCTGATTTCCTGGCAAATGAATAATAATAGCCAAGCACTGCAGCCTGCCTTGTGCTATCTCGGGCACCTCCCATTGATGATCTCACATGGTTGAAGATGCAGACTTACCCCTGATGAACAGCCCTTACCTCTTCCCTGCTGTGCTATCAGGATGCCTTGCATTTGGGCCCTCTCTGCTCTCAGCAGGACTAAGGATCACCTTCCTGGGCCATCTTGCTGGCAGAAATGGGATAAAGCTGTGTCTTTCACGGGGCTTTGAGACTGAGTTCAGAGTGAGTTACCCAATTCCAGATGCACCTACCTCTCCTAGTGCAGAGAAAGCGCGTGCTTTCAGAAGCTGATAGTTGGACACTTGGTATGATCTGTGGTTCTTTCCTCCACTAGAGTGAAGGATTGAGAGTTAACTTGCTGCAGTTTCTCTGGCTGGAAGGAAACTGCATTTGGAAGCTTAAAAATTCTGTGCTGTCCCTTTCGGCATTTTCCCATAGGACTGACATGCTGAACCTTACTGCATTTTTTTAATTAGGAAAGGCATCAATAAATCTTTGCTTTGAGAAAACCCTTTCTGACCCAGTGAACTAATAGCATCGAGCTGGTAGCAGCATTTGTAAGAACTTCAAGAGCTGTGCTATTAAAGTTGAGTATGATTGACCTTGTAATGTAATTGGAAAAGGGTTACTTTTTGCTTTGTGTTAAACTCAGTGTATAATTTTTTAAAATGGCCCCCGTGTAACAGAAAAAACCTTTGTTTTTCCCCATTAGGAGTATATTGTGTTTACTTGTTGTTAGTGAATAATAGAGTGGGGTTCCTTTAACATGTCATGACCTTGTTTAATTTCCTCTTCTCACTGTTAGAGCCATTTCTATGAAGTACGTATTTATAAATTATTCTGAAACTTCTCCTTCTCAACCTGGTCTTCCATTAATACCCTTGAAATGGAAGAAAAAGAAGTAAACTATATATATCTGCTTAAGAGTTAGAGGAGGAATAATTGTTAAAGCATTGAAATACCTCTGCAGGGGGGCATGATGAAGGCACTGTTACGTGCACTTAGCGGGACCTTGAGGCTTCTGACCTTTGCCATGCCTGTTCTCTAGCATCTGCTGAGTGACTGACAACAGGATAAAAGGGGGGAGGGGCTAGATGAAGCCACAGGGGTTTATACAAACATAGGATTGAACAGGCTAATTTAGAAAATTGGACCGCTCTCCAAATCATGTTAGCACACAATCTTTTAAATCCAAAACTGCATAAGAAAACATATCAGACCAATTTGTTCTTACTCCTTACTGGGTATTTCATTAAAAGATCTGTTATCTAGTACTTCAGTCTCTCGATCTATCAGAAGGTGATTGATTGGTTAGGATTGAATGGGAAAGTTTCTCTAAAGAATTTTCTGTGTTTCCTGGCACATTGTAAGTACTCAGTAAATCTTAGCTATTTTATCAAGCCATTTTGTGGTGTAAATGTAGGATCATGGTTACTGAAATGTAAGTTGTAGGTTTTTTGTTTCTGTTTATTTTATTTTATTTTTTTATTTATTGCTTAAAGTATTACAAAGGGTATTACATATGTGTCCATTTTATCCCCCCGCCCTAGACAGTCCCCTAGCCTCCCCTATCCCCCAGTGTCTTATGTCCATTGGTTATGCTTATATGCATGCATACAAGTCCTTTAGTTGATCTCTTACTAGTTGTAGGGTTTTGAAAAGAAAATCTTTTCCCCCTTTACTGTATATTCTCTGTGATGTTGAGTAAATAGCCACCATTTTTTTTTCTGGTCGAGGATCAATCAAATATTGCCTTTTAGGGTAATGACAGGTTCTTACACTAGTGAGGCCTACAGTGAGAAAGGGGATTTATTAATTTGGGTGGATCCTGCTTATCCCTCCCCAGCTCCTGCAAAGAGAATTTGTAATTATGTGGCCTCTGATTTAGAGTAGTTTTTGGTGACAATAAGGCATTTCTTGCAAGGTTTTAGGATGTATTTTTCCTTAAGCTGTGGTTAGGAGCCCATGCCACCTGTGAGCTGAACCTCCTGCTTAAAAGTCTAGGCATTCTTTAGAGTTCAGCTTCCCGAGCTGTGGACTTCAGGCTAGAAATAAATATTTAATTCTGTCTTTCAAATCTTTCAATGGGCCCTGCAGGCGTGGCTCAGTGGTTGAGTGTCAACCTGTGAACCAGGAGGTTGCAATTCGATTCCCGGTCAGGGCACATGCCCGGGTTGTGGGCTTGATTCCGGGTGAGCGTGCAGGAGGCAGCCGATCAATGATTCTCTCTCATCATTGATGTTTCTATCTCTCTCCCATTCCCTTCCTCTCTGAAGTCAATAAAAATATTTTTAAAAAATCTTTCAATGGGGTGTATACTAGCAGAACTATGTCCTTGTTACTTATTTGTGACATTTCTTGAAGCCCACAACACTAACAGGAACACCTCAGAGAATCCATGGGGGACAGAACTCCGGGCCAGATCTTTCTCATTGTGGGTGGTGTTTCCCTTTCTTTCTGAAACTTCTTTTTTCTCTCTCTTTCATCAACCACAATCATAAGTAAAATCAGGACCGGTATGTTTTGGAGGGGGAACCTTTCCAGCTATATATTTTATATTATCAATTTCAGAGAGGAAGGGAGAAGGAGAGCGAGAGATAGAAACATCAGTGGCGAGAGAGAATCATTGATCACCTGTCTCCTGCATGGCCCCCACTGGGGGTCGAGCCTGAAACCCTGGCAGGTGCTCTGACCGGTAATTGAACCGGGACCTCTTGGTTCATAGGTAGATGCTCAACCACTGAGCCATACCGGCCAGGCTCCAGCATAATATATTGATCAATATAGTGATAAGAGATGCATTCTTTTCTTTTTTAGATATCCCAAAACCAGAAAAGCCTCTCGGTGTAATGTTTGGTAGGAAGAGCATCAAATCCAAAATAGTAATGTTGTTGCGACATTTGTTTTAAATTCAGGTTACTCTGCAGTTCTTCTCAATTCTTTTATGTCTTACATTTTCCCCCCAAAGATGACATAGTTTATTGCAGCTTTTCTTTACAAGGACATTTTCGTAGGTATTTGAGAGGATCTTAGGTAATTCTGGGCACTTGAGTGCAGTGACTGCGTAAAGATAGGTGGACACAATGCCATGGTGATTAGATTTGATTAGTTCAGTGTCGGAGTGGGTGAAAGCAGAAGTTTGGATCCAAGTCCTGCTTAACTGGATCAACCAGTTATTTCAGTCAAAATGTTAGAATTGGTTTTCTCTGCAAGGTACAACCAAAGCAATGTGCAGTTGCCTGCTAATTTGATATTCTTGGGTATTTTATTATTGCCTGATCTCCTATCTGAATGCTCAGTGGTCCACTTAAGTGACAATAAAAATAACCCTGTGAATTTCTGAAAGCTTAGGTTTCCATTGAAACAGAACGAGTCTTTAAGAGGCCAGCACATTTGAATGTTGTTTCAGCATAATATAACAACACCTTCTGGGGCTAAAAGAAATTCACTTTATGATATAGATTGTAAATTACTTGGTGTAAAACTGTTTGTTTACAAAACGAGGCTGTTTGTGGCCTGTGTTGTGGTAATCAAAATAAAGTGCCCCACTGCAGTCTATTTTCTTAAGTTCAACTTAAACAGGATTTTCATGTTTAAAGGAGGGATTTCTTTCCCTCCTTGGCCCCGTCACTGATTGTTTTATATAGCTTCTGCAAGGAAGATGGGTAGCCTTGCACACAGCTTTGTTCCTGAACATTTCTAGATGGAAGGAATGAATTGACATTGGCCTTTGGAATTAGGAACCCGAATTGTCTTTTAGTTAAGAGTAATTTGTTTTATATCCCCTCCCAGGACTAGGTTAATTACATTCCTTTCTACCTCTTTGAGCATAATTAGTTCCAAATTTTTTGCAGGTAGGAAGAAGGTAGTGCAAAGTTCCTTTATTCCTAATTAATGGATGAACTCCAATGTTTTGTTTTTAATCAGTGGAAGTACACTCAGGTCAGTGATACTGATAGAATGTGTTTGCAGTCACGTGATCCAGATTACGCTATGTGAAAATCCCTCAGGCACTAGCAGCCATTTCACCAGGTGCTTAGTCTGTTTGGAGTTCATCTTGAACCCAAAAAAGGGAAGTGGTTTTTTGTTTTGTTTTGTTTTTCTTGAGGGGTGGAGGGAACAAAACACCAGTTTGATATGAGAACGTGGATTTATGAAAGCACGCCAACCAGAAACCTTCAAACTGAAAGAATACAAAGCATGATGGGAGAACTTGGCATCTCTTGCCATGGAGTAGACTGCCACCTGCTTCCACGCATATAACAACATAGCGGAATTGGTGTGAATACTGTACAGGGCATGCGAGAGACGTCTCACAGAGCGCCAGGGCAATGAGGAACTGTGTATGTGTTCTTAACCTTTTCACTTGCAAATATTTTGGGACCTAATTACAATAATAATAATAGTTCACTGACCATATGCATTGTTCTTGTTGCTTGCGTTCATTCATTCATTCACCAAATATTTACTTAGTGCCCTTTAAATGCAGGTACCCTGGTAGGTGTGGGCATACGTAAGTGAACAGAACAGACAGAAATCCGTATGAAAACAGCCCTCTGACTACTGTTGTTTCTTTTACATTGTAGAGGTTAATGCTCACAGTGTATATTATATGTGCCATTGAATTATATGTATTGAAATAGTGATCCAGTCCTGCAGCAGCCCTATGTGGTAACAGGGACTGTTACTCCCCATAATTTTTTTTAAAAGGGGGGGATGGGCACCAAGACACGCACGATTTGCTCAAGGTCATACAGTGAAGGTCTCTGCACTTAGTGACACAGTTGGGATTCAAATGCAGGTCGTCTAATTCCAGAACCAAGTTTCTTACATGTAATATCACATTGTGCTTCTCAAATTTGATACCTAGTGGAATTATTTTTTAAGTCAGTTTAGAGGATTTTAAGTCATGGAAGGGCCTGATTATGAAGCAGTTTTGAGATAACACGCTTAGTGGTCTCCAGCATATTCATAGAAAAGTATCCTTCAGAGTAGCTTTGATTTTATTATTGATGGTCCTTCAAGCTTTTTAAGGTGCTATTCATTGAAACGGTGATCCAGTTCCACTAGCTAGCTATTGGAAATTGGCTTATTCACTGTCTCATTTGATTTCCTTTGTTGGCCAAATTGGTAGCTCATTTCTGATTTGTATGGAAAGAATGGTGGGATTAATTGACTTTCTCCCACTAATGAAAACAGTTGCCTGAAGATTGTGCCCGAGAACTCCGGAAGTGAAAGCTCCAGGGGCTGGTGGTAGAGATGCTTTCTTTTCTGAGTCTTTTCTGCTGTTGTTCGCTCTGTACTTGCAGCCTAGACACAGGGCCTGGCGCTTGTCGATACTGATCATTTCTTTTGAGCTTGTAAACATTTTCACTTTGGGATGGCTTGAATAGATACTTAAATTCTTGGGAAATCATAATCAGAGGGAGCGTTTTGTTTTCTGTCTTTGGTGCCTTGTGCTTTAGCATACACACCTACACCCAAGAAAGTTATAAGAGAACTTCAGAATTTTCAAACATTTATGGAAACTGCATTTCTTCAGTATGGCCAAAAGGCTGAATTTTAGACATTAAACATTTTCTATGAAAGCTGTTTTGTCAAGAGACAATTGAGTTATTTACATGGAAAGCAAATATGTATTATATAATCAGTGCCTTAAGTAAACAAAGTGGAGTTAATATTGATTCTGTATCATTATATATTTTTTTAATTAACTAAAGGGTCCGGGGGAGGAAAGCTTATTTTCTTAAATGTCTTGATAAAGCAAATAACTGAAGTTTTTTTTTTTCTTCTCATTATACTGCCCTGAAGTAGTAGTATAGCTTTCCAGCAATAACTTTAAAATAAGTCTTCTGTAAAGGTGATGTGAAAGATTTCACTTGTTAAAGAAGTCGTTACAAATGGCAGACAGTTTAGACTAGTTTGTGTATATTACAGATAAGACTCTCTTGGGTATGTACAAAATGTGGCATAATCCTAGCTTTCCATGTAGGCTGCCTCTGCGGCTCTCAGAGGTTAATGGACTAAGAGATTGGAATATGTAAGAAATGGCAGATGACAGAATTTTTCATGAGATCACGGTATCTGCTTCGAATTTCCCCAAATGCCCGCTGTGTAAATACTTTCTATTATGAAAGCCCATTAGGTAGAATGAAAAACATTTGGAGAGCTCACAGAATATTATATCATTTTGTATTTTTATGACTCAAGAGTAGTTCGGAGTTTATTCTCAGGGGACATTTTCAGAAAACCCGCTAAAGGAAGAGGAAAGTTTTGCTGACTGCATCAGGATGTGTCTTCCCAGCGCCAGACCTGCGAACACTGCGGTCTCTGCCCTCTCCCCCTTTCTCACTCTCGCTCTCACTCTCGCTCTCTCAGGACTGCCAATGCCTTAAGCCCTTTGGATCCTAGAAGACACAACCCACAAATCTCTAGTGTGCTGGCCTTGAATCGCGCCTGGCTTTCAAGAACGCTCTGCAAGTTGCTAATAAAATACACACTTTGTCTTAGACGGTGAAGACAAGTAAAAATACAAGGGGATCAATGGGAAAATACACACACACACACATACACACCACAAAGGGGACATCTAAAACACTTTCGGAATAAAGATAAATAAAAAATAAAAGGCATGAATATTAAGTTCCGTTCGGTGAGGGTGGGTAGTAATGCAGCGCTGTTACGGACCCCAGAGTGACCGCGAAGCCCTTCCTGTCCCCAGCCTCTTGGCTGCCCCATGACATGTGACACATTGTCGTTCCACAGAAGGCCGAAGAGAATGCAGAGGGAGGAGAGTCTGCCCTGGGACCAGACGGAGAGGTAAGGGATTTTGCGTCCATGTCTACTGTGTTCTGCTCAGTGAGTCCCTGCCACGCCTTACCATACATGTCATTGTCTGTGTATACTAATTTCATTGTCACGCAGCCATTCATCTTTAAGTGAAGAAGAGTAGTCCATGAGCATAGTCTAAAAGGGTTACACGGAAAAGTAATCTACTTCCTTCTCAGACTACCCATCAACTGATGTTACGTTTCCTATGTACCATTTGAGAATTTTCTGTGCACATATAAGCATATGTTTTGGAATACATAGAATGTGTAAAGTCTTAAGTGATTCTATAATTACATTTGCCCAGTAAACGATACAGGAGCATAAACTGTGACCCAGCTTCCTTAGTGTATTACTAATTTGAAATTATAATATTCCATAAGCCAACCAATTAACATATTTGGTTAATTTATTCTTTAAAAAGTGTTATTTTTATTTATTTCAGAGAGGGATAGAGAGATAGAAACATCAATGATGAAGGAGAATCATTGATTGGCTGCCTCCTGCAGGCCCCACACTGGGGATCGAGCCTGCAACCCGGGCATGTGCCCTGACCGGGAATCGAACCGTGACCTCCTGGTTCATAGGTCCATGCTCAACCACTGAGCCACGCCTGTTGGGCTTGTTAACTTATTTTTTTGACATCTTCTGTAGGCTTACAATGTAGCTTCTATTTGTCAATTCATCAGCATATTCCTAATTTTTTTTCTAGTATTTCCAATAGTCTCCTGAATCATGAGAATACAGTTATTCATTTATTGGATTTTTTTTCCCCCTCTGAAAACTCCCAAGTTCCCTGCCAGTGATTCACACGAGGAGGCATACTCCCGGAGCCGGATGCGGAGGGAGCGTGCTTCAAGCCTCCGCCTCCTCCTCTCGCAGCTTCGGATAAACCTGCTCGGAGGTTTGGGTGGGTGGAGGGTTGCCTCTTCCTGTTCTAGAATCACTGCACGTGAGATGTATTGTGAATGTGAACAGCCTGGGTGCAGAAGAAAGGTTGGAACCACCAGTCTATGCAGAAACCCTTTGAACAGTAAATGTTGCTTAACCGCTGTAATCCATCCCTAGGAAAGAAGGGTCGGGATAAATGTCTGACGTGTGAGAAATTCTCCGGGGGCTGTTAAGGGGGAAGAATACTATATATGAGAGCACTTGGAAACACTCTAATTTGTAAAAGCCCAGCCTGACCTAAGCTAGCCTCACATCAGTCTGTGACTAACAAGCACCGGGGAGAGATGTAACATGTTACTGTGAGCGCACTTTATCTCTTATCACCTCTTGGGAAAATCACCTACTGATCTAGGGCCTGTGACAGACACCTTTTTTTTTTCTTCTTTAAATCTCAGCACATGCGTGCTCTGTGTGCTGCAGTGGGCGAAGTGGACCTCTCGCTCGGGTTGTTTTGAAATAAGTTTCCTATTCCACTGATGTGCCACTCATTCAGTGCTTCTGCCACAGTCGTCACTCCAGCTGCGGGGACCCCCAGTGTTCTCTGAGCATGACATCTGAAGCACTCGGAAGTTGTGTTATGAGTTCAAGATCACGGAGTGCGGTTCTTCCATGGGAGATGATAGTAAATGGTAGATGTCCTTCTCTGTCGTGTGAGCATGCAGGCGACCTTTTACGTTAATGAGGAAGAAGTGTCATCTTGGCATATGAAGTAATGGTGTTCACCACCATGCGGCCTTAGCACACGTACAGGAAGAAAACAATGATAGTCTAGGGTGAGCCTTTTCTCTTTTCAAAGGTTATTTTTGTGGATAATTGCTGATCTATTGTGTCTTATTCTGACAGCACCTTGAGGGAAAAGAGGGGAGGTTCGTTTCCCATTAGATTTAGACAGTAACCTAGAGTACACTATTTTTCCTGTCATTTTTATTTAACTCCAAATAAGAATAATGTAGAAGAAAATGTTTGGAATTAATGAATAGTCTAAACATTGGATTTTGTAACTTTTACGGAGATAGATAACGAAAGACTCGCAGGCCAAGCGTTTCCAAACAGACATCTTGCCTGGGGCCTGTCCCGGAAGCACAGTCCCCTCCACCTCCTAGCAGTCACTCGGGGAGGATTCCTCCGCCCTTAGGCCTCGTGAAACAGTGTATTCTCTGAAGCAGGTTCAACACAGCCTCTGCAATAACATTGATTCGCTTAATTTTTGGAGCAAGCCATTTTTCATGGAGAGTCTGATAATGAACTTGCGCTCAGTCTGTTCTGCAGATTTCAGATGCGCAGAGCTTTTGACTTTATCACACGCCCAGCTACCAATGGTTGGTCTGGTTACCTGGTGGTTTGGTTTTGGGCCAAGGACACTGGTTCTGCTAAGCCATACCAGCCAGTAATGACATGATACAAGCTACATGCTTTTTTCTTTTCCCATTCTCTCTGAAACCATAAGTTTGCCCTAGTCGTTTTCTGAGAGGGTGTGTTATTATTTGGGGGCTGAGGTTCTTCGTTGCAAATGACAAAAATCAGCTCTGCCTGATGGGAGTAGCAAGGGAATGTATTAACACGATGTTGAGTAATTCGTCAGACCTCGAGGAAGCCTGGAGAGCCGGACTTGAAGGTACACCTGGTATTATACACACAATGGTCAGTGAGGACGTGGCTGACGCGGGAGCAGGCAGGAGCTTGGCTCAGCCAGGACCACCTTCCTGGTTCTGCCGCCGCCGCCGCTGGGGTCTGCCCTCCTGCCAGTGTGCCTGTTGGGCCTTGAACTTCTAGCTCCCAATTCAGAGCCCCCAAGTGAGTGCATCCATTTGGGGGAGCTGATGCCTTGTACTGGTGACATTTCCAATCACAAAAAGGGTTTCAGATGCCGGCAGCCAGCAGGCCGAGAGATGCCGCCCCGCACAGAACTGGGAGAACTGTGTTGTTATTTTCTCTCCTTTCCAGCCGATAGATGAGAGCAGTCAGATGAGTGACCTTCCCGTCAAAGTAACTCACACAGAAACCGGCAAGGTCCTGTTTGGACCGGAAGCACCCAAAGCAAGTCAGCTGGACGCCTGGTTGGAAATGAATCCTGGGTGAGCGTTACAGCAGAGTTGTTGGTGTTCTTTGGCTTTGTCAATGTTTGTGCTCCTTGTAAAACCTTGGACCTAAAGCAGTGATGGCGAACCTTTTGAGCTCGGCGTGTCAGCATTTTGAAAAACCCTAACTTAACTCTGGTGCCGTGTCACATATAGAAATTTTTTGATATTTGCAACCATAGTAAAACAAAGACATATTTTTGATATTTATTTTATATATTAAATGCCATTTAACAAAGAAAAATCAACCAAAAAAATGAGTTCACGTGTCACCTCTGACACGCGTGTCAGAGGTTCGCCATCACTGCCCTAAAGCAACACGACCTTTGCTGAAATGGTTGAAGTTGGTACCTGCGCTTGTCACTCGCACACTGAACATGCTAGTTGAGTCATGCGTGCATACATTGTCTTATAATTCACAGAACTAAGCCCTGTCTCCTTCCCACCCCTTTCCCTGTAGTTACGAAGTCGCCCCCAGGTCCGACAGCGAAGAGAGTGATTCTGATTATGAGGAGGAGGTACGTATGTGCGTCTGAGTTCACTGGTTTGAAAGTCTATGAGGGAAGCACCTGTGTCCTTCTGTACTCTGCTTTCAGAGTTGGCCTTTGGGTAATGACTGGGGCTGAGGGCTTGCCAAAGCTTTGGTGGGGCACGCCCCACCGTGCCGTGACCTCTTGGGGGCTCCTGACCAATGGGGAGACTTGGTGAATTCTAAATTCATTCGGAACCAGGAGAGAGAAGCCGTCATTAAATCAGAAGGGGCAGACCATCTTTTGGGGAGAACTGAAGATGGATCACTTTGGGAAAGTCACTCCCGTGCCTCCAAGTGGCTCACTCAGGGTTCGCTGCCTAAAAATTTCTGAGATTCTGGAACTTAGGCTAAAAGGGCAACTCAGGCTTGGTTTAATGACTGTATTGATCCTCTTGATTTCCCTTTAAATGTGATTCTTGTTTGAAATCCTTGGATATACTTGTTACCAAAAAGAGAAGCACATTTTTCAGTCTCTTGGAAGGAATACTCAATATATCTAGAACCTGAAATAGTAATCTTGTATGCTTTTCATAGAATTATAAAATAATAAAGGAATTTTCAGATCGATTATGAAATGCTTAATAATTACAAATAGATTTTTAAAATATTTCCATCTCCTTCATCTCTGTTGTTAGTGTGTGGTCACTGAATGTGATTTTTGCCCGTGTCGAGGAATCCTGGTTCAGAGTGGCCACGGCACAGATGCCACAGACGGGGCAAAGCCGCCTTCCCGAATAGCTCACTGGGGTTTTAAGACAGTCGTTATTTCCTTCTATTGTGTGGACCTAGGTTTTCTAAATTAATCTACTGTGGACACTTTGCAAAGAGGAAAAATAAAAGTTATATTTTTACAGAAGCACGCTATTAAAAAGCAAGTATTTTTAGAGCCATGCTATTTTTTTTTTTCTTGTAGACTATTCTTTCTCTGGTATATTTGAAGCGTATAAAATCAGTTTTAAAAATGTTTCTTGTTGACTTGGATACATGGGCCCATAAATAATCTGCTGGGAGAGCCTTCTCATTCAGAGAGCCAGGGAGGGACAGAGACGAGATAAAGTGGACTCTTTAGCCCACGCATGCCAGCCAAGACTGACAGATGCAGGCAGCCCGATAGCCAGGAATAGAGTGAACTCGCCATCTGGGGTCTGCCACCCACTCATGGCAAGTCCTGTCCCCTCGCAGCACTTCGCTTCTCGCCTGGAAAATGAGGAGCAGTGCTGATTCCTCAATTTACCCCCTGCTCTCAATGATCCGTCATCATAGGTCTGATTTTCAGAACTAATGTTGTGTCACTTTGTATTTTTTCACTCAAGAATTATGGAAAAGCATTGTTCTCTTTAAATCCACTTTTAAAGGAAATTCTATTGGATTATCTGGAAAGAGTTAGTCTTCCACACCAGTGGTTAGTGGTGGGCACAGTGAATATTTAGTGAAGCTTTCAGACAGCACAGCGGAACGTAGTGCGCAATGACAGGGTGGAGAGATGATGAGTCCTGTGGCGAGTTACCGACAGTTTTCATCAAAACATTCAGAAATGCAAGGTATGAAGTACCACAAAGCCACGTGACTACAGGCCCCAGCCCGGACTGCCAATGCCCAGGGCCATCAACAGCCACTGCCTATCTGAGAAGACATTCTTATGAGTAGGACAAGCGAACATGTCGAGAGCCCGGCCGCGGAGAGACGGATGTAGAGTGCGGCTACATTGGTGAGAGGCATGTGGTTACAGGACTCTTCGATAACCAAGCGGTGATGTCCCTCTCTCTGGCATGACTGTTACAGTTTTGTCCTTAGAAGCAAAGGTGCTAGGGGCTCCTCTGAGGGTCGCCTTCATTCTCCCATTGAGTGATTTAAACAGCAGTGGAATGGTGTGTATTGCCCGGTATAGGGAGGTGTTAGATCTACTTCCTCCTTCATTTTATTTACTTCATTTGTGAAGTTGAACACTCTTTAGTCTCTTTTTGGAAAATGCCAACCATAGAGATTCACTTGACAGAATGGAACCTTTGCTTCTTCCCAGGATGAGGAAGAAGAGTCCAGTCGGCAGGAAAACGAAGAGAAAATAATTCTGGATCCAAACAGTGAAGAAGTTTCCGAGAAGGACGCGAAGCAGATCATTGAGTGAGTATCTCTCAAGAGTTTCCTTCCTTGCAGAGAATTTCATGACCTAAATTAGGCTTTTGGAGTTTTCTTTTGGAAAATTTGGAGGCAAGAGACTGACGTCGTGCCCACACTCCACTTGAATCACTGTCAGAAGTCACCACTGGGTTCCAGCCACTGGGCCCCAGGGCTCCGGGCTGCTCCTCTCCCCCTCTGACCCCTTCTCCCTCCTGAATCCCCGCCCCCAGCTCCGGCTCACGCCGGGCTCCGCACCTGTCACCTGCACGCTGCCCCCGACTGACCTGATCACACTGGCCCCTCCACTGGCTGCGTCACCGCCCTTCCTTCCTCCCTCAGTGGCCTCAGCACTCACCCCGAACCCAAGTGAGAGACAGCATTCCCTCTGTCCTTGTTGCCAGCCAGCCAGCCACCAGGTCCCGCCAGGAAACACCCCTCTCCTTCTTCCCCCTCTGCGTGCCCAGCTCCGTGCCGCACCCTGGCCGTCCCCCACGTCCGTGGTCTACACAGCTCTTTGTGTGTGTGGCTCTAATATTAAAAGGAAATTGTAATGAAACAGTCGACAAAATAGAACATTATAAAGTGGTGACATTTAAAAGGAAAAAAAATGAACATTTTAATCTTTCCTCCTTTTATTGCAGGGCTGTAGGCCCCACTTTATTTATTTATTTTTCTCTTTTTTTTCAGTTTATTTTTTTCTTTATTGATTAAGGCATTACATATGTGTCATTATCCCCCCATTGTCTCCCTGCTCCCGCTCCCCCACTCATGCCCTCACCCCGCTGGTGTCCGTGTCCATGGTTAGGCTTATATGCATGCATACAAGTCCTTTGGTTGATCTCTCCCCCTACCCCCGCCCTCTACTACCTTCCCTCTGAGGTTTGATGGTCTGATCAGTGCTCTGAGGTACCTGTTTTATCAGTCTGCCCCCCTCATTGCCTGTAGAATAAAATATGAGCTCCCTAACCTGGCATAGAACATGGAAGATGACCTTCCTCTTTCCTGTTTCTTATGTTGACTTCGGCCTTCTCTCACCTGCCCTCCAAGCCGAGGACTGTGTTCTGGGCATAGGATTTATCCTTACTTCCCAAGAGCCTAATGCAGCGGTTCTCAACCTGTGGGTCGCGACCCCTTTGGGGGTCAAACAACCCTTTCACAGGGGTCGCCTAAATACATCCTGCATATCAGATATTTACATTATGATTCATAACAGTAGCAACATTACAGTTATGAAGTAGCAACGAAAATAATTGTATGGTTGGGGGTCACCACAACATGAGGAACTGTACTAAAGGGTGGCGGCATTAGGAAGGCTGAGAACCGCTGGCCTAAGGCCTTCTCTCACCTCCAAGCTGCGGACTGTGCCCTGGGCGTAGGATTTATCCTTACGTCCCAAGAGCCTACGACAGCTTTACAGGCAAAGTGTTCATCTGCAGGTGTGGCTCACGTTCCTATTGGTCATTGGAGGTCACGCCGGCCTGCATTCGGATCCTGACTCCACTGATCTTATGTGACAGGCAAATTCACTCCCCTCTCGGAGCCTGAAGCTCTCCACATGCATAAAACGGGGATGAAACTAATGAGTCTGCCTCGCTCTGGTTTGTGAGAATCACAGATAATGTATTTTAATTGCCAGGCGATTAAATAGTAGGTGATAAATAAACCACACTCACTGCAGCTATTTTAGGCTTTCCATTCATCTTTCTGAATGGATCGAAATAAAAACACAACGCACCCAGACGTGTGTGCGTGATCCTCCACTTTCTCCGCCCCAGGACAGCCAAGCAAGACGTGGATGACGAGTACAGCATGCAGTGCAGTGCCAGGGGCTCCCAGTCCTACTACACTGTGGCCCACGCCATCTCCGAGCGGGTGGAGAAGCAGTCTGCCCTCCTCATCAACGGGACCCTGAAGCACTACCAGGTAACCGCTGGGTCTGTGTCTCCTTGGCGGGCCACCAGCTTCTACCTCGTTTGCACTGGAGTGTGTCTCATGCACGTGTCGATTGCTTAAGAGGGTGGATGAGGAGAAGGCATTCTAGGTCCCCCTGCTTACGGGACTGACATTCTCTCCATTCTGCCTGTCACCCTGCTCTGAGAGCACTTCCATGTTACCATCTCTTCCCCGGGCATCTCTGCTTTCTCTTCTGGGGTTTTGGGATGAATTGTGTTTTAAGAAATCCTGGCTGGCCACCTGGAACCGTTTCATCATGGATGGCGACAGGATGGAAAGCCCAGCCACATTTGACGAGTGTCGGGAGCATGTACCTAACTGGGGAGCAAACGAAGTGTTTCTTCGGAACTTGCACTGGTGGCCGTAGTCCAGCCACCCAGCAGGCGCTGTCTACTCCATTCACACTTTTATCTTTTTAAGTCTCGATACAGTGGTGAGCATCCGTGCTTTGGTGGAAACTAGGCTGTAAATATAACACATTTCATGTCACCTGTGTGGAATGAGGCCAGCTGCTGTCTTCTCTCTCCTCCCACTTTATAGTGTTTCCCAAAGTGTGTTCCTTGGGACATTCGTCCCATGAGATGTACCTCAGGAAGGAAAAGAAAAATAGGTCCCGTGGTCAAATAAATATGGGAGCTACCACCAGCTGTAACGAGGATTACCATATAATTTACTCTTTCAAACTTGGGTACTAATGAGAGTGACAATAGGGGTCCTTATTATTGATAATAGGCATAACCCAGGACCGTCCTGAGCCATCCAGCCACCTGGGCACCCTGACAGGACCCCTCCTGATAATCCATGCTCTATGTCAGCACATCCATGACTCTACAAATATCAATGTATAATCCATAACGGCACATCAGTATTATGCAATAAAATAACTAACTTCCTAGTTCTCCGATTTCTTTGACTCCTCAGCCTTATTTTCATATAGCACCTATTGGAAACCATGTGCTTTAGGCCAACAGTTCTCAAACCTTTTGGACTCGGGTCCTCTGTACACTTAAAATGCGGCCCCGCATCTGCTGCCGTGTCCGGGGTAAAGCTACAGCGGCTGCCACAGTGCTGCCTTGGTCCCTGCTCCAGGGCCCGCAGTTCTCACCCGCTGTTGCTTTTGTATCGCAACATAAAAGGTGAACAATGCCCTGAAGTTACTGTGAAATCGCTGGGCCTGTGGCTCTCCTGGGAAGGTTGGGGGCACCAGGAGCCCCGGGAACATACTTTGACAAGCACTGCTCTGTCTGTAGTGAGGTCACATTTTCCCCAAAGACCGCGCTACTTTCATGAGGTTCCAAGTGCATATCACCGTACTTGGTCTGCCCAACGTAGATACTAATTCATAGTATGTTCTGATAAACTGGTACATGTCTGTGTCTGGGAGATGTGTTCTTTGGATTAGTCATGAGTAACTCAATGGCCCATGGATTTCTGCTGCCATCCGGTACCTTTCTCAGCACTCGTCCATCACTGTCCTTTCACACCCACTCCCCCGCTTCCGTATGCCAATGGTGTGCCCTTCTCCTGCACTGGGCGGCTGGAGGTCCCGGATGCCTTGCCCTGCCCCCTGGGTTCTTGTCTCTTGGAGTCACTTCTGCCTGATGATCCTTTCCCTTTCTCTCAGACCAGTTCATGTTGTAGCTCCGAGCCTTCCAGAACCACTTTCTCCCCAAGTGAGCTTTCTCTCTTCTTGCTCCTGGACACGTTTTTGCATCATGAATGGTTATGTAACCCTCACATCATGGAGGCCTTCCTGCTGCCTCCTGGAAAGCTGTGGTTCAGTCCCCAGCCCCTCCAGTTTCACAGTCCAACGAAGTACAGTTCATTCCCCACAATTTTAGTGAATTTCTAGTCCCTTCTGCTGCCAGTTTCTGCTTCTGTTTTATCTGGGATTAACACAGATGCAAAATTCAGCCCCTTTGCCAATTTCCATTTAAAAAAAGAATCCACCACCTCCCAGTGTCCAAATGTTCCTGGCCTTCCGTTGGCTTTCCTAAGAGTCTGGAGGCCTTGGCGTCATGTTGCAGCCACGCAGGTCCTCCGAACCACCAGCCGTGCTTCCCAGTCCTTCCTCACGTCCCCTATCTTTTGCCCACTTGCCCAAAGGCTCTTTCCATTTCCCTTCTATTTCTTGGCGTTGCTGTCCTTCGAAACCCCTTGGGATGGCCTGGAGTCTTGCGTGGCACAGAGACTCCAGGTGGCCTCTGGAAGTGGTCAGGCCAGTGCAGTGCCCTCCCTGGGAAACAGCCCGGCCCATACAGTCGTATATGTGTGGCGTTGGCACTCCAGCCGTTTCTTGGTGCGTGTGTATAGGCGAGTGGCTTATTGTCTCCTCTTTGAAGCTTCTGAAGGGAGGCATACATCTGACACCCCTCGGGGTCCATCTGCCATAGCTCCTTGCATGGCTCCTTGCACAGAATAATCATTTAATATATTTTAAAATAAATTACTTCTTTCTCACATAAAACATTAAAATTAACATTTTCCTAAGCATGACTGCATGAGCAAGCTAAATTGCCTTTAGCTAATATAAATACAGATATCGATATATATAGATACTGATATCTATCTATTTATCTATCTATCATTGATCCTATCTTTTAAATCCAGCCCGGCCAGTGTGGCTCAGTGGTTGAGTATCAACCTATGAGCCAGGAGGTCACAGTTCTATTCCTGGTCAGGGTACATGCCCTGCCTGGGTTGCAGGCTCAATCCCCAGTGTGGGGCCTGCAGGAGGCAGCCAATCCATGATCTTTCGGATCATTGATGTTTCTCTCTCCCTCTCCCTCTCCCTTACTCTCTGAAATCAATAAAAATTGTATTTAAAAAAATAAACAAGTCCAGCATTGGTAGTATGAGAGGGGAAGGGAATTGGTATTGGGAGAGGCAGGTTTAACAATTTTGTATTTTCACCGACCTTCCTTGTATTTGACGGACTGCAAAGCTGCATCTCGGTGCAGAGCTTTTGTGCTTTACAAATATGTGGAACCTGTTGGTAGGCAGTCAGCGTCCGTAGGCTGCCCTTGGGGAGTGCCCACATAGCGAAGTTTCCATCTGCTGCCCGGAGATGTGACCCCCACCCCCCGCCGGAAACGCCCTCCTGCAGCCCAGCAGCCGCCCCTGGCTCCCCGGTCACCTGGCTTCCTCACCAAGGGCAGCCCACCCTGGACGGAGGGCTCCTTAGCCAAGAAGGCTCTTTCTAACGATCTGTGACCTTTGAGCCAAACCTGCCCTCTGGTTTGTCTGTCTTTAATCCTCGCATTGGCTTTTTGTTCCTGGAGTGGTTGGAGTGGATTTTGCTTTGGGTTTTCTTCATTTATAATAATTCTAGAATGTCCTACACTGTGAAATGCTAAGTAGGGATGAGCAGCAAAGCTGCTTAAAACCCTTCCCGTCTGCTCCAGCCCATCGTTTCTAAATCTGATTAGCACTCGGCACCTGCCAAGCAGCGGGGACGATTACGGGCTCGTGTTTTAAATTCCTTTTGTGCTGGTGCTTCCCTCACTTTCCTGCTGTGGGAGATCCAGCATATAGCACCGTGGAGTTAAGAAGTCACAGCCTCACTTGAGTTGTATTAGTATTAATTACCTGTGCAGATCTTGGGTAATTGAAGCAATTACTCTTCATTTCAGCTCCAGGGCCTGGAA
The DNA here is from genome assembly GCF_964212035.1 of Myotis nattereri. Lineage (NCBI taxonomy): Eukaryota > Metazoa > Chordata > Mammalia > Chiroptera > Vespertilionidae > Myotis > Myotis nattereri. The sequence continues at coordinate 36,989,763 of NC_138087.1, read as the reverse complement.
TGGATGGTCTCCCTGTATAATAACAATTTGAACGGAATCTTAGCTGACGAAATGGGGCTGGGAAAGACCATACAGACCATTGCACTCATCACTTACCTGATGGAGCACAAAAGACTCAATGGCCCCTATCTCATCATCGTGCCCCTTTCGTGAGTACCGGCCTTCGTTCTGCATTATCTGTCTGTGTGCTGCAGCCATTGAAAGCAGAAGTATAGCCTGTGCTGGGGGCCCAGGAGCATGTCGTCTGGACTTAGGTTTTTTATTTCCCACCCCCGACCCCACTCCCAGCCTCCTCGCTGTACAGTGCGCCTTATTCCTTCAGCGGCTCACCAAGGGGGGAGAGGTTTCCTTTTTTTTTTTTTTAATTTAAAAACTTCTTTGGTTTTTTTTTTTCTGGTTCCATTTCCAAAAGGTTACATATATTCAAAAGACTGTGTATTCTGTTCTTTCTTTATTGTATCCTTCAAAGCAGAATCTAAATCAAATTTGTAACTGGGAATGTTACCTTATCCTGCCCGCAGTATGTGTAGTTCATTTTCAGTGACTTTGCCTCTTGGCCAGGACAGGTCTTTGCTGTGCACCATTTCACTCCCAGGCCTCGCGCCCCAGTGGCTCTTTGCAGGTCTTAGTGGACACTCCTGAGAGGAGGACCTGATCACACTCCCCACCCGCCACCCCCCCACCCCTGCTCCCAGGGGAGTGTCTCTGGCTGTGGGTGTCTGGCTGCATTTTTCATCCCTGAGATCTTAGGTCTCCGAGCGAATACAAACCTGGACCTTGAGGAAAAAAATAAAGATTCTGCTTTTAGTATTTTCTCCCATATTTGTTTAAAGGAGGACTATTTGCAGACCTCCTTAATCTAGATGATCTGAATCCATAGTATTTAGACATTCTTTGCATTTTACCTACATTTTGAATATGTGTTTTGCTTTTTATCTATATTTCACACGTTCTGACTTGTATATTATGGTCACGCTTTCAGGGATTAAAAACAGAGGCGGGGGCCATTCACTGTTTCTTCCCCGCTTCCTCTTGACAGATGTATTTAATATGTTCACATGCTTTTGTCGTTTCTTTTTTCCTGACTCAACTTTTCTCTGAACGTGTGTGGCTGTTTCTAAAGACTCACCGAATCGCTTCGGCAGTTGCTATTTTTCAATACCATATTAAAATTTAGGGTGTTTTTTTTCTTTTTCTTTTTTTTGCCCTCTATAATTATGCATTCTTTATTTTTGTTCCTTATGAGATTTATTTTTATGTGCCCACAACATACCTGTCATGCTTTGTGGCAGCTCATTTCTAACTTATCTCTTATTTTCACACCTTTAAAAAAATATGTCGTCAATATATTCAAGGTGAAGCCTGAAAATAAATAAGAACATCTATTTAACCACCGACTTTTATACAAATGTCTATTTTTCTTTCTTCTATTTATTTTTTGTTCTACAGGACTCTGTCTAACTGGACATATGAATTTGACAAATGGGCTCCTTCTGTGGTGAAAATTTCTTACAAGGTTTGGAATGCCGTGTTTATATATAAATGTGCAAAAGCAAAAAATAGACCCCATTTTCTTTACTCCATATGCACATCTGTGCACTGTATTTGGTTGTAAAGTTTTGTCATGTACATCATGTACTAAACAGTGAGAGTTAATCATCCCAAGAAGATGACTGTAATAAACCATAATTACTTTCAGATAGTGAAATGCAGAAGAAAATTGTTAATTATCATATTGCGAGGTTTCTGATGAGAGTAATACAAATGACAAATACCGCCCATTCCCCGTGCTGCCGACGGGCTCACTGTGCCTGCAGAAAGTTCAGCAATTACCTGGGTGCTCGGGCCGCCTGCTGCAGGCTCCCGTAGAAAAGGGGCCTTTCATTAGAGCAGCGGGTTCTCCACTACCTGGCGGTCACCGCAATTTCCTTTTCTCTCTTTCCCCGCCGATTTCAGTGGGAAAGCCTCTCTCTAAGAGACTGAAAAGTGTCCAGACCTGGGCGATTTCGCCGAGCACTTTCTTGGTGGATAATGTGTCTGTATATAATAATGCATATATGTGCAATCGTTAGTCACAGGCCCGGGCTCCATTAAGCTCTGAATAGTGAGAAACAGCACACATGTGCTTCCACTGGGTAATAGATACGTGTTTTTCTCCCTTTCTATTCAGGGCACCCCTGCCATGCGGCGCTCCCTTGTCCCCCAGCTACGGAGTGGCAAATTCAACGTCCTCTTGACAACTTACGAGTACATTATAAAAGACAAGCACATTCTTGCAAAGGTATGTTTAAAAGAATTTTTCTATCGCTAAATGATGGACCATTGCACTGGAGTGTAAAGTATTTCCCAGATTATACTCACTAGGATAATTTGATTGTTAAATGGCATTTCTCTCTTTCTTTTTTCAAAGTCAGATATATTTTGGTTATGGGTTTTAATTGTATGCATACTATTTGTGTGTGTGTGTGTGTGTGTGCACGCGTGCACGCTCACGCGCACCATCTGTCCTGGGGCTCTTATCCGCTCATAGATAGTCAGTTTACATCTCTTTAAAAGTTCGCCTGGGTTCCTTCTGCAACTCCTCTCTCTCCAGCAGCTCGTGTGGAAGGAATCGTTGTTTCTGCTGCCCTGGGTTATTGTCAGTAGCGTAGCTTCAGTCCTCTTGGGCCTTTGTCTCTCCGAAGACGAGTAGCACCTCTCCACGTGGTCTTGTCCCTGTGAACATTTCTCCGAGCTGTGGCTTTCCTGCTGTCCCTGTTTTAGGTTTTTTTCCTAAAAAAATATGAGCTATTATTGTTTGAATTACTCTGGGCTGTTTCTGTGACCATTTGGAGCTGGGAGAGTGGGTTTCTACCTGCAACCTACGTGCCTCCTAATTGGTATGTCCTAAGTTGTCCTTTAGCCATAAAATACCATTTTTTCCCATTAATATCATCTTGCCTCCTAATATGTTCATGCAGAATGATGGAAGAAGTTTCTCTCATGGAGCAAATATGAAGACTTAATTTTTTTTTTATTTTTTTTTTTTAGTAATTTCTTTTGCCCTGTGGTGTTTTGAATGCACTATCATCTGAAACCAAGTTATAGCCCAAATTGGACAGAATCCCCATTTCTGGGGTGTGTTTTGTCTCTGCACTAACCCTTTGCCCTGGGAACTGAGCGTTCCCTTGATGGCATCACAGGAAGTAGCATACAGGAAGTGTGTTCCCGGGGGTGGTCTAATCATTGCGAGGGCACTGGCAGCAGTGCGTGTTCCGACTCCTCGTCTTCGGAGACGCATTTGGTGGTGTCAGAAATGATGTGTTTTCAGTATTACGATGGGAATGTGTTTATACATTTGCGATCCTTGAAAACAAATTCAGACCGTGTTTTTTGCATAGGCATTTCAGAATTCATTGGAGGCGCCCGTTAACGAGTTGTGTCGCTTTTGTTTGTTACTGGAGAAATGGAGCTACAGAACGGGGCAGCAATTTTTTTCCGAGTGGAAGACCTAATTAGGAGTAGCCCAATAGCAAAACCTACGGCCTCTGCTTCCTTGTTTACTATTTCATAAGCCAAATTGGGCAGGAAAGCAGATGTAGAATATTTACTTAAATACATGTTATCTGCTGGCCTCTTTTCACGCTTTGGTAAGTTTGGGACGACCGCAGTACTACTTTGAGTATTCTTAAACACTTTTCTTAGAGGTGGTAGAGGCAGAAAAATACACAAAATCTCTGGCTGTTTCCTTTTACCTGAACATCCCAGCCTGACTGATGCTTCTATATGCTTTCCCCTGATTTCCCTGGTGCTTCTGCCGAGGAAGGCGAGGCCTGTGGGGAATGCGGTGCTGTCTCCCTCCTCTCTCCAGGAGCGTAGCGGCAGGATCCAGGGTCATCTGAGCACCAGATGCTTTCCTTGGCCATCGCCCCTGCCCTGTAGGGAGTGGATAGGCTTTGTGGAACATTCCTTATTGTTCTCACTTTAAGAAATGGAGATGAGTGACCTTGAAGAGGGCTCAAGTGTAAAATACGAGAGAGGAAAGGGGCTTTCGTAGACGTAGGGAGGAGGATTGCATCAGACGGTCATCCTTTACTTCTGAAGGGATAGTCGTGTGGGGGGAGTGTGTTATGTTTAATTTTGAAGGCTTGGCGTACAGAGAGGGATGACATTTAGCATTGTCCTCTCCGCCAGTGAGAATATCATAAAGCAGGGACTAGACCTGGTGGATAGGTGCTTGGCAGGTAAGGAATACTAGTATGTGTGAGAGTCCAGGTTGCCAGATCTTCCTTTTTTCTTTTTTTTTTTTTTTAAAGGAAAAGCTAGATGTCTAGATTTTAATGCGAAATATACCAACTTTTAAATGTTAGCAGCTAATTGAAATTAAAATAAAGAACACTGATCCAAGCCCTAAAGGTAGTATAGTCAGCCCACATAATAGGAAAGAAGGCAGAAGCCAGAGGCTGTCAGCTACAGGTAATGCTGGAAGGATCCGTCATTAACTGCTGCCTCAGGTGGAGAGCTGTATTCTGTACCTGCTGGGTGCGGAGGGGGCATGACCGTTAGGCCTGGGACAGCGTCAGGGTACAGCATTAGCAGGGGTACAGGATGGGGAGACTCAGGGGCTACCCCTGGCTTAACCATTGCATTTTAGGCCAGGCTTCCTTCCCAATTAAAGGGTAGCTTGGAATTCCATGGCCTCGAAGGAACCTAGTTGCTTTAGCTTCCCGTTGTTACATGACGTATTATCCGACCTGTCAGGTATGGGATAGAGACTGTTGAGGTTCTTTTATCCTAAGGAGAACCCCAGCATATGTTTCACCAGATATGGGTTCTTTGGTTTTCCACTTCACCTCTTTTTTGTTGTTATTAATCTTCACCCGAAGATATTTTTTCCATTGATTTTTTTTTTTTTTTTTGAAGAGAGAGTGGAAGGGAGTGGGAGAGACAGAGAGAGAAACATCGATGTGAGACACATCGATTGGTTACCTACCGCATGTGCCGGGCCGGAGACTGATCCTGTAACCAAGGTACGTGCCCTTCACTGGAATCGAACCCAGGACCCTGCAGTCCCTGAGCTGATGCTCTATCCACTGAGCCAAACCAGCTAGGGCTCCATTTCACCTCTTGCCTCCTGGAAATCGTCATCTTTTCCCTTGCTCACCACATGTCGGCCCGTCTGACGTTACAGATCCGGTGGAAGTACATGATCGTGGACGAGGGCCACCGGATGAAGAACCACCACTGCAAGCTGACTCAGGTCCTGAACACACACTACGTGGCCCCCAGGAGGATCCTGCTGACCGGGACCCCCCTGCAGAACAAGCTCCCAGAGCTCTGGGCGCTCCTCAACTTCCTCCTCCCCACCATTTTCAAGAGCTGCAGCACCTTCGAACAGTGGTTCAATGCTCCGTTTGCCATGACTGGAGAAAGGGTACTGGTCTAGCTTGTTGTTTTTTTTCACTACCTGACAATGGAATGAAAGGATCTAGAGCTGAGAACAGTAGAGCGACAGGAAACCCACAGGGTGGTTTACAGTGTCGCCCACATTCCGAAGCTAACCCGAGGGGCACGTGTTCTCATTCCCGGGTGTGTCCCCTCTGAAGAAAGCAGATCTAGTGAAGTGCGGGTGTCCTGACTCCAGCCAGGCCGCCAGAGGACACTCCTGACGGTGGGATGCTGACCTGCTGTGGGCCAGGGGGGCCCGTGGAGGGATAGTTACTGCCTCAGTTTAACCAGGCCAATTCACCAGCTGAACATAAACCTGAAGCCATGTACGTCCTTGTTATAAACGTGCGCTTCCCTTTAAACTGTTTCCTCATCAAGAGTGTGTGTGTAAAACTGAAGTTGGACACTAATTTTCTGTACACGTTTTTCCAGAGTTTAGTGTGAGCCTCAGTTTTGTGTCTACGTAAATAATCCTCACGTCTGGAGCAGCCATTTCTAAATTTCTTACCTCCATTTCTTCCACTATCTGTCTTTTCTTGGAGCTCCTTGATGAAAGGAGGGCCCGAGCCATTGTAAGAAAAGAAATGGGCACATGACCTTTTGGTTAGTGATTTCTCAACTACAGGAATGGGCACATGTCCTTTGGTTTGTGATTCTTAACTATAGGAATGCAAAGCCAGAAAGAATGCTCTAGGGCAGTGATGGCGAACCTATGACACGCGAACTCATTTTTTTGGTTGATTTTTCTTTGTTGAATGGCATTTAATATATAAAATAAATATCAAAAATATAAATCTTTGTTTTACTATGGTTGCAAATATCAAAAAATTTCTATATGTGACACGGCACCAGAGTTAAGTTAGGGTTTTTCAAAATGCTGACACGCCGAGCTCAAAAGGTTCGCCATCACTGCTCTAGGGAAACTTAGGTTGGAACTCTTTAGCCCTTTAGTTGTGTGGTACATTTTCTTTTTGTCAATAAGTGATTGACTCGCCCATTTGTATAAAGTAGAGTCAATCAACTCTGCCCCCTAGAGGTGATAGAGGAGGGTGAAAGAGAAAGCAGAGGGTTTTATAAGTGTGACTGTAACTCCAACAAGATCAGGGCAGAAGAAAGGAAGAGCAAGGTAGCATGGCTCAGAAACCAGCCAACATAAGCTGGATCTACTCTTGTTTTCATCTTCGTCTACAAGCCTATTCCCTTGGCATGTTCCTGCCTCTGAGACACAGTTAAGAGCCTAACCTAATGCCTCCACTTTAAGTAAGAACACATTAACTGTTGTTGTCACTCTACTCGTGTTCTTTCATTTTTCTTTAATAACCTTTTTTAAAAATTGATTTGAGAGAGAGAGAAGGGGGGAAGAGAGAAACAGTTGTTCTACTTATTAAGCACTCATTGGTTGATCCTTGTATGTGCCCTGACTGGAAATCAAGTCCACAACCTTGGTATATTGGGACAACGTTCTAACCAACTGAGGTACCCAGTCAGGGCTACTCGTGTTTTATGTCAGTCTTCCTCACCCCGCCCCCAGTGTGGGTTGTTTTTCAATCTTCACCCAAGGATATGTTTTCATTGATTTTTAGAGAGAGAGTAAGGGGGAGAGAAAGAGAGAAACATCAGTGTGAGAGAGAAACATTGATAGGTTGCCTCCCCTATGCACCCCAACCTGGGATTGAACCCATAACCTGGTATGAGCCCACACAGGATGATGCTCCAACTGGCCAGGGCTTCAGTCAGTCTTTATTGCCAGTTATGCCCCATAAAATTCTGAGCCCTTTTCCACAAACCCATCCGTAAGACAAACACCCATTTAGAGGCTATTTTATTTCCAACTGGTAGGCAGGTGGGAAGAGGATTCTGAGGTTTATGTGACCAGATATAAACCTGGCCTTAACACATAGAAACATTCAAACATATATTGAAATGAATAATAAATGTAACATAAAGTGTTATTACATGAAACATCCTTTAAAGAAAATCGAAGTCATCTACAGTTCTCTTCTTGTAGGTGGATTTGAATGAAGAAGAAACTATATTGATCATCCGGCGTCTACATAAGGTTTTGCGACCGTTTTTACTGAGGAGACTGAAGAAGGAAGTGGAATCTCAGCTTCCAGAAAAGGTATGTTGCAAAATGCACAAGTTATGGTTTCTTCCCCTGCCGATATGGTTGACGTACCTGCACCTGGAATCTGTGTTTCTAAAACAGCAAGTTTGTCTTTTGGAAATCTCTTGAAGTGCTAATTTATTCCATAGAAGCTAGGGGGTTTAGTGTAGAGAAAGAAGGCAAATTTCGGCATTTTCAGCCCAGTGTCCAAAAACTTTGGGCAGATTTTATAAAATTACCAAATTCATTGAGCTTTACCAAAGTCATTACACTTTAACGTACAGCCACTTAGCATACATTAATTACCTTAACATTGCATTTTACTTTAGATTTTTTTTTAAAGTTAACTAACCTCATTTGAGTTTATTCTTACAGATGCCATAAAAGTGTTCTGTTTGTAAACCAAATAAGGATTTGAGTTTGGAATTTTAATCATTATCAGAGGGCCTAGTAAACATTGGCCAAGTTTCCCGGAAATTTATTTAATACTAGAGGCCCGGTGCACGAGTTTGTGCACGGGGGGGGGGGTGTCCCTAAGCCCGGCCTGCACCCTCTCACAATCCAAGACCCCCCTGGGGATGTCCAACTGCTGGTTTAGGCCTAATCACTGCGGGGATCGGGCCTAAACTGGTAGTCAGACACCCCCCAAGGGATGTAGCAGTGCGCCAAGCAGTAGGCAGCCAGGGAGGAGCCAGAACAGTGATGGCGAACCTTTTGAGCTCGGTGTGTCAGCATTTTGAAAAACCCTAACTAAACTCTGGTGCAGTGTCACATATAGAAATTTTTTGATATTTGCAACCATAGTAAAACAAAGACTTATATTTTTGATATTTATTTTATATATTTAAATGCCATTTAACAAAAAAATCAACCAAAAAAATGAGTTCGCGTGTCACCTCTGACACGTGTGTCATAGGTTCACCACCATTGAGCCAGAACCAGGGCCAGGTGCTCGCACTCATCCCGGCCTGCTTTGCCTGCTGCCGTCATTCGCCATGGAGTCAGGAGAGGCTCCTGCCGCCGCAGCTGCACTTGCCAGCCATGAGCCCGGCTTCTTGCTGAGCGGCGCTCCCCCTGTGGGAGTGCACTGACCACCAGGGGGCAGCTCCTGCTTTGAGCACCTGCGCCCTGGTGGTCAACGTGCATCATAGCAACTGGTCTTTCTGGTCATTCCAGTCATTCTGTCTTGAGGGTCGCTTAAGCTTTTATATATATGGATTTGATGCTTGTGATGTCACCATTCTAACAGGTGAAAAACAGAATTTCTACAAATTACAGAACCTTCATCTAATTATTCTTGGGCACAGTTTCTGTCCCACACCACAAACATGAAGTTCCTGAGAACATTTTGAGCAAGTATTTTTCAGATTACTTTGTGGACACTGAGTTTTCAGTGCTTTAGAATGTCCTTTGACTTGGCTCTGCACTTTTAGGTTGGATTTAGGTATTAGTTTAATATGTTTCTGATCATAGTTTGGAACCACACACATTTGAGTTCTAAATTTTATTCTCTTAAAGAAAGATTATTTGGCATTGTATACTATTATTTCTAGCATGAGATATTTTGATCTGAGCTTTCTCTTTAGGTGAGCCAAGTTTGAAATGTGTTATTTTGCATCATTGTGTTTTTCTGTGTAATGACTCTATTTTTTGGACAGATTGTTTCATCCTGTTCATTTTTAAGTGGGAGCTGGAAAATAGCATATGAAGTTGATCGGTTTGCTGAGAGAGAATTTTGTTCTCTATTCTTTAACAATTGAGAAAAATTAGAATTAAAGGTGGTTTTTATACCAGGCTTACTCCAGGAGTAGCCCAAATATTTAAGTGTTTTATTGTGCTAGTAAATGCATTATGGGCACTAAATGCTATATCGATATTTACTTAACTTCTGTGGTCTCAGCATCTTTGGGTAACCCCTTTTCTGTTTAATATGGAGCTTAGCTACTGAATATATAAACTGGGGAATGGATACAGTGGCCATGTGGCTGCCTGGAGCTACCTCCCAGCACACTGTTACTGAGATCCTGCAAGTCATAGTGGTGGAATGTTAAGGATTTTAATTTGCCCCATGCTTCCTTTTGTTTCTTTAGAAGAGCTGTAAAATAAAAGGTGACTAACTAAAGTCCTTTATTTATTCCATAAAACTTCTTAATCTTTTTGACTTATTTACTTACAAGACTGGCTAAATAGACATAGATTTTTTTTAAATGCATTACAAGTTAAAACTATGCCCCGTCTTAAGAAAATCCTGTATAATAAAAGCCTATGTGGTCATGACGCCCTCACGCCGTAATGAGTGATCACCAGGAGGCTACGTGCGCAGCCGGCGCACACAGGTGGGTGGGGGCTCCGTGCGCGGCGAGGCACACATACGTGGGCGGGGGCTTGATGCTGCGTGCACAGTGCGAAGGTGGGTTCCGCGGCTCTGCCCTACCTCTTTGGGGCAATCCATTGAGGAGCCCTGGATGGGTGGATGGGGCCTTCCTCTTTGGGGCGATCGATTGCGGAGCTCCCGCACTGTAAGAGGGCACAGGCCAGGCTGGGGAACCACCCTCCACCCCTGAGTGCATGAATTTCGTGCACTGGGCCTCTAGTCTATTATATAAAAATCCAAACTTTTGCAGCCTAAGGATTGTGGGGTGGTCATTTATTTCACAAAGGAATCCTTTACTATTTATTTTACTGTTCTTTCCACAAGAGTGCTTCTTGAGTCTGAATATACTTTTTAAAAAATTAATATTAGATTTTCGAAAGTATGTCTCCTATATAAAGTACACATGTGCTCTTTAATAGCCGGAGCAGACCTCTGAGGTATGTTAAATACCTTGTATGTGATAGATTGTCTATGGATAAGCTCCCTTTTCCTGGAGGTAACTTGGCAGTGTGGAAAGCATGGGTTCTGCCATCAGAGTGGACAAGGGTCCCCACCACATTCTCCAACTCTTACTGTGTGAACTTGGGCAAGTCAAGTTAACCCAGTGGGTCTCAAGGTTCTCATCAGTGAACTATAAAATAAATGGTACCTGCTTCATAGAACTGTTGAGAGGACTAAGATGGATGTACTACTACTACTACCGTGCCTGGCACGTGGGCAGCACTCAGCTAGGGACAGCTGCTCATGTTGCTGCTTCTGTTATTAGTGGAGACCTCTAGGCCGCACTGTTCTCTCATTCATGCACTTCCTGTGGCCCTCCCACGTCGCTGTCCCCACAGTCCTTTCAAGGCAAGGTGGGGGGACTAATCACTGTGTGTAGCTATGTGGCCTTAGTGATGTCTTGCGGCCAGTGGTTATTCTCTGCTTTTTCTGTCTCGTGAGGACTTTTTTATCAGGGAAAAATTGGTCATTTAAGTATTATCCTTGGGGATAAGTTTTCTTCTACTTCTCCTGCCTATAGCCACAAACAACATGTGTGTCTTTCTCAGCCTGTGTAAAGAATCAGGAAGGAATTATGGCTATGGCAGGATAAGGCTAACTATAAATACTTCCACAGCAATAATTCTCAAATGTTTTCGTGAAAAGGAATCAATTAAGGAAGTGTTTTTTAATTTACGTATAATAAAATTTACTCTTTTGGACACATAGTTCTAGAAGTTTTAAAAACTGCATAGTTATATTTCCCACACCTACCTTCACAATACAGAGCAATTCTATTTCCCAGTCTCCCCCCCGCCACGAATTCCTTAGTGCTGCCACATTTTAGCCAGAGCCTCTCTCCACCCTTAGTCTCATGCAACCACTAATGTGTTCGTCCCACAGCTCTGCCTTTTCCAGAATGTCGTCTGAGTGGACTCAGACAGTGTGTGTCATCAGACCTTCTGCATCTGCTTTCTTTCACTCAGCATCGTGTGTTTGAGATGCATCCAAGTTGTTGCAAGTACCCATAGTTGGGTCATTTTTATTGTTGAGTAGTATTCTATTACGTGGATACACCATACTTGATGAGGGATAAATCTGCTATAAACATTGTGTAAAGGTATTTGTGTGAACATAGCTTTTCATTTCACTTGAGCAGATAATTAGGAGTGGGGTTGCTCGGCCATATGGTTAATGTACATGTAACTTTATAAATTTCCACACACCGCTCCAAACTGTCTGAACCATTTTGTAGTCCCACCAGCAATGTGTGAACATTCCATTTCCTTCCCTTTCTCATCAGTACTCATTGGGAAGTGGCAGTTTTTTTAATGTTTTTAGCCATTTCAATAGGTGTATAACTTTAATTTGCCTTTCTCTACCATCCAATGATGGTAGGCATCTTTTCATGGGCTTAATCAGCCCCTGTATGTCTTCTTTGATGAAATGGTGCTCAAATCTTTTGCTTGTTTTTTTATTTTTATTGGATTGCTTCTTTTATTATTGTTGAGTTTTGTGATAGAAGAACTTAAAAATACAAAATGTCATCCTTTTACGGTAATTCTGTTTAGTGCAGCTAGAGTAGAGTGACCTTGGGAATACATTTCCTCAGATGAAACTAAAGCAGGCATCGGAGGGCCACAGTAAGATAAATGCAGTTCTCCTTCATACAAAATTTAGTTTTAATGAATATTTAATAAAAATTAGTTTAAATCAATGGCTATTGAATAATTTTATGAGTCTAATGAAATACCTCATGAGCAAGGGAATAGACCGTCCAATAACGGTAGGCATCTTTTCACTGGTTTAAGCAGCCCTTCCCCCCAAACCACCACCTACTGCTAGTGTAAAACCCATCCCTCACACTCGGGGAAGAATGGGGATTCCTAGGCTGAGTGTTTAGGGGAGGTCTTCGGGGTGGATCAATAGAATATTCATCAACTTTATGCTGATATGCCAAAATGAGATTTATTCTCTTAATTTGACTGTCCTAGGGTGTGGTTGGCAAATGGCATTTAATTGGATTTCTATTATCTGTCTCCCTAAGTACGGTGATTTAAGCTATTTACCCTCTGATTGGGGAGAAGTGCAAATCATTTACTCTTTTATTTTTAATTTATCTTTATTGTTGAAAATATTACAGATGTCCCCTCTGATTCCCCATTGACCCCTGCCCCAGGCCTCACCACACTCTTGTCTGTGTCTATGGGTTATGCATATAAAGTCTCGGGTTAATCTCTTCCTACCCACCCACCCATCCCCACCTTAAGTGTCCTTGGTTTAGGGAAGATAGGGTTTACCAGGTGGACACAAACTGCTGGTTAACTGTCTCAGTTTCCCTATTCCACTTGCCTGGAATTTTCCCAGCTTCTTACTATTCTATAACAACTATAGGGAAAATATAGTTGCAAAGCTTATGACGATGATTGTGACCATATTTATCAAAGCAGTTTCTGGTATCCTCTAAGGACACGAAGGAAGAAGGTCAGAAGGTCAGAGTCCTCAGATGGGCTCCCCTCTCTGTTGACGTGACCCCTGTGGGATGTCCGAGTCCCCGTCTGCATGGTATCATCATGCCTCCTGTCCCCAAACCCCTCACCTGCAGCACCTGGCAGTAGCTCACTGGTGGGGAGGGGGTTGAGGGTTCTGTACCTGTGAGCCCTAATGCCCTTAAACACAAGCCTCGGCGTCTCTTCCAGCAGTGAGGCCCCGGTGAAGGTGAATGTCAGGGCAGAACTCACAAGCCGGAACCTCTGCTTGGTCACCTTTAACATAGAGTTTAATAGAGTGGACTGTTCCCAGTCCTAACTGCACCATTAATTAGCTGTATCATTTTGACTCAGTCTGTTCAACCTTTCGATGCTCTGGTTCCGTATCTATAAAATGTGGACACTGGCCCAGCTGGCATGGCTCAGTGGTTGAGTGTCCACCTATGAACCAGTTCGATTCCCAGTTAGGGCATATGCCCAGATTGCAGGCTGGATCCCCAGTGTGGGGCGTGCAGGAGGCAGCCAGTCAGTGATTCTCTCTCATCACTGATGTTCTATCTCCCTCTCCCTTCCTCTCTGAAATCAATAAAAATATATTTTTAAAAAATAAGATAAAATGTGGACACTGAATATAAGTCTCTTAAAGCTCTTTTGTGGTGAAATGAAAGAAGGCAGATAAATGCATGTGTGCATGGGGCCTGGTCTCTAAGAGCTCAATAATATTAACCCTGATGTCATTTTTATCTTTATACTCCTCTGAAGTTGTTTAACATTTTTCTTCACCATGATCAAATGTCATTGAGAGTTAATAGCTCCTGAAGAAGTGGAAGTACTTTAAAAATATGACACAATCAGGCTTGTAACACACAAAACCTATATTGCCTGCATCCTTATTTATTAAACTTGGAGATGTTTTTGTCCCAGCCTGGCCAAGGTCATTAAAAACTAAAACAAGTTGATGGTAGGTTACTTGCCTTTCTTAACTTTTCTGCTAAGAGCCAGCCTTTCTCTAGTTTGATTTGGTGCATCAAAATGATTGGCAAAAGGCTATTAATAGTGGTTCCATCGAGCCTGACAGGTTTCTTCTAAAGCAACAATTGAATGAATATTCAACTTCTCTTCATCTGTGACCTCTTCGCTCTGGCCCTCAGAGCTGGGAATAACTTGATCGTTTTTAATCAGTTTATTAAACATTAGGCAGCTTGCTGATTTACCTTTAATCACATTCTGCAGATTTCTAGGCATTAATCTGTTGTTTATTATGAAAACCGCACGTTTGTATTCTGGGGATTTTTTTAATAAGGTGAAACAATAATAGGAGAGCGTCCGGCGGATTTTATGCAGTGGGAGCGTGCTAGAAGGGCTGCAGGTGTGTGCGGAGCTCCCTTTCGCTGCTGCAGATGGGCTTTTTGCAGCATTTCAGGTGGAAGCACAGGGGGTCTTGCCTTCTTTAGGTGGTCGTTGAACCCAGCTATGGATTAGGCCTTCTCCACCTGCTGTCCTCACTGGGGAGTGTCCTCTCATCTCTCCAAAGCAGGTATATGAAAGGACTGTTACAAGTCTCATTTTAGGACTAGTATTGGGAGTAGCCACATATCACCATTTGAAAAAATGTTTCACAAAGAAAATCATAGGATATTGGCCATTCACTGTTTTTCCTAAACCTGTCCTGTTCCTGTAAAAAGGGGAGATAGTTGGGAGGCAGAAGAAATACTGAAAATATACTCTATATTCAGTATCTTTGAATTTGAACATTTTACAAGCCATTCTCTCAAATATGGAGCAAGTCATTAAAATTCCTAAAAGCATAGCCCTAGCCACAATTACATATGACCTCTGGAAGGTCCCTCCACCATACCATGCCTTTAGCAATGATGTCCATGGTCTGTTCCAACCCCTCCACCCCTTTCCAGGAATCCAAATGGGGAAGCAGATACCTTCAGGCTCCTGGAATGCCACCAGCAGCTGTGTCTCAGCTATCTCTCTCTCTCTTTTTTTTTTTTAAATTGGAAATATTGTGTTATTGATTTCAGAGAGGAAGGGAGAGGGAGAGAGAGAGAAACATCAATGATGGGAGAGAATCATTGATCAGCTGCCTCCTGCACAGCCCACATTGGAGATGGAGCCTGCAACCCAAGTATATTCCCTGACCGGGAATCGAACTGTGACCTCCTGGCTCATAGGTTTGATGCTCAACCACTGAACCATGCTGGCCAGGCTCAACAGTCTCTTTAGAGCAGCACCTTCTCTCTCCTGCTCTCAACCACTTGCTGCTCTTTTCCCCCAGGTTGAATATGTGATCAAGTGTGACATGTCAGCTCTGCAGAAGATCCTGTATCGCCACATGCAAGCCAAAGGGATCCTCCTCACAGATGGTTCTGAGAAAGATAAGAAGGTGCGTGGCGGAAGGGACGCGACGGAGGGTGCGCACGCCTCCCTGTGACCGGAACGTCAGATACCCGCGGGAGGCAGATTTGTTCACGCATGTTACTGGGTCTCTTTTGTAGCTGTTGTAGCTGCCAGAGGACATCTCTTACCCTCTTCAGGGTAAACTACACTGGGGCAGGAAGAAAGGCGTGGGTCCTGTCTCTGAAGTAGCTAGCTGTGCTCACGTCAGTTCGGCAGAAGACATATTCCGCCTCAAAGTGGGTGGCATTTTAGAAGTTTCCTTTCTTGGTCCTCTGTCTTCGCAGAATCCCAGGGAATAGACAGCCATGTCACAAACCCATTGACTTGACGTAACTCCTTCCTGGAGGATGTTACTCACAAGAAAGGTGCGATATCGAACCCAGAAACCGCCCTATTTTAGCAGGAGCTTTGGACCACATGAGGTGTGGGTTACGGAGACCGACAGCCCTTTGCCTCTTGTAGAAAAGATCACTTTTTAACAATTAGAATCATCCGATCCTTTAATAACTGGTTCTATTTTGACTCTCTCCACGTGTTCTTAGGGGAAAGGGGGTGCTAAGACACTCATGAACACTATCATGCAGCTGCGAAAAATCTGCAATCACCCGTATATGTTTCAGCACATTGAGGTAAGTCGGCGTTCTCTGTTTTTTAAGTTTTTTAAAAAAATATATTTTTATTGATTTCAGAGAGGAAGGGAGGGGGAGAGAGAGACAGAAACATCAATGATGAGAGAGAATCATTGATTGGCTGCCTCCTGCATGCCCCACACTGGAGCTCGAACCCACAACCCAGGCATGTGCCCTGACCAGAATTGAACCGTGACTGCCTGGTTCGTAGGTCGACGGCGACGCTCAGTCACTGAGCCAGGCCGGCCAGGCTGTGTTCTCCGTTTTGATCCTGACCCTGCTTGTGCTCTTCCTACTAATACTGCTTAAAAAATTTTTAATAGAAAAATACAACACGGTTAAAACGTGTATGGACGTTGAAATGACAGTTCTGCCTGTCAGATAGCTTAACGGGAAGAATTAACAAATGTGAATTTTCTGGTCATGGATGCTTTTTGGCACCAAGCACTTGAGCATCTGGAATTTTATAGCCATGAGTCTAAAGTGGTGAGAAAATGTTGTAAGCTATGGCTCATTATGTGGGTTCGGGTAAGTACTGTGAATTGCCTTGTTACGTGAGGCGCTCTGAAATGGAGGATAATGATCGATACATCCAGTTTCCTCAGGAGGATGCTGTGAAAAACATTAAAATAATGTATTTATACCTGTGGAAGAGAAAGATGTTCTTGAAATATTTTCTCTGTGAAAGACGCTGACCTTGGTTGGTTACTTAGATTTGTATTCTTCCTCTCTGGCCTCCATCAAGACAATGTAAATTCAGGTTGTAAACCGCTGCCCTGGTCTTTATGAAGCTATTTCTAGGGGTGAGGACATTTTCTGCCCTATTCACTCCATGTGAATAAGTTTCCTAAATTGACAGAGTTTCACCCAGTGGGAACAATGGACTTGAGCAGGCAGGAAGGAGCCACATTGTAGTCCCCAGCCTTCAGTGCTGCTGCTGATGCCGGCGGCCCGGGGGCAGTACCTCGCCAGCATCGTGCCTGCTTCCCACCGCAAGTGGGCAGGGGCCTGGGGCAAGTCCCTGCAGGCTCGGGGTCCGCACCAGATTATTAAAACATACACACACGGGAGGATCTGAGGAAAAGAGTGAACAGTCACAGTATAAGAATGAGGTTGAGTATGCATGACTTCGGCAATTCGTTTTTTCTCCCTCATTTTTGGTAGCTGTGCTTGTCAGAGTATTTATTGCACGCCTTCTCCCTGTACCGGAGCCCTGTCCCAACTCTGGTGGGGAATTAGAAAGACTCCTGATACTGCTGTTTGCCTTCGAGTTCAAAGGGCAGAGTTATCTATACACTAAAAAGCCCTAGATCTAGGGAAAATGACAGCAACAATACTAAAAATAAAAAAAAAAATCCACCACCTGTCAGTGTGGCTCTGTGACTGAGTGTCGAACCATGAACCAGGAGATGGCAATTCAATTCCTGGTCAGGGCACATGCACAGGTTGCAGGCTAGATCCCCAGAAGGGGGCATGCAGGAGGCAGCCGATCAATGATTCTCTCTCTTCATTGATTCTCTCTTTCTCCCTCTCCCTTCCTCTCTCTCTGAAATCAATAAAAACATATTTTTTAAAAAATCCACCAACAAGCCCTAACCGGTTTGGCTCAGTGGATAGAGCGTCGGCCTGCAGACTGAAGGGTCCCAGGTTCGATTCCGGTCAAGGGCATGTACCTTGGTTGCGGGCACATCCCCAGTAGGAGGTGTGCAGGAGGCAGCTGATCAATGTTTCTCTCTCATCGATGTTTCTAACTCTCTATCCCTCTCCCTTCCTCTCTGTAAAAAATCAATAATAATATATTTTTTTAAAAATCCAACAAGCACAACTATTTAAACTATTAGACATATAGTGGAAGGAGAATTCAGTGTGCAATGAGTCCATACCCCAGGCCACTTCGTAACGCAGATTGCGCCTACGGGGGTGAAACTCTGCATTTAGGAACTTTATTCACATGAACCGACCTGGTGTAAGTCACTCAGCCTCTCCAAGCTCTAGTGTACTTGACTTGTCACAATGGTCATGGATTCTAGGGCTGACAAGAGTACGAACTTAAAAACAAGTCATATAGGAAGCATCTTGTAAACTGGTAACATGTTAAACAGATGTGAGGTATCAATGACTCATTCGGGGGGGTAAGGGGGGGCGGTAGGCTGGGCTGGGAAGAACCAAGAACATGTCTATGATGGGGTCCAATCAGGTTAACCTGTCACCCACCATCTCACTTCTCCTAAATACAATTTAAGATGTTTACTTTGCTACATAGAGGGTTTGAAGACTCAGGTTGTGAGAATTAAGTGTCAGCCTTACCTCATTTTGGTTATCATACAAAACTAACCTTTGTAACATGCTAGGCCTGTCAGGAAGGGAGATGACACGGTCTCTCCTCCAGCTTCCTCCAGCTTTCGTCTGCGCACCTAGGGAGGGTGGAGGGAGAGGGCCATGGCAACAGGAGTGAAGGTTAAGTAGCATGCCTTCTATTCCACGTGTATTTGCATTTCGAATGGCAGTCAGTAGGAAAACAAACTTTGATTTGCAGGTATTTTTAATATTTATTTTACTGACTTTAGAGAGAGGGTAGAGGATAGGGATAGAGAGATAGAAACATCAATGAGAAAGAAGCATGGATCGGCTGCCTTATGCACACACCTCCCTGGAGATCGAGCCCGCAACCCTGGACGTGTGCCCTGACTGGGAACTGAACCGGTGAACTCTTGGTTCATGGGTCGAGGCTCAACCTCTGAGTCACACCGACCAGGCTGATTTGCAGTTTTTCAACATAAAAAACGTTCAGGAGCATATTCCTAGAAACGGGAGCCGCAGTTCCTGGCTAATGTTTACTGGTTACAGGTCAGAGACGGTGTGTGCCTTCTGCCCTGGTCTTTGCTTTGTTTGCCTCACAGCCTTTGTTCATACTGTCACAGCAGAAGCCCAGCCTCGCAACGGGGCTCCCTGCTCCCCTGGGGCTTCAAACCAGAGAAATGAAAACAGGTTGTGAGAGGGTTTTTTTTGTTGTTGTTTGCTTGTTTTTTTTTTAAATATATCTTATTGATTTTTTACAGAGAGGAAGGGAGAGGAATAGAGTTAGAAACATCGATGAGAGAGAAACATCGACCAGCTGCCTCCTGCACACTCCCCACTGGGATGTGCCTGCAACCCAGGTACATGCCCTTGACCGGAATCGAACCTGGGACCCTTCAGTCTGCAGGCCGATGCTCTAGCCACTGAGCCAAACCGGTCAGGGCGAGGTGTTTTTTTTTTTAATGATGCTAATTCCTAATCGTATCACCATCTACTGACACATATCTCTTTGGTTCTTACAGCCCTGCTTAGAGAGAGGGTTAGAACCTAAACATCTAGTAAGGAATGGCTCTGGCTGCCTTGGAGAGAGAAGGGGTGCTTCTTGACATCAGATTGGGGCTTTTGGCTGTTGTCCAGCAGGTCTGCGTCCTGGGGGCTGGGCCTTCCATAAATGATGAGCATATTTGAGGGGAGAGCCCAGAGGGAAAGATCTGGTCGCTCTGGAAGGAAGGGAAGCAGAAAAAGGAGACAGCTGGTGGCTAATGGGAAGGTGGGACATCCTCTCCTTCCCCCAGATGGTCTCCCTTTCCTTCAGTGGGAGTGGAGATCACATGGAGGGCTGCCAGGTACTTCTCCCACAGCCGGGGAAGCGGGGGCTGTGTGATGAAGTCCAGTGTTTTAAAGTGAGAGCTGGACCCCTGAGGGAGCGCTGTACATGGAGGGCCTTATCTGTAATAGAGGAAAGCACAGTGCAGGGGATGTTAGGACCTCACTAGACTAAGATTTAACACGGAGTGTATGATCACCATTGCTTTTACTGCTAAGTATTTTCACAGTGTATTTATGTGCACATTTTAGACCTGATTTGCTTATATTAAGCTCTTCCTCTAGTCTCGACTCTGTGCTCCTTGGGGGTCGATATTTCAGTTGTTTCTGGATCCCCAGAACCATCCCAGCTCAGCCCGGGGCCAGGAGATGTTTAATCGCTGTTGGATGAATGAACTAACCCTGTCATCTCAGCAGGAGAGACTTGCAGAAACTCACAGGAGAGACATTCCTGGCAGAACAAAAGTCTGATTTCAAAGACATTGAGTTTCAGGTTCATCTTATCTTACTTATTATATTGTTTAATTGTACTCTAGAAACAGATAGGATGACCTCACTAAAAGAGTAATCATTAAGTTAATAATTACATACCTGATGGGTTTCCTTTATTCATTTTCTTTTTCTCTCTCTTTTAAAGGAATCCTTTGCTGAACACCTGGGCTACTCAAATGGGGTCATCAATGGGTAAATCTTTAACTTTTTTTTCTTCTAAAAAATAGTTTGTTGGTCCTACCTCAACTTTTCTCTCTCTGGTGTTATCCGTCATACAAATACACACAGCCAGCCTCCTTAGCCTTCTCCCCTCAGGAGAGCCTACAGAAGTTGAGAACCAAAATGTATCAGCATCTCTTGTACTTTAGTGGCATAAATTACCACATGCCTTGAGTAAGTGGCTATTCAAAGGACATAGATCTCATTTAATAGTATCCTAGTTCTAAAAACGTTGTCGAAGCTTCAAAGGGTTGTTATTTATAACCAATAGTGTAGCTTCGGCTTCAAGAGGATTTATCATATTAAATTTCAAGTGGATATTTAGTATTAACTCATAGGAGTAGAAATGTCTCATCTACTATAAATATGTATGACTTTACAGTAATTTGTTAGAAATAAGGTCTGTATAGGAAACATTTTTCATAAGCAGTGGACATTGAAGAGAAGCATGCCTTGCAGCAACAAGAAGGAACATGCTTAACAGGGAGTCTCTGTTTTGCTTGCTTGGCACCAGGGAAAAGGTATCATTAGGACACATGACTTATTCTCGGGTCCCAAGGGGAGACCATGTCACCAGGAATTGGAACCCATCCAGAAGCAGTGCCACCAGGCTCTGCTGCCTCCCCACTGCCCCCCTTTCTCTGGGTTCTGTGGTCGCTGCTGGTGCCATCAGGTTGGCCAGGGTTGCAAATTAAGATCATGGTCACGGGGAGTGTTTGGAGGTCAGTTCTCAGAGCAGGGGAGGGACACTAGGACGACCTACAGTTGAAAATGTGTCTCTTAGACACAACACATAGGTATTGTGTCGTAAAATCAGCTACTGAATGGTAGATTTCACTGTCCTAGACTGCAAGTGCCCTGGAGAGTTTTCCAACAATACCAGTCCTACAATAAAGTTTTAATAACAACACATCCTTGTTGATAAAAGGGAAAAGTGGGTGATTGTGGAGGAAAACGGCTCTACTTGAGCTTATTGACACTCTTCTCCATCTGATGGCAGTACATATTACCATTTAAAATATATATATATTGATTTCAGAGAGGAAGAGCGAGGCAGAGATAGCAACATCAATGATGAGAGAGTGAATCATTGATAGGCTGCCTCCTGCACGCCCCCTACTGGTGATAGAGCCCCCATCCTGGGCATGTGCCCTGATAGGGACTCAACCATGACCTCCTAGTTCATAGGTTGATGCTCAACTGCAAAGCCACACTGATGAGGCACATTACCATATGTATTTTTTACTTGAGTTTTCTGCCTAAGCCAGGACTCTTGCCTCCTTCCCAATGCATTCCAGCACAGTGTACATGGTGATCTTATAAAAAGATATATCACCAAAATACATGATAAAGGAAGAGGATTTGAATTTGGGTGGTGGACACACATTGCAATATACAGATCATATATCATAGAAATGTATACTTGAAACCTATGTAATCCTATTCACCAATGCCATCCCAATACATTTAAGTTTAAAAAGTAAAAAATATGGGGGGGGGGCAATGGGGGAAAAAGAACATATATGTAATACCTTAATAAGGAAAGAAAAAATAACAATAATATATATATATATATATATATATATATATATATATATATTCCAGCACAGTGTACATGGTGATCTTATTAAAAAAAGATATATCACCAAAATACATGATAAAGGAAGAGGATTTGAATATATATATATATATCTCAGATCTTGTCACTCCCCTGTGTAAAGCCCATCAATGGCTTTCCATTGCCCTTAAAACTGACAGGTGCAGTGTGGTGAATGGAGCGCTGCAGGTTCTGCCCGTCCACCCTCTGCCTCTCTGCTCTCCTCTCCCAGTGTTCTCTGCTCACTTAGGTTTAAGTCCCACACACCCTTTTTTTTTCTTTTTCAGTTCCTCCATCTCACCAGGCTCTTTTTTACTCCTCGGGGCTTTGTACATATTCTCCCCACTTCCTGGTATCTTGTCCTCTCCTCTCCCAAACTTTCATCCTCCATGGGCTGCCTTTCGCTCATTTTTTTAGGTTTTAGCTGAACGGTTACTTTTTCAGGGAGGTCACAACCCCTGACATTGGAAACCTGTTAGCTGGCATTTTTTTCCCCGGAGGGCCAGATCTCAAATATTTTCACCTTTGCAGGCCAAAAGGTCTCTGCCACACCTACTCAGCTTTGCCCATGTAGCATGAAAGGAGCCACAGACAAAACAGTGAGCATGGCTGTGTCCCAATAAAATGTTACTTTACAAAAACAGCCATCACACCAGGGCTGAAGTTTGACCAACTCTCTCCCATCTAAAGAAGGTAGTCATGTGTTGCTGTAAGTTCTCTCATAGTAACTTGGTACCTTTTTAGTACCTACACAGTCTGTGATGACCCATTTTGAAGGCAGGGATTCTGTTTTGCTTGTCACTACACACATGCCTAGCATTGTGCTTGCACAGAGTAGATGCTCAATACGTATTTGAATGACTCTTAAGTGCCCTAAATTAACAATTTTATATGCTTAATAAGTAAGGATTTAGAAAATAAAACATATACATGTATGTGTGTGTAGCATATGTAATGCACTCTTTATGAGTTTTGTATATATTTTTATTTTTCCATTATATACTCACTGCTTTGGAGTGGATATTCACTCATTCATTCCACAGTTACTTACTGTTTATGATGCACAGGGAATAATATGAAAAGCAGAGTTATACTGGATCCTGCAAGAAGACAGCAGTAATACTGTCTTCTTGTTTTGCATTTTTGGGTTCAGGGCTGAGCTGTATCGGGCCTCAGGAAAGTTTGAGCTACTTGATCGTATTCTGCCGAAATTGAGAGCGACTAACCACCGCGTGCTGCTTTTCTGCCAGATGACGTCTCTCATGACCATCATGGAGGATTACTTTGCTTTTCGGAACTTCCTTTACCTGCGCCTTGATGGTGAGTACATGAGGAGCTAGGCTGGGAAGCCCTGCTCCTGAGAGTACAGGGATGACGGGCACTTAGATCCAATCTCCTCGGAAAAGGAGGGGTGAGATTGTTGAAGAATTAACTAACGGGGTGAGTGCCGCTTTTCTAGATACCAATTTTCATACCCTCAAGCTCAAAATAAGCTGAAATCCCTTGCACAGCTGTTGATCCCCCCACACAAGCCAATACAAGTGAGCTAGAGTCATTTACTGGTATAAGTTCCACCATTAAACTAAACTGAAATAAAATTTAAAAGCCCTCGTTGCTCTTAGGATTATCTGTTTCCTTTGCACCATATGGAATATTTTTATAAGCTGTTAGCTTTTTGTGTTAGGGCATGTTTTAAGGGGATAAAGGCTATGTCTCCTTTGTTCCGTAATACTGAAATAGTTCAGTTAAGATTATATTTCATTATCATTAAAGCTTCTCTCTTTTTCTAAGCAGAATATATCTATATGTTACATTCAGAGATAGGTTTCCATAGTTTCCTGGATTTTGCAAACTATCCCATATAATAAAGAGCTAATATGGCAATTAGACCGGATGGGCAGAACGACCTTCTGGAACCAGCAGTGGGCAGGGGAGTGTGGGGCCCACGAATTTCATGCATCGGGCCACTAGTGTAAAATATTTCCCTGATACTAGGAGAGAACTTTAAAGACTGTGTCCTAAAAAATTAGTAAGAAAATATGAATGAAAGTATGAATTTAGGGATATATGATTTCTATATCAGCCCCAGTACTTTAGAGATGAAACACTATACTTTTCATACTATAGCAGGGGCTAAGACTTTCAAAGAGTAGTAAGGGGGAATAACTAATTTACAGCCAGGATAGTGTAAATCCCCGGAGAATACATTATTACTAATACCAATTTTCATCTAGTGCAATGAACAAGTTATTGTTAAATGTTAACTTAGTTTATGTTTCATTGAAAGGTTTTGTTTTATTTTTATCCTCCCTTTGCCATGAATTAGACATAGCTGGATATATACCAAACCTCAGACTTGCCATACTTGAGTTTTAATTTAATTTAATTTATTTTAAATATATTTTTACTTATTACAGAGAGGAAGGGCAGGGGAGAGAGAGATAGAAACATCAGTGATGAGAGAGAATCATTGAGCGGCTGCCTCCTGAACGTCCCATACTGAGGATCGAGCCCGCAACCGAGGCATGTGCCCTGACCAGGAATCGAACCATAACCTCATAATCGAACCTGGTTCATAGGTCAGTGCTTAACCACTGAGCCATGCTAGCCGAGCCATACTTCAGGCGTTTTTTTTTTGTTGTTGTTGTTTTTAATATATTTTATTGATTTTTTTACAGAGAGGAAGGGAGAGAGATAGTTAGAAACATCCATGAGAGAGAAACATCCATCAGCTGCCTCCTGCACACCCCCTACTGGGGATGTGCTCGCAACCAAGGTACATGCCCTTGACCAGAATCGAACCTGGTACTCTTCAGTCCACAGGCTAATGCTCTAGTCACTGAGCCAAACTGGTCAGGGCCATACTTGAGTTTTAAATGAATTCTCTTTATGATCTCCCTCTTAGGGTATTTTTAAAAAATGCATTATACCTCTGATAGACTTGATTTTTTAAAATCTTTTTACCTCTCTCCTCCATTGTCACTAACAACAGATGAATGGTTAAGTAAATGTTAATTTTAAATTCAGGACACAGTTACATCCTCCACAGTCTGTCTCTTTTGGCAGCACTCCTGCACTGTCTTGTCCTCTGCCCGGATCCCTTCCTCCTGCTCTGGGAGAGGTCAGCTCTCCTTCACCACTCTCATCTGAAAGCAAACCTTCCTCCATTGT
The DNA here is from genome assembly GCF_964212035.1 of Myotis nattereri. NCBI lineage: Eukaryota > Metazoa > Chordata > Mammalia > Chiroptera > Vespertilionidae > Myotis > Myotis nattereri. The sequence continues at coordinate 36,964,745 of NC_138087.1, read as the reverse complement.
GCTCAGGGGAGGGGCAGCCCAGCCCTCTGTCCCCCCTCGCTGCCCCCCACAGGTGTCCTAGATGACTTGTTTACCAGTCTGTGGCTTTTTGTTTTGAATCTCAGCTCCCTGAGGATAGCAACCCTGGAATGTTGAAGTCTGTGAAATTGACCAGAAATGATTTCCTTGAAACAAATCCCTCTCCTGTTTTCTCCCCAGTCTCAGAGAGTATCTTTATAGTCTGTTGGTTGCTGTCCTTATTGTTACTACTGACAACAGTCCTAAGAGCTAGTGTATGGAATGCCTCCTCCATGTGGGATGGCAGGCCACGCACCTCTCGTGCACTGTTAATGTAATTTCCTCAGCCAGCCAGCTACAGTTGTCCCGTTTACGGAGGTCTTACCATGATCCCCATTTAACGGATGAGAAAGCAGAGGTTTTAGAGAGATGAGTTAATGGTGAAACCAGGTTCTGACTTAGGTCTCCCTGCCTCCAAATTAGCTGCTTTAACAGATCCAGTGAGATATAGCCATTTCTGAAAATGTAGGCTGCTGCCCTCTCAACAGCATTTGAAGGATGATTTTGAACTGAATCAAAAAAGTTTGATTGATTGATTGATTGATTGAAAATAACCAGTCACCAGAGATACAAGATGAATGAGCCACTCACGGTTCCTGCTGCCAGACCCCTTACCATTAGGTTGGAGGAGACAAGTCAGCAAGTCCCATCAAGCATTAGTGATGGATTGAGAAGGCCAGACAGATTTCCACCCACAGGAAACAGCAGCCATGTGTTTTGGGGGTGGAGAGCATGGTGGGCAGACAGTCAATATACATGGGAATAAATTAGGGCCCGTGCTTCCCCTGCACCACTTCCACCTACCACCCTCTTCACCCAGTTGTTCCAAAGACTTCAGATTTTCAGCCAAATTTGATGTCTGTGATTTTTGACCTCAGGAAAGAAAAGAAAAAAACCACTTGATGACAGCTAAGCAGATTTTTCTGCAAAGATTGTGGTTGCATGAATAGATTTTAGCTACTATTCCATTATAGTCTGTTTTCACTGGAAATGATTTTTGAGTGAAAGCAAGTGGTGAAGTTACATCCTAGAAGGCCGAATTTTCCCAAAGCACTTGACACTCAGTTAAAATTAGTAATCATGAAAGCCTGGCAGTATGTTCCTCCTGGCAAATTCTGCAGTTCTCAACACAATTGCCCTTGCTATTAATTGTATTCTTGGTAATGTGCTACATCAAAGTCCAGAAGAACCTGGGCCGGATGCACATTAAATCCTGTGCCACCTACAAGGAGCATTTATTTGCCTGTGGATAAATCCTGACAAGGTAGTTTGAATCTCCCTGAGCAATATCCCAAAGATTGCTGATGATCAGCAAAGATCTTGACTTGGGGAACCTTTGACTAATGGATATGGTAATGCAGCAAGTTCTGAACATTGTAATAAAAAATGCCATAGCTTTGCATGAAAAGTGATTTAATCATATTTTCCCTTGGCTTTATAACTTGTCAAGTTCCCAGCTATTTTATATAGTTTAAATATATATCAGATATGTGGTTGGTCTGTTTGCTTGAGGTATTTGTCATGGGGCCTGAAAACTCCTTTTATCAAATAATTTTGATAGTCCTTTTGTTTTTCAGTGCTTTGTTTTTGCATTTAGGGTTATTTCATCCCAAATAAGCATATCCACTAATTAATCTTTTTTTTTAATCCTCACCAGAGGATATGTTTTTATTGATTTTAGAAAGAAAGAGGAAGGGAGAGAGAGAAGAAAACATGGATGTGAGAGAGAAACATCGATTGGTTGCCTCCTGTACACAGTCTCTGACCAGGGATCGAACCCCCAGCTTTTTGGTGTACAGAGCCATGTTCCAACCAACTTAGGCAGGGCTCTACCAATTAATCCTAATGCATGTGACCATTAACTGGTTATTTTTTAGTGGATCAAAACTGAACTTCTCCCCTGAGTACATAGATGCACAGTTTTTGTACTCTGCTATCAGAAAACAGTTCTCTCTGGGAACTCCTTTCCGAATTTTAGAAGCATCTTTTCAGTTTCTGTGGCTGATTATTTACGTAAAGCAGAGGATAAGTATGTGAACCATTACTTCATGTGAGTAATTTTTCAAAGATGATTGTCGCTGGAAAGATGATGGTGGCGAAAAGGTTTCATGGTAGAACAGATCTTCCATGAGCACCGTGAACAAGTAGTTCCCCGTGAACAAGTAGTTCTGAAAATAAAAGAAAAACGAGCCCCATGTGTTTGAAACCTCGTTCAACAAAGCACATTTCGTGATTCTCCCCCAAATTCTAAGTTCTTAACAGTTCTTTGTTGCAGAGTTTGACCAGGTCACTAAACTTGAAATCTAATTTAGAAAGTAAAATGAGCTCTAAAGAATGTGGCTTCAGTAAGTGAGAGTCCCCCCCTCCTCCCCCCAAAGCCACATCTGCTGTATGCAAGGAATCGGCTCTTTCTCCCTCCTCAGGAGGGTACTTATTACTTTTATTAATATGAAAAACAGATCCCCCCCCATGTTTGGGAACTTGACCCTCATAGTAACCTGATTCCATTAACCGTAGTCACTGAGCTGTTTTAATCCTCTGAAATAAATTGCTAGTATAGTTTCATCCTTAAGAAAAGAACACCATGCAGAAATAATGTTTGTATAGCAGGCAGTTAGGGACTATCATGTAACGTGCATATGTATTTCCCAACAGCCTCCGGCCTTTTTTTCAAAACTCCGCAGCTCCATTTCTCTGCTGAAATATGTTCAGGTAGAATATGTAGATTTCTTTCCCTTCCACAGTGCAGTTCAGGTAAATACATCACAAACCCAAGGCATGTGATTGAGTGGCTGTTTCGGGACACCAGTATGGTGCCTTGGCATCCGAAAAGCGAGCGCCTTAGCCTGCGGTTGGGATGCTCCGCTTACTCACTATTTTGGAATCTCCTCAGACACCACGGGGTGAGCCATCGCCAGGTGTGTCACGCGCCACTCTGTTGGGCTGAGTTTGGTGTCCTTTGAACTGTCAACATGAGAAACAGACTGAGAGATTCCTTCTTCCGCCCCACCCCCCTTTTAATTATTGTGGCTTCAAGCCTTGCTACAAGGATAAAAATATTCCCTCCACATTTTATGTGTTTACCAGCCAGATCGTGCTCAGTAGCAGTCCACATGGTGACAGTGTAGTAGCAATTGATTTTCCTTTTGTTTCCATTCTCTTGGCGTAAACAAGACCTAATGCCTATCCGCAAAGTTGCTTTAAGCCATCATCATAATCGTTTTTTGCTCTGTGTGTGTGTTTTAAAATATATTTGGTGGTGTTAAGCACAGAAACATATCCAGAAAATGTTTTCGTTGAGTTTTAGGTTAGCATAAGAATATTGTACAACCTGTTAAGTTGCAGAGGTGCCCAGTCCAAAATGTTTAAATTCTTTTCAGCATTTTGGAACTATGGGTGATAGACAAAGTGCTTCTTCTTAATGTGAGAGAAGTCTCTTTCAATCGCTCTATTATTTTTCTTTTCTTTCTTTCTTGCAAAATTTTCAAAGTTCCTTTCAAACATACAGAAACCTTGGGGGGTTACCTCACCGATGCCGAGAGGAGTCTGAGTCTGTTTCTCAAGGAAGCAGGCCTTTTTGTCTTGCTCTGTGCCATGTTCAGACAGGAGTTAATTGGCAAATTTATTTTTCTTATCCCCTCAGGCACCACCAAGTCTGAAGATCGTGCTGCTTTGCTGAAGAAATTCAACGAACCTGGGTCCCAGTATTTCATTTTCTTGCTGAGCACAAGAGCGGGAGGCCTGGGCTTAAACCTCCAGGCAGCGGACACCGTGGTCATCTTTGACAGCGACTGGAATCCTCATCAGGTCTGCGTGTCCCTGACTTAGCTGCCCAGCCTCCCCCCCGGAGAGGAGCTAAAAGACCAGCCATTTCATCACTCACATTGGTGGGGCAGAGCAAAGTTCTACACAGTGGGCCATGTTTGCAGAGGGAAAACAGCCCCGCACGTTATTACGGCTGTTTTCTTATCTCCCTTGGAGCGTATGGAGATGTCTTATTCATACCTTTGATAGAGCTCACATTTGGGGTAGAAATACTTAGTTTCTGCTTCGTTTTTAACCTCATTTCCTGGGATGGCCACTGAGCGAACTACTTGGTTGGTGAAGGATAAATCAAAAGTGTTTCAAAGTAAAAACAACACAGGAGCAACTCACATGGCTTGGCCCTTACTCCGTGCCAGCCTCGTCATACGCATTGCTCCATTCAGCCTTCACACAGCCATGTGAGATTGTGACTGTTGCTATTCACTTCCTCGCAGTCAAGAAAAATGAGTTTCAGGAAGTGTAGGTCAAGTATTGCCTATATGACAGACAAGTTTATAGTCTGTGTTTTGCTTAAAATCATCATCAAAAAATATTCTGTGGAGCATCAACTATGAAGTTCTTCTAGCCGGTAGGTTTAGAGTTACCCTTTGGTGATTAATAAATCATCGGATGGGTCCCTTGTGGCCCTGGGTTAGTAAATTATGCTGGGAGTTGTGCACCTGCCTATAAGATAATTGGGTGGATGCTGTTCGTCAGGCTTGATTCATTTTGGAACCAATGTTAACTCAAAATAGTAGAAAGGGACACTGTGGCTCTCACATATGAGTATAAATTCTACATCAGCTTCACCCGGGCTCCTCTCTACACCTTGGTTACCTCAATGGTAAATATGCAGAAAAATACTGCTTTACTGGGTCACTGTGACAATTGGGCGGAAAAGGCTTGTGGCGGAAGTTTTGGGCAGGAAGGTGGGGTTCATGGGTGCATTAGAATTAAGAGGGAGATTTTACAAAAACATAAATGCCTGCTTCCCCAATTTTGAAGGTGCTTCCCACCCATACAGACTCCATGGACTTTTCTATACATTCAGATGCTCCCAGGAGAGTCTGGCATAGGTTTTCTCACACAGCTGACAAGCACTGATTTACAGAGTAAGCCAGTGGTTCCAAACCTCGGGGTGGCCACCAACCCTGACCATTGCCTACGCCCACCTGTCACTCTCTTTAGGTGACTACAGTGGAATTGCTATTAAATCTTTCTGACCTTGAGGAAGGTTCTAAATCTTCAGCAAGTATTTTGATGTAGTTTTACATCCCACACTGCCATTCCAGAGCATCGGTAGAATTCGTATTTGTGTGAGAGCTCTGCAGTTCTCCTGTGGACCATGGTGAATTCAGCGTCTGTTTCACAAACACTTTCTGAGTGGCTGCTGTGGCCCAGGTGCTGAGCTAGCTGGGTGTCTAGGGGAAGGAATTTGTGATTTCTCTCTTCCCGGGTGCTCAGTGTGGATGGATGCTTAGATTCCCCTCCTTGCTGCCGCCTGAATCTCCACTGAGAAACAGTAACTTGTCTGTAACAGGTGAATGGAGAGTTCACTAGATTTTATCTTCTGAGGGAAACATTACTATGGCATCTCAGCTGGCACAGTGCTAATTCTAAGGCCCAAAGGAAATCACTTTCTGGAAATGCTAATTTACCATGAGAAAGGATGCTGGGACATATATGCCTCTCTCTCTCTCTCTCTCTCTCTCTCTCTCTCTCTCTCCCTCTCCCTCTCCCTCTCCCTCTCCCTCTCCCTCTCCCTCTCCGTCCGTCCCTCCCTCCCTCTTTTTTTTCCACACACACACACACACACACACACACAAACTTTTATGACCAGCACCTAAAGGTGGAACTCCAGAATCAAAGTAAATTACATGAACACCAAACAGTTGACTTTTAAATGTATATGAATTAAAACAGAGGGCCCCAAATTTTGGGAGGTCTAATCTACCAGAAGTTTATCACATTGGGCCACATATTTCTGGAAGTATTTCTATCTGCCATGGGTGGATTCATTTCTACCTGGTTTTGTCAGGTTGGCTGATCAGATTTTTCTTATCTATCATTTATGGTCACTAGTTTGGGCAAACCGTTATTTTTTTACTTTATTTTTGGAAATCAGCGATGTTAGAGTGATATAGATGAGTGCTAACTTCTTTTATTTAAAGGGTAAGAACTAATTAAACAACAACTCTACCAGAAACTGAGGCACTTACATAGCATAACTTATTTCATGCAGTCCTCAGACTATTTTACACGTACGGAAACCCGTCAGTATTAACTAGCCCAGGACCACAACCAGGTTCACACCCATGTCTGCCTGGGTTTGGGTTTGCATCCTGGCTTTTGGCTCTTTCTACCCTGTACCCTGCATACATGTTGCATAGTTACAATGAAAGTTATAGAGCTTTTCTTTTTTTACCTTGTTGGCTTCTACATGCATTGAAAGAAATTGCTGGGACTATTCTTTACGGTGGTGAATCAAAATCAAGGCATACTGATGAAAAAGGGCCTTTATTTGATTGAGGTGGACAGATTAAAGATAAAAGCCTTAAAGTTGCTAATTGGAGGCCCTAGAAGCAAAGCTAGAACAGGGATGTGGAATTAGCAATAAAAGCCCCCAGGGTTACCAAGACTTTTCATCTCCAAACTGTTGATTGGAAACATGGGTTGGTACTTTTATTTTTAATCCATGGGACTGAAGCTGTGTTACTACAAAATGGTCAACCACAACGTCACCTTGGAGGCCTTCTTCTTGGGCTGTTTTTGGCTTCAGATATAATCACACCCAAATCACTGTGATGAAATATCAGACCACCAAGACCTCAGAAATATCCAATCATCCATTCAATAATTACAACACTTATTTCCTTGTCACAGTGCCCTCCCCACCCCTGGCGTTCTGGCTCAGGGACTCACAGGCTTACGTGGCATAAACTTCTTCAGCCTAGAAATACGAATTTTTGCCACTTTCCAAACTGATAGATGGCCTTAAAACGACAAAGAAACACCACTCTACCAGAAACGGTGAGGCACTTAGCACTGCCACCATCACAAGAAAAACAAAGCTAATTGCAATAAGCACCCGATAACATAAGACCTTTTTACGCTGTCTGAAGACGCCCCACACCCTCTGCTTCCTCACCTGCCACTTTCTCCTGCCAGCTGCATCCACTGTTTTGTGGTTTACCCACTTCTTCTGGGACAGGGGTCCAAACTGACCCACGGGCTGAGTCTGGCCCGCCACCTGTATTTGTACGACCTGCAAACGAAGGATGATTTTCACATTTGGAAATATAAAGTAAAATTGGAAAAAAGCAACCAGCCTTTGGGTGAGATCAGTTGCCCAGTGTTTGCTCTGGGCCCAGGCAGCCTGGACTGGTTCCCCCTGGGCTCCTGGTGGAAGTGGTTTCTGACCCTGTTCTGCGAGACGGTCAAGAGGTTGATGACATAAAACCTGCCACCTTGGCTCCTGCTTAGCGGCTCTGGTGACGACGTGTTAGAGAGACGATTGAACTAAAGGCTTGAAAATGAAGCTGAGGGATTTTTTTCCCTCCTCTGGATTTTAATTATCTACCTCACTTTCTCCTCTTTGGAAAATAATGGAATTTGGATGAGTCCCAGCTGCGTTCATGGTTCAGCTGTCCAATATTTATAGTAACTTAAGTATTCTGAGGAAAAACTTTTGCCTAATTAGTCATTTGACTGTACAGGTCCCAGCAGCAAAGACAGGGCTCCTGGGCAGACCCTGGCCTGCTGTCTCCTTGTGCCGCAGGGGTGACAGGAAGCTCGTCTGGTCGAGAGGATGGGCTTACAGCTGTGGAGCATCAGCTCTATGCACAGTCAGTGCCAGGGACGCAGGACACCGGGATCAGACCTTTGCCCTAAAGCTGTATACGCGTCTGATGGGGACACCATGAAACAACTCATTCGCATTTCCCCAGAGGCCATCCCCTGGACCAGAATGAATGAAACTGATAAACCAAGTTTTTATTGTGTAGCCTTAAAACTAGGCAACTCTGCTTCATAGTTTTATGAAGGATTTTATTTAAAGATTTTATTTAAAGATTTCATTAAAACCTTTTTCTTTTCTTTTTAAAAAATATTTTTATTGATTTTATATTTAAATATTTATCAATATTTATATTGATTTTAGAGAGGAAGGGAGAGGAGGAGGAGGAGGAGGAGGAGGAGGAGGAGGAGGAGGAGGAGGAAAAAGAGAGAGAGAGAGAGAGAGAGAGAGAGAGAGAGAGAGAGAGAGAGAAAGAGAGAGAATCATTGATCGGCTGCCACACTGGAAATCTAGCCGCAACCCGGCATGTGCCCTGACCACCGGGAATTGAACCGTGACCTCCTGGTTCATAGGTTGATGTTGAACCAATGAGCCATGCTGGCTGGGCAAAACCTTTTTCTTATTAGAAGACTAATAGATGTTTAAAGCAGAAAAAAACACAGGAAAATAAAACGAAGAACATTTAATAACACCTATAATTTTATTACCCAGAGATATAAACATTAATTGGCTTGTTGGTGTTTGCCCTTCCTGCCTTTTCTTGGTATAATACGCACATATAAGGTCATCGTACACACGCTCACATTTAACTTGTTTTCATATATATGTTATGTTGTTAAATCTACTACAATATAGTTTTGTTTTTTTTAAATATATTTTATTGATTTTTTACAGAGAGGAAGGGAGAGAGATAGAGAGTTAGAAACATCGATCAGCTGCCTCCTGCACATCTCCTACTGGGAATGTGTCCGCAGCCCAGGTACATGCTCTTGACCGGAATCGAACCTGGGACCTTTCAGTCCACAGGCCGACGCTCTATCCACTGAGCCAAACCGGTTTCAGCTACAATATAGTTTTTATGATACTATGTTGGTACATGCACATAGTCAAAAACTATAATTTATTTAATCTGTTATCATTGAATGTTTCCTTAATTCTGATTTTTTAAAAAAAAACATTATTAGTAATAGATAATGCTGAGAAGTCCATCCTTATTTGTACAACTTTGTTCCCCATCCATGATTATTTTCTTAGGACAGGTTTCCAGAAGTGAACTTTCTGGGTCAGAGGCCATACCCAATTTTAGCACTTTTGATACATAGTGCCAACTATCTATCCCCAAAAAGTTTATCAAAAAGTAGTACCAGTTTACTAGTCTACTAGGAATCCTTTTCACTCCCCAAACTAAATTTTGAGTCTTTGACAGAATTAGATCCCAGGAATTTGCTACATGAGCAATCACTGTATATATAATGTATGTATGTATGTATGTTTATGTATGTATAACTCAGTGATTTTTAAAAATATATATTTTTATTGATATCAGAGAGGAAGGGAGAGGGAGAGAGAGATAGAAACATAAATGATGAAAGACAGTCACAGTCGTTCATCAGCTGCCTTCTGCACGCCCCCTACTGGGGATCGAGTCAGGCATGTGCCCTGATCGGGATTCGAACCGTGACCTCCATCCAGTTCATAGGTCGACGCTCAATCACTCAGCCACACCAGCTGGACTCAGTGATGTTTTAACACCTTACAGGTGATTCCTGCAACTTAAAGTTAGTTGTAGGTAACATCAGATTTACTGTTGTTTTGGTTTATTTTTTAGTTAGGGATTAATTTTGATGGTGAACCTGGGGACAGATAAAAACAGCCTGAGACCTGGATTTCAAAGCCTGAGGAGTATTTCAGTTGGCTTGGCTAATTTCAACCCAGGTTCCCTCAACTAGGAATAAGGGCCTTGAATCGTTCCAAAGAAGATAGCTTGTATATTTTAAAAATGAAAGCAAAATCTTCCATTAGTGAAGGTGGAGTCAAGTGAGCCTCTCATAGTTCCCTCCAGGTAGGCGAGTGGTTTTCTCGGCTCATCCAGGCACCTGGCCCTCACGGCGCCCTGTTCTCCCCCGCAGGACCTGCAAGCCCAGGACCGAGCCCACCGCATCGGCCAGCAGAACGAGGTGCGGGTGCTGAGACTCTGCACCGTGAACAGCGTGGAGGAAAAGATCCTGGCTGCCGCCAAGTACAAGCTCAACGTGGATCAGAAGGTGATCCAGGCGGGCATGTTCGACCAGAAGTCTTCAAGCCACGAGCGCAGGGCGTTCCTGCAGGCCATCTTGGAGCATGAGGAGGAGAATGAGGTATTAGAGCCACCTTCATGAAATCAAACAATGGCTTTGGTGTCCGACGATTAGGAGTAGCCTATGTGTTCTTGAAAGAACTTCCTGGGCCGGCGTTAATGAAAGGGAATAAATTAGCTGCTGTCTTCCATCCCCAGCACAGAAAGCCTATGCGAGTTTTCCAAGTGTTTTAAAAGCAGTTGCCACAGGCACCTCACGGCTTGGCCACCCCGCGATGCTTCCCCGGTTTCTCCCGGGAGGTGCAGCCAGCATGCCTAATAGGCTGCTTGCTGCAGGGCAGGTGAGGAGACTGCAGAGGCCACTGTCAGGGACAAACCCCGCTGATGAGACAAGAGGGCACGGGGAGGGGCCCTCCTTGCCTTTCCCTGCGCCATCCTGCAGAGCCCTCGGTCTCTGGTCTCTTGTCTCTTGACGGGAGATCACAGCACTCCCCTCGTTTGTAGGACAAGTCCTCCCAGCCTTTGGGAAGGTAGGACCTGACCTGGTTTAGGGAGAATGCAGGTCGCCTGGAGCTTGGCAGGGAGATGTTGATCTCTCCCAGCCCTGAGGGGGGCGCAGGGTGGAGCCTGGAGTGGCCATCCATGCCTCTCGCTTCTCTGTGAGCAGCCTGCAGGGGCTCCACACACCTGCCTGGCGATCAGCGTGCCGGACACGTTACCATTTTCTGGGTGGCCAGTGTTGGATGTGAAGGCGTTCGGGGGACACAAAGAGACGGCGGACAAAGGCTCTGGTCCTGAGTGTCTGAGGCAGCGTGGGCTGCCATCTCTGCCGCTGACAGGCCATGCATTACTAGGCACAAGGAGCCCAGGAAGAGTTACTGCCCACTTCCCTTTGGGTTTGTTCTCCGGGAGGGTCCGGCCACTGCGGGCAGGCTTCTTGCCAGTTTACAAGGGGAATTTTTCATCTGGGCGCAGGGACGTGCAAGCCCCCCATCTACAGGCAGTGGAAGGCCAGCGTGGTTCTGGGAAAGGGGTGAGCAGAGCAGGACATCCCTTCTCCAGAAGTTACATGCACCGACTCTTTGTACTGAGTCCCAGCCCACCCCCAGTTCATCTGTGTCTTTGTCAGATGAAGTGGAATATTTGGACACATTGACTGTAATCAATCTAAAGATAAACTAGAATAGATGATTTTTCAAAACATCCTTTTTTTACTCGATTGAATTGCATTCATTTCTAACGCAGTGCATAAAATGTTATCTTGGGAGCCCACAGTCATCTCATTTAAGCTGTTGGCACACTCGCACTCTTTCTAGATGAAAATGCCTCTTTTTAAGAAATTGGATGTTCAAAATTCTGGGTTGTCCTCTTTCTTCCCTCTGCTGCTACTCCCCATTCGGTTTTTAATAAGCTCACTCAGCATGTGATAAAAATAATTTTGTATGGTTACCTTCCATAGGATATGCCCAACTTTTAAAATCATTGTTTTAAAAGTGTAGCAGTCATAGCATAGCATTTCTAAAAGCTCGGGAACTTCCAGTTTCTGAGGAATTTGCAGAGATCATGTTCCTTTGTTTAACATAATATAACATGAAAATGTTAGCTCTTAAATAATTGCCTTTTCTAATTCATTTCTATTGTTTTAATTAAGTATAGTTTTATAGGGGTTTTGTTATTCAGTTGTCCTGTCCTATTCACAAATCTCACCGTTAGCATAATAATGCCCACTGAGATACACTGACTAAACATACCTTAAAAGGCTAGATGTTTGCATATATGTGGTTTTTATGGTCTTGCTTTGTGCCTAGTCTCAAAAGTTTCACATACTCATGTTTTTGTAAGGCTTTGAAAATGAGCATTTATATTTGGGATAAGGTTAATAGGGTTAAAAGAATTAATGTTAGGCACTTTTTCTGGTGGCTTTCCTTATTTAAATCTCTGTGATGTAAATGTCACACCCATTTTCAAATGAGGTCATTGAGGCGGGGAGACCTTAAGTAATTTGTTTTAAAAGTAAGGGAATCAAGATTCACGCCCAAGAGAACCGGTATTTCTTATCATCCTCCCTAAATCGGTTTTGCTCTGGGAAGAGGGTTTGAGTAACTTGGAAAATACTGATGGCAAGTACTGCACCCAGTGACCCTTCTCTTTCCTTTCTGGCCTGAGAAACGGGACCCCTGTGGCCTGGAGGACAGATTCCCCTCACCCGTTTGTACCTCACTGCAGTCATCGCCCTCTCTCCCTAAGCCTGTGAAATCATTCTGTTTCTCAACCCCAGGAAGAAGATGAAGTACCCGACGATGAGACTCTGAACCAAATGATCGCTCGACGAGAAGAAGAATTTGATCTTTTTATGGTAATACTATAGAAAACCCTGGAAACAGCTGCCGCATCCCTCTGCCCCCTTTTCTACGGACACCAGGTGTCTGGGGCCTGCGTGCCCTGGCAGAGTTGCATTTCTGAAGCCTGTGCCTCTCCTTCAGTTCACAGGCTGCTCGCTGGCTGGGATTAGCCTGCCGGCCATATTTTGTTTGGCCCACGCAGTGTTTTTTATAATTTTGAACTTGTTGCCAACATAAAAAAAGAATCCTGATTTCTGGCTTCTCTTTAAAAAAAAAAAAAATAGAGTGGGCAATACTAGGCCCACATCTCCATAGAGACCGACAGTTGACTGGAAGCTGAGCACAGACCCTCACCCCCAGGTCATTTCTAATGGGGGGGAGGGGGGCAGCATCCTCCCAGAAACCTGTCCTCCTCCCAGGGCAGGGTTTACAGCTCTCCCCTAGCTGTCTCCTTACAGGATCAAAACAAACATGCTCCCTGTGGATGGGGGTGGGAGGACAGCAACTAAAACAAGGTTGTGCCTCTTATTGTTGAGAGCAAAGGGGAACCCGCCCCCAGGTGCGCATCAAGGTGTAGCCTTCATGTAAAGACCAAAATTGGTTGGATTTTACTGGTACAAAGTAGATGTAGGGAACCTTGACATTTGAGGATTTAACAGCCGTGGCTTCAGCCTTGATGTTTCATCTAATTTTGCTGACACCTGAATTTGATTTATGAGTGTGGCCTGCTACAAGATCAGTATGTGTGGGAGAAGTCCCTTGGCCATGAGAAGGGAGGCTCTCCAGAGAAATCTTTTATTACCTTCTAAGGCTTTTGCTTTAGCGAGTTTATTTACCTCTGTTTATCCTCAGTGCTCAAGATATCATGTAGTTACTCGATATTTGAATGAGTGGCGGCATTTGCAACATGGCGGGCCTTGTGAAGAAGTCAGTATGGATCAGGAAATACAAAGTTGTGAGGCTCCCTCCAGCACCTTCAAAATTTATAACAGTTAGCCTGATTGTGGAGTGAGTGGATCCATCTAAACTCTAATTCTGGCTTTTGAATGGAGCAGAGCCCCCAAATCAGAAGTCCCTTGGGTCTCAGACAGGTAATTTGCATAAGCAAAGCAAGTGGACTGGGGCCGGAGCTGCCTAGTCTGAGGGCACAGAGCTGCAAACCCCATGAAGCTAGAAATTACGTTTTTAAGAGGCGCTGGAAATCTGGGCTTTTATATGTAATCTCTGGATTTCAAAATGTTTGCAGCTAAATCCATTTTTTTATTATTATATAACACTGCAGGCCAAACAAAACACGACTGTGGGCCAAATATGACCCACAGGGTTTCCAATCTCCACCTTGTTAGCCCTAGACAGTCTGAGCAGGGGCTCCAGCTGTGTGGAGGCTCAGGTTATTTTTGAGACCTGGTGTTTTCTGTCTAGGGAACAATGATTATGTCCACACATAATGATTCAAGATGAAAGACATTCCATTCTTTCTTGGGAAACTTTTAGGTAGCCATGGGAATAACTCCTAACCTGAGATGTGCACATTTCCCCCCTTCTAAATCAACCACCCTACCCAGGTTGTGCCATTTTGGAGAGAACTGACACAAAAAAAGAGACGTTAACAGCATGGTCAACATGCTCATAAAACCTAAATGTCTTAACTAGTATTGTTGGTCACCACCCTTATAGATTGTATCTATTTAGGTAAAGTAGCGATACACACAGGAAATAGACATCTTTTCTCCCCTGGAGGGGCTTATTGAAATGTAGATTACTGGGAACCCTGAGGTGGGAAGCCCTTTACTTCCCTGGCTGATCACTGATGGGTAGTGATTCAGCCCTGCTCTAGCCTCACATGCTCCGGAGACCCTGAAAGGGTAAGCTGCCTGCCATTGTACGAATCAGATTAGGCCCCAAAATAAGAGGCAAAGAGTACTTCTTTTTTCTTAGTTTTGGGCTGGGTATTTGTAGAAATTGACAGCTTGGGGGGGACGGGGGGACTGGAATATCTAGCCAAGGCACAGATTTCTTTTCGTTTGGGACTATTTTATCGCACAAAAACAGGCTTGGAACTGGTGAAGGTAGTTAAGGAACACTTTTTGTAGGTATTTTGATTTTGTGAATGTTCTGCCTGTTTCTTAAAAGGTTGATTTCTCATATTTGGATTATATTTTTGAGTTCGTTTGTTTTTTGTTGTTGAATTTATTGGGATTACATTGGTTAATAACATTATATAAGTTTCAGGTGTACTTTATGATACAATATCTGTATATTCCATTGAGTGTTTTTCAGTCTTATAATCAGCTGGCTGCTTTTCTAACTCACTATTCATTAACACCTCCACCAGGGGGCAGGAAATCATATTTGAATCCTTGCCAGCTACTCTGATTAAAAAGTGTAGTGAGAAACAATGGAATGTGAGCTGGATTTGGATTTCAGTATTTAAACTCTTTATTCGTTATTATAAAAGAGTTAGTTCTCTGTAAAATGAACCCAAACTTTTTAAAACCATAGGCACTGTAGTTAAATAACACATTAAGCAGATAGTCTCTTTAAAATAAAAGAACATTTCTCTTGAACATTTTTCATCTATTAAAAATGCGAAGTGAGAAAAAGTTATCTCTCATACTGATTACCTGTGAATTTTACCTAAAAAGATACTTTGACAGGTCAAGGTACATATCTGAAACATTTTCCTAATATATAAATACTAAGCTTTTAGTTGCTATGTTCCCTACAAAGGCAAGAAGTACTTTTAAAAATATTTGTTAGCATAAGGTTTATTATCAGGCTTTAAGACAAACATATGCATGTAATAATAAATAAGACTTACTTGAATATCAACTTCAGATTGTGTACTGGAATTCTGCAAGTAGAAATCTCTGGGAAAGAGATGCAGTCAATAGAACTTCAAGCTGATTAAAAATTGTATCAACCCTTCCTAAAAGGAAAAAAAAAAATGCAAGTGTAATTCGTTTTCTTTTATATCAGCAAAGATTTATTTTATCAATTGTGTGGCACGTCATTTTACAGGTCTTGGTATAGGTAACGGTAGTAGCCTAACCAAAAATTGAAGCGACAATATTTTGTCATCTCATTGCATAGCACATTACCAAAAAAATGTTTTTCTTCTCAGCTGTCTAATAACTATTAAAAAGATTACCTCAAGAGGCCCCTTGATCGAGAGATTGCAATGTTAACAAGGCATCCTCTATGTGCTAATAGCAGAGGCTTGGTGGATCCCATTGCTGCTAGTAGAGCATTAGAAGGCAGGGTTGGGGTTGCAAACAGCCTCTCCAGCTAACTATAGCCCATGACAACGGGATGACCACAGTGACCTCCCAGTGGGCCTCTGCCATACTCCCAGCCCACCCATTTGGGAATATAATGATTTCCAAATATGTTTAAGCGTTGTTTAAGGGTTGAACTTTAATTTTTAAATAGATTCTAGAGTTCAGATTTCAATTTGAATAGAAATTTCACTTATATTCTGTTACCAGTTTTAGCTCTTATGGAAAAATTGTATTGAACCAAAGGAAAAAAGAGGGAAAAGGTAAATTCATTTAATGGTTAATGGTCTATTCAGTTGTAGAAATGACACATCAGCTAGTGTATATACATATAACTAATGTATGTTGCAATTCACTGGAGGTTTTGTTTGCTTTTCTTTAGCTATCGAATTGTTAATTATAAGTTAAAACCATATCTGTGGCACTTTATAAGTGCACGGGGCATGGGAAAATAGGCATTTTTGAAGGTTATAAAAGAATACAAAAGAAAGCCATTTCTTTAATAATTTGGCCAGTGGAGATGAGATTACATCTGAGGTCTCTCTCTCTCGTGGTGTAATATTTTCATAAGAGCTAAATTTTCTAAAAGCTGAAGAATTGAGGGGCATTCCTCTCACAGGGCCCATGGCCTACTGAACGTTTAATACATTCATGGCCGACCGACTGATCAAACCATTTATGTGCCCCCATGTCCGAGTCCAGCCGAGGGTGGTGGCCGCTCTGTTAGTGACACTTGAGTTGCTGATTTTATTTCCTGATTGTTGAATGAAAAGCATGAGCCCTATCGAATAAAAAAAGGATTTTTTTTTTTTTAACATGCTTAAAGGATACTTTTATGGCCAGGGCAGCAATGAATTGTATCACCAGGGCTCCTATTTGTTAAATACATCCCCAGTTTGAATCTTACTTAAGGGGAAGCTTTGCACACATATAGACTAAGAAAAGGAACTTTTAAAGATTGTTTGTTACATGCATACATAAATCTCAGCAATGGGTACAAAGGAAGGGGAGAGACTAGCGCATCCACAAGAGAGAGTGCCCTTGGGACACGCCGCGAGGGACCCCGCGGCCTTAGGAGGCCAGGTGAGAGGTCGGTGCGGTACCGAGCCCCGCCCGCACTGATGAAACTCATGCTCCTGTCCTCAGCGCATGGACATGGACCGGCGGAGGGAGGACGCCCGGAACCCAAAGCGCAAGCCGCGCCTCATGGAGGAAGATGAGCTGCCCTCCTGGATTATCAAAGACGACGCCGAGGTGGAGAGGCTGACGTGTGAGGAAGAGGAGGAGAAGATATTCGGCAGGGGGTCTCGCCAGCGCCGGGACGTGGACTACAGCGACGCCCTCACCGAGAAGCAGTGGCTGCGGGTAGGTGCGGCTCTCCTCGCTGTCCTCCGCGGGCGGCTGGCGGCGCTTCCGGTTGGCTCGGAGCCGTCAGGGGCCTCACGCTGGCATTCTTGGGGGGCCCGAGCCGCCAGGAAAAGGGGAGATGGCTGCTGACCATGGATAAAGTCATTCTGCTGTCGCCGTGGAATCGGTCTTAGTTCCTTGAAATACAGTGAGGAGTTTTTTGTGTGTGTTTTTTGCTAGAGCAGAGCTGGCCATTGGATTATTAGAGCCCTGAGACCCACTAAAGTTTCACGACCAATTGCCTGGTCATGCCTCACTCTCTCCGAGGCAGAATCAAAATGTGGGAAAGGGGCCTCCGGGATCTTTTTCATCGGTCCCCCTCCTCTCATGGTCTTGAATCGGAGCTTTACTTCTCCAAGGCCTGCAGGGACGGTTCAGGGGCAGGCCTCTTCCAGCCGCGTCCTTACCTCGTTAGAGCCAGAAGGTGCCTTTTTTTCTCTTGGTGTTACGACAAAGCAGTTGAGGCCCAGAGAGGTTAAGTGATGGTGCGGGATCGCGTCTGCGCACTCACTCCAGGTTTGACCTGCGCTGCCCATCGCAAACACAGACTGGGGCCCGGGACTTGGCCACTTAGCTTAGAAGGGTTGTGCTTTAGTTTAGGGTGATTTCTTATTCCGACTGAGGAATGAAGTCTCAGAAGGTTCGTTGGGGAGCACGGAAATATAAGAAAGCGCGTTCGAGCCAGGTGTGTGTGTGCCAAGCCGGGCCCTCCGTGCCCTTGGTGGGAGCAGACTGAGTACCTAGACAGACACAGTCTGGGCACGCGTTCCAGGCAGGGCCAGTAAGTGCTCGCTGGAAATAGTGACGCAGTTGGGTAAAAACCAAGCAAAGTAGAGGTGGTTGTTGTGAGTTGTTCATTTTATCAAAAGGGAATGCAGTTTCCAAGGTTTGTAGAACAGAGATTTTAGGACCCGGGTCGTAAGTAGGTAGGTGGGTTGAAAAAGGCCACGGGAAGGATTTTGAGATTGGATGTCAACAGCAGGCAGGTCTTGGCACCACTTGAGATGCGATTTACTTGGGATGTTGTATGATGAGAGAGACGTGATCTAAATTTCGAAAAGATTGAAGTCTGTGGTATTCAGAAAAGAGAGATTAAGAAAGCATTGTTCGTGTTTATGATTGAACAATGGCTATGAAATGTAACTTTCGTGTGATTATTTTATGGTCGTATCCAAACATTCAGGTGGGCTCAGAATACGGCTTTATGGGTTTCTTTTGTTTCACTATTGTGAGGTTACCAGCTGTATAACTAAGATTTGTTCTATAATGTGAAGAGATTTGTGTTTAATAATCATTTCTGAGTTCACGAAAATCGATTCCCTTTCTTTTTTATTTAAGCAATGAATTAAGTACCTGGAGTATTATTACAGGAGATATTAATCTAGGCCGACATTTTAAAGTCAGTCTTTATATATGTATTACAGAGAAAATAACCTTGTTTATTGGGTACGAATGTAGCTGAACTTTTTATTTTTTAAGTAATCACTGGGAAATAAATGCTCTTAAGAAAAATAACTATGAATCTCAGATAATGTATAGGTTTAGAATATCTCATCTTTTTCATTCAGTTTCTATCACAAATGATTAGCACAGTGTTTAGCCCCTAGTAGAGACTCAATGAATGTTTGTGAAATGAAATTAAAACCTTGTAAGAGGAAAGTGGAAAGTTACTAATTTACCAGTGATGTTAGGTTGTCTTTCTCTTTCCGGTGCATCTAGTGGACTTCCTCTTATCAGTAACGTATACATCTAAAAATGGAAAACTAGTTTGTTTTACAAAACTACACTGTGAAATTGATGTTCATAATTTTCAACCTAAGGTGCATTGTGAGATACCAAGTCACCCAAGAAGGTCAAAACTGTTCTTAGTACAGCTCTATTGTAATGATTTCTTTTGGAATCCAGGCTTTCTCGAACCGGATGTCCATTTTTGGTATGAGCTGGTAACTTACTGTTAACCAGGAACCGATGCAGAATGTCCTGTGGCCCTCCGCATTCGAAACAGATGCTCACTGTCGTTTGTTTTCTTCTTCACCAGTAGCAATCTTGCATAGTACCAGCCTGTTAAGCTTCTCTGATCATAAAGTGATATTCAAGGGGTTCTCATGGGCCTGCATGTGAAGAGATATTCTCGATTGGCTTAAGATTGAGCACGTTGAGCGAAACCCAGCCAGCACAGCCTTGAAAGGGAATTTGGCAAGGACCATCATGTAAAAAATGCTGTAGCAGGGCTACAATAATTCCTCTTTTTCCTGGCAGTGTTACACAAAGCCTGCTTGGCAGAGGCATCAAACATACATAGACTCCCAGAGTTGGAAGGCAGCTGAATGGAGCAGCTACCCATCCTGTGCTTAAATCACATCGTCTGCGGAGCCCAAGCCAAGAGGCTGGCCGTCCCTACAGGAAACACCCCCCTTCTTGTCTGCAGAGCCCCTCCAGACCTTCCCTTTGAATGGAATCCTCTTTCCCTGTAGCTGCTCCTCACTGTCCTGGATTCTAGTCCCTGGAGTGAACAGAACGTTATTTTTTCTCTTTTTAGCATCACGTCCTGCTGGACAAAATATTTGAAGACGCATGTCCAGTCTGGAATGAACTTTCTACCCTCCTCTTTCTTCTGAACTTAGCTCATCCTTCAAGGCCCAGCTCGCTTGCCAGCACTTCTGTGATGCTTCCACAAGTATCACACTTGCCACTGTGTTCTCATAAGTCTTGGCTTGTCCTTCTGTCACAGCTCAAACCCAGTTTCCTCGTTTTCTTGTTAGTTGCCGACGTGCCTGGTTTCCTGACTAGTGGATGAGCTGCATGTTGTTAGAACTTAGGTCTCCGTGTGCAAAGAGTAAGTGCCCATTGATTGCCCAGTTGAAATCGCACTGATTGATTGATGTATAAGAGTGTTGCCTAGGGTAATGTTCACGGCTGCAACAGATGAACCTAAACATGCCCTATGTGTGGGCCTATTCAAAAAAATAAGTGGAATTTTTATTTCTCACATGGAAGTAAGTCCACAGTAGGCATTCCTGGTTGGTGGGGACAGCTGTCCTCCATGTGGCCAATCAAGGATCCTGCTGACAGAGCCTCTGCCAGCTTAGACATCCCGTCCCAGTGAGCTGGAGGCGGGGAAGACAACGTGGAGTGGCGGGTGTGGGGTTCTAACTGGCTGGGTCTGAAGCCTCCATGTCACGTCTGCGCACATCCCATTGGCTAGAACTCAGTCCTACGGCCACCCTAGCTGTAAGGGAGACTGCGAACTGGCCTGGCTGTGTTACAGGATGAAGTGGAGTGTCCTCTTCCCCACTGTGATGCTGGGGGTTGAAACATTCAAGCCTGTAAAGAATTATTGAGTTTATTTGAGCCAAACTGTCGATAGTTTCAGGGAAGCAGAATCTTGACATCCTGTATAACAAAAGAGGTAATATGCAAACTGGCCGTCATGCACTCGCACAAGATGGTTGACACCCCCCCCCCTCCGTGTGGTCACAAGATGGCTGGCAGGGGAGGGCAGTTTGGGGCGACCAGGCCAGCAGGGGAGGACAGTTGGGGGCGATCGGGTGGGCAGGGGAGCTGTTAGGTGTCGATCAGGCTGGCAGGGGAGTGGTTAGGGGGTGATCAGGCTGGCAGGCAGGCAAGCAGTTGGGAGCCAGCAGTCCCAGATTGTGAGAGGGTTGTCCAACTGCTGGTTTAGGCCCAATCCCAAAGGGGTCCCAGATTGGAGAGGTTGGAGGCTGGGCTGAGGGACACACACACACACACACACACACACACACACACCCAGTGCACAAATTTCGTGCACTGGGCCTCTAGTATTGAGATAATGCTCATGAGAATGGCAGTTTTTTAGTTTGTTTTATAAATTACAATCACAGGAGGAGATGTAAGTGAGTTACATGAAATCCGTTGGTGATAGATTAGGGAGGTGGAGGAAAGCAAGGGGAGGGGGAGGGCCTCTGGGATTGGATAAAAAGTAAAATGATAGACACTTGCTTCCTATACATAGGTG
The DNA here is from genome assembly GCF_964212035.1 of Myotis nattereri. Lineage (NCBI taxonomy): Eukaryota > Metazoa > Chordata > Mammalia > Chiroptera > Vespertilionidae > Myotis > Myotis nattereri. The sequence continues at coordinate 36,943,768 of NC_138087.1, read as the reverse complement.
GTACAGGATAGTTAACAGTCAACAATTAACACAATAACAATTACAATGAAGAAATTTGTGGTCTCCACCCTGGTGCATTGATTGTGCCCTGAGGGAAGCAAGTGGCACAACCAGAAAAGGGAAGGTTACAAGTTACCCTGACATTCCAAATGCCTGTTGTCATAGATGCAAAAAGACAGTAGGCTCAGTTAAGATCAAAGTTGATCTTTGTCAGGGAAGATACTAGCCTAAGACGTAACTACCCGCTATAAACTGCTTCTTTAATTTAAAAAGTTTTAATTTTAGGCCATCCTTTGTGGTCACTTTAGGCCTGTACATTTGCAAGGCTGCCACGCAGGCCTCCTCTGAGCTAGTCAGGTTAGCATGTGGCCCCTTTTCGTCCACAGGGTGGAGTCCTTACAATATCTCAAGAAAAATTCCAAAGTTCCATTTCTCTTAGTCCAGTCACAGAAGAAGTGTAGCTGGGGTTTCAGTAAAACTAGAAGCAAGGCCAGTGTCCAGAGTTTCCTTTCCATATTGGAGCCGGTCCGTTCAGCATCAGGCTAGCTGCAGTCCGTGAGTCCATTGTGTCTGGGGTGCACATGGCCCTGTGGGCCCTGTGGGAGTCCCAAGAGCAGCAAGAGCACAAAAGTAAGAACTCCTTTGTTCAGAGGATTAAATATCCCAATGTCACACCCTTGCAGTGGCCACGCCCATTCTGGCCAATGACCTTGGTTCTCAATTGTGACTGACAGCAAACAAACACCTTCCCTATGTCACCCCAACTTTACCAGGCATGCGTCTGTCTCCCCCTTTTTGGGCCCCTGGGAGTGTAAAGTTGTAGCTTCCGGGTGAAGCTACCTAAATGACAGGCCTATAATGTCTGGCTTGCCTTTGCTCCTTTCCTATTATCAGTATCTAGTTAATGACAACAGAATCAGCTGTGAGCCCAGCAAAGTAAGATTTTGGTGACTAGGTAGCCTCAGAACACTTAGGTTAAAGTTAAGTGGTATGACATGGCCACTTCCTTTTAAAATTTTATTATGGTTTCATCACAAACAGGTTTTATTTTATAACCATAGTATGCTAAAAATTCCCACAGTGTCCTTTAGACAATCTGTTTAGTTGGAAGATTTTAACTTTTTTTTTTCTGTATTTGTAATGTTGATTTAAATGAAAAGGATCACAATTTCTAACACAGCTCAGTTAAAAAGAACAGAGAGAGAGAGAAAGAGAGAGAGAGAGGGAGAGAAAGGCTTGTAGGTTGTTTTAAACTTCCTGTTTCCATTGAGGAAACTTGAATTTCTTTTTAGCCAGTCTCAAGTGAACTTTATCTTTTGGGGGTAGTCAGTTCAACATTCATGTATGCTATGGGCTGTCTCTCTCTTCCCCTGGGGGCTCCTGTCCCAGCATCCTTCCCAAGATGGCATCACCTGGGTAAAGGTGGAAGCTGGCCCCTGGACCCACCTTGAGTTGCCTGTTTAGCATAACAGAGGCACAGCTATCCCTCAGGAAATTCCAAGGGTTTAAGAAACTCCTTTGCCAGGAACCCAGGACAAAGGCCAGACAGATTCTTTTATACAACAGGTAGCAACATCCTCAGGCCTGACCTCCTGCCTCTCTTCACTCCTTTCTCTGCAGGGAGGCTCACTACCCTGCCTCCTGTCCTGCAGCTTCTCCCCACAGGGTGGCTTCTCCTGCAGTTCTGAGGATCCCTGTCCACCAGGCGTGGCTCTTGATCGGGAAGAGCCTTTGGAATTGAGGAAGCTCCTCTCAGTCAGCAAAGCCTGATGCAGAGGCTGCTCACACATCTGGTTCTGGAAGTCACTGGTGTCGTCTATTTGTCTTTATGTCTTCACGTACCAACTTTATCCTACCCCTCCCCCCCCAAAGGGGCACCCCTGTGCGGGGAATAGGCTCTTTAGAAATTGTGAAAGAGAATATTAATGTGGTTTTTAAAATATTATATGCAGTACCATTTTATAGCTTTCCCATGGTGTACCCAGGTGATGACTGCTAAATCAAGTATGGTATATGTATGTTGTATTTGTGCACACACGATAATTTCTTGGAAAAAATACCCTTGTTTCTGTACGTGTGAGCGCGGATGCTTCGACCTAAATTGGCAGGTGCCTGATGAGCCCTGTGGGCTAGTTTTTTTTTCAGTTTAACTTTAACCATGTGCACAATGACTGTGATGTTTCTAGTATTGTAATCATTATCGAAACGGGGGCTCCGTAAAATTGGGGTGCCTGCGAAGCCAAAAAGTGGGCTGAGGGCGTAACCTGGAATGCCTAGCTTTTCTATTCTTCCTGTTCTTTGGTCCTTCTGCCAACTTCAGAATCCTTCCCTTCCTTAAAACATTTAGTGACATCCCGGAGTTTCTGTAATTGCTGAGTGAGTGATTTGTGCCCTCCAGCACTTGGAGATAATTGGAATGCAATCTGAATTATGTGCTCTGTATAATATTTAATTGCCAGCCTGCTGGAGGGAGCGAGCTTCCTGCGAGGGGATGCTTTTGTTTCACAGTGGATCTGATGTCTGGAAACGGCCATGTGGGAAGCCCTTCTTTGTTGCTGGTGCCTGTGTGGTCCTTATGCGTGAGCGAGCGTGAGGATGCTTCTTTCTGTGTAAGCACCTGGTGAGGAAGGAGGGCACCTCTGGGTTGTTGCAATGTCCTGTCCAGGCCCCAAGCCATGTCATGTAAATGATGGTGGTTAAGACTCCCTTCCCCGATCTTTAAAGCTGGCTATACATAAGGCTAGTTTTAGAAGCCAGAGGGTTTTGATAGGGACCTCGGGGAAAGGCAGTGCAGAACACCACCCTCTTTTCCCTCCACCAGTCTGTTGCCAGGACAAGCGTCCCGTGATTTAGGTGCCTGAATGGGGTCCTCATAGTCCTGTTGACTGACCACTAAAAGGATTTTTGAGGTTCCCCTTTCCCAAAGCTCAAAGTGGAGAAAACACAGTCAGAGACGCTTAAACCACTTAATAGCAGGGGGATAATAAGTGGCACTTCCCAGTGGGATTTAGTGTGCGCCTCTAAAAGCTACGGAACACCAGCATGCAAGTACAGAAGATGCCTGCGTTGGCATTGCATCACAACCAGCCCCTGCTCAGCTCCAACGGAAAAGGCTGAGGAGTGAGTGCATGGGAGTTGGTCACAAAGAACTAGAAATAGTATGAAGGTAGTTACAACATTGGGATTGTAAACAATATTTGAGACATAACAAAATATGTTCTTAATATTTAGAGAAAGGGTTTTTCTCTCTCTAGGAATGTTTGAAACAGGACACTGTCCCACCTCTGTCTGGGCTGGGTTAAATCTGATTCTGCCTGAAATCAGACACCAGCGTTGCTAAGAGCATCAGTGATTGTGTGAGATGGAATAAAATAGAATCAATATATAAAATAAACATAATAAAATAAAACATTTATTTGTCCGAAAATATTTTATTTTATACTGGCAAGATGGTTTTGAATTCTTTATCTAAAGCATAATGTGCATAATACGAAGTAGCTTGATGCTTCTTTTGTTTTGTTACTTTAAATGATCTTTCCTTGCTTTTTATATAAGATTTTTTTTTAATTTTTAATTTTTTGGTTTTGTTTAAGTGGCATTTTTAGTTTTAAAATTGGGTCATCCGTCAGATTTACTGGGGCACCATTTCTTGCAAGCTGCATTTCCGTTTTTATACACAAGGGAGAGCTAAGGTCCTAGTAAATAGATTTGGGTTTTGCAAAATTCCAGGTTCCTCAGTACTTCCGAAGGCCTTACTGAAATAATTGACGGCAGTAAGAATTGTGAATTGTTTGGGGAAATATTTGACAGCAGCAAATGAATTTTTATAACTTTCTCCGATTTTCATTTTATTCTTAAATCTATTGACTAGATTGCTTTCACAGTGATTGTATCATAATACACACCCTCTTGTCAAAATTTAGGTGGGTAAATTCAATAGAAGAAATAATCCTCAGAGAGCCAACTGAAATATGTATTAAAGGTTGAGAAGTGAGAAAGACTTGTTTCAATTTATTTTTTTAGAACTGTGATGCCTGGAATTTCTGGTCTCAAGTACTATTCTTTGAAATCTAACTCAGTCATTAAAAATAATGAAGTTGGAACTGGCTTACAGATACCAAACCAGCCCAAATAAGTGCACATTATCTTTACAAGGAGCAAACTACTGCAGAGAAATAGATGGTTTTAAGAACATGTTGGCTTTTTTGAATCAAGATTTTGGTTTTGTCCCATACTTTTTTTTTTTTAAATCAATAAAGCTACACGAAGAAATCAGTCTTTAAATATGTGTTTATTTTTAAAAATTTGCCCTAACCAGTTTGGCTCAGTGGATAGAGCGTCGGCCTGTGGACTCAGGGGTCCCAGGTTCGATTCTGGTCAAGGGCATGTACCTCTGTTGCGGGCACATACCCAGTGGGGAGTGTGCAGGAGGCAGCTGATTGATGTTTCTCTCTCATGAATGTTTCTAACTCTTTATCCCTCTCCCTTCCTCTCTGTAGAAAATCAGTAAAACATATTTTAAAAAAATTTATTGTTGAAAGTATTACAGATGTCCCCTCTTTTCCCCATTGACCCCTTCTACCTCCCCACCCCCGTCCCAGGCTTTCACCACACTATTGTCTGTGTCCATGGTTATGCATATATGCATATAAGCTCTTTACTAAAGTTGTATTTATTTTTGACAAGTAAAATGTATGTATATTTAAGGTGTACAATGTGATATGTTTTGACATAGGTATTCATTGTGAAATGCTCTCACTCATGGGGTGCAGGTGGGAGAGAGTATAGTTAAGGACGTTGGAGACAGACAAGGATGACTTTGCTGTCCCTGTGCCCCTCCCTGTCTGGGTGGGTGTTGGCACTGCGCCTGTGATGGCTGTCTAGCTGGGGAGTTTAGGAGACTGGCTAATAACATGAGCCTTGGAATCTGATCAACTTGGAATGTGACCCCAAGTGCCTAGCTTGCTCATAGACTGTTCTTCACAGAGTTTTCTGAAGTTTAAATGTGTGTAACATGGAACCTGGCATGTAAGAAGGATTCCTCCAAAAATTAGCTATTAAGGAAAAAATAACTATTAAGGGTTAGCTATGACATATTAAATTACTTCAGAGAAAAACCTAATAGGACAGGAAAAGAAGAACAACATTTCTGCTTTGTGTCTTGAATGCAAGGTTTGGAGTGACAGGACAGAGGTAAAAGGTGGATAAAGAGGCCCCTGCCCTGGCTCATGAGTGGAACGGAGGAGGATGAAATGTTCACTCGCTGCATATGTTGTGGGACGTGCCCACAGGCTTTGTCACCTCAAGCTCACCGAGCTGCGCTGCTCACTTAGCTCTCGACTCTCCCCACTCTGGTTTCCATGCCTGCAGACATGACCCCTGGGGCCAGCAGTCAGGCACCTGGACTGCAGGTCCTGGCCCAGCCGCCAGCTAAGTGTGTGATCTCGGACAGGTCTCTGATCCATTGAGATGCATCATCTTTGATTGGCAGGGTCCCTTCCACCTATCTAAAGACCCTCCCAAATCCCATGAAGCGGCTTTTGCCTTTACTTTTCAGCATGGTTTTAATAATGGTCATCCCCTGCTTTCTTACCAGTGGGTCCATTCATGGAGACTGTTTAAAAGCAATGCCCATGTATCGAACATCAGTGGGTTGAGCCCCACACAGTGCTTGGACTGGGGGAGACCGTGTTAATTGTCAAGTTTTTATTCCTTTCCATCGTGGCTGGCCCACCTTATTAGTGCAATTAAGAGCCACATTTGAGAGATGCTATTAGAGGTAATAATGCACACTTAGCCAACCTGAAGAGCTTGTCAAGAGCAGGTCTCCAAGTGTACACAGATGGGAATTAATAGAGATTAAAATAGATGGTGAGAAGCTCTAACTTGGAGGGCTTTTAAACTGTTCAGGAAATCCGCAGTTTAAACATAATGTTTCCTACTTCATGCTAGAGTTTCAGTGTCATGCCCCTGGGGGCGTTAGTTACGATTTCCCCTCCTTTACACCCAGACTCTGGAGGGTGGAAAGGCAGCTGCCTCTCTTGTGCAGTTGGGCCTCCAGACCCGGAAGGTAGTGGCATTCGTCTCCTGGCTGCTGGGAGACCCAGGCCTCTGTAACGGCCACACCTGTGTTCTGGGCGTTTTCCTACCCACCCTCCTTGGCCCCCCAAGTGAGGGGAAATACAGCAGCATAACCTTTGACAAAAGAAAGATTCAAGATTTAGGTGCCAAAACAACCAGCTGGAACATGGGGCATTTGCAGGTTCTTAGTGTTTTGGCAGAGAGCTGTTCCTCTTTGTTCACAACGGTCAGGTGGCAACCCAGAGTGGTCAGACTGTGCTTTCCAAAGCAAATACCAAGTCCTCTCACCCTCTACCCACTACCGCCACTCCCCACGTAAACCCTCCTCTGGCCTCTATGCAAGTGAAATTCAATCCAAAGACTTGAACATGGCCTGTGCGGCCGTGGCCATCTGGCCTCTGCCTGGCCCTGGAATCTCATCTTCAGCCCTTGCTCCCTGGGTGGCTGCCACACTTGACTGTCTCTGATCCCTTGCACTTCCAGGAAGGCTCCTTTCCAGGTCATCCCATGACTGTCTGCTTGTCCTAATGGTTTCTCTCAGAGAGATCCCTGCTGACCACCCTCGATGAACAAGCCAGGCCCTGCCAGTAACTGTCCCATAATTTTTGCCAGTCCTCTTCATTGTCTCCTTCCACTAATATGACGCTCCAAGAAAGCCAGGGCTCTCACAGGTCTAGTCTACGGCCATGTGTCAACGCCTGGAGTAGCACCTCATGCATAGTAAGCACTCAGTAAATATCTGAATAATTGGTTGCAGAATTAGTAGAATCCTATGGTGTTTTTTGACCAATATGGTCAAGGTGGATATTGTTGACATTCTTTCCCATTGGAAGATTCCAGTGACCTGTGTCTTCATGTAAGAATTTCTTAAAAGAATCCTAGAGACATGCTGTTTTGACATAAGTGCTCTTGAGCTTTGCAGTTGAAGGCTTTGTTTTAATTTCAGAGGATTGTTTGAAAATGCATAAAAAGTACAACCGTTGCTCAACTGGGAAATTCTCCTAGGTTTTTAAACAGCTGTCTTGCAGCTCAAACCCTCCTCTCTTTCAGCAAAAAACAAAAACAAACAAACAAAAACCAACAGATTAACACATGTACTCTAACTTGAAATTAAAAGATTAAAAAAGTAGTAAGTTAATTGGGTTATCATTTCTAGTATTGTACAAGAAAGTCCTCAGGGCATGTTGATTTTAAATATAATGTCATGTTTTCCAGATGGCTTCCTTTCTTATTTTCTAAAGGATGTCCAGTTGTCAGAATCATGAAAAATTGCAAATGGCACCATGAAACTTTGCTCTAGGGAAAGCTCGATTCTTGTGCCATTGCTATTGAAATGTAATGTTTACGTTCACTGTGCTTGTACTCCCCTTGTAGAAAGCATATCCTAATGCTTGGTGCTGGTTTTTGTTTTTTTTTAAAATATCTTCCCCTTGGACCTTGTAGAATATTTTCTAAAGACTATTTAAAATGATATCCTCAAAACTTCACCTTCATCAAGGTGTCAGTGGTTCTGTGCTCCTCCATGTTGTGGAACGAACGGGGCTCAGGCATCAGGATGTCAGGGCTCTGGTTCCAGACCTGTTGTTGTTCTGCTATGTGATGCCTGGGATAAGTCACATCACCTCCCCGAGCCAGTTTCCTTGTTCATACACTGGAATCGTGAAGTGAGGGCCGCAGCTAAAGGAGAGAGTGTGGCCCCTTCTCTCCTGCCCTATCCTTCTTTGATTTTGTCTTCGGTGGCTCTAGAAAGAACTGTGTGGTCTTGCTGTAGTCTGGCTGCAACTCTGAAACTGAGGGACATGGGTGAGAGATTTTTCTCCTGGCTTCCTCTTGGAAATGCAGGGCTGACAAGGGGCTTTTTAGCATGTTGGAGGACTCGGTACATGACCCAGTGTGCAGAATTTTCAGGACTAACTGGTTGTAGCATTTGGAGAGTTGAGATGCGTCCTGTGTGCCCACAGGACATGATGGATAGCACTCCAGTGGGGTGGAGCGCCCCCCGCCCCCTGCCACAGGGGACTCCTTTCCCTGCACAGGTAACTGGGGGCTTCAGCAATCTGCACAGACCAAGACCAAGAATTTTCTCGTACTTTGTCATCAAGAAGAAACTACCCACCCCCTCCCTTTTTTATCCCTTGTACACGACCTGGCAGAGTAGCTGCTAAATGCATCCATCTTGTTCATTGAAACATGTTAAGTCTCCCTCAAATTATCAACACTGACTCTGTTTGCATTCACTTTAACTTAAAAAATCAATACACTGATTGCATGAGATATTACTGGAAGGTGTGGGGGAGGATGTTGTGAAGTCCAACAGACCACACTGTTGAGGGGTGATATTTACCACAGTCTCATCTTTACCCAAATATGGTGATTGTTTTATTAGTTGTATCTTTCTGCATTTTTATTATCAGTACCAGAAACCCCGGAAGCATCAGGATTTTTTTTTTTTTTTTAGCAAAGTTTAAAGTGTATGTGGAGGTATTGTCCCTGTCATAAAAGCACAACAAGAAATACAGAACCAGAATGAGGGGGAGAAAATAGAATCACCTGTAATCTCAGTGACCTTCATGCATCCAGGTTGGAGAAGGAGCCAAGTAAAATCACCACCGACAGGGCTATTTCGGTGCCATTACATCCAGAATTATTTTTAACTTGCGATGAGGCTCAGCTCTTTTGTAGCAGTTTCACTAAATCCCAACTCAAGAGGCCCATCAAGCCCCAGCCTGTTAGTATTTTCATGCCCTTCATTCGATCTTAGGAACACCCTGTTTTACTGGGCGTCCAAGGACTGTTTTTAGGGGTCATTAAGGGACATGCGGGGGCATGCCTTCCCACCCCGGATTAGCTAACGATTGATTTTCGCTTCTTTTGGTAAACGGGCCTTTTGTGTCTCCACTTCCTGTTTCACAGGTTGTTTCCCCGGTTTTAAAGGTGCCTTTCCTCCGCTCTTGTGTTATGTAGTTGGTGCTTTTTTACTGCCATAATTTGGTTCACATCACACTGTTCCCTTCCCCAGGACTGAATTCGTGTTGGTTTGTTTTTAATTGAGATAGAATTGACTTATAACATTGTTAGTTTTAGGAGCCAGGACTGAATTCCTAATCCAGATTTATTCCCATAGAATGTTCAAGACTTTTGAGACACATCAGACCCTTTCTCTCTGTTCCTTATGCCCCTTCCTCCCCGCCACACCGTGCAGGGCTGGGTGCTGTGAACACGGATCATGTTCTAATCCCCTCAGAGACTGGGAATATGTATTTCTTCCACTTTGCAGATGAGGAACTAGTCCTCCTACGGACGGAGCATGGTTTTGGATTTAGTGTTAGCTCATGGCAGGTATGTTTGGAAATACTTGTTTAATGAATTTTATATTTTGAAAATGCACATGGATGCCAGTCTGTGGGACAGTGGGGGAGTTGGTGAAAGACAAATGGCATCCTAGTTTACAGCCCTCTTTTCTAAAAAATATTTTTTTATTGATTTCAGAGAGGAAGGGAGAGGAAGAAAGAGACAGAAACGTCGATGATGAGAGGGAATTATTGATTGGCTGCCTCCTACACGTTGGATTGAGCCCGCAGGCCGATGCTCTATCCACTGAGCCAAAAGGGCCAGGGCTAGTTTACAGCCCCTTTGCCCACTAAGCGGACCTCCTCCTGACTTGTGAATTCCAGCGGCTTCTTGAAAAGCTGCAGGAGCTCAGACCTCAGGTCAGAGCAGCAATAGGTATATCCCTTGATGGACTGGGAGGACTTACTGCTGCAGGTCTTCCAAACAGCCTCGCAGATGCGATAGGAGAGCCGTCCATAGGAGAGCCGTCGTGGAATTCCTTTGCTGAACAGCAGGACTCTGGGGGGTGCAGGCCAGTGTCTCCCCCTTCTTGTTTGCCTTGCATCCCGGAGGGCCCTGGAGGCCAGGGCCCATCCCTGTCCTGCTTACCTTGTTCAATGAATTGCAGACAAGACACTGTTTTGCCTTGGAGCAAAGTAGGGGGTGTTGATTTTCGTTGCTCCTCCATGCTAGATGGTCCTTTTTGCCGGCTGGTTGAATATCTTATTCAAGCCACTCAGCTCTCAAAGCTAGAGCAAGTGAGCAGATTGTCCAGGCATACATACCGAGAAGGTGCTGTGAGTTCGGTCCCAACCACTGTACTAAAGTGAGTACTGCAATAAAGCAAGCCACCATCTTTTGCTGGTGGAGGGTCTTACGTAAAAAAAAAAAAAAAAAAAAAAAAAAAAAAAAAAAAAAAAAAAAAAAAAAAAACAGCATACCACCTGTGGAGCTCAATAAAGCGAGGAGCAATAAGATGAGGTGTGCCTGTATGGTGACCAGTTAGAATAAAGGCAATTTAAGAAGGTGGGCTGCACGGGGCAAATGGAAAACAGGAGTCTTCATTTTGCCTCTCACGTATCTGACTTGCATTATTTCACTGCATAATTGTGTAGCCCTCCCTTGAACAGAAATCCAGGCCTTAGAATGTGCTTCCTTGGTAAGTCCTGCCATTTGGAGGAAGCAGCGGAGTTAACAATAAGGCTTTGCTTTATTTCAACAAGATTTTTGGGTCCCACTGGTGAGTAAGGCATCCATCTAATGCCTTTGAGGCTATTTTGATTAGAATGCCTTTTTTTTAATTCCAAAAGAGATTTCAGAGTGATAGGAGATTCAGGCATATTTTAAGACAAAACAAAACTGATAGAAAGCAGAATTAAGTAAACACTGAATAAAAGTACGTGTAATATTGTGGGGAAAAGGGATTCAGTATGATATTGTGAAAGGTGGCATTTTTAACCATTACTTTCTTTCTTTTTTTGTTTTTAATTCTCACCCGAGGATGTTTCTCATTGATTTTAGAGAGATTGGGGGGAGGGGGAGAGAAACATCGATCAGTTTCTCCTATACATTCCCCAGCCGGGGATCACACCTGCAACCTAGGTATGTGCCCTGACCAGGAATTGAACCCAAACCTTTTTGGTGTATGGGACAACGCTCCAACCAACTAAGCCATTTCTTAAAAGATGAACATTATTTGAATAGGAAAGGGGGATCGGACGAGCAGAATTCCTGGCCCAGGGAACCACATAGAGGCATGGAAATACATGACTCCTGTGTGTTGATAGAGACAGGAGTGGAGAAAAAAAACTGGTGGGGCCACACCCGGGAGGCTGTGCGTGACCAAAGAAAATGGGTTTTGTTCTGACCAGGAAGCATGTAGAGCCAGGATGTTCTTTAAAATGGGACAAGAATGTGTCCCTCTTTTTAAGTAGAGAGGATACAAGCCCCTATAATAATAAAAGTGTAATATGCTAATTAAACCATAGGACCTTCTGGACGAAGTCGGGGCTCAAAGTCAGGGCTGCGAGGGAAGCCAGGGTCCCAGGTGCTGGGCTGGAGGGAAGCCAGTGCCAGCAGCCGGGGGAAGGAAGGTCTACTCTTGGATGAATTTTGTGCATCAGGCCTCTAGTTTGTATTATAAAAAAGGATGCATTAAAGGGCCCTAGAAGAGGGTGAGGACAAACTCTAAGGGGGGGCATTATATTTGACAGTCTGAAAGAGGAGACCTTTCTGAGACAAGGAGAAAAAAGGGAAAAGATTGTTTATGATGTTTATAAATAAACATTGTTTACGACCTTTATGTATTTTAGAGGTAAACCACATGGTGACTGGCAACAGGACTGCTGGAATATAATAAGGGAAAGGATGATGTTAAAGATTTCTAGCCTGGATAATTGGGATGCTGGGGGTGAGGTGGGAAATGGTGCTGTCCTTAGGTAAGACCCAGCAGAGAAATATTTGTTTGGTTGGAAGAAAGGTGAGGACTTTGATTTGGGACAGTTGGTAGGATGTTGGGAATCCCGATTGGTAATCCAAAGAAAAGTCGGAGTAGGGAGAGAACTTTTGAAGCTGTATGCATGGAGATCAGACTGAAGCCAGGGGCAACTGGATTTTATATCCAGAATGGAGCTTGGACTCCTGGTAGGTACCTGCTCTCAATAGCTGGGGGCTCTCAGCACAAGAAAGCCCACAAGGCCCCCATCTTTAGGAGTGGAGGTGCTAGCAGCCTTCACGAAGTGTCTCCTATCCCTGAGGGCAGTGATTTTCAATCGGTGTGCCGCAAGAATTTTTAAAACCTGCAACACCTGACTCTTTGGTCAGGGTCACTGACCTCTATTCCCTTAGATTGTCAGTAAAACAACGACAACAGCCCTAGCTGACCTGGCTCAGTATATAGAGTGTCGGCCTGTGGACTGAAGGGTACTGGGTTCAATTCTGGTCAAGGGCATGTACCTGGGTTGCAGGCTTGATCCCCGGCCCTGGTTGGGTGCATGCAGGAGGCAACCAATGGATGTGTCTTTTCCCCTCCCTTCCACTCTCTCTTATAATCAATGGGGAAATATCCTCAGGTGAGGATTAACCTAAAAAAAAAAGACAACAGCCAATACAACAATAGCTATCCAGTGTGAATGAATTCGAAATTATACCTATTTTTTGGCAGCTAGGCAAAAAATACAGTTTTGGGTGTGCCACAGAATTGTAGCACTTAGTTTGTGTGCCATGAGATGGAAGGGATTGGAAATCGCTGCCGTACGGAAGTGGTTCTGGAACTCTCCCGCAGGAAGTCCTCCCGGGGTCATTACCAGGCCCCTCACCTGTGGCTGGTCAGGACATCACCCTTAGGAGTGAGGTCTGCTGTGGACTCAGAAGAGGCAATTGGCCACATGTGTTTGACTGCATATTTACAACCTATAAGATTGAAAAAAGGGCCAAAGAAAAACTTGGGGAATGTAGAAAAGATAAGGAAACGCAACATGGTCGCGTTACAGGAAGGAGACATTAAGGAAGGAGCAGTGGAGGAGGCAGGACATAAAACAGGTTTTAGAGAAGGTGACCAGATACGAGAAATCAGACGCTCTGGGCACGTTTAGAAGAATAGTCCTGTCCTGGGTACTGAGGAATTTTCCGTGTGGTCAGGAGGTAGACCCACCAGCCGACGTGACTAGAGGTTCCCAGCAAAGGGAAGGGCAGAGTTGGGACAGTCACTCGAAGGGGAGGTAGGGAAGACAGAGTTTGGTGCTAGAGTTTCAGATTTTGTGATTGAAGATTAACCTACAACAAGTGCACTTGAATTTATTGCCTATGTATTATTATAAACCTATAACATTGTAGGTCTACACCTAAGAACAGTTTGCCCAGGGAGCCCTGTCAAAAGTTGAATTTGTATTCAACTGTATTTATACTATCCCCAGTGTTGTGCTAGGTGCTGGGAGGGAACTGAGTAAACTAAGCCACAGTGTCAGTAAGGAAAAAAAAGAAAAGAAAAAAACTAAATGAGCTGTTACAGCTGAGAAGGATTCTGCGTGGGGCAGCGGGCATCGATCAGCGATGCGTGGGACCGCATGCGCAGGCACGAGGGAGTGGGAAAGACGCTCCAGGTGAGCCGTGTGAGAGAAATCCCAAAGCGGGTATAAGTATGGCCGCTGTGGTTGAGCGACAGACCCGCGCCCCTGCTCCTCCAGGATGTTCGCATGTCGGGAAGGGCGGCGAGTCAGGTAGGGTAAGATCAGATGGCGGAGATGTCTGGAGTCCCGGCAGGGGGCCTGGGGATTGATAGACTTGAGGATAACTTAGGAAACTGCGGACAGAAGTGCTTAAGATCTGGCCTTTGGGATGTAGCTCATAACTAGAGAGAAAAAATTCAGAATGGAGCGGTTTAGTCTTATTGTAAGGGAGAAAGGACTGCATGACAAAAGAAGAACAAGCGAGGGAGGAAACGGGCCTGCCTTTGTGCCCCCTGCCCCATTCCAAAAAGCACAGCAGAAGCTTTCTCAACTAAGCTACTGAGAACCAGCTGACGGTTGCTCAACGAAAATACCGGTGAAGGTGAGAAAATGGTATTACATAGAGGTGAAAACTTTTAAGAAAACCACAGTGCTTCTCTGTTTGCCACATTTGTTTGTTTTTTGTTAATCCTCACCTGATATTTTTCCCATGGATTTTTAGAGAGGGTGGAAGGGAGAGGGAGAGACACATTGATTGGTTGCCTCCTGCACGTACCCTGACCAGAGTCAGGGAACCTGCAACTAAGGTATGTGCCCTTGACCAGAATCGAACCTGGGACCCTTTAGTCCATGGGCTGATGCTATATCCACTGAGCAAACGGGCTAAGGCACCACATTTTTTTTTAATTCTTTATTATTTAAAGCAGTGGTTCTCAACCTTCCTAATGCTGCGACCCTTTAATACAGTTCCTCATGTTGTGGTGACCCCCAACCATAAAATTATTTTTGTTGCTACTTCATAAATGTAATTTTGTTACTGTTATGAATCGTAATGTAAATATCTGATATGCAGATGTATTTTCAGGGATCGTGACCCATAGGTTGAGAACCGCTGATTTAAAGTATTACATGTGTCTCCTTCCTCCCCCTACCCCCCCCCCCACATTGACCTCTCCCTGGCCGCTCCCACTCCCCTACTGTCTGTGTCCATTGGTTATGCTTATATGCATACATACAAGTCCTTTGGTTGATCTCTTACCGCCCCTCCCTCCCCTGCCTTCCCTCTGAGGTTGGATGGTCTGTTGGATGCTTCTATGTCTCTGGACCTATTTTTGTTCATCAGTTTATGTTGTTCATTTTATTCCACAAATGAGTGAGATCATGTGATATTTATCTTTCTCTGAATGGCTTATTTTGCTTAGCATAATGCTCTCCAGTTCCATCCATGCTGGTGCAAATGGTAGGAGTTCCTTCCTTTTTTACACCAGCATAGTATTCCATTGTGTAGATGTGTCACAGGTTTTTAATCCACTCATCTGTTGATGGGCACTTAGGCTGTTCCAAATCTTAGCTATTATAAATTGTGCTGATATGAACATAGGGGTGCATATATCCTTTTTGATTGATGTTTCTGTTTTCTTGGGATACAGTCCTAGAAGTGGGATTACTGGGTCAAATGGGAGTTCCATTTTTAATTTTTTGAGGAAACGCCATACTCTTCTCCACAGTGGCTGCAGCAGCCTGCATTCCCACCAGCACTACACAAAGGTTCCTTTTCCTCCACATCCTCGTAGGGCACCACATTCTTGACATAAGGCTGATGTTGCCTCTTGGAATATGCTGACTAGAATACGCGGGTCTTGTATAAGTGACACCATGATGTATCCTTTAGGATTTCTAGTTTTAGTGTTTTTTAAAGTGAAAATCTTTTTTTTTTTTGTCAACTTTACTGAGGTATCTATAAATATAAAAAGCAAACATGCAAATTGTCCCCGTGGGAGTTCTACCAGGAGACCAGGAGTTAGATCACTCACTATGATGTTCACTGACCACCAGGGGGCGGCGCAGAACGAAGGAAGGCCCCAATTGGCCCTGATCGCCGACCAGGCCTGGGGACCCTACCCATGCACAGATTTCGTGCACCTGGCCTCTAGGAAGTGATAAAATTGTAAGACACCTGAAGAGTACATTGTGGAGGTTGGATATTGGGTATACACTGTGAAAGGATTCCCCCCATCTAGTTAACACATCCACCGCCGAGTGAGAAAGAATCCTGATACTAACAAGCACACCGAGTGCAGGCTCTTCCCAGATTGTGAGAGATTATAACATTGCCTTTGGCAAATTGAGTGTTGTGTTTTTAAGCAACTCACTTTTTATGGAGTCTTTCATCGTCCTTGCTGCCTGTAGAAGTAGGAACCCTATTTCTTTACACAGTTGCGTTTCATCTGTGTAATACTTATTGAACAGTGTAGTTCCAATAACAAGTGTAACCAGCACTGAAACGTTGGGGAACACAACTGACTGTTGGTATGTGAGTCATGCGGGGAGAGTAGAGGGTCCATGCTGTGGGCAGAGTCTTCCGTGGGGACCAATTGAAGGAGCCTTTGAACTTCTTCCTTCAGATTTAGTGACTGTCAGCTGTGCACCCTCAAAACTGCCCTCTACACGACCTGTTTCAGCTGAGAACGATTCTGAGGGGGTGCATGTTAGGGGATGTTTCCTGTATAGAAATACCACTGCCACTGAGAGCCAGCTCCTGTGTTTGTCTCTCCTGTGCAAATCGCTGGCCGTGTTTCTGTTGACCCGCCTCCTGGCGTGCCCTCCTCTGCCACCCCACTCTGCCCGTGTTGATCTCAGCCAGGGATTCCCAGCAAAACTGCTAGTCCTGGCTTAGAATATGGAGAAGCTACGGGAGCCATGCAAGGCCAGTATAGTGCTAAGTGTGTTTCTTAGCAAAACCTGGTCATACCTGCCTCTCTTCTAGTTTCTTTGTGCTTTAAAATTAGAGCCTTCGATTTAAAGTTTATTGTGTAGCAGATTGTGTTTGCAATATATGCATCGCTCTTAGCTCACCAGGGCTCAAAGTTTTGTTTTGGATTTTCAGCTTTATTGGCTTGGTATTATTCCCAGCAGGATAATCACACTAGACAAGGAGTTATATATACTTAGAAGCATCATGCAGATATAAATTGAGCAAATCCAGATTGGAAGTTATTGTGCATTTCCGAGTTGGCTTCGCAACTTCACCTGGAGCCTGACACTCTCTACTGACCCTAATAATATATGTGTTTACCTGTATGTGTATGTGTGTGTGCATCTGCGTGTATTTCTGTATAGCTGAACCCAATACAGGTGTGTCTGTGTACGTGGAATGAAGCCCCCCCTCTTTCTCCTTCTCACAGGATACTCTGCATATCTCAGGTTGTCCTCTGTTTATTCCTGGTTTTTAGTCATAACATCTCTGGTCTAGGTGCTGCCTCATGACCTTCGTTCAGTTTCAACTCCCACACCCACTGGACTATTCTTTCACAACTTTTGCAGTTCGGATTCCTAAGAGAAGTGAACTAACCCCGCCAGTCACGCTCACTTCTGTTTATGCAGAGACCCTCATGCCAGGCCCTGCACAAGCCTGGGGCTAGGCCATCCTGGGAACAGGGACCATTCCCAGTCCCGCCAGGTGTGCCCAGCACAGGGAGGAGTTGCCTGATAGAGAGACTTGGCCGCCCAGGCAGCAGGTGCTGTGGGCAGGGCAGTGTCCCTTGGATTACAGGGTAGCGCGAAAGATAAGGGCTGCCATCACTTACGCAGAGGGATGTTTTATATACATACAGGCAGGCCTCCCTTTGCACCATTCCAATATGTGCAGGTTTCCATTACTGTGGTAACGGCTAAAACACATGAGTACCCCAATCACAGATTTCAGTGACGCTATGTATTAGTTTCTAGGGCTGCCATAACAAAATACCACAGACTTGGGATTAAACATCACATCTGTTTTCTCATATTTCTGGGAGATGGAAGTCCGAGATGAAGGTGTGGGGTGGTTGACCTGAGGCCTCTCTCCTTGGCTTGTAGATGGCCGCTTTCTCCCTTCACTCTGCGTCTGTGTCCTCATCTCCCCTTCTAAGGACACCGGTCATCCTGGAGTAGGGCCTACCCTGATTTCCTCGTTTCAGCTTAATTCTGTGAAAGTCCTATCTCCAGATGGTCCTCTTCTAAGGTACTGGGGGTTAGAACCTCAACATAGGGGGAGACAGTTCAACCCTGACATCCTCACTGAGAGACCATTGCATAAGATATAAACTTGGCTGCTGGCTCTTCAGTCCACAAATCACTGTGTCAGCCACAGACACGCATGATGATCGGTGGTCAGTCACAGCACTCCTGTCAGAGTGTGTTGGTGACTCGGTCCATGCACAAACCATGAAGCATGTAGTGGTGACGTCCCCTTGTCTCCCAGTGATAAGCCCACAGCCTTCTACAGAACTAGGTGATCAAGGGAGGGAATGGTCACTAAAGGTGAAGGTGCATCGAAGAAACGAAGAGTAACAGCAAAGGAAGCAAAGTTGGATGTGATTAGAAAATTTGAAAAGGGCAACGTCAGAGTGAAAATAGGACAAGTCCTGCACTTAACATCAGTACAAACCATGTTTTAAAAGTCTGTTGAATATAAGAAGCAAGCTCAAGTCGCTTCCATGTATTTTAGTTTAAATTGCACTAGAAACGTAAAGCCACTTTAGGTCGAATTGGAGCACTTACTTTGGATTGAAGACCATAATAAAAAAATAATAATAATCCCAATCAATTTGCCATTTAATGGTCAGGCCACAGCGCTCAGTTGCCACATTGAAAGACGCTGGTGATCACAAGGAACCTGGACAAGAACCTTGGCTGCCGGTCAAGGCCGGTTTCCTCAGCTCAGGAGTGGATGGGACTTGGTGCCTGGGGGGCAGGCTGGTGGTGCGCCCGGGCAGAGGCCGCTGCTGAGAAATGAGCGCCCCGGTGCCAAGGGTTAGCCAAGGCAGGTGGCCGTGATGACCATCGTGTTTACTGCTGAGACATCTGACAACCCTAGAAAGAGCTTAGTGAGGAAAGCTGTAGGATGGCAACGCGGCCACCAGGAGAGACGGCAGTAATGCGGCCAGAGGAACTCAGTGCGGACAGACTTACTGACACAAATGGGAAATGGTTGTGAAGAAAAAGGTCATCCAGAGACAGCGACACCAGCAAAAGAGCTTAAAATTAAAGGAACTCTGAGATATTTCACTGCATTGAAATGGCAAAGGATACAGTGTTGGAAGCTGGTGCCTGGCAATTTGTCAAGACGATGTTAGAGACGATGTTCGCTACATATAACATTATTTAGTAAGAAAAAGCCAAGTGATTTCCACTCTTGATAAGCTTTTACCAAAAAAACACACCAAACATTTTAATGCTCAATGTTTCTGATGTTTTAAGATACTAAATGAATACTCATTTTACCATGTTTTTCATTTTCCTGTACACGTATAACAGTAAGAGTTTTTAGTGTTTTGATATAAATTTGTAAAGTTCATGGAACAATCATAATTTTCCCCTGGATTATTAAAATGGTTTCAATTTATAGGGTCATTTTTATGGTCCCACACGTCCATGCAAAGCAAAGACTTCACACGTGTGTGTCTCTTTGCTGGATTTCCTTCTGAGATGTGCCATTTATCTTCCTACTTGCATTGTTCCCCTAACCCTGGCAGGCATAACTTAGCCCTTTCCTGATGGTTCAGTCGTCATATGTGCTTCAAAGTAGATTAACACACTTGTTCAGGGGGTGGCTTACTCAGACAAACTTTTGGGGTTCAGACTCCAGCTGGCTCTGCAACTTACGTGTATGATTTGGGGTAAGCGGCTTGTCTCCCTGTGTGCATCAGTGTTCGTGTCTGTAAAGTGGGGAGAATAACAGTCCCTACCTCGTAGGATTGTTAGGGTTTGAATGAGCAGATGTTTGGAAAGCTCTGTGTGCCTGGGAACGTAGTGAGTAACGTGGGTGAGTTGCCGCTGGTGGTGCGGGTGGGAGGGGTACAAGTATTCACGATGCCCTGTATCTTAAGATTTACTGACATTGAGGCTTTTTCTTTCCTCGTTAGGTGGACTCAGACTTAGGATATTCCTTATTTCTGGGGTTGTTTGACTTATGTATTCTCCTCCTTGTCATTTGGCTACTAATGGCCTGTTTTTCATCTGCCTCGGGCAGAACAATCGCCCTGCTCTCAACCACCCGCTCATTTAAATTTGATGCTTTCAACTACAGGGGGTGTATAGATCAGGGAACTTGTCTAGTAGTGTGTCAGCCGGGACACGGGCCCAGTTCCTCATGGACGGCCTATCACAGGGAAGCTCAGAAGAGAACCACTTTTTTTTTTCTTTCCCCTCAGGGACCTCCAGTTCACCATTTGGTATTATCTACAAATGAGGTTATACTCATGGTCATTCTGTTGTCTATTTCGATAACATTAGATTATTCTTTGCAAGTATTGAGATTGCACCACAGTCTGTTCCCTTCTTTTGGCTTTGGTGTTTGTGTGTGTGTATACATATATATTATATATATTTTATATATATATATTAAAAAATATATTTTTATTGATTTCAGAGAGGGAGAGAAAGAGAAACGTCAATGTTGAGAGAGAATCATTAATTGGCTGCCTCCTGCAAGCCCCACACTGGGGACCAAGCCTACAACCCGGCATATGCCCTGACCGGGACTCGAACTGTGACCTCCTGGGTCATAGGTTAACCCTCAACCACTGAGCCATGCCGGCATGTCTTCATGTCCTGAGAATCCTGAAGTCCCGAGGTGGCCCAGGCCTCTCTGAGACGCCCTGCTCAAGAAGCAAGCGGGTAGAGTTCTGTCCGTGTTGAGCTGACAGGAGCTGGATAAATGGTCTCAGGATAGGAAGACAGGACTATATTTCTTTGAAGTCCCCATTGTTTCCTAAGCCTCTTTGAGGCCTTCAGGTTCTTTAATAAGACCATCCAAGGGAGCAGGAGGATAGTGGTGGCCCCATGTGAGAACAAAGGTGTCACTAGATTGTGATGTGATTGGGTCTGCAGGTCAGATGTTTGGGGTGGCCACTATCTGCCAATCCGGAAGGCATTCTCTGAATACAGCAGTGGCTGAACGCTGCCCCAAAGATACCCTCGGGGTTCTTAGTGATCTTGTGGCCGAAATGATTTCTATCCTCCCTACGCCTTTTTCCTCCTCCCAGCCCCTCGGCTTTTACCTGGCATGTGCCGATTTGCCTCTTCTCATTTGGATGAGCCGTGGCCCCTTCCCCGTTTCCCCCTTGGGTGTCCATATGTAGCTTCCTTATGTCATCGGGGGAAGAGAGAGGCTTGGTCCGTTTTTGTGAAAGTTGAACAAGAAACTGAGAAGCTCACTGTACCCAGGCATCCTGTTAAACTGAGACTCCATCCGCTTCCCCTGCATGGGCAGCATTGGACAGTTCAGTTCAGTCCCCACTCAGGGAGAGCTGGGAGTGCAGTTGGCATCTGAGTTGCCTGGCAAGTGAGCGAGGGAATGAAAGTCTATTGAATTGAAATGTCATCAGTTTTAATTGTACTGCTGAGAAAAAGAAAAAAATAATAGACTAAAAAAATCTTTAGCCTTCAGCTTGACTTGTCTCTTTTCTTAAATATTTTTTATTCACATTGTAAACAAAATTATAAAAATAAAGTTTATGAGCCCTGGCCGGTATGGTTCAGTTGTTTGGAATGTTGTCCCATGCACCAAAAGGGGGCGGGTTCGACTCCCAGGTCAGGGAACATACTCAGGTTGTAGGTTTGATCCCTAGTTGGGGCACACACAGGAGGCAACCTATTGATGTTTCTCTCACGTCGATGTGTGTCTCTCCCTTCCTGTCTCTAAGATCAGTTTAAAAACATCAATTAAAAATGTTTATGGATAGTTATGTTCTATATACAAGTATTTTCTTACATTGTGGCTATCTCCTTATTAACATTTGAATAAATAGGGATTTTTTAAAAGGTTTCTAGTCATTGGCCAGGGCAAGAATGAACATGCTACCTGTTGAAATACTGTAAGGTTTGAATTTGGGAGGAAAGCTAGCAAAATGTCACTAGTATTGTGTGCCATGTGTCGAGGTGGTAGGAACAAGCATGAACCCGCAGTTGTTGGTTTTTCCCCCCTAATAATATTTAGAGAATTTGATTTCTTTCCAGGGACTTTTTTTTATTGTTGTGGTAAAATGCACATAACATAAAACTTGTGTGTACATTTAAGCACATTGTTATACAAACATCACCACTGCCCACTCCAGAACTTTTTCATCATTCCAAACTGAAATTCTGTCCTCAATAATCAATAACTGCACCCTCCCCTCCATTTAACCCTTGGTAACCACTCTTCTCCTTTCTCATATAAGTGCAATCAGACAACATTTGCCTGTATGTGTCTGGTTTATTTCACCTTAGGGAATTTGATTTCATGCCTCCTTTTCAAATAGGTTGCTTTGGGAGATGGTAATAATAAAAACTTAATTGTCCAAAGCTGTGAGTTTGAAATTCTGTATCCGAAGGGCTGCAGTCTTTATGAAACCAAGTGCTTAAAGTGATGCCATTTTGAGCAAGAATTCCATGTTCAATTTTTTTTGCCGTTTTTAAATATTCCTATTATAAGAAAGTTTCTCATACATGAAATGTTAAATTTTCTTTAAAATTCCACTTTGTTTTTGTTAATCCTCACCTGAGGATATTTTTTCCCATTGATTTTGTAGAGATGGAAGGGAGGGAAGGAGAGAGAGAAAGAGAAAGAAACATGGACGTGAGAGAGGTTGCCTCCACACGCACTCCGAGCTGGCTGGGGGATAGAACCTGCAACCCAGGTATGTGCCCTTGACTGGAATCGAACCCGAGTCCCTTCGGTGTGTGGGCTGACGCTCTAACTACTGAGGGCACCGACCAGGGCAAAATCCCACTTTCTGTTGTTGCTGCAGTTGTGGTGGTTTGGAGGCTCATTACCTGTACTTACTGGCATCTGGGGTCTCATGGGGGCTTGAGGAAGTCTGAGCTCCCCAAATAATGGGATCAAGTTTAGTGACGTGTGTGTGGTCCCCAGGAAGTGCTGGTACTGACATGACCCAATTCTTTCATGCTTAGCCCTGCACGCTAACCCCACCTCCACCCCCAGTAGCATCCAGCTCTTCTGGAATCCTAGAGTTTCTCAGTGGAGAGGACCCCCCCCCCCCCCCGCCATCCTCGTGGACAGAGAAAGAGAACGTGTCGGTGGGCAGAAACGTGATGTTCACCATCAGACTGAAGCATTACCGCGCTCCCTTCCCCTTTTCCTAGCCGAGACATTTCCCAGGCAGGCATTGTCTAGCCGCCTGCCGAGTTGCCCCTTCCCGTTTTCCCCGAGATGGTCTGTTCCGCCGAGAGGGCCGTGCCACGCTGCGTGGGCTGGGGAGCCGCCAGGGGGAAGGCAGCCGCGGGGAAACAATGCGCCGCGCCGGCTCCTGGCTTTTGTTTGCTCGTCCCCGGTACCTACTCGTGGTCCGGCATCGGGCTGCGGCGAAGTCGGGTGTCCTAGCGCCGCGGTACCCCGCGGGCCGAGAGGAGCGGGGATCATGCCGGCCCTCCGCACCGTCCGCCTCTCCCTGAAAGACGTGCTGTGTGTCCGTGGCCCCGACCCGGCCCGACCCACCCACGTGCGGCCGCCCCCGGCTCTGCCATGTGCTCTCGGGCTGCAGAGCGGCTCCTCCAGCGCAGCTGCTCCGGCGCCGCCTCTCCTGCGTTGTATCAGCCTGCACGCCGCTTCCTTCCGAGCTAGCTGAAGAAGGAGCCCGTCCGCATCGTGTTCTTGCCCGGCCTGTGTCAGGAAAATGTATTCTTAAAAAAAAAAAAATTATTATTTTTCTTAAAGAAAGAAAGAGAAAGAAGGGAGGGGAAAAAAGGTTGCCATCCAGTGGAGGAAGGAGTAATTCCCAGCTCCATTCAGGAAAAACGCAGGCTGAAATATGCTTCACTGTTTTAAGTTGGCTGGGCTTTTTTTTTTTTTTTTTTTTAATCACCAGAAGGGTTTTTTTAGTGACATCCGGAGCCAGGAGGGTGCAGTGCGCCTTTAAGGAAAGAAGCGCCTCACCAAACTTCGCTGTAGTTGTAGCTCGCCGTGTGCGTAGGGCAGGAAAGTGTTAATTTCTTATTTGTACACTTTTTTTCCCCCCGACTTCCTTCCTATTCACTTCATTAAATCTAGAGGCAGTTCGGCATGGGAGCCGTCTGTATGTTGAATTAGGGCTCGCACTCTTGCGCAACACGTCACCAGTCGGAAACTGGGGGTTTGCTTCTGTGATTTATTTCATTATTGTGCTGGTAAAAGGTTTGGAAGGGAAATCTTTTGGGGGTAGTACTTTAGCATTGTGTAGCAAGTTTTCTTTTTGTGCCCCCCCCCCCCCCCTTAGCACTGAGTTGAGTCAGTGTAGCCAGTGGAATAAGTAATTTTTTAAAATTAAAGAGCAGTTTTAAATGTCCAAGGATAATTTTACTTACATGCAGGAGTAATCTTACTCCACTCCTTTAAGTGCTAAAAGCACCGGGAAATATTTAGAGAATTGATTTCCATTAGAACAAGACCCTTGGAAATCCCTCTGCAACAAGCACTGCATATGGATGTGTTTGGGGTCTTGGGGGAGGAGGGAAGGATGTTTGTAGCTGTCTGCATTCCTGCATAAAAGCCTTACTTTAAGGGGAATAATGGTCAGTACTTTGTGTGTTTCCATGTGATTCCAAAACCTAAATTTAATAAGAATCTGCATGTATTAGCAATTGTAATAAAAATTACTTTACTAGTTCTTTTTGTAGTTTAAATTGTTTTTGCTTTTTAGCTACTTAGATTTAGAGATTTAACAGTCCAACTATCACTAGCTTATGCTTTGTTCCCCCCCCCTTTTTTTTTTGCAAAGTTAAGGGGGGGGATGAGAGTAGAAATACTCTTTCACAACTTCCCCCTCTTCATTTATCCCACTGAAAAGAAAAACAATGAAAAATTTTACAGCATGAAACTGAAAGTGAAGTGTCACAGTTGTTCAGGGTTTTCTTTAAAGAACAGAATAACATATTTTATTAAAATATTTATACTTGAGAACATGTACATTGCTTTTACTGACATGCATTTAATGAAAAAGAAATTCCTTTATTAAAAAAAAATCATCTTAGACTGCTCCAAAACCATGCAGCTTGTTTTATGAAAAACGCTAAAATGAGGTTTCAAATACCAAAAAGAAGCATACCTTGTTTTAATTTTTGAAAGTAGATTTGAATATTAATTTGTTTCCTTATCAGCTTAATTGTTAAAATGCAAGTAAGAATCAGAAACCGCCCGAGCTAAAAAATCTTTAATTCTGCTGCCTGAAATAATAAGAGGAGAAAAAAATATGATAAGTAGTTGTCAATATTAAAACAGGCTGAAGGAGGAAGGCTTCGGGCCTTGTAGTAGGGAGAATGAAACAGCAGATTTGAGTATCCACAATCCTTTCAGTATTAAATTTTCAGTAAAATAAAATTACTTGTATATGAAAACATAGCCTTTCCCAGCTCTCTTTTTTTTCCTGATCAGCTGATGAAGAGACTAGCAGCTCGCTGCTTTGCTGGCTTGTTAATTTTATCCCCACTAACTGTGATTTCCGATAGCCGGCCTGCTGATAGTGGTAAGGTAAATATCCTTTTTCGTTGCCGTCTTGAAGATTCAGTAGAACTACATCCCAGGCATGTGTAGGTGTGTAACACATCAAAAGCCAGTGTTCTCTGTGTTTCTGTGTGCAACTGGGTGCTTGAGAGCAATACCATGAACTGTTGACAGCCTTGCATGCTGTATTTATTATCAGCATGTTCAGCCACCAAGATTTGCGGGACAATGTCCTTTTCTTAATCTTTGCTTAGCTGCAGTGTGTTTAGCTGTATAGTGGGTGTCCTGCTTTTAGGCAAATGAATGTTAATGAAATGATGTGGGGCTTTTTTTCTTTTTCCTCATAATTCATCAGATCTCGCCTTCTTCATTGTGGTTATCTGAACATTGTAGGATCGTGGTAGAAATTGTCTTTTGATTATTAAGGCCTAGGCTCAGACTGTCTGTGTGCATGTTGCTTCTGTGGGTTTGCACATTGGGAGATGCATAGAAAACATATTGTAAATGCCACAGGCATTTTTTAACATGCCAGGTTGCTGTGTGTTCTGCACCAGGTTTTCTTCACAAAAACCTTTCTTCTTCAGGAGGCATTGTACACAAGTGAAAGAAATTATGTCTGAGCTGTAATCACTCTTTATATTGATTGTTATACTCACATGATCATAAATATTAGCCATGTTTGGTGCTGTGGAGAAATGAAGGTAATTGCCTTATGATTAGAGCTCTTTGCGCTTCTCGAAAGGATTGATTAGCATTTGCATACTGGAGGCAATATTGAGAGGCAGGAGGAACAAATAACAACATCAGTTATTTTGTGTGAGAAGGCCATCTTAAAATATAATTTTAAGGTTTTAAAAAATATTTTTCTTTCTGTGGTTAAATACTCTCTTATCTGTTGTGGTTTGGCTTTTGTTTTTTCTTTTGCATCTCCCCTTCTCTCCCCTGCCCCCCCCCCCCTCTGTTTTTCTTAAGTTTTGAGATTTACCAGGGGAAAAAAAGTTTAAACTTCTGGGTCTGTCACATGGATCTTTTAGCCATTTATGAACAGGTTTCTTTTATGCCTGGTTGTTTTTATAGCTATTTTATTATCTCTCTGCATTAGTGCTGCTGGCTCTGGTTTAAAGCAAGCGTTGGCAGGTAATTGGAAAAAAAGTGTTTGTTGTTTGTGAGTGTGTGTGTTCTTCATCGGATGATTTAAGTGCCTTTACAAAGGAATGTGGCTTTGTACTTCTCCGCTTCCTTGTTCACGAATGGCTACGTGAGAACAAAAATCTGGATGCAATTTTGATTTATGTTGTGAATCATGCATACATTGATGTAAAAATCTTAAAAAAGAAATGGTCAATGCTTATATGATTGTAAGGATGTATTCTTAAGGAATATTTTTTTCTTCACTCATCCCCATTTTTTTTTTTAATTCTATCTTTTCCTCCCTTACAGTAATGAGACAGTTAAGGTCTTTTTCTTCTGTTGAGACACAATTTCAATTAGATTCAGTTATCTTAAACACCTCAATGTACAGATCTCCTCGTATTTGTCATAGTCTTCTTTACTATTAGTGTTTCAGGCCTTCAACATATTTTGCTCATGAAACAGACTTGGGTTAAAGATGCATTTTATTTGATATGGTGGTCTTCCCTTTTTCTTCCTACTCCACTGATTGCTGTTAACTTTTATTTTTTGGTTAGTTTGTTTCATTTTATTCTAATTAATTCAAATTCTGTGTATGTGTATATATATATATATATATTGGTTATCCTCTTGTCTTGAATTTTTCTCCTTCGTTCCCTTGTAACAGGCCATTGAAGACGGCAATTTGGAAGAAATGGAAGAGGAAGTACGGCTTAAGAAACGAAAAAGACGAAGAAATGTGGATAAAGATCCCGCAAAAGAAGATGTGGAAAAAGCTAAGAAGAGACGAGGTCGCCCTCCCGCAGAGAAATTGTCACCAAACCCCCCCAAACTGACAAAGCAGATGAATGCCATCATCGATACTGTGATCAACTACAAAGACAGGTGAGTGCCTCTCCCCTTCCCCTTGGTCATCTTCACCGAGACCCCACCCCCGCGAGGCCACGTCAGAGCAGGCATTACCGAGGTGTGCACTGGGGCTGGCGCGTGCTTTCTACTTAGTGTTTTGTGGCTTTCACTCAAAGGTGTGTTCAAAATGGCCCCTACGGCTGCCTCGTATGATGTTTGATGGCTGTTTGGAAGCAGGAGTTTAGATTACAAAACCAAGGAAATCTGAACCGGGGAAGGATTCTTAGGGCTCTCTGAAATACCATCAGGGATGTGGAAGGATTGAAACAATAGAGTGAAATTATACTTCTGGTTTGAGTTGTTAGAGAAAGAACAGTCCTTAGCATATTTAAGGTAAATATTTCATGTTAAGACTCCGTTTACAACCAAACAGGTGCGTCATTGAAGTTACCGGTCCTTCTTTCCTCCCAACACCCTTGACCGTCTTGTCCAAGCACTTGCTTGAGCCATCTTCTCCCCCCCCCCCCCCCCCAGTACTATATAGACAGCGTGGAAAAAACTGCCTCTTTTGCATGGAACTTTTGAATGTGAATTTTGAGAAATCTGTCCTGGACACTAGCCCCAGACCATTTTAAACAATGAACAATTATTTGAAAACCAAAGGAAAGGTGTTTTAAGGAGTCAGCCCGCTACAGTAGATAATCTAGTTAGACTACATTCTGGTTAGTTGATTTGGTTTCCACTTGCTAAGCATGTGAATGGGACAATTACATGTCACTTTGATGGAAAAAATTGATAGGAAACAAAACAAACATTTCTCTAAATTGCATATGGTATTAATCATTTTTAGTTACATATATATATATATATATTTTTACATTAACTAGTGTTGCTCTGTATTCCTGAAAGTTTTAAAACGAATAACTAAGTTGTAATTTTAGTTTTTCATTGTGATTTTAGTGAATGTGTTATACTAGGGAGAGAATGTCATTATAAAGATTAGTCACAAAAGCAAGAAACTTTCAACCATGGGTTTTTATTGTTAAGTTTTTATTATATGATTTATTAGGAGTTTTCAGAAATGGTGACGAGTGAGTGAGTGGGAGGGGGTGTGTGTGAAGGGTGAGAATAACTCGCCCCTCTTTACCGACCAGGTCTTGTTGGTCCCCCGCTTCTGATTTTTACTACCCTCCCCCTTTTCTCACAGAATTCTGAGGTGGCCTCAAGGGGGACAGCCCCATTATATTGGGTCTGGGTGAGCTACTACTTGACACAGGGGGATGACAGCAATTCAGGGAGGAAAATTTGGCCAGAAGTCCATTCTTTTACTACAGTGAACAGCAAACTTCCTTGTAAACCAAGAGTCAGTAACTCTGTCAAGTTTCTATTTACCCCCAAACCCGATGGGTAGGTTTGCCGGAGGCAGGAACAGTTTCCATCCAGGAAGCCAGCTTGGACTATGGCATCTCATTTTATCAGCACCTGGCTTAAAGAAAAAAAAAAAATAGGGAGTATCCCTTTGCATATTCTTCTAACTCTTCTTGCCCTTTGTCTCAGGAGAGCAAAATGCCTGTGTCTCTGACGAGGTGCGCCTGGGTCTCTGACCGGCATCGGGGTCATTACCTGCTGTGCGTGAGGTTAGGGCTGCTGTAGCGCTGAGAACAGCCAAGAAAGTCCTGAGAGGCTCGGTGCCCGGCCTGGTGTTCCAGGGATGGCTGTCTCCTGCTTCACGGCAGGGAAGAGGGCACCAGCCAGTGGACCACAGATGGTTTTCTTTCATATTTCACGTAGTTCTTAAAAAAATTAAACAGCAAACATTAAATTAGCGAGCTTTTTAAAAATAAAACTTGAGAGGTGGTGGTGGTTGTTTCACCCCCCCTTTTTGAAAAACCTAAATATCTAGCAGCAATCTACCCGACGTTCCCGTCGGCGGCTGCCGCCTCTGCGGGCGGTCGCTCTGGTTTGTCACAGCCCCGCCGCATCACACGCTTTCACTCCAGCAGGAGTGTCCCTTACCATGTAGCATCGTGCTTTTCACACCTGGCCCCTCCGCTCCTTTATATCGCCTGCTGGCTCCACAGCCTTTGGAGTTTGTGACTTAAGGATATCCATGGCCGTGGGCTGACCACTTTCCTCGAAACTGCCCAGAACACAGAGAGGTATAAGGTTAGGCCACCCACCTAAAAGTCAGCGAGGCATAGTGCAGTAGTTAGACCACAGGCTCCTGTCTTGTTTCATATCTAAACAGATGAAGTGAGGGCCAGCTGGATTTAAAACCTAAATGTAAAAGGTAAAGCCGAAACCGGTTTGGCTCAGTGGATAGAGCATCGGCCTGCGGACTGAAAGGTCCCAGGTTCGATTCCGGTCAAGGGCATGTACCGGGGTTGCGGGCATATCCCCAGTAGGAGATGTGTAGGAGGCAGCTGATCGATGTTTCTCTCTCATCGATGTTTCTAACTCTCTATCTCTCTCCCTTCCTCTCTGTAAAAAATCAATAAAATATATTTTTAAAAAAATGTAAAAGGTAAAAAAGATAAATTAAGAAAACGGTTTGCAAATCTGACTACATCAAAATTTAGAACTTCTAGAGATTTTTAATAAACAGTCTACAAGATATGTTATATGATATTTTCACCATATACAAAAGGATAACATTTACAACAAATTAAGAACACTTTGTGGCTCAGTAAGAAAGATAAAAAACATTCTGATTTAACTGCCTGTGTTTGAATTCTAACTCTAGCATTTCGTGAGGGGGGGGGGGGGGTGAGCAATTAACCTCCCTGAGCCTCACTTTTCTTATCCACAAAATGGAATAATTACTCACCTGCCTCTCGAGGCGTTACGAGGATTTGATGAGTGAATACAACCCAAGGTTTTTGGACAGTTTAATAAGTAATAATTAGCCTTTCAGACTATGTATAAGGAATCACAGGGGTGGGTGAATGGGCCTCGGCGCACGATAAAGTCAGTGTCCTTGCTGACAGGCTTCCCATCTTTTTATTTCCCAAAAACACACTTTCTGCGGGACTGGTTCTTGAGCAAGTCTTTAGTTGTATGGTAGTTGAAGGAAGGATATTTAAATCTTCAGCATGCAGGCATTGAGTACTTTTCCCCACACACACATCCTCTGATTTTATTTATTTTACCTTCCCTTTGAAAAGGAACCCCTCTAAGATCCATTCTGTTAGCTCCCACATTTTAGGTACATTCTGGTGAATATGCACGAAATTTCCCACCACTGCATGTCTCATGTACATTTCATGTTAGTAACCCTTTAGAAAAAGCACTTAGTCTATTTATATTTTTTTATTTCTCTTACCAAACTTGGTGCTCAAGTAGGAGGCACTCAAATTAGGAGGGCTGTAATTAGATATGTTGTCATATTTTTGGTTGGATTTAGAAAACGCTGCTGGGAAACGTACCTCTCCATGTGCTCAGATTTTTGCACCCTTAAAGTCAGCTACTAATATAGTAACTGAACCTGCCTGGGAAGGAAATGCCACCTGTGCTAACCTGCCTCCTGTCACCCCAGTCCACGTTAGAGCTCTATCAGGTGCAGAATAGCAGGGTAGTAAGTCAGACCTGCCATCTATATGTAATTGATATGTAAGAACTAATTCTCTCTCTCATGAGACAGTCCCCCCCACCCCACCCCCAACCTTCTTCCATGATTCTGGGGCAGATGTGTACATCATCCTAGTCCTTTATTTAAAAGAAGATACATCTATTGACTGCCTTTGTTTTGAGCTCCAGGTCTCATTTTAAAATGTCACCCCAAAGAGCCAATGTTGTGTGGTTCATCTTTGTAAAGGCTTCCTACAGTGATTGCTGTCAGAGGCAGCTCTGGCCTGCTGCTCCCCGTTGCCATTCTATTTCCCCAAACAGAAAACTCTCTGTCGAGTAGTATCAGAAGGCTTTGCTCTGACTTGTTAAGCATGCTTTGTTTTCTGTTTATGTAGGAGACTTCTGAAACCATATTCTCAGTTTATGTGATATTTATCCTAAGACTATTTCTTTGAAAATGAATTCAACCTGATTTGCATCTGTACCCTATAAACATTGTCCCCGGGATGAGATGTCGAATACAATGCTGAAGAGTAGGGGCGGGTAGAGCTATTCCAAGTCTAGAGAGGTGGCTTATGGTGTTAACCTGAATAAAGAGAGATTCCTAGAGCGATTCTTAATGTTGGGAGGGGTTTTATCTCTACCTGGTCCAACTTCCCACAACCCATCTGTGTCCCTGAACGTCTGGCTGACTGTCGTCCAGCCTCAGCGTGGACATGCCCAGCGTTAGCTCCAGTGTTAGGAGACAGGCCACCTCTGAACACAACAGCCATTTCCTTCAGTAAGATGGATTCAGTCCCCTGACTTCCAGCTGTTTGTTCTACTTAGGCCTTCAGAGAGTCTTAAGAAATGTCCTTTAAAACATCTGTAAACACATTCACCCCAGGACATCCTTCTTCAGGCTGACACACCTCACCCTGCTATCCGGGGGTACCCTAGACTTGCACCACCCTGGTCCCTGCCTTCGGCACATTCCGCTTTCTTAGTGTCGCATTTGAAACGCGGCACCCGGAACTTCACATGTATTCTGCGGGCTCATTGCAGGCTGGTTGGTTTTCTTATTCTGAACACCAGGATTCTGTTAACATAACTCAAGAGTGTGTTAACTTCTTCCAGCAACTTTGACACAGAGTTAACTCACGGTGAGCATGTGACTTGTTGGAAAAACTCCTCCTCCCCCGAACATCCAGGCAGCTCTTTTCTCACTGGAATGCTGTATTTCTTTTTTTTCTTTTCTTTTCTTTTATTTTTCTTTCTTTCTTTTTTTTTTAACCTACATCTGCTGATACTATTCTTATCCCCGTGCAGTTCCAATTAATTGATTTTTTTGTTTACTCATTCTAGTCTACTGATAGAACTCTGAATTTTTGTGCCTTTAAAAAAAATCAAGTTTACTTCCTTGTCTTCCTAAGTTTTATTGGTCATCTGAAGATTTGCTAGGGCAGTGGTCGGCAATCTGCGGCCCCTTGAGTGTGGCTCTTCCACAAAATACCACGTGCGGGAGCGCACTTACAGTGCGGTTGAAACTTCGCGGCCACACTCAAGGGGCCAAAGAGCCGCATGTGGCTCACGAGCCACAGTTTGCTGACCATTGCTTTAGACTATTGCTGAAAAATTGCTAACAGGCAAAGGACAGGTCTCTATATCATGCCCCTGAAAATCACTGCAGGTTGACACGAATTTATTAACCAGCAATCCTTAGAGTTGATTAGCCACCTGAGAACTCACATGACCATGCTATCATGTCACCCACACTTATCTCTTTTTTTCTCAAGGTTATCTAGAAGGGCTAAAACCAAGACATACACAAGTATGGCCTCTCCAATCTATCCATTAAGAATCCCCGCTGAAAGAAGGAAATGAGGTTAGCTTGCCATGGCTTTTTTTAAGAGACCCCCTACTGCTCCTTAATGGTATTATTTATCTTCTCTAAATAGCCCGGTGGCATCTGAATAATTTCTCCTAAGTTTTTAGCAAGGGTACACTTCAAGCAGAGCAGTCTCCAGTTCCTTTTCTCCTTTTGAAATGGGGACATTTGCTTATCTCGATTCTTCTGATTCCATTTCTGTTTTCTGGTCTCTTAACGATTATTAGCAGGAGAAACCTACACACACTGTCTCAGGATGTAATTAGTTTGCAACTGGACACTTGAACACATCTGAAGCATCTTGATATGCTTTCTATCCACTCTCCTTATCAGTAGCTTTTGTTCAGCCTTTATTATGCCTTGCTTTCAAATCCGAGCATTGTTCTCCTTCTCAAAGAACCTGGAATCGGCAGATGAGGTCATAGTCACCTCCTCCCTCCATCAATTGTTTGAAGACTTGTAGCAGGAGTATTTGGTGAGGCCTGGGCCTGTGGTTGCGAAGGGTTTGGACTTGAGGTCCACCAGCTCTGAGAAAGCGCACACGGAAGCAGTGGGAGAGGCGGGCACTATCTGCCCGGCCTATCTGATTGGACACAGCCCGGGTACATGGTAGAGTGGCAGGGGTGACAACCACAGGGCTTCTCTCTCCCTAGGGCTCCTCAGGCTCTGCTCTCTTTCCTGAACATGGATTGTCTTCTTGCCCCTTGTTTTAGTAAGCCCTGATTCGATCTAAGAAGGTGGCAAGCCTTAGCTTGTTGTGAGTCCTGCCTGGCTCTTTTCACGTTGTAGAAAATCATCCATTCATTTATTGCATTCCCCACCTCATTTCCAGCCCTGCCCTGCTCAACAGGGCCAGAGGTGCTTGCTGGCCTCCATGGCTCACCATGTGCTGGGTTGGCCCTCCCAGCCCATGTTACTGAACAGGCAGTGGACCGGGGAATTCAGGGAAAGGGGGGGTGGTCATGTGAGTCCATTATATGAGGCTACAATGACATCTCATGTTTCTGGTCACTTTTAGGGGGAAAGTGATACAAATGTACTCATTTAATTCCTATATATGCTGAAAAGGCATTGGTTAGCATCTCTCTCATTTTGAGTAAAGCTGACTGCTATTTTGAAGGCTCACAGGTAGTCCACTCATTCTCCAGAAGGGATGGACTCTTATTAAAAAGCATTGCATTGTTCCAAGATTTCTCTCCAAAGTGCTTTACCTGGAGTGCATTTAGGTGCTTGCTGTGTGAAAGGCTTTCCCGCGTTGACCTTCATCCCGAGGCTTCATAAGATAGACTGTTCGTACCAGTTCATGTTGTCTTTTAAAATACACTTGAAGGAAATACATTCTTAAAGCCAAATCCATACCATTAGGTAATATTCTTTTTTGTCACTTTGGGGTTTTTGTTTGTACTTTTTTTGCCCCAAGCCAGTCAGATTGCTGACCTGCTGGGTAGGTCTGTCCCCAGGTACTCCCACATAAAATTACTCTGCCGGGATTTCCTTTGTTCGGAGCCTCACATACCCGGTGAGCTGTCATTTCTGATACTCTCAAACCACAGAACCATGCCCATCTCTCCTCAAACGATCTGCATTGTGGTCTGTAGAATGTCTCAGACAGTATTTGTCATTTGCAGGTTTCTCTGCCTTCACCGTTACACTTTCGGAGGCGGCACAGTCTATTATGGCTTCTGTATCCCCTTGGTTAACACCGTCATCAATTCAATATCCCCAGAGTGCAATGATAAAAGCATTTCCCCTTCCATAACTTACTCCTAACATGCACTCAGATACCAAGTTTCCTACACACACACACACGCATCTCCCCAGCACACCCCTCCTCTGCCTCCTGGGACACTGTCTTCCTCAGACCCCTCCCATCACTGGCCTGGCCTGGTCTGGTCTGGGACAGCATGTCCTGCCTGTGTTCCCCGTCTCCATTCTGCCTTCCTCCTGGATACTTATCTGAGCACGTCACACTGTCACTTAAGAACTTTCAACAGCTTCCCATTGAACATTTCAGTAGCCTGCCTGATGGTCAAACCTCTACCCTGGGAAAGACGGTCTGCCACCCCTTCTATTTCAGACTTTCCAGCTACTTCTCCGTAGTCTGCACTGCCCCTGCGTTTCTCTGTCTGGGCTTTGCCGGCTCGGCAAGGCCTCCGCTCCCCTAGGGCCGTGCTGGCAGCGGCTCTAAGGAGGGATCTCTAAGTGGCCATGCGTGGCCAAAGGGCGCCCAGGGTAAGATCTCGCTGGGGCGGGGGGTTGTCTCAAGACTTGTCACACCTGTCAGCCACTTCTCTGCCCCCACACAAAGGGATACCAGCACAGTAGTTTCCAAATCCTCAACAGAAGAGGCTCCCTAGAACCCCCAGAAAGGAATGAAGACCCCAGGTGCTGCTTTCTGGTCCTTCCCAGTTGAGGGTCATTGGCTCCGTGAGCTGTTGGAATGGAATGGAGTTCTGGGAAGTAGAACCCACTCCCTAGATGAGGTTCAGAATCCGGGGTTGGCAGCTGTTTGGGGCTCCCTCTCTGTGCTGTCTCTGTGCTGGTGCCGTAACCAACTGCGGCCTCTGTTCAGTGATTGGGACAGCTTTCCGAGGTAAGTATTATCCCCGTTTTGTCAATGAGGAGCTAGACTGGGCTAAGCTAAAGCTGCTTTCCTCAGGTCTCCCTCCATTTCTGGAATAGTGGATGGAGTGTGCATCCTAAAGGCCACACAGAACATGTGTGGAGGGAAATGGGACCAGAGTAGTAAGCATTTCCGTGTTTGAGAGAAGCTGGGAAAGTCCCAAAGAAGTTAGAAAATCCTCTTTCCCCCCAATTCTGGAGAAATATATATTTTTTCAGAATGATGTTCCATATATAACCCCGTGTGGTCTTCCCGACCCTCCCATGAGGTGGGCAAGGCAGGTAGGTGAGGCGACTGAGCCATGGAGAGCGAAATGAATGACCCAACCTAGGAGGCAGGAGCCAGGCCGGACGGGGACCCAGGTCTTCTGACGCTAGTGTTCTTTCTACTCTACCGCAGGTGTAACGTGGAGAAGGTGCCCAGTAATTCTCAGTTGGAAATAGAAGGAAACAGGTCAGGATCTGTCTTGTATTCCCGTGTCTCTAAATACAGGTATCCCTTGCTACGCCAAACCCACCGATTCCTAAGGAGTCGGAAACGAGCCTCTCCAGCGCCTCCCCATGGCCCCTCCTCGGAGTGCGGGGTGGCGGCGGCAGATACCCCGGAACCCCCGCTGTGGCTTCTGGGGCTGTGTGCAGTGTTTCCATTTGGGGTGTCCATTCTCTGAATGCACTTCTTACCAAGGCGCCCCCAGCACCTCAGCCATGGTTTCTGTTGCTTCCCCCGCCCTCTGCGCGCAGCTTCTGTCTCACCCTGCGGGCCTCTGCGCTCTGCTGTGCTGCTTCAGAAGCTCGGTGGAGAGCAGCGTGGCGCTTGGATCTCCTGTGGTGGGTGCGCTGTGTCTGGCATTCGGGAGTGAAATCCTGCTGGGTCGGGTTCAGGGTGTGACTTCTGACTTACCTGTGGTCCTGAGCGTCCTGAGCCAGCCTGTAACCTGTGTGTGCCTTTGCTTCTGTCGGATGGAAAGCAGAAATGCTTTTCTCCTAGAGATCTTGTGAGAACGTCGTGATGCCAGCTTAGAGGGAGAGAGGGGTTTGCTTGATTTACCAGGGTTGGGAGTTGTTACGAAGATATTGAAAGTAACATTTCTTTTCCCCTTGCAGTCAGCCTGTACCCTTAAAAAAATATCAATATGATACTTAACCTCTCTATTCCACATTTGTCTAATAATGTCCTTTATGGCATCGCCCTCTCCCACTAGGTTAGGATCCCATTTAGGGCAAGGAGGAAAAAGAGCGGAAACATCTGTGTTTCAGGATTCACCGATCACCAGCTGTGGCTTTGTCCTGTACAGAAGGAGGTTAAACATGGGGGTGACTTGTACCTACCCACAACCTGTGTGGAGGTGAAACTATTGGGCAAGATTGCCCTTTTTTTTTCTCCCTGTTGGTGTTCAGTAAATATTTATCAATCTTGGAAGCCAGACACACCATCCATAGTGTGTACTGAGAGACATCAAGGATTGTGCTCTGTTTTTGCCTCTGTAACAGAGAACTCGGTTTGGAGTTGAATTTTGGGATTGAAACAATAAATACTTGACTTTATTATGTGGGCAGTTTAGATAATGAACCAACATGGGTAAACACCTCTACCCTACAACAGAGAAAGGAGGCTTTCAGGTCTGAATGGTACTATACACCCAGCCCAGGGAACAAGGACAGACAGCTCTTTTTCCCTCTTCCATCAGCTTGGGCATGTGACCATGGGAAGTGGATTAATAACCACTTTAAAGGGTATTGCAAGCCTCCAGTGTCATGCCTGGGCTTTCTGAGGAGACGCCGTGACTGCAGGTAGTTGGGACGTAGATAAATGCATCTTTACAGGAGATGTGTAAGCTGAACTTTCCAGAGCCATAGCAAGGGGCTGTTGTTTGCTTCCTCAGGGCTCTGGGTCTCTTTCGTCCTTGACTCTCACATATGTTTCCTTTCCCCATTACCCTGTGTTTACCAATTCACAGGTTGTATTCTGATGAACACATTTTAAAAATTACTTTTTAATTCCTTTCTTCGTGTGGTCAAAGGTACTGAGCATTTTCTGTCTCAATCCCTGTGCAAGTATTAAGGATGGGAGAGAAATGAAAGCGCTCTATAAAGTAATAATGGATGCAGATTATGAGTAATGTATATGTATATGTAAATGCATATGTATATGTATATGTGTGGGGTGGGAGGGGAGGAATGGGGCAGGGATAGGGGAAGCTTCGAGTGGGAATTCCCCCAGGAGACCATGGCAGGGAGGAGGAGGCAACGGTACTCAGGCCCATGTGTGCAGGCAGCTGTGGAAGATGGAAAAGCCAGGACCCTTTTAGGGCCACACAGACCTCAGTAGGACTGGGCCATCAGGCACAAGGGAAGAGGGACATAGCATGGGACGTGGTAGTAGGTAAGTTGACGAGAATAAATCCTTAGAGGTGTGATTGACAGGATTTAGGGGCAGACTAGATGTGAGAGGAGGAAGATAACTTGGATCTCTGTCCTAAGTGGTAAGTGAATGTGGTTTCATTTACAGAAAAGCAGGTGAAATGAAAATGTGGCACGTGCATGCCTGCGTGTGTGTGTGTGTGTGTGTGTGTGTGTGTGTGTGTGTGTGTGTGTAGCTACCCAGCCCCACATACTCCATCCCAGGAAATCTGAATTCTCTCCATAGCTATTAACAGCCCTTGACGTTGTGATTATGTTGTTAGTATTGACTGTCCCTTCAGGACCAGCCAAGAAGCTCTTTTAGACAAAATTTATTTTGAGCAGTGTTGACAGTCCATATTTCTTTAAATGAGGTAGAGGGGCTGTGACTTTGGAGCTCAGGCCCAGGCACTTTGCACTTAGCACCCTAATTAGATTATAGAGAAATGGCCATGAAACAGTAATGTGACCAAGTGGATACACCTTTCGTGTAGCTTCTTGGAGAATTCCCAGTGCAGTTAGAGGCTCTGAATGTGAAGTAAGCTGTTGAGCTTTGTTTAATCCAGTGTTTCCCAAACTCATTTGACCAATGGAACCCCCACCCCCTACACACATACCCTTTCAAGGAACACTGTTAGCAATTCATTAAGCTTATGTTCCACGATGACACTTTGGGAAATGTTGACTATATGCTCCGTAGCTGCATTTAGTCCAGAGAGAATCTGCTCAGGGAAACCTGGATTCTAGCACTTTATTTTGCCTTAGTTATAAATAATGATACTTTCAGGTGTTTACTGGAATAGACTTCTTTGACCCCTGGTGACTTGACATTTATTTATGTTGCTCAGCCAATTATACCCACATCCAGCAGGTGGGCAGGCCACAAATAAACTTGGTTTGTTTGCTTTCCGAGGGGCAAGAGGCCTCCCCAAGGCTTCCAGCATTAGCCTGGCCCAGAAGCGCAGGGTCTGCCTCTCCAGGCTGCAAGGCCATCCCAGTAAATGTGGTGTCATTTACATGAATGGCCTCTCCCCGAGGGAGGGGAAGGAGTCCCAGCTGGAAATAACAGAACTCATTTTCTTACTGTCGTATAAACTGTCTTCACCACAACAACTCCATAAGTGTTTTCATCAAAAATGGATTGCACTGGAAGATGACAGTTATTGGGGCATCTACGGGGGTGGACAAAAGTAGGTCTACAGCTGTTTGTACGGAAAACAATACAATAAATAGTCATACGAGAATAAATTCTGTTTCGTGTGCTTACAACTGTAAACCTACTTTTGCCCGCCCTGTGTGTGCTTGTATATTCATGGGGGCGAAGGGGGAGTCTTCCTCATTCCTTTAGAATCTCACCTCATGGGTTTTCCTGAAGAATTTACTAAAAGGGCCATTACAGGAAAAAGCAATGCTCCACAGCCTGATGTGACCCACCCACCCCTTTAACAAAGGGACGCTTGGGGTTTACCGCTCACGTGTAGAAGCATTTGATTTTGTTTGCCTGCAAAAGCTTGATGCTTTCGGGTTGGGTCACAATTCAGCCAAAATCTTGGAAGCATCTTTTTACCTTTATGAAGTAGAGGCCCAGGGTAAGATCAGAGGACCGGACAGGCGGTGGAAGGCAAGGTGGGTCCTCACCTTTTGGAAGGAGGGCGTCCTCTGAGTGGCATCCAGATCTACAGGTTGAGGTGACAAAAGTTGGCAGAGTAGCTGACCAAGGACACAGCAGGCCTTCAGCTGTCACTTTAGACAGATGGACAGTTAGAAAGCTTTCCTGCTGTTAGGAAATGTTAAGTGAGAAAAAGTGAAGCATCTAGATGTCCTGAGTTGCTATTTCTGAAAAGTCAAGTGATAGATGATCTAACTTCTCAAGTGTCTCATCAGAATGGTTAACTGGACAAGCAAACAGGTGATACTCTATGAACCCAGTGTCCTGCTGAGCACTTCTGATTTGCAGTTATAAGTTCAATGAGAGGATTCTGAATAGAAACTATGTAGTAGATTCTGACCGTTGCGATATATTAAAAATTTCATAGAATTATCCTGTTTTATTTGGCTTTGTATGGTAGAGTGAAAAGGTGCTAATTGGTGAAATGGGATATTCATGCTGATATAAATAAGGATGGGGCACATGTCCCTTAGACAGCATTTCTCTGGGAAAAATCAGATCAGACTTTTGACTTACAGCATATTTTCAAAGAAGGTCACCCAATAAAAAGTGTTTGAGACCTACCTTATTTATGGATGATTCCAAATTACAGTAGGTTGTAAGCCTTTATATTTTTTCAATAAGACTACATTATTTATGTTTATTTATGCTCTGGCATATAGTTAATGCCTTTTTAAAAACCTCGTTGAAGTCCTGCATTTAAAATGTAATATCCTATGTGGGTGTGTGTTTTTTGTGTGTTTTTTTTTTTTTTTTTTTGGTGAATGTTCTCATAACAAGTATATATTATTTTTTAAGGCACATAATTTTAAAATAATTATGGACTATACATATACAATTATATGTACACATACATGTATATAATTACGTGTGTATGCACATATATATACACAAAATACGTGTGTGCATATACACATGTAAAATATCTATCCATAAAATTATATGCAGCTACATTTTTAGCTGAGAGTGGATTACCAAAAGTGAAACCGTGCTTCCAAGTGTGATTGTATTTAAGGCTCTGGATACAGCCTCATGCTTTTCTTCTTGAGCTGGCCGCGCCCTGTGGCCTCCTTACATCAGGCTTTACCCTGCACCAACCTGATGCAACCTGATTTTTGTTGACAACTCAGGCACATCATATACCTACAGTCCTTAACATAATGCTTGGTCATTTTTACACCCACCAAGTCCACTACCAGAAGCAAGCCTGCCCCATCCATTCTGTTTTGCCGCCTATCTCGTATATGCTTCACGAGTCCTGGAGGTCAGATTTCCAAGCTTGTCAGGAATCATCATCCATCAGCACCCAATAAGATTCAGAGGAGAGATCACAGCAATGAGTACAGAGTGCGGGTGCAGGTGATACCTAGTTTGGGGCTGGCTAGGATGTCTGGGGTCTTTCTGGTTAAGTGGGGTGCTGCTCTGATTGGAGTGCATGTGTAAGTGACGTGTATGAAATAAATCTCCCAGGAATCTGACCCTGAAAAGCGGCAGCTTGCTTTCACCTACTAGCCTCCAATGTTGACCCAGTTTTATAGTTGTTCCCACATGATTTCCTGGGTTGGATTCCTTTAGGACTGTAATAACTTTTCTGTAAAAGTCTTCCAACTCCAAGTGGTCTTCTAAACCATGACATTTTCTTAGGCAAGGTAGCCACAGTTTTACATTCATTAAATAAAACCTATCTCAACTTTAGTTAAAATCTCTTTTTCACATTGGAAGTGCTTGTCAATAGATTAGTTTGGACAGATAAAAGAAAAACCATAAAGCAGCAAAACAAAAAGAAAGATTCACCCAGTATCATATATCCTTGGTTTGGGCTTGTTGGAAAGCCATAATATTTTAAAGGAGTTGGTTTCCCACCTGGCATTTCAGTCTTCTGCACTCTTCCAACTGTACCTAAACTATAGTCAGAAGTAAAGCCGATGCAGGTGTAATGTTTATAAGGTGTGCAGTCATCATTTTAGAATCACAGTAGTCTAGATATGAAACTATTGCCGTTGGGTTTGTGGAGGTAATGGGAGAACCTCATTGGTTCCCAGATGAGGCATAGCAGAGTAGATCTCAAGAGTGTGTGTGTGTGTGTGTGTGTGTGTGTGTGTATAAGCGTGTAAGCTATACATGCAGGGTTTCAAACCACCATTGACACAGTGGCATGTAGGGCTTTAGCATCTCACAGCATGGCATCATGGCCCTGTGTCCCTATGCCCACTGGCTCTATGGAGAGAAGCTGTGCTTGCCCACCAGCACCAGGAAATTCTGATAAGTGTAGTGGGTTCCTTTAAATTTTTATTTCAGGTTACGCTGTGCCCCCTCCCCCCACCTTATGTCTTATCAAGGTCACGTTTATTTTGTGATAGATCACTGTATAAAGTAGATCTGAAGTTACAGGCCATCAGTGGAATCCTTTTTTGGAGGAGGGGAGTGGGTATCACTTTGGTGATGGGAAGCAATTTATACTTAGGCCTCAAATCGTGTACAGTGACATAATGGAAAAAGCCTTGGGGGTAGGGGAAGCATTTCAACAGAAACAGAACACCTTCTGCAAACCACTATACAATTAGTCCATTGTTCTGTACTTTAAAAAAAATACATAACTTTCCAGCACTGGGGGGGAAAAAAGCACTTGAAAAGGCATATTGAAAAAGCCTTTGCTCAGCTTAAGTTGATAAAGAAATGCCAAGAATTCAAAACTATCAGGCAGCTGCACTTCCACTTTTTTCTTATTTTTCCCCCCATTTACTTGAGGGAAAAATACGTTAACTGCAGCGATTCCTTAACGAGTGGTCACAGCGACTCGGTGCGTCCTGTAGGTTATGTGCCCCAGGACCGCCTGGCATTTCCTCCTGTGCTGCCTGTCAGATCCACGGGAGGGGCAGGGCCTGACTGCAAGGAAAATGCTCCCACCCTGTGTGGAGGAGGAGGAGGGACACACATGGAGGAATTAAGTTCTGAGCAGTGAGGCACCGAGAGTTAGTTAATACTGGGGAGAATTTTTCATTTTTATGGAGACGGGCTTCTCAATCCTGGATGGATAATGAGGTATTGAGGGGTGGGCGGGGGGAGGATAGAGACCCTTCCAGCACGGAGTGAGAGATGGGTGAGCTCTGGAGACTTGGAATTAGTCATAAAGTGGGGTTGGGGGGTGGCCATGGTACTTGGGGGTACACAGGAGAGAGGCTATATCCTGACCAGGGGAGTTAGGTCAACAGTGCGAGCCAGCTGAGGAGGAGCTGAGAAAGCCAGACGGAGCCGCAGGATCGACAGCCCGGTCCCCCTCTTGCCTGTGTCCTCTGCTCTCAGGAAGGGGGAAAGGAAGTGGGCTAGGAATGTCTTGAAACAGAATAAATTTGTTTCATTTTACACTGTTGGCCCCAAGTCTCAGAACATTCAGTACTTACTCTCTCTTACGAGCACATGTAACTCTGGACTTGTCTCCTTATAGGGTCCAGGGTTTCTATAACCTGACTGAGGACAGAGAATCAGACCAAGCTCACTGAGCCCTTTTGGCCCTGTTAGAGCTTTCTCGCACCTCGGTGCCAGACACTCGGTGGCACAGCTGAAGTGAAGAGTGTGCCCATCACAGGTGTACAAAGCAGAGATGTGCTCATAGTGTGTCAACAGAAAGATGACACCATCTGTTGGTAATGTAGAAAATGACACGGACGATGTCATTGAGGGTCAGGTGTTAAATCCAAGATTGCAAAGAGGTCTGACTTTTTTACTGTTGCTAGGTTACAGAGAATGCTAATAATAAAGAAGTCGCTGATAGAAATAGAAAAACTTATAGTATCTATAAATCGCCTTTCAAATAATTCCTTTTCAAATAGGTAAAATGTTTCTATATATAAAATCTCAGAATGGTCGAAAAAGAATAGACCAGAAATTGTGGCTGTATGTGGAAGGCGGTAGTAAATAAAATGGGTTTTGTCTCATACTATGTGGTGTAGCTTGTGGAGGTGCAAATGCATTTCTCAACCCTGGAAGGTGGGGAGGGGGTGCGTAGGAGTGGCTGTGAGTCTGTGTGTGAGAGAATACCTTGATTCTTACCACAAGAATCTAAAAATCCAATTCCCTATTCCACTACAGTCTTCTTAAACC
Source organism: Myotis nattereri (assembly GCF_964212035.1). NCBI lineage: Eukaryota > Metazoa > Chordata > Mammalia > Chiroptera > Vespertilionidae > Myotis > Myotis nattereri. The sequence goes on along the minus strand of NC_138087.1, from coordinate 36,900,524 downwards.
TCTTTGTTTGCGCCTGATTTTAGTATTCATGAAGCCCATATATGCATTAAAAAATAAAACAGTGACCTAGTAAAACAGAAACTCGCCCATCCCTTTGACAGAAGATTTCGGTTAATTTATGGAGGCCCCTTTGCACTTCAGCATTTTCCCCCACTGGTTGCTAGGCAACCGTTTGAGTTACTGCGCATGCCTTTTTTATGATAACTTGTCATGATTATTTTTTAATTATACAACTGGGACTATGGATTAAAACTGCACATTGTCACTCATTCTTTGCTGCTGCTTTTAGCATTCTGGCACATTGCTAAAATCGCCTCTGAAATTGACATGGCAGTGATTTACAGTTATTTTTTGATATTTCTGGCTTCACAAAGGAAAGAGAGATGGCATCGCAAGAAAAGCAAGGCTATTGTGAAAAATGGCTATACCATATCCAGCTGTTACTGATCTAGAGGGGCCACGTCAGATATTAGGCTTATGAATCTAAATTACGTATATTTTGTTCTTTTAACCATGTCTGTTTCTAATATTAAATGACGTAGAAAGCTTATATATCACTTTATAGCCTTTTTCTCAGAATTACAAAATGCTAAGCATTTGTTGCTAATCTGCTTTCAAATAAAGCTACCATGCATTTGGGGGAGGGCACAGCACTCGTTCCAGCAGCATCGGCACCCGCACTTGCTAGTATGGCTGTTCTTTTCTGCCCAAATTGCTCCATACACACAAAGGCGCAGTTAGGCGAGATGAAGGGGTTCCTCTGGCAAATAACAATAAGGTGTGTAAAGGACTCTAGAAGGAACAGGACTGAAAAGATAGACGTCCCCAGGTACATACGAAAGCATTTCATTTGCCGTTCCAGGGTCTATTCTAACCTATTTTCTAAATAGAAAGTGAATTTGAAGACAAAGGAATATGGAAATAAAGTCTGTTGTGTGGGTTTTTTTTTTTTTTACCAACTCAATTATTATTCACTTTAAAAAACGAACGTTGGTTGAAAGGGGCATTTTAAATTTTCCTATCAAAATGAAAAGGATTGCTCTGGAAGAAATCCACAGCGACTTCTCGTGTCAGGTGTGTGGCAGGAGTGGGGACCTAATGGCACTTCAGTGTGACTTTGAAGTTCGCAGAAGAGGCACTGGTCTCGGGGCGAGTTGGGGTTTTCCTCGGCATGAGGAGGCCCACGCCTGTGTGCGTGGGATGCCAGCGTGCTTGCCTGACGCTGTCTGAAATGAAATGAAACGGAACCTTTCCTCAGGAGTGCATGCTCTGTTACGTGTCTGTTTGTTTCCCCCACCCTACAGTTCAGGGCGACAGCTCAGTGAAGTCTTCATTCAGTTACCTTCGAGGAAAGAATTACCAGAATACTATGAATTAATTAGGAAGCCGGTGGATTTCAAAAAAATCAAGGTAGATATTTTTTATTTTTATTTTTACAAACTTTTTTTTTAATGAAGTAAATTCATTGAAACAATGATAGAACGTGGGCGGTGGCATCTTGTCTGATTGCCACCGACACCCATCAGGGCCTGTCACCAGAAAGGCTGGGATGTCCTTGTGCCTTTACACGTCTGTTATTTAAACATCCTGCCGAGAGCTCTGTTTTATTATATTGCATTTTGTTTAAGAAGTTGCAGACTCTGCAGACCCATTGCTCTTTCTGTTTCCCACCCCTGTGCTCCCCCCGCCCCCTCGTAAGAAGGCACTTGCGTGGGAGGCCGGGCTCTCTGGACGGCACCCCTGGATTGTGCGGTCCGCACCCCAGGCAGGGCTAAATGCTGAGAAGACGAAGGGAAAACTCGGTTTCGTGAAGCAAGTAATAACTGTTGTCTTTTTCTCTCCCTCCTCTTTTCCTCTATTTCATCCCAAATTCCCATCAGGAAAGGATTCGTAATCATAAATACCGGAGCCTGGGCGACCTGGAGAAAGATGTCATGCTCCTCTGCCACAATGCTCAGACCTTCAACCTGGAGGGGTCCCAGGTCTGTCTGTAACGCCTAACACACTGTAACCGTACACTTCCTGTGTTCCTTTAAGTAAAACCATACATAGCTACACGAGCTCCTGCTCACACTTCCCTCGAAGGCTTCACTTCTCATTAGAGGAGGAATTCCAGTCAGTCACTCCGTGTAATGCTTGCAGCCGGAGGTCCAGCCTGGGCCTCTATAGATTGTGTATTTGATTCCTTTTTTCTGATTGTAACCTTGCACCGGGAGTTGAAACTTATGGACTAAAACCAAAAAAAATGTGTGTGTGTATGTGTGCATGCGTGCGCACACACATACACACATTGCCTTAATTGCTTACCAGAATTTCCTTTTCTTCAAGCCAATTGCAATTCTCTCTATTTCCCCATATCCACAGTGAGGAAGCGTAACCATATAGAAGTGACAGTGAATTCATGAAAGATAACTAGGGGAGGACACTTTTACAATTCCACTTCACTCCCGCTCACCTTTTGTGGGAGCCCCTGTTTTCCTAGGTGTTTTTCTGGCCTAATGCTCCTCATACCCATGAAGAAAGACCAAGAAGAGAGGCCGTGTGTCTGCCGGCCAGTGCGCTGTCAGCCACCACTGACTTCCTTAGGCCACTTTCCCCATCTGGCTTCTTGACCTTCATGTCAATTCCAATCACTAACATGGAGAACACGGGAATCCTCAGACTGTGCCTTGAACAGACTGTACGTGTCTCGGTTAGTGGCAGTAAACAGGAGTTCTGTTTTGACCAAAACAGGTCTTGAAAGCAAACCTTGTGTGTTCAAGACACTCCAAAGAAAGCTGAGATGAAAACCAGGACACAGGGTAAATACACGAGTCCACAAGGAAGTCTTGTTGTGAGTGACCATTTACATGTACAGTCTCTGGATAGGTTTCGGGGTCCTTTATAATATGTGGCAACATTGTGCCAAGTCCCCTGTCCCTTTCCAGCCCCACAGCGGCCCTTGACTGGCTTCCCTCCCAGCTCACACTGGGTATGAGTTTTTATCTTTCTCTGACCACCCTCTTATCCTGTCCATCTACTGCCCACCGAGCTCTGTGGTTCCCTGTGCACTATTGAATTCTCGAATAAATTTAACCTCCATATGCTGTTTTCTGAAGTTGTGCCCTACCCTCACTCTTTAGCCTCGTTTCCTATGAAGCGAGGAACTAACTAAATAATTTATGGTCTAGCCAGACTAGTCCCTTAAACACCTGCTTCCCCGGATGTGCATGCAGTTGTAGGAAGTACTGCAGGGAGCCTGTTACGCCCCCTGCCCCCCCCTCCCCCCCCCATCACAAGGTGTGACATGCTGTGTAACATAGTCCAGTATCTGACCCGAAAGTTCAACCCCAGGTGCGTCTTTTTTTTTCTTGCCTCGCCTTTCCCGCTTGCTCTTTCTCACCCCGAATGGAGTCCTCCTCACCTTGAAGATCTAGCCCATCTGTGATGTCTCTGGCTAGCTCTGCCATGGCCCCATCCCAGTGTTGACCCCCAGGCCTGTGTCCTACTGGACTGTATTACTGGGGCTCACCACGAGTGGCCAGGTGTGCGGCGCATCTTTACAAGTAAAGGAATACGGCCCTCGAGAGCAGTGGTCATTTTTTCCTTTTTTATTTTGGGCTTAACTTAATCATCTTAACCATTTTTAAATGTGTAGGTCAGTAGTGTTCAGTATATTCTCATTGACATGCAACAGATCTTCCTCACTCTTATCTTGTAAAACGGAAACTCTGTCCCCATAAAACAATGACTCCCCACCTGCCCCTCCCCCTGGAAACCGCTGTTCTATTTCTATGACTTTGACTATTTTAGATACCTCATAGGTGGAATCATTTAGTATCTGTCCATTTGTAATTGGCTTAGTACTTAGTGTAATGTCCTAAGGTTCATCTGTGTTGTAGCATGTGGCAGGATTGTCTTCCTTTTTAAAGCTGAATAGTACCCCATTATGTGTAGGTACCTCATTTTATCTATTCTTAGTGGACACTTGGTTTATTTGTACCCCTTGGCTCGCTCTTGTGAATAACGGTGCTGCAGTGAACATGGGTGTACGCATATCTCTCCATGTCCTTGCTTTCAATTCTTACGGCTATATGCCGTTAAGTGGGATTGCTAGATATATGGTACTTCTATTTTAAAATATTTTTTTCTGGAAAAAAGGGAACATTTCAGAACTTCATATCTAAGCAACGACAGGGCTATGCTCAGGTATGCGGGTACACTAACAATAAAGTATTGATTGGAATAGTATTGGCTCGTACTGATAAGCTCAGTAATAAGGAATAGCTCCCATTTTGTTAGGGGAACTGCATTTTAAAGAAGGTTGCTTTGCCACACTATTTAATAGGCCAATTCAAATAAGGAAAGTTTTTTAAACTACTTTTATTGTCAAAGATGAGAGGATTTGTTACAGAAGTCCACCCTTCTCTCCCAGGTGCGCGCCTGTACACACACACAGAAATACACAGACCCATACACACTAAAATTATTTCAACTGCATGTGGACTTTTTTTCTATAAGATTGTGGGTTTTCCCTATTTGATTATCCTGTCGGCATAAAAGCTGGCATTGATGTTTCTAGTAAAATCCATGTAAAGCGAAGCTGGTGTGCTTCACGAGGAAGAAGTGCCCGCCGCAACTATGAATCTTCGGCCCTCGGCTTGTCATTGCTAACAGATGCCACTCTGACTTTAGATCTACGAAGACTCCATCGTCTTACAGTCCGTGTTTAAGAGCGCTCGGCAGAAAATTGCCAAAGAGGAGGAGAGCGAGGACGAAAGCAATGAAGAGGAGGAGGAAGAAGATGAAGAGGAGTCTGAGTCGGAAGGTAAGCTCGGGCATCAGGTTCTTCTGCTTCTGTGCCCTTGGCCACCTGCATCAGTGTTTGCCCAGACGCTAAAAAATCAGATGTTAGAGCCAGACCGATCTGCATTCCAGCTTTGTCCTGCCATGTCCTTGCCAGCGACTTAACCCAGCTCAAGCTCAGTTTTCTCTGGAAAATGAGGTAATGCGTGCCCCCAAGCTCAGCACATGGCAGATGCTCACTGGAGGTTGCCTGAGCAAGCCAGTGTAATAGACATTTTCTGTCAACATTGTGGTCAGTACCTCCTACCTGTTCCGTAGCACAGGGTTTTGGTAGCTGGGCTCCACCCCAGAGTCCCAGATCAGTCGCCTGCACTGGGGCCTAAGGGTCAGTGTTCCAAGCGAGTTCCCAGGGGCACTGGTGCTGCTTGGCCCAGGACCACACAGAACCACCGCTTGAGAAAATAATTGTTGGAATGTGGTCCATTTTATCCAGCATGGATCAGGTACTGATCGTGTGTTTATTTCAAATATTGACTTTTTGTTCATCATGGACTCTTGGCCTTAATTTTGTGTTTTGACAGCGTTGCGTTAGATTATTTGTCTTGATGACTCAGTTTTGTTGCCCTCTTAAATTCTGCACCCAAGGAAGTACTATATTCGCTCTCGGCCATACAGAGTCCCACCCTGGTGATAACCCTCATCTTCCAAAGTTAAATCTGCCTTCAAAAGTCTAAAGTTTCTTCTTACCTGAGTATGTTCCCACCCCATACCTCCTCTCAAAGTAATAAATCCCAGTAGTTTATGATCTGCTATGTCAAACAGTACAGATACGCTTTAAAATTTTTTATTAGATTTGTTCCTAATTACATACTTAGTACAGACAATTTGGAAAGTATTTTTTAAGAAAGGAAAATTTGTATAATTTTATTACCCAGTATACATTTAACGTTTTGTGAAGTTTCCTTCCAGTTTTTTCTACATATAAGTATTTTGTTCATAAAGTAGAGCACACTGTTTTATAGCGTCGCTTTTCTATTTATTGAGGGCATTTTCCCACAGCAATCTGTGTGGTGTTTTTGTGGGGTTTTTTTTACAGCAATTTATATTACCATTCGTTAATGAATGTACCAAAATATATTACTCTCTAAATAATGCTGTCCTAAACATTCTTACCCATAAATCATTGCAGACATCTAATGCTTACATGTTACTACTCAGCTGGGGTTCACTTCCTTGACGGCAGTGCCCCAGTCTGTTTCCCCATACCCCAGTATCATTCTCCCGAGTGCTACTGCCTTTTATTTATTTAACCATTTTCCATTTTATATGGTTCTCACCCAGTGCTTATATCCCTGCATTTGATGAATAAGCCTACATTATCTTAGCTAGGTATTTCCTTCTGTAGAGCCAGATTTCTCTTCTGTTTTCAAAGAGCTGCCCGCCCAGCCCATCTATCAGTTTAACTTCTTCAGTCTCTCTCGTGGCTTGGTGTGTTAACGAGCTATTGCTGCTATTACAAGTTGCCACGAACTTTGTGGCTCAATAAAACAACTGATGATCTAGATCTGTAAGTTCGGTGTCGGCAGCCTGCATGCCTTCCTGGGGGCCCTCGGTGAGACTCCATCTGCCGGTGCTTCTCTTAAATTCTCGGTTCTCTGTTGAGGGGTAATGACTTAGGACATCGTATTAGTTTCAGGTATACAATGTAATGGATCGATATTCTTATGTATTGTGAAATGATCACCATAAATCCAGTTAACTTCCATCATGATACATAGTTCGAAAATTGATTTTTCTTGTGATGAGAACTTTTAAGATTTACTCTTAGCAACTTTCAAATATGCAGTACAGTATTATTAGCTGTACTCCTCCTGCTGTACCTTCACCCCATAACTTATTTTATAGCTGGTAATTTGTACCTCCTGACCCTTATGACCTATTTCGCCACTTTGCAACCTCCAAATCTGTTGTTCTCTGTATCTCTGAGCTTGTTATATATTCCACATAAAGTGAGATCACATGGTATTTGCCTTCCTCTCACTTACTTCACTTAGCATAATACCCTCAAGGTCCATCCATGTTGTCCCAAATGACAAGATTCATTCTTTTTATAGCTGAGTAAGTATTCTGTTTTATATGTGTGTGTATATATATGTATATACACACATATTTTTAATTTCTATATCTTGGCTATTATAATGTTGCAGTGAACATGGGGGTGCATATATCTTTGAGTTAGTGTTTTGTTGCTTTCTTCTGATAAGTACCCAAAAGTGGAATTGCTGGATCATGTGCACCCCTATTTTTAATTTTGAGAGGATTCTCCATGCTGTTTTCCACAGGGGCTGCACCAGTTTACACTCCCACCAGTAGTGCGCAAGGTTTCCTGTCTCCACGTCCTCACCAGCACTTCTTATTTCTTGAAATTTTGATGGTAGCCATTCTAACAGGTGTGAGGTAATACCTCACAGTGGTTTTGATTTGTATTTCCCTGATCATTAGTGATGGTGATGTCAGATTGTTGGTTTTTTTGTTACTGATTTGTATGAGTTCTTTATATCGCCTTATCAGATACATGAGTGACAAATATAGTGTCACATATACTAGGTTAACGTTTCATTTTGTTGAGGCTTTCTTTGCTGTGCAAGAAGTTTTTTTAGCTTGGTGGAATCCCACTTGTTTATTTTTGCATTCACAACCTTTCCTTTTAATGTCAAATCTTAAGGTCATGTCAAAGAACTTACTGCCTGTGTTTTCTTCTAGGAGTTTTATGATTAATCTAGTTTCATTCCTATGCATACGGCTGTCCAATTTCCCCAACACCATTTATTTAAAGAACTGTCCTTTCCCCATTGTATAGTCTTTCCTCCTTTGTCATAAATTAATTGACTATATATGGGAGGTTTATTTCTGGACTCTATTCTGTTCCATTAATTTCTGTATCACTGTTTTGATTACTGTAACTTTGTCCTGTAGTTTGGAATTAGGGAACGTCGTGCCTCCAACTTTGTCCTTCCTTCTTAAGATGCTTTTTGGCTAGTCATGGTCTTTTGTGTTTCCATAAATATTTTAGGATTATTTGTTTTATTTCCGTAAAAAATGCCACTGGAGTTTCAGTAGGGATTGCACTGAATCTGTAGATTGCTTTGGGTAGTACGGACATTTTAACGTTGTTAATCCTTTCCATTTAAAGGGCATGAACGATGCCGCCCTTTATGAGTGCCTTCTTCGCTGTGGTGTTATTTTCCGTGAATAGGTCCTTCTCCTCCTCGGTTAAAGTTACTCCTCCATGTTTTATTCTTCTTGAGACCCACCAAACATGATATTGTAGCAAAACTGGCTTGAATGAGAGACCCACATTCTCAGTGACTGCATCCTCAGGTCCTCGAAGCGGTGTTCTGTGGAAACTTGCCCCAGAACAAGGCCGTGGAACAGGTTTTCTTTGTACTTGGGGATACACACGCGTGTTTATGTTACAGCAAGTTGAACACCTTTAGGTGTTTTTGTCTCTATCCTCCTGTGAGAGTGGAAATGAGTGCTGCCTCTCTGCAGGTTCATTTAGCAGATGATTGTTAGCGGCTTACCATACAAACATGTGCACCAGACCGCCCCGAATTCTGCCAGGATATGCCAGCAAAGGCTTTATGGCACTTGGTTTCTAGAGGCAAAAATCTGGGAACTTCAGCACCCATCCCTAGGGGACTGGTTAAAAAATCAGAGGGTACACATAAGGTGGAAATTTTTCAGGTTGATGCATAGAAATGTCCCACATCTGTGAGAAAGCATGGTGTGGATATGGGCATACAACAACCCCTTTGGGATAGGGATATAAAGGGCGTGTGTGTACACACACACGGATGGATATATGTGTAGATATGGATGTGTAATTCTTTTTCTGGAGATAATCACTAGAACGAGAACAGTAGGTAGAGAGACTAGAGATGGGGAAAGGAAGCTTTCATATTCATCTGTTTGAGTGGGTTTTTTTTACTTTTCATTTTGAACCTTTCTATACTATTAAAAAGAAAATTCAAATAGTTGAATTTTTAATGTCCGAGGTCTATTAAATAAATGTCTACGCCACCCCTCCACAAAGTAGGCAGGGTCCTCAGGAGACGGGGAGAGGACCCGCTGGCCTCGGTCCCTCCTGTGGCTGTGTAAGGTACTGCGTGTGTACTCCACCCTCCCCCTGAGGCGTGCTTGCAGTGGAAGGGGGGTGCTAACGACGAGTGATCTGGACACTCCTGCACTTTGGTTTGTCATCTCCCTGTGCCTCCTCATTGCTGTCTGTCTTGTTTTCACTGTAGCAAAGTCTGTTAAGGTGAAAATCAAGCTCAATAAAAAAGAGGAGAAAGGTCGGGACAAGGGAAAAGGCAAGAAAAGGCCCAATCGAGGGAAAGCCAAACCTGTGGTGAGCGACTTCGACAGCGACGAAGAGCAGGATGAGAACGTGAGTGGAGCCGGGACCGCAGCCCCCTCTCCGCTTGGGTATCCCTGTCACGCTTCCTTGTCCTTTCCAGCTTCCTCTCTTTATTACCTAGAAATGAAAACGTCAGGATTCGGTGAGATTTCATTTCTGATGGATGTGCACTGAGCTGCCTGCTTATGTAACAAGGAATTTGGGTCTTTGTTTATTGCTTTTTTAATGGTCTTCAAAAATGAAAAACACTAAATCAAGTCTCCGCCCCCCCCCCCCCCCTTTCTTATCTTCCCACTGCTTACTTACAGATAGAGTTTTCTCCAGGGCCAGTTAATGTTTTATCTCCTCACCCCCAGCCTCGTGCTTAGACAGTAGCAATGTATAGATGGAATAAGGATTAGATGGAAGAACAAGAAGGAAGTCAGAGTGCTGGGTTTGAGTTGATTTTTAAAACACTACAAAAAACAACAGATGAATTTTTAAGTACCTAGAAGTGTTATTGTTAATAATTTAAAAATTCAGGCAGCATTTGTGGAGCCTGAAAATAAGTACCTTCCTCTGTGGTACGGTATTTAACCAGTGAATCACCACACGTCCAGAACGGAAACCATCCCCACAGGCCACATTTCGAATTTAATTAAAAAAATCAATTTGCAATGAATATTAAAAAATAAATATGTTACTCACAGTTTGGGTGTTCTTGACTATTCTCACCTGAAAATTCTCTCAAAAAAACGATTTTAAAGTTGGTCAGGGCTTAGGGAAAACATTTTTTTATTAGAGGCGTTCGTGGCGTGTGGGGAAGGTCCCCCACTTGCGTTGTACAGACGCTTACAGCGTACAGAGGGGTAACGCTTCCGTTAGCACCGTGAGATAGCTGTCCCTCTCCCCACACGACATAAATCAGGGCTTGGGTTGTGTGTTTTGCTCCAGGTGATGTAAGTAGACAGCAGAGGCTGAAGTCAGTGCAAATAGCCGACTCCATCCAACGCAGTCCCTCGCCTCCATGGGCGGCCAGGGGGCAGGAACGTCTCCCGGCTCGCCTTCTGAAGCGGCCTCCATCTCACGCACTGGGCAGAGGACCTCGGGTTCCCTCCCCTGACTGCTTTCTTTCTGGAACATTCATTCTCCGTTACATTTAAAGTACTGTGCTTCCTTCAGTAGATACACCAGGGAGTGGACAGCAAATGCGTGGTACTCTTTCCTCCCGCGAGTTTTCTGAAACATAGCGCTAAACATAACCTTTCAGGCCAAAGCGAGAGAGTGAGAGTCTGGCACAGAGGGTGGGGGTCAGTTTTCCAGCTTCGAGGCTGCCGAGGCCTCTTGGTGCCTTCCCATCCTCGTAGAAAAGAGGGGCGGGGCGTTAACTTTCCCACATGTCATTTGCTTTCTCCCTTGCCTTCGGATGGGTTATGTCGTCTTGTCCTTGTATGTAACTTCATTCCATTTTACCTTCTTTTGACTTTAGGAACAGTCAGAAGCAAGCGGGACTGATGACGAGTGATGGATACGGACCTTGTTCCAACTGAATTCCTTCCTCCCCTCTCTCACTTCTACCCAGTGAGTTCATTTGTGGTATGGGCACTGGGCTGTTTCTATATCATCATCATCACCTATACACTAGCTTTAGGATAGTGCCAGACAAACATATGCTATCATGGTGTAAAAAAAACACGCACACAAATATTTGTAACATATTGTGACCAAACGGGCCTCAAAGATTCAAAGATTAAAACAAACAAAATAAAGCTTTTGATGGAAAATATGTGGGTGGACAGTATATTTCTATGGGTGGGTGTAATTTGGTAATGGTTTGATTGGGCCTGGTTTTATCACCTGCTCTGATGAGAAGATTTTTGTCTTTTTGTAGCATGGATAACCAGGATAAGCCATTCAAAGTCACTGGTTATTTTATTTTTCATCAGGCAATTTTCAAGATTTTTATTTGTTTGGTATTGTGGTTTGTTTTTTTTTTACACTGTGGTACATATAAGCAACTTTAATAGGTGATTAATGTACAGTAGTTAGACTTCACCTGCATAGATGTTTTTCCATTTTATGCTATATGACCTGAAAATAAAACTGCTTTTTGAATTGTATAAGATTTACGTCTATTGTAAACATTGCTTTTTTTTTTTTTTTTGCTCTTGATTTAAAAACAGGTTTTGTTGAAAATGCTATTGAATATTGCAATCTATATAGTGCATTGGATGGCTTTTTTTTGTCACCCTAATCTCCTATGTTACCAATGTGTATCGTCTCCTTTCTCCCTAAAGTGTACTTAATCTTTGCTTTCTTTGCACAATGTCTTTGGTTGCAAGTCATAAGCCTGAGGCAAATAAAATTCCAGTAATTTCCAAGAATGTGGTGGTGGTGCTTTCCTAATAAAGAGACAGTTAAGCTCAACAAATGTTGCTTCTTGGTTTTGAGTTCCAGAGCATTGAAACCCTGGTGCCTGAGTGACGGGCTCCTGCAACAGAACATTTGGGGGAGGAGGGACAGAGAGAGCCCTTCTGCTGCAATGAACCAGGTGTGTCACGGGAGAGGAGAATAGGACTTGGGTGCCTGTAAGCTTGCCCAGTGGCAGAGGTGCTGCCATGGACTAAGCACCCCCTCCCCAATCTTTCTCAGGGGTTTAAATTGTTTACCAGCCAGAAAACCTTCCTTAATTTTACTCCAAGTCAATAGCAATTAAAAAAAAATTTTCTAGGAACACGTCTTTTGGTCATCCATAATAATAAAAGTATAATATGCTAAATAGACTGAATGAAGCCAGGGAAGCCGGCAGCCAGGAGAAGGAAGGCCTACTCTTGCACGAATTCCGTGCATCAGGGCCTCTAGTAATAAAATAAACGTATGTGGGCAGCAAGAAAGGTACAAAGAAATCTTCCTACCCAGAGAAAAGCACTTGAGATTTCCAGTGTCTGGTGCGCATGGGAGGAGTTTGGAGGTCATCTCTCCCATTCACACAAGAAAAAAGCTGAACAAACTGAAAATCAACAGCTCTTCTTAGATCAAAGCACTGAGGTCACAGGGCAAACCAGCTGCCCCCAAAACTGAAGACAGAGGCAGATGCAGAGAATCACAGCCTACACCAGTGATGGCGAACCTTTTGAGCTGGGCGTGTCAGCATTTGGAAAAACCCTAACTTAACTCTGGTGCCGTGTCACGTACAGAAATTTTTTGATATTTGCAACCATAGTAAAACACAGACTTTTATTTTTGATATTTATTTTATATATTTAAATGGCATTTAACAAAGAAAAATCAACCAAAAAAATGAGTCCGCGAGTCACCTGACACGCGTGTCATAGGTTCGCCATCACTGACCTACACTAAGCAGAAGACCAGGAAAACCTAATCCAATCATGAACAGCTGGAGACGCGGAGTGGACAAATTTGAGAGAAAACCTCCAGGGGGCGCCAGCCTTAGGAGGGAAAAAAAATCTCATAGTTTCAGCAGGAGGGGGGAAGTAGCTACTTAAAAATGTGCCCAGTATCTTTTGTCCTCAACAGAAATTTTTCCCAGAGCCTAACTGGCCTGGAACAAGGGAAATACACACCCAACTCCAGCATCCTCTAACCTTACCACCTCTCATAGAGGGAAAACAACAGCTGAGTACTTGCAAAGGTCACAGGCTCACGAAAGACCGAGACCTAGTCATGGGCTATAGAGCAGCGGTTCTCAACCTGTGGGTCGCGGCCCCTTTGGCGGTCGAACGACCCTTTCACAGGGGTCGCCTAAGACCATCCTGCATATCAGATATTTACGTTACAATTCATAACAGTAGCAACATGACAGTTATGAAGTAGCAACGAAAATAATTTTATGGTTGGGTCACAACATGAGGAACTGTATTTAAAGGGCCAGAAGGTTGAGAACCGCTGCTATAGAGCATCTCTCCCCCCACCCAGCTTCCCCCCTCCCCTCAAAACCCCATCAGCAGGGCTTCTGTACAGCAGCAAGGTAATACAGCTGAAAAACATGCATCCCGGGTCACATGTGTTAATTCTCTGGGAAAACAGACCAAGGACACCAGGAAACTTGAGCTTTAGTAAACAGAACACAGCCAAACATAAAACCTCGCACTAACGTATCTCAGCCCTTTTTACCTAGTACAGTATGTCCCACTGGCAACAAAAACTTACAAGGCAAACTAAAAGACAGTGCGCTTTGAAGAGACAGCGCAAGCACAGCTATGCAGACATCAGAATTAGGAGAGAATTCGAAACAACTGATTAATATGCTAGGGACTCTGGTTAAAAAATAAAAAGGACACATGCAAGAACAGGTGGGTAATAAATGCAGAGAGATGGAAACTCAAGAGTCAAAGGAAATTACAGGAATCAAAAACGCCCCAACAGAAACTTCCCAGACTGAAATCTAAAGAGAGGAAAAAGGCTGCCAGACACTGTGGGACAACAGCAAAAAGCGTACCTTGCGAGAGAATAATACTGGAAGGAGAAGAAAAGGCACAGAAGAAATATTGGAACACCAAGCCAGGTAAATACAAAAAATATTCATATAAGCATAGTATATCCAAACACACAGAAAAAAAGTACTGAAAAAGTCCAGAGGAAAAAAAATATCAGAGTAAGGATAAGAACCTCCGACGTCTCAGAAACCAGCAAGCAAGGATAGTGGACAATTTAAAGTGTTAAGGGAAAAAAAGAAAAAAAAACACCTATTGAGTTCTACACTCTGAAATATGTTCTCAGACAAAAATTGAGGGATTAGATCCGCAAGAAATGTTAGAAGTTCTTTAGAGAAAAAGGGAAATTATATATATGTTCTAAAACATGGATCTACATGAAGAAAGGAAGAATATTAAATGAAGGGGAAAATAAAAACTTTTATTATTCTTAATTGATTCCATGATTATAGCTTATGGATAGTTTAAATGAATGACAACTAGTATAAAGGATGGGAGGGGAAGGGGGAATCCTGTGTTCTAAGGTGCCTGTACTACCTGTGGTGGTGGTACAGTGTTACATGACTCCTTTAATTGTAAACCTACATTGCTAACTCGAGGATAGCCACTAAAAAAGATACAGTTTTAAAAAGTAAATGAGCCCTAGCTGGTTTGGTCCAGTGGATAGAGTCGTCCTGTGGACTGAAGGGTCCCTGGTTTGATTCCAGTCAAAAGCACATGCCTGGGCTGTGGGCTCAATTCCCATGAGGCAGCTGATCAATGGTTCTCGTCATTGATGTTTCTTCCTCTCAATAAAAATATATAGCCCTAACCGGTTGGCTCAGTGTAGAGCGTCGGCCTGCGGACTGAAGGGTCCCGGGTTCGATTCCGGTCAAGGTCATGTACCTTGGTTGCGGGCACATCCCCAGTAGGGGGTGTGCAGGAGGCAGCTGGTCGGTGTCTCTCTCATCGATGTTTCTAACTCTATTCCTCTCCCTATCTGTAAAAAATCAGTAAAATATATATAATACATATTTTTTTCTCTAAAAAGTATAATTGAAATTCTAAGAGGAGAGGAAAAATGGAATCATACAAAATACTTAAAGCCTGAGGAGGCAGGAAAAAAAGAAAAGAATGAAAGACAGAAAAAAGAACAAGGACACACAAAAAAATAGAAAACAGTAACAATTATGATAGCTACCAATCCAACTATATCAATAATCACTTTAAGCATCAATAGTTTAAATACACCAATGAAAAGACATATCAGAGTGGACCAAAAAACAAAACCGAACTCCATGTGGTCTACAAGAAAGGTACGTAGTTGCACGTGGAAAGGGCTTTGTGAGCAAGCAAAGCGCCCTTACCTGCCCCTGCCACTCAGCTGTGTGAAATGGTGAGGCCGCTCTGGATGTTCCAAGAAGGCAAAGTTGGAACCGCAGGGCCCTGCGGCCTGCTGCTTTGCCAGCCCCTTTGAGCTGGCGGGAATGTCAAAACACAGTTCTTCTCCGCCTCTGGGCTTCTAAGGAATGTTCTCAGCCTGGTAGCTCCTGGGGAAGCTGGCCCATCAAGGTGACACTAGCTTAAAATGGCCTCTGCATTAAGGTTATGAGTTAGTTGTTGGCCAAGGTTTAACAGAAACACCATGGTTTTTCCGTGTTTGAATAGGTTGGTATGTTGAATACTTGGAGTGAAATCTCCCACAGAGGGACAGCTGATGGAATAACTCACATGTAAATAATTCCAGGGGATTCATATTCACGCCAGCATTTTTCAAGGCTGGTTGATGTGGAGAAACGATAGAACTCCATTTCTGAGCTTTCGGTAACACAAGCTCAGGCCCTGTATAGAAAGACTCCCTTCAGAAAAGGACCGGTCTAAAACACAGGAGGCACGACAGTTCCTCCGGCCTCTAACAGCGTTGGGAAGGGATGGTGCAGTGTTTGCAGTCACAATGTAGTTAAGGTGTCTGGCTCCGAGCTTCCCATTGTTTGAATCAGGCCACGTGACCTTACAGAATTTCTTCGAAGCCCCTACGATCATTTCTTGAGAACCCACCCACATCTTAAATAAACAACCTAAATAGGGAGAGTTTTCCAAGAGTTGAATAGCAGTTTCCATTTCTTTCAAAGTCTAGTCCCAGTTTTCAGCTCGGAACTCTCCCCAATGACCTTCCTTTATGAAATGCACCGAGGGCACCCCGTGCCAGGTCTACGCTCGGCGCTGGGGAAAATACAAGGAGAGGAAGCTCCGGTACCTGCTCACGTCTCCCTGACAACCAGCAACCCTCACTGCCCTCTCTGCCACCCCCCACCGCCCCTGTGGCCAACGACCTCACCCACGTTAACACTCCTGCAGTGGCATCTCGTCACCCACGGAGTGCCAGACTCTGCCTGCTTTATAAGGCTGAGCAAGTACCAACCACAGCATCTCTTCTTGGTTCCCGGGATGGGTGGGAATCACACTTAGATTCGGTTCTACATTGCCTAGTCCCGAACCAGAAAGCAAGCAGTGCAGAGCATGTACACCAGGTCAGGAGGCCAGTGTGAATCAGCACGCCAGAGAAAGATACCAGCACGCGAACACATCACTCTTGGACTCCTTCCGTGGCTCCCAGAGGTCTGTCCAAAGTTCTGTGGTCACCTCAGCCCACACACAGTGCAGAGCCCCCGAGCAGGGCAGCTCCAGTCCCCGTGGTCCCAAAAGATGTGATGATAACTATATATACACCATGCAAGTAAAAGCAAATACTAGCCTGCCATATTTTATCAATTCTAAAACTTACGTATCTTTACATCTTGGAAAACACATTCATGTATTTTAATTTATGAAGCCATAATTTTGATTGGCAACAGTTTTCCTGTCTTAATGATGAATAACAATAATGCATTCACAATTGATAGTCTCTTAGAGCCAAGAAAATATTATGCATTTTTCCCTTAACACAGTGTGTATGTAAGCAAAGTTATGTGCGCACTCTGCATCTTATCTTTTCACTTAATTTATCTCCAAGAGCATTCATATGAGTGCATAAGGGGCTGCCTCATTCTTTCTAACCACTGCATATATTCCATGATGTTGTTATCATAACTTATCTAAACAGTTCCACACGGATGGGATATTCTGGTTGTTTCCAGTCCGTGTTTATTTATCCTTGCCAAAAATGACGCATGCTAGGAGAAGGGCGAGAGCCAAATGCTCTCACCCTTGAAAGTTTTGTGGACGATGTGAAATTAGATTTAAGACCGAAGGAAGGGGGAAACATCAGACAGATCAAACTACACTTTGAATTTTGACCCGGGTAGGCCATGAGAAAGCCACTCACGATCTTCCATTGAGAGAGTGTGCTTAGAATGTGCAGATTTTAAACAATTCACAAGAAATGTTCTTTTACTTGCCCAAAGCCTATTCAGTGATCATGGAAGATGAATGCCCATCTCGCTGCTGAAAGGGCATTGGAAGTAGTCATCGCTCACTCTCTCCCTCAGGCTGTCCTATCGCCAGGGAAATCCACTGTAAGAGGAGCTCTTCAAGGACTATTTGGTGGTGATGATGATTCAGATAAGACTGAGAAACTTGCAGTGGGTTCCTGGAGAGGAGTAAAGACGTGAAAGCTGAAGAATGCAGACCAGAGGAAAAGAAAGCAACAAGATGAGGAGAGTGAAATCCAGTGGCCGCAGGCTTAAGAAACTGGATCCCTTCTGTTCTCCTGCTCTCAGTCTTGGGAATACCAGGATTTTTAAACAGGACTGCACCACCAGTATTTCAGCCCAGAGTGGAGGCTGGCGATTCCTTAGCTCCTTGCCCACACCAGTCTTCTTTGAATGGTGATAATAATTGCAATATTGTTTATGATTTGCACTGTTCTAAACTCTTTATAGATAGATAGATAGATAGAAAGGTAAGAATACAGAACGCGGCTCATTTAAATGTCTGCAACAACCTCATGAGGAAGGCACTATTATTTCGCAGGTAATTTTCTCTGTTGTGAGACAACTGAGGCTTAAAGTGATGAACTGACCAGGGTCACTGAGCTCGTTAAGTAGTGGAACTGGGATCCAATCTCCAGCTCTGGAGTCCTTGTCCTTAACTCATACTCCAACTAGAAGTCCAACCTGCCTCTCAGTGTCTCTGTTCTATACTAGACTGTGCGTTCCTTTGGGACAAAGGTGATGTTATTCATCTTTGGTGAGCACGCCTCCCCCCCAGTGAAGTAATATGCACTGAATAAATGTATTAAACAGAAATGAAGGAGACCAGTCTTGCCACCCCCAGATGTGCCCTTCAAGATAGGATTTTAATCTGGTTGTTAAGAAACAAACGACTCAGAAAGAACCTGTGACCCCCTCCTTTCCTGCCTGAAGAGATTGAGAGGAAAAACCTGCATATTCACTCCACAATTTTCACCTTCGCTTCATTCGAATAAAGTATGATAGACAGGAAGGACCCACTGCAAAAACCTCAAAGACCTGCTGGCTTCTCCCTCTGTCCGTTGTTTATGGGTTGCCTCGCAGGAATTTGTTGGGGGCTGCCTGTGAGCGGCCTATTTCCCTTTGAAATCCCAGACCTCCCCACTACCTTCTCTGTCCAGACTCGCACATCATTTCAACTGCCCAATGGCTTTTTGGGCCACATTCTATGGACCCCTGAATGTACACTCAAGTACATTAACATCTATTAATCTTTCTCAGTTACATTTGGTTACTAGCCCAGCTAGAGGAGCTTAGAAGGGGGGAGGAAAATTACATCCTGTTCAGCCCGCACAGAACACACACACTGTCAATGCCAGTGCAGCATCGTCCCCCCTGGATTACTCTCTGCTTTCTGAAAGTTTGGCCTCCCTCCGCACTCCAGAAGGGTTCATCACACTTCTCATCAGCTTAGCTCACGTCCAGGTTTCCTGCTGGCCTTAGGGCTAAAGTATGCATCCTTACAGGGCTGTTCGGTGAGGCTCACCTCTGCTTAACTGCTTTGGCCTCACTAACCCACACGCCCAGCCTCGCACACCTCACAGACTCCGCTCTGGACTAGCACTGAGCAATGGAAACAGGACACCTGTCTGCTTTTAAGTTTTCTAGTAGCCACATTTTCAAATGTGACAAGAAATAGGTGAAGTTACTTTTAATGATTTATTTTATTTAACCCAATATATTCCAAAATGTTATTTTAACATGTAATCAACATAAAAATTGAGATTCTTTGATTTTTTTCTTTGTTTTTCTTAATCCTAATCTGAGGATATTTTTCCATTGATTTTTAGAGAGAGTAGAAGGGAGAGGGAGAGAGCGAGAGAAACATCGAGAATACATGAATTTAGTTGCCTCCTGCACATGCCCTGACCAAGGCTGGGGAACTTGCAACTGAGTTACGTGCCCTTGACCAGAATCAAGCCTGGGACCCTTCAGTCTGTGGCTCTATCCACTGAGCCAAACCGGCTAGGTCTGTTTTTTTCTTTCTTACACAAAGTCTTGGGGAAACACTAACTTCCATACATGTGGAGCACAGTTCAAAGTGGACTAGCCACGTCTCAAGTGCTCACTGGCCACATATGGCCGCCGGAGTGGACACTGCGGCTCTAAACCCATGGTTTCCACACTTTAGCTGCATTACATCACCTGGGGGGCACCGAGAGGCAGGTGAATCCTTCTGTCTGCCACACTCATTCAGTCCCAGAGTTGTTATATTTTTTTAAAATCCTCACCCAAGGATATGTTTTTATTGCTTTTGTAGAAGAGGAATGGAAAGAGAGAAACATCGATGAGGGAACATCGACTGGTTGCCTTCCGTACATGCCCTGTGCTCTAACAGGGGAACGAACTGGCAACGTAGGTGTGTGCTCTGACCAGGAATTGAATCTGCAACCTTTTTGGTGCAGCACTCCAACCAACTGGACCCCCCAGCCTGGGCATCACCCCCAGAGTTTGGGTTCATTATGTCTTGGATGGGCCCCAGAATTTGCATTTCTGAAAAATTCGACAGTGACACTGACACTGGTCTCCGGACCACACTTTGAAAACCATTCTTCTAGATCAGAGATTATAAACTGGTAACGATAGGTTGGATCCCGCTGGCAGAACCACGTAGCGTTTTAAAATAATTTATGGTATTACCAACATTTAAAAATAGGTGGATTTCCCATAAAACTATGGACTCCAAGCTTCTGTTAAAAAAATGTATAAATATGATTATCTAGGGCTATATTTCTGCCTGGCAATAAGCAGCAGGAGCCAAACTCAAGTGCCCGCTCTTGGAAGGTCATGAAGGCCCACTTCACTCTTACAATCCCAAGGCCCCGGCTGTAATTGAGTTGGCATCCCCAAACCTAGACTTTTCAGATTCCCCAGAACCTAAACACACCGCCCTCTCTCTTGCCTCCGTGGCCTGATGCATGGGGTTCTCTCTGTCGGGAACGTTGTGCCCAGCACCACCACACCAACCTGGCTTACTCCCATTTACCCTCAGGCCCCAGCTGCGATGCCACTCTCTCTAGAAAGCCTGCTCTCCTCTCTCTATGACTGAGTACAGGTGCCTCCTCTGTGTGCTTTCCTAGAAGCCTGTGCGTCCCCCATCAACACTACCATACATGGCTGTAAATTCCCACTCGCTTGCCTGTCTTTCCCATCATTCTGTGAATTTCCTGAGGGAAGGGACCACCTTCTTTCTTATTCAACACTATATCCTAGTGTCTAGCCCAGGAACAGACTGGCACCTAGCTGATGTTCAATAAATATTCATTGAATGAGTGAATGAATGAAGACATAAAACAGCTAGGAGAGATCTTTAATATTATCCAACTCTGACTTTCCCCTAGAGGCTGAAATGGGATCTTAGCTGTATTCTGAATTCCAGAGGAAAACAAGAACAAAAAGGCAAATGGTACATTTTAATTAAATTTCTTTCAAAACTACAAAAAGAATTATTTAAAAGAATCCACTAGCTTGAGCTTCATTTCACCGGGCTCCATTTACTGAGAGCCAGAAATGATGAAATAAGCACAATACTCCTGCATTATCAAGTTACAGACTCCTGTTCTATTTACCGCGTATCCGGCACATCATCTGTACTCTACATTGTTTTCCTGGCTTACGACGAACAGAAAATTCTTTCCTCCAATTAAGAGAGTCAGTATTTTTTTAGAGGTTCTTGGAACTTGACACTAAAAGTTTACAAGAGAGGAGACAGAGAGAGATTCTATATTCATGCCGGCCAATGCACTGGGCACTTAGGAAATGACAAAAATATAAAAGGTAGAAATTATGTTCTGAAGGACCTCATCATCGGTAGAAAGGATAAGTCCTGGACACAAGTAAATGTAACATGAGATTAGAAGAGGCCAGTGTCATGTGACAAGTAAAGAATGGCATTTGAGCCCTAGCTGGTTTGGCTCAGCGGATGGAGTGTTGGCCTGCAGACTGAAGGGTCCTGGGTTCGATTCTGGTCAAGGGCACATGCCCGCGTTGTAGGCTCGATCCCCAGTGTGGGGCGTGTAGGAGGCAACCAATCAGTGATTCTCATCATTGATGCTTCTGTCTCTCCCTCTCCCTTCCTCTCTGAAATCAGTAAAAAATATTTTTTTAAAGAAAAGAATGGCGTGTGAGAATTCGGGGGGTCGGGGGTGGGGGTCAGGGAAGAAGTTCTTCCAGCCCCAAGTGACGTCTGGGACCTGGTGTGACAACGGCAGCATCTGACCCCATCTCTCAAAAAGATTCAGAAGATCTATGTCCTTCAACAAATCATATTTCTTCTCATGTACATTCTGAAATATATTTTCAATCTTTTTAAAAATGCGTAATATATGAAAACGTAGCTTAGTTTAATCGAAAAAGGTTTGAAGTCCCTGGGAAGCAGAATTTTAGGCCTGGCTTTGCCCAAAGCTAGTATCTGACCTTCAGAAGTTTCTTAATATTTCTGGAGCTGAGTGTTCTCATCTGTAAGCTGAGCTGATAACAAATGATCTCTAAAGTCCTTTCTGACACCAGCACTCGAGGAGTGTCTATATTCTCAATTTTTATGCTGATTAGACTTTTGTGTTTAAATGCAATTAGTTTTGCCATGTGCTTCACAATAAATTCAGGCTTTGCAATACTTCATTATGCGCAGAGGCAGCCATGCCATTGCTTAGGAGACAAATGAAGTGTCAGCTTCATGTGAAGAAAATGATTAGAGATTATGTGTCTGGAGGGGAAGAGAAACTCTTACATTCAGAAGTGAAATAATAACTTCAGAAGGTCTTAAGAAGACTATGGAAATGGTCTTTGGCGTCAGATAATTAAAAAAGGAAGACTGCAGGACTCGGTTCACAGATGCAGTGGAAAGAGGGGATGCGTCCCATTAAATAAACAGCATTTCTTTAGTCCTGATCAGGGAAGAGGGGAGAGGAAGGAAGAACAGGCTGATATATTTCTTAAATCCTTAGAAATGGCATTCAATCAATTTTAAGAAATGCCTTTGCTAAGGAGTGTGACCATAATTTGCATACTTCCTTGTTTACTTGACACCTGTTTGTCACTAGTGAAGATACTTGCTTTGAAGCAATGCTCAGACAAATGAAATTAAATAGCCCAGGAGGAAGAAGGTGGTGAAATCCACTGGAAAGCCCCTATGGAACTGGGCCAGTCATCTTTCACTCAGCCTGGCTCGACACCAAATGGTGTTCAGTGACACTGATGGACAAAGATGGAGTCACTCCCGGACACATCAAAGTTCCTATCCAAGAAGCAAGACTGTGAACATAAGAAATTTCAAACTGATTGGTTATTCTTAAGTTAGTTGCTTCGCTGAAATTTGAGAACACAGGAAAGATTCCCAAACAGTGAGATGCCTCCAGTAGCACTGATATTTCTCTGTCTTCCCACTGGAGCTACAGTAAAAATAGTCTTCTCTCTGATCCATGGAAGGAAAACAAGTCAAAGGCAAGAGGATACACACAGCTTAGGGGACAGCCCAGGTCTTGGCTCCCTGCTCATCCAAGTTCAGGCACTGGTTTAGCTGCCTCACCATGGGTTTGGCAGTTAACGCGGCCGTAGCCAAGAGGGTAGAGCCCTGGCAGCAAACATGGAGGGGATTTGGAGACACAGAACCAGGACACTGACAGGCTTGAGTTCTTTGTAGCTGATCTCGGGCGAGTTTGCCCACAAAGAAAGAGAAGGTGGAAAACAGGAGGAGACAGAGGATCAGAGGAGTCACCCAAGGTCATAGAACTAGTGAGCGGTGGAAACAGATTGAAGCCCAGCGTCCTGCTTCCTGCTTCGCTCACTGGATAAAGATGGGCAAGGACCTTATTTTACTTGGAAGGAAGAGCGGAACAGCGAGATCTGGAGCCACGTGGATCTGGGCTGAATCCCAGTGAAGTGTGTGAGGAAATGAATGAATGCCGGCAGAGGGCCGGGCATGCACATGCCCCCCAGTGAGTGAGTGTTTTATCTTTCTCATCCCCAACCCGTCTGTCCAATGGCAAGCCTTACTGATAAGTGGTTTCCATGTTCACTACAAGGTTCAGGAATAATCTTTCTTAACAAAATGCAAGCATGTGGAAAAGACAACCTCTGTTGTGATGTATTATTTTTAAAGCGTTTCATCCACTTTTTACTAAATAATGATAATACTTGCTAACTTTGTTGTGGCTGTAGTATATACTAAACACAGGTCCACTAGAAATAATCCTCAAAATGAGTATACAAGCAGAGGCTGTTATGATTTCTCTTTCACATGTGAGGACAGCGGGCCTGGAGGGTTAAACACCTTGTCCAAGGTCACTCAATAAGTGGCAGAGCCAGGATTCACGCGGACAGTGTGGTGCCAGAGCCCTGCCCTGTTTTTAATCCCTCTGCTAGGTTGCCTTCTAACTATTCTCTACTAAGTGTCTATAAGGTAGATCTAAGACAGTATTAATCAGAGTAGAATCAACAGAAACACAAACACATCTAAGCTCATTTATTATCAACTTTAGAGACAAAAATCTATCCCAGGGAAAGAGTATTTTGGAGTGATTACAAATCCTTAACAATACAATCAATTAATTGGCCTATAGCTATCGATATCTCTTCTTTCCCCCAGATGTTTGTGTTTCCACAATTGAGCCTCAAGAGAAACCACAATTCAGTGAATCACATATTATCCTGTGTATTTTCAATCAGAAAAAGTTATTTAGCTCCTAATATGAACAGATTATTGTGTAAGACATGTCAACACAAGTAGGGAATGAAAAAAATAGAACATATGGCTGTGCTAACCTGTGGAAATTCTTATACCGAGAAACCTGTAGAAATTATTATAGCCAACATGATAAATGAAGTAAAATATCACTAACTCACTATTATTTTTGGTTCAGTTCAGAACAGCAGACATTTACCAGTGAAGAAATTGAAGGAGGAGGATTTTTGTTTAAGAAAACAACCTTCAAGCAGCTGCAAGCACTCTAGAGGCATCATTTCATCTTAATGATAGATATTCTGGTTATTAATAGTCAATATTAATGTTGCAGTTGCTGCCCAGCTGGCATGGCTCAGCGGTTGACTATCGACCTATGAACCAGGAGGTCACAGTTTGATTCCCGGTCAGGTCATATGCCTGGGTTGTGGGCTAGATCCTCGATGTGGGACTTGCAGGAGGCAGCCAATCAATGATTCTCTCTCATCATTGATGTTTCTCTCTCTCTCTCTCTCTCCCCCTCTCCCTTCCTCTCTGAAATCAATAAAAATGTATTTTAAAAAATATTGCAGTTGCTGTAATTGGGGTGCCTTGCCAGCCCATTCCTCCTTATTTGGAGCCTCCCTTTTACCCAAAACCCCCAGTGGAGGGGAGATCCTGAGCGGTCATCCCTCCAGTTGAATCTTCACATAGGCTTAGTAGCCAATCGGATTTTCCTTTTTGTGGGAATTTGAAGTCAAGACACAGAGACCACATTTAGGTGTTGTTGGAGGTGAATCAATGGCAGAACTAAAAAAAAATGATAAAGCAGAGAATTTAAAGTTGGAGGAAATAGCAGACGCCCACAGAGGTTCAGGGACAAGATCAAGCTGACTCTGGAAAGGCCCAAGAATTCTTAACTTCATAGTTTCAGTTCCTACATGACCGGGTTGAGGAAATAAAGACCTCAGACTCATATTTTTTAAAATAACACTTGGTTAATTATATGCATTGCCTCGCCCAAAGAAAGCAGGAAACAGATCTCTTGTGGTCAGCAGGGACAAGGCCCTGGTCTCAGGCAGAGGAGAGGCCATGTGTAACTGCCTGCATGGGCAAGGCAGGCCTTGAGAACATGTGTTAGCACATTTTTAAAACACTATTAGAAAAGACTGTAATGTTTGCCATTAAAATACTATAGGCCAGTCATTTTGTCAGCATTTTAGTTTCTTTCTCCACAGACATGGAGGGCAGGCTTTGTATGGATGGGTTGATTTCTTTATCGGCCTGGCTGTCCTTGGTTACTAGCCCTGTGTGTTCAATAAGGTCATCTCTTACTGGCTTTCACTGCTTTCACTGCAGTCTTGGGTTGGGCTCTCCCAGAAGTAGACCAAGACAAAGATTTCAGTGCAAGCAGTTTGGGAGGTGACCCCCCAGAAGCGGCAGGGGAGTGGGAACTTGAACCAAAGAAGGGAAGCAAGCCAAGGCCATGTGTGTTGAGATGGTTGAAGCTGTGGGTCACTGGGGTGCAATCCCACTGGGGACTCTAGGAGACCACGTAGAAATGCCTGAATTGTCCCACCGGAACGATGAGCAGCTGAGGTACTTCTCCACTGAACTCCTCCCCGCCATTGCTTGAGGCTCCTCTGCAGAGATGGTTAATGTCCCGAAATTCTATCCCAGAGGTCCGAAAACTCATTAGTCAACAGAGCCAAATATCAACAGTACAACGATTGAAATTTCTTTTGAGAACCAAATTTTTTAAACTTAAACTATATAGGTAGGTACATTGTTATCAACTTAATTAGGGTACTCCTAAGGCTTAGGAAGAGCCACACTCAAGGGGCCAAAGAGCCGCATGTGGCTCGCGAGCCGCAGTTTGCTGACCACGGCATCCTGTCCCTGCAGCCAGAGATAGCGCTTCGGTGGACTTGCAGGAAAGACTCATGACATGTGAGGATGGTGAGTGCTGGGGAAGGTGAGAGGGGTAAGCTGAGTCCCTCTTTTTTGCAACCAAGCGGTCTCTCAATAGAACAAGTTCCACTAGAACAGCCTTTGGTAGCAGAATTTACAGTTTAAGGAAACAAATCTTCACTTCCATTCATTCTAACTGATCTCCCCTCTCTCAAGCCCCCATTGTCTGAATTCAAGTCATTTTATTGAATTACTAAAGTTGATTCTACATTATAAAAATTTCAATAAAGTTACAGGAAGGGAACTGAAATTAGACCTAAATCTAATGGGCCTGACAGTTTCCTTCACTCACAAAGTCTCCTCTTATTAATTACTTAGAGGCAAGTGGCAGTACTGTGTCATGAATTAGAGAGCTGCTCAGCCATCCATCTTCCACACTAAGAATTAACGACATCGCAAAGCCAGACAGAAATGACTAGACACATGATACAAAATCTTTTAATGTTCACTATAAAAAAATAGCAAGCGGGGTCAAAGTCAATGAGAAAAAGTTTGTTTTCCTGTATTGAAAAATGGAACTGACGCAAAAGGCCAAGGCTCAAACAGATAATTTATGGTCCTACCTCAGCATTTCTCCTGGTCTTAGAATGCGAGTCCTCACTTAACACTGCTGTGTATTATTTTAGAAGGATGTTAACCCAACCATTGTACCCAGGGATAGATTTTATAAGCTATAAAATGATGACAAAATTCTAGACCATCCAGGGGGAAGGCTGGGAATTACCAGGGTGTGGCCCAATGTTTGGAACTGAAGGACCAATGATGCGTTTGTTGACCGACTGGATGAATAAGTAACATTTAGCTTTCCGATCTAGGGGATTTCAGTTGTAGCAAAAATAAACAATGCTACTAATACCGCTTCTATAACATCTTTTAAAACCAATTATGGTTATGTGAAACGATTTTAATTCACTTATTTCTAATCCTCACAAATCTGATCATTGAAAAGGACCTCACAGTACAGTGGGGTAGAGTGGGTAAAGCGCTAGGTAGAAATTTAGGGGCTGGAACAAACTCTGTCTCTAGTCAAAGGGGAAATCTTACATGTATCACTCCCTCTCTCTATGGTACTAACTGAACTCTATTGATCCTTCCAGTGTTATGCTGAGCTGTATGTCATCAGTTCAAGCCTTTACGTCATTCTGGATTGGAAGTCAGACCCATATATTATAGTGATGCTCAAGATATAGAAGGCCCGAGTGCCGAAAAGTTTATCATTGGCTACTCAGCTACTGAGAGGAAGGGTGCCTCTGGCTCTTGCTTCGATCTGGGACAGACAGCCCACTCTATTCTGTGCTCTGGGGGATTGAGAAACGAGCCCGTATCCTGGCTGGGGTAAAGGACACTGCACATGGCGGAGCATCTGAGCGCTGCGCGCGTTCAGGCAGAGGTGCAACTCCCGTCCACGCTATGTGAACGGCTGCCCCTCCACTTGCAGCAGTGGTCCCGAGAGGTCACGGGCGTAGGTGATAGGCAACCAGGACAGACAAATGGCCTTTAGATGCATTATCAGAAAGTTCCAGAAACACTTTGGGTAAAAAATCTGGGGTGGGAGGTCTGGAATTCTAGAGGTCAAATGGGATAAAGCCTCAGACTCATGCCATTTGGGCATTTCAGGGGAGGAAATGTGACCTTCCAGGGCTGCAGAAGTTGGGGACATCCAGCTTATACCTGTCCGCTCTTCTCACCCATTGCCCTTGCTGCACAGGCCGGCACCCCACTCCGGCTCCTTCCCCCAGACCAGCTCCGCAGGACACCGAGCTCTCTGAGTGGGATCCTAGAAGAATTCTCACCCAGCTCCTCTTTCTCATTCTGAGAATCCATGAGCCACAGGCTGCTTGGTTTCTAAGTTGTTGTAAAAGTGGGAGCTATGTGTGCCCAACTGAAAAGAAATACAATTCAGGGGTATGGTCTCATTTTGCAGCTTGGTATTCCAATTGAATATGCTTGGTCTTTGCGGAAATCCCTATTTTTTTAAAAAAAAAATATGTTTTTTATTAATTTCAGAGAGAGGAAGGGAGAGGGAGAGAGAGATAGATACATCAATGATGAGAGAGAAACATCGATTGGCTGCCTCCTGCACACACCCCCACGGGGGATCAAGCCTGCAATCTGGGCATGTGCCCTGACTGGGAACCGAACCGGCAACCTCCTGGTGCATAGACAACGCTCAAACAACTGAGCCACACCAACTGGGCTGAAAACCCTTATTTTTAACATTCCAGAGTGAAAGCAATGTCAGATTTCCCAAAGGAGTTTTTTGGAATGAAGTGATGAGCTGATAAATACATTGAAGGGCTACCTTTCCAGCTCCAAGCATCATATGGGAGGGATTGCAGCAAAGGAGGCCAGGACCACCTGCTAGTTTCGGCAACGGTGGCCCACACTGATTGCATGCCCGCTCTATGCCAGCCCTGTCATGTCACTAGGAATGATCCTTGAGAGCTGTCTCCCTTACCTCTCATTTATGCTCCATCAGTAAGTCCTAATATTACTATCAATTACCTCTTGAGTCACTTTACTTGAATTTGCTTCACCTCCTTATCCACCGATACCTTGGTTTACTACAGGTATACCTGACGTATTGTGGGTTCAGTTCCAGATCACAATAAAGCAAGCATCACAAGGAAAGGGGGGGTGTGGGCAATTGGATGGGGGAGTTCATATCTTTTTGCTGGTGGAGGGTCTTGCCTTCAATTAGTGGAAAACACGATTGTGAAGCGCAATCAAGTGCGATAAGACGAGGTATGCCTGTACACATTAGCCGCTTAGCAGCTCTCTCCCATCTACACTTGCCCCTCTAACCCATCCTCCAGAGAGAAGCCAGAGAGATCATTTTGAAATACAAGCCTGATCCTGGCTCCTCCTAAAAGCACTTCAGTGGCTAACCACAGTTCTTAAGACCAACAGCAGAATTCTTACCACAGATAACAGGATTCTGCGTGATCTGGCCCCACCGTTTCTCCAGTCTCTTCTCATTACCCTCCCTCCCGTTTTCCACATTTCTGTCAGCCCACGGGGCTTCAGTGTCACACGGCATTTGCATACACCGCTCCCTCTGTTTGGAATGGTTTCCCCCTCTCCTGCAGAACCTCCTGCTCACCTTGAGACCTCCCCTCAAAACACAGCCTCAGAAAGCTGCCCTCCCCGACGGGATGGGGCCGTCCTGCCGACTCACAAGGCATGCCCACCTTCTTGTAGCATTTCACGTGGTGACACTTTAAAATTTTTTATTCCTATCAAAATAATACATGAATATAGTTGGACAAACTGAACACAAGCAGAAAGCCCTCCTGGAAAATTCAGCTTCGTGCTTTCTCATACCCATGTGTGTTCAAGGTCAAGAGATCATTTCCAGTGTCCCAGAAGCCCCCCTTTCCAGTCCCTGCACCTGCCCCCAAGGGAAAGGACCACTATTTTGAATTCTAACACGAGTAAATTTTTGTTTTTAAAAATCCCTACCATTTCCATAAAGCGTGAGGCCCTAATTCCCTCCCCACAATGGTCTTGGCATGCATCCTCTTCCCCCCCCCCCCGCCCCAACCGCTTTTTTTGGATACATGTACATACACATAAATGATGTGTATGTGGAAATGTGTAGTTTTGTTTTATTGTCGTATCGTCATTTTACATTTCTTTGTGTGGCGATTTCATTTCCTGTCTCTGCCACTAAACTGTACCCTCTATAAGGAATCGCCAGCGGTAGCACCTGCTCCTCATTTTCTCCGCAGCCCCTCGTGAAGATGGGGAGTAAATGAATGATTATCCAGGTGCTGGGGCCACGGGACTGAACAAGACCAACAGGTTCACTGCCCCACTCGCTTCTCTTTCATAGAGTGTAAATGATCAGAAATTTGTCTAACGCCTTAGAAGTGATGTTCTAAAGCCACCGGCTCCATCCTTCCTCCTAAGGTGGCCCACACCTCGGAAAGCTCAATCCAGGGCCAAGAAATGGGCCTCTGCTTGACTTCCCCAGGCTTTCTTCCACCCGCCGCTGGCTCAGCCCCACTCCAGCCCTCTGCGTGGATGCCCCTGCTGGGGTCTTCCTTCCTCTTTTATCCTAAAGCCAGTAAGACAAATGCCACAGAAAGGGCTTCCTGCTTGGGAATCAGGAGACATAGGTTCAGGTCTGAACCCTTTGACTTTCTGGCCGACCCTGGGCAAATCATCCACCAGTCTGGGCCTACCTTTCCGTACCTGTCAAAGGCAGGGGTTGGACTGATAACAATTCTAGGGCTCCTTTTCGCTCTAATCGTCTATAATAGTTAAGATGGACGGTATCTATGCCCAAGAGCAGACAGCTCATCTCTGCACAGATGATCCCACGACCCAGGGGTTTAATTCCCACAAGGGAGGCTGAAAATTTCTGAAACGCTGTTGGGTTTCTTTCTTTTTTTAAAAAGTCTTTATTGTGGGTTTCTTCACTGTGCTTGTCAGCCTCACCCCAGCCATCCACTGCAAGTAGTAATAGCAGAAGGTAGGCAGACAATTCTTCAGGCGGCTTGACGTGGATGATCAATAATATCCTTGTGAAAATGCCAGCAAGTTTGGGCATTTTCTTTTAAAAACCGCTTTCTTTACAAAACGGTCTTTTGAAACACCACGACTTGATTTTCAGGGACGGGCTGATTACAAAGCCCGAGGTTTCTTGCCAAGGCAGCGTGTTTTTGACGCCCACTTGATGATTAAAGACCAAGGAAAAAGCAAAACAATAAGAGCCTCACATCCTTCTCTGATTGTATCAGGCTGGATGGAGATCCTGGGAACCAAGCCCGCTGTCTGCAGACAGCCTGGCCACGCAGCTTATATTGGGGTCAACAGACCATAGGGATCCCAGGTTTCATACTCAGGTTTATACTCAGGCTGCGTGGCACCAGGCACCGTGAAGGTCTCCCTCCCCGCCTTCTCTGAGCCATCCCGTGTGTCTGGAGCTGCTCCTGTTCAGGATGAGGAATGACTCCCTGGGACTCTCCTCGCTTCCTGAGGCCTCCAGGGACCCTCCAGGCTTTGGGAACTGAGAACATGGGTCTTTGTGAGTCCTGTGGGCCACATAGAAACCCATCTCTAGTCACTGACTAATTTAATTTTAACAGAAACATTTGAATGAGATATTGTTGGCCCCATGTTACAGATAAGGAAACTAGAGTCACCCAATCTCATAAGACAAGGGCAGAATGGAATTGGGTTTTAACTCGTGTCTTAGGACACCGAACCTCACAATGGTAGTGACACCAAGGAGAGCCCCTGATTATGAGAAAAGTCCAGGGCACATGGTAAAGCCTGTCATTTAGGCTGGTTAGGAGAGTAACTGCCACTTCATTCTTGGCTCTGGGCCCCTTATCCATCACTGAGCAAGAGTGGGGCTGAGTAGGTACCTCTTGGGGGCGCCAAATCACCAGGCTCTTGTGGGCTTTGCCCAAGGCAAAAGAAACACCTGGCAAAAGCAGCTCCTGGGATCCCTTTTCGTAACAAAGGAATTGATGAAGTTGGAAAGACCTGGCTTTGAGTGAAGGTGAGCATGAGGCAGCAGCACACCTGGAAGTAGTTTAGAGGCATGGCAGTATTTTATTCCAGAATCTAGTGCTGGAACAGACTCTGAGCGTGGGGTACACCCATAAAATCAGTGTGAAAGTGCATCAACCATGAACCAGTCTCATGGGGAGAAGCCCTAGAAGAACACCATCGGTTTCCCTCATCCCCAATGTGGTCTGTCGCCCACGGACACGCTCAGGCATCCTTCGTCCTCAAATACTCACTCAGATTATTACCCCAACACTGCGACCACCTTGAGCGACCTTTCTCTTTGCCACCAAACCTCTGGGAAAGAATAATCACAGCCTCCAGTTTCCCCTCCCCCTCCTCTTCCTCCTGAAGTATGGCTCACTCTATTAGAACAGGATTTAATCTTATTATTCTTTTTATTCTCAGCAACTGTCACATATTGGATGACCTGGAGGGCCCCTCCTTTTAGGAGACTCCCTGAGTTCTCTAGATGTGTCCCTTCTGCCCCACACAGGAAGAGATGCCCTGCTCTGCAATCTCCTCTAACATTGATGACTCTGGTTGCCAAGGGAAGGCCAAAAGCTCTAGGTACAGGGTATGTTTAGAAAGCAGATTCTGTTTCATATGAAGCCAGCAAACTCTCCACCCCAGGCTCCTACATGAATAAATTTGATTGAACCTGACGTCAGCAGTTGATCCAAGATCAAGGTATGTGCAAGCTAGGCAATGGCGTATGAAGTAGCCTGGACCTAAACGCTCTGCCCATACAGGAACCAGGCAGCCAGGTTAAACATTTTCTCTTTCATGAATTTAAATGGAAAAATATGGAAGAACCAGATGAGAACAGAAGCCGCAAGGTCATGAGAGACAGTGGGGATCAGGAACAAGCTGGTGTTTTAAAGAAGCCAACGCTTTAAGGAATGAGAAAGATTAATAAGTGGAAGCTCTAATGGAGATAGAGGAAGATAAAAAAGCATAATGGAAGCAAGAGAAGAATGGAGAGATCACAGTAAGAAAATAAGAGGTAGCCGAGTTACATTTTTATTAGAATGCTACTGTGAAGATCCATTGCTCCTACATCACTGAGACCTTAGGGCAGCGGTTCTCAACTTGTGGGTCGCGACCCCTTTGGCGGTCGAACGACCCTTTCACAGGGGTCGCCTAAGACCATCCTGCATATCAGATATTTACATTACGATTTGTAACAGTAGCAACATGACAGTTATGAAGGAGCAACGAAAATAATTTTATGGTTGGGTCACAACATGAGGAACTGTATTTAAAGGGCCAGAAGGTTGAGAACCACCGCCTTAGGGTAAACTGATGTGGGTCTAGAATAGATTGTTGCCAGTCACAGCTTTAGGGGACTGCCAGAGAATGGTCTCTCCTCTTGGTTACCAGAGAGATTTGAGTTCCCTTTTTGGCCAATCCCTTCAGTGGAAAACCCTTTCAACTGGAACTTTCTGGGGAGACTCTGTTACTTGCAAGCACACAAACCAAACCCATGTAGGCTGTGTAGATGTAGATGAAGATTTAGTTTTCCTACAGCCCTCTGAAGGGAAAATTAATATCCCAGGGAGTCAGTATGTTGTAACTCGTCCTTCCCACCTCTCCACAGGACACTGGGCCAACTGAATTCCCTGTTTTACAGAAACCTGGGAAAGTAACTTTCCGGCGCTCAAAAGACCCTATGACAGCAGGTATCGTGACTCCGCAGCCCAGTGTTCTCCTCACTGAAGCCTGCAAACCTTATTGACCTCAGTGGTATTTGCCATTCCCCTGCTCAGTCCTCCTCTATCCCACCATTTATCTGGGAAAGGTCACAGTTTCAGAGATAGCTCAAGGAGTCCCAATACTACAGGTATTAGGGACGTGCCAGCAAGAAGAACCGGAAAGTCTATGAGGGACTGAGGTTATAACCAGTGTTATTTTGAGCCTCTAGGATATACTGAAGATGATGATACCTGCAGGTACTAAAACAATCTGCCCAAGAAAAATTCAGCGTTTAGTGACACGTCCCGCCATTTATGAACATTAACCCCAACAAAGCAGAGTTGCGGGACCCTGCTGCCTACTAGACCATCTCCGCCCATCTCGTTTAGACGGCCAGACTTGAACACCACACGTGCTCTGCATTCTCACACCCTCTGCAGTTCATGTAGGAGGTGCTCGGCTTCGTGAATCAAATCCAGAGCAAGAGTCAATCAATTGGTTATTAAGTGATTGCTTCTTCCAGAAAATTCTATTTTCTCTCCCAAGACTTAGCGAGGCAAAGGCAGTATGACCTTCATAAGAGAGAGGCTTGACATTCCGAACAAAGGAAAAACTTGCTGATTAAATGAAGTTCAAAAATCTAATTATGAGTAGAAAAGGCCTTTAGCTAAATGATTTAGATCCAGGGCTACCGCACAGCCACTTTCTTTGTCATGTACAGATTCATTGTCAGCGTCTGCTGGGCTTGTCTGGAGGGTGAGATGACCTCCAGACAACTTAGAAAGAGCAAAATCCCTCAATATCAGAACAAATCCAAAGTAGGTTTTCTTTTCACAGGAGTTCCTTCCCTTCCCATATCCCTGAAACAATGCTTCATATCTGGAGACATCACGGGGTAGCTTCTGGGAGAGGGAGTTAGGATTTCTATTAGCCTCTAGCCCAGGGGTGGGCAACCCCTGGCACGCGTGTCAAACATGGCACACCAATAACTTTTGGTGGCACGCGAAACCCTCTCTTATAATCTTCCATTTACAATTTTTTTCTTAATATCGAGTTTTTTTATATTTCAAATAGATTCAGTTTAGGTGCATCTTAGATAAATAAATAATTTTACATAACAAGTTATCTTAAAGACCCTAGACATGGCTGACTTTGAAATGCAGTTGATTGAATTTCAGAGTAGCTCAATTTGGAAGGAGAAATTTATTGACCTTAGAGTTGACTTGGAAAACATTGAAAAAAAGCGATTAGAGACAGGAATACCAGAGAGAAGTGTCAAAAACGAACTATTGAGGACTTGGAATGCCATTCCAGAAAATTTTTTCTGTTTCAAAAACTTTGCAACAGCATTACTCTCCATGTTTTCATTCACGTACGCTTGTGAATCTTTGTTCTCAGTGATGAATTTTGTTAAGTCTCGTAATATGAGTAGCCTGACGGATGAAAGTAGTACCTCGTGCATATCTCTGAAGGTCATGAAATATAAACCTGATGTAAAATCTGTCATCAGTGATGCAGCAGCAAAAGTCCCACTGATAATATCAAACAGAGTCATAACGTTTTCTGTCGGACTATCAGTGTACATGTATACATTAAGAAATAAATGTATTTTTCATCATCATATACTGTGTTTTTGTCGCTCGAATGAATCTTATTATTTCTTCAAGGCTCTTCACATACGTCCACCTTAAGAGATATCAAATAGGTGTAACATGTTCTCAAAAAATTAGGGTTGGCACGCAGAAGAATTTTGAGTCAGAGATTTTGCTGGTTTTGGTATGCACTCACAAAAAGGTTGCCCACCCCTGCTCTAGCATCTAAAATCTACTCTGAATAAGCATACAGCTCAAGTAAATACAGCATGCTGGCCATGGAAATAGAGTTTCAAGTTTTCTAATTTCATCTTCCAACCAGGCTGCCAATTCTGAAACCCTCTTACATAGATGTTTGCGGGCAGGGGCGGGGGGGCGGGGGGTGCTTTGGAGGCAGTAAAAAAATAATAATAAACCTATATTCTATCATTTAAAATAGAACCAGAAGAAACGTTGGAGACCACTTATTTAAGCCCTATTTTTCTGGTGAGGATTTTAACCCAGAATGTATTTAGTTTACTAACCTGGAGAGGTCTGCCAGTTTTGTTTACCTGTGCTGGCACCTTGGAGATAGTACGGTGCAGTGGTTACATGGACGATCTCTGTGTGAGACTGCCAGGGTTCGAACCTCCTCTCTCCTGCTTACTACTTAGGTAACTCTTGTAAGAGGATGGAAGAAGAAATGAGTTCATGTGTGACAAGTGCTTAAGCAGCATCAGGTGTATAAGGAGTGCTTATAGGATGCTAGCCTACCTGACAGGTCCCTCACAAAGCTCCTTCTAGGACTGTGAGATGACACCTGCCAGGGACTGAGCACAGTACCTGGCACGTGGTGGTCAATAAAGGTGTCCTCGCAGTTTTACAAGAAAGGTGAGAGAATGGCTTTCTTGAGTCCAGACCTTTTACTGACCAGGGAAGAAATTGATTTTTATTTCAAAGTAAGGACATTTGGGTATTTGGAAGTGTTTTTGTATTTTATATAATATTGGACATAGATGACCAGCAGAAAAGCCTAGAACTATTGCTTCTTTTCTAGAGTGCGTTTAAGAAAATTCCACAGCAATATCAGTCAACTGTTCTTCCACTTAACAGGGGAGTCCAGACCAGAACTATCACCTTGGCCACGTTGGTTAAAAATTAGAGCTATTATAACTACATCCGCACTAGGAAAGATTGAAAGATTCCCATCAAAGTCCATGTTTTGGCTTTTAGCACTGAATTGTCATCATGTTTAGTAAACTCCACATAATTCTCAAACCAGAATGAGGAGTCACACCATCAACAAGTCTGCCATCACGAAACACTTAGTTAATAGTGTCCCCTGTGTGCCGTTTAGGAAGGTACCTGGATGACCTAGGGCAGGAGTGGGCAACCTTTTTGTGAGTGCATACCAAAACCAGCAAAATCTCTGACTCAAAATTCTTCTGCATGCCAACCCTAATTTTTTGAGAACATGTTACACCTACTTGATATCTCTTAAGGTGTACGTATGTGAAAAACCTTGAAGAAATATTAAGATTCATTCGAGCGACAAAAACACAGTATATGATGATGAAAAGTACATTTATATTTTAATGTATACATGTACACTGATAGTCCGACAGAAAACGTTATGACTCCGTTTGGTATTATCAGTGGGACTTTTGCTGCTGCATCACTGATGACAGAGATTTTACATCAGGTCTATATTTCTTGACCTTCAGAGATATGCACGAGCTACTACTTTCATCCGTCAGGCTACTCGTATTACGAGACTTAACAAAATTCATCACTGAGAACAAAGATTCACAAGCGTATGTGGATGAAACCAAAACACTGGTCGGATCTAGGAAGGCAGGGAGAGTTAAGGCAGAGGCATAGAAATTGCTCTTCCCCTCTCTCGTCAATCCATGTCTATGATCTTTAAGATAACTTGTTCTGTAAAATTATTTATTTATCTAAGATGCACCTACACTGAATTTATCTGAAAAATAAAAAACTCAGTATTAAGAAAAAAATTGTAAATGGAAGATTATGATTATAAGAGAGGGTTTCGTGTGCCAGCAAAAGTTACTGGTGTGCCATGTTTGGCACACGTGCCAGGGGTTGCCCACCCCTGACCTAGGATCTAGCTGACAGTGTCAGGCTGGGAAACTGCTCTGGCGTTAAGCTCACCCCCAGAGGCTCTATACCCTTGCGCACAGCAGTGCCTGGAGATGCCCCCGAGTCTTTGTGAGCCCTCACCAGGGCTGAGAAGGGGAAGGGAGTGAGTGGGAGAGGGTAACCCTCTGCACGAGGGTAAGGAGGCAGGGACAGTGCCTCCCACGGGCTGAGGCAGCAGCTACCCTATAGTGATACCTGCTGTAAGTACCTGCAACACCACCAGGACATTTTTATCTCCTGAAAAAATTACTAGGGTGTTCTAGGTCAATAGCCAACCTTAAGTGCAGTAAGGATTCTACCAGCTTTATCTAAGTTGTAAAAATATGACAGTGATGATTAAATCAGAAGTGGCTGCCCTTTGTCGAGTAGCATCTAATGCCACTGGGATCTCTGAATTATGAAATTTGTGGAGGATACGAGGGCCCGTTACTCTAATTTGAAGAGTCGTTGAGCTCAGTGAAACGGCCCTGTCCGCGCACCTTCCCAAGGTTGTGTGTGATTTGCTGAACTTTCTCAAAAACATAAAGTACATGAAACCAAAAAACAACTGTGGCAACATCAACACAAGCTTCTGCTTCCCTGTGCCATGGGCCTGGCCATCTCCCCCATTAAGGAGAGCTGGGCCTCCAGGCGGCCTTGAGAATAGAACACAGGCTGCTTGTGTGGAAGAGCTCACCATTAAAAAATCAACAGCGGTTTGACTGCCAGCAGCAAGGCCGTGACTCCCCGCCTCGCCCCGCTTCTCAGGGCTCCAGCTCCAGCCAGCCGGCCTGGGTCATCGCTCCATTAGCGTGGAGTTTGAAAAGCTCCACCACAGACGGACTTGAGATTGGGGGTCCTGCCACTTACAGTTTC
Organism: Myotis nattereri; assembly: GCF_964212035.1. NCBI lineage: Eukaryota > Metazoa > Chordata > Mammalia > Chiroptera > Vespertilionidae > Myotis > Myotis nattereri. The sequence continues at coordinate 36,863,004 of NC_138087.1, read as the reverse complement.
TGAAACGCACTGATTGCCTTTTTGAGCGGAGGACACAAATGTGTTGCAAAGAGTGGAAAGTGTCTTGAAGGCAGCAGGCATGTCTCTCAGGAGTCCTCGCCCAAGGGAGCCTCCCACAGCCAAGTGCATTCCCCCCAGGGCTGAGTTACTCCCATGGCTCTTAATTAAGCCCCTCCTTCAGCGGCCCCGCCTTCCCTGCCTCTGCCTTTCTTCTCTCAGGTCCCAGATGCCCTGTAGAGACCAAGTGCTGAGCTGGGGCTGGGCTCTGCACGACTCCGGCTGCTGGGAACTGGATGGGGAGGCAGATTGTCCCAAGCAGCTGGGAAATCCTCAATTCTCTTGAGCTCAGTGTGTTCTGACAGCAGGTTCGGCCTAGTGAACTCTCATTTAATCTCCGTGTGTCGCTCAATAGGAGTCCTATGGCCACTGCCACAGGGTGTCTGAGAGAAGAAAGGGGGAAGGTCAGGAGAGCGAAGAAACACCCGGATGTTAGAACTCACAGCGTCACCTCAGCTCCTCTGGGTTATGGCGGGATTTGCTCGAGACCACCCAGAGGGACCTTGGGAACTGGGCATTTCAGCTGAGGGCTGAAGAGAACACGGTTCTTAAAGAATGACACTGGCGTTAATAAGACACGGGGTCTGCTGAGCCCTCCGCCTCACTAACATCACCACCCCTCACTGAGCATTTCTTTCCACAGCAGCATGTGAGGCAGAGATCTAGGGCCTCTGGGCCCCTCTAAGGAGCCCAGAGGTGCCTGCCCACAGTGGGCTTACATTCTAATAAAGAACCCAGCAATGGCCAACATGGTGTCACTGGACAGATGGGGCGTCCAGCTGTGACCAAGCTGAGATGATGGGACTGCTCTGTGGTTATATACAGGGTGGGCCAAAGGTAGGCTTAGAGTTGTATGTGAAATACAGTTTATTCTTGTATTATTGTTTAATTACTGCATTATTTTCCATACAATCAACTATAAACCTACTTTTGCCTCACCCTATAGCCAATGTATGGAAGCAACCTAACGTTTATCCATTGACGAGAGGATAAAAGAGCTGTAGTACATACGTTCGGTAGGCAGTAGCTGCTAGGGCAGGAGGAAGGGAAGGGGAAGAAACAGGGAATGTATCTCACCCACTGAACAAAGAAGTCAGTCGTTTTGGGATGTACCAGGATAAAATCGCCATATGTTCTCATGAATTCTGGGAAAAACTACCAAATGTACAAAGGGGACCTTGAAATCTAGTCTGTTGCCCAAAATATCTGTCAAGGGAACTTTGAATACTATGGGGGGGGGGGGGTGGACAGTATAAACTTAAACCCCCACCAGATGGGGTGCTCAGACTAGCTGAGTTTCCCACTTTTTCTTTATGCCATGTACAGTGGGGCCTTGACTTACAAGTTTAATTCGTTCTGAGACCGAGCTCGTTAAGGAGCTCATTAACTCAAATTACTCTATCAACTCAATGCAAAAAATCCGCTGAGAGACAGCTGGTATCTCAAAAAACTCGTTAGTCGGGACACTCGTAAGTCAAGGCCCCAGTGTATTCTTAATACATTTGCTTGCTTTGCTTCCTTAATACATTCATTGCTTTGCCTCAACACTGCTTTCTGTCACTCATCTAAATTCTTAAGAGCAGGGGTCCTCAAACTACGGCCCGCGGGCCACATGCAAATACAAATATTGTATTTGTTCCCATTTTGATTTTTACTTCAAAATAAGATATGTGCAGTGTGCACAGGAATTTGTTCATAGGTTGTTTTTTTAAACTATAGTCCGGCCCTCCAACGGTCTGAGGGACAGTGAACCGGCCCCTGTTTAAAAAGTTTGAGGACTCCTGCTTAAGAGCATGACGAGAGCCAAGGAAGGGAGAGCCCCCTCTGACTCAGGCGGCTCTTTGGTAACACATATACTACAGGGTGTTCCCCCAAAATGTATACGCACTTTGAATAGTTATTAATTCCAATAGGTTAAATCTGAAAAGAAATAAACATCAATTGAGCTATCAAAAAATTTATGTGTATACATTTTGGGGGGATACCCTATACATAATGAAATGTTACTTGGCCATTAAAAAAGCATCCATTTGCAAGAGCATGGATGGATCTAGAGGGCATTATGCTAAGTGAAATAAATCAGACCAAAAAGAAGATAAAAATCATATGTTTTCCACTTATATGTGGAATCTGCAAAACAAAATAAATTAACATACAAAACAGAAACAAACTAATAGATACAGAGAACAAACTCCTGGTTTTTAAGTGGGAGGAGGGGGCTGGGTAAAAAAAGGGGAAAGATTAAGAAGTACAAATTGACTGTTGTAAAAGTAGTCACGAGGATGTACAGTACAGTATAGGGAATATAGTCAATGATATTGTAATAACTATGTATGGTGCCAGATAGGTACCAGATTTATCAGGGTGATCACTTCATAAGTTATACAAATGTCTAATCACTATGTTGTACACCTGAAACTAATATTGAATATCAATTGGAATTGAAAAGTAAAAAAAAATATTAAAAATAAACTGCAACGGACCTAAATAGATACTTTTTGAAAGAAGACATAAGGAAGGCCAAGAGACATATGAAAACATGCTCAAAGTCACTAATCATCTGAGAGATGCAAATCAAAATGACAATGCGGTACCATTTCACACCTGTCAGAATGGCTATCATCAACAAATCAACAAACAAGTACTGGGGAGAATGCAGAGACAAAGGAACCCTGGTGCACTGCTGGTGGGAATGCAGACTGCTGCAGCCACTGTGGAGAACAGTATGAAGTTTCCTCAAAAAACTAAAAATGGAACTCCCATTTGACCCAGTGATCCCATTTCTAGGACTATATCCCAAGAAACTAGAAACACCAATCAGAAAGGATATATGCACCCCTATGTTCATAGCAGCACAATTCACCATAGCTAAGATTTGGAAACAGCCTAAGTGCCCATCAGCAGATGAGTGGATTAAAAAACTGGTACATCTACACAATGGAATACTACGCTGCGGTAAAAAAGAAGAAATTCTTACCATTTGCAACAGCATGGATGGACCTGCAGAGCATTATGCTAAGCGAAATAAGCCAGTCAGAGAAAGATAAATATCACATGATCTCATTCATTTGTGGAATATAATGAACAACATAAACTGATGAACAAAAACAGATCCAGAGACAGAGAAGCATTGATCAGACCGTCAAACCTCAGAGGGAAGGTAGGGGAGGGTGGGGGTAAAGGGGAGAGATCAACCAAAGGACTTGTATGCATGCATATAAGCATACGCGATGGACACAGACAACAGGGGGGTGAGGGCATGAGTGAGGGGCTGGAGGGACAATGGGGTGATAAGGACACATATGTAATACCTTGATCAATAAAGAAAAATAAATAAACTGCTATTTCTCTATTATGTAAAATACTCAGTGTGCCTGAATATTTCTTTTTTTTTAATCCTCACCCGAGGGTATGTCCATTAAAGAGAGAGAGAAACATTGATGTGTGAGAGAAACTTCAATGGGTTGCCTCTTGTATGCACCTGACGGGATCAAACCGGCAACCTAGGTATGTGCCCTGACTGGGAATCAAACCTTTCGGCTGATAGGATGACACTCCAACCACTGAGACACACCACCAGGGCCTGAATATTTCTTACCAATTCCCATCTGATGGCTTCCCATATCCTCTATTTTGGGGGACAAGAATCCACACGTAGTCAACACCAGCAGTAAGACTTTAGGGCAGGAGGGTGTCAGTGTGAGCTCTTTGAGGGCAGAGTCAGTATCTTATTTACCTTTGGGCTGCAGAGGTTAAGGTCAGCGATTAGAACATTGGTGACTAATAACTATTTGCTGAACGACATTGGGTCATCCCTACCTTTCACTTGTGTTGCACCTTCCTCCTTTTACAAAACAGCTTCATGTGTTTATTCCTATGGAAGCCTGTGTGGGACAGCAAATGTTTTCCAATTCTTTGCAGGTACAGATGTGTTCAATAACATGCCCAAGGCGACAGGGCAAGTGCGTGTCGAGTTGACACTTGAGCCAGCTGCCAAGGTGGGGGAGGCGGGCACTGCAAAAAATGGAGGAGAAAAAGGAGACGTACCAGGTCTTACATTTGTGTCCGTTAACTTATTAATCAGGTGTTAAATTTGTGTTTACTTGAAGCATCTTAAGAAATTCTAAGGTTTTTTTTTTTTTTTCTTCTAGTTGTAAAGGGGAAAATACATGATGATAAAGACCACTGTAGGTTACGGATGAATAAATGCCCTCCTCCGGGTTAAAACTCACTCTAAGACTTTTATTATGCTGGTGAATAACAGTAAAGTGATCAGACATCACCCTCAGGCACAAAACATCAGAACAAATATATCAATTTTCTTAATGGAAAATAGAAACAATTGCTGCGTCATCAGAGATTATTTGCCACTGCGCAGTTTCTTTTGCTAGGAAAGTGAACATTCCCCCCTGATCAGGACGTACAGCTCACAGCACGGGATTAGCACACCTGACAGTGCCTGGCGCAATTCACATGACCCTTAATTATTTCTGGAAACTATGAAATTCACAGCCAAGTCCATCAGTGGCCACAATGCATAATTCTGCACCTCCACTGTCAGGCTAATGGTGCCATTTTGCTCTTACAGAGTAAATTACTATCATGCCTGAATTGCAAATAGTGCCAAGTCATATTTTTGTCACTATAAACAATTCTCTAAAAGCTAATTCCTTGTCTCTAGATCAGCCGTGGGCAAACTACGGCCCGCGGGCCGGATCCGGCCCATTTGAAATGAATAAAACTAAAAAAAAAAAAAAAGACCGTACCCTTATGTAATGATGTTTACTTTGAATTTATATTAGTTCACACAAACACTCCATCCATGCTTTTGTTCCGGCCCTCCGGTCCAGTTTAAGAATCCATTGTGGCCCTCGAGTCAAAAAGTTTGCCCACCCCTGCTCTAGATCATACATTCTCAACCAAATTGAAATCACTGTCAACGCGGTAAATTGGTGCTTGGGGTACAAGGGGTGACATAAATCTTACCCTTTTTTAGTAGATAAAGCACAGGTATAGCTACAAACACATATACAATATATCTTCAGTATTAACACTTCGTGGGAGGGAAGACAACGAGGGAAAAATATGTATCTCAAAAGGCTCCCTTTGGAGGAGGGCATCATGGGAAATAGCTGAGAAACACTGTTCTGTTAGATGCTCTAACCTGCCTACAAACCAGAATATTCTTGGGAGTTTAAAAATACTGATGCGTGAGCCACTCCCAAAGTTTCTATAATTGGTCTGGAATGGGGCCTGGGCTTGGTACAGGCAAAAGCTCCCCAGACGAGTCTAAAGGGCAGCCAAGATTCAGAACCACTGCTCTGGATTGCAGGCGACATTCGTCCTGCCACCTTCCACCCCACGCTATGGCGGCCATGACTAAACCACCCCGGCATTCTCCACACAGCTCAGATGTGACTTTGGAATTTTGTCCAAACATTACTGCAGCCAGTAGGAGTTGGTGTGTGCAATGAAACCTATTTGCCATCCCTGGGCTAGAACAGAATCCAAAACCTAACGTACCTAATGTTTTGGCACGCAGCAGTGTCTTACTGTCATTATGTCTCATTGTCATTATGATCATTACCCTGTGATCAAGAAGAAGGAGGTAAACAATAAAACTAGTGGGGAGTGGAGGGAAGGAAGTTTGTTGAATATCTAACTAGAGTTGTGCGAACGTATGTTTGGTTGTATCTATGCGGGCTGGCTGACATTCCATTTTCTTTATAAGATACAGGGTCACAATGTCTCTCTTGGAGGTAAACAAACATGTCCGCCAGGCTGAGGAATACTCCCAACAGGTCTTATTTGATAGCAGGCCTCTGTGGGAGGTGGTTCAGTTTAACGCTGGCATCCGTGGGGAACATGCAGAGCGTCCAGGCAGCAGGGAGTGCATGGTCATCACCAAGAGCAGGTTTTAGTGAAGTTAGGGCTTCAAGTGGAAAATCAAATGAAACAATTTCAAGAATAAGCGTTTCTGATTAGCCCCTCAAATTTAAAAAAGGTTGTCTATTGAGGTAAATAGATTAATCAACAAATGCATTCTGTAAGAAAATTTGGACACAAGAAAAACGACAGTTTTCCTTGAATTTGATGGTTGATATATTTTGATCACTTAAGGGAATTTGAACTAATCTTACACACACGTATATGCATGTGTGTGCATGTGTATGCGAAATAGTTTTTGGAAACAAAATAGCCAATGTTTGAAAAGGTGTTTGCCTCATCGGTCTCCAGGGAATTATAATGTAAATAAAGCCACCGCATGGGCAAATGGTGAAAACACAAATGGCAGAGAGGATGCAGGACAATAGCATCTCCCATCTCCTGCTGGTGGGAATTCAAAATTGGTTCAATGATGTGGGGAGCTGATATAGGGTTAAGCCTCAGACTGACCTGTTGGCAAAGTCACAAACAGGTCTTCCGAGTCTTAAACAACCCAATCCGAGAGGTGACTGCTGATTTACACGAGCTATCATTTAAAAAATAAAAAAGGGGGAATTTGCCGGAAGCCGGTCCATCCTTGCTGCTTGACACAGTCGCTGCAGGGAAGAAACATCTGCACAACATATGTTTCAAGGGACCTGGGGTATATGGCATACTGTTCTTAATATGTTTGCTCCCCTTCTTAGCACTATGTGTTTTAACCAAGGTCACCTCTCTGAGAAAGGTTGTTTCCCCAGGTGGGAATTTTTTCCTGGAGTTAGGGATTAACAGGACTAAGGAAGGGAATAAAACCCCTTAACTAAGTTCCAGGCAGGTAGTTAATCACTTTAACTATGAACAATCACGCTTAAACTACATAATCTTTACTTAGGATAATCTCCTTCAGTTACTTCCTTGTAGCTTAACAGAACAACAGAGTAGTGACCTTGGAATGGAGATAACAAACGCCCTAACCTTTGGAATAGAATGGATAGGATTAAAATAAACTGGTATAAATACAGATGTAATAGGAGAATAGAGAGAACCTGGCTATGCTGATCAACTGAATGCTGCCTCCAAGTCCTTCATTCTTCGCCGACTCTGTCCACACCTTTGGGAACCCCTGGAACTGCTGGGGCTGGACCCCAACACAAGGACTTCAAAAACATAGTGTAGCATTTTCTAGTAAAGGTGAAGATATCCTGCCCTGTGCCCCAGCAATTCCACTCCCAGGGATTTCCACTAAGGAAATTTGCTCACAGGTTATTAGGAGGCATTAACAAGGTTGCTCAGGACAGCACTTGTAACAGCCCCAGTGGAGAGAATGCACATGTTTATCAGGGATCGCATGGATAAGCAAGCATGGTATGTTCACCAATGTACGGCCATCCAGCAATAAAACTGATAAACTATTTGTATGCCTAATAACACAGATGGCTCTCACCAACATAATGGTGAGCAAAGACAAAAAGATGCCTTTCACATAAATTTCAAAAACAGACAAAATTAAACAGCAGGATAGGGATGCCTAGAGTGGTTATAGGAGTATAAAGCAAAGCAAGGAAGTGATGATCAAGAATATCAGCAGAGTGCTTAGGGAAGGGCAAGGTGACTACCACCATTAGGAGGGAAGCCCGTGGGAACCATGAGGGCTTCCAGGTATAAGGCAATATTCAATCCACTGCCTGACTCAGTGATGATCACATATATGGACGCTCACTGTGCTTTATTTGTATTACATTTTTATATACTTTTCTAGATGCATGTTATATTTCACAATAAAAGATGATTGCTTTAAAACTTGTTTTCCATTTGACTTGCGTATCAATGTATGTAACTTGTGCAACTAAAAAAAGGTGTTTTTTTTAAATGTTTTTTTTTTTAATTGATTTCAGAGAAGAAGGGAGAGAGAGAGATAGACACATCAATGATGAGAGAGAATCATTGATTGGCTGCCTGCTGCATGCCCCCTACTGGGGATCAAGCTCACAACCCAGGCATGTGCCCTGATGGAGAATTGAACCATGACCTCCAGTTCCATAGGTCCATGCTCAACCCCCAAGCCAGCTCATCCCCTGAGCCACCTTGGCCCGCTGGGCTAAAGAAAGGTTTTGAAGGGGAAGTGGAGCAGACCCAGAATAGCATGGGCCACAGGACAGCTCCAGGTACAATAGCCTGATGGCCCCTTTGGAAAGGGTGTGCTTATCAGGTACCTAGATCAATTTCCTATATCCTGGGTTTCCACTGAAAATCCCACTTCCTGGGGGAAAAAAAAAGAACACATATGTAATACCCTTTGTAATACTTTAAGCAATAAAAAAAAAAAAAAAAGAAAGAAAGAAAGAAAATCCCACTTCCTGGAAGAGAGAACAGAATAGGTTTGGTCATGTGCCCAATGGTCATGTGACCTGTCTCACCAAGGCCACTGGAAGTCAGGAAGACACAGGAAAGAGACTGTGCAGATGAACACCTCCTGTGGCCACCGTAACCTGGGCACCGTCAAAGCCAACAATTAGAAAACACCTGGGTCCTAAGTGTGCAGGTAAGACTCGCAGACAAAGACAAGAGACATTCGTTTCTTTGACAGCAATCAAATGGCTCCTGAAGAATTTGTCCCACAAGAGGAAAGCAGTTAATTGGCTTCATTCTATTGACCCTGGACCCAGGAATTGGCGAGCACAACTGATGTGACCATGGTGAGCGGTTCATCAGATAAGATTCTTCCCACTGACAGTGCCCTAACGCAGCCCAGCCCATCTCTCTGAGAAATCTGTGTAAAAAAAATGGCCACCGGCCACCCCTCCTCTCCAGAAAACCCCACCATAGCCATCCTTTACGGTTTCCTCTCTAGTGAGCTCCACGTCGTCAGAGTAACCAGAAAGAGGCAATGCCCAGAATCAGTGCTCCTCTTTGCTGGGGACTTGAGGAACTCTCTGTCATCGACAGGCCTTCGACTCGTTCACAGAGTGGTGGGGGAGGCTTGTGAATTGGGGGACGGTTGGCGAGGGGAGGGAGGCAGACAATATTACCCCACCAGCAGGAATCCTGACCACCTGCGACTCATTCTGTATCAAGCAACCAAGATGCATTTAAAACAAGAACAACAACACACACCTATGTGTTAACATATCCTTTCCACAGCCCTGCGTAAACACGTGAAAGGCTCCTGACCAAATGGTGAGAAGTTACATAAGTGAACTGTCCACTGATGAAGCATGCCGGAAGCCGGTCCATCCTTGCTGCTTGACACAGTCGCTGCAGGGAAGAAACATCTGCACAGCATATGTTTCAAGGGACCTGGCGTATATGGCATACTGTTCTTAATATGTTTGCTCCCCTTCTTGGCGCTATGTGTTTTAACCAAGGTCACCTCTCTGAGAAAGGTTGTTTCCCCAGGTGGGGATTTTCCCCTGAAGTTAGGGAGGGAATAAAATCCCTTAACTAAGTGCCAGGCGGGTAGTTAACCACTTTAACTACGAACAATCATGCTTAAGCTACATAATCTTTACTCCCTGGAATGGAGATAAGAAACGCCCTAACCTTTGGAATAGAAATTGATAGGATTAAAATCAACTGGTATAAATACAGATGTAACAAGACAATAAAACACAGAACCTGGCTGGAGATCCTGGATAGAACCAGGCGGGAGAACCTTGCTATGCTGATCAACTGAACGCTGTCTCTGTGTCATTCCTTCTTCGCCGACTATGTCCACACTTTTGGGAACCCCTGGAGCTGTTGGGGTTGGACTCCAACAGAAGCAGAATGAGAGGCCACAGAGACCAGTGTGGAGACTGCATCGTAGTACAGTTTAAACGGAGCATGAACATCTTTATTCATGAGCCTGGATTCCTGAGAGTGGTGCCTATATGTATTCCTATTAAGCACTCGCGTTAATTACAAAACACTCAAATACCTATTTGGCCTGCAGTTAGTACCTGGTCTTCTGCAACCTAGAGTACTTTATAATCATTAGCTCATTAGCATTAATCAAAAAGCATCTTAGCGCATCATGCTGCGGAGTTACCACTGAGTCCATTCTGAAACCCAACGATCTGCCTTGCTTGGAGCAAGCCTCCCTTATGGATGGCTTCTGTGCACACAGCTGACATCGGCCCTCCCCCACCTGACCTCATCATTTCTGGTCCGTACGTCTGGCTGGCTTTGGTCCTCCTGCCAGGTAAGAACCACTGTGCCATTGCTTCCTTTCTGGGAATGGCGTTTTGTCCCTGCTTGGCTTGATTTTGTGTTTAAGGACCAATGCCTAGCGGCCCCCCGCCCCCCAGTGAGTGTCTAAAGCTTTTTGGAGCCCCCCATCGGGTGACCTCCGCCTGCCGGGGCCATTTTTCTTGAGAGCTTCTCTTGGGGCCCTGACAGGACTGTCCATTCCGAGCAGGAGAGCTTGGCAGACAAGCCCCTGGATTGTTGTGGGAGACCTCAGGTCGCCCTGGGGCGGAGCGGGCCTTTCAGGAACCCGGGAGGCTGGGACTTGAATTCCGATGAGAGGGGAACACTCGGAGAAAGCAGGCCTTGATGTATGCCCCAGTGGACAAAAGCTGCTAGTGTCAGCTAGATTTGCAAGATCAACATTCATGAGTTCGACTGCTTAGAAAGGGGGATTATCTGCAAACTGGGGCCTGAATAGAAGCCATAAATAAGTGATTTCACACTAGCAAGCAGGAAGAATATTTCCCCTCCTAAATTATTCCCAACAGCATGTTCGGCCCCTCCCAGGTTCCCACCAGAGCCCTCGCCCTCGGGGATGGTGCACTCAAAGGCTGGACCTCTGGGAGCCCGAGGCTGGCGAGGGGTTCCTGTACAGCAGTGGTTCTCAACCTGTGGGTCCCGACCCCTTTGGGGGTCGAACGACCCTTTCACAGGGGTCGCCTAAGACCATCGGAAAACACATATATAATTACATATTGTTTTTGTGATTAATCACTATGCTTTAATTATGTTCCATTTGTAACAATGAAAATACATCCTGCATATCCGATATTTACATTACGATTCATAACAGTAGCAACATTACAGTTATGAAGTAGCAACGAAAATCATTGTATGGTTGGGGGTCACCACAACATGAGGAACTGTATGAAAGGGCCGCGGCATTAGGAAGGTTGAGAACCGCTGCTAAAGGGATCCGGTGCAGAGCTGAGCAGCGTGCTCGGCTTCCTAAGATCTACTCCGGGTTTTCCTTGGTGCTGCCCCCGCGGCCTATTCCGGGCCCTGCTGGCGTCAGGCAGGGTTTTCCCTCTCGCCCAGGCTGCTCGGCTGGGGTTCCCCGCAGAACGCACCGCGGATGCACATTTGAAACGCCCTCCAATGTGCACCCACGTCAAAGGCGTTGGGAGGGTGTTTCATCAGCTGCCTGAGGAGGGGCACGCTCCCAGCCGCTCTCATTTGTAGCCGGTTCACTCTGAAATGTAAATGTGCCCCCTGATGCAAAAAGGAAGGGTGGGGGGTGTTGTTCTTCCCCCCTCTCTTGGGCGGATTTCTGTTCGCCTCCCGCTCGTCCATCCTTTGTGTGGCCTGGCTGTTAACCCTTTGAGGAACCCGTGCTGGAGCTGTCCTTTCTCCCTCGCGGTTGTCACGCCCTTTGTAGTCTGACTGGCTTCTTCCAGCCGCCAGCACCCCTCCCAGTTCCTGGAGGCAGTGTTGCAGCAGGACAGATGGACAGCCACAGATGAGGGTCACGGGAGCCTGGAGGTGTGGGGAGTGGGGCAAAGGCACAAGCTGGGTAGGCTCCCTGAGGACTGAACACCCCAAATCCTTGTGGTCCTTGGGGGGGGGGGGAGCCTCTGGAAGCTCCCCTTAAACCGCTGAGCCAGGAGGCAGCCTCCCGCAGGGGCTGTGGGGGCCGCAGGGGAATAGAAGTAAATGGTGTAAGAGCCTCCTCTTACTAGAATGGTGCTCTGGCATTTAAAGCTGATGAATTACCCGCAGGCGCTGTGAGGGCGGGTCTGGAAATGACTCCAACCCTTTTGCCTTGGGAACCCACTGTTTAAGGAAAGAGTCATCCTTTTCATAGGTGTGTGTGTGTGTGTGTGTGTGTGTGTGTAAAAGAGAGGAGAGAGAGAGAGAGAGAGAGAGAGAGAGAGAGAGAGGGAGAGAGAGAGAGAGAGAGAGAAGCTGAGAGGGGAGGAGAAGGGAAGGACTTAAGCTTTGCTCCCAAAGGACTCATTTTGAGGGCAGAACCAGCAGCAACAGGGAAACGGTAGGCAAGGTGTCTGTACTGGATTGAGGGGAGGCCTGTAAGGGTCAGGCAAGGCCCAGACCATGGGGGACAATAAGGCACAGCAAAGAGTGTGAAGCCAGGGGCCTGCTGGGCTGGGGGCACAGTGGACCTGAAAACGGTCTCACTGTGAGCCTGGCTCACTGTGGACACAGGACTCGCGGATCCGCATGGCTCTCTGAAGACACCGGTGTTTGCTGAATGAATGGGAGACTCCATAGACGCCTGCTAAGTCTCCACAGCGCAAGGAAATTGTTCCTTCTTGACAGCAATTCAGCCTGGACAGCAGGGAGACCCCAAGATTCACAGGCATCCCTGTCCTGGGGGAAGGGCCCCCCGATGCTCTCTGGGAAATTCCCAACCGCCGGGTCCCTGAGGAGATGACTGCTGAGCTTATGGCAGCACCACTCAGACACGGCGAGTGCCCAGCGCCCTGCTGGACAAAGCTTTCTCCCTCAAACCGTAGGCTCCTGTAAGTGTGGCCATTCCCACGCACAGGGTTACTCCTGCAGCATTATCGTCATCGCAAACTATTGGAAACTACCGAGATGTCCAAACAGGGATTGGCTGCATAAATCATGGCTGGACACACATAATGAACGGAGAACTATGCAGCTGTCACAAAAGAATACGGCAGATTACATACAATGATATCAAGTGTTTTCCAGGGTATATTGTTAAGAAAGCAAAGTGTAGCCCTGGACTTGAAGATCTAAATCCATAAAACTTCTAAAAGAAAACATACGGGGCATGTTCCTTGACACTAGTCTTGGTGATGATTTCTTAAATGTGACACCAAAGGCAAAGGCAACAAAAGCAAAAACAAACAAGTAGGACGACATCCAACTAAAAAGCTTCTTTCTGTACAGCAAATAAAACCATCAACAAAATGAAAAGGCTACTGATGGAATGGGAGAAAATACTTGCAAGTCATATCTGATAAGGGATTAATATGCAAATTATATAAGGAACTCATACAACTCAACAGGAAAAAATTCAGTTAAAGAGGTGCTCAACATCACTAATCATCAGGAAAGGCAAATGAAAACCACAATGCTATATTCTCACACCTGTTAGAATGACTATCAAAAAATTATAAGAAATAAGTGTTGGCGAGGATGTGGTGGAAATCTATACTGGTACCGCCACTTGGGAAAACAGTATGGAAGTTCTTTAAAAAATAAAACTGGAACTAACATGATCCAGCAACTCCACTTTGGGGTATTTATCTGAAGGGAACAAAATCACTATCTTGACAAGATATCTGTAATCCCATATTTATTAGAGCGTTATTTACAATAGCCAACACCTAGAAGTAACCCAAGTGCTCAGTGATGAATGAATAAAGAAATTGTGGTGCATACATACAGTGGAATATTATTCAGCCATAAAAAGGATATCCTGCCATTTGTGATAAACGGATGGGCCTTGAGGGCACTAGACTAAGTGAAAAAAGTTATGCAGAAAAAAATACTGTATGATCTCACTTATATTTGGAATATATATATTTAAAAAAAAAAACAAAACTAAACTCATAGATACTTAAAACAGATTGGCAACCCAGAGGGGGAGGGTAGGAAGTGGGCAAAATGGGTGAAGGTGGTCAAAAGATACAAACTTTAAGTTATAAAATAAGTAAAATAAATAAATTGCATATATAAAAAATACATGCAATGATGTACAGCATAATGAGTATAGCTAACTACTGTATATTTGAAAATTGCTAAGAGAGTAGATCTTAAAAGTTCTCATTACAAGAAGAAAAATTGTAACTGTGTGGTGATGTTTGTTAACTAATCTTACTGTGGCAATCATTTCTCAATAAACACATACATCAAATCATTATATTATAAACCTAAAATAGATATAATGTTGTATGTTAGTTATATCTCAATAAAACAAAAATATTTTATAATAGAAGGGAAAGTCCTCTTCTATTCCCAACTAGTATGTGATCGTGGATAAGTGACCTTACCTTTCCAATTCTCTTCCTCGTCTATAAATGTGGTAAATAAAAATAATATCCTCACAAAGGACTTCTGATCACAATGGCAAAGTAGGTAAACTGTGAAGTCACCTCCTCCCATGATCACATCAGAATGACAAATTATTAAACAACCACCATTGAGAACCACCTGAAGACCAGGTGAACAAAATTCCTATAACTAAAGATATTAAAAACTCACAGAATGAGAAATTAAGAAAACAAGCCAATTACATCAAAAAGAATAAATACCTAGGAATAAATTTAACCCAGGAGGTAAAGACGTACACTCAGAAAATGATAAGACATTAAAGAAAGAATTTGAAGAAGACGCAAATAAATAGAAGACTATATTATGCTCATGGACAGGAAGAACAAACATCGTTAAAATGCCATACAATCTACGGATTCAATGTGATCCCTATCAAAATACCAATGGGATTTTTCACAGAACTAGAACCGATAATCCTAAAATTATATGGAACCACAAAAGACTTCGAATAACCAAAGCAATCTTGAGGAAAAAGAACAAAGTTGGAGGAATCACACTCCCTGATCTATCAAAGTATACTGCAAGGCTATAGTATTTAAAACAGTATGGTACTGGCATAAAAAAGACACATAAATAAATGGAACAGTATAGAAAGCCAAGAAATAAACTCATCTATGACAAAGGAGGCAAGAATATTCAATGGGGTAATGACAATCTCTTCAATAATAGTGTTGGGAAAACTGGATAGATACATGCAAAAAATTAAATAGGACTACTTTCTTATACCATATGAAAATAAACTCAAAATGGATTAGAGACCTGAAACCATAAAACTAGAGACAACATAGGCAATGAATTCTTTGACATCCGTCTTACAATATTCGTTTTTTTTGAAGAAGCACATAGGGCAGAGTCTAGGAAAAGTACCAAACGCAGATCTTTTAGTTATCCTTTTGCCACAGAGGAAGGAAAGTGCGATTTCCCTGGCATTGGTGTGTGACAATACTCAGTGAGTACAGCCAACTAGGGGAGCTCACCCACGCCTTGGTGTCCAGAGTCTTTACTGGGGGCACCCAGGCACAGCCGACTGCCCACCCAGCTGATCTCAGTGGCCAGCCCCTCACGAATTCCACTTGACACTGTAGGACCCAAAGTCCCCATCCTAAGTCACATTGTTGGTGTGGCTCAAAGGCCTAATTCTAAATCAAATTGTTACTATTCGGCTGACCCAAGACCCTCAAGCAAACAGAAACACCCTCCTCAGGTATACACCCCAAGGGCTGAGATCACCTTCCATAAACTGGGGGCAAAAACCAGACCTCTCTGTGGGCAAGGCTAAATTCTTTACTACACAAAAGGGAAGAATTTAGATAAACTGATGATCAGAACAACAGTAAATCACCCAATAATGGATGATTGATAAGCCTATGACTATATTGTTTCAGAAAAAGTAGAAATGTGTTCATTTTCCTGATAATTTTTATTAAAATATCTGCTTTTGAGAAATGGAGTTGGGTACTCAGAGTAAGCATGGGTGGGAAGTGAGATTATTTGACATGAATAATCCAGATTATTCACATTTTCTAAACGTTTCTTCAATTCTCTTAATCGTGTCCATAAGATTTCATCAGGGTGAATACTCCACTGACTGATTATTGTCTGTAATTGAATGTGATTTTCTTGATTTTGCAGATAAATCAAGCACTAACCAGAAATGAATCCCGTGGCTGCTAGTGTTACTGTGTAATAAACCACTCCACACTCAATGGCTTAACCCAACAGCTGTCTTCTTTGCTCCTGACGCTGTAGGTCAGCCATTGGGGCTGGAGGGCTGGGCTCAGGTGGGAGTTCTTGGGGTCACGGTGCAGCTGCGGCCGCCCGGTGGTACACAGGGTGGATGGTCTAAGGTGGCCTGTCTCACATCCCTGGGGTTGGCAGGCTGCCCTTCAGGTTAGGGTGCCCGCGTTCTCCATTAGGCCTCCCCAGCAGACCCGCTCAGACGTGTTTACATGGAGAGAACAGCCAGCAGGATGAGAGCAGAGGCTACAGGCCTCCCGAGGTCCAGACAAGGCTGTCCCACACCTGCCTTCCCGCTGCGCCTACTCGCCAAAGCAACCCCCCAGCCCAGATTCAAGAGGAGGAAAGACACTCGCCCTCTCTTGATGGGAGCAGCCGCAAAGAATTTGGGGCCATTTAAGAAATGTCACAAATCCTAATCACAATTTCTCCCCCCTCTTAGATCTAATCCAGCGGTCTAAATAGATGGCTAGGTCTCCGCTTCCCTAGAGACAGAAGAGTTTTATGCTGCAAAAATAGAAAACGACACTGACTTAACCTTTCTAGGATGCCATTTAAAAGCATTTTCCAAAAGCATTTGAATGATGGTCACTGTGTAATGATACTTTCTGAGTTAATAATTGGTAGAGGCTTTTTTTTTTTTTTGGTACTTAATTAGGCAGAGTCCTTTCGTACTGGAAACACTCACACCTTTTAGGGAGTCCATACCATGACTCCCTGGCCTGCCCACAGTGAACATGACCGCTCTCGGCCTGGCTCCTGGGCAGCCCTGAATGCCGACCACTGTGGGGGGCAGCTTCCCTGGAGAACAGGCTGGGAAAGTAGTGCCTGCCGGTGGGAGAGGCTTCCCGAAACAACTTGAGCTGCTCTCTAAAGGAAACTGTTTAATCGATATTGCAGCTGGGCTGTCAGACGAGTTTAGTTCCAAGGACGGAGCATTGATTTTGAGGATGAAACACACACAGGCCCGGAGGCAGGCGGGTGTTAAGTTGGGTGGTGAGCTGCGCTGGGGGCTTTTACCAAAGCTCTGTGCGCTGCGATTTCCCTGGCGCCCTGGGACTTGCCTTTCCAGGGAAGTAAAAATGAGTCACTCAGGGAGCAGAACTAAAATTTCAAATAGTAAAAGTTGTCCTCAGTGATCTTCATCAAAGCAGACCTGAGTCTTATAACAAAATGCTTTATCCCCTCGGTGGTGTTACAATTTCATCTCTCCCGGTGACACAGCCCGCTTCTGGCTCCCCTGGGGAATGAGTGTGTGACACTACTCGGTGAGTACAGCCAACCAGGGGGGCTCACCCACGCCGTGGTATCCAGAGTCTTTGGTGCTCAGTGGTCAGCGGGAAGGCTGTGTTTTCTGATTTCTGCCTATTCAGACGCCTTTCTCCTGCTGCCCCGCCCGAAACCAGGGCTCGGGCTTGAAGCCATCTGCCCTGGCACTGAGGAATGATGAGGAGCTGAGGAATCACCCCGCAGTGAAATATCGTCAAGGCATTGACCTTGGCGCTCTGCCAGTTAGAAACCATGGCAACCACTGCTGGCCCCTGGAAAATTATTTCTCCTTCCAGCATCCCTGTCAATCAGCACGGGCTTCTTCCAGCTTCCAAAGCTGCCATCCTCAGGACATGGCACCCAACTTCTTCTGTCCTCACCTGGGGACGACTGGGTGTTGAGAGACCCAGGGAGTTGTCAGCCTTTCCTGCTCCTACCCAGAGTCCTGCGCCAGGGACAGCAGCTAGTATTTATACGGCGCTTAATACCTGCCGGGAACTTTTAGAAGCATTTTGCATATATCGTATTAGCTCATTTAATGCTTGCAACAATCCCGTAAGAGAGGTACGTACTATTATCTTCATTTTACATGCGAGGAAACGGACGCACCGAGATCATGAGACGTGCATGGGATCATGCAGGCGGGCTTTGGAGCCCAGGCGGCAAGCTCTGCAATCCAGATAAAAACCCTGCAATGTCCCGCCCCTCATTAAAGACAGTAACAGCTTTCTGCTCGAGGGGAGACTGCAGCTCTTAGCCCGAGAGCTTTCCCCTTGACTCAGCCACTCCTTGCCGTCTCATTGTCTTGGCTTATTAAGATGCTTGTATCCATCTGGGTCTAACCAGAGAAACAGAAAACGCTTCAAATATTTATAAAAGCGGGGATTTACTACAGGCACTGCCTGCTCAGGTGATGGAGAGGTGGGGAGTCGAACAGGGGAGGGCAAGGTAACAGCACCAGCACCGCAGGCTGGGGAGCCCGAGGAAAGGGGTCCTGCTCCAGGAGCCAGTCCCTGCAGCCACCTAACACATGGAGCACAGCTGCTGCCACAGTCTCTGAAATCTCTCTTCTCCCCTGTTCACTGTCCACGCCACTGCCAGCTTGACCTTCGTCAACTCGGGTGAAACCCTGTCATGTCCGAATGTGTCAGTTTATGAACCTTTGGTGCTCCTCCTGCCCCCTGCCCCAGAGCACCCTCATATTCTAGCATCTCGGAGCTACACGACTCCTTCCAAGGACAGAATGGTTGTCTTTGCTCAGGCTGCCCACTCAGCCCTGCATGCTGTGCCAGGCAGGGTCCCAGCTAGAAGAGACTGCCCGCCCAGACTGATGCGTCAGGGCACTGCTGTCCGCGGGGACGGATGCACAGGATTGGGGCGCAAGGGAGGAGAGCCTCGAGGGCCGATGCATCAGTCAGGGCCAGGCACAGTGGGAACATGCCTCTCCTACCCTGTGTTTAGGCAAAGGAGCCGGTTCCTGTAGGGGCCAGCTCCTACAGGGCTACCCACTGACTGGTCACGGCTTAAAGCCACAGGACAGAAAGGCTGTGGCCATGGTTTACCCAGGTCAGCGGGTTCCGTCACCCCAGCAGAGGGCAGAGGTGAGAAGGATGGGACCGACCGGGGAGGGGCAAAGAAAAAACACCCAGCGCACACGCCCCCTCCCGACATTTCTGTGGCAAATGTCTGCGTCCGTTCTGGAAGACAGAGCCCACATGTGACTGCTCCGTTCCAGTGCCTACACCTCAAAGAAAAGCTCGGTTCTCTCCTTTTCTCTGGGCTGATTAGGATTGCTAATGAGGCCAGATTATGAGTTTCCTCCTGATGTGAGGCAGGTGGCTTTGTGTTTATAGAGTTGAAATATCTAAGCTAGAAAGGGCCTTAGGGGTCACCTAATTCAGTTCCTCCATTCTATAAATTGAAAACCAAATCCCGAAAGTCAGAGGTTAAGTGACTAGCCCCTTGTCATAATTATGTCTATGGACTGCTTTTAACCCCCCATCATCGCACACGCCATCACACTGAGAGAAAAACCCTCCACGCCCCTCCTCCCACAGGGAGCAGGGCACTCTGCTCGCTGCTCGGGAGGGAGATGTAAGAACCCACACACACAGGCAGGTGTGCTGAAGCAACATCGTGGCCGCGTCCATTTCCTTTTGACACTTACCTCTTGGTTCTTCGGCTTATCTGCTAATAAAGGGGCTCGCAGACCCAGCATTGCTTTCCTTTAATGCTGTGAGAGCACGGTCATGAATAACAACCAAGAAGCACGTGCTGCCACAGCTGTTTTTTCTGAGAAGCACTGGGCTGTGCACTCTGCCATCCGCAAGCCTCTTCCGTTTCTAGATTTCCAGGAGCACCTGTCTGTGGATGGACACTAAGATCCACGAATAATAGCCTATTGTTATTTGAGCTGTGCAGTGACCTGACTAGCGACTCTGTATATCACTTATTTTACCCATATTCATTTTCTCAAGATGGTTTGTTTTTTTTTTTAATCCTCACCTGAGGATATTTTTTCCCATTGATTTTTTTTAGAGAGAGTGGAGGGGAAAGAGGGCAGAGAGGAGAGGAAGAGGGAAAGGAAGAGGGGAAGAGGGGGAGGGAAGAAAGAGAGAAAGAGAGAGAGAGACAGAGAGAGAGAGAGAGAGAGAGAGAGAGAGAGAGAGAGAGAGAGAGAAAAGAGAGACATATCAATTGGTTACCTCCTATACATGCCCCGACCGACTGGGGTCAGGGATCAAACCTGTAACCGAGGTACCGGCCCTTGACCAGGAATCAAACCCGTGACCCTTTGGTCCACAGGCCAATGCTCTGCCACTGAACAAAACCAGCCCGGGCTCAAGATGATTTGTTAAGATATGTTTTTATTGATTTCCGAGAAGTGAAGAAAGAGGGAGAGAGAGATAGAAGCATTGATGAGAGAGAAACATAGATGAGCTGCCTCCTGTACGCCCCTTCTGGGGATTGAGCTTGCAACCCAGGCATGTGCCTTGACTGGGAATCAAACCCTGACCTCCTGGTGTACTTACTGGATGACGCTCAACCACAAAGGCTGGGCTCTCAAGATGGTTTTTATGAGAAAAGGGAGAGGAGAGAGGAGAGAGGATTTTACGGTGGAGCAGGAGGGGTGTAGAGAACTGGATATTTTACTGTCCTGGTTTTGTCAGCTCTGTAATTTAGGGTATTTATTTAAGCCATTTGGGGGTATTTAAGCCATTTCCCTAAATATAAAATGGGACAGGCTGGACTAGGTAAATTTGAAACCTTCTCTCAGTATCTACATTTTATATTCTTGAGAATAGAGGAGTAGCAACAATAAGCAGATGATCTATATACACAGAATGGGGCAAGAGTAGACTTACAGTTGTTCATATGAAAAAATAATGCAATAATAAATAATAACACAAGAATAAATTCTGCGTTTTGCATACTCATCGCTATAAACTTACCTCTGCCCCACCCTGTACAGAAAGGAAACAAACTGGAGACTCCTTCCCATTTCAATGGCATGAACCTACAGCTATCCCGCAGTCCTTCTCTACCGCTTCCAGACAAGCTACATACATCCATTGACTCCGTTCTGATATTCTGTCACAGGGTTATTCTATCTTTACACCAGCGTGGTGACCTGGCCAACAATGGAGGCTTACCAGGTGACAGATGAAAGCCAGGGGTGACCTGAGAAAGACTTAAGCCTGGGCTCTGTAGACTCCCACGCCTGCAAAACACTGCACAAAACGAAGCACCACATTTTGGGCTGCCTTGCCTTACACGTCATCTTGCGCACCATGCAGTTCGTGTTTTTCTTTATTAAGGAATTACATATGTATCCTTATCCCTCCATTACTTCCCATCCCCGCCCAGCTCGTGCCCTCCCCCCCTCCCCCCCGCCGCCCCTAGTGTCTGTGTCCATTGGTTATGTTCTTATGCATGCATACAAGTCCTTTGGTTGATCTCTCCCCCTTTCCCCCACACTCCCCTGCCTTCCCTCTGAGGTTTGACGGTCTGATTGATGGATGCTTCTCTGTCTCTGGATCTGTTTTTATTTATCAGTTTATGTTGTTCATTATAATCCACAAATGAGTGAGATCATGTGATATTTATCTTTCTCCGACTGGCTTATTTCGCTTAGCATAATGCTCTGCAGCTCCATCCATGCTGTTGCAAATGGTAGGAGTTCCTTCCTTTTTACAGCAGCGTAGTATTCCATTGTGTAGATGGACCACAATTTTCTAATCCACTCATCTGCTTCTGGGCACTTAGGCTGTTTCCAAATCTTAGCTATGGTGAATTGTGCTGCTATGAACATAGGGGTGCATATCTCCTTTCTGATTGGTGTTTCTGGTTTCCTGGGATATATTCCTAGAATTGTGATTAATGCGTCAAATGGGAGTTCCATTTTTAGTTTTTTGAGGAAACGCCATACTGTTCTCCACAGTGGCTGCACCAGTCTGCATTCCCACCAGCAGTGCACGAGGGTTCCTTTTTCTCTGGATCCTCACCAGCACTTGTCGTTTGTTGATTTGTTCATGATAGCCATTCTGACAGGTGTGAGATGGTACCTCATTGTCGTTTTGATTTGCATCTCTCAGATGATTAGTGACTTTGAGCATGTTTTCATATGTCTCTTGGCCTTCTGTATGTCCTCTTTCGAAAAGTGTCTATTTAGTTCCGTTGCCCATTTTTTGATTGGGTTATCTTCCTTTTGTTAAGTTGTATGAATTCCCTGTAAATGTTGGAGATTAAACCTTTATCAGTGATAACATTGGCAAATATGTTCTCCCATGCAGTGGGTTTTCTTGTTGTTTTGTTGATGGTTTCTTTTGCTGTGCAGAAGCTTTTTATTTTGATGTAGTCCCATTTGTTTATTTTCTCTTTAGTTTCCATTGCCCTAGGACAGTGATGGCGAACCTATGACACATGTGTCAGAGGTGACACACAAACTCATTTTTTTGGTTGATTTTTCTTTGTTAAATGGCATTTAAATATATAAAATAAATATCAAAAAATATAAGTCTTTGTTTTACTATGGTTGCAAATATCAAAAAATTTCTATATGTGACACGGCACCAGAGTTAAGTTAGGGTTTTTCAAAATGCTGACATGCTGAGCTCAAAAGGTTCGCCATCACTGCCCTAGGAGCTGTATCGGTGAAGAAATTGCTTCGGCATATGTCTGAGATTTTGCTGTCTGTGGATTCCTCTAAGATTTTTATGGTTTCCCGCCTTATGTTTAAGTCCTTTATCCATTTTGAGCTTGTTTTTGTGTGTGGTGTAAGTTGGTGGTCTAGTTTCGTTTTTTTTGCATGTATCTGTCCAATTTTCCCAGCACCATTTATTGGAGAGACTGTCTTGGCTCCATTGCATGCTCTTGCCTCCTTTGCCAAATATTAATTGAGCATAATGGCTTGGGTCGATTTCTGGGTTCTCTGTTCTGTTCCATTGGTCTATATATCTGTTCTTGTGCCAGTATCAGGCAGTTTTGAGAACAGTGGCTTTGTAATATAGCTTGATATCTGGTATTGTGATCCCTCCAACTTTGTTCTTCTTCCTCAGGATTGCTGTGGCTATTCAGGGTTTTTCTTTAATTCCAGATGAATTTTTGAAGAGTCTGTTCTAGGTCTGTGAAATATGCCATTGGTATTTTAATGGGAAGTGCACTGAATCTTTTTAAAAAAATATATTTTACTGACTTTTTACAGAGAGGAGGGAGAGGGATAGAGAGTTAGAAACATCGATGAGAGAGAACCATCGATCAGCTGCCTCCTGCACACCCCCTACTGGGGATATGCCCGCGACCAAGGTACATGCCCTTGACCAGAATGGAACCTGGGACCCTTGAGTCCGCAGGCCGACGCTCTAGTCACTGAGCCAAACCGGTCAGGGCTGAATCTCTTGATTGCTTTGGGTAGTATGGACATTTTAATGATGTTGATTCTACCAATCCATGAACACAGTATGCTCTTCCAACTGTTTATGTCTTCTTCTATCTCTTTTATCAATGTCCTGTAGTTTTCCGAGTACAGGTCTTTTACCTCCTTAGTTAAGTTTATTCCTAGGTATCTTAATTTTTTTGGTGCAATGGTAAATGGGATTTTTTAAAATCTCTCTTTCTGTAAATTCACTAATTCACCATGTAGTTTTTAGCAATTGAAATTAGTTGGTCTTTTCTGTGAAACACCTTCATTTCCATATCTGTTACCTTGGCAGCCTGAAGTACTTCTGCCAAGTGGAACTAGTTATCTTTCCCCGTAACTATTTGTATCCACTCATCTCCATGGAGACTTCTGGTCTTTGGGTAATCATGGACTCTGTGAAGCCACTGAGATTTGGAAATTGTGTGTTACTACAGCATTCATTAGATACTAAGATACTAAACTGACTGTTAGAGCTAGAAGCGGGCATGGAAATAGAAGACCCACTTCTTCTCTTTGGAATAGAAACTGGGTCTCAGAATGCCATCAGTACTCAGGTTCCACCACTCTGCCTCTCCAGGGTCTCTGTTCCCAGCCTGCTGTGCTGTGTTAGGTACCCAGTGTAACGTCCTAACTATTCCCCAATCTTCCCCCACCTCTACATCATTCTTTACCCCACCATTGGAATTCTCTTTGTAAAACATTACCTGTAATGGGAAACACATAGACCCTTACACTCATCTAACAGGAGCCCAAGAACCAGATCAGCAAATAATTTGCACAGGATGGTGGCCCGCCTGCCAGCACATGCCTCACCCCTGTCCCTGCGTGTGCCCGCTGACAGTCCAGCCCTCTCAGTGGTGAAGTGACTTTTCCTGGCCGCCTGCCAGAAGTCACAGCTTCCTTGGATTCAGAAACAGGGAGTACAAGTTCCAATGAAGTCAATCAAGACAAACTTATACTCGAACTCAATATATTTTAAAATATTTTCAATTTCCTGTCTTTTCTTTGAGTTTTTGTCTACCTGAACCAACTATATTTGCATGTGGTATTTATACTTTTTGTAAAAAGGTGTTTTTAAATAGTAAATTTTAGTTTTTAATCCAATGATCAAGGGTTTTTATGCATTTGAGTAGGTCCAATCAGTATGCAGATGGGGCAGGCAACAAATAGGTTGTTGTTGTTTTTTAAATATCGTATGTATGCGTGTGCACACACATATGTATGTGTATGTACACATATGTATACTTATTAAATATATAAACATATATATTGTTAGTTATTGTTCAAAATAAATGTGAAGTTTTATGTCATTCCCTCTCACGTAGTGGGGGCCTAGCTTGCTGGGTGCAAAGAGTATCTTACTCCTTTATATGTAACCTGATGTCCTGCCGCAGGGCTCCTCCTACACAGGACAGGACTTAGTTAGTATTTGTTTAACAGATGGCTACAGTCATTTGCCGTGGCTCCTCTCATACTGCGCGTGTGTGGCCTGTTCTGTGCCCCTGACTGGCATTCCTGGGTCGTGTCAGTGCTGTGGCTCTGCCTTTTTGTCCCCTAGAGCTTCTGATGCTTTTGCTCGAAGATGGCCAAAGGCCAGCTAGCCAGTCCACTATTTTCCCTTCTCCGCTGTCCGCAGCCAAGGCCACTTGTCATGTTGCTTAGTGCTCTAACTCAGTGCCTCCTTGGACTATGCATGCACCCCCTTTGGCTTGGCAGTAACTGGCTGTATTTCATCAATTACATGTAGCAGGGCTTCCCACAGCCCTTTACCCCCTCTGAGTCACCCAGCTTGGAAAGAGAGGGATGAATCAGAGACGACAGCATAGTTGAAGGCAGTAACTTACTGGCACAGAACGAAGACCATGCAATACGTTAGGGAGGGCCCGCCTGCCTGGTGACTTTGCCCCTTGGGGACAGGCGGTTTCTTGTTTCTGTTGAACTAGAGGTGTTCTATTCAGTCCCTGATGACATGAAATCAATGCCTCCTAAGATCGGGGGCAGGCTCTGGGGCTTGCCACCTCAGAGGAAAACACCGATTAAGGATTAATGTGATCTGAGAACACCCAAGTCCAAACAATGTCATTGACCCAGTGCCGATACGTGGCTGGGTTAACCCAGCAGTATTCTGGGATCCACTGAGAGCTGGGGCTCTTTGATTCCTAACCTTTGCACGGGGGTGGAAAAAGACGTGCTGGAAAGCCTTGATGCATGCTGTGGTGGTGATAGCAAGTTCAAGATCAAATGGCCACTTCATCTTCAAAGACTCCCAAGGCCTTGCAGCACTGAAGGGGACTAGGGTAGGGAGTGCTACTTTAATAGTCATTTGATCAAGGGCTCAACTAACATTTTCTAAGTGCCTTGTACTAAGTGGATAGTGGGCCTGTCTTCTTTGTGTAGACCACCCTCCCTCCCCCCGCCCCCCGCCCCGAAAACTGTCCTTTTTGAGAAACTCCTACCCAGTTTATGAAGACTTGTCTTTGGACTCTGAAGTGATCATCTTTGTAGAGACCATGGGTTCAAAGATTTGTCATCTACACCAAAGATGCCTGCTCACAGGCAGGTGTCTTCCTTTCTTCCTCCAGGTGCTCGTGAGATGATGCAAGACCCACTGAAAGTCCACGTTTTCTTCTCACTTCTGAGCAGCCTCAGGTGAACCACAGACGTCTTGGACATGGCCTTGTAGAGGTGTTCAGGACGCCCTTTTATTCTGAAGAGGTATGTCAGGGCCTTCACCGGAAGACAATTTTAATTGACATAACGATCTTCAGATAAGTTGCCTGTCTTCTTCACAGAACTCTCCTGGTGATTTTGTAATTCTTGATATTATGCCGGGAAGAAAACGTTAGGTAGATGCTTATAACATCTCTCTTTGGTCACCTACTAAGCTCCTTGCTCAGCTCAGGACTGACTGTGTCCATCAAAAACAAGAAATCGCAAACACTGGGATCGGGTAATCCTGACTCATGCACCCGGAGACTCTATGCAGAACTTAAAAACCGATTTGGAGGGTGCTATTTCTCCCTCTTTTTCTAATTTCATTACTTTGGGAAAGTAACTTCACTTCTTTGGCTTTTATTCCATTTTCTCATCTGAAAAATAAATGGGCTGGGCCAAAAGGTCCCTAAGCATCCTTCCAGTTCTAAACATTCTTAGCATTTTTTTTTTCATGCATTATGCATCAGCTGTCACAGTCTGCAATATTTGCAGTGTTCTTCAGGCAAATAAACATTGGGATTGTTTTCAGGACTCGCCTGTTTAAAAAGCACATTTATACATGTCATTTTATTTGGTCTCCCCCCCCCCCCCAAAATCACATAAAGTAGGTTAGGTAGGGATGACTGCCTTTCCCACTGACAGATGGGGAAACTGAGGCTCAGAGAGGCTAGGTGATTCGACTATGACCAGCCTCCATAGTAAGGACTGAAATGAAGCCACATAACTGCAAACCCTAGCTCTTTCTTCTCTGTCTGCCCACCTCCTTGACTGTTCTGCACACTGACTCAAACTTGACCGAGAAGGGTCTGGGAAATTGAAAGGGTTGCTAAAATATCACATATCACCAAATCACTGTACGGTCTGTAAATCAAGCCCATATTTCATATTCCAGGCCTGCCCTTTTTGCTTTTGTTAGACGAGGAGAGGAAATTGGTGAGAAAGCTGAAGCTTGCATCTTATTCCCTCCCCCTTAAGCAAGTCCTTGCAGCCTCCAGGGATCGCCCTTTAAAAACAAAATCATCTAGGAGCAGAAGCAGTTTGTCATCATAAGACCTTTGGATGAATTGCTCGGGGAATGAACCCTGACAGCTCCACAGACACACTCCCGGAGCGGGCTGCTGCCCTGTTCTCCTCCATCTACCTTGCATTCTTCCAGAACAAAGCCTCAACAGTGGGAGGAAAGGGCGGCCCGAGCCAATATAAACAACAGCGACCTAAACCCAGGCCTCAGAGGTGACTCCAGTTTCTCCTGCTTTGCCACTGAGAGAAGGATATTTAGGGGAGAGAATGGAAAAGCAGTTACACACCCAGACTCAGATTAGAGCTGGGCCCCAGGTGGGTGGGTGGTCAGGCTCTTGTAATGGATGTAAGGTTATTTTTCACGGGCTCCCATGCGGAGTGGAAAGAAGGCTAAGATGTCGCCAGTCTTGAAGCGGGCTGAGCGCAAAGCAAGACCCTGAAGTCAGCAACAAAAGTGTGCTGGTCTATGAGAAAGATCTGGGTGCTGGGCAGTAAATTTACTCCTCTGGTCTTCCTTTTTCTCCCTCAGTTGTAAAAGGAGGGTTTTTGAGTAGCATCCAACCAGCTCTAGTATGGCACCAACTGTATGCCCTCCACTGTGCCAGGCACTGATGATACAGAAATGGACAAGAGGAAATGAAGGCATTTGTTAATGTGTGAAACTGTTGGCATGCACTTTGATTCCATATGTGTTTTAAACCCCACCATCATTGTGTTCTGTACAGTGTATATTAGTGTGAAATTATCCACAGACTCTTCTGTTTTCATTGATTTTCATCCCAGCCTGCATTTCTGTCATTTCTTTTGAGCTGCTCTTTCCTCTCCCTGAAGAAACCTCCTTCCCCTCCCCCCTCCCCGCCCCCTTTCTCCCTTTTGTAAGTACAGCTCTGCAAGGGATGAAATTCTCATTTTTGCTTGACTGGAAAGTGTTATTTGACTTTCATTTTGGCAGGCTATTTTTCCTGGTTATAAATTCCAGAGTGGCAGGGTTTCTCTCTCTCCAAACATTAAAGATGTCATTCTTTTGTCTTTTAGCTTCTATTGCTTCTTTTGGGGAGTCTTCTAATTTTCTCTCCTATGAAAGTAATGTGTCTTTCGATCTGACAGCTTTTCAGATTTCCCTTTGTCCTTAAAGTTCGGTGGTCACATTATGATGCGCCTGGGTGTTGTTTTCCTTGTATTGGACCCACTTGTGTTTAGTTTACAGAACTTCTGGAATCTGTGACTTGATATCGCTCAGAAGTTTCAGGAAACTATCAGGCATTGTCTCTTCAGATATTGCTCTTTCCCACTCTCTCACCTTCCTCTAGGGTGCCAACTGCAAGAATGTTAGACCTTTCTCTGTGTGTTATGCTCTTTTCTATATGCTATGTCCCTTTTTCGGTCCGTGATTTCGCTTTGATATTTTCTGCTGATTTGACTTTCAGTTAACTAACCTTTAGTTGATCAATACTCTGTTAAATCCACTTATTGATATCTTCAAATCAGTTATAGAATTATCATTTAATTATTTAAAAAATAGATTCCAGCTCTGGCTTGTATGGCTCAGTCTGTTGAGCGCTGTCCCGTGCACCAAGAGGTGGCAGGTTCGATTACTGGTCAGGGCACATGTCCGCACTGCAGGTTCGATCCCCAGTCGGGGAGAGTGTGGAAGTCAACCAATCGATGTTTAACTCTAGTATCTATGTCTATGTGTCTCTCTCTCCCTCCCTCTTCCTCTCTCTAAAACAAATTATAAATTAAAAAATAGATTCCAAGTCTTGGCAAAATTCCCCATCTTCTTACCCTTTCCTAAACACAGTCAAGCCAATGTATGATAGGTAATTCCATTATCTGATTTACCCATGAATCTACTGCTCTTTTCTATTTCCATCACTTTGTCCCTTTTTTTTGGGTCTCTGTAACCAGTTTTGGTACCTTGCTAGGCACACTGTGTGTGAACAATGATGCAATCTCCCAGAGAGAAGTTCCCTATCCTCTGCCGGCAGCTAGATGAGGGGCAGTTCACCTCAGTCCAATTAGGGACCAAGTGGGCCTCCGTCTACTTGTGATTTTTCCCTGAAAACCAGGGTTCTCAGATGAGATCCTGGGGTGTTAATATTACCTCTCCTGGACTTTATTTTTATCTCCCTGGGACTAAGAGACTGTTACAAATTCTACCTTGATTTTTAGATTGTATTCACTTGGATCTTAAGCCTTTTGTCCAATCACTGAATACCCTGATAGAAAAAACCTCCAAGTACTGGGCTTACTTCTCTGCTTATCCTTCCTTCCTTCCTAGCTCTGGACTACACAAGTCCTAGATGCACTGGCAGGCTCAAACTTAAATTTCTTTTCTCCATAGTTCTAGAGATTGCCAAAAGCTCAGCCAGCTTCTCTCTAGCTCTCAGATGTCATCACCCTTTGTGTAGCTTCTCAGGCACTCGAAGTAGGCCCCCAAGCTGGTATATGCCTGAGGAGAAATGCCCAGGGTAGAATGTTGGGGTCACATTAATGAACTCCCCTTCTTTCTGGGACCCTGACCCCTTGAGTTCTGATTTTCTCAGTTGCTCTCTGATATCTTGAAGCAGATGAATTTTTTTTAATACAACCTTTCTTGACTCATTGGTCTACAATAAGCTACTTTATGGTAGAAAGCAAACAAAAAGTAAAACGGTACATAGATACTTCCAACATAAATAATCAGGAGTGAGTGTGTGTGTGTGTGTGTGTGTGTGAGAGAGAGAGAGAGAGAGAGTGTGTGTGTTTGAGAATGAAATAAGTATTTCAGTACATTTTTTTTCTGGGAAAAGAAACTTTAAGCTGGATTTTAAAGAAACGGAGACAATTAACGGTCATAGAAATCATAAGTAAAGGTAGTATATATGCATATAAATAAATATTTTCATTCATTTATTTTTTTCCAAGATGTATTTATCACCATGGTGCTATATGCCATCCTGTGGGAGAGGTGCTCCTGATGAAACAATAAATGTCTTAGAGCTTAGAGGCTATGGGAATGCAGAGATAAGCAGGAAATGACAATATACAAGAGTGGGGCAAAAGTAAGTTTACAGATGTGAGTTTATTCTTGTATTATTATTAATTATCGTATTATTTTCCAGATGAAAAACCATTAACCTACTTTTCCCCCTATATTAAGATTAAGTACATAAAACAAGGATCTGTTTGGTTGGAGCAATGGATCTAGGTAGAGAACAATACAAAAAATGAGAATTAGCCGAAACCGGTTTGGCTCAGTGGATGGGGCGTCGGCCTGTGGACTGAAGGGTCCCAGGTTCGATTCCGGTCAGGGGCATGTACCTGGGTTGCGGGCATATCCCCAGTGGGAGATGTGCAGGAGGCAGCTGATTGATGTTTCTCTCTCATCGATGTTTCTAACTCTCTATCTCTCTCCCTTCCTCTCTGTAAAAAATCAATAAAATATATTTTAAAAAAAATGAGAATTAAAATGAGGTAAGATGTTAAAAACCAATGATAGAGGACTGTGCTTGAGGAGAGGTCTGGGTATGCATGGCAAGCAGTAGAGTTTCACTCCATGTTGAGGTGGGCAGTGTCCAAGCATCAGTGTGTGTGAGGAAGATGATCCCAGTGGGATATTCAGAAGCCTGGAAACCAAGCCAGAAACCACAGGAATGGAGACCTCTGGGTTATCGGAATACAACACAAGCACATCCAGGATCAGAACTTCCCCTAACTAAATTTATCGGAGTCCAATACTTTGGGCCATATTCTATTTTGAAATAATGCTAAAAGACGCAGAAGAAATCAGGCCTCTGGTCCCACTTGGCTATCAACTGTGACCTTCTGAGTCCTTTCCTCCTCCCTTTCCTCTTCCACTATTTATTCCATTTCTTTCCCTTTCCCACCTGTCCTCACGCCTTCTTTTCTTCCTTGTTTCTCCTTCATGTTCATCTTTTTCTTGCTCCATTGCTTTTACCAGAAGTGCTGTCATTGTAGTAGCGTGGAATCCTCTAAGAAAACACGTTCTGGGGAACCTCCCGTCACCCCTAGATCTTCACTAACCAGCCCAGGTGTGCGGCCTGCAGCCCTCAGGATTGTACTGCCCTTTGCATTCCATTGTGGTGTGTGGCTGCAGAACAATTACGTTTTGTGCTGCACGTTTCCCCGGGTTTCCTTATTCTGTGTCCCTAAGGAGACACAGAAAACTGGAGAATCAAAGCCACGCTGTGATCCCCCCCAGGACTGTGACTGGAGCTGGCTTTTGAGAGCACATCCTCCTGGATCCGAGTCAGCAGCTCAGCCAGCTCAGCGCAGAGGGCACGCCAGAGTCGCTGTCTGTGCATTAACCCCAGCGGCCCGCGCTCCCCAGCTCTCATCGGCTGTTCCTTCACAGTCAGAAGCACACAGTTCAGATAATTAAGCACTTGCGAGGCATTTTACATTTTCACGAAGCAATCAGCAGGGAATTAATTCTGAAGATGCTCATGCCCTGTACTCCAGGCATCTCACCCACTTTGCGGGTGGGCAGCGGTGAGCTTATCCTGAAGCAGACGAGGCTGGAGCTGGCCTCTGACTTGCAGGAGCCTCTTCCAAGGGCCGAGGAGGAGCCCTGGCAATTCTGTGATTGTAGTTTATGTTCTTTTTCTTAATAATAGTCTTCGCCAGGCTATTTTGTAAGCATGAGGTCCCGCAATAACAGACTCTATGCCCTGAAGAAACTAAAATATTCTTTTCTGGAGATTTATAAAATAAGAAGTAGCAAGACTCTTTTTCTTATTGCCAGGCTGAGACTGGCCAGTTGCATCAGATATTGTTCTACCTCTAGCCCTCATTTCAGATGTCTAACGTTGGGTTTCGAGGCGGTTTGCTCCTCATATATATGTTAGGGCATATTTTCTACGATCTCTCTTGAGTGTGGTGGTCATGAGACTGTACCTCACAGAATTCCACCAAGAGGGAGCTTCACTGATCTAGGGGCCAGCAGCTGACTCCAAAGCTTGGTGCCATATTGTCACCAAGGCCATGCTTCCCAGGCTGCTCCCAGCTGGTAACTGGCGCAGGAGGAATACCTGAGCAGAGCTGGTCCTGGGCGACTTAGCACTTTTCTGATGCACTTGGATGCGAGAACCCCCTGATGGTATCGCTGAACCTTCTTAGACTTCACAGCAGTTGAGGATGTTTCTACCCACTAGGGGTTCCCTTTCGCCTTCACTAGGGGTCAGACTTGATTAAGGGTCTGATGGATTTCCCAGCTTTGCCTGGCTTCTACCTCACCTTCTGTCACATGGGCATTTCCCTTAATACAATCCTTCTGCATCGAATCCTGTTTTAGTATCTGCTTCAGAGAATGCAAACTAACACACTGAATTAATTGGAAAAACAGAATTGGCTATTAGAACCATTACTTAAAGTCCCACCAAATTTTCAGGGATCTGAATAAGTTAAATTTTGAAGGGAAAAAACTCTCATTGTCATGCACCTCCCTGTCTGTAACTTTTGCCCACACTTGAAATATCCTTTTCTCCTCCTCTATCTAAATCCTGTTTATCACTTGAAGCCCAGCTCCATCACACCTCCTTCATGAACCTTCTTGATTCTTTCTTCTGAATTCTTATGGTCCCGGTTCTATGAATTTACACATCATGGTAATAATCAACTGTGGTGATCAACCAGCGCATCTTTATGATTATTATTATTATTATTATTCCTCACCCGAGGTTATTTTTCCATTGATTTTAGAGAGTGGAAAAGAGGGAGAGAGGGAGAGAGAGAGAAACACTGATGTGTGAGAGATACATTGATCTGTTGCCTCCCGCACCTGCCTGCCTGGACCCAGGATTGAACCTGCAACCCAGGTACATGCCCTTGACCAGGAATCAAACCTGCAACCCTTCAGTCCCCAGGCTGGTGCTCTACCACTGAGCCACACCAGCCAGAGCTCAACCAGCCCATCTTTAAACCCCAGAGGTCTGCCTAACCACTTCTACGTGTACTTGCAAAGCTTGTAGACAAGTGTTCCCCAAATTATGTTTCAGGAACAGCAAGAGCTAATGTATAGCTTAAGAGAGGAACATTCCACGGTCAAATAAATTTGGGGAAATACCCGCTATGTACTGTGGCTCTTTCTCAGATATGTAAATGCATACCACTACACTGAAGGCTTAGAGATAACCTATGGGAATGGCTTTGATTAATTCTATATTCCCTCTACCTATTTGACTAGGGAAACATAAAATTTCTAACAGCCAGGATTTATTTAATTTTTACAACACAAGTTGAGAATTACAGTTGAAGATATCTCTTTCAGGGACACATTTGTATCAAGCCATCCTCCACACATGTTTAACAGGAATGAGAAGGGGGCAAATTAGTTGGTAACATTGGCAGGCAGGGGAGCCATGAGAGCCAAAGGAAGGGGACCAGGAATAGAGGGAGGCAGAGTGTGCAAGGCAGGACTTGGGAAAGCAGGTGATGTGAGCTTATTCTTCCTGGGTAATGTTTTGTTTTGAAATATGTTTTTATTGATTTTAGAGAGAGGAAGGGAAAGAGAGAGGGAAAGAAAAAGGGAGAGGGAAAGGGGGAGGGAGAGGGGGAGGGAGGGAGGGAGGGACAGCGATATCGATCAGTTGCCTCCTGCACACACTCTGACTCTGGGGAATGACCCCGCAACCTGGGCATGTGCCCTGACCAGGAATCGGACCGGTAACCTTTTGGTGCACAGGACGACACTCAACCAGCTGAGCCACTCAAGCCAGGGCCTGGTTAATGCATAAAGATGGTTCCTTCTGCTCCGGAAGCACATAGTCATCACTTCAAAGAAACACCAGAGTTCTGAGGCACTGCTTGCTTCTCAGGCTCTCTGAGCATTCATTCTCTGCTTTCCAGCTGCATTTTAAAGCAAGATTGGAGAAAATACCTTACATTCTGAATTTGCCTCAGCTTTCAGCATCCCCTTATTCATTCATTTATTCCAATAAAAATGTATTATCCCCCTACTATGTGCCAGGAGCTGTTCTTGGTGCTAGGGAAGCAGCCGTGAACGAAACCAGTAAGGTTCTCTTCTCATGGGACTTACGTTCTGAGTAAACAGATAGTCAACCAAATAAATAAACTGAAACATAGCAATATCAATAGCAAGTTTTATGAAGAAAATAAAACAGGATAAAGGATCAGAGAGTAGACTAGGCAAAGTAGACGCCTAATAAATATTGATTAAATGATTGAATATGGCCTTGTGATGGCTTCAGCGACTCTGCTGCCTTCAAAGAGAATATAACAGGAGGAAGCGCTAGCCGGGCTTGCACAGGTGTGATCATTTTCTAAAACGCAAGAACCCCTCCAAGTGGGCAATACTTTGACATCCTCAGCCCTGTTCCTGCTCTTCACACGGTGAGCAAACATTCAAACGTTGCCTCTCAGCTGTCAGAGCGACATATTTAGCACAATCCCTCCCGGTTTGAGCATCCTGGAAACGTTGCTATCTTTCCCACCTCCGCCTTTACCCATTACCCCCTTGTAATTACTGCAATGACTTCAGATTAAGATGTTAAAGTCAGAAATGTTTGTGAAAAAAATTGGCAAGCTGTCACGTCTGAATACCCAGCTGAATTGCCGGATGAATAATAATGCAGAAATGCTTACTGCAGGAAGAATAAATAAAAGCTCATTGTTGTGCAATAAATCCTTCTCTGTAAAACACCGCGGAGGAAACTGGCTCTAGGTTTATCACATTTCCCTCCAAGTGTTCAGGACATTTTATTTAATTCTTTTCCGCACTTTATTCTTTTCCAGGGCTGGTGTATGGTCCTACCCGACTGTCCCTCATGACATATTAATGCTCCAGGAGTATGTGGGGAGAAATACCAGCGGCATGGCTGCTGACAGGAGCAGCCAGTGACCAGAATAAATGATTAGCTCAGAAAGTGGCAGCCGAGGGGGCATGGGCACAGCGTTATTACCTGTTAGTCGGAAGAGAAGGCTTTTTATTTATTTATCTTAAAGCTAAAGTCTTAGATGTAGGGTTTCCATCTTGCCCATAGCGGGACATCTGTGCTTATGCCAAAGGAGATAGACACGGAAGGTGATCCCTTTACCACACAATCCCCCTAAGGTTCCACATGGGCCCTTAGGCTTGCAGCAGATCTTGGGCGACACTGCAAGCCAGAGGTCATTGTCACATCTGAGGAATTAGCAAGGCACGTCATATAATTAGGCAATAACTACTATTCTGCATATTCTGCTTTGTCTGCATATCTTAGGACTGATACATATATTGTGATCTCATTTGATTCCCCCAATAATCCTGGAGAGCAGGATCATTTTGCCTATTTTTAAAATGAGGCCATTTATATTCAGAGAAGTTAAGTCATTTGCCCAAGGTCACACAGCCAGCAAGGGGCAGATCTAGAATTCAAATCTAGGTCTCTCTGACTCTCTAAGTTTGGACTTTAGTCACTCTTTTAAATTTTTTAAAAATACTTTTTTTTTTTTATTTCTGAGAGAGGAAGGAAGAAAGAAGAGAGAGATAGAAACAT
This sequence comes from Myotis nattereri, assembly GCF_964212035.1. Taxonomy (NCBI): domain Eukaryota; kingdom Metazoa; phylum Chordata; class Mammalia; order Chiroptera; family Vespertilionidae; genus Myotis; species Myotis nattereri. The sequence goes on along the minus strand of NC_138087.1, from coordinate 36,827,592 downwards.
CAATGATGAGAAAGAATCATTGATCAGCTGCCTCCTGCACATCCCCTATTGGGGACTGAGCCTGCAACATGTGCCCTCACTGGGAATCGAACCCTGACCTCCTGGTTCATAGGTTGATACTCAACCATTGAGCCACTCTGGCCAGGCGATTCAGCTCATTTTTATCAAGCCTTTAATTAGGACCAAACCCCATGCTGCTCATCTTTCCCTAATACAATTAAGATCTGAGAATAAAGTTAGTCATTTGAAAGTGTAAAAGTGGTTAGTTCATACTCTGGCAGGATGTAAGAAGTAGGAAAATTCCTGAGCAAGTGGAATGGAGAAACTGAGACAAGAAAATTAAACAAAGCTAAACAGTTTGGGCAGCTTGTGAATCGCAAGATCTTATCTTCCCCAACCAAGGATACTGAGAGCAAATGGTTTATACCTCTCCTCCCTAACCAGAGAATGCATAGCTTAAATCACTCTGGCCTGGGAAAATGGAGGACAAAGACCCAATTAATATCATTTGTGCCAGCTAAATCCAAGGACAGATAAAGTTTGGGGGACAAATAACAAAACCCCAAAAGCATTTGGACGATATCTCTTGGGGGGTGTTAGGCAGGAATGATAGCTGCCAAGAAAAGGAGAAAGGGTGAGAAATGGGGAGTTTATCTCACCTACTAAACAAAGAAGTCAGCCATCTTAGGTTTTGCCAAACAAGAAGACCAGATGTATGTACCAACATTCCAAGATAAGCCACAACAATATAGAAGGGGACTTTGAAACCGAGTCTGCTACCCAAGACTAGGGGAGCTTTGAAAACTATAGGGGGAAGGGTAAAAAACCCCTGAACCTCCACTGGGCACACGCTCAGACTAGCTGAGTTGCCCCCTTGTGCTTTATGCCAAGTGTATTCTTAATAAATTTGACTGCTTTGCTTCAGTGCTGCTTTCACTCGTCTGAAATCTTTCTTATGAGATTGACAAGAGCAGAAGAGGGGACAGTCTTGTCCCCCACCTTAGACTTAGGGGGCTGCCTGGTAACAATACTACTTTTAACAAGATCAAATTAGGAAAATAATTTTTTTAATAATTTGTTCAGTGCTGAGAACTCCACAATTTTTAAGTCCCTGGCTTCTCTGTGAAGCTGCCTACTGATGTTTGCTAATCAATCATCTTTAAAGCAAGGACGTTAACTCATTTACTAAAGGCCACCAGAGTTCTTTCTATGCATCCGGAAAAAAAACATTCAACCCAAAACCAAGATCATAATTTCACCTTAATGCAAACTCTTATTTGCCATTGGGATTAAAATCAGTGTGTATCAAGTTTGTTAATGTCAACAATGTAGATGACAATAATGATAACGGTAGCTATGACAACAAAGATGATCATGATGCTGAAAGCTTGTCTATATTACAACTTCTTAGGTTTTACTATCATTTCAAAAACCACCACCATTTGTCAAAAGTTTTTTAAATTTTTCATTGAATGATGGGAAGCAGTCTAATTTCTGATCAAATAGTGCTACTGCTGAGATGTGCATGCATTGCTCACTGTGCAAGACAGAGAAGAGAAAAAAAATATAGATAAGAACCTAATAAAGAAATCACAGACAAGACTCTCTGATTGCAAAAAGAATTAGAAAGCCTTTCATTTGACCCACATCTGTTTTCAAACCTATTTACCATTTTTTTCACCTCCCTTTTCCCTTCCACCTACTTCTTCTAGTATTCTATTGTTATAATAATTATCATTATTATTATTATTTTTTGGTCTCTTCTTTTTCAGCAAACAAAACAGTGGAGGAAACAGCCTCCTAGATAATGAATTGCATTATTAATTTGGTTTGTTGCCAGGGATTCTGGTTCTGACTTAAGGTATTAAATGAAGTTCCAGGATTTAATCAAGGGATGAAGGCTGTCAGGAAAAGAAAACCAACTCTGCAGGTGAGTAAGCTGGAAATAATTGGCATTTAGAGCTGTGCGTTAGGGATGTTTGGTCCAAGCTCTTTCTAGAGGGGATAAAACAAAAATGATGTGTTTGGTAAGTTCAAAAGTCAGATCCTTATAATAACAGAAATAGTAGGAAGCTTTTCTGATTTATTCTATTGAACCATCAATATCTGGAGTCATTGCACTCAGGGATTGTTGGGAAAACATTGACGAAAAGAGGCCACAGTTATTGTCCAGGCAGCATTGTGCATCCTTCTGAGACGGCTTGTCCTGACCTGGGCCCTTCATCCTGCCCCCTCGCAACTGCAGCTTTCGCCAGACAGGAGGGATCTGCTGCCAGGGGCAAATGGTGCCAGAATGAACCGCTTTGTCAGTTCCTGAACCTGAGCACCCCCAGCTAGGAGATTGGAATGTGAGCACTGTGGCTAGCATCTCAGATGCACACTTGTGAGATTTTGCCTATAATTCAAAGCAAACAGAAGGGAAAAAAATATATTCCTACTGTGCTGTGAAAATAGAATTAAAACCCCTAAACACTGTCTATTCTAATTCCTCCACCCAGGACTTCAGATGCTGATATCGGTTGCCAGGAATAAACACCCACTGAGCACATCCCAGAAACTTAATTGTCCTCTTGTTACTCAATATTTACAGTCCTCAATGTGCAGTGGGGCTGCTGGGCTCTCTTAAAGGGCCATGTCGGCAGTCCTCAGTCTCAGAGCACCCCAAGTAACAAAAGGGTAGGGAATCCGCTCTTGCTAACATGGGGAGGGACTTGTCTTTCCCTTTCCTTCTTTTCTGTGTGGCCTTAGAAAGATGTAAGCCCTCCTGGTCTTCAAGGTAAGGGCACTAGTTCCCATTCTTTGGGGTTCCGTATCTATTGGGCCATCAACATGTTCTGTGAAAAAAGGAGGGACCTTGAAGATGGGGTAACAAGGAGGAGGGAGATAGTCAAAGGAGGCAGTGTCTGGGGAAACTGGAGATGTCCTTAGAAAGTGGGCAGAGGGGTGGACCCTCACGGGGCCTGCTGAAGGGGAACTGTTGGAGTCTCAGAAGCTACCTGGGTGCTGAATCCTTGCTCTCCACACTTCACTTCTGCAAGGACAAATATGCAAGTTCACCCCACTCTCTGTGCCCAGGAACTCTGTAATGAAAGACTTCATTTCACTAACATCCTGGGTCACACCTGAGATTGCACAACAGTGCTGGCCTGCCTGGGCCTGGGATTCATGATGTACACCCTCCCCCCACCCCCCCCCCCACCCCCCGCCGCAACACATCCCCGTGGGCATTGTCCACCCTCCCTATATATGGCCTATGTACAAAGCCAAGAAAAGGACAGGGGTGCTAAGTATCAGAGGTCTGCGTGTGCACGGGGGGAGCAGGGGGGAGTGCTGTTCCCCTGATAGAAGGACGAGGGCAAAGCAGCCCCTAGATTGTCAGCCTGTGACTTGCTCTACCTGCCCCTTCTATTCAGGAGGGATATCATTCTGCGTGAATTAAAACTAGTGACAACCACACAGCCTGCATGTTCCGTGACCCTTGGTCAGCTCACCACCTCGTATGGATTCATGAGTCACTTTCACCTTAAGCTTCATCCCCCTGGCAGGAGGTCAGGCCCGAGGAGTCACAGGGCGGACATGAGAGCATGAAAACCAGAGTGAAATGTGTGCTTTGGGGGAGACCCAGCGGGTGACAGCCCCAGCTGGCTTACAGCAGCTTAGGAAGTGACAGGACTAATGCTTTTCTGCAGGTTCATTTGAAAGTGGGGAAAGAGGCAATAAAAAAAGAAATCAGCAAAGTGCTTTTGTGATAGCGAGATTTGCCCATCATTTTTAGGTTTCGGTGTATAAGATTAGTGTTCATGAGATTTTTAAATTTCCTCCTACAGACTCTGTTTTTAAATAGCACCTGGGGTATACCTTTATCCACAGATGCAGCCTTTCCCTGAACGTAGTCTGAGACAAAAATGAATTTCCAATGTCCGATGTTAACACACCACGTTCAGCCCTCAGCCGACAGGTGGATTGTCAATTACCCAGTCACGTGTCCTGGGCACCTTCTGTGGTGGTGGAGACACAAAGCAGGGTCTGCCTCCTTCCTGCACATGAGCCTCCACAAGCATCACCAGCAAGCATCACCAGGCAACTGAGAATGTGTGGGTGAATGATAAATGCTTTGGCCCTTTTAACTACGTCAACTGGAGCAGAAATTAAGGACACATAGCAACAGCCAATCATAAGCACCTGTTATCATATTTGGGACTCTTGGGCATGCTTTTTCCTCAATCTTTAATAAAAATATATTTCAAAGAGCATGCATATAAAATTCTCAGAGTTTTAACCAAGAGCCTTGAGAAAGAGTGTAATTGTCCAAAAAACAAAACAAAAAACAAAACACTTTCATCATAGGAACTTGAAACACAGCATGGTTTTCCTTTCTTAGTCAGATAGATCGGGAGATATCAGGAAAGAGCTCATAACCTTGTCAATTGCTGCTTATGAGTAAGAGTCAGAATCACTCTCTGTTGATCCCAACAGCTTCCACTGGGAGAGCAGAATTCTTCCACGGAGTGTCAGGAGCCTGGGACCTAGAACTTCCTCTACCTCCCATCCCGGGAACAGCTCACTTGGTGCTGGAGGAGCCCTCTTCATCACCACCTCCGCCCCCAGGGTTCAGGGCACAAGCTCTTATAAAATGACGGGATGCACACTGATTCACAGGTAGTCTGAACCCACACAGGCCAATTTCATGTAAGGGTTTGAGGCTTTCATTGTCAGAGTTCAATGTTAAAGTCACATTCCCATTTTCTGTTCACTTGGAGGGGGAAAAACAACCCTGGGATTTTTCTAAAAAGTGAAGGAAATATTAGCTATGGCCTGAGGCCTGTCTATTAAATATGAGTAGGTTCAGCAGTTTGACATAAGGGTCTTATTTTCTCTCAGGAAAAACAAACCTGGGTAGGTAGGATGGTTCTAAGTTCATGGGGTTCTGTACCCAAGTTGACCATGTGAGCGGGCCTGGCCGGTTTTCCCCACACCAATCCTCAGACACCAGCTGGCTGTCCCACAGTTCAACTTGATTCTGACACTGTCTACTGGGAGTTAGCATCAGATGCACAGGACAAGGGTTCCCTCCCACAAGACTGGCCTTCCCCCACCCCATTTCAGATGCACTCAGTCCAGGTTGTCCCCGGTGCCTGCTGGCTATCAATTGGAGGTTCCAACAATCCCTTCCTAGGGTTCAATTAACTTGCTAGAAAAACATTTCACTCACTAGGTCCCCGGATTATTACAAAGGATAGCAAAGGATACAGATCAATAGTCAGATGAAGAGATGCAAGAGGTAAGGTATGGGAAGAGGGCATGGAGCTCCCCCCCCCCCCGCACCCCCCCTCCCCCCGCCACCCTGCACACCACCAGTATCTCATGTTCACCAACCCAGATGCTCTCAGAACCCCATCCTTTTGGGTTTTATGGAGGCATCATTACATAGGTGTGATTGATTCAATCACTGGTCTTTGACTTTTTTTAAAAAAATTGAATTTATTGGGATGACATTGGTTAATAAAATTATATAGGGTTTTAGGTACACAGTTCTACATCATCTGTACATTGTTTTGTGTGTTCACCACCTAAAGTCAAGTCTCCTTCCATCACGATCTATCCCCCTTTACCATCTTTTACCCCCCCCCGCCCCCCCCCCAACCCCTTTCCCTTCTGGCTATCACCATCCAAGTTGTCTGTGCCCCAGCGTCTTTTATTCCCTTTGTTTGATCCCTCCACCCTTCCCACCCAGCCTCCAACCCCCTCCCATTGATTATTGATTCAACCTCCAGCCCTTCTCCCCTCTCCAGAGTTTGAGGGGTGGGACTGACAGTTCCAATCCTCTAATTACGTTTCCCTGGCAACCAGCCCCTCTTCCGTGGCCTTGGGGCTTTCCAAAAGTCACCTCATTAACATAACAAAGGAAACCTTTCTTCACTTAGGAAATTGCAAGGCTTTTGAAACACAGATGGAGAACAAATATTTTATATAAATCACAGTATCACAAAGTGATGTCAGAAATCCAGACTCCTATGTTTATGTATCACAATCCTCAGGACTTGGCTTCTATCCTCAGGGTCATCTTTAGTTCACAAACCGGACATTGCTACTGCAGCTACAGGCCAACGCTTCTCAAACCGTGATCTCTAGAGGCGCAGCCTCTGTGTCACCTGGGAGCTTGTTAGAAACGTAAATCCCTGAACCCACCCAGCCCAGCTGCGTCAGAAACTTCGAGGGTGGGGTCGAGCGACTGGTGTTTTAACAAGCCCTCCAGGTGATCCTGATACACCCTCAAGTTGGCGACCCACAGATCCAGGAAGCAAGGAGGACAAGCGGGGGAGGCAGAAGGGGGCCCACTTCAGGAGGTTTCCCAGAAGCCTCCACTAAATGACTTCTGGCTTTTCCCCCCTTCACCGTCTAACCTCCCCACCCCCCTCCCCTCCTTCCCACCTGCACTGAAACAGCAAGGGAGCCTGGGAAATGTAGGTTTTAGCTTACTACACTGCCACCCTCAACCACAAGAAGATTCCATTAGAAAAGGATCATAGACACCAAATAAGTGGCCTGAGGGAGAAGAGTGTCACTGAAGCAGAGGGCTGGGCACATTTTGATTATTGTTCTGAGCCAGGCACGTTGTTGGTCAAACAATTGTTTCAATGGGAAAATGATCTGTTTTCCACTTGCGATTTCGTACCACCGTAATAATATCCAACACCTGTATAGATTATCTACCACTTCGCTCCAAACACCTCCATAGAGGTTATCTACAACATTCAGTCCAGCTGAGTGGGTATACACACAAGACAATTAATAATAGGAATTATTTTTAAAGTTTAGCAGCATTTCCCCTATTTTGAACCCTTTTAGATTTTTCAAAAATAGAAAAAGTGGGGAGCCAACCTGATAAGAACATCTAAAAGTTACTTTGGGGCATCTAGTCACACTTAATAATGTTAATTGTTTTTCATGTCCTTGAATAAAGTAATTGATCGACTCCTGAGAACAAAAGATAACCAAAATAGATTAAAACCAGATTCCAACTCATCAGAACACTGTCCACCTCCTCCCTCTTTCTCATCAGAATTCTACCTTCAGAGAAATGAGCCCAGGACAAAAGGCGGCCAGCATAACCAGGAATCTAATTAAAACACGAACTCACCGGTAGGTCAACTGGTCAGAGTAGATTTGTTGTCATCTTTTACTTTTCCACCTCCAGCTACAGATTTGTATAACGAAGTTTGTTGTTCAGAATCATCTTGGATTGAGTTCCCCCGCGGAGAGATTGGGTAATATTCTCAGGGTCAACACCTGTGTGGTGTGAGACACACAGGACGAGACAAAGAGAGATACTGGACTGCGGTAGTGCTGTAGCAGGGGACCCGGCCAACACCCGGGGTGCTCAGAGGCTAGTCTGACCCTTGGTGTTATCCCAGTTGAGGCAAGAGGGCGGAGCCTCTGTACTCCCACGCTGACCAGTCATTGGCTACTGTTGGCCTGGGGGGGGAGTGTAAACTTGAGTGAGGCAGCTCCCTTAAATGGGCAATTCCTGGAGAGAATTAGCCTGAGTCTTCAGCGACCAACAGGCCCCATCGCTGGGGGAAAAAGTACTTAGGTCCTGAAGGGCCATCAGGGTGTCTGGGTGCTTCAGCATAGAAATGATAAGAATATTTAGATTCTAGTGTCAGAAATATCTCTAATCAGAGATACTGAATAAAATACAAGTCCTCACCCTAACCTATCTACCTATCTCACATGTGACACCACTTTTTGGCATCACCTCCCAAACTCTCACTTCTCCACCCCCCACTTTCTGCTCTTGTAAGCATGCCAGGCACCTCAGGACCTTTGCATTTGCTGTTCCTCCTGTCTGGGCCAAGCTTCTCTGTAGATAACCACATGGCATGCTGGCCCTTAATCCTACATCTATTCAAGTGTCACCTCCATAGAGAGACTGTCTTGACCCTATCTAAAGTCTTCCAGATGCCCTCGAGTCCCTCACTTTATCTTCACAACTTTCCCCACTACCTGACATTATCTTATGTAGTTCCTTTTGGGTTGTTTGGTTTTTGTCTGTCCCCCAACTATAAAAAGAAAATCCATGATGTCAGGGCCTGTTCCTTAGTCAGTCATGTGTGATAGCCCTAACATAGTGCCTGGAACACAGTAGAAATTCAGTAATATGTGGTGAATGAATAAACAAATTCTCTGTCATGAATTATTGAATTGGAAGAAGTTATTTTTAGGCAGAAAATTTTGCAAGTTAATCATGGTCTTTAGATAACAAAAAATTTTAAAAAAATATATTTTTATTGATTTTAGAGAGAGAGGAAGGAAAAGAGATAGAGAAATAGAAACATTGATGAGAGAGACATGTTGATTGGTTGCCCCCAGCCATGTGCCCTGCCTAGAAATTGAACCAGGGACCTCTTGGTTCATGGGTCAATGCTCAACCACTGAGTCACACCAGCCAGGCCAGTAACAAACATTTTTTAACCATTGCACCATAGCCCTCACCAACCAGTCCTTTGAAGGAACTGTTACTAGGATAACTTGCTATCTTGTATCAGCTTGTAATGAATATTTATAATATTAATTTATCTGTAGTAAATCATCTTCTGAATTTCCCATTTAGTATATTTATGTCTTTCATTGCCTTTATATCTTTATGCCTCAATTACATTAACCAGGTCCTACAGGGAGGAACAAGTACAACTGTGATTCATACTTGGAACAAAAGCAGAGTTTTATTTGAGTTGGTTTTTTTTTACGTGTTGAGGAAAACCTTATTTTCCTTTGATGAACCACGAAGGCCAAGCAAGTGACTTCAGCTGCCGGGGAAGCAGCACCCCAGGGCCACCCTGGTGGAGCCTCGGAGTGTTCCCTGCTGGCCAGGAGCTTCCCTCCATCTCCAGTCTGTTTGCTGATGCCCTGGGGCTCTTTTCAGAATGTGGGGCGTGGAGAAGAGTGTTTGGAGCAGGCACCTCTGAGAAGGGAGAGGAGGACCTTGCAGGGGATGGTCCGGGCTCTACTTCCTGTCTGGTCAGCCCAGTGCCTCAGTCTTGCCAGCCAAGGCCAGACGGTGATAGGCCTGGTCTCATGAGGGACTCCATGGGACTCTGACTACACAGAGAGTGGCCTCTGGGCCCAGGGCACAAAGCATGGCCCCAGGTGGGGGTCTGGCTCATACCACCACAGCCACTTTGAATTCTCAAAAGCTAACGACTTTGGGGTCATGGAGAAGAACCCTTGGGACATGGACGCGGGCATCCCATGATGGGCAGCAGAAATAGCAGGGGTTCCGGTGAGCTTCCTTTCTGGACCCCCAAACCGGGCAAGCGGGATGTGTGCCAGTCCTCGTTCCCGTCCCTATGGACAGACCCCGGGAGCCACCCCTGGAGCCACCCCTGGAGCCTGCCCGCGATAACCCGGCGAGGGGCTCTGGAGCTCTGTGTGAGTGTGTGGACAGGAGGAAAAGGAGCCACGTGCTAAACCTGACCAGCTCAGGGGAGGCCTGCATGGTGGCCTCACAAACTCAGAGACCCAGAGTGACCACATTGGATGTCTGTAATTAAAATGTTCAAATTAAAAGCAATTCATGGCAGGTAGTCATGTCCTGAGCCCGTAGGTCAGTCTTTACCTTAACTGAGCTGGTCTATTGTCTTTTTGCTCTAGGATAACATACCTTGGGGATATCAGGGAAATGTCTTTTGTTCTAGACCCCTCAAGGGCACAGTCTCCCACCAGAGCAGGAGACCACAGAGTTCATTGTTAGCTGTTAACTATCCTATGCCTCCCTATGGAAAAGAAGTATGTGTCTATTCATCTTCCTCCTCTGATTGTGATGTATAATATAAGGTGCACAACTGCCATTCTCTGGAGCATTTTCTCAAACCCGGTTGAGATTTTGCTTCCAGGCAATTGTCAGTTTGGCTCAAATAAACTCATAAAAATTATCTCCAGGTTTGAACGTTTCTTACGTTGACAAGCGTCTATGGGATTCAGAGGCACTGTAATTATGGTGTCAATTTAGATGTGATGCCATTTGTATCCTCAGCGAGGTGACATTGGGTTAAAGAGTGATTGGCCTAGAGTCCTGGTAATGCAGTTATTCCATAAAAGCTACCTCTTAAAAAGCCTTTTAAAAGGTTTAATTTACATCCCAAATAGAATGCATCTGTGTTTCAGATTCTGGGTTTTTTTTGTGTTTTTTTTTTTTACTTTCTGGATGGTGATTTCCATAACTTGAATGCCTGAAAAATGCAAGTTCTACCCCTGTAGAATTGAGCCAGTATAGAATTAAAGGAGCCCCAAAGTCATTTTCTTGGGAGGCATGGCCTTTAGTCTCCAAAGGCCTGTTTCCCTGGTCTGTTATTAAAAGGTGCCTGGCGGTCTAACTCTGTGCCTTTGTAATAATGGGTAATTTTTTGAGCTAAGTACTTCAAATGTATCTCTTTTTCATTCTTTCTCATTTGATATTAACCTCCAATGACCTCGGAGGTAGTATTTACCCCATTTTACAGAAGAGGAAACTGAAGTACAGGGACCAACATCCTCCAGTTGGTGAGGAATAGGGTGGATTCAAACCCAGCCCATAGGACTCCAGGGCATCATCCCAACCACCACACCACATTGCCTCCAACCCACAGTCTATCTGTCTAGAATCTTTTCTAGCCCAGTTCCTGGCTGTCCCACTTTCCCATTCCTCCTTGGGTTCTAACCCTAAAGGCATACAGTCCCTACTCATTGAGCTCTTGTTGTGTGTCTGGTTAATAGTTTACTTAGCAGTTTACCCCCTTTTGGAGTAGTGCCAGCAAAGGTTTTATGAGCAAACCACTTGCAAACTTGACCAGGAACCAGGGCAGGACGCTACCTGCCTAGTATCCACCTGGGCCCTTCAGGAATCATTTCACAGACTCTGAGAATCTCACCAAGGCTAGAGCCATTGAAGTCCACAGCAGGCTCGTTTTATTTTCCCAGCAGTCCCAGCCTGCCTAAATTCTGACCGGCAATTTGATTTATCTCTGGGCTTTTATGTTGGCCCTGTCTGGAATAAAAGTGGCAAGGCATTTCAAAGAAAGTTAGAGTCTGCAATTGCTTTTATTGAGCTTTGGGAGAGTCACTGGAAATGATCTTTTCGTTAAAATTGCAAAGGTTGGCCAGGATGGTCGAGTGTCCCTCAACCTAGTTTGGGAGAACCTAGTTCCTGACTTTCAGCTTGGTTGAGTCTCCTCTGAGCATGTCAGGTTTGTCTAGCTGTCCATGGTTTGGACATGAATCACTTGACTGCATTTCTGCCTCCCATAGCCTTTATTGGTATTTCATTAGCAACCATAAAAATCCTTGAGAATGAGGCTCCTGTGATTTGTAAAATCTCACCCAGCGTCCTACAGGCACTCTAATTCACTTTCTTATCACCAAGCTTAGAGTTGCTTCCTCTGTTATTGTTGTAATTAGCTAGTTTATTAATATTGATAATAGGAAGAGAGCGAAGGGGAGGCCAGACATTATAAGCACGGTCACCTGGGCAGCTGTAACTTCCCATTCCCTAGGAAACCACTGGCCCCTTCCCTGCAGATCACTGGGGGAAAGGATTAAACGCCGGGGAAGATAAGCACATGCACAGTGAAATCAGGGTGGTTGGGGGAGGGTTCTTGCCTGTCAGTCTAGCCTGGGAAAAAGGTCATTGGTTAGGAGGGTGGAGCCACGGCAGCACGGCACAAAATCTTAGAAAGTTAAAATCCCTGAAGAGTTCTCTCTCTTGCTCCATAACCTGAACTCTCCCGTGCCTTTGCCTATTGTCTCTCCATAACCAGGTGGCCGTAAGCAGCCGCATGGCCCGTGGCAGTGGGAACTCCACACACAGGATGCTGGCCTGGACTCTAATATGGAGCAGGAATTTGGGGCAGTGGTCTTAATTCTGGCCCTGCTGAAGACCAGTTTGGACTTCTTCCCTGGCGAGTCGAACAGAGAAGGGACCTTGGAGGGGAACCTCCTTAATTTTACGTCATCAATAAAGCTTTTCTTGAAGCCCCATCCTCCCCTGGGGGACCTCAGGAAATTCTTTTCCTCAAAGCACCCCAAGAACTGCACTTCCAGTGCTAGCACCTCCCTTTCCTTTTCCCTCTGAGTACAGAAGCATTTGAGCTGCTAAAATACGTTGCAGCCCATGTTTTCCTTTAGCCTGGAGTGTGCTAGCTCAGGTCCCCTGTCATCCTACTCTCCACCTTCACTTACCCTGAGATGTTTGTCTGGAGGATCCCTTACTCATTCTACTCTTTCTTCCAGTTACTTTCTCAAAGCCTTTGAAACTCTCCATCCTTGAAATCAGTATGCCTGTAGTACTGGCGTACATTTGGTGCTACATAAATGTGATTGGATGGATGGATGGATGATGGGCAGATGGATGGTGGGTGGATGGATGAAAGGATAGTTGGAGACCAAGCAAGGTGGTCGAATCCCATTCTGGGAAATTTTTTAGAAAATAAGAACTTAGACTCCCAAAGGAAAATAAGAAACATTTTGATTGCCAGAGAAGAAAAAAATATTCTATGCATATTGTGATTATTTTTTTTAGGGCCTGCTTCCTTCCTTCCTAGCTGGGAGTGGCTAAGATAATTTTGTGAGGTCCCACCTGGCTCTATGACTCTGTGGTGTGAGGGGTTTGGAGCTTGGTTCAGCCCAGAGAGATAATCCTGCCCTGGGTTAGAAGAGATGAAGGAGGAGGGTAGAAACCATCCAACACCCTTAACTCTGAGCTATGGAAAGGGCTGTCTCTTAGTACAATTATAAGATGACTTCAGTCTTCTCTTTTTTCACCCGTTCCCTCCTGGGTCTTTCCCCTCCCTCTCCTTCCAGTGACATCCCCTCCCCCTACCTCATGGGGCCCTAGTGGCCACTGCCTCCCATCCCTGTCGGGGCTCCTGGCTTCACCTCTCAGAGCAGAGCAGCCTCCCCAAGCAGCTCTGTGCGGCTGTGCTGGGCTGCTCACGGTTCAGTAGACTCCCACAGCTGCTGCACGGATTGAGGCCTCAGCCTGAGCATCCAGTGACTCGGCTTCCCTTTGTCAATGTAGGAAATGTCCAACCCAGTAAGTTGTCAGGTATGTTATCCTGCACGCCCCATACTGGGGATCGAGCCCGCAACCCAGGCATGTGCCCTTGACCAGAATCAAACCCACGACCCTTGATCAGAATCGAACCCGGGACCCTTCAGTTCGAAGGCCGACGCTCTATCCCCGGAGCCAAACCAGCTAGGGCCAAACCTGTAAGCGTTTTTATGAGTTTATTTGAGTCAAACTGATGATAATTTCTGGGAAGCAAAATCTCAACAGATTGAGATAATGCTCCAGAGAAGGGCAGTTTTGCACCTTATTTTACACATTGCAATCAAAGGAGGAGCATAAGGGGGTTACATCAGATTCACTGGAGAAAGCAAAAGGGGGATGGCTCTGGGATTGGATGAAAAAATAAAACAAATAGGCATATAGGTGGGTATAGGACAGTTAACAGTTAACAGCATGATAATAACAATGAGGGCATTTGTGGCCCTGCTCTTATGGTTGTGCTCTGAGGGTGAAAAAGGACATTACTTTGATATTCCAAGGTAAGTTATCAGGTATGTTATCCTAGATCAGTGATGGCGAACCTATGACACACGTGTCAGAGGTGACACGCATGTCAGAGGTGACACGCATGTCAGTGGTGACACGTGAACTCATTTTTTTGGTTGATTTTTCTTTGTTAAATGGCATTTAAATATATAAAATAAATATCAAGCCCTAACTGGTTTGGCTCAGTGGATAGAGTGTCGGCCTGCGGACTCAGGGGTCCCAGGTTCGATTCTGGTCAAGGGCATGTACCTTGGTTGCAGGCACATACCCAGTGGGGAGTGTGCAGGAGTCAGCTGATCAATGTTTCTCTCTCATTGATGTTTCTAACTCTCTATCCCTCTCCCTTCCTCTCTGTAAAGAATCAATAAAATATATTTTTAAAAAATATATCAAAAATATACATATTTGTTTTACTATGGTTGCAAATATCAAAAATTTCTATATGTGACACGGCACCAGAGTTAAGTTAGGGTTTTTCCAAATGCTGACACGCCGATCTCAAAAGGTTCGCCATCACTGGTCTATACAAATCAGCCTCATTCTTCCAGCTGCTGCCTATGGAATGGCTGCGGGTGTAGTAGTGTTCGTTTGACCCATCCCTTACCAGTACTTAGGCTGTTTATAGTTTCTGCCACTAGAGATGACACAGCCATGAACATCCTCACGCAGGCCAGTTTGTGCCCGAGCGTGAGCGTGCCTCTGAAGCAGGCAGCAGCAGAGGGACCTACATGGTAGGCATGTGTTAATATGCACCAGTGCAAACTGTCCTTTAAAAGCACCAAAGCCATTTACATTCCACCTGCAGGATATCTGAGTACAGTTTACTACATTCTACACAGTGCTGGACAATTTTACATGTTAAAATTTTCATAGTTGGCATGTCTTTGTTATTGTTATTCACTTAGTCCAGTGGTTCTCAACCTTGGCTGCACATTAGAATCACCTGGGAATCAGTCACATGCTGATTTCATAGATATAAAATGTGAACTGCCATAACCGGTTTGGCTCAGTGGATAGAGCGTCGGCCTGCGGACTGAAAGGTCCTAGGTTCGATTCCGGTCAAGGGCATGTACCTTGGTTGCGGGCATATCCCCAGTAGGAGGTGTGCAGGAGGCAGCTGATCGATGTTTCTCTCTCATCAATGTTTCTAGCTCTCTATCTCTCTCTCCCTTCCTCTCTGTAAAAAATTAATAAAATATATTTTTTAAAAAATGTGAACAGTAATTCTAATTACACATCGGGAGGAAACAGAGGGTGAGGCCCAGAAATCAGGATTTTAAAAAGATTCCCAGGTGATTCTAATGTGCAGCCAAGGTTGAGAACCACTGACTTAGTCATTCACTGGTCTATTCAACAAACGTGTTCTGAGTCTTGGCCATCATTCCTCACTCGGCAACAGGATCACAGGCAGGAAGGGTTGGTAAAACTGGCAGCTTTGCAAGCTGCAACCTGTATGGTGTGATTTTGGTGTCAGGAAAGGCTCCTGCCCAGCCCAGCCTGGCCCCCGTCATCTGCTGCAGACACTGAACACCGGGATGCCTTTAACAGGGACCCAGGTCCTGGGGGCCTAGTGAGCTGTCAGGCCGTCAGTGCAAAGCTGCCCAGGGAGGGGTCAGGTCACTGGAGCGAATCACACATGGAAGGGCCCACGTGATCATTCCTGGCAGGAAGCTTGGCTGGAGGACTGCAGGAGAGAGAACACACTGGGAGGAAACAGCTGCCAGTTGTTGGGAAGAATGAAGATGGGGAGGCCTTGTCTCCCTCCAAGGCTCCCCTAGAATCAGCTGGATGCTACCCTAGGTTTGGTGGGTCTTGGTGTGTTTTTACTCACATTTTGAGAATCATATACATGGACTTTTATAAAGGACCCAGTATCATAATGCTGATGCTGCTGTTAATCATCATTATCATCATAATAATAACCACAACAATAATAATAAGCATAACAATAATAATGTTTCATTGACTCTTAGCACTCCATTGATTGTAACATTATTTTGTGAGCCATTGAGGAAAAATGCTGTCAATTATAATTGTAAGATACTATTGATTGTCAGTCACATGCTGATTTCATAGATATAAAATGTGAACAGTAAGTCCTAGCATCTATGAAATATGGTATTAATTCACAACGCTCAAGCTTGTACTGTGCGCACGACACTGTGAAGCCCTTGAACATGAATTATCTTTATTCCCCAGAAAAATGTTTCACAGCTGGCTCTCCAAAAATAAAATTCTCCCAACTTCCATGGTGGAAATACTCCCACCTGGCCATTTTCAACTTATCAATGTGACGTCACTGAACTCAAAGTTGGAAAGAAAAGCACACAATCAGCTCTTGTAAGCCAGTGAGGATGACTCCAGCAACCACTGGATGGATAGCTCCTGTTATTATTTCCATTTCACAGATGAAACGAAATGAACTGAGGCTACAGAGGTTAGAGCATTTGCTCAGGGCCACAAAGGTAGTAGATAGTCAAACTGCATTGTCACTTCACCATTGTATCCGTACAAAACCCAAATAACAGGGGTTTGAGCCTTTGGGTAATGGACCTGGAACCATTCTTACAACAAGCCACTCTAATGAGCAGTAGGCCCCAGCTGACCCCTAATTCCCACCGTGTAGAACACTCTTGGGAGTAATGGAAAAAACGAGTCTTGTTCCCACATGGTCCCTGAGCTCTTAGTTATTCTTTGTTTAGATTCAGTGCAGCAAGAATTTACTTAGCACTTACTATAAGCAAAGCATTGTCCGAGGCCCTGTCGAGTTGCATCCGAAGGTCACAGAAAGGCACTGACTCCCTCTTCTAGCTCCCCGGCAAAGGAAAACTAATATATATTAGAGCTGTTGAAAGTACAGGAACTTGCCTATGAACATCATGAAACATAAATCAGGTCTGCTTGTGTTGAGATGAAATAATTAATATTTTTAGTCTTGAAGTAAAATTAAACGTTACTTCCACTGTATACTCCCTTTCCTAACCCCAAACATTCTAACTAAGCTCTCCAGTAGGGGTTGTCAGGATGAAAACATAGCTCCGACTTTTCTCCTTACCCCTGTCCTGGAGACTAGAGTGTGATTAGATTGGTTGGCTCTTTCAAGCCCAGGACTGCATCGTTGTGAAGATTGTGGTGTCTCTGAAAAGATGTTTTCATTAGCTGGGTGAAGACTTCCAATGCGGGCACTATGGGCATGCCTCAGACATATTGCAGGCTCAGTTCCAGGCCACCGCAATAAAACGAATATCACAGTAAAGGAAGTTGCAATCTTTTTTTGCTGGTGGAGGTTCTTGCCTTCATGTAAAAAAAAGATAAAATGCAATATCTGTGGAGTGCAATAAAGCAAAGCGAAATAAAATGAGGTATGCCTGAAGAGAGAATTAAAACTTTGCAAGTTTGAGGATGTGAAATAAACAGTTTTACATCTGTGCATCTGTTACTTCTTGACTCTCTGACTCTGCTTCCAATGAGTAGATTATATCCAGATGGGCTGCCGTCACCTGGGTACAGCCACAGCAGGCACCATATTTAATTTCTTTCTCTGCAGCCATGCCCTGTGACCTTTCGCTCTGCCTGGCTGTTTCCCGCAAAGCCCACAGGCAGGTGTCGTGTTCTCAGTGGCCTGATCCCTGTGTAAGAACACCACCCAACAGACCAGGGCTTAACTGCCTGGGCAGCTGCCGGACGGGAAATCTTCAATGGAAATCTTCGCACGCTGAAACAGTGCCAAGCAGCAGGCAGTCTTGCGAAACCAACGTGGCTTTGGAGACACAAGGCCGCTGATGAGTAAGAGGCACGGTGGTATTTGCGGAAACCCAGCTGTCGCAGATGGTGGCATTAACTTGCCCAGCCGTGGTGACAGTCATCTGAGCTTAGGATCACTAAGCCTTAAAGAAGGTTTTTGTGGGGTTTCTTTGTTACTTTGCCTTATGTGCCCTCCCTCCTCACCACCCTACTATTCTCTGCTGATAAACCATGGTCTTGGGTCTCAGCTGCTGTTGTATGTTTCTGAAGACAGACTTCTCCAGCTCTAATCACCAGAATGTATTAAATCACACGGCCATGTGTTCACTTCCAAACTGGGAATTTGACTTTAGTCGGGACCTGGCCTTGCAGGAGAACAAAGGCCATATAAACGTTTCCAGGAAGAGGAAATGGTTCTCTCTTGTGGCTGCGGGTGGTTGGGACACATTCAATGATGCAAGATTGCCAAGATTCCGCAGGGAAGGTGAGTGAAAACAGAAACCTTGGGCTGCCCTAGGGGTCACTTAGAATAGAGAGCCGTAGCCCTGGCCGGGTAGCTCAATTGATCAGAGCCCTGTCCCGACACACCAAGGTTGTGGGCTCCATCCCTGGTCAGGACACTAAAAGAATCAACCACTTACAAGAATCAACCAATGAATGCATGAATAAGTGGACCAACAAGTTCATGTTTCTCTGTCTCTGTCTCTCTGTCTTTCTCTCTCTAAAAAAACCAATGAAAACATTAGAATGCAGAGCCATTAAGCCTGGTAAGGAGGCAGGCTGAGCTTTGGTCTTCTGGAACACTGTTATACCTACTCTTACACCCAAACATAAGGAAAACTGATGATCTACCTGTTAGCTGTCTCCAGGTCCCTTCCTCGGTCCATCTTCTCACTGGGCCAACAAGTGAGTTTATCTCCCAGCTCTCTTCCAGTAATACAACTTTACACATGATTTACGGTGTCCATCCTTATGCCCAGCTTTGTGCCAGGTAGAACCACAAAACTTCTGTTTGTTTTTTTAAATATATATATATATATATATTTATTGATTTCAGAAAGGAAGGGAGAGGAAAAGAGAGATAGAAACATCAATGATGGGAGGGAATCATTGATTGGCTGCCTCCTGCACGCCCCCTTCTGGGAACTGAGTTTGCAACCGGGGCATGTGCCCTTGACCAGAATTGAACCCGGGACCCTTGAGTCCACAGGCTGACGCTCTATACACTGAGCCAAACCGGCGAGAGCAGGACTTCTGTTTTTGAGAAGCACTCAGACAATGAAACACGCATGTGCTGTCCAGCACCCAATGACAAAGGAGAAGGAGAGAGGGGAGCACATTTGAGAGGGGAGCACATCTAGTTTTCTCACTGGAAGAGGGGGCAGGCTCTGGCAGCCTCTTTTTCTTCTTTCTCCCACCACTCTTCCTCTCTGCAGGAGAGGAGCAGGAGTTATTGGGTGACCCTGGGCCGGATCTGAGAACTCCGGGGGATGGAATGATCTGAGCTGCGGTGGACTGACTGGCTGAGTCCTCAGTCTTCCAGATTGGTCCTGCCGCCTTAGACCAGGCATTGGTAGATGTGCCAGGTTAGCTTGAGGTTTTTACTGGCTGCTCAGTTCATCCTCAGGCTCCACCTACCCAATTCCCAGGCTCTTTTCTCCAAATGTCCGGGTGTCCACACACTGCTCTCTGGCTCTCCAAAGTTACTGTTTAGCTGCCATTTACTGAGCTCCTCAATGTCCCATGTGCTCTATGGGTGCCCTGTGTTTTCCCAGGGAGCCAGTGTTATACACTATTTCTAAGGGGAAGGGGGGATACTCTGCCTGCATATCGGTAGGTGGTAGAGTCTCCGTACAAATTTAGGGCTGTCTGTTCTCAAAGCCTGTGCTCTTTTCCTCTTGGAGTTTGTACAATGTGGGCTTTTGGGACCTAGGAAACGACAGGTGGTAAGACACCCATAGGACACACCTGGGACTTCGCCTGGTAACTTATTAGGACTGTAAGCCTCATTTGTTGGAATTTCTTTAGACCTCAGGTTCTCAGTTTATGAAACAAGTGGGGTGGAACTGGATAACCCCGCTGTCGCCTCTCTTGGGCTAGAGTCCTGGGGATGTCGCCACTGGAGAGTAACCCCGGCTGGACAATGAGCCCTGTAGATGAGGTTCTCTCAGACTACATCACAGTATTTCAGCCCTTTGTCCCCATGAACGCATGCGTCCTCGGAGGTCCAGGAGACCTGATCTTCAGAAAAATGTAACATCCCTTACCCATGTAAGCAATTCAGACATTTGGAAAGGTAAAGAGGCCAATCCTGGGGGGAAATGTATTTGAAGATGTGGGTTTATTAGCTTTATAGAAGGAATTAAATTTAAGCAGTACATGTAGATGAGTTTTGAGGTACTGCTGAAATGTAAGCCTAGGAAAGAAAAAGTGATTTTATCTAATCATATGGAACAGAGATAAAAACGGCAGCGCTTTTATTGTCAAGATAGATGACAGGAATGATGAGAAAAACGTTGAGGGCATATTACAGGAGGCTTGATGAATGTCATCCTGAAATCTAACTCAATATTTGAATGCTATAAATTGTGTTTAGGAATTTAAGGCCAAATAAACCATTGGGACTGTTTGGGACTGATTCAAGGTGACTGAGCTTAAACTGCTGCTGATGAAATGGATGGGGGGTAGAATAATGGTATGAGCAATTTGAGAAAATTCTGATAAATCATGGCTGATACCTGACTGAAGTTACACAGAAAGTTTTTCCAGAGCACGTGGGCTGAGCATGGCTAACGTCTGAGGTTAAGGTGGGAGCTAAGGTTGGAGGATGGAATCGCTGCTCTTCCTCACTCATTTCCAAGCCTCCAATTAGGTTTGGTCGGTGATACGGGGAGGGGATCAGCTATGATATTGCTCATCACATCGGCAGGCCTTGTGTTTTCACCGATGTGGAATTTCAGTACAGTGATGGGGTAGGACCTCCCTGTGTTTCTCAGACCCATGCTCAGGACCCCGGTGCCTACAACTTCCCTCCACCCCTCACCTAGGCTGTGGGCATTGTCCACACAGCATTCCCGCTGCTTGCTTGCTCAGTGGGGTGTGCCTATTCTACTGACTTCAGCCTGGGCTCAGCATTTACTCTCTTGCTGGAGGCTAGCTACTACTGTATTTGCTAGGTTATCACCCACCCATTACCCTTCTGAAAACAAGGTTCCCACAATCTGTCCACTTGTTCAAGAAGCAAATACCCGGCCAGTGTTGCTCAATGGTTGAGTGTCAACCCATGAAACAAGAGGTCACCAGTTCAACTCCCAGTCAGGGCACATGTCTGGGTTGCAGGCTCGATCCCCAATAGGGGGCGTGCAGGAGGCAGCCGATCAATAATTCCTTCTCATCATTGATGTTTCTATCTTCCTATCCCTCTCCTTTCCTCTCTCTCTAAAATCAATAAAACATTAAAAAAAAGAGAGAAGCAAATACTAAAGGGGAGGTAGGCTAAACATTATTCTGCCCCGGGTGCCAATAACCCAGGTGACTTATGCATCTGAGGGTCTCAGGACCGATCTCATAACTAAGTCTAGAGGGTGACAACCTCAGAGCTTTGATCAGAGCAGCATTAGGGCCAGACAGTGTTTGCTGTTGGGGGCTGCCCTGTGTACTGTGGGATAACCAGTGGCATCCTTGCCCCCTATCCAGTAGATTCCAGTAGCACCCCCTCAAAATGTGACAACCAAAAGTGTCTCCAGATAATGACAAATGTCCCTGGTGTGTGTGTGTGGCAGGGGAGGCAGTAAAATTGCCCCCTAGTTGAAAACCAGTGAGTTAGAAAGACCATGACCACAGGTTTCTATTCGATGAATCAATTCAACTGTCCAGCCATGATTTGGTTAATAAATATTAATTATTAATAACAATTTAATATCTATTGGTGCTAATTAAATATTAATTATTAATATAATATTAGAGATTTGTAATGTCTTGTTACCACTTGGTGATGATGGGATGGTGAAGAAGGCTAACAGGGAGAGAGGGGAGAAGAATGGGCCTGTGGGGCTCACGCAGACACATGCAGACTCTCTCAGGACTCAGCCTGGGTTACTCTGGTGAATCTCAGAAGCCCATTGACATTGACTAACTTATACAAATTTATTTAGGCTGCAAACTTGAAGGCTTAACTTTTAATGTCACCCTTTAATTGGTGAGAAGAGGGATTGATATAGCACAGAAGTTAGGAAAGAAGATTAAGAATTAGAAAGACTTGAATGAAAAAACATGAATGAAAGCCTCTTATTCAATCTGTACATGCAGACGAGTTATATTCTCTGAGCCTCATCTTTCACATTGACCAAGTGGGGCTTATAACACAGGCCTCATTATGCAGTTATGAGGATTCCATGAGTCAAAGGAGGCCTGGCTCATGGGAAGCACTGGCTGATGTTACATGTAATGTGCCCAGATACTCAGCCCTGGGCTCCCTGGTCCCACCACTGTAATAGACCTGAGGATTGTGGTGGGTGGGAGTCATCACTGTTCAGACATGTTTCTCTAATTCTATGGAAGGATTGAGTCTGGGCAGTATCAAGGGTTGGTGGGTTAAACATGATCCTATATAATAAAAGCCTAATATGCTAAGTGTCTGGTTGGCCATTCAACCAATCAAAGCATAATATGCTAATGATATGCTAAGGTCGCTCAACCGCTTGCTATGATGTGCACTGACCACCAGGGGGCAGACACTCCAACCGGTAGGTTAGCTTGCTGCTGGGGTCTGGCCTATCAGGGCTGAGCCAGACAGGTTGGACATGCCCTGGAACCCTCCCATGGTTCCTCCCCACCAGGGGGCAAACACAGTGAGTGAAGAGGTAAGGAGCAGTGAGCAGGCGGGCAGTAAGGATCGAGGGATCATGGACTTCGAGAGGGATGTCCGCCTGCCGGCTTAGGCCCGATCCCTGAGTCCCAGACTGCGAGAGAGAGTAGGCCAGGCTGAGGGACTGCCCCGCCTCCCCCGCCCCGTGCACTAATTTTGTGCACACTGGGCCTCTAGTGTGTGTGTATGTGTCCATAAATTAGAGAGCATCTTTCATCCTTTGTAAGTTGAAAAATTAAATCATTTGTCAACAGGCACTCTGGAAAAACATAATTTTGGTTATTTTTTAATCTATAAAAAGTAGAAAAAGAGATGTGACTCCAAGAGTTACCTTCCATTAAAAAACTTTGATTGATTGATTTGGGGGAGAGAGAGAGAGGGAAGCGTATTTGTTGTTCCACTTATGTATGCATTCATTGGTTGCTTCTTGTATGTGCCCTGACCAGGATCAAACCCTGGCACATAATTATTTTCTGTTCATGCCCCTTCCCTTCCCTTTATACACATGTATAAAGAAGAATTCTTCATCTGGGAGGGTTTTTCCCTTTGACTAGTATGGTAATTCTCCAGACGTATGGGCAGAGATGGGCTGGTGAGTTGGTAAAACATATGACAGAATTGCTTGCACCTTCCAGGGGCCAACATAATAGGAAACATCTCACATCTCCTGTCCTTTAACTTCACTATGAGGAATGACAGATTTCTAGCAATTTAGAGATTTCTAGCAATTGTTGTCTAACAAGAGGTAAGGGATTTCTAGACACCGAGTAAAGGTGTTCACCCTTTGAACTATGTCCTAGTACCCCTAAAATAAACACAATCTGATGAAAAGGAATAAGGCATTTCTAAGGCTCTTTGGAACATCACATTTACCTACAAAAAATAAACTCTATGAGAAGTCTTAGCTTCCAGGAACTTTCTGATGTTCCAGAAAATTCCAGTTTTATAGGAACAACTAAGGACCAAAGAGTTGAGATTATCCATGTGTCCAGGTGATGAGAGCAGAAAAAGTAAAAGACTTGCCAGCTTAGATCTTCAAAGAGATTGTAAGACTTGGGGAGGCAGCTCAGTTTTTAATTATACTGGATGTGGAAGCTGAGTATGTGCCAATAAACCCAGGCAAAGGAAGCTTGACACTAGCCAGGCTAAATTTCCAGAAAGCTACATGCAGATTTTCCCATTTACCCTTGAGTCTTGGAGATTAAAGCCTAACCTATCATTATATTTTATCAAACTATGAGCCAACTCATTCTTTTCTACAAGAAACTATAAAAGAGTAAAACCAGTATTCTTCCATTTCTTCCTGCCAAGAATGGCTCTGTGTCCCAGGATGAGTTTTCGCAAAGAAGTCTTAAATACTTGTTCCAAGACATGTTGGCTACTCACCCTTGGGCTTTGGTGTGATCTCAGCATCCTCATGGAGATTAAAGGCACATGCAGAAATGACTATCACAGACTGTGTAGAATAATCAATTCATTAAATATGTATTGAAAGCCTTCCTGTCACCAGATACTGTGCTAGATTCTGGGACTATAGAGGTATTGGAAAAAGAAAGCCAGTCTAAACAGATCATTATGATATTGAGTGGTGAGTGCATAATAAACTCCCTTGTTGTACATGCAGGAAATTATGGGCTTTAAGAATAAGTTAGTTAACCTAGTCTGGGAGCCAAGGAGGGTGTGAGGAGGAGGACAGAGAAGATTCCCAGGAGAAAGGGACGAGGAGTTGAGTTTGAAAGAACGAGGAGGCACTAGATGGTTAAGGTGGGGGCTGCATGAGTCAAGTGCAACTACAAACAGTTCATGTAAGTCTATAGCCAGAGGTCCACTGAGCTCACCAACCCCCTTACTTCACAGATGAAGGAACTGAAGTCCAGAAGGGCAAAGTGACACTACATGAAACAGCTGCTTAGCTGAACAGCTGGACTAAAAGGGAGGATGTTTTCCACTGAACTATGCTGTCCTGAAAGGGTGAAGATATGAGGCTTAGCATCTCAGTGGCTTCACGGAGAAACCCACGGGGAGCATACTCAAACACTTGCAGGCAACTCATGATGGAAATAATCGTTTCTATGATGAGAACACACCCTTTCTTTATAAGAGTGTTAAAAAACCGTAATGTTGGGAAAATGGATCCTGGAAGAAGACAATAGGAAGTAAATCCTGTGTAAGCATAAGAAAAAAAAGCGTTCACCCTAAGAGCCCTGGAATGACGTTACTTGTAAAAATGTAAAAACCATGTTTGCAACATATATGCATATGGGGGATAATCATTTCAAATACTGGTGTGTTTTCTGTGGTATTTCCATCTCTTAGAATGATTGTTGCCCTGGGGCTTCCCACCCATCATTGCAGCAATGGATTTAAGAGCTTTAGGGAAGGAAGGAGACCAACTCTAATAATAAAGTTATTTCTCATCCCTGACTAGCAAATAGGATTTTTGAGTCACTAGCAAAATAATAGTCTGTCTTCAAAGCCAAGCTTTGGGACAAGTGAATTCCTAAATTCCTTGAGCTCCCATTAACATACCAGGAGGCAGGTTCAGTTTCTGTGAACCTTGAGTAGAGAAAACTCAGGATATAATGTGAGGTAGGTCTTGCTTACATGGGATGGGCAGGTAAATATCTGACCTCTTAGCCTTGAGGGATTGGGGGAAGAGGAAGGTAGGGACTGGGATGAGCCAATAGGTCAAACATATGTGTTGATGGTTTCCCCCTTTTGGGGTATCTTGAGTGAATACAGTACTGAGGTTGGTGGCCTGCTTTCTGTAGTTGAACCCTGTGTTTTGCGACTTTAGGGGGACCCATCACATTGTATTATTTGAGAGTGGCCCCTCCTGGAGTTGTGAAATCGTGTGGCCCTGTCTCTAGGCATGACTTGGTGAGCCCTAGGGCTCCAGGAGAGCTCTGGTAGAAAGAGACAGTGCAGCACTAGCTGAGGGGCTTGTGAGATGAGCCCGAGGAGCTGCTGAGGCTCAGTGTGCCTGTGAAAGCACCTGATACTTGATGCATGTTCTGGGGAGAAGCCACAGATGTGCTAAGAGGGGGGGGGCCAGGCCAGCCCCAGCCTGCTGGCAGAATCGGCAACTGCTGGGTCATGAAATGATGAAGGTTGGTCATGAGCATCAGGGGACACTATTTCATGCCATAAGGCTAGATGGGACCATCCTTAGCAAAGACCAATTCTGAGATTAGATGAACACAGTCACCCCATGCCAGGTCTGCAGAGAGGGCCAGCACCTGGCCAGCTGCCTCTGACTGCCTCAGTGTCCCTCCTGCCTCCCCACTATCCCAATGATCAGAAACACTCTCAAGCTTTCACTTAGTCTTGACAAAGAGGGAGAAGGGAGAAACAGCTCTGTTTAAAGAGTTTACATTTCAATTAAGTAAATATTTGTATGAAAGAGTAATTTATTTTTATTTATAAAAATATATTTTTATTGATTTCAGAGAGGAAAGGAGAGGGAGAGAGAGATAGAAACATCAGTGATGAGAGAATCATTGATCGGCTGCCTCCTGCACATCTCCTACTGCAGATCGAGCCCGAAACCTGGGCATGTACCCTTGACGGGAATCGAACCTGGGACCTTTCAGTCCACAGGCCGACATTCTATCCACTGAGCCAAAACAGCTAGGGCGAATTCTTATTTTTTAAAATGTATTTTTATTGATCTCAGAGAGTAATGGAGAGGGAGAGAAAGATAGAAACATTAATGATGAGAGAGAATCATTGATCGGCTGCCTCCTGCACTCTCCACACTGGGGATTGAACCCACAACTCGAGCCCACAACTCGAGCCCACAACTCTGGCATATGCCATGACCTGGGATAGAACCATGACCTCCTAGTCCATAGGTCAATGCTCAACCACTAAGCCATGTTGGCCAGGCCGAAAGAGTAATTTTAATATGGAGGCATTATTTAATAAATTGAATTCTGTCCCTTTCCCCACCACATTTCCCACTATTTAGCAGGGTTGTTAGAGAAGCTGGTAATGAGGAAGATTAAATAAGTTAAAGAATAGAAAGAAGCTTTTTTGTTTTTATTTTTGCCAACATAGTGCAGTATGTACACATTTACAATCTTGTTCTAACAGTTTGGTTCATAACTCTTGAGATGAACAGCTCTTGAGCTCTTCTATTGTAATTTGTCTGATATTCCTAGAAGTTGTCTGCTTTCTGAATAAAGAAGAATTAATTGTTGAGTACACAAATGCTGAAACAGTTCAAGTGTGGGACTCTTGGAACTGGTGGCAATATGGGAGACCCTCTCATTAATGCACCATTTTTATTTTCAGAGAGGAAACTGCCTCCCAAGAGGCTTCCATTTCTTGTCTCCTGGAACACTCTCTGGGAAACCTGAATTGCTACAGAAGAATTCTGGCTACCCACCTGCACCTGCTGGAGGCCATGTGTAGGTGTCCACATGACACTCCCCACTAAGACCAGCCTTTTGCTAAACATTGAATGTGCTCTCTTGAACCAAACTTATTCACAAGATGAAATCCCACCCAATGACTTCAGTTCACATCAGGTGGAGCAGAAAACCTGCATGTGAGCCCAGCCCAAATTTCTGATCCACCAAGTCAGGAGAAAATACAATGGTGGTTGTTTTAAGCTAACTAGTTTTTCGTGGTCTGTTATGCAGTGATAGGTAACTAGTGAAGTAGAAAGTGCAACAGGATGTCAGGGAAGAAGAATGTAATGCTAACTTTGGGGATCTCTGGGATGGGGGAGGTGGGGCTTAAGTATGGTCTTGAAGATGGGCAGGCCATGGTCAAGTGGAGATGGTGAGGGGCATGGGAAGGTGTTCCCCATGTAGGGAGTAGGGAAGCAGGTGGGAGCACATAGAGAATGTGCTGAGCTTGTCCAGGAAGACTGGAGTGAGCATGGTATGGGTAGAAATGGAAGCAGAAAGAGGTTTTTGAAAAACGTCACTGACAATGCCTGAAATTGGAGATGCTTGTTGTTCCTGCGAAGGAGGTTTTAGGGCGAAGGCCTTCCTCTGGTTGTTGTTTCAGGGTCAGGCGCTGTTTATTGAAATATCTCGTGGTGACCAACAAACAGGCTCACAGTCCAGCCTGAACTCTGACATGAGTTTACTCTTTTCAGTGAAAGTACAAAAAGTGGGGCTTGCATCTCAGCTTTGGGTGGTTTCCTGTTCATGAATTAAACCTGAAATCTGGGGGTCAGGTGGTGGGGATCCCGTAAAGCGTGTGGGGCCTGGTAAGGAGCTGGGTTTTGTTTTCTTTCATGGGAAGCAAGAGGAGAGGGCATGGGTGAGTTTATTTCTTCAGCAGATCGTTGGCTGATAGGATGAGTTATGCATATCAGTTATGAAGTTACCAGGGATAGAATCAGAGATGGGCAGACTTTTCCTGTAAATGGCCAGAAGAGTAAGTATTTTAGGCTTTAGGGAGGTTTAGTCTTTGTCGCAACTACTTCATTCTGCCCCGTGAAAGCAGCCTTAATCGATAACACGTGAATGAAATGAGTGTTGCTGTATTCCAGCAGAGCGCCACCCAAACAGGAGGCGGCTGGATTTAACCCACCGGTGTTGTGGGCAGACTGCTGGATGAGAGAACGGGGTGTGGAGAGGCTGTTGGGTGCACCCAGCAGGAGGCTGGTGTCTGTTTAGTGGGAGCACAGAGATGCCAGATCCAAGGCCACTGGTTCTGAGAGGGGACGGGGTGGGAGGGGGTCAGCCACACAGCTTTTGTGTTTCCTAATTCTGCAAGGGCCGGCGCAGTGAGAGCGTGCGCGCACGTGTCTGTGTTCAGGCGGTGTACTACGGTGGCTGGTTCCGTGGGAGATGAAACTGGACAATTTGGGGGCTCTTCTGGAAGGAACTGAATATAAAATGATAAATGCAAAATTAGGGACAGGGCCTTGGAAGACACCTGTGCTGGTGACAGGCCCCGAAGCTGGAGCTTCATTAGCAGCAGGGTAAATCCGCCTCTGCTTGTGTTTGTTTTCTCCCCTGAGCTCCCGGCAACCATCTGAGCCTCATTATTTTAAGTCCCATTGCTTCAAAAGCCTCCTTTAGTGACACCTGGTGCACGCCTGGTACTCTGAAACACTCAGAATCCTAGGAAACGGAAGAGGCACCTGCTCTGGTAGACAGTGCAGTCCTGCTGTGTCCTGTGTGTCATTAGAGGGGACAGGTGCCCGGGCCCAGCCCCAGCCCACAGTCCTTAGTGACACAAAGAGCAGCAGCTTGACCCCACCCTGCTGGCTGGCTTAGGAGTGGGCGTCCTCACACCCATATGACCAGAAATGACACCGGAACCAGAAAGAATGTATACAGGTGCTTTAGGTAAAAAAAAAAAAAAAAAAAAAAAAAAAAAAAAAAAAAAAAAAAAAAAATTGTGGACTGGATTTATTCTGTATGTTTTATCCTGAAAAATTCTGCATGTGCGAACTCAGCCCTTTCTCTTGATCCTGAAAATCCTTATCAGGAAAATACTTGGCTAAGCACCTATATGAAGAATGAAGTCTCTGCCCGGCCAGTGTGACTCAGTGGTTGAAGGTCGACCTGTAAACCAGGAGATCACAGTTCAATTCCCGGACAGGGAGCATGCTGGGGTTGTGGGCTTGATCCTTAGTCGGGGGTGTGCAGGAGGCAGCTGATCAATGATTCTCTCTCATCATTGATCTCTCTCTCTCTCTCCCTCTCCCTTCCTCTCTGAAATCAAGAAAATATATTAAAAAATGAAGTCTGCAGTGCATCTAGGTGTAAGTGGAGCCACCCTGTGGAAGTCAAGAGGAGAGGGTTGGCTTAGGAGAGGGAAGGAAGATAGAGGAAGAGGGACAGAGGGGGTTGGAGCCACCCATGGTGGAAGGACATCCGTCTGCAATGTGCTCTCCCCTTGAATTCCAGTTCTCCCCATTCCCTGTCATACAAACTGACAGTTAAATGTACAGGAAGGAAGGAAGGAAGGAGGAAGGAAGGAAGGAAGGAGGAAGGAAGGAGGGAGGAAGGAAGGAAAAAAGGAAGGAAGGAAGGATGGAAGGAAGAATCCAAGTGCTTGAATTCTTTGGAAACAGTAGATGTAGCTGGGTTCTGAGGCAGGGACATGGGGGAAGATGCTGGAGGTAGGTGAGTGGTAAACAGGCAGCGAAGGAGGTGGAAGCCATGGAAACTCACAGAAACTGGGGAAAAGGTGTTGGCTTCCACAAGCCCTGGAATGAAAGTTGGCTCCAAACTTAACCACATCGATGAAATACCGAGGGGCCCTGCCTGGTGGCTGTGTTGGCGGCAGGCACAGCGTGGGCCTTGGTGGAGTCCCTGTAGGGCAGTGGCAGCAGCCCGCAGGCCCAGAATGTTGGTGAGCACTGTGAGGTCATCCCTGGAGACCCCTAGAGGTATTGGGGGGCTTAGCAAGAAGCTGAGTTTCTGTGTGAGTAGGTGCATCCCTGGAAACCAAGGAGCTGTGGGTGTAAATGTAATGCGACTCCATTGGAGACCCCGGGAGAGTGAGGCCTGGGAGCACCCGGGCTATTGCGGGTGGTGGCATATTTGTCTCCCCACCTGATTGGATAGCCATTGAGGTCATGAATTTTGTTGTATTCATTTTCATAACTCTCCCTGTTCCCAGATCACTCTTATCCCCTCCTACCCAGTGCCTAGCATAGCCCCTGGCATATATTGTATTGATGTAGTGATTATGTGTGTAATGAATAAATGAATAAAGAATGCATGAATAAAAGACTCTTACTCAGAAGTCTGTACACCGGCCCCCACCATCCTTCACTTTTGATCACCTCTAGCTTTTTTTCCTGGGCTTTTGGTCCCCATCTATCTGCCGTGGAGAATTAATGGTGCCATCATAGCCTTGCTCAGGCTGACACGTGGAATTATAGAATGGCAGAGCCGGAAGGGACCTTTCGGATGCAGCCCACAGCTTTTGACGGCATCGAGCTCCTTAACAGAAAACCTGAGGCAGATTTCAGTAAACTCCCATTTATCTGAAATCCAAACAACTGGCAAATGCAAATGACGAGTCGTTTATATATTCCATGCCATGATTGTATCTATCAGAATATCTTACACAAATCCCTTTGCTTACATGATCTCACTGAATTCTCACAATATCTTTTAGGTAGCTAGTGAGCTCCCCGTTTTACAAAGGTTACGTTTCTGGCTCTGAATCGCTCAGCTAGCAAATGACAGCCAGGGTTCAGTGAGGTCTACCGATTCCAGGCTTCCTGTGCATCCACATGTGGTGGGAAGCTGACCATTCCACAAACAAACGGGCAAGCTGACCCCAAGCATCTCCTAGATAAGAAGCTCAGCTTCTGGGTTCTCTCCATTGTGCCTACAGCTCCAGAGCTATATGGTACGATTCCAGATACAAGCTAACGCTGCTAGTCCACTAATTCTCCTGGGATGTGATTGGGTCTAAACTCAGTGGTACCTTCGTAAGGAGGATAGATTAGTTACCTGTTGCCATTGTAACAAATTCCCACAAACGTAGTGTTTCAGAAGTCTTACAGTTCTGGAAGCCAAAAGTCTGAAATGAGTCTGACAGAGCTAAAATCAAGGGGTCAGCAGGCTGATTTCTCCTAGAGACTTTAAGGGGAATCTCTTCCTTTTCCTTTTCAGCTTCTGAATGCTGTTGGCTTGTGGCCCCATCACTACAGTCTCTGTTTCCATCCTCACCTTGCCTTGTCCTCTAATTCCTCCTGCATCCTTGTATAAAGACATGTGATTGCATCAGGCCCACTAGATATTGCAGGATCACTTCCCCATCTCAAGATTCTTAATTACTCACATTGCAAAGTCCCTTTTCCCATTTTTACAGGTTCTGGGGATTAGGGCATGCCCATGTTTGAGAGCCATTGTTCAGCCTTCCACAGAGGAGAATTTTCTTTATTTTTTGATAATTCTCACCTGAGGATATTCTTCCATAGATTTATAGAGTAGAAGGGAGAGAGAGAAAGAGAGAGAGAGAGCGAGAGAGAGCACGAGCATTAGAGAGAGAGAGAGAGAGAGAGAGAGAGAGAGAGAGAAAGAAACATCTATGTGAGAGAGATACATTGATTGGTTGCCTCCTGCACATGTGAACCAGGGCCGGGGGTTGAACCTGCAACCAAAGTATGTGCCCTTGACTGGAATTGAATCCAGGACCATTCAGTCTGCAGGCTGACGCTCTATCCATTGAGCCAAACCAGCTAGGGCAAATTTTATTTTCTTAATGTATAGGCTCAGTGGCTTTTAAAGAGAGAACTTAAAATTTTACTTCCAAGGGGTTTATCTGAGAAGAGAATGGGAGGGCTATAGTACAAAAGGCCATTTCCTTCCTGAAGCAGGGGACAAGGGATCCGGTCTCTCGCTGGGGCATGGACTGTGGTCACAGGGGTGGCCCCTTAGTCTCTGAATTCGGAGCAGAGGTGGAGGCAGCCAGACTGGTTTCTGTGAACAAAGACAACATTCCTTAGTCCTGGCCTTTGAGCCTCCACCTCTGTAAGTACAAGGAATGCCCAGAGCCAGCATTCACATGTGTATCGATCAGCCTGGTATCAGTGTTTGTGGGGGCGGGGCAGGGGGGAGTGTGGGTCTGAGCCTGAGAAGCTCAGCTCTCTGTCCTCGGATCCAGACCTGTCTGAGCACATCCCGGGGGCGTGGAGCTCACCCACCAGAGGCTTCTTTGCCTGTGGGACCCCGGAGCCTTTTGTACAGTGAGTGAAAGTCACATGCTCCCGGCACAATGTCACTGGGGGGCAGGGGGCCACATCTGTCACTCAGATCACCCCAGCACCAGCCTCTGGGCTCACAGCCAAGGATGTTAAACAGCGAGTACAAGCTCAAAGAGCTGCTTTTGTGAAATCCCTGGGCGCCTTTGAGAGCAAGGAAAGGGCTTCGCTGACTACGCAGCCTGACGCCTGGGTTTGGGCAGCGGCAGCAAGTGGTGGGGGCAGCTTTGCAGTGGCCCCTGGGGTTTCTGCACCGTAGCAGTGGGCAGGGGAAGGGGGAACAGTGAAAGCACCCGTGAGGACCCTCCCGGGAATTGATGAAGGAGTGAGGAGCTTTGAAGGTGAGGCGGAGCTCTTGACATGGCAAGTTACAACAGAACCAGGGAATCCGCCTGGTGGAATGGTAATTTAAAATATCAACAGCAGCCTTCATTTTCCTGTTATTTTCTGCTATGCGACGACCTCCGGACCCTGCCTGTTTGGAGCCCAGACTTTGAGGTGTTCATTGCCATGGAGAATTGATGTTATTGCAAAAATAGAAAAAGGCTTTGAGTTTCAAAAGCCAAGACTTGAGGATGCTTGAGGCATAAATAAAAGATTTGGACTCATGCCTGGCGAGTTCAGCGAAGGAGACTAGTTCAAATTTCTGAAATTTGGGAGGGGGTTAAAGAAAGATAGAGGGGAAGCCAGGAATAGGTGCTGGTTGTGGATTGGTATGTGTTCTTTCCTACCTATTATTCTTTTTAAATGTTTTTATTGATTTTTCAGAGAGAGGAAGGGAGAGGGAGAGACAAAGACAGAAGCATCAATGATGAGAGAGAATCATTGGCCAGCTGCCTGCTGCACGCTCCACACTGGGGATCGAGCCTGCAACCCAGGCATGCGCCCTGACCGGGAATTCAACGGTGACCTCCTGGTTCGTAGGTCGATGCTCAACCACTGGGCCACACCTGCCGGGAAACAGGCACACAGTTTAAAACAAGTGAAATGCTAATAAAATGTGGGGCCTCATTTGAATATTGATTAGGTTTGTTCAAATGTGATAGGAATATGATTATTTGTACCCAGGAGGAAAAGCTTCTGATAGCATTAGTGTACTGTGATATGATCTCTTGATGACAGAGATCAAGATATATGAAGAGAAACTTAACAGCATAATTTTGTCAGCCTGGAAGGTAACCTGATTAATGTAATGCTTTCTTTAAGAAATAGAGCATATTCTCTATCAGTCAAGACAAACTAGGTTATACTGTGGGCGGAAAAGACCTCAGTGGCTTAACACAACAAAGGTTTATTTCTCTCTCATGTTATATGTCTGATTCCAGGACCCAACCCAAGAGCAGCCATGGTCTGGGAGTTTCCTGGTTGCCCTGGCAAAGGGAGAGAAGGCCTAGGAAGGAATGCTTCCCAGGAAGCTAAGCGTGCTGGCCTAGGAGGGAATGCTTCTATCACAGCTCCTTAGCCAGAGCGAGTCACGGGGCCTCTCCCATCACAGGGACACAGGAGGGGACAGGCATGGAGTCCTGGGAGAAGTTGGTGAGCAGTACCGATGACCACCATGGTTACCCAGGTGTGGGGACCCTGGATGCGTCACTACAAGACCAGGTTAGTTCCTGGGCTCATGAATCCTGAACTGAACCAACAATGCAGATGTTGGTTGGAAAATAGATGGGCTGTTAAAAAAGCATGAGAAATGTTTACGTACCTGTAGCCTACAGCACATTATTTAAACAGAATCAGCGCTGATTGATTGCATGGTTACTAAAGTATCAAAACCATTGATTCAATGCTATATATTTTTATAGTGATATACACTCAAACACATGCATGTTTATGTAATTTATTCACTGCAATTTATAGGAGAATTGATGCAATAAGCCAGATAACTTAAAAGTAAAAGGATCTGGTGTTCTTCTTATCTCCACATCTGAGATGAACAGTTTTATTGTTTGTTTTTTAAGACAATTTTTTTTTAGAGCAGTTTTAGGTTTAGAGCAAAATTAAGAGGGAGGTACAGCGATTTCCCATGTATCCCCTGCCCCACACATGCTTAGCTTTCTCCCGTTATCAACCTTGCTCACCAGAGTGGCACATTTTTTCCCCAAGGTATGCCTCAGTTTCCCATGAGGGGCAAGGGTGGGAGATAAAAGGGTTTTTTGGGGAGATGGTAGGTCATGTTGAATCTGGATCCCTCCACTGTAACCAAAGGAGCAAGTCACCCATTTCCATATGTACTTTGGCTGAAGAGCAGATTTTACTGTGTGAAATGATTTCATAACATAAAATGAAGTTTGAGGGCTTTCTTGATGACTTTAACAGTCATGATTCTTAATCTTCCAACTACAGAATATTCTAAGAAGCACATCATGAATTGTGAAGAAAGAGAGAACAGGGAATCACACAGACCTGGGATCAAATTCCAGCTATCAAACTGATTAGCTGTGTGATCTTGGACAAAGAGCTTTATTCTTCTGACCTCACTCGGACAGCTGTGGCGACGGGGATAATACGATGTTGCTGCGATGATTAAGTGAGATAATGTATGTAAAGTGGCTTAGCACACAGGGTGTTTATCACACAGGGTATTTAATAAGTGGTGATAGTTGCTTTTGTTATTACCGTCATTTGGAAGATTTGTGAAATGGAAGCAACTCTAAGGTAGAAAAATCATTTTAACAGAAGAAAGGAATAGAGCCTGGGCCAAATCCGAACCTACTGGCTACGGAGTGATTGAGATATCTAATATCCACAGCAGGGTGGGTAACACAGCAATACAATTTTCTGCAAAGAAATTGCTTGTTTTAGCCAGAGGGCGGGAAAAAATAGAATTAAGCTGTGTTTGCTCTTCTGGTGCATTTGGAGCAGCACATATTTGTTGAGCACAAAGAAGGAAGAGACAGTGTGCTTGAGAAAGGAAAGTGTGCAGAATTCAGAGGTTGGCGAGGCTCTGAGTTCTAGCCTTTCTTCTTTCCAAGGAAGATAGTTATTCTCTCTTCCCCTCAGTAACCCTCATCTGTAAGACAGTCTTAGCAGTCAAACTGGGCATGTATCCCCTACATTTAGCTAACATGGGGCTGTTGTCAGTAATAAGAATAGTTAACACAGAGTAAGTACCAACGGGTACCCACAAGGACTAATGCATTTCACTGTGAAAGCACAATGGGAACGCCAACGATCTCAACTAGACAGATGAGACTATTGAGGCCCAGAGGAGTTAACCCCCCACATCCAGTAAGCAGCCGGGCTGGGCTTTGAGACTGAGAAGCTTCGAGAAGCTGTGTTCTTAACCAACAGGCTACATTGCCTCTCATGCTAGTGAATGCCAGGCCAAGCAAGCATCATGTACGTGGAAGCTCTTTGCAAATTCTTGCATCTCTCCTCTTTCATGGGAAATGCAGTTTGCCTCTCCCCACAAAATCAGGATGCACTCGAAGGCCACTTCCTTTAAGAAGCTTTCTCCAAAGAACTGATATGCATATATACATAACCCATGGACACAAACGGTAGTGTGGTTAAGGCCTGGGATGGGGGAGGAGCAGGGAGGAGGAAGTCAATGGGGGACGGGGGGAGGAAAGGGGACATCTGTATACTTTCAACAATAAAGATAAAAATGAACAACAACAAAAGAAGCTTTCTTGGATCACTGTTCTCTTTTCCTCTTGAACTCCTTAGATACTAACACTCAAAAGAGATCCAATAGTTGGATCTATTGTAAGAAGATGCAAGGTCTTGGGGTCAAAACCCTTCTCAATATTCAACACCGAGCACACCTTTGCTATTATAGGCAGGCCCACCCCGTGCCATGTGGGAAAAGACAGTCTTGCCCCCAATCGAAGGTGAGCTTTCAGTGTGACGTGCACCTGTCGGAGAGCTCTGTGGCCTTGGAAATGAGTACACATGCGGCCTTTGGCGCTCCCAGCCTGTTCGTGACAGCTGTGGTGAGTTATTTGTGGAAGTTTTGAAGTGATAAAGGAGCCATAAGCCATTGGTGGCTCTCTGAACATCGATTCCTTTTGCTTTTGATGGGAATTATAGTGTCCATACCAGAAGCTTTATTGGAGCTTTACAAGTGGATTTGTAAAACATAAATGATTAGTGGCCTTGACAGAGTTCTTGGCATGAGGGTCAGGGAGTGCTGGCGCCTGACAACATGCTTCCAGGACAGGTGAGACTGGGCACCTCCAGGGCAGTGGCTACAGTCCAGAGCTGGTGTGCTCACGTGACTCACTGCTCATTATTTCCATAGCGTGGCCAGGTTTTAACTGATTTCACTACTTCTTTGATGTCTTAGTCTGCTTGGGCTGCTATCAGAAAATGTCACAACCTGGGTGGCTTAAATAACAGACATTCCTTTCTCATGGTTCTAGAGGCTGAGAAGTCCACGCTTAAGGTACAGGTGGATTCAGCTCCTGGTTAGGACTCTTCCTGGCTCCCAAGCACCCATCTTCTTGCTGCATTCTCACTTGAAAGAAGGAGAGGGAGGAGGAGGAGGAGGAGGAGGAGGAGGAGGAGGAGGAGGAGGAGAGAGAGAGAGAGAGAGAGAGAGAGAGACATCTAGATTCTCTTCTTATAAAGAGAGTAATCCCATAATGGGTGCTCCACCTCATGATCTCATCTAAACCTACCTGCCTTGCAAAGATCATACTCCTAATAGCATGACATTGGGAGTTAGCGTCTCAACGTATAAAACCAGGAAAACACAATCACAGTCCATAACACTTGGTCATTATGAATCCTTATGGAAAATGGGATCATTAATTGCATCATGCTGATTTTCTCTTTTGTCCAATTCCCTGATCCCTGAGCTGCACTCTCCTCCCTTCCCTGTCCTGCTCTTGCCCTGAGAGGCTAACCCGGAGAGACTGCTTGCTCTCCAGACCCTAGTTGGTTTGGCCAATGAGAAGCACCAGTAGCAGACTGGAAGGTGGAAGGAGAGAAAAACTATGGTATTTACTCTTCTCACTCCCCACCTTCTTTCTGCTGTTCTGACAATGGCTGCTTCCTGTTTTACCACCGCTTTCACTACTCAGTTCCCTGTTCCACGGCTTCAGATCTCATCTGGGCTCCTGGCCAGTTCCCGTCAAGCCCAGGCACACTGATGGCCTCCTGCTGATTCTAGGTCCTGGGCACCTCACTACCCCTTGTTTCTTATTTCAAACCAGGATTCTCCACCCTCAACACTGCTGACATTTTGGGCTGGGTGATTCTTTGCTGTGGGAAGCTGTCCTGGGTATTGTAGCAGGTTTAGCAGCATCCCTGCCCTCTACCCACAAGACACCAGTAGCACCCACCCTGGTTGTGACAACCAAAAACTGTTTCCAGATATTGCCCTGTGTCCCTTGGACGCAGGATCCTCCCAGAGTTCAGAACCACTACATTAGCCCTATTTACGTTTCAGTAAATCCTCTCAGTATGTACATGGCTATAAGTATTCCAATTTTGTTGTCTATTTCCTGCCAGGATGCTGATGAAAACATGGATACACAATAGTAGAATAAATGAAATTTGTTTATTATTTATTACATGTGGATTGCAGGAAGAATTTTTTAAAACACGGGATCCAAGGGAGAAAAGGATGTCAGAAAGAATCTTGATGGTGGAAAACACGGGACTGTTTGTCATCTCAATGGCGCAGTAGCCATGGGCACATCTACATGGACTCCACATGGCAGCTGCGGTTTCAAACTGGGGCCGCAGTGTAGGGAAGAGGCACGTGGTCCAAGCTCCTGGTCACAAACTTGCTCAGTCTCATAGTGTCTTGTGTGTTCTTCTCATTTCATTCCATGCAGTATTCACAATCGTATGTGCATGTGCTCTGCACAGGTAAATGGCATAATGACTGCTTTCCTTACCAACAATGTGTTTGGAGATCTTTCCTTGTCTAGCTTGCTATTTTTAAGGTAGGCACAGTATTCTAGTTTATGAATGAACCAAAATGTATTTATATCAACCTTTATTAACATTTCATATTTTCCAATATTTTTGCTGTATACAAACTGTGGTGCAACCAACACCTGTTACATAAATATTTGCACATATGTATAGGTGACTATTTCTTTTTTAAAAAAATATTTTTTTTATTAATTTCAGAGAGGAAGGGAGATGGAGAGAGAGAGATAGAAACATCAATAATAAGAGGGAACCATTGATTGGTTGCCTCCTACATGCCCCACACCGGGAATCGAGCCTGCAACCCAGGCATGTGCCCTGACCAGGAATCCAACTGTGACCTCCTGGTTCATAGGTCATTGCTCAACCACTGAGCCATGCTGGCCAGACGAGGTGACTATTTCTATAGAATGTCATCCTAATGTAGAGTTGTGGGGTCAAAGGGCATATACCTTTAAAAACACAACAGATTTACAGATCTTTATCTGCTCACTAGTAGTGCTATGCAACAAGAATGCTAATTTCCTCAAATTCTCATCTGTACTCTATATTGTCAAGTTTTTACATTTTTGTCAATGTGATAGAGATAGGAAAAGATAACTCATTATAGTTTTAACTTGCATTTCTCTAATTACTAGTAGGGTTGAACGTCTTTTTATATGTTTACTGGATTTTTGCTTTTCTTCTTTGTGAATTGCTTGTTTCTATTTCAAGCCCATTTCTCTATTGGGATATTTGTCTTTTTCCTATCAGTTTGTAGACGCTCTTTATAGATTCTGGATCTACATCCTTTGTTTGTTATATATGCTAGAATATCCCTGTTTGTCACTTGCCTTTTTAACTTAGTGTATGGTGTCTTCCATCACCCAGCAGTTATGACTTTTTACATGATCAAATCTGTACATGGTCAAATCTGTAAGCTGTTTCTTTGTCAGCTGTGGAGCTATTGAGCCTGACTTCGAGAAGGCTGGCGTGTTATACCTAAGGCACCTTCAAGTCAGAGTCTGAATGTTGCCTTGAGCTGAAATATCAAAGGTTATTTTTTTTACTCTTCCTAACAATGGTGGTGTATTTTTGCTTGGGGAAAAGAGTACTACACATATACAAAACTAAAACCCAGGGTGCTAATACTTGCTCACACCAACTCAAAAGTAGGAAAAGAATGAGACTCCGAGTCTCGTAGCAAACAGTATTGTTACACACACACACACACACACACACACACACACACCCCGTTTTCTCTGTGAGTATACACATTTTAATAAGGAAGAGTGAAAGGCCACAGTGAATGGAGTGTGTGTAAATGTTGTGAATGGAGTGTGTGTAAATGTTTATGTAGACATTTGTTTTTTAAAAAGGAAGCGCTCAGAACTTACTGCGTGCTCTGTAGTAATCTAGCAATAAACAATTTCTAAAAACTGTCAGTCTGTGAGTAGGATATTGTCTTGTATTGTAAGGCATGAAACTGTAGCTCCATGATAATAACTTTCCAAAGGTATCATATCGCTAGTGAGTTGCAAAAGTAGAATTGGAACCCAGGTGTCTGGACCAAGCCTAGTGCCTTGTCATTATTCTGTAGACTGCTGTTTACATAGAGTCAAGGGGTGTGTGTGTGGTGTGTCTATGTGGGTGCAATTTTTTCTTTGTGTAGGGGGTGTATCTATGTGTCTCTGTATGTATTTGTCTATAGGCATGTGTGAGTGTGTCTGTGTGGAGAGACTGAGAAATTTATTTGAAGGAGTTGGTGCTTGTGCTTAAGGAGGATTAGCAAGTCTAAAATCTGCAGGGTAGGCTAGGCGGCTGAAGACCCAGGGAAGACTTGATGCTACAGTTCAAGTTTAAAGGCATCTGCTGGCAGGGCCCTCTTCCTCAGGGGAGGCCAGTCCTTTTTTTGTAAGGCCTTCAACTGGCTGGAAGAAGCCCACTCACACTCTGCTTTACTCAAAGTCTACTGATTTCAATGTTAATCTCACCTAAAAATACTAGTTAAGCTGACACATAAAATGAACCATCAGAGCGGGAACTGGATCTTATCAAATGCATTTTCAGCTGTGTTACATGGTTTTCTTCTCTGTTGATGCAGGTTATTTTATTGGTAGATTTTTGGATATTAGACTTTCCTTGCATTTATAAGAGAACTTATACCAGCTTTCACCAACTTGACTTCCATTACTTTTAAAGATTCAAAATAACCAGTTTCGGCATGGGTATTGGGACGTGGGTTTAAAGTGGTGAAATCTTTTTGGAGAGCAATTTGCCAGGATTTATAGAAATTTAAAAATATGTGTCTTATGTGTCCTCTTTTCCCCTTGGTATTCTTGAAAATATCTTTACATGTAAACAAAGAGGCATGTGCAAGCCTGTTTATTATTGCATTATATGAAGACTAAAAGTTTAAAACCTGAATGTATTTAGGAGAGGATAAACAAACAATGAAACATCTAGAAATACTGGTGGCAGTCAAAAAGACTATGTTAGTTCTGTACATAAATTCCTGCTTAGAACTCTGTAACATTGATGGTTAAAAAAAAAAAGCAAATTTCAGAACAATAAGCACAAAATGCTATCATTTACATTTTAAAAATCATTATATGTACATTATGAGATAAACGCAAATAAATAATTTAAATTTTACCTATCATACTAATTTATGTTAACTAATTAGTGTTTCAGAAAGGGTATCAGGGAAGACTGCTACTTATCTGTAGTGTTTGCATTTAACAATAAGGAAGTATTTACAAATTTCTTTTCTTTTTTTTTTAATTTATTGCTTAAAGTATTACAAAGGGTATTACATATGTGTCCATTTTATCCCCCCGCCCCAGACAGTCCCCTAGCCTCCCCTGTCCCCCAGTGTCTTATGTCCATTGGTTATGCTTATATGCATGCTACAAATTTCTTATATAATTTCAGTTTAATATTAAAAGTTATAAATGTACAAACTATACCTTCATCCCAAATATTTTAATTCAGTTTTGAACTGTGATATGTCAACTATATATATTAATAGACATATTACAAAGTAGTTGATATGTTTTAAATTTATAATGGAAAATTAAATAGTGAATTATTAAATATTATTTTAATCTATAACACACAGTGTCTAAATCTCTAGACAAAAAGTGAATGTATTTTATATAAAGCCTGGTAATGGTGCTTTGAGGAGAATTTTCTGTTAGCTCATATAACACAAATAGTTAGATATAAGGTCTAATTTTAGCGCACATGATAGCAATTTGAAAAGCAAAGATATATTAATCTTTCATAAAATATTAGCTGTGTTACTAAACAATTCCCTATGTGCTCGGCATTCTGCCTCAGTATTTCACGTAATAAAGGAGAGGAGAGAGAAAGTAATAACACCATGATTTAATAAACATGGTTTCATATAAAAAACTAACAATCAAGTGGAAATATTTCTTTATCATTTTATTAAAGAAACTCAAATGTCGTCTAGGCAATCAAAAGCTGAAAGTTATCTTTTGGTGCTTCTATTACATATATATATATATATATATATATATATATATATATATATATATATATATATCTTTCATGAGCTTTTTGCTTTTGAGAGAAATGTAGCAAAAATAAAATAATTTCACATTTATTTTTATTATGATGTATAAATGTAAGCTTTATTTTTCTAGTAGGAGAAAGAAAAAATGAACAACTGCCTTGTCTTGCTGTTGAGGGCTCCTTTTTCAAGAGAATAAGCTATTCCCAGTCAGCAAGAGCCTGGCCCATCAACCGTGACATTGATCCAACAGGGAGTCTCTCTTGAGAGAGAATATGATTTCCTCTACATTTTTGTGGTACTGAACGTGTGCCTTCTCCTGTAAACACCACCTGTTTTTCTCAGACTAGAATTCCCTTCCTAACCTCCCATTTTATGCCTCATCATTCAAATGCCCAGATTAGAGCCAGCTTGTGGTACCCATGCTGTCACTCAGAGCCCCTCCTCCCCCCCGTTACCCCCCTCCCGCCCCCCCAACGCTGGACAAGAGCCCCACGCTTGGTTTTCATGCTCTGTTGTTGCTGTCTTGAAATACTTAATAATTTTATCTTTGAACTTGGGTTTTGTAAGTGAAGCCGGGTGGAACAGTGGAGTATGCACATGGGCAGAAGGGACGCATAAAACACGCGTGCCTCTGTCCCTTGCCACCTGTTCGCAGTGCTCCAGATGTCCCATGAGCACAGAATTCTGTGGGCCCAGGATGTGTGAGAGTTCAAGGTGAGTGAGCACAGGGGGAGTGTGTTACCTTTACAACCAACTGGAGACGCTGATGGCCTGGAGAAGCCACTCTTTCTGCTCTAACCAGAACTTACTTTCAACACAGAAGAAGGCAGTGGTATCTGAGAAACAAGGACAAAAGAGGAATCCCATCCTATCCTTTCTTACCCGCGTCCCTCGCTGTGTGGCCAACCACTTGAGCAGGAAATGATGACAAGGAAAAGGAAAGATAGGGCAATCCCTACTTCCTGTTCCTTTAGTCCAGCGGTTTTTAACCTGTGGGTCGCGACCCCTTTGGGGGTCGAATGACCCTTTCACAGGGGTTGCCTAAGACCATTGGAAAACACATATATAATCACATATTGTTTTTGTGATTAATCACTATGCTTTCATTATGTTCAGTTTGTTGCAATGAAATTGGGGGTCACCACAACAT
Organism: Myotis nattereri; assembly: GCF_964212035.1. Lineage (NCBI taxonomy): Eukaryota > Metazoa > Chordata > Mammalia > Chiroptera > Vespertilionidae > Myotis > Myotis nattereri. Next base: position 36,785,137 of record NC_138087.1, on the reverse strand, counting down.
GAGGAACTGTATTAAAGGGTCGCGGCATCAGGAAGGTTGAGAACCACTGCTTTAGTCCTTCCTTCTCTACTCATCAGTACGCTGAAAGGAGAGTGTTGGTAGAATGTGCACGTGTCAAGAAGGGAAATTGAAAAGATCAGTCAGTTTTGTGCAGGGTTTCCACTCTTCGGTAAGAATGAAATACATACATGTGTGCGCGCTCCGGAATTCGAACTGTGTCATGTCAGTGATTCCACATATTAATTAAGTGCTCTTAAATCTGCATTTAAAACTGGCATTGCACAATATAAAGCCGGATGGTAAAATTCATGCAAATAATTTAAATTTTTTATTTTTCTTAGAATGTAATGAAATAGCGAATAAAAAACGCCAGGACAAGTTGAGAGACTGAGGAAGAAAGGAAACAGCTTTTCTATTTTAAGTACCTTTAGGGACACACATTCTCCTTTTTGAACAAAGGAGCAGGATAACAAATAGAGTAATACTTCAAAAACTCTATATCAAAAGAAAAGCTTTATTGACTATGGAACATTGAAAATTAAATATTACTAAAAATTTCAGCTTATATACTTTTTTCCCCTACTTTCTATTTTGGTGCAAATTCTTCCAGCTGTTGATCAATCTTTGTTACTTTATAGGGGGGATAATGGTGAAACTAGTGATAATCTGACACCAAATATTTAACTCTAACTTAACACTTGCAAGTAATCTCATCTCTTGTTTAAAAACGTTGAGGAGGTGGTTTTGAAAAGCTTTTTCTTCTGCACAAACCACAATCGACAGCCAGTTCTAGCTTTATCCAGAGCTTGTGTTGCCAGCTTGCCTTTGACTCAGTGTCATCTTGTGTAGCTGCCGAGTGACCTGCATCCATTTGGATTCTATCATGTTCATATTCCACTTTTTCGGAAAGTCTTTGAACCGGAGAAAGAAATATTCCTTGCAATAGAAGCTCGGCTTCGTCCACTGTCATTGTCATTCTCCCCTGGAGGATTATGGAGCAGAGACGAACGCCTTAGAAGTGAGTGCAGCTTTGCTGGTTTTGAAATTTTAATGCACCACATAACTCTCTGGGTATACCTGTGGTTGTACACAACACCAGATTTCAGAATTTAAAAAAATAATTCATATAAAAAGGTGTTGCTCCAGGAAAAATACAAGTATTTCAATACTTAAAAACCATGCACTGCAATTATTTACATAGATGACATAAAGACCAATATGCACTTGTTCACACACAAGTACATCCAACTATGTTTTAGCAAAATTCTTGCCCATTTCACAGACTCATCTCATGATGGTGTGAGCTCAGCAGGAGGTGCGGGGAGAGGGCGTTTCTCCTAAGAGCAGGAAAGTTCCACGGTGTCTGGCTCACGGCAGAGTTGACTGGAGCATCAGAAAGGCCGAGACTCTTGAGCACCCATTTCACGCTCAGGCGCCTGCCCAGTGCTCATTGCTGCTCCCCACCCCGCCCCCTCCTCCCTCTGGGTCTTGGGGTCAGCAGGGAGGTGTACGAAAGACCGCTCCTAAGTGAAACAGGCCAGTTCAAGCCGGAGGGAGCCCTCAGGGTTCTTAATCTGATCACAGTGTGGCTTCCGACACCTTGACTAAGCACAGTCAGGGAACCACACACAGGAAGTTTGGAGGCCTGCTGAGAGGGCGGTAGAGAGACTGGGAGACTGAAGGGGGGTTTTGGAAGGTGCCCCCAACAGGGCCTGCCTCTGTTCCCCTGCTCCATAACGCAAACATGGTTTTCAGTGAAACCCATCCATGGTTCTCTAAGCTTCTACCTCTCTATTCAATTTCCCCCAAGCTCTGAGGCTTGTCTGCTGCCCACACCAGTTTAGCCTAATTTTCTGTAAATATCTGGCCAGCAGGGGACAAGAGGGGGGAGTCCAGTATTTTCTCTGTCCCAACAGTCAAATCATCCTGGGTAATTTCTGGCAGCCACGGAGCCAGAGGAGTTGCTTTTTCAGATCAAATCCAACGCCGAGGGGAGAGGAAGGTCAGGGCTGCCACGGCCCGTTTGCCCTGGGAGGCTGGGGCCCGCCCAGAATCGCACACCTCCCTGAAGCCATGGCCTGCTTTCTGGAGGTCATGCCTCCATACATGACTCTTTCCAGATTGAGTTGCTAACATCTTATGATATTATATATTTTATAAAATATGGAATAAACTGGGGGGAAACCCGCACCTGGAATCCATTTGAAATGAAATTTAATAAACATTTGTGTACCTGGTATGCCAGACATGATACTGGAAGCTGAGACAGAAAGACAAATAGAATAAAAATCCAAGCATAGATGGAGCTCACACTACAGAAGTGTCAACATTCACATGGCAATGAATGAGAGAGGCATGGCCAAGATGCTTTAGAACAGTGGTTCTCCACCTTCCTAATGCCGCGACCCTTTAATACAGTTCCTCATGTTGTGGTGACCCCCAACCATAAAATGATTTTTGTTGCTACTTCATAACTGTAATTTTGCTACTGTTATGAATCGTAATGTAAATATCTGATATGCAGGATGTATTTTCATTGTTACAAATTGAACATAATTAAAGCATAGTGATTAATCACCAAAACAATATGTAATTATATGTGTGTTTTCTGATGGTCTTAGGTGACCCCTGTGAAAGGGTCGTTCGACCCCCAAAGGGGTTGCGGCCCACAGGTTGAGAACAAAGAAGAGGTGAGGCCAATCTGTAGGGTCCACATGGAAAGGGACCTATACTAGGTCTTAAAAAACAAGCAGGACCTCATCAGGTGCTGAGGGAAAATCCATCTACATAGAGGAATTGAAATGGACAGAGGTAGGGAGCAGGAAAAACTATGATTGTGTCTAAAACCCGTTAGGAAGGACCATGAGGCTGGATGTGTGATTGGAACAGGGGAGAAGTGAAGTGCCGTTGGCAAGTGGTGCTGAGACTCAGCTGCAAAGACAATGTCTGCCTCAATTTCTCTCTGGAAGAAAAACATCTTTAGATTCCAGCAGGGCGTGTGCAGTAACAGCTTATGTTTTAGAAAGTTCACTTCAGGGCCATTGCAAAAGAAAGGAAGGCAGTCAGGGAAGATAGCTAAGGCACCGTAAGTAAGAAAGAGACGGGGTGGTATCTTCAAGGGAGAACAGTACTGAGGAAAGTGTGTGTGTGTTTTTCTAAAATGGAGGAGATTAGAGTATATTGTAGGCTGAAGGTCAGTTGCCATTGGAGATAGGAAGATGGACTATACAGGCGAGTGCAGAGACAGTCGATGAGGCGAGAGGTTTCCCCATGCCTAGCCTAACATGCCGAATTTCTTTTAACTATATTCTGCATGTCAGTATCAGTCACTTTGTAAAAGAACACAGTAAATACGCAGTGTCGTTGTCTAACAATATAGTAACATAAGCAAAAGATAGCAGAAGTCATTAGAGAAATGCCTTCATCGCGGGGTAGATGAAATGACATAGACTAAAAGAATCTACCAAGAAAGGAAACATGATGGATTAGACAACATCATATCACAGGATAATCAAGTTCCCAGTTAACCAAAGTGCTGTGACGCGGGGGGAGGGGGGAGGTGAAGGAGAGAGCAGGGAGGATGGGAGAGATCATGAAAATAAGACAGCACATAGCAGAAAACAACAGTCAGACAAGAACAGGAGAGTCTCTGTGCTTGTGGGACAGATAATGAATTGGGAAGTTCTAACCAGCCCACAAATCCTGCTGCTCCCTGCCTGTCACTACCCTCATGTGAGGTGAAGGCTGGGGATGAGATGCCAGCTGTAGCTCATAGCATCAGCCGCTGAAGCCCCTGGAGCCTTTGGAGATGGTTTTTCAGCAAAGTTGTATCTCTTGTGTTGCCCCACAGTAAACTGGCCGTCTATTTTTGTTTAAAAAATATATTTTTATTGATTTCAGAGAGGAAGGGAGAGGGAGATAGAAACATCAATGATGAGAGAGAATCACTGATCAGCTGCCTCCTGCATGACCCCCACCAGGGATCGAGCCCACAACCTGGGCATGCACCCTTGACTGGAATCGAACCCGGGATCCTTCAGTCCGCAGGCTGATGCTCTATCCACTGAGCCAAACCAGCCAGGGCAACCGTTCATTTTTTTTTTTTTTTAAATAAAGAGAGCTGCCCACAGGAGAACTTGACTGAAACCCTTGGATACACCACAATTTCCCTTCATCTTCAACCCCCTCTTGTCTTCTAAACGATGGATAAAGGCTGTGCTGTGCTTGCTTCATGGGGAAAGAAGTGTTTGCCTCTCCCAATGTGACAGGTGGGGGTGGTGATGGGCACAGCTGTCCTTACACTAACCCAGACACCTCCATTAGGTGTGTTCAGAACCCAGCTCCGTGCTTCTCAAAATGTAAGTCACCTGGGACTCTTGACGAACATGCAGGCTCTGATTCAACAGGTGCACAGTGGGCGTGGAGAGTCCAGGTTTCTGATGAGGTTCCAGGTGGGACCAATGCTGCTGGGCCATGAACCAGTCCCTGCATAAGGGCCTGGGACCTGCTCCTTGGTCTCCTTGGGGAGAGCGTGCGTGGGAGGGCGCCGGTGTGTTGTCTCTGGTTACCGCCAGCCAAGCGCCACCACAGAGCGGTGCTTGGCTCTGTTCAACCCTGCAGCGGACCCGACCGCCACCAAATGAGCCCGAGCTGGAGGAAACTTGTAAGTACAATTTCTTTTTCTTAACGGCACAGAAAAGGCAGGACTGGTGCTCGTGGGATTCTCCCACTTAGCAGAGCAGAAGGATGAGCCCACAGAGAAATCAGATTTCCAAATGACTTTTGCTTATGACCTGATTTATGTCTCCGCAAAGAGCTGGGGAAATGAGCTGCGTTCCCCATCCGGGCCCTATTCCTCGCTGGGTGAATTCTGTTTAGGAAATAAAACCCCAAACTTGACGATTTATGCAAAGTTCACTTGACTAGCAAAACAGACTGAAGGCCAGAGTGTTTATATTTAGGTTCTGCCCAGGGGGAGTTCTTTTTAGCACCTGAATGTGTCACTTTAATGTGATAAGCAGCAGGAGAGGAGAGACTGGCATTAAGAAAAGACTTAACACCGCGTGGTGCTTCACTTAGTTCTGGCACAATGGAGTCTGATGAGAAGGAAGTTTTATTTTCAGTCCTGTCGCGTCACTTTCATCCAGTTCGACAAACAATATGTATTGAGTGTCTGTTGTACAGTGGGCACTATGCTGGGTGCTGAGCCCACAGTGATCCATGAGACCTGGCTACTGTCCTGGGGGGCACAGTGCTGTGTGGAGACAGACAAGCAGAGAGGAGGTCTACGCCGAATTGTTGGCGCAGTGTTTGAGGTGAGTACCCAGTGTCTGGCATGCAGGCGGCGTGTCCTTGCCCAGCCTGGAGGTGGGAGATTGGAGCAGAGGGACTTCTCTGAATGGAGAACATCTGACCTGGATCTACATTTGAGCAGGAATTGGGCAGATGAAAAGTTTTAAAAAGGTGAGTCATTCATATTATTTATTGATTACGTCTGCGTTTTTTCCTCTTTGGCACACAATAGCATGCTCCTTTCCTCTTGAATTTAAGTGTGTTGTGCTTAAGCCAATGAAATATGAGTGAAAGTGACACATGTCACTTCTAGGTAGAAGTTTTAAGCATGTGATTTGCCATTTTCTCTTCTTACTGCTACAGAAACGGTGAAATCATCTGTGAGGATGAAGTTTGCATTAGTCTAGGTTCTTGATAACTACAATGAGCAGAAATAAACCTTTGTTGCCTAAAGCCAGGGGATTTCAGAGTGGTTGGTACAGCGGCGTGAGTCAGTCTGCCCTGACTGACACGGACAGGCCTTCCGGGCAGGGAGTTTATTTACCAGGCCTCAGGAATATGCACTTTACAAATGATTGGAAAGGGCAATGGTAATAATACCAGAATATGCAATGCAGACTGGGGAAGGAGGGGTTTGGGGTGGTGCCTAACTTCTCTGGGTCTCAGGGTAATGAAAGCTTGGACGATTGAAGCAAAGGCTTGGCCAGATAAGCTCTTGAGTTTCCTTTCTAACTAAAGGCTTTGATTTTACAAACTTGCCTGCAGTTTATGCTCATGTCTTCTGGGAACACCTTTCCCAGAATTCCCAGACGCAGTTGAAGAGCCTGTATGGAGGTGTCCCGCATGGCTGAGTAGGGGAACCTGCTCAGAGACTGGCTGAGTCTCCTCATGGCTCATTGTGGACCAGTGTCCAGGTGGGAACACATCACGTTCATTGCTTCCCATCCTCTGTGCCTCAACTCTGTTTTCCATTATTATAAGACCATGTGCGGGCGCGCACGTACAGTGCGATTGAAACTTCGTGGCCCATGTGCAGAAGTCAGTATTTTGTGGAAGAGCCACACTCAAGGGGCCAAAAAGCCGCATGTGACTCGCGAGCCGCAGTTTGCCCATCACTGCACAAGGGAATGTTTTGCTCAGTTAGTGGGCTGTTAATATGCAATGACAGCTTAAATACTAAAGTTTTCACCTGTGGTTGGTTGAGATGAGGTGCATGTGGAGAGCAAGGTGTTGAGCGATCAAGTAAATGGTATTTCATCGGTGTGAGGGCAATGATAATTACATGTATTCTGGAGTAACAGCTATTTTTGGCTTCCCTGGGCTCCTCACAGAAAAGAAAATGATTGTTCTAGGGCAGGTAATGGCACAACTAAAGTTTCAGGCAGAAAGTGCTGGAAGTCAGACCTAGGATCTAATTATAAAGCGTGATCTCTGGAAAGCAGACTTTTATACATGTGATGTGGACAGGCCTCTTGTGTGAAAATCAGGCCCTGATAGAGCGTGACATTGAGACATGGAATGGTGACATCTGTAGGGGTGAACCTGAGAATTTAAAACTCCCAGATTCCTTTGCTCTTCCCCATTTGCCAGAGAACAGCTCACCTCGCCTGAATACCAGGACTGGTTTCACCTGAAGCAAGTGCTTCAAAAGATGATGCTGATTCTTGCCAGTATCTACCCGCACACCTCTCATTGCTTCAAGACCAATAAACAGTCACGAGTCAGCACAGCCCAACTGGGAAAGTAAAGAAATAGTTATAAAAACTAGTCTATAAGCCAAGGGAATTGTCTGACCCGGCTGATGGATACTGACAGGCCTCAGAAAAATTTGCATGGGAATGAATTCTGAGTATGTTGGACTGGGAAGGAGGGAAGGCATGGACTATATGTTGAATCGAGAAGAATTTTATACCTTGTTATAATATTCTACAGAAATGGGTCTTGGAATATGGTAGTTTATATAAAAATGACTTGAAGATGAAGTTCCTTGGCATTGAATTGAGGAACAGAGCAGAAGACTTAGGGAAGTAAAGTGTCATAAACATAACCCAGCAGTTGTCTCAACCATAACTGTTAGGCAAGATGTAGTATACTGTATTTATGGCAGCATTTCAACATAGCCTTTGGTCTATAGTCCACTATGCATTTAGTGAATGGTGGTTGTTGTTTTTTTGTTGTTTTTTTTTTGATGCGCTTCAATAGAAAGAATTGAAAGCAGAATGTCACTACATTAAGAGGACAGTAGCATATATTTGCTCTCTTGCTTTAAGGCCATAATGTAAACTTCAGAGATCTTCATCCTCTTGGCATTGCACAGAGCACACACTGACCCACTGCACTGGTGGCGTGTTAAGGGGTCTGGGTGAGCCAGACGTGGAGTATTCCTAGCTGCTCTGGTGAGAAATACTCATGCCATAGTTTGGGAGAAAACCCACAATAATATTTAAGATCTGCCTTGTTTGTGAAGTTTTCAGGGGTCCGGTGGTTAGGGATCTGACAGGACATCTATTCTAATGTAGAAGGGAAATTGTCTGCACCTCTCACTTGCTACCGTTAAGAAAGAGGCACGATGCCTGTGTATCTTTTTTGAATTTTGGTGATGGCAGATACTGTGCTTGGGAATATTTTTGCAACCAAATTACTGATTGACTCAGAGCTTCCAGCAGGGCCTAGAGAGCAATGAACCATTCTGCAGGGATCCGGGTTCTACAAGCTGCCATTTCAGTGGTTGCTAGTGGTGTCTGGAGAGTAAAGATAAAGTATGGAGTCACTGGAGAGCCAAAGTTGGACAGCTGAGAGCAGATAAATCTTTCAACTTCTCTGCACTAGAATGATCCATCCTATAGATGCCAATTCGCGTCTTGTTGGCTCCCTCTTTTGCAATGGACCGCTAAACAGAGTGGTCGTGGTAGCAGGAATAGAAAGTTTGGATTGACCCAAATGAGCTGTCCCTCATCAAGGACTGGGTAGCTACTTACAGAGCCCTCAATATGGCACCATCCCTAGGGAGACCATCCAGACACCTGGTTTCAGGTTGATTATTTTAGAGCCCTTCCACTCTGGAAAAGGCAGTGACTTCGCCTTACTGGTACTGACATCTATTCCTGATGTAGATTTGCCCTGCTTATCCCCAGTGTCGTCACCTTCCAAGGGCTTACAGAACGCCCCATCTATTGGCACTGTATCCTGCACAGCATCGCCTCAGACTGATGTACACAATTTAAAGCAAAAATGGACTCATAATCACAGGTCCCCTGGTTTTAGCATGTATTTCATCCTCCTGGAATCTCTGGCTGCTGGATTTGATGAAGAGTTATGCGATAGGACATCGGTCAGCAAACTATGACCTGTGACCAAAATCTAGTCTGCTGCCTTTTCTTTCTTTAATTATTAATATTTTTTAGATAAAGTTTAAAGGAACACATCCATGTCTATTTCTTGATATATTGTGTATGGTTGCTCTGTCACTATATTGGTGGAGTTGAGGAGTTGTGAAAAAGATCATGTGGCCCACAAACTCTAAAATTTCCTATTAAGGGCCTGGCTGGTGTGGTTCAGTTGGTTGAGCATTGTCCCATGCACCAAGTGGTCGCTGGTTCAATTCCCAGTCAAGGCACATACCTGGGTTGGGGGCTCAATCTCTAATGGGGGATGTGCAGGAGGCAGGTGATAGATGGTTCTCTCTCATTAATGTTTCTCTCTCTTCCTCTACCTTCCTTTCTATCTTTCTCAAGTCAATAAAAACATTAAAAAATTTACTATTACATACTACTAAGTTTTCCAACTCCTATTGCAGGACATGGTCTCTTGTTTACCAAGGGGCTGCCAAAGGGGCTAGGTGAAAAAAAAAAATTAATTCCTTGAAGGGCAAATTTTGACCAATGGGATACAAGAGATAAGAGGGAGCAGCAATTAAATTTCCTGCCCTTTCTCCCTGCTCTGAAGGATGATTTACCTCAGGAGGAATGGTTATAACAGCTGCTTTAAAGTTTTTCTGATAATTACAACATCTGGGTCACGTCAGAGTTTATATCTGTCTTTTACTTGAATAGATTTTCCTTGTCATCAATATGTCAAATAATTTTGGATTGTACCCTGGCAATTCCATATATTATGTTGTGAAGCTCCAGGTGTTATTGAAATATTCTGGGGAAAATAGACTTTTCTGTTTTCTTTCAGCAGGCAATCAACCTGACTTGCCTTCTGGGGCAGTGGTTCCAATGCCTTTGCTGCTCCTCGTATGCATCACAAAGGGAGTCTGGGGCAGGGGCAGGGGCTTATGCTTCTTTGGGTGTGTTCTGCAAGGTCACAGCTTGGGGTAAACCAGGGACTTGTAACTATTCATATATGGACTTGGAGGAGTCCCTTTCTTCCCATTCTCTCGATTGCCGTATTTTTTCCATTCTTCTCGATTCCTTGAGGCCTCTTTTCTTATTCCTCAAGCTGATAAAATGGGGTTTCTCTTGAAGTTGTGGTCACCATCATTTTGCACGTGGGGAGAAATGAAGGGGAATATAGAAAAATAACAGGAATTTCCTCCATCTTCTTTGCACAACGAAGACCCATTTTTCTAATTCATCTACCCAGAAAGATGGGTTTTAGCTCAGTTTTTTTATGTTTATGCTATTGATCTTGGGGCAGGCTGGTAGAGAGAAAAAAAGAAAAAACATTCTATAGTTTTTAAAGGTCCTCCATGCCTCTATGCCAATCCTAGGCCTGGCCAGAAAGATGGTTCCTCTTTTTTTTTTTCTTTAGTTCTTGTTGCCTATTCTTGCTGTTCATTTCCTCTATTTGGCTTGCCCTTGGGTCAAATCCAAGAGATAAAAGAAGAAAAAAACAAAAAAATGCCCATAAAACCAGGAAACTCACTGTTACCACATTAGTCATCTTTCACGTTTTCACTTCTCTCCCCCATCCACCCACCTGCTTCTATTTACTTTTCAGAGTTCCTAAGCAGTCACTGTTTTTATTTTGTCCAGAGTTTTAGTTCTGATTAGTCAGAAACATAGAACTTACTCTATCTTGGCTAGATCCAGAAGATTCTATTTCAAGTATCAGGCCATATCTGTAGCCCTCATCCCCAGCCCTCTCCCTCGTTTTCATGCCAGATCAGTTACAGACGCCTTTGCTTTTTGGAGAAGAAATCATACAGGTCATGGAAGAATGCACAGGAAGTCTGCGGTGGGGGGCACGAACTGAAGCAGATAAAATACTGTTGTTTTAAGGAGTTCAACCTGGACATTCCACGTTGCCATGGGAATTGTAAAATGATTAGTGTCTAGATGAAAAATCAGTCAGGATATGACACAGACGTCCGTAAGGGAATCTTACTGACACAGCCTTGTTAGGAGAAATGACAGACTGCTGAGAGGAGGTTTCAGAAGAGTAGCTTGGGCTGCACACGCCATGGGCAGGGCCCAGAGGGGGGTGGAGGCTGCAGCTCCCTGAACCTGCGGCAGGAAATGTAATGAAATTATATAAATAAGGGCGGGCATCAACTCTAAAAATACCCCATAGCCGAGTGATCTTTAACGAAGCCCTGAAAAGTAGATTCCCTCCCCTCAACCACCAGCACCTTCTTAAAAGATTTGAAATCTAAAATCATGGCCAATTGCCCTAACTGGTTTGGCTCAGTGGATAGAGCATCGGCCTATGGACTGAAGGGTCCTGGGTTCGATTCTGATCAAGGGCATATGCCTCAGTTGTGGGCTCAATCCCTAGTAGGGGGTGTGCAGGAGGCAGCTGATCAATGATTCTCTCTCATCATTGATGTTTCTACCTCTCTCCTTTCCTCTTCATTCCTCTCTGAAATCAATAAAAATATATTTTTTATAAAATAAAATCACAGCCTATTACCCAGCCAGTATTGTTCAGTGGTTGAGCATCAACCTATGAATAAGGAAGTCATCATTCAATTCCTGGTCAGGGCATAATGCCTGGGTTGTGGGCTCCATCCCTCGTATGGGATGTGCAGGAGGCAGTCAATCAGTAATTCTCTCTCATCATTGATGTTTCTGTCTCTCTCTCCCTCTCCCTTCCTCTCTGAAATGGATAAAAATAAAATTTTTTTAAAAAGTAAATAAAATCATGGCCTATTTTTTAGTTTCTTGCAGAAAACAGGCCATGGAAGGAAGTGGGGTTCCTCAGTGGCCAATTGCCGATGCTGTGTGCCGTGGTCACAGTCATGCCGAGCTTTGGCCTTCGGTCTCAGTAATGACGACAGTGGAGTGCCAGGGGCAAGAGGCACTGGGTGAGGAGGACAAAGGGCATGTGCGCTGTAGCAGCAGGTCGGGATGGCTGTCTACTGTTCAAGGAGCCTTTGGCTAGCCCCCTCTCTGCCATGTCTGTAACATGGGAGCGATGATGCCCATGCTGAGGGTTGTGGGAGTAAATGAAATAGTGAGTGCAATGTTCCCCTCTGCTGCGCTCCGCCTCCAAGTGAGACTTATGTTGCCGATTACCTTATTCAAAAGAGATTTATATCTTCAAATGTTCATGCAACTCTGCCTCTAAAGTATTGCATGGTAAACGCTCTTAGGAGAGCTCCCTGATTGAACAGATAAGAATGATTAAAAACCAACATGCATAACTTACATATGATTGGTGTTTCAAAAGTTTGAAGCTTATTCTCTAAAGTAGGTTAGCATGCTATCTCTGTTTTGTATACTCTCTTTACAGAAAATCTTGAAATGAATAGGGCTGGAATGAATGGCCTTTTGTTTTTCTGCCCTAAAGTACTAGTTTTACTTTGTGTTGTTCAGCTTTTAAGGCAACATCATAACTTTTACTCGTTTTCTTCAGACCATGCACAGAGACCCTCATGGTTTGCACTGAGCAGGTACTTAATAAATATTGCTGAACCCATTGATGCTCAATCTCACTCCTTGAGTTATGGCTTCTTAGCCTGAATGGAGAGGATCCATTCAACTCAAACATTAACATCAAGAAGGAAAAAGGAGAGGCCGAAAAGCATGGGTTAAGTAATTTTACATGTCTTCTAAATTTGGTCACTTGAAAATTCAGCACAATTGCTAATTTGCATCAAGCTTTGATCACTGAGAGTCATAATACCCACTGTTTTCCCCTAGCCCAGCAGCTCAAGGCCAGGTCTTGCAGTTGACAGTTATTAGGGAAGTTCAGTGTAGGAAGGATGGATGGCCTCCGGAACAACAAGTAATTTGTCACTACTTCTGGCTGTTCGACTTTCTTTACGAGGCACATTGTCAAGAAAAATGGTTCTGGAACTTTGTTGAGGAGGAGGAAACCATGTGCAGCACTGAGGCCTGTCATTAGGCGGGCGTGGGGAAGTTGGAGAAGAAACAGTACATGAGTGTGCGCTGTGCACCTGCTTGCAGTGGTCACTCTGGGGACGTTATTTCATGGACTCCTCTCCCTAACAACCTGTGGCGGAATACTAAGTGGTATTTATCGAGGGCTTACTTTGGGCCCAATCCTTTACACTCCATAACACAGGGAATCCTCAAAACAACCTATGAGGGCGACTCTGCATTCTGGAGGTAAAGCTTAAGGGTTAAATACTGTGTCCAAAGTCCTGCAGTTACTCAGCGGAGGAAGCAGAACTTTAAAGCATTTACTCTAACTTCAAAGTTTGAACTTTGAAGTTCATTTTTTTCTCTCCATAAAAATAACCTTCATTACTTAAGGTATGCTGGTGACAAAAAATTAACACAAAAGAACTCAAATATTTATTTAATTTTTCAATAGGTAATGCATCCATGTTGAAAAGCAAAACTTTTTTTTTTTAAAGAGAAGCACTGTTATTAATCTTTTATGACTTGGAGGGTTTATACATGGTTGGATAGATTTCTCCCTTTTGTACTCATGGCAGCATATATACACTATCTCACACCTTTCTTTTCACTTAAGTATATCTTAAAGTATATCTTGGAGATCTTTACAAATCAAAGAGCATGGAGGTTTGAACTCTTCTTAAATAGCTGCATTGCATTTTATTAATTTATAAAAGTAAATTCCATAATTTATTTAACTTTTGGTTGATGGGCACAGAGGTTCTCAATTTTTTCTCTTACGGACAATGCTGAAATAACCTCTCATGTCTACCTCTGAGTGCCAGTGTACCTGAAGGGGAAATCAAAGGTAGAAGAAGGCACTTGTAATCCTGGTAGTTGCTACCCAATTGTACTTCACGGGGTTGTGCTAATTTGTCCTCTTATTAGAAAAGTTTCCCCCATAGCCTTGCCAATAGGTTTTATCAAACTTTTGGAATTTTGCCAGTTTAATAGATAAAAATTGATGTCAGAGTAGTTTGCATTATTTCTCTGACAATAAATAAAGTTGAGCATCTTTTCATGTTTAAAAGACATGTGTATTTTCTTTTCACTGCATTATCTATTCATACCTTTGGTCCATTTTTCTATTGGATACTCTTTTATATATTACAGAGTTAGCCTTTTGTGATATAAATGGCAAATAACATTTCCTAGTTTTTCTCTTGTCTTTTGGCTTCAAGTATGGTGTATTTCCCATGTAAAAATTTCTATTTCTCTTTTAGTTAAGTTTGACAGTTCTATCACGTCTAAATCTGAGTTTTAATTAGAGATCATGACCACTCCAAGATTATAAAATAATTATTCCATGCTTTTGTCTCAAACTTTTTTTTATTTTTTTTATTTTTTTTATTTTTTTTTTTATTTTTTTTTAAATATATTTTATTGATTTTTACAGAGAGGAAGGGAGAGAGATAGAGAGTCAGAAACATCGATGAGAGAGAAACATCGATCAGCTGCCTCCTGCACATCCCCTACTGGGGATATGCCCGCAACCCAGGTACATGCCCTTGACCGGAATCGAACCCGGGACCCTCCAGTCCGCAGGCCGACGCTCTATCCACTGAGCCAAACCGGTTTCGGCTGTCTCAAACTTTTATGGTTTCAGTGCTTGCATTTAAATATTTGGCCCACTTGGAAATAATCCCACTGCTTCAGTTAAAGCATGCATCCACTTTTACAATTTCTATAAAGTTCTCCAGTTATCCCAATACCATTTATTAAAATCATTTCATGACTGATTTGAGATGCATTCTTTATCACCTATTGAATTCAATACCCCCCCCCCCCCCCACACACACACACACTAGAGGCCCAGTGCAGAAATTCGTGCATGGGTAGGGTCCCTAGGTCTGGACTTCCAGCCTATCAGGGCCTTCCAGCTGCCAACCAGGGCCTTCCTTCGTTCTGGGCCATCCCCTGGTGGTCAGTGCATGTCATAGTGAGTGATTGAACTCCTGGTCTTCCGGTCGAACTCCCGAGGGTACACTTTGCATATTAGCCTTTTATATATATAGACTAGAGGCCTGGTGCACAAAAATATGTGAACTCGGGGAGGAGGGGGAGGGGGGGGTCCCTCAGCCTGGCCTGTGCCCTCTCGCACTCTGGGACCCCTCGGGAGATAACGACCTGCTGGCTTAGGCCTGCTCCTGGGTGGCAGAGGTCAGGCCCAATCCCTAGGTGCAGCCCCTGGTCGGGCTCAGAGCAGGGCCGATTGGGGAGTTGGGGCACCGCCCCACCATGCACAGAGCAGGGCGGATCAGGAGGTTGCGATGCCACCCTCAGTCACGCTCAGGGTAGGGCCGATTGGGGGGTTGGGGCACCGCCCCCTGCCACACTCAAGGCAGGGTCGATGGGGAGGTTGCAGCGCCACCCCCTGTCATGCACAGAGCAGGGCCAATCAGGGGGTTGGGACTCCGTACCCTGTCACGCACAGAGCAGGCCCCATCAGGGGGTTGGGGAGCTCCCCCCTGTCACTCACAGAGTAGGGCCGATAGGGGAGTTGGGGCACCGCCCCCTGTCACACACAGAGCAGGACAGATCAGGGGGTTGGGGCACCACACCCTGTCACACTCAGGGCAGGGCTGATGGGGAGGTTATGGCTCTACCCCGTCACACACAGAGCAGGGCCAGTGGGACGGGGGGGGGGGTGGAGGGGTGGGGGGGAGGGTTGGGGCACCACACCCTGTCACACACAGAGAAGGGCTGATCAGGGGGTTGGGGCGCCGCGCCCTGTCACACACAGAGCCGCAGGGCGATCAGGGGGTTGGGGAGCTCCCCCCTATCAGGCACAGAGCAGGGCTGATCAGGGGGTTGGGGTGCCTTCCCCTGTCATGAACAGAGCAGGGCAGATAGGGAGGTTGTGGCCCCGCCCCCTGTCACACACAGAGCTGCAGGGCGATCAGGGGGTTTGGGTGCTGCCCCCTGTCACCCTGATCCCGGTGCCGGGAGGCCTCGTGGCTCTGCTGATCCCGGTGCTGGGAGGCATATTACCCTTTTACTATATAGGATAGAGGCCAGGTGCACGGGTGGGGGCCGGCTGGTTTGCCCTGAAAGGTGTCCTGGATCAGGGTGGGGGTCCCCACTGGGGTGCCTGGCCAGCCTGGATGAGGAGATGATGGCTGTTTTCAGCTGGTCACACACCCTTCAGGGTGGGGGTCCCCACTGGGGTGCCTGGCCAGCCTGGGTGAGGGGCTGAGGGCTGTTTTCAGGCTGGCGGGTGACTGAAGCTCCCAACTGCTCCTTTTTTTTCTTTTTCTTTTTTTATTCTGGGCCAGCTTTAGCTCTGAGGCTTGGCTCCAGCTCTTAGGCCTCCGCTGCTGAAAGCAGGTATCTGGTTTGTTTGGGTTCTATAATCGAAACACTGTTTCAACTCCAGCTCTGAGATCCCAGCTGGCTGAAAGCAGGTTTCTAGGGTTTTGTTTAGCTTCTGTATTTGTAACAATGTTTCAAACTGCAAGCTCAGAGGCTGGCAAGGCAGGCGAGGAACGTTGGAGTCCTCCGTCACTGAAGCAAGCAAGCCTCATGTTCTCTTCAAGCTGCCTGGCTGCTGGCCACCATCTTGGCTGGAAGTTAATTTGCATATCACCCTGATTAGCCAATGGGAAGGGTAGCGGACATACGGCTAATTACCGTGTTTCTCTTTTATTAGATAGGATGTGTGTGTGTGTGTGTGTGTATAGATGTTTATATATATCTGTATACATATATGCACACATATATTTTGTTTGTTTTGGACTTGCTATTTCCTTCAATCAGCCTATCTATTCATATATTATTACCACACTGTCCTAATAATTGAAGGTTTTAAATATGTATTAACATCTACTATGACTATTTCTGACCACTACCTTCAACCATTGTTCTTTTTTTTTTTTTTTTTTTTTCAGTTTGCCTGGTTATTCCAACTTATGTTTCCATGTGAACTTTAAATCACATCTAGTTATAATTAAAAAAACAAAACTGTTACAGTATTTTTAGTGAGGTATATTTTAATTTAGGTTATGGAATATTCATTTCTTTGTCATGGTTTGTTTCCATTTTAAAACAGTCTCTTTAGGTCTTTAAGAATATTGTAAACATTTTTTTCTTATGGGCCCTACATGTTTTTATTAATTCCTGTCTTGGTAGTTATATTTCATGTAACCTTTTCTTACATTATATCATTTATGTGTTTATTGTGCGCACATGTTCAGGGGCTGGGCTTGTGTTTCTGTTTTTATACCCTAACATCTTTCTAAATTCTCTTATTTGTTATAGTTGCTTTTCAGTTGGTTCCTTGTTTCCAAGTATATGGTCATAGCATCTGCAAATAATTTTTCATCCTTCTTTCCAATTCTTAGAATTGTGGTTCCTTTCTTTACCAGGTTGTGTTGGCTATTACTTCTAGCACAACACCCAATCTATTTCTTCTACTAAGCATAATGCTAGACAACTTTGGGGTTATGATAGAAGTGTTTTATCTTATTAAAGAATTATTTAACACTATTTTATTGCAAATGCAATTTTTAAAGACTAAGAATGGATATTGAATTTCATCTGGTATCATTTAATAATTTTCCCCTTATATAATCTCAAACATAGGTAGTTTTGTTATTGACTTACAAAAATAGAATTACATTATATAAACTGATCTGTATATTATAGTTCTCACTATACAATACTCTGAGGAATTCTTTCCCAGTTACCTCATATAAACCCAGCTCATTGTTTTACTGGCTGCATAATGTTCCATGGCTTGGATACAACCCTTTATTTACTCACTAGGGGCCTGGTGCACTAAATTCGTGCACTGGGGGGGGGGGGTCCCTCAGCCCGGCCTGCACCCTCTCGCAGTTGGGGACCCCTTGCTCTTTATCGCCTGCCTGCCTGCTTGCTGCTCTTTACCACTTGGCTCGCTGCTTCTTAGTGCTGCTGCTGAGGTGGGAGAGGCTCCCACCACCACCCCTGCACTTGCCAGCGTGAGCCTGGCTTCTGGCTGAGCAGCGCTCCTCCTGTGGGAGTGCACTGACCACCAGGAGGCAGCTCCTGTGTTGAGTGTCTGCCCCCTGGTGGTCAATGCATGTCATAGTGACTGGTTGTTCTGCTAGTCATTCTGCTGTTCGGTTGATTTGCATATTAGGCTTTGATTATATAGGATTCCCCTGTGATAGGTATTTCCTTTTTCCTCCTACTATAAACAAATCTTCAGTAATCATCATTGTGTGTTTTTTTATGTGTTTGGTCCATTTTATTTCTAAGGACTAGATTCCCAGGGATGGGAGTGTTGAGTTGAGGTTGCATATGATTTTATTTTAATAGCCACTCTACTATATTGTTCAAAATCTCACAGCCACAGCTGGGATTCAATGAGGGTTCACTGGCACAACCCTGTGGAGTACAATTGGGCAGCCCTGAATTCAAAGCTCACTAGGCCAAATTGCTGCCCAGCTTAGAGAAATCGATAAAGCAAATCATATGAAATTACTGTGCTCTTGTAAGATTCCTGCCATGCTTCATCTAGTGGACAGAGAATAAACATCAGGCTATGCATTGAAGAGAAACTTTACCCCACGAGCATTTGCAAGTCTTTGGAATTCGATGGGTCTTGGTTGCTGTGACCTTGGACAAGTTATTTTGTCTTTCTGCGTGTTTCTTTTCTCATCTAGGAAGTTGGAGTAACTACAGTAGTACCTACAGGACAGAGTTGTGAGTTTAGAGCTCATAGTATCTAAAGCTCATAGCAAGGTGTCGGGCTTTCTTTGAAATCCATGAACAGTCATTTGTTTGAAGTTATCAGGCCCAAGCCAAGTATTTGCTGTATGTTTTGAAGGTGTCCAGTCTGATGGGACATGTAGAGTAGAAAGTATAGCTGTTGCTTGACCCTTGGACTTTCAGGCCAGGAGAGGCCTTCAGAGATGTGAACAGGATGACAATTCACAGGCTAAAAGGACCTCATTGCCTGTCCCTCAGGGCAGCTTCTGCTGACTCGCTGTTGACAGAAAGCCAGTGGGGAGGACTGAGGAGGAGAGAAAAATGGTCAAGGGAAAAAAAAGGGGAGGAGGAGAGGGAGAGATGTGCTAAAGACTTTCCTATTGCTGCAACAAATTACCTCAAACTGAGGGGCTTAAAACAACACAAATTTATTATCTTACAGTTCTGGATGTCAGAAGTCCAAGAGCAATCTTGTTGGACTAAAGAAAGATGGAGACAGAGCAGGCTCCTTCTGAAGGCTGTTGAGGAAAATCGATTTCCTTGCTTTTTTCACCTTCTAGAAGCTGCCTGCTTCCTTGGCTCAGGACCCTGGTCTCTATCTTCAAAGGGCATCACTCTGGGTTTTGAGAAAAACACAAACAAGGCATAGAATCATTGATTCTGCTTCAGGTATAATCAGACAGTGCCAGGTATGCCTCCCAAATGCAGCTACCTGTGGGCTGGCAGGCTCACAGGCAGGGGAGGGAGGGTGTTCATCCCCAAAACAATTCTGTCGACTTTAAGAGTAGAGGAGTCTGGCTGGCATGGCTCAGTGATTGAGCGATGACCTATGAACCAGGAGGTCACAGTTCCATTACTGGTCAGGGCACAAGCCTGGGTTGTGGGCTCCATCTCCAGTAGGGGGTGTGCAGGAGGCAGCTGATCAATGGTTCTCTCTCATCACTGATGTTTTTATCTCTCTCTCCCTCTCCCTTCCCCTTTGAAACTGATCCTATAAAATAAAAGCCTAAAATGCAAATTGACTGAATGGCAGAATGACCTGTGGAACGTCTCGTTGCTATGATGTGCACTGACCAACTGGGGCCAGATGCTCAATGCAGGAGCTGCCCCCAGCCCACAGGCTCCAGACCAGCCAAGGAGGGTGCCAATGAGGCCCTCCCCCACCCCCCGATTGCCCAGTCTCCCCGCAGAGGGAGGCGACTAGCGGCGATGGGCAGGGGGTGGGGCCGGTGAGTGGATGGTGTGAGGGCAGCCAAGGCGGGTGCCAGCAGGGTGCCCCCACTCTCCAATTGCCCCATGGTTGCTCCACAGATCGGCCCTGATCACCGGCCAGGCCTAGGGTCTATACCCGTGCCAGAATTTCATGCACTGGGCCTCTAATAAATATATATATTTTAAAGTACAGGAAAGGTTGCCCCCAGCCAGGGGTTATATCGTTAGTGCCCGCATCCTTGCTTTCACCTCTAGGGAAGTTGGCTCCTCTGCTTCTCTCTTCCGGGAGCTAGTTTGAGTAGATCAAGATCAGCTGGGGCACAGTGAGTGAGATTTCTGGGGGAGATGACTAGAGAGTGAGGGGGACAGAGAAGGGAGTACAGGAGAGAGAGAAATCTCTTGGTCCCAGTCCTCCGGCACATGCTGCAAACATAGGCTGATCTTAATTAGAATGCTCTATCTTGAGAAAGAAACTAAATACAATTTCCAAAAACCATAGCCTTTTCCAAATGACTTTCTTTTTGTGGGCCCTCCCCAAATGTTACCATGTTTTCACTAGCAGAGTAAAGAAATTTCTTACCTTTCTCCTTCTTGGTGTAATTTTGACCTTTTCACATTTTCTTCCATCCTGCTTCCCCTGGCCTTTCCCCTGCAAAAGGGTGTGCACCTGGGCATATGGTAAGAAATGAAGAAAAATGAATCAATTGGCAAGAGGATTGGAGGGCACGTTGTGAAAGGAGGGTGAAGAGCTAAATTTACATAACCTAGAAAAAGAGAAGGCTCCTGAGGACCATGATGAAGTTACACTGCGCAGAAGCGGTATAAATGAAGGGAGGGAATTCTTCGCTGTCTCAGAAGATGGCAGACAGAAGGACTGGCTCCAAGCCAGGGCCACGAAAGGAGGTCCTGATGGATGATAAGGCAGGAGACCAGAGGCAGCTCCTGATGCGGAGACCACTGCCCTGCCCTTGAGTTCACGTCTGATAGACACGGGGACCCAGTGATGTTAGATGATCAGCTGAGCAGCTCCACATGGCGCTTCTCCACCCCATTGCTCCCTCCTGGGCTGGGAAAGACTCCTGCTCTGCTAGGGTTCATGGGGTCAGGGTGGGAGGGATGTTTCTTGTCTCCAATGTGGACAAATTTCTTCTAAAAGTAACTTTAAGGAACCAAACTGCCCTTCCTAAACACAGAAATAATTGCAAGCACAACACTCCGGGGACTCGGGTTCATTTTTATATGCTGTCTTGCTCTGTTTAAGTTTTGATCAATTGCAGCTATTTTAATGCCGTGAAGTTTTTCTGTCTAGCCAAAAAAGGGAGGGCAGCCCTTTCTATTCTGAATGTAACAGCATGCGCATCTGCTGGCCGAGCGACGGCACTCAGTGCTGCCAATGCCTGCAGTGCACTGAGTGACAATGGGAGGCAGGAGGCTGAGGTTCTACCTGCTCTGCCACTGTATTAGTTATCAATAGCTGCTGTGATTTTTAATAATTTCTGGCATAAAACTCCTAAGACCCTTGGAATTTCCTAATTCCTAAACCATAAAGGTGTTTTTGTTACATTAACGAGTGACTTTTGGACTGTCGCTAAGGATGGGCTCCTGTGCCAGGGGACAGAATCACGTGATTGGAGGGTTGGCACTTTCAGTCCCACGCTCCAACCTCCAGAGATGAGAGAGGGGCTGGAGGCTGAATCACTTGCCAGTGGCCAGTGATCTAATCAACTATGACTATATATTGACACCTCCATAAACACACAAGAGGATGTGGTGTGGAGAGCTTCCAGGTTGGTGAACACATAGGGATATGCAGGGCAAGTTGGGTACCTACAGAGGACTTGGGAGCCCCACGTCCCTTCCCACGCACCTTGCCCTATGCATCGCTTCCATGTGGCTGTTCCTGAGTTGCATCCTTTTATATTAACCAGTAACCTAGCAAGTCATCTGTTTCTCTGAATTCTGTGAGCTGCTCTGGCAAACTAATCAAACCAAGTAGGAACCTTTGATTTACAGCCAGTTGTCAGAAGTACAAGTAACAACCTGGACTTACTGCTGGCCTCCTGTGTTCGAGGGGTCATCGGAAACTCCAATCTATAGCCAAGTTGGTCAGAAGTACAGGTAACAAGCTGGGTAGATAGTGTCAGACCTGAGCTGAATTGAATTGAATTATGGGACACCCAGTTCGTGTCCTGGATAATTACTTGGTGCTGTGAGGGGAAACCCCCTTACAGAATTGCTTGTTGGTGTGGGGACACGCCCCTGCCCCAACATTGGAATTGGTACCAGCACACTTTTTAGCTGCATAAGAAATGACCACAAACTTAGTGGCTTAAAGCAACACTTTTTATTATCTCACAGTTTCCATAGGGCAGGATTGTGGGTGTGGCTTAGTGTGTGTCGGGGGGTGTTCTGCCTCTAGGTTTCTCCACAGCTGCCACCAAGAGGTTCGTTAGCCCAGGAGCTCTGAGAAAGTTGTCGGCAAGGCTTGGGTCTGTCTACTTCATCTCAAGCTTCATGGGTGGGGGTAGGGGTGGCGGGGGGCATTGTCTGCCTCTAAGACCATTCGGTGGTATTGGCAGGATTCAGTTCCTCAGAAGCTGTTGTCCAGATGCCACCCTCAGTTCCCTGCTGCATGGGGTCTCTGGGATAAGCCAAGACGGCTAGAGAAGGAGTGAGAGGGTGCCAGTGAGACTGAGCTAGACAGAAGTCAGTCTCCTGTAACCAATGCCAGGAAGTGACTTCTTATCACTTCTTCTGAATTCTAATTGTTAGAGCAAGTCACTAGGTCCAGCCCCCACACAAGGGGCATAGATTACACAGGGAGTAGGCAACAAGAGGTAGGGACCATTGGGAGTCACTTTAGAAGGCATTCTCTAATAGCATTAACCAGAAAGTGGCTTTGGGCCTTTCCTCTGTTTTATATTAGAATTAAAAAAAATTTAAACAGTGGTTGAATGAAACCAGGGTGGCCAATTCAACTGCCTGCCAGAGCCTGGTAGGTCACAGTTTTCAGTACAGTGGGTCACGTGTGAGATGCCAGGCACTGATATGAGGACGCCTGACAAGCTATACTTGTTCTGCTGGGCCTATAGTATTCAAAATCAAATCTCTTCGAAAGATATGCCTACCATAGAGAAGATACTCTGGCTGCCTGGTTCTCCTGGGCCACAGCTAGCTCTAGCCTTCCTCTTCATATCAAACTAACAGGCAGGAGAACTGTTTAAAAGAAGGTTGCGGAGGTGAGGCAATCCTTTCGGATAATAAAAATGTCTGGCATATTATTTCTTCAACAAATACTGATTGAGCCTGTGCTGTGCCTGGAGCTCCATTAGCTCTGAGGACACCTGGATAAATAAAACATGGTTCCTCCAGTTCTCCCAGTCCATGGAGGACACACGCACTGCCAGCACCGTGGGATGCGTGCCACTGAGAAGGTACACAGGGTAACGGGACCACAGGGGAGGGCACAGCGGGGTTTGTGGGGAGTTAGGACATCAGAGGACAGTGGTGGGGCTCTCCCCTTCTGGGGAGCACAATCCACCACTCCCGTTTTTGCTCTTGATGTCCATGTTCTAACAATGAGATGACCTCCTTAATCCTCTCCACACTCTGGGATTGCAGGAAGGGGACAGGTTATTACTCGGCCTGGTAGAGAGCAAGCTGAGTGCGGGATCTTCCGCTATAAAGTAGAAGTTCCCCCAAAGACCACTCCAGCGCCTAACAAGATCCCAGTGTAGGTGCGCAATCCAGTCTCTGACGGCAGTTGTGTTGCTCAGCTGTACTGGGCTCCAGTGCGGCGCTGGTTCGAAGCATTTCTACACTGCTGCTTTGGGATTAGCCACATGCAGTGACTAGGAAAAAAGGCCTTTATACGGTGTTTTTAAAAATTTTCTTATTTGACAGCAACATAGAGGTCTGCATGTAGGAAGGGACTGCATTGTATTCTTTCATCAAGCCTTGAGTGGCCCAAGTTCAAAGTTTTTATAGGGATCACCTAAATATTACTGAAGCAACTGATCTCAGATGAAAGAAAGGGTATGTACATGCAATGTATAAGTAATTTTAGATCTAAGAGTCACGTTTTTCTTCCAATGTGCTTTTTTAAAATGTAAAAAAGCAGCGTTCTTTCCCTCTTTCTCTGTCCCTAACCAGCTGTTATTTGCAAAGCTGCTGCTTTATCATGAAATACCTGGCTACCCCCCTTCCCTGCAAGAAGATTTGCATATTGAAAATGATGCAGGATCTTTCCTCAAGTCCCTACCTTGTGTCCAATCCATCCAAAGTGCTGCTTTCCTATCAGAGAGAAGGACAGAAGTCCTGTGCATCTATTCATCTGGGAGCTGGATATAATCAGTCATTTTTTCTACCATCCCTGAAAGGCAGTTCAAACAGCATCTTTTTAGCTTGGAGACCAATTAAATAATTATCAAAAGCATCAGGAAGACAGCAAAGATAAGACTCAGAGGAGCACACAGAACCTGGTTGGAAAACATAATTGCTGTTTTGAATTTCCCCCTCACTGGCCTTTTATTAAACCCTGCGCTTCCTTTGACCTCTGCATATCAAACAGGGCCTTGGGCAGCTCCCTTTGAACGCACAGCCTCCCTGAGCACAAAGGAGTTTCCTGGTGTTTCACTGGCTTAGGAGAAGATAGATTCCCCTCCCTGCATCCCTCCCCAGCGAAGCAGCCAGACCATTTGGACTCGAAAAAAAAAAAAAAATGAGCACTTGGTCCAGGATGGATGAGGCCTGCATTCTGGCCACGGGTGCATCCGGAGCTGGCTCACTTGAACTCCACCCAGCACACCCAACCCACCGGTTGTCGTGGCGATAATCCAGGATGCTCAGTTAGAGGGGCCAATTTGGTCCTTGTTTTCCATGGATGGATTTGTTTCTTCTCCTGGATTCCTTTGAATTCTGTATCTTGTCCTGCTCTAAGAAGGAAACCCAGGGAAATCTAAACCAGCACCTACTGGAAATGAACCAAACCCAGCCTCCTATTGTGCACCTGGCTGGGGACCGGCCATTATCTCGCCGCCCCCTTGTAACCGAGGCAGAAGGAAGGCGGTGCGCAGCTAGTCCCGCTGCAGACAAGCCCCACGCACCCGCCCTGGGGGGAGAAACAAACGGGCAGCACATGGCCCATTCAGAGTGGGGTTGCAACTCATCATCTGCCTCAGAAAAACGGGAAATCTCTGAGGTGGTCCAGCACAAAGGGATGCAAATGACGAAGGGTCAGCAGCAGATGCTGAATAGGCGGTGGAACAAATAGCATTCACGGGCTTCGTGTTTCTGTGCGTCTCCCACAAATGGAGTCCCTTTCTTCCCACGTCATTTTCAATTTCAACCATTCCTGTTTTCATGTCCAAGGGGAGCGTGAGAGGGGCATCTGCACTGATTTCCGCTCGGGGTCTCTGCCCTGGGACTGAAGTGGGCCCCTTCTGTTTCTCTGCAGAATGGTGACGTGTGTCTGCAGAGCTTTGTGACAGCCGCCCCTCCTGCCCCATGTCTCAGGGAGGTGATAGGGTGATAGTTTTATGCCGAGGGGGAGTGATTGCATTGATGTATAGTTTGCAGAGCAATTTAAAGCTCGAATTGAAGAAAATGTGGGCTTGCCGGAGTTGTCACTGACCTTGAGCTTGAACACGAAGAGCTAGATGTATAATTTCTATGAAAATGAGACCATTCTCTGGGATCAGAAACCAAGGAGAAAACGTGGGTACAGACACCCACCCACACCTCCCTCCGCTCTACATACGGGAAAGAAGCAAAGGCCACAGGCAGAGTGAAACTTGGGCATTGAAATGAAACTGCAGATATAAAAACATCAAACTTAGTCCATGTAGGGACAGGCTATTCTTTCACATGGAATAATAATAACAATTTAATGAAGACTGGGCTCCAAAGACTTCTAAGAACTTCATAGGATTATCTTATTTGATCCTCTTAATTACTGTGAGGTACATGCTCTAATTATTCCATTTCTCACTGGAGGGAAGGAAGCAGGCACATGGAGCTTGAATCCATTGTTCAAGGACACAGAGATAAGTATGGGGGAGCTGGCAAAGGACCCTAGGATAAGTCATTCCAAACCTAGCTAACAACCAGAGGGCTCGGGAGAGTGCATATTAACAGAAAACTGAAACTGACAAGAAACAGTACGCACATAGGTTTATTTTTTATCTCCCTCTTGGTTATGAAAGTCTAGAAATAGCCAATCCAGGGTTAGTATAACCACCCCTGTCACTGAAGATGGGCTTCCTTCTTACCTTTCTACAGCGCCACCCTTACTTTGTGCCCTTCCATCCTTAAGTTCACTTCACGGCATGAAAATGTTTTCAGAGCCTCAGCCTTCATATCCAATCCAGGAAGCCAAGTGGAAGAAGGGAGAAGGGCAAAAGTGTCCCCAAGCTGTCTGTCCCCTTTTTAAGGAAAGGTCACCCACCCTCTTCTGCTCATTGGCTGAAGCTCAGTCATATGAGCACCCCTACCCATGAGAGAGTGATAGGTGTGCCCATAGGAGTCCCGTGTGACCTTGAGTAAAGTTTACTTTTCATTTTTAAAGAAGGGGAGAATGGCTATAGGAAGGTAACCATAAGGCTATTCTAAAGGTCCTGGTGGGCCTTACCTTGAGATGAAGATACAACAGCCATATAGGGTTGTTGCCATTCCCACACCAGCTTGTGTGCTCCATCCTCTGATTACCAAGGGCGCTGAGGAGCCTGCTGGGATACTTCCTACCGTGCTCCAAACTGAGCTGCAGACACTAGCACCCCCTGTGCCCGGGGGCTGGGCAGGGGTAAGTGCAGAGGACTTCAGAAAATGGTCGGGCCCCTGAGAGGCAACTCACCAAGGGCAAGGACCTCCCTGTCCACGAGCAAGGTGAGCAGGGCTCTGAGGAAAGCTCGCGGGCACTGGGATCCTCACTGGTTCACCCACTTTACGGGTTTGTCCACCCTGGGGACAAAGAGGTCCTGTGTATAAACTCAGGTGACTGTAATACTGAACTCCATAACGTGTCTGGACATAGAGCTCTGCTGGGGCACTCCCTCTGAGTGTAGCACCGGGAGTAAGCCATTTGTGCTTATTGTTGCTGCTCGAGCCACAGTTGAATTGTTGAGTTGATGCGAGGATCAAGCGTGTGGCAGCCAGGGACATCTGCAGGGACGTGCATCCACCGCGGAGACACAGAGGGCAGCATGACAGATCAGAGGGACGGAGGGCAATGTCAAGTGATGTGTGTCATTTAGTCCTGGATGCTCTTTCAAGTTCCTGGCAGGGAGTTCCCCTCCTGGGGCTAGGTATTATGTAGTGGTTGGGATATTCGTTTGTAACATTCAGATTTAACTGTTAAGATGATACCATTATTCATAGACATACTGAGATCTGGTGATATTTAGCTCACACAAGTTTTGGCTGAGCTTTAATTTTTGCTCAACTACCAAATATTGAGCCAGGCAAATACTACTTAGGTGGAATTAATTTAATCTCCCCTTTCCATTTCATCCTAACTGAAATGGGAAGTTGTCCATAGGGGGGAAAGTAGAGAAAAGTCAGAAGGAAGAGAGGGAAAATGAAGGGAGAGAGGGAGAAAGAAAGAAAAGGTGAAAGAAAAGAGTCAAACTCTTAAAATGGTTTTTGTCAGTAGAATTAGTGATAAGGGCATTAGTAATGGAAGTAACGGTGTTTGTTTTTATTTTCAGGAGAGGTGACTGTAACTTGTGAGAAAATGGGCTGTTGTCAAGTGTTAGCCCACTTTCATGCTCACAGCTCAATTAGCGACACTGGGATGTTCATTAGGCAGCACAGCTTTTGAAATTTCATTTGGAGACAATTCTGTTAGAGTTGTGATGACACGGAGCGTGTGGCTGAAGACTTCTAAATGAGGCGATTGAAGTCCAGACACTCACTCTGTGTTAAGGTTTCAGCTAATCGTCTTCCAAAGAGCAATCGCCATTCCTGCCCTATGTAGCTCACAAGGATGTCGTGCGGGCCCAATTAGAAGTAGTGGTTAACGTGCTTTATACACGTGGAAGTTTCAGAAAGATGTTATTTTTAGCAGAGACTTGAAGACCCCAGCTAAGTGCAATGAAGACTAATTCCTTAGTGTGAGTCGGAACTCGCTGACAATCATTTTTACTTAAGGCTTTTGTAGATGTTGATGAGATCTAAGGATTTTATAGATGTTGTTGATGAGCTCTATCAAAATAAAGGGTCAAAATATGATTTCTAACAATGCCAACTTCTGAGAGAAAGAGCATATTGGGATGAAGAAGATGGCCGTATGGATTTCAAGCTTAAATGGATCCCCAAATAATCCCCTGGCCATTTTGGGATATATATATATTTTTAAAATAAATCTTTATTGTTCAGATTATTACAGTTGCCCCCCCCCCATAGCTCCCCTCCACCCGGTTTCTACCCTACCCTGTACCCTTATCCCCCTCCATCCCCCCGGCCCTGTCCTCATCCATAGGTGTACAATTTTTGTCCAGACTCTTCTTGCACCCCCCATACTCCCTTCCCCCAGAGAATTGTCAGTCCACTCCCTTTCTATGCCCCTGATTCTATTCTATTCACCAGTTTATTCTATTCGTCAGATTTTTTTATTCACTTGATTTTTAGATTCACTTGTTGATATGTATTTGTTGTCACTTTGTTGTTCATAATTTTTATCTTTACCTTTTTCTTCTTCCTCTTCTTAAAGAATACCCTTCAGCATTTCATATAATACTGGTTTGGTGGTGATGAACTCCTTTAGCTTTTTCTTATCTGTGAAGCTCTTTATCTGACCTTCAATTCTAAATGATAGCTTTGCTGGGTAGAGTAATCTTGATTGTAGGTTCTTGCTATTCATCACTTTTAATATTTCTTGCTATTCCCTTCTGGCCTGCATAGTTTCTGTTGAGAAATCAGTTGACAGTCATATGGGTACTCCCTTGTAGGTAACTAACTGTTTTTCTCTTGCTGCTTTTAATATTCTCTCTTTGTCTTTTGCCCTTGGCATTTTAATTATGATGTGTCTTGGTGTGGTCCTCTTTAGATTCCTCTTGTTTGGGGTTCTCTTCACTTCCTGGACTTGTAAGTCTATTTCTTTCACCAGGTAGGGGAAGTTTTCTGTCATTATTTCTTCAAATAAGTTTTCAATATCTTGCTCTCTCTCTTCTTCTGGCACCCCTATAATTCGGATGTTGGTACACTTGAAGTTGTCCCAGAGGTTCCTTGCACTATCTTCATATTTTTGTATTCTTTTTTCCTTTTGCTTTTCTGGTTGGGTGCTTTTTGCTTCTTCGTATTTCAAATCTTTGGCTTGATTCTTGGGATCCTCTAGTCTGCTGTTAAATCTCTGTTTTAAAATTATTCTTTATTTCAATCAGTGTATGCTTAATTTCTAATTGGTCCTTTTTCATATCCTTGAGGGTCTCACTATATTTCTTGGAGGTTTCTAGAAGATTCTTGAGTAGCCTTATAACCATGGTTTTGAACTCTATCCAGTAGTTTGCTTTCCTCCATTTCTTTCATTTGTGACCTGTTTCTTTGTCTCCGCATTTTTTATGCTTCCCTGTGTTGATAGAGTGGCTTTGTGTGCTAGGTGTCCTATAGGGCCCAGTGGCTCAGCCTCCCTAATTACCTGAGGTGGACACTCTTGGTGCACTCCTTTGTGGGCTATGTGCACAGTCTTGTTGTAGTTAAGCCTAGATTGCTGTTGGTATCACTGGTAGGAATTGAACTCTAGGCCAATTGGCTGTGAGGACCAGTTGTGTCTACAATGGGAGAACTTCTGTGCTGGAGACACCCTATGGGGCAAGACTTGCTTCAGTGGGGCTTTGGCGCACACTGACTCTGCCCCTGAGTGTGTCTGCTATGGATGTGAAGAGTTGTAATCTAGATGGTCTCACTCTGACCACTGGGTAGACTGGTTCTTGGATCTCCAAGGAGGTGCAAAGTCAGCTACTTCCTGAGGCCACCCAGCAGGAGTTACAAAGAGATCTGCAGATTCCTCCTCTTTGTTTGGGGTTTGGAGGTGCCCAGATGAGGCACAGCTGTGAAGTAATGCAGGCTGCTGATGAGCCTTAGGCCTTCTTTTGGAAGTTCTAGGGTTCTGTGACCCAGCTGCAGTTTGACAGGTTTTTAGGCAGAGAAAGGCCAGGCCATTTGTATGCAAAAGCCACTGCACACAGCTTGGCTGGGGTTGGTTGTAAATTGGGTCTCAGGGAGTCACCAGGGCGAAGCAAACTGCAATGGCTGCCAGTCTGCTCTGCCTTGGAGAGGTCCCGGGGTCTGTGTTTCACAGCCCTGTGCAGGAACAATGAACGCTGCAAGCACCTCTGTGAGAAAGCCGCCCTCACGTTCCGGTCTGATGCCAGTCAGTCCAGTTTCTCTCCGTATGAGTCTGGGTCCCCAGATTCTCACCCAGAACTGGATTTTAGAGCAGTTGGAAGCTTGTTTCTCCCTCCTGATTGAAAAAGACAACAGCGTACCCAGCTGCCAGCCCCTTTCACACGCCTCCATACCTCCACACTTCCACACCTCTGCACCTTCTACTGGACTCAATGCGCTTTTCTCTTTCCTTCTAGTTGTAGAATTTCCACTCAGCCAGCCTTCCTGTGGTTCTGGATGCTATTCGTTTCGTCTTTTAGTTGTAGTTTTAATGTGGTTGTGCGTGGCTGCAAGTTCAGGTGTTTACCTATGCCGCCATCTTGGTTGTCTCCCATTTTGGGATATATTATATCAAAGACTCTCTCCTAACCATATTGTATGGGACTTCTCTACAACATGCATGCATCCACATACATAGATTTCAGATTCTGAGAATGGGAAACTGTTATCTGGACCAAAACTTTAGGTGAAAAACAGCTTAAAATTTTAAAAAATTTTTTTGTAAAACATCAAACAGCTTATATGATCTAAAGGTTTAAGTGAAAATAGAACTTGAAAAATTAAGAATAGCCAGAGCATCAAAGCCACTTTCATCTTCTGGGTGTTTGATAATTCTGGCCATTTTAAAAAACATTCTTGCAAATTCAAGGGGGACAGAAGTTAAAGATGGCCACATCTCTTTTGGACCCCAAATGGGAACACCGAAGGTAAGTGTGAACCAGAAATAAACTCTAACCACAACCACCACCACCTGCCGGAGGATTGAAGAAGATAATGCCGTGATGCTTGGCAGGACGGGAGAAATAAAAGGAAAGGAAAAATGTCCGTGAAATGTTGTGGCCACAGCCCATGCACCCATGCACAGATTTGCAACCTGGGTTTACATGGCCAGGCTGATCCATGGAACACCAACTCATAAACTTGTTTTAACATGATTGATAACTGATCATGCTCCTGACCAGGAGTAAAAGCAAATTCTCTTTAAAAGAAGGCACACTTATTCTAGACTTCAAAAAATCTCCATAGGGAAAAAATGCAAGGGCAATAAACATTACACAGTTAAAAATAACCAAGTACCAAGGAAGCAAGGCACCCATGAGTGAGAATCAGGCAACAGCAAATGAAACAGCTCCACACAGACTTCACATATTATAATTATAAGACATTGATTATAAAGTAACTATGATTACAATCTACAAATTATAAGATGAACGTAGAAATGTGTACAAAGAATACCAAACTATAAAAAGGGACCTGCTATGCTAGGAAGATAACACAAATAGACCTATAAAGAATTGTCGATAAAATAAACAAAATCACAATTGATGGGTGAAAATCAGAAGAACTGAAAAATAGCTGTGAAGAAATTGTCCAGAATGCAGTACAGAAGAGAAAAATATGGAAGGAAGTTAAAAAGAAATATGAAGGATAAAGTGAGGAAGTTTAACTTGTTTAATCAGGAGAAAAGGATAAAAATGGGCACCGAGGCAATGGTTAGCCCTAATTGTAAGGAATTTCCTCAACACCAATCCACAATTTAAAAAAGGCCCAATTCAAGAATGAGAATAAAAGAGCACTATCCTTAAATACAACAAAGAGCTGTCAAATCAGCCAGCAGTGGAATTGCTAGATCCCGTGGTAGTTCAACTTTCAATCTTTTGAGGAACCGCCATACTGTTTTTCATAATAGCTGTGCTACTTTACATTCCAACAACAGTGTATAAAGGATCCCTTTTCACCACATCCAAACCACTATTTATCTCATGTCTTTTTGATAACAGCCTTCCTAACAGGTGTGAGTTAATATCTCACTGCAGTTTTGAGTTGCATTTTCCTGATTAGTGATGAGCATCTTTCCATATAGTTAACGATCATTGGTATGTCGTCTTTGAGAAAATGGCCACTCGGGTCCTTGGCCTATTTTGAAATTAGGTTTGCTTTTTTGCTACTGAATTATATGAGTTCTTTACACATTCAGATATTAATCCACTATCAGATTTATGGTTTGTGAATATTTTCGTCCTAGTCTGTAAGCTGCCCTTTCAACTTATTGTTTTCTTCGCTATAAAGAAGCTCATTAGTTTAATGTAGTCCCATTTGTTTATTTTAGTTTTTGTTATCTCTGCTTTAGGTTTCTTATCCAAGGAATCATTGCGAAGACCAATGTCAAAAATCGTTTTCTGTATGTTTTCTTCTAGAAGCTTTATGGTTTCAGGTTTTACATTTAAGTATTTGACTTACTTTGAGTTAATTTTTGTGACTGGTATGAGGTAGGGGTCAAGTTTTATTGGTTTGCATATCAGTATGCCTTTCCCCCATACCACTTACTAAAGAGACTGTTCGGGAGCTTCCTGTGTGTCTGGCACACTTGTCAAGTATTGGTTGACCATATACATGTGGGCTTATATCTGAGATCTCTATTCTGTTCCCCTGGCCCATGTGCTTGTTTTTAAGCCAGTCCAGTACCATACTGTGCTGCTTACTACAGTTTTATAATACAGCTTGATAACAGGTGGAATGATATATCCAGCTTTATTCTTCTTTGTCAGGATTGGTTTGGCTCTTTGGAATTTTCTGTGGTTCCAACATTTTTTTAGAATAGATTTTTCTATTTCTGTAAAAACAATGCCATTAAATATGGGTAATTTTACAATGTTATTTCTTTTAATCCAAGAATATGGGATATCTTTCCATTTATGTCTTCAGTCTCTTTCATCAATGTTAACATTTTCAGTATACAGGTCTTTTACTTCCTTGGTTAAATTTATTTCTAAGTGTTTTATTGATTTTAATGCTATTGTACATGGAATTGCTTTCTTAATTTCTCTTTCAGATAATTTGTTGTTGGCATATAATTTGTTGTTGGCAGCTGATTTCTACATATTGATTTTTGTATTCTGCAACTTTACTGAATCCATTTATTAGTTTTAATAGTTTTTTTAGTCGACTCTTTAGGGTTTTCTATATATAAGGTGTGTCATTTGCAAACAGATAATTTTACTTCTGACTTTCTGATATGAGTGCTTTTTTATTTTTTTGCCTAATTGCTCTGGCTAGTCTTGTTTCTAATCTTTAATTTTTCACCATTGAATTTGATGTTAGCTGTTGATTTGTCATATATGCCATTTATTATGCTGAGGTACATTCCTTTTACACCCAATTTACTGAACTTTTTTTTTTTTATCATAAAAGGATGTTATATTTTGTTAAGACTTTTATGTATCTATTGAGATAATTATATAACTTATATCTTTTATTCTATTAATTTGCATCACATTTATTGGTTTGTGTATGTTGCACCATCCTTGCATCCCAGGAATAAATTGTACTTGATCATGGTGAATGACCCTT
The DNA here is from genome assembly GCF_964212035.1 of Myotis nattereri. Lineage (NCBI taxonomy): Eukaryota > Metazoa > Chordata > Mammalia > Chiroptera > Vespertilionidae > Myotis > Myotis nattereri. Next base: position 36,751,901 of record NC_138087.1, on the reverse strand, counting down.
TCAATGTACTGTTATATTCAATTTTCTACTATTTTGTTGAGAATTTTTGAGTCTCTATTCCTCAAGGATATTGGCTGTAATTTTCTTATAGTGTCCTCATCTGACTTTGATAGCAGGGTAATGCTGGACTTGCAAAATGACTTTGGAAATGTTCCATCCTCTTCAACTTTTTGGAAAAGTTTGAGAAGGGTTGGTGATAATTCTTCTTTAAGTGCTTGGTAGAATTCACCAGAGAAGCCGTCTGGTTCTGGACTTTTGTTTTGGGAAGATTTTTGATTACTAATTCAATCTCTTGTTATTGGTCTGTTCAGATTTTCTATTTCTATTGCCCCAGCAATGATGAGTTAGAGCCACAACCTGGGTGGGGCTTAGAGCATCAGAGTCTGCCCAGGTCATGGTAGAACAAAGGCCCAGCTAGGGAGTGGAGGGCCTGGGAGTGGGCATGGGTGGGGCACATGGCAGTGACAATTCCAGTCCCATATACGCTAAGGTGCTGCTGCATCCTGATGGACAGCAGTGCCCTGGGGCCCCTGAGAGGGGGCCTTGCCACAGCCAGAGCTCCAGCTCCAGCCTCAGGAAGTTGATGTGGTCAGGGGGACACCAGGCAGCTCCGTCAGCTGGGACCAGCCTTGGTGAGAACCGCAGTAAACCTCTGTGACCAGGGCTGCAAACATTCACAGCAGTGAGCTGGCTGTTCTTATATCCTCCTCTTCCCCGCGGCAGGACAATCCCCTGGGGGATCCCTCCTGGTGCCCCGCTGCTCTTGCGTTGGGCATGCAGTGATGCAGTTGATGTGCTTCCTATACTTTTCTATGCACTCAAGCTCAATCCTTGATCTCCTCAGGGATTTTGCTGTTTCTCGTAGTCCGGCGCTTCCCCTGAACTATTGTCCTCATTTTGTAGTATATGTATTGTTTTATTTTTGTGAGGGAGACAAGCGTGGGGACCTGCTAACCCTCCATCTTGCTCAAAAGATAAACTTCTGACAAAAGAAAAATGATTTAAGATTCAAAGTCTGAAATGCAAGAAGGAATGGAGAGAAATACAGAGCAAACAAATGGTAACTATATGATTAAACCTAAAAGAGCACAGGTTGAATAAAATAAGACTTTGTCTCATAAATTTTAAAAGAAGCAAGGTACAAGTAAAATACAACAATAGCATATGAGTCGGAAGAGGAAAGAACTGGATTTAAATGTTCTAAACTCTTCATGCATTTCATAAGCAGAATAATGGTATTAATTAACCTCAAAATGTAATGTTGTTAATATTTGTAGTAATCGTAAAAAGTACAGAAACAGAATATACAATTGTCATTCTAGCAAATGGCAAAAGAAGTGGAATGAGAAAAGAAACCAAAAGAATAAAGGATATGAGATTAAAAACAAAAATAACCCATAGTATAGGCAAAAAATAAAAAAATAAAATTGAAATGAAATGGTAGGTTTCACAAAATAAAATGGTAGATTTAAAAAACAAGTTTATAAGTAATTGCATTAATGTAAGTGGACCAAATCCTCTAGTTTATAATAGACAAAGATTATAGGCTGGGTAGAAAATGAAAAGAACAGCTGTGAGGTATAACTATATGTCATTTACATAATACATACCTGAAATATCAGAAACAGGAAAGTTGGAAGTTAAAAAATATGTAAATAGTAACAGAAGTACAGTTGATTTGGCTTCTTCTATATTAAACAAATTTTAAGCCAAAATATATAGCTAGAGATGAATAAGTTCCTTTATAAAGATAGCTGGTTCAAGTCATCAGGAAGATATTCTACACTGTTTTAAATGTGTGCTTATGTAATAATTTATCTTCAAAATATACAAAGCAAAAGTTGGCAGAATTACAAGAAGAAATAACAAATTAATAGTCATAGTGGGCAGATTTTGAACACTTCTCTCTTATGAACTGATAAAAAAAGCAGATAAAAAATTCTGTGATGACAAAATTCTGTGATGACAAAAGATTTAAACAAGATAGTTAACATTTTTTAAAATCCTCATCTGAGGATATTCTTATTGACTTTAGAGAGAGGTGGAGAGAGAGAGAGAGAGAGAGAGAGAGAGAGAGAGAGAGAGAGAGAGAGAAAGAAAGAAAGAAACATCTATCAATTGCTTCCCGTATGTGCCCTGACTGGGGATCCAGCCCACAAGCCTTTGGTATACAGAACAACACTCCAACCAAATGAGCCACTCTGGCCAGGACAAGATGGCTAACAAATTTGATTTTTTAAACTTATATGGAACACTATAATCAATAATGCAAAATATACTTTCTTTTAAAATACATGTGAACTTTTTATAACTACCATATTCTGGACATCAAGGCAAATTTTATGGGTCAAATGATATACGCCATGTTCTATGACACATTGCAATTGATTTAGAAACCCATAGCACAAAGATAATTTAAAAAGCCTTATTAATTTAGGCATTAAGAGCTCTACATCCAAATAATCTATAGGTCAGAGAACAAATCATGAACAAAAATTTAGAAGCATTTTTAATTGAACAATAAAAATGACTATTACCTATTTTCCTATCTGCAGGGGAACAGGCATAGCAGCAGTGTTTAGAACTTTATAACTGAAAATGCGTATATTAGAAAACAATTAAGGCTTCAAATGAAGGAGTTAAGCATTTATATCAAGTCAGAATAAAAGCCAGAGAATAAAAACTCAGAGAAAGGAAAGAAATAAAGATAGATCAGAAAGTACCTTAACAGCCCGGCTGGTGTGGCTCAGTGGTTGAGAGTCGACATATGAACCAGGAGGTCATGGTTCAATTCCCAGTCAGGGTACATGCCCAGGTTGCTGGTTTGATCCCCAGTGTGGGGTGTGCAGGAGGCAGCCAATCAATGATTCTCTCTTATCATTGATCTCTCTTTCTCTCTCTCTCTCTCTCTCTCTCTCTCTCTCTCTCTCTCTCTCTCCCTCTTTTTTGAAATCAATTGAAAAAAATATATAAAGTAACTTAACAGAAAACACACACACAAGATAATTCACAAAGTCAAAAGTTGTTTTTGTAAAGATGAGAAACTCCAGGCAACATTGATCAAAAGAAAAAAAAGAAGATGCAAATAATAAGTATCAAAAATAAAAAGATCCATATTCTGCAGATGTTTCTGACAGTTTAAAATGTAATAAGGGGGTATTGTAAATACAATAAATTGGAAAATCTTATTAAAATCAAATCTTTTAAAATATAATTTATCCTAACTGACTTAACAAGTATAAAACCTGAACAGTTTTCCAGCCATTAATGAACTGAATCAGAAGTCATGAATTTTCCTCCAAATAAAACCACTAGTGAGTTCTACCACAAATCTAAAAAAAAAGTAATTTAAATTTTACACAAGTTCTTCCAGAGAATAGAAAAAGAAGGAGCATGCTCTCTAGTAGCAGGGGTAATTAATGCTGGGTGATGGTCCTCCTCCACCTGTAATTACACCATCTAGGATGTGCGTGGCTTCCAAGTGAAAACATGGAGAAGGCACAGCCACTCTCAGCTGACTTAGACTATAAGTGCACGTCTTTTTTATTTTTATTTTATTTTTTACTCCTGTTTTTATTGCCCATTATCACTGCAAGAGAGGCTTGGAAATGCAGTCTATATGTAGAGGATATAAAAATGGTATGGTATTAACATAACATGTCTACTGCACACAATTCACATTTTATGAGCTAAGGTAAACCCCTTCCTAAAACTTCACAAAGATAGCAGGGAAGGAAAACTATAGGCCCTATCCCTTGCTAATGCAGATGCAAAAGTCCTAAGCAACATATTACCAAACTTAGCCTAGAAATAGGTAGAAAGGCTAACACATTAGGGGATCAAATTTGGTTTATTCTCGGAATGCAAGGTAAATTGAAAAAAAGTTGGTTTAGAATACCAATTAATGGAACTAACCCCATAAAGATATTAGTGGAGGAGAAAATCAAATAATCATGTTGATAGAAAAGAAAAAGATTATAATAAACTGCAATATAATTTAAGATTTTAAAAATTTCTTAACAAACTAGTAGTAAATTTAAAGACTATAAAAACACCACTCAGCAGATGTCATGCTTAATGGTCAAATGTTGAATGCTTTCTCCTTAAAATCAGAAGCAATGAAGTAATTGTTATTACTACTACTGCTTAACAGTACACTGACTACGACCTTCAGTTCAATAAATCAGAAAAAAATTTAACCACTTTCCAATAACCACTACTCTGCCCTTTGTCATCATGGATTTTTCAGTCTGTAGATGTGGGTGAGAAGTTGCATTTCTTATACTTTCCCAGGCGAATGTTGATACCACTGGTCTGGGAACAACACTTTTAGAACCACTACACATTAAAAAAAAAAAAAAAAAAAAGGCAAACAAAGAGCCACTGATTTCTGCAGCAGAACAAAGGACCCCCAGACGCCCTGGGATGGTCCTTCCCTTACCTTGATCAGCCCACATTAGAAAGCAGTGTAATTCTGTACAGCATTCCTCCTCCTCCTCAGTTACACAGGAGAGAGAGTTGCGGCTCTGAGAGCTCAGGGAACTAGGAGACTGTGACCCAGAGCCCAGGTCTGCCTGATTCTGAAGTCCCTGCTTCCCCCCTGGTGTTCAGTGGGAGACGCATCAGAGCCCAGCTTACAGTTACACACAATCTGTTCAATAGGTGAGGCAGGCTTGGTGAGTAGACTTCACAAAGGTAGCACAGGAGGGCATTTAAAAAGAGTGCACATCCCAGCAATAATGATAGGAACCCTCACTGCCAGGACTCATTAGAAATAATTTCCTGGAACATGTATGACAGCAATGCTATCACATGGACGGCACTTGGCAAGAGGCTCTGAGGTGACACACAGTAAATCTATATACTGCATAGGCTATAGTGTTGTGTGTAGGAGGAACCTGGTCTGAAATGTTTAAAATTCCTACAAAACCTTTGCAAATTGAGCATAAATGACCTTCAGAATGAAGACTGAACAAATTGCAGGGTGTCAGGACACTATGCATAATTTTCAGAGAAAACAACCCACTGATGTTCTTTCCTCTTGCCCTGTTTCTCCCTCTATCTCTACCCCCTCCCCCCGGCACCCCCTCTCCCTCCCCGGCCAAAAAAACCCCACCACACACACCCAAGGTTAAGTTTATCTTCTGGGTCATTGGAGTCGTGCAATTTAATCCCAGCTGGGAATTCAGCTTTTAAGATCTAAGATTGGTAAATCAGTACATCATACTTCTTGGAAAGCCTGCTTCCTAGGTTGCCTGATATGCTGCTTTGGATTTCTTTCATCTGTGTTCTTGACAGTTTTCTACATCAAAGCAATTGCATCACAATTATGGCTGCCAAGACAAAAATCAATTCCCGTTATTGTGGAAAAGTCTATTTAATTGTTAAGTGGGCAGAAAGCTAAACAGCATGGAGATGCTGGATTATCATGGACAATAGCCAATATTTGATGATTATGTGTCGTGTACAGAATTCAATTCTGTTGGATGAAAGCAATGTTCTGTATGCACCAAGTTCTTTATTTAGAAGGTACTTGTCCAAGTGTAACTTTGGTGGTACACCAGCTAAGACATGGAGACAGAGTTGTAGAAATAGAGCAGACATGCAGGCTCTGGTAATGCCTGAAGTATAAGATTTAAAAAAAACACAGTGAGTAATACAAGGGCTCTCTAAACAGACTTTTCTCTTCTTTGGAGACTCCTTGGGGTCTGTCTTATTTCAGTAGACACACTGACCAGCCAGTGCAACCAAAGCAGAGAAGTGAAATAAAGATAGTTTTTTGGGGACAAGAATGGTCAAAGAAAGGAATTTTTAAAAAGGCATGAAATGAGAGAAATTGAGAGCTTGGGAAGTGGGGGATAGAGTGAGGTATGAGAGTTGCCTAGAGCTGCCAAAGCAAAGTACCATGAACTTGGTGGCTTAAACAACAGGAAGTAACTGTCTCATGGTTCTGGTTGCTAGAAGTCTGCCATCAACATGTCCGCAGGGTTGGTGCCCTTTGAGGGCCGCGAGGGAAGGATCTGCCCCGTGCTTCTCTCCTGGGTCTGGTAGACTCGGGCATTCCTTGGCTTGTAGGTGCTATTATTTTTGTGTCTTCACATCTTTCCTGTGTTCAAATTTCTGCTTTTATAAGAACACTAGGCTTATTGGATTAGGCCCATCCTAATGACCTAATTTTGATGTAATTATCTTTGAAAGATCCTATCTCCAAATAAGGTCACATTATGAGATATGGAGGGTTAAGACTCCAATATATATATACTTGTGGTGAGGGGTATGGGAGATACAACTCAACCCATAACAGGAAGAAAGAGAGAATTGTGGGTAAGAGAAAGGAAAAGGGATAAGGGGAAATAGATAAGAAAAGAGGCTAAAAAAAATGAGCAAATAATGAAGACAGGAGAGAGTGAGAAGAATGATTTCCTTATCAATTATAAGACTCCAGGTGCTTGCCAGCCCCTGGCCAGCTGCTGACACTCAGGGCTGCTGGCAACCCATGTCCGGCCTTTGTGTAAATTAGAGGTCAGCACCCCCTTAGTTGACACAACTCTGCAGGCACAGGCCATCTTTGTGCACTGCCCGATCCACACAACTGGACATTACAACTCCATCAAAACAGCACTGGGAACTTCTTTTCCTCAGAGGCTTAAAGAACAGAGCCCCCAGTTGTACAAGCCAATCAATGGAAATGCTACGTAGAATGTGGAGGGGTTGGGTTATGACATTACTGAGCTCTGTAGATTTTGGTTCTGCTCTGCATGTAGGACATACAGTGATACAACTAAATGAGATAAACAGTACTATTCACCCATCAGTCTAGTTTTCAAAAACAAATATACAAGCCAAATTGATTGCTTTTTAATATTAACAGGTCCTCTTGAGGCAAGACAGTAAGAAGCTAGGAAAATTCCTGGGCAAATAGAATGGGGAGAGTGAGGCAAGAAAATTAAACAAGGCCAAACAATTGGAACAATGTACAGCCAGCTGGTGAATGGCAAGACCTTATCTCCCCTGCCGAAACCGGTTTGGCTCAGTGGATAGAGCGTCGGCCTGCGTACCCAGGGCATGTACCTGGGTTGCGGGCATATCCCTCGTAGGAAATGTGCAGGAGGCAGCTGATCGATGTTTCTCTCTCATCGATGTTTCTAACTCTCTATCTCTCTCCCTTCCTCTCTGTAAAAAAATCAATAAAATATATTTAAAATAAAAAAAGACCTTATCTCCCCTAACCAAGGACACTTGAAAGAAATGGTTTATTGATTTCAGAGAGGAAGGTAGAGAGAGAGAGAAACATCAATGATGAGACTCATTGATCCGCTGCCTCCTGCTCGCCCCCCACTGGCGATTAAGCCTGCAACCAGAATCGAACCCAGGACCCTTCAGTCCGCAGGCCAATGCTCTATCCACTGAGCCAAATCAGCTAGGGTGAAAGAAATGGTTTATACCTTCCCTCCCTGACCACAGAATACAGAACTTAAATCACTCTGGTCTGGGAAATAGAGAACTAAAACCCAATTAATGCCATTTGTGTTAGCTACACCCAAGGACCAATGAAGTCAGGGGAACAAATAAAAACAAACAAAAAAACCCGATTAGAACCCTAGTCAGATTGGCTCAGTGGATAGAGTGTCGGCCTGTGGACTGAAGGGTCCCGGGTTCGATTCGAGCCTGGGTTGCGGGCTCGATCCCCAGTGGGGGGTGTGCAGGAGGCAGCCAATCAATGATTCTCTCTCATCATTGATGTTTCTATCTCTCTCTCCCTCTCCCTTCCTCTCTGAAATCAATAAAAGAAATATATTAAACAAACAAAATAAATCGATTAGAGCCAGACAGGTCCAAGATAAAAGTAAAACAGTAAAGCAGACCAAAGAAGAGTCCAAGCCGCACTGTGTGTTCATTTCGATGCATCAGCATATTAAAAAGGCACCTGGAAAGCTGATGAACATTCTACTGAAACCCTCCCCTAAGATTCTCACCCTCAGGGGAAAAAAGGATAAAAAGTCCTCAGGATAAAGACCTAGTGTGGGCTCGCTCTAGAGCACTCCATGCCTTAAACTCTAAGGGTCCCCATGAGACTTGCAACAAGGGGAGTGGTGGGCAGCAGCAGCTCAACCTGGGCGTACCCCCTGGTCCTGCCTTCAAAGCCCCCTTTTTCTCTGACTTCCCGGTGAGCTAAAAGCAGCTCCTGACGCACCTCATTTCTGTCACTGTGGCTTCACCTCCCAGTGAGCTGACAGCAGCACTGCGCAGACTCTCTCCTGTTGCTGCTTCTACCCTAAGCCTTCCTTTGTCTCACTGTCCCCAGCTTTCATAAACAGCCTCTCAAAATCACCTAGAAATCAGCGATGTCTGTTCCATCTGTGTATCCTTCAGCCTCAGCAACGTGCCTTTGTCACGGTTGTAACTTAATACTGTAGCTATTTATTTGCCAAAGGAAGGAATGAAAATAGATTGCTTCAGAATATAAAGCAGTTTGCCACCATCTTTGCAAATTATGTATTTGCACAAGGGCCATCCAGTCCTGGTAAAAATGCAAATATCTCTAGAAGGAATAATATAAAACATCTCTAGCCATGAATAGGTGAGAGGGAATAAATTTTCCAACCAACTGACTCCTCCGTTGGAACTGGGAGGGAAAAAGGAGGGGACACCTGCAGTGGTGGGTCAAAGTTGCTCAGGACAGAAATAGGAGTTTAGGGCAACCAGGGAGCAAAAGATGATGCCTATGAGGGCGGAAGGGAAGGGTAGGGAAACTTAAGAGGACAAACTTTGCTAAGCTCCCAGTTAAAGTCTACTCACATTTTTGCACCCAGAGAATATTAAAAATGTTTGCAAAGAGCCTCAGGCAGTAACTACGCAAGCGACCAATCACATGCTTTGCCCCCCTGGGGAGTTAGGAGACAGATAAAATGAGGTCCCCTCTCCCAGTATCCAATCACAGAGAAAGATCCTGGCCTACAAACACACATGCTCACACTGATTTATTTCAGAGCTGTGGAAAGTAGCCTAGTGGGAAATTCTCTCTTAAGCCATATTTAACTGCTTAAATTCTTGGTTTTGTGAAAGCCAGGATGTCAGCAAACTCAGGAATATGAGCAATGGAGGTAAAAACCACAGCTTGGAGGGAAGCTAAAATGGGACATTCTCATAAATAAGCCTGTAATCCCTCTTTGTGGAGATCCTATTTGTTAACCATTCGTGTACACCTGCATGGAAAACAGACGCAGAATCAATTTGTGAGAACTGGCTTTCGATAAAAAGTCTATAAAGGTACTTTTACTATAGTGACAAAAACACACAATTACAGACCTTAAGTGTTTTTATAAATTTGAAGCTGAATTGGCATGAGAATGAATGTATATAGAGGACTAGGTAGGACCAATTTCAGGTAGGGTCTGGTCGATTCCATAATACTAATTGACTTGCCAGCTTGCAACTTGCGGGTCTCAGGTTTTATTTTCCGTCTGGAAGCTTTGACTGTTTTTGGCCAAGTGGCTCTATCTCAGTGTCTGGAGAAAGCAAGCACATAAAGTAACGGAAGAAAAGGAACTTCTAGAATTTCCTAAAAGCCCATGTGCAGGTTCATTTGCACAGCATGACAGGCAGGTGCTCACAGACAATTCATCATGCATTTATTAAAATACCTCAGCACAGTGTAAGTAGGGTATCTATTTAGAGAAACAGACGAACTTCTTAATTTCAAATTTAATTAACTTCATATCCCTACTTCAGAAAGCTGCTAGGGATCCCTGTTGCCATTAGATTAAAGTTTAAATTCTTGGTATGTTATACCTTTATAATCTACTCTTTTGCCTTTTCTCCTAGTCAACCCCCCCACCCCCACCCCCCATTCCAATGGACCCTGCCTGCCTTTCCTTTCTTGGCACAAAGAGTGCCTCCTCTGGAAAGTCTACCCTGAATCTCCGGATTGGGCTCGGGGCCTCTCTAAATCTGCATGTCACCCCCTGCATAGTTGTAGCTTATCATCGGTAGTGATCTGTCCACATGTCTGTCTGCTCCACTATACTGTGTGTTCCCCAAGGGTATGGACATTGTCCATATCATCCCTGAAGCTCTAGGATGTAGCCCAACACGGCATACACTCAAAATAATTACTTGTTAAACAGAATTGCATTTATTGAAACACTGCATGTAGGTGGATAAACGCTACTCAAGTGGAATGGAAGCTGAGATGACTCTCACAAGACTGGGAAAATTCCCAGGTAGCATAGCAACAGGAAGCACACCTGTGCGAGAATGAAAGCGAGTTGGCTACAAAGTGGAGGCAAAACTGACAGGTTCCATTGCTTCCTTATTTCTTCTCTCAAGTCTTTTCCCTTCATATCTCACTCTACTCCCGGCACCATTTTCCATCTCTTTTTAAAAAAATATATTTTATTGATTTTTTACAGAGAGGAAGGGAGAGAAATAGAGTTAGAAACATCGATGAGAGAGAAACATCGACCAGCTGCCTCCTGCACACCCCTCACTGGGGATGTGCCTGCAACCAAGGTACATGCCCTTGACCGGAATCAAACCTGGGACCCTTGAGTCCGCAGGCTGACGCTCTATCCACTGAGCCAAACCGGTTAGGGCTGCCATTTTCCATCTTAATACACTTTTACTGTAGTGACAAAAGCACCCACCACATTAAACCAGCCAGCCGCCCACTAAACTAACTCTTGGCTAGAGTGTGGTAGGATTTAGAGGCTGACTGGCTTGTACGAAGAGCTGGCCTAGGTCAGGGAACACAGGTTTAAATAAGAGCTGAGCAGTAGACATAACTATGTGAAGAGCATTCAAACCCAGTTTAAGAAAAAGTAATAAAAATAGCTTGTGAGCAACTAAAACATGGCTGATGTATTTCACTGACTGGTTTGCAGGTTTGGGACTTCTATTGGTGAAATCTCCAATAGTGGCTCGGGAATCGATGGCTAGGAACCCAGATCACAAATGTAAAGTATTTTAAGGCACAATGTACTGGGAAAAATGCTGCCCTGGCATAAATATTGTTGGAAGGATGTGCCTCCTACATACAAAATCACCCCACACTGAAGGTGGAGACACAACACACACATAGACACACAGCACTTCAGAGGTCAAGGACTATGACTACATTGTAAGTCCAACCATGGGGGTTCTATTTTTTTCCCCATTTTTTTTCTGTTTGGTTCTTTATTTGTGTTATTTATGGGGGCACTATCCAAAAGCCAAGCACAGGCTGGATATTGGGATGGAGAAATGAAAAGACATGATTGTTCTTTTCAAGATTGTTACGGTAGTAGAGCAAGACAGTCATCTATATGAAAAAAAAAAAAACCTTACAGGGAATTGTGGGATCTATAGAAGAGAGTGGTCATTCCTATGTGGGAAGTCAGGACAAGTCTCTGGAGGGGATAGTCCTTGAGTTGAATCTTTACAGGTGAGAGAATAGGTGTTTCATAGGGAGCGATGAGCCCGGAGAGAGAAGCTCGAACACAGTCACTTAAACTTGAAAATGATTTGGAGCAGCGTGATGGGATTATCAGTAGCCCTGTGAGGCTTGAGAGATATAGAGAAAGAAAGAGACTAAAAAAACGGTCCAGAGAGGGGAGGCTTTAGAGATCCAGCTAAGGATTTTGAAATCTATTTTATAAGGGGGGAAAAAAAGGACTTGAGGGTGTGGCAGGAGGACTTCTGTGATTATTCATTTGCATTTTCCATTTATAACTAACTGCCCCGCCCTCACCACTCTTCTTTCAAGCAGGTGCCTGGGCTCTTCTCTGGCCTTGCCCTGGGACATTGGCAGGGCTCAAAGAGATGCTGTTGGAAAAACAACATTCTTTTCTGTTCAAAGACTCATGTCTTGCAGGAGATTGTGCTCAGCATCCTGAGTGGGAGGGGAGAGGGGAGAGTGCCTGACCGAGAGGGGGTGGGGAGAGGAAGAGAGAGATCCCCTCTGGCTGGGAAGGGAGTAGATGTTGGCAGGTCACCAAAGAGTCAGAGACACAAACCTGGTGACCTGGATCCAAGCACTCAGAGAGGAGCTCAGAGAAGTCATACCGGCCGCGCTGCTCCCTCCTAAGCAAATTCCTCACTAGCTCAGTTGATACAATAGCTGGAGAGCTGCCTGTACTTCAAGAACCACGTAGGTTTGGAAAATGAGGGTATCAGTGGCAGCCATGACTGAATACATCTTAGAAGCCACCTGCCATTTTTCTGAGCACCGTGTAAACTTTCTGGTTCCTTGGACTAGGGAACGGGAAGGGAATTTCTAGTCAGCCATAAGAAGAAGGGCTTAGAGTTAGATTTAATTGGATTTTCAAAAATGTGATACTTTTCACCCAGCTGGTGTGGCTCAGTGGTTGAGCATCCACCCATGAACCAGAAGGTCACTGTTCGATTCCTGGTCACGGCACATGCCCAGGTTGCAGGCTCAGTTCCCAGTAGATGGCATGCAGGAGGCAGCCAATCAATGATTCTCTCTCATTGATGTTTCTATCTCTCTCTCCCAGAAATCAATAGAAACATATATTTTTAAAAAATGATATTTTTTGAACACCAGGTCTATGGAGTAAAATTCACATACATATTTCAAAGCATTTTATAAAGGAAAATAACATGATCAGGCTTGGGTTATGGAAGTATAATGTTGGAGAGAATTTATTTGACTTCCATGAACTCTATTGCAATTGGGGAATTAGACCTTTCCAGAAACTAGTAAAAAGGGACGAGGGAACAGAGAGAATGTCCACAAAGGAAACAGACATTAATCTTCTAGAAAGGTCAGCCCTCCCAGAAAGAGGGAGCATATCCTAAAGTCTGTGTCTGAGGAACGAGCAATGAGAGATCAGAGACAGAGGCCAGCAGGGGTCACTCTCAGCAGCTCAGGAAATGACAGTGCAGCGCAACCTGGTCAAGCTTGAAGACGTCTGTGCCCAGTAAAATGCGAGTTTTTTTAATGTTGGCCAAAGGGTACAAACTTTCAGTTATAAGAGGAGTCCGTTCTGGGCATTTCACAGTATGGTGACTATAGTTAACAACACTGCATTGTATGATTGAAAGTTTTTAAGAGAGATCTTAAATGTTTTTCACACACACACACTGTGTGAGGTGATAGATTTGTTACTTAATGGCTATGGTAATCATTTCACAATGTATACATATATTAAATCATATCGTACACCCCAGCTATATACAGTTTTTTAAGTTTACCTCAATAAAGCTAGAAAAATAGTAAAAATAAATATTTAAAATAAAGGTTTAATGAAATAAGTTTTTTCTTAGAAATATATATGAAATAATATATATAATAAGTTTTTGTTCCTAGAATATATAAAAATATACTTTTAAAGTCTCACGTGTAATCATAGATCGAAAAAGAGAACGTCAGTATTATTATGTCCAAGTTCATGCCTTCAGGCATAAAGTATTGTTATTCCCATGTTAGCGTTAAAAGCTTGAAATATCAAGGAGATTAAATTATTCATTAAACATTTTTTTCAATAAACGTGGAATAACAACCACCGCATTCCCGGCATGCTGCTAAGAACTGCTGTAGTGATGGGAATCAAATATAGAAGTAAAAATTGATTCTATATATTAAGTGCTGTTCACGTGTACGTTCCTTTCGGAGTGTCTGCCCCCAACAATGACCCCAGTTTCCCGAGAACTCTGCTCTCTCTCTCCCCTCAGTAATGACCACTGGCAGATGTGCTTTGCAATTGAATCCAACACTCTGACTTTAATTGATTGTATCTGGTATGGTCACTGGACTAAAAAGACTCCAATTAAATTCCCTTTCCAGGGAATTTAAAACTGGTTTTGAGAAACAGTCTCTTAGTCTAAGCTTATCTCTCAGGTCAAAGGCAGTTTTAGTAAATTATAGATTTCTATGAATTTCATTAACAATTTCTAAATTATTCACATAAAGTTGTTCAGAATAACTTATCTTTTTAATATCTGCAGCACCTACAGAGAAGGCCGTTTTTACTCCTGATGTTGGTTATTTGCGCCTTCTTTCTTTTCTTTTCTTTCTTTTTTTTTTTTTCAGGTTGGTCTTGCCAGAGCTTTGTCAATTATATTAGCTTTTCAACAAACCAATGTTTGGCTTTGTTAATCCTCTCTAGTTTATGCTTGATTCTATTTCATTAAATTCTGCTCTTTATTATTTTTCTTCTTTTTTTGTGTGTGTGTGTTTATGGTTCTTTTTTCCTAACATCTTGAGATGGATGCTCTGCTCATAAATTTTTAACCTTTCTCTCTAATACAAGCATTTGAAGCTATAAATTTGTAAGTGTTGTTGGAATTGCATCCTATATGGTTTGAAACTATTTTGTTATAGTGAAGCTGAAAATGTTTCTAACTTCCATTATGACCTCTGCTTTGACCCTTGGGCTATTGAGAAGGGTATTTCTTAATTTTCAAATATGTAGGAAACACTCTAGGTACCGTTTTGTTATTGACTTCTAGCTTTATTGCATGTGGTCAGAGAACATAGTTTCAATTCTTTGAAGTTTATAGAGTTGCCCAGGATATGGCTAATTTTGTGGTTGTTTTATGTTTGCTTACAATAAGTGTATTCTGCAAATCTTGATAACAACCCTATATAATAAAGAGCTAATGTGCTAATTAGACCAGATGGTGGAACGACCTTCCGGAACAACCTTCCAGAATGACCAGTGGGTGGGGGGCGGGGCCATGAGGCAGCTGGGGCTGCGAGGACTGAGCCCCTTACACGAATTTCGTGCATTAGGCCTCTAGTAGTCTATAAGTATACATTAAGCCAATTTAATTATGTTGTTCAAATTTTCTATATACTTAGCGCTTTGCTTCTTCCTCCCCCCCCATGTTAATTTCTGATAGAGATGTGTTATCTCTTAACATGATTGTAGGTTTGCTTATATCTCCTTGGAATTCTTTTGCTTTTTAATTTATATATTCTGAGGCTATATTCATATGTCCACATAAATTTACAAATGTTACATACTCTTTGTAAATGAAATTTTTATTACAAAATGATTAAAGTAATTATTTTTGCCTTAAAGTTCCCTTTCTCTGATACTAATATATTTACACCCTTTCCTTCTGAATTCTGTTAGCCTGATATGATTATTCTATCCTTTAACTTTCTAACTTTTCTGTATCCTTATATTTTAGGCATGTTTCATAAATAATGTGTTCTTGGACATTTTTTTAATAATCCAGTATGGTAATCTTTATCTTTTAATTACAGAACTTGGTTCTTATATAATTAATGTAATTATTATTACATTAGATATAGAGCACTCTATTTTTTAACTCGAGCACTTGGTTCTTGTATAATTCATGTAATTATACATATTTTGGATTTGTTATCTACTATAATTTGTGTTGTGTGTTTCTTTTTTCTGCAATCCTGTTTTCTTTTGCATTAAGCAATTTAAAAATTTTCTTATTCCTTTTGTCTCTGTACTTGTTTGAAAGCTATATACTGTGATTATGTTCATTTAATGATTAACCTACAGATCACAGCATACATATTTAATTAAGTTACTAAATCTATATTTTACCAACACCTTTACCATCTCCCTCAGAATACAGTTCTTAGACTTTATTAACTACCACCATCCCCCAACTGAAATGTCATTCATAGTCAATATTTGTTTAGGTTTCTCACACATTATTACTCTATTTTCTCTCCCTCTCTTCTTGCATCTCAGACTTCCCTTTTTAGATTTTTTTAAAAATGTAATGAACATCCTTTAAAATGTCTGATAGAGAAAAATCTGGTAATGGCAAACTTTTTCAATTCTTTTTTCTTCTCAATTTCTTGTTTCTTTCAATTTCACCCTCACTACTGAAAAATTTTGTGGATGGATATAGAATTGTAGGTTAGACATTATTTCTCAACACCTTAAAGATATCACTCCAGTATATTCAAACTTTCCTTTTCATTGCTGAGATGTCAGCTGTCAGTCTGTTACTTGTAGAGGGTATTATATAATTTTTATCTGGCTGGTTTCAGATTTTTCTCTTTATCTTTAGTATCTTACATTTGTTGTTTTCTTTTTTATGCTCTGTCTTTGTGTAGATTTATTTATTTTTATCCTATTTGGGTTCATTCAACCTCTTGGGAAAAAAAATCTGTGGATTGGGCACTGAATCAATTGGAGAATGTATCCTTTTGTTATACCTTTAGATATTGTCACTACCAGATTCTCTTTTTCCTTTCCTCTATGAAATCTAATTAAGAATATATATGTTGCCCTAACCGATTTGGCTCAGTGGATAGAGCGTCGGCCTGCGGACTGGGGGGTCCCGGGTTCGATTCCGGTCAAGGCCATGTACCTTGGTTGCAGGCACATCCCCAGTGGGAGGCATGCAGGAGGCAGCTGATCGATGTTTCTCTCTCATCAATGTTTCTAACTCTCTGTCTCTTTCCCTTCCTCTCTGTAAAAGAATCAATAAAATATATATTTAAAAAAAAAAGGTAATGGTTTGTAATCGTTTTGGAGTACCTGGATGTTTGGGGCTGCAAATCCACACGAGGTAGTTTACTTGCCTGCTCTAATAGTGACAGCTGTTTGGGTGTTCTAGCCTCAGGGGACATTACAGACCAGGCTCTCTATTTTGGGAAGATCTGGGCTTTAAGTTACATCCATACCTATGCATATGTTACACATATGATTCCATGAATACTTAGACTGGAATCTAAAAAAATATCTAATTCTTTTCATTAAGTGTGGCCACATTCATTAAAACTTTTTAACCTGCATTCATCCATATTTGTATCAGGCAGGGTGATGAAGAAATCCACACTTTTGTTCACAATGATGCTAGAACTCTAAGTCCCATGCCAAAGGGATTCAAATGATGTCTAATCGTCCTTACATACTTGAAATCCTATTATTGTTAGTGTTAATATTGATTATAATGCATGTACATTCGGAATAAAGTACTTACCTGCCACTGATTCATTAAATACCAAAGAATTTTATCATAAGAGTTTCCACCAGAGAGAATTTTATGATTGTATAATCATAAAATGCCGGTCTTAAGCATCTTCTTATACAACAAGCCTCTTAGTGAACTTCCGACAGAGTGACTGAGTTCTTTGTCTTCCTTTCAATAAAGTAATCTCTGTGTTGGATGTCATAGTCATTAACTCTGCTCACAGTTATTTCATCTCTCTCTTCTTTGAAACATATGATAATATTGTCATTCTCCTCCCCCTTAAATTTAAATGTAGCGATATGACTTTGGCCAATGAATGTGAGTGGATGATATCACTTCCTGGTGAAAGCGTTAAGAGCTAGTGTGTGCTTCACCACGTTCTCTTTTCCCTGTCGCATAGAAACCTCCAGTATTCCTTTACGTGCTGCTTTTTTAGCCTAGGTCCCAGGATAAAACGAGTGCAGAGTAGCGTTTCTACCTGACTAATAATCGACATGCAGATTTTAGGGTTGCTTGCTATGCAGCAAAATGTAGCCTTTCCTGATTGCTTTAAGAATAAGTGGAGTAGCTTATTTTTCATTGTATTTCCCATATCTTAGCGCAGCCCTGGCACACTGTTTATGAATTGTTGAGCCAAATTTTAGAATCAAACTCTCTAATCCCTGTAGTGACAGTGCAAAGATGAGGACTGATTTTCTGCGAGGTTTGGTCTTTAATTCTCAATATAATCCATCCAGCTTTCTAAATGGAGGGAGAAAGAATTAGATTTGACTTAACTACAAATAGAAGTCATTTTGTGTGGTTCAAAAGCCATTGAGGAAATAAATACAAAAGACATTTTTCCACCCCCATGGGTAACCTGCTATTGCATTTCCTAGAAATACTAGATAGTCTGTTGGCCTGTGAGAAATGGCACAAGGTAGAAGAGGCAAGAATTATTTGCTTGGTTTATTTTTTAGCTCAAAAGAATTGGGACAGAAACACTCTGATCATAAAGTTGTGTACTTGGGAAAGATTTTGGCATTCAGTCTATCCCATTTTTATAAGTAACCTATTTTTTTTTAAAAAAGTGTTTTATCCTCAGAGGCGATGAGGTCATTCTTGTTCGATGAAGTATGATGATGGGGCTTACCAAGAGAAAGTCATATTTTCTTGGTCAGATAAATATTTCTTGGGGAGAGTTAGATTTTTTTAATAATTAATCTTTATTGTTTAGATTATTACAGATGTTCCTCTTTTTTCCCCCTATAGTTCCCCTCTACCTGGTTCCCACCCCACCCCATGCCCTTACCCCCTGCCACTGTCCTCATCCATAGGTGTAAGATTTTTGTCCAGTCTCTTCCCGCACCTCCCAAACCTCCTTCCCCCCAAGAATTGTCAGTCTACTCCTTTTCTATGCCCCTGCTTATATTATATTCACCAGTTTATTCTGACTTAACTTTTAGGTTCACTTGTTGATAGATATTTATTTGTTGCCACTTTGTTATTCATAATTTTTATCTTTACCTTTTTCTTCTTCTTCCTCTTCTTAAAGAATACCCTTCAGCATTTCATATAATCCTGGTTTGGTGGTGATGAACTCCTTTAGCTTTTTCTTGTCTGTGAAGCTCTTTATCTGACCTTCAATTCTACATGAGAGCTTTGCTGGGTAGAGTAAATGTGGTTGTAGTTTCTTGCTATTCATCACTTTTAATATTTCTTGCCACTCCCTTCTGGCCTGCACAGTTTCTGTTGAGAAATCAGCTGACAGTCGTATGGGTACTCCCTTGTAGGTAACTGTTTTTCTCTTGCTGCTTTTAAGATTCTCTCTTTGTCTTTTGCTCTTGGCATTTTAATTATGATGTGTCTTGGTGTGGTCCTCTTTGGATTCCTCTTATTTGGGGTTCTCTTCACTTCCTGGACTTGTAAGTCTATTTCTTTCATCAGGTAGGGGAAGTTTTCTGTCATGATTTCTTCTAATAGGCTTTCAGTATCTTGCTCTCTCTCTTCTTCTGGCACCCCGATAATTCGGATGTTGGTATGTTTGAAGTTGTCCCAGAGGCTCCTTACACTATCTTCATATTTTTGGATTCTTTTTTCGTTTTGCTTTTCCGGATGGGTGTTTTTTGCTTCTTGTTATTTCAAATCTTTGGCTTGATTCTTGGGATCCTCTAGTCTGTTGTTGGATATCTGTATATTATTTTTAATTTCAGTCAGTGTATGTTTAATTTCTGACTGGTCCTTTTCCATTTTTTTGGCATTCTCATTAAGATCCTTGAAGGTCTCATTAAGATCCTCGAAGGTCTCACTAAGTTTCTCTGAGGTTCGTAGAAGATTCTTGAGTAACCTTATAACTGTGGTTTTGAACTCTATGTCCTCCATTAGTTTGCTTTCCTCCATTTCTTTCATTATTGACATGTTGCTTTGTCTCTGCATTTTTGGCTGACTGCGAGGACCCACTGTGTCTGCAGTGGAAGAACTGCTGTGCTGGAGACACCCTTATGGAGTAGGACTTGCTTCAGTGGAGCTTTGGTGCTCATTGAGTCTGCTTCTTGAGTGTGTCCCTTGTGGATGTGAGGAGTTGAAATCTAGTATCTGACCAGGAATACCCTGGTTCCTGGATCTCCAAGTCAACCACTGTGTGAGTCCATCCAGCAGGAGCTACAGCAGTATCAGCAGATTTCTCCTCTTTGTTTGTAGTTTGGAAGTTTTGGAGTTCTCTGACCCAGCTGCAGTTTGTTAGGCTGCAAAAGCACAAGAGATTGCTTTGCGCCGCTGTGCACCGCTTGGGTGGGGATGTAAATTGAGTGGGGCAGGGTCTCAGAGAATCACCAGGGCGGAGCAAACAGCAATGGCTGTCATCAGCCATCTCCGCGTCTCTGCGTTCCCGAGTCCTGCGCCCCCACAGCAACAATGATCCCTGTGAGCAGCTCTGTGAGAAAGTCACCCTTGCTTTCCGACCTGCTGCAAGACAGTCCAGTTTCTCCCCGTAAGAGTCTGGGACCCCAGAGTCTCGCCGTAAATGAGTTCAGTGCATTCGAGAGCTTGTATCCCCTTCCAATTGAAAAAAACCATGCACCCAGGTGCAGCCACCTTGCGTGCGCATCTGTACCTCTGTTCTTGGCGCCTCTGCACCTCCTACTCGGTCTCAATGTACTTTTTTCTTTCCTTCTAGTTGTAGAACTTTCACTTGGTCAGCTTTCCCGTGGTTCTGGATGATAGCTGTTTTGTCTTATAGTTGTAATTTTAATGTTGTTGTGGGGGGGCGGGCAGTATGTACAGGTTTGTACCTTATGCCGCCAGCTTGGTCTCCCTTTTAGATAAATATTTTATAGGTTACTTTTCTCCAATAGGCAAAGTAGCCATATTGTTTATTGTTCAAACTTAGAGAAATTTGAGAATGAAAGAAGCCACCATTACCAATTATACTAGGACAGTCAGCATAAACTATATTTGCCCGGGCAAACTATATGAACACATTCCAAACAAAAACACTTACGAATGTGAATTTCACAACATATCATCAAGGTAGTAAGTCCTTTGTTCTGAGAGAAGCCAGCTGACCGAGGGAGCAAAAAGTCAAGGGAAAGACATTTCACCCCCAAGTAGGTGTTTCAAAGGGTAGCATCATTTCCCCATTAGCTAATTATCAATGAACTTTCTTTAGATGGACCCAAGGGAGGTCTTTGATACCTTTGTACTAATGTTTGCCTGGTCTGGAAGGTCTATTCCTCCCCAGAAACCCCCACCCCGGACCCAGATTAAATGTATTTCGTCTGGAAAGGCTCCTCTAATGTCCCTCGATGTAGATGCAGCGGGTCTGGCAGCTGTGTTTCCCCAGCACAGTGTAGACACTTCTCCACATCATGTAGAATTCACCATTTGTGTCTGCCTTCCTTCATGGGCTGCGCAAGGGCAAAAACCACATCTTGTTTTCTATTGTCTTTCTAAGTAAAACCTTTCCCCCCCCAAAAGTAACTGCTCAGTAAATTATTGAAAGAATGAACACAGAGAAGTACTTATTTAGAAAAAGATTACATTTACAAGGTGTAATGTTTCCCAGCTTGAACATGAGATAAAAGGAAAAAAAAAAGTACTGGTCTACCAGCTGTTTCATAAGGGAAGAAATATAGAGTGGGAGCAAGGGAAAAAACAAAACACAGTTTCTTCATTTTAATTACATTTGGCTGTGGTGTCGTTTCTGGATGGAACTCACAAACCTGTAACTGCTAGAAACTGTGTGCTTATTACTTCAGGGAAAACAAGGTAATAGAGTAATCTTTAAGGGGTTTTTAAAACACTTTTGTGGTGCAGCTTCTAGGAACGAAACTCAGTGTACATCATATCCCCCAAGCGGTAATTAGAGAAATTAGAGATGCGGGGAACTCATCTGGCCCACCCTCCCAGCACGGCGCCCATTTTTATATGGCTCCTGTCACTTCCCAGAAGCGGGCAGAGCTCTTAGCAGAGCAGAGCAAACTGCTTGGGAAATAGAAGGCAGATGCTTGGCTCCTAAGGCGAGATGGCCTCTGTGCGGGATTGGGAATCGTCACATGTTAAATTAAAAGCAGAATTCTCCAAACCAGGAGTGAAGGCTGACGCCTGAGGTCCCGGGCAGGCGTATATATTCATGTGAAGGGGGGAGCTCTCTCTTCTGGGTAGGCTGCACAGGGGCCTCCAGAGTTGTTTTGCAGGATCTGAGGAGCTGATCTCCGGGAGGCATGTGGGAGGACGGGACAGTCATTCTCAGAGTCAGAAGTAATATGTCTGTGAGAAACAGCATGGGGCCCCGAGACTTATGAGGTCACTTTGGGTTCTAATTCTGGGCTTACATTCTGAGTAGGTTAGAAGCATCAGACATCGTGTTTCTCCCAGTTTTCATAGCACTAGATTACAGCGAGGGGTCCCACTGTCACGGGAGGTAGCAGCCGGAGGTGGAGCAGAAAGAGCATCATCCATCTCTCCCTGCTCTGAGTCCGCCTCAGCCCCCACCGCCTCTCACTCTATTCCTTCAGCAAGTGTATCCTGGGCCTCCCCTAAGCTTGTGGCACTTGCTAAGCAGCGTAGGACTAATGATCAAAATAACAGCCTTGGCTCTCAAGCATTCGCAGTCCAATGGGGAAGGCAGCTACATAAACAGATCACCACTTACTGCGATAGGTGTGCTAATCAAAATATGTGCAGGAGGTTGTGGGATATGGGATATGGGAGAGGAGGTTGCTAATTGTGTGTGGTCATAATCCCAGAGGAACTGGAATTTGGGGAAGGCTTCACATAGGGCTCCCCATTTTAAAGCCCAGCCTTCTTGGTATGGCATTCTGGGGTCTCCAGTGTGTGTGTCTTCGTCTGATTGGATAAATGAAAGGCATGCATTTCTCACAGTTCTGGAGACTGGAAAGCCAGGAGCCTGGCACCAGCAAATCTGATGCTTGGCAAGGCCTTCCCGGTTCAGAGACTGCCGTCTCCCCCGTGCCCTCGCATGGCAGAAGGGGCAAAGGGGATCACTGTGGGCTCTTTCAAAAGCGCACCAGTCCGTTCGCGAAGGTTCTGCCCCCAAGACCTAATCACCTCCCGGAGGTTCCACCTCCTGATACCATCACGTTGGGCATTAGGTTTTCAACATATGAATCCTGAGGAAACACACGCAACCTACAGCCACGTGTCTCTAAAGCGAAATCTCGCCGCCCATCACACTTGACACTCCTCTGCTCCATCTCGTTTGCATGATGCTCAGCGTTGTCCTCTTTGCTCCCCAGCTGAAATGCTCCACTTCTATGACTCTGAATCTTCTCTGTCAAAGATCAATGCAAGCCGTACCTCCTCATGACGTCCTCTCTGGTTGTCTCAGCCCACAGTGGTCTCCCCATTCCGGGCGCTACTCCCCATTCTGGACTCTACTCCCCATTCTGGAGTTCTACTTTGACGCTTGATTTTATCTGACATTGTGATCTCTCTCATATTGTCGTTTAGCTCTTCCATTATTGATTTAATACCATACCTTTCCCCTCCTCAACTAAAATTAAAGGCATTAAACAGAAGACTTCATTATCTAATGTTTCATATGGACTGTAGGGAAGTGTAGGGCACAATACTCAATAAACACCTGTTGAATGAGTGAATGGAAAATACAGGCATTTTGTCCCTTCAGGATGAAACTGTCTTTCCTTAGCATCAGATTCAAATGGGGAGCCTTCCCTTCTTGTGGCTACTGATTGGGTAATGGCATCCCCCCCACACAACCCCATTGCCATCCATCCATTCATCCATCCACCAAGTATGTGAGAGTTCACTATGAAACACTACTTAGTGCCAGAGGAATGAAAATGAACGCATGCCGAGAACTGACGACCTAAGTAGGAAGGCCAGCACGTAAAGGGTTAAGTGGAATCAAGTGTTATGAGTTTTATGTGTATGAGGGTGGGGCACAGAAGGCTGACAGTTTTATCATAAAGGTAAGTCATGAGTTCACAAGGCAGGGATGCTTGAGCTCCTCAGGTGTCCACCAGGGAATGGTGTGGTTGGGGTGAGGACTTTCAGGGGCAAGAAGCTATGTGAGCAAGAGTAGCCATAGATTCTAAGGCAGACACACACCACACAATTCTTTTAAAAAATATATTTTATTGATTTTTTACAGAGAGGAAGGGAGAGGGATAGAGAGTTAGAAACATCGATGAGAGAGAAACATCGATCAGTTGCCTTCTGCACACACCTTACTGGGGATGTGCCCGCAACCAAGGTACATGCCCTTGACTAGAATCGAACGTGGGACCCTTCAGTCCGCAGGCCGATGTTCTATCCACTGAGCCAAGCTGGTCAGGGCCCACAATTTTTAAACAGGGTTTCAGGAGCCCTGAACACCAGCTGGTTATTTTAGTTTGTCACGCTTTGGTCCAAGATGGCCCCTTGGTGCATTCCTGAGCGGATTCCATTGTGACCTTGCATATTTGAACATGTCTTTATTTTACCCTCACAGATGATTTGATTGATACTTTGGCAGGAGATGAGAGTCCTTGGCTGGAAGTAATGTTCCCTCAGTATACTGAAGGAATTTCCCAATTATTTCTAGCTTTTAGTGAGTCTGGAGTTAGATGCCATTTCTGATTCTTGACATTTTATGTGTGATTTTTTCTTCTTCTCCCCAATTGGTCCCAGAAGTTTTTTGGATCCTGTCTGTTCTCTGTTATCAATGGTAATGTAACTTGATGTATTTTGTTGTTGTTAATTGACTTTACACTAAATAAAAATGTTTAAGTTTGAAAGCACTCAACGGACCCTGTAGAAATGGAGATTCATGTTCTTGTTTTATTTCTTTAAAAATTTCTGTCTCTACATAGTCTGCCTCCTTTCTTCCTGGAATTTCTATTGGGTAAATGTTTGGTCTTCTGAACCACTTTACTAACTTTATGTCTTCTCCCCTATTACCCTTCTCTTTGATAATTTGTTCTACTTTCTGAGGTTTCTTTAACTATCTATTCTAATTATTTTACTAAATGTTTTCTTTCTGTTATCATATTTTGATGTTATATTTGTTATTTCTTGTTTTGAATATTTTAATAGCATCTCTTTATTATTTCATTGATGCAAAATGTCCTCTTAATTCTTTGAGAATAACAGTTATAAATAATCTTCTTGTAGACCCTTTCTTTTTCCAAGTATCTTTTATCTTTTTCTTATTTGCTTTCTGGTCTCTCTCCCATGTTAGGAGATTTTCCTTAAATATCAGACACCTCTGGCTGGCTGTTCACGGCTAAGAACTGTCACTAGGAAGTTGAATGGGTGATCTGTGTGCAGGGACAGGACTGGTTGATGGATGGGTCACACTAGAAGGTGATCCATTAGGGATCTAGTAGTTTTCCTGGTGAGTTGCTTGCAAATATCAATGGGTATTTTCCTGTAAGGTAGGATGTCAGCAATCTGAAACCCAGCAGGAGAAGGAAGGGAGTGAGGATCTCACCATTTACTATGTAGACATTGAGTTAACCGCTCTGACTTCAGCATGGTATTCCACTCTTTTCTGTGCCTGATGTGCTTAACTCTGGAGCCCCTTAGGTTTGTCTTCTTCAGTAAGTCTCTCAACTTCTCTGAGTTTGGGACAGAGAATGTACCTGAGTGTTACCTACTTTTCATACAGACTAACCCCCCTGAGACTTTTGAGATGTTTGCAGCTCAATTAGTTTCTCCTTCTACAAGCTTTCTCCATTATGCTGTCAGTGACGACTTATATATTACTCTGAATCTCCCCAAATTTTTTGAAGTATTATCATTTACTATCATGTCTTATTTGCATTTACTTCATAACTTATGGGCCTTTTTTAAAGTATATTTTTATTGGTTTCAGAGAGGAAGGGAGAGAGAGATAGAAACATCAATGATGAACAAGAACCATTGATTGGCTGCCTCCTGCACACCCCATACTGGGGATCAAGCCTGCAACCTGGGCATGTGCCCTTGACTGAAATCGAACCCGGAACCCTTCAGTCCGCGGGCCAATGCTCTGTCCACTGAGCCAAACCAGCTAGGGCTGGACTTTCTTTTTTATTCTCTTCCTATCATTTTGGGGATTTTCCGGGATGTTGCTGAGATAGCCCTCCATGTTAATCTACTATATTTAACTGACAGGCCTCTTCCTTACGTAGGTTCTTAGGTTTCTCGCACTGGCCGTCGTGGGAGGTTCCCTACACTCTCATCTTCCACCCCATGCCCGTGCCATGGTATAAGGTTGCCAGATTTAGCAAATAAAAATGCAGGATGCCCAGTCAAATTTGAACGTGAGATAAACAAATATTATATAGGACATAATTAAACTAAAAAATTATTCATTGTTTTTCTGAAATTCAAATGTATCTGGTCACCCTATATATTTTTTTAAAATATAGTTTATTGATTTTTTACAGAGAGGAAGGGAGAGGAACAGAGAGTCAGAAACGTCGATGAGAGAGAAACATCGACCAGCTGCCTCCTGCACACCTCCCACTGGGGATGTGCCCGCAACCAAGATACATGCCCTTGACCGGAATCGAACCCAGGACCGCTCAGTCCGCAGGCCGACGCTGTATCCACTGAGCCAAACCGGTTAGGGCAAAGGTCACCCTATATTTTGCTTGCCAAACCTACTGGAATAGAAACTTCTCACCCTCACTTTGGCCTGCAGAACCCACCTCTGGATGTCAAAGAAATTAGCCAGCACCCAAGTAGCTCTTCCTTATTCTCCTCCCTCCACCACAGGGGAGAGCTGGAACTTACCTGGGGTTCAGGAATGTCTAGGCCCTGCTGCAACAAGATGGGGAACGTTGCTGCCCTTTACATTTTGCTTATGCTAAGCTAAAGAGGGAACTTTTTTTCCTTAAAGCATTAGAGAATTGCCAAATATTTGTACCAGTGAAGTGACATCAGATTTGGAATTTTAAAAAATTATGTTGTAGCACAGAGGGTGACAAGCCCGGGACTAGGGAGACCTTTGGGTGACTGTTGTAGTGAGTGATTCAAGCAAGAAAATATGGCATCCTGGGCCAGGGCAGGACATGTGAGAATGGAGAAGAGCAAATGCAAGGAATATTAAGGAGGTAGGAAGTTCTGGCCCGGGAAAGTGACAGCTCTGGGAAAAGGAAAGGACGTGTTGAAGATGTTTGCTGAGCTTCTGGCTTAGACAATGATGGTGAGTAGAGCCTTTCATCAAGAAAAGAAATCCAGGAAAACCGATTTCAGGGAGAAGATTGCCATTAGTTCTCTCCTAAATGGTTCTCATTTACACACTGGGAGGGGCATGTTCTTCCGGGAATCATGAATGAGTTTGGCCTTGTTTCAAACTCCAGCAAAAAGCAATCATGAGGATGTACCCAGCTTCCTGACACCGTCAGCAAACAGTTGCTCCCACACTGGCAGTAGCTCATCTCATGGAGGAAGGCCCCCATTTCCCAAGTCCGAGCAAGGGAGGGCCTTCTCATGTGACAGTCCTGTCCTTTCTCCGGGGTGACAGCTGGTGGCAATTGCCAGCTCAGCAGTCCTGGAAGTAGGCTGTCCTCAATTTGCTTCAGCCCATGATGACAGGGAGGAATGACAGGGGCTGTTCTGTGCTCACGCTGGGCTGAAGTAACCCATCCTGGTCTGAGACCTGATCAAGTCAGAGAGGCCTGCTCTCCTTCAGGGACCATTTTCTTATCACTTCAAGAGCCTTCTCCTTTGCTTTCTCTCTTAACTTCAGATCACATCATTTGCATCCAGTTCTCTTCTTGCACTGAATCATCCACTTGGAATAATTATGTCAGGGATAGTTTGTGAGCTGCGGTCAGCGTGTGTCGCTTCCCGAAGTGTTGGAAAATATGAGGACTTCTCTGTTGTTGATTTCATGGGCTCACACCAAATCGCTTTGTTGTATTGAATTGGTTGAAAGTTTAACATTAACTTCAATGCCAGCTTTTTGCTCTGTTAGTAGTCAAGGCAATGAAGGCAACTGCTCTCTCTGTTAAGCTAATGAGGCAGGAAAAGGGACAGAGGAGGCACGTGAGGCCAGTCCTTCATCTCTTGCATCTCTGTTGCCAGGCAACTTCTTCCCCAACTGTAAATGGCAATACTTTGCTTTTCAGTGTTGCTTCCCTGGGTCCTGTGTTGGCAAACCGACTGGCCTCTCCTCTCTGTTTGCTCAGAGTGTGGGATGAACTTGATCAGTCACCATAGCAATTTCAGACATGGCTTCGCTATCATTTTCTATTGCTGTCAATTTAATTTTCTTTTGAACATTTGTACAGAATTGAAAGCACACTTTTGCATGTGAAATGGCACACAGAATATCAAATTTCCATCGTGCCTAGGAAATGGAAGGTGGATGTTAAAGGAAGCATTAAAAAATGTTTTTATTGATTTCAGAGAGGAAGGGAGAGGAAAAGAGATATAGAAACACCATGATGAGAGAGAATCATGGATTGGCTGCCTCCTGCACACTCCTCTCACTGGGGATCGGGTCCTGACCTCCCGGTTCATAGGTCAGTGCTCAACCACTGAGCCACACCAGCCATACAGAAACATTTTTTTAAATGGGGGTAAAGGGAGGGCAGAACTGAACTCAGATGCCAGCTAATAAAGCTAATCCTATATAATAAAAGGGTAATATGCAAATCAACCAAACGGCAGGACCACTGGTCACTATGACATGCTCAATGCAGGAGCTGCCCCCTGGTGGTCAGTGCGCTCCCACAGGGGGAGCGCCACTCAGCCACAAGCCGGGTTGATGGCTGCGAGTGCAGTGGCGGTGGCGGGAGCCTCTCCCACCTCTGCGGCAGCGCTAAGGATGTCCGACTGCAGCTTAGGCCCAGGGAAGGGACATCCTCCAAGGACTTCCGGACTGCTAAAGGGCACAGGCTGGGCTGAGGGACCGCTCCACCCCCCCCCCCCACCCGAGTGCACGAATGTCATGCACAAGGCCTCTAGTGAGTCCATAAGAAAAGAGGGTTTGCAAACTTGCAACACTTTAGATTCAAACAAGCATTACTGTGCCTAAGTTGGCCTTTGTAGATAAATTGTCAAACTTAAGTCAAAGGTCTGGGAAATAATAAAAATCAACAGAATAGAAATTCTAAACAGACAGACCAGAAGTCAGGAGTTCAGTGGAAGGAGAGGAGGCAACATAGCACCTTAGCTTATAGGAAGAAACACTGGCCAGCCAGTGTGGGATTGTTGTTGGCTTGTCTTTTAACCAGTGCACCTTTCAGGAGATAATCACTGCATATGACGAATTCAGTTTAGTGTTCAAATTCTGTCTCTCCTAATGCACACATACACACACATGTGCAACATGTGTCCCCTTCCCCTCCCTCTCCCTCCCTCAGTGAAGCTGTTCCATTAGTTTTCAAGAAGCACTGTTAAACAGTGGCTAAGAATCTGGGCTCTCGAGTAGAGAGGCTGCGAGTCATGTCCCGGATCCGTAAGTTGCTCACGGATTTGGGGGAAACGGTCTCTGAGCCTCAATGTTCTCCTCTGAAAACCGGGCGTGGTGAAAACCGCAGGCTCACAAGGCACTCAAGCGGGTGGCGGGCACATCCAGCAACCACATGGTTACTACGTTGAGAGACCTGCTTACAAAGATCACGTCCATGTCTTCTCTTCTCTAACTAAAGTACAACACACTCCGTTCCCCCCCCCCCCCCCCCCGCCCAAGTGCTTCTGAGACCTTCGTCTCCCTGTGTCCTGTGCTGGCCCGCACCGCGCCTCTTGCTTGGTGTGCGGGGGAGGCCTGGTGACCTGCCAGGCTGCAGGCAGGCTTCCCCTCCAGGACTGTCAGAGACGCTAATGAGATCCCTGTGTCGCCATGACTGTGAGCTTTCCTGGCAACTGGGGGAGAGATGAAACACCTTGCAGACAATTAGCTTTTCGCAGCCATTAGCAATTGGTAGTCATTAGCACCAGGAAACTGCAGACAACACCCAGGAAGCAAATGCCACTGTGTCTTGGAACAGGGCTTCGGAGCGGCAGCATCAGGCAGTTAGAGCGTGAGATCCCTGCTCCTGCAGCCACTGGGAGATGGCCCACCAGGCCTCGCTCCTTCTCACCATATCTTTGAAAATGTCTGCATCAAGCCCATTATTTGTTTCGGCGAAATGTAAATCTTTCACAAGGAGAGTCCGGAACCTGGAGTGTATAATAAAGCAATTCTGAACTTCACAGACCAGGAAACCTAAACTGGGTTGGAAAGAGTGGTTTGCATAATTGAAATGCGAATTGAATGAAAGCCCAGCGCAGTGCGATGATTTAGACCAGTGATGGCGAACCTTTTGAGCTCGGCGTGCCAGCATTTTGAAAAACCCTAACTTAACTCTGGTGCCGTGTCACATATAGAAATTTTTTGATATTTGCAACCATAGTAAAACAAAGACTTATATTTTTGTTATTTATTTTATATATTTAAATGCCATTTAACAAAGAAAAATCAACCAAAAAAACGAGTTTGCGTGTCACCTCTGACATGCATGTCATAGGTTCGCCATCACTGATTTAGACTCAGCTGCTCATGGCAGCACTGCTAAATCCTGGAATCGGTTTAATAGTTGTGTTACACCCATTAAGTAAACATAACCCAGCCTTTCAAAATAATATCCTGGAATGTATAGGTAGATGACATTAAAAAGGTTGCAAAACGGCTTTCTGCTGCCTTACATGGGATGGAATTTAACATGGTCACAAGATGTGGTAATCCTCCGACCCACACTCAGCTCTCAGTTTCCTGTGAATGGTTGCCTGCGGGGACAGACCTCAGTCCTGCGGCATGGCACCGTGGTACTGGCCCTGAAATAAAGAGTGGTGTGAGTCTAGGGAACAAACTTATGAAAAGATCAGCGGTGGTTATTCTTGGATGCTGGGAATGGAAATGGATAGTTTTACATCTTTATTCTTTTGCTGTCCCGTTTGTATTATTTTTCTAAAAGAACTATGTATATATGTTTAATCCTTTTGAATTAGAAAGTAAGAGAGAAAAAGGGAGCAGAGTGTGAAAATAGAAGAGCTAAGTGGATTTAACACAAATGCAAAATATAAAAGTAGATATTTAATGAAAGTATAATACATATATACAGAGAAAAAGACACAAATAATAAGTACGCAGTTTGACGCCTTCTCACAGATTGAAGAATGAGTCTTAAATACACGGTGGTACTGCTTGTGATTCCACGGCCGTGAGTATAGGTGGTGATCAGTTACAGTAGATCAGCTAAGAGGGTTCAGTGATCCAAGCTGGCAAATTAGAAGCCCATGATGGTTATTCAGAAGGCAATGTGGTAAATCTCGATTTATAGATGAAATCGCTGAGACCCAGGGATAAGAGTAACTAAGTGGAGACGGTGAGCTTCATTCCCAAGCAGTTAGGCTCTGGAATCAATGCCTCGCCAAGAAGAAATACAGTGGGGCCTTGACTTACGAGTCCCGACTAACGAGTTTTTTGAGATACCAGCTGTCTCTCGGCCGATTTTTTGCATTGAGTTGATAGAGTAATTTGAGTTAACGAGCTCTTTAATGAGCTCGGTCTCGGAATGAATTAAACTCGTAAGTCAAGGCCCCACTGTAGTGGAGCTGGGACAACCAGCAGAAGGTCAGGACACCCCTAAGGGCTTGCTTGACTGGACATTGGGAGAGGGGGAAGGATGTGTAAAGGAGGGCAGGGAGGCAACGTTGGACAAAGGGATTGACAAAAGCAGTTCCTGGAGATTTTCACAAAAGGCAGACCAATGGGGAAATGCATATCTGTAAGTTGGGTACCTTTATACTCTTACAGTCCATGTGCAACTGAACGGTGCCCAGACAAAAGAGGTACTGAGCACGAGAGTGTAAATATATAGCTTTAAAAAAAAGAGAGAGAATGGGATCTGATTTATATTTTCTTTATATTTGCTGGTTCATAGGGAAGCAAGCATAATCCTTTCCCCCTAGGAAAGTAACCCCCACATCTTCACCTGATTATCAACTTGTTTTCCTCTTGAAATAACTTCTGGGTAAATGATGAAGAGGATATAGTCTGGGGAAAAGGTGCCTCTGGAGAATATAGAGTAAATGTTGAGGACAGTGGGTGATGACAGCAAAAAGTCATCTTTCAAACTCTGTGAGGAGGACCAAGCTTGAAAATTTTTCATGGACATATGCCCAGGAATTTCATTTTCCTCATTAACTCAGGTAGCACTGAAGGTGGTAGGCATCTCAGTGATGTGTTCAGAGGGCTGGATATGGTACCTTGTACATACCTATATTTAGGTTGTAAGACCTTATTTTGTCACTGCAAGCTTTTCAAGGATAGAGGCTATGTGGTTGTTCATCTCTATACCTCTAATGCATCACACAGTGCTTGGTAGTTAAGGCATGTTAAATAAATATTTACTAAATGTATAAAACACATATTCTAGCCCTGGCTAATTTGGCTCAGTGGATAGAGCGTCAGCTTGTGGACTGAAGGGTCCCGGGTTCAATTCTGGTCAAGGACATGTACCTTGGTTGCGGGCACATTCCCAGTAGGGGGTGTGCAGGAGGCAGCTGATCGATGTTTCTCTCTCATTGATGTTTCTAACTCTCTATCCCTCTCCCTTCCTCTCTGTAAAAAATCAATAAAATATATTAAAAATGAACATACATATCCTAGCTTTTCTAGGGCAATACCAATTTAAATATTCATTGATTATGTATGCCAAGTTTAGAAACATTGATCACTAGAGAGTTAGGTCTACATGTGGCTGATGGGAATTGGTGGGAATTCTTAGGAGATATTTCTTAGTAGTAGCCACAATACTGGGCCTTTTTCCTCGTTCTCCCTCAGCCATTCTTTGGCTGCAGTAATAGGTTCAGACAGTAATGACAAAGTCCCTGGCAGTGAGGGAAGCAATAATTTTATAGAACATAAAATTGGATCCTGATCTTCATGCTTCGGCAACTTCAGAAGTTTGTATCAGTTAAAAACCTTTTTCAATAGGCATTTATTGAAGTCTCACTAAGTACCAAGATTATATTCAATGCTAAGAATACAAAAATCAATAAGACAGAATCCACAGACATGAAATAGATAAATTATAACACAAGTTGAATAGCATTTGTGTCACATAAAATGTCTTTGGTTGCAAGTAACAACAAAAAATAGTGGCTAAAACAATAGAAATTTTGAATTGTCTCACAAATCATGAAAGTCTAGAAGAAAGTGGTCCCAGATTTGTTCACCAGTACAGTGATATTATAGAACAGCGTTTCTCAATCTGTGAGTCGCTACCCCTTTGGGGGTCGAATGACCCTTTCACAGGGGTCGCCTAAGACCATCAGAAAACACATATATAATTACATATTGTTTTTGTGATTAATCACTATGTTTAATTCTGTTCAATTTGTAACAATGAAAATACATCCTGCATATCAGATATTTACATGATGATTCATAACAGTAGCAAAATTACAGTTATGAAGTAGCAACGAAAACCATTTTATGGTTGGGGGTCACCACAACATGAGAAACTGTATTAAAGGGTCGCGGCATTAGGAAGGTTGAGAACCACTGTTATAGAAAATGCCATGTTCTATAATCTATCTCATTACTATTCTTTGCCTTTGGTTTGTTGCCTCATGGTCACAAAATGGTTGCCGTAGCTCCAATACCATGTTCTCAGACAATTGCAGTCAAGTCAGGCAGAAAAGGTCTTGCTGTTTCTCTTTGTAACAGTGTCAACATAAGAACATCCAAACCTGTAGATAACTTTAGAAAAAATGTTTTTATTGATTTTAGAGATAGAAAGGAAGGAAGAGGGAGAGAGAGAGAGAAACATCAATGAGAGAGAAGCATTGATCAGCTGCCTCCTGCCCACCCCTTACTGGGGATCAAACTCGCAACTCAGGTATGTACCCTGGCCAGGAATTGAACTGGACACTTCTCCATGCAAAAGACAGGATAACGTTCAACCAACTGCGCCACACCAGCCAGGGCCAACCCTGTAGAGAACTTTTATAAAAATTTTGTTTGAGCCAAACAGAGGTTATATCTGGAAGCAAAATCTCAAGAGACTGAGAAAAATTCTTCCTAGAATGACAGTTTGCAGTTTATTTTATGCACTTTGTATTAAGGAGGGTATATATGAAAGATGAAATAAAGGTGGGAGAAAGCAAGGTGGGGATTGGATTACAGGATAATAAACAAGATTATGTGTTCCCTTCAAGGGTTCTGGAAAGAGGATTATTCTGGCATGTTCTTGTTAGCCTAGATGCATAAGAACAATGCACAGGGCTTGCTTAAGGCAAAGACAAACCTTTTACTAAAGACATTATGCCGGGAGCATGACTACCCACTATGACCTGCCACTTAGGAAAGCAACCACCCCTATGAGGTTACTTCCCATTAGCACCCATTAGAAGCGATTTGAGCCCCCATTTTGTCCACAACAGGAAACAAAAATCTTCTGAGGACTCATGCTCCTTTGTTCTCATTGGTCGGAACTGAATCAGGTGCCCAAGTTAGTCATGTGGAAAGGGGAGTAGGATTGCCACGCTTGGCATAAGCCAACTGTGCTTCCTTCTCGGTCTGGGTGAGAGTTCATCTTCCTTGAGCATGCTGCCACCCCCTAGATATGGGGGCACTATGACCTAAAGGAGATATAAATAGGAGAAGGTAACCAACAGTGTTTGTCACTGGAATGAGCATAGCATAGTGCCAGTCAATGGACCCATTTTCCTTAATTTGATAACATGTCTGCAGCTCCCAATCCCTTCCTAACATAAGCCCAGCAGCCCAAGGCTACTAGAAAAACTCTGGCCTTTTACCCATACTCCCATGGCCTTGACCTCCCGAGTACAGGGAATCAAATAAGCTGTCAGACTCCGCTCTGGCCCTATCCTGGAGTTCTCATAACCTTAAGTTTTCACAATTCCAACCAGCTTGACAAACCACAGGTTGTTGATGTGAGTAGGAGTCAGCAATGCTGGAGGGGAGGGTGAGAGTCGGTCAACAAAGGAGACTTGGAATGGATTTCCTTCCTCAGACACAGGGCTCTTGTCAGGACCCTGAACCCCAGCGGCTTCCCCTGAGGAGAAGGTGAAGGCCAGGGTGATCCAGCCCCTGGGGAGCTAAATGTTGTCTGAAAGGAAGAACAAGTACATTTTTCTCCCTGAAGAGCCCTAGGTTCTACTTTCCGGATGTACCTAAGAGAGAAGTGAAGAGTGGTGGGAGTCTGGGGAAGAACCTTAAGAAAGTAATTAGAGGAGAGCGCTGGGGAGGGTGTGACTTTGGTGAACACACCGACAGTCATTGGTCTTAACCACAATAAATATACTACGGCTACATATAACGCAGTGGGACGTGCTACAATGCGATATGATATGCAGGAGGATGTAATATAGCAATGCAATACAAGATAACGTGATCACACACTCTAATAACAATGAAAACTTATTGGGCGTTCACTGTGTAATGGGATGCAAAATGCCATCCTGCATGAAGACCTCTAGTCATATTCACAGGAAAGTTCCATTATTATCCAGAGGTGGGTACCGCATCCACAGCTACTTGGTTAGGTGGTAGACACAGGATTCCAGGGCCCAGGCTGTCTGCCACCCAAATACCCACCCTGCTTCATCCTGCCAGTCTGCCTTTTCCCTACCAGGATGTTAAAGAACGTTGTGATAAGACCAGGCGGTAGCAACAGACAAGAAGACACCAAAAGAGTTTAAGTGAAAAATACCTCAGTTGGGCTCTGGATTGAGAACAGATATTCAACTGGCTAAAAAAAATAAATAAATAAAAATTAAAAAAATGGAGAAATAACACCAAAAAGTTATTTTTTAAAATATGTTTTTATTGATTTTTAGAGAGAGAGGGAGGGAGAGAGAAAGACAGAGGGAAAGAGAAACGTTGATGAGAAACATCAATTGGCTGCCTCTTGAACACTCTTGACTGGGAATCAAGCCCACAACCTGGGCATGTGCCCTCACCAGGAATCGAGCCAGCGGCCTCTTGGTGCATAGGTTGGTGTTCAATTACTGAGCCATACTGGCCGGGCCCAAAAGTTATTTTAATCCTGCCCAAATGTTCAGAGAACAGAACAGTTAATTTAAAAGTTTCTGGTTCTCTAAAGTGCAGGAGAGTGAAGAACAGAAGAGGAGATGCTGTGTTGATAGGAATTCCATAAACAATGACTTCTTTCTCCAGGGTAGAATTTGTGCAAATTTATGCATGCATCATCAAGGTTCTGCAATTCTCTTGTGTACTTCCACAGTTATTCTCCACCTAGATAGTTCATTCATTTACTCATTAACTCAAACGCTCACTTCATTCATTCATTCATTCATTCATTCATTCATTTACCTAGTCATTTGTCATTCAATCTCTTCTATGTACTGGGTGCCAAGGAGGACAATGGAGGCTTAAAAATTTAAAAAACTGCTTTCTGCTGCCTTACATGGGATGAAATTTAATATGGTCACAAGATGTGGCAATCTTCCTTCAATCCACTCTCCGTTCTCAGTTCCCTGTGAATGGTTGCCTGCTGGGGACATACCTCAGTCCTCCGGCAGGGCACTGTCGTACTGCCCCTGATTTTGGGGTGTTGCCTGTCCCTGGCTTAGGACTGGGAGTGGGTCTGGAAGATCAGACACTGAAGAACAGAGTACTTGATATGTCCTCTATCTGTCTGACTAGAGCAAATCCTGGTTCAGGGACCCCCTCTGGAGGTTCTGAGACACCTGTGGGGTTTTGAACACATCAGAGCTTCCCAGACTGATCCACCCATCTTGGCCTCCTTAAGACCTCCCTTCCCCCTAGGAAGGGCATTAGGTTAGGGTGGGCAGGTGCCTCGGGCAGGGTTCATTCTCCAGTCTCACTCCAGAGCTACCCTGTGACTGGGTGGCTGGTGGTCACTCCCTGGTCTGGCCTTTTGGCTGAGCTCACAGATCCTAATGAGTGTGTCAGCCCTCTGGTTCATTCCTCTGTACCCTGAAAAGCACCGCTCTAGAATGACCCACCGCTCTCTATGTCCTCTCTTGGGGCTTCTGTTACTCAAAGTCCCCAGGCTCCCCCCTCCCCTCCAACCGTCCCATCCCAGGAGGTGTTCCTGTCACTAAAGATGGCCTCGGTGAATAATGGCTCCCGTAATGCTGACAAATGTCCCAAGCAGGTTTCTGTACCTGAGGCAGTTCGTCTCCATGAGGGCTATCCAATTGCAATGATGCTCCAGAGACACGTAGGTGGGTGTGATAGAAAGGATAGTGGAACAGGACTCAGGGGGCCCCACCCCACCACCAATCCTGAACAGTGTCCCTGCCCATTTCTACGCCCAACTTCCCTCTCCTGCAGAATACACAGTTGGGACTAAGATATGCCTCAGGTCCTATGGGCTGTACCGTCTGACTGAGCACTTGGTGTAGGACCTGCTTTGGCAGTTTGCACTGAGAGCCAGACGAGAGCCTTAGCACGTCCTGGTGTTTGCTCAGGTGGTGCTTGGGTTCAGTCTCCCTGAGTTGCATCTGGCTTCTGCAGGGCAGGGGGCAGCTGGCATTGCCAGCCCAGTCCTGGGGGTGGGGTGGGGGTGAAAGGACACTCTGCTTCTCCATAGGGGCGAATCTGTCCCTGTGGCAGTGAGCAGCCTGGGGAGAGGAGACACATCCCTGCGCTACAGCCTGAGCTCGATGCCCCAGGGGCCTGTAATCCCAAGTACCTATGAATGGGGAGAGGGGAACAGTCAGTCCCAGGGTGCAATTTAGGGCTCCTAAGTCCTATTTGATCTTACGCACTTGGAAGCTGGCAGCACCTGGACATGCGAATGCCCAGAGGCTGTGCAGTGTAGTGGAAAGAGCTGGCATCAGGGGTGCCGGGTTGGGTGGTGACTCTGCCCTTGCCAGCTACGTGACTAGGAGCAGGTCTCCTCACCCTGCTGCCTGTGGGTTTTCTTGTCTGTCCAGTGAGGAGCATGAGGTCTGCCCTGGTGACCTCATAGGGCTGGTCTTTGTTGGTTACGTTTCCTGCTCACAGTGTACAAACCCACGGTGATACCTTAGACATGACCCGGCAGGGCAGGATAATGATAAAGTTAATATGAATTTTTGTAGCAAATACAGCGTGGGGCAAAAGTAGTTTCAAGGTGTTCGTCTGGAAAATAATACAATAATTACAAGAATAAACTCTGTTTTACATACTCACCACAACTGTAAGCCTACTTTCCCCCCTTCCTTTAATGTTACTAATTATTGCTACTAGTTGTTGAGCTTTTATTATGTACCAGACACCGTGCTAAGGGCTGTAGAAACAGTATTCCGTTGCCCAAGGTCACATGGCTGATAAGTCCCACAGCAGGACTCAGCCCAGACATCCTTGAGTTCAGCCAAGATCTTAACCCTGTGAGCGCTCCATCCCTTGAGACCGAACAGCCAGTTCTCCACGTCCTGGCTTGCCGAGCATGAGTGAGATACGCTGCCTTGTCTGCTCACATTAATACATAAATACATGAAGTCAATTCATCAAATCCTGTAAATCGGCCGAATACAGCAACTTTGGAATATCATTTTAAGACTTTTATGGAGCAGAGTTCAATAAATGTATAGAAAACAGTGATTCTATTTCCACTCATATTTAATTACCTTGCTTACTGCCTATGTAAACCTTTTTCTTTTCCTAGGCTTTTACAGAACGGGCATCCATCCCCCCTCTCTTTCCCCCTCATTCATTCCTACAAGACATATTTTTCCAGCACCTGCTCTGTGCCAAGCACCTGAGAAGTGCTTAGTGGGGGGATACTGATAGGCATACCATTAGAGCATGGCAGTCCTGTGAGGGGCATGGACAGGGTACTAAGGATAAACAGAAAATAGGAAGCTAATGTGTGAGAGCATCAGGGAAGCCATCCCAGAAAAGGTGACAGCTAAGTAGAGTGAGACACAAGCTATTAGAAGGGCCAGGGCAAGGCCGAGGAGGGGAGGCGAGAAAGGAGCAGGACATTTCAGGAAGTGGGAGTATTCTACGTGATGGCTCAGAGGCAAGACCCATTCAGGGGTCCAAAGTTCAGAATGGCTAGAGAATAGAGTCCACAGATAGGGGAGGCAAGAGCTGAAAAGAAGGCTATGTCACGCAGGGCCGCACATATCATACAGAGGAGTTCGGACTTCATTGGAATCACATTGAGAATTAACTGAAGGGGGTTCATCTGTCTGGTGAAGGTGAGCGTAATTCAATGTGGGTATTACAAAGATGATCCTGAACACAGCAGGGAGAATGCATTCGTGATGGGCAGGCGAGGAGGGCAGCTAATGGAAGATAGAACTGGCTAGAGAGTTTCTGGAGTAATCCAGCCAAGAGATGGTAGCAGTGGGAGTGGACAGAAGTAGATGCTCCGAAGAATGCTTAGGGCGGTGCTGTGGTCCAGTGATTGGATAAAGGTGGGTGGGGAAAAGCATGGTGCCAGGGATGCTGCATCTGTGCCAGTGCCCTCAGTCCCTGCTCTGTTCCATGCTCTTCCCAGTTGAGATGGAATGATTCTGTGGCCCCAAATTTCCGAATCCATTATATCATCTCTTCTTTTGCCCCATATTTTCTTTCATTGTTCAGCATATTAACTAGGGCAATGTGAACTGCTGTATCCAACCTAGAACAGCAATGGTTTATCATAATAGTTTACTTCTTGCTCATGTAAGAGTCTTCCCAGGTAAGCCTGTGGCTTCTCTCCACATGCAGGTTTAGAAACAGACCCCCTTCTGCTGTATTCCCTAGGGTCCCAGTGTTCTCAGTATCCAGTCCGTAGAAGGGGCAAGAGAGAGTGGAGAAAGTAAAAAGTAGAGGGGGGCTGAGTTTATGGTAATGGAAGGAGATTTGACTTTGAGTGGTGGACATACAATACAATACACAGGTGATATATCAGAGAATTGTACCCTTGCAACCTATATAATTTCATTAACCAATGTCACCCCAATAAGTTTAATAAAAAAAAATTGTGAGCCCATTAGTGAGAACTTGTCACATGGCCAAACCTGCCTGAATAGTTAGATCTGTACATACCTCCATGGGGTGGGCGGAGCATGATGTTTTGCTGTATAGCTAGCCACCTCTGTCACACCCAGCAGGCTGAGGTATTAACTCATTTTCTCCTTATGTTTAGCTACCTGCTTCTCCTACTAGTTGACAGTTCCAGATCATGGAAATGATACAAACTTTCCCTCTGGTTTAGACATTGAAGGAGGATGACACCCATCTGAATAAAAAAAACCGATTCACATAATTTATAAGCTGTCCATCCCAGGCACATCGGGGACCATTGTGCTGCCATTGAGCATGGGTCCCCACAAGACGGGAGATTTGGGTTCAAGTTCTGGCTCTATCAATAACTTAAGCAAGTTACTTAGCCTCCTTGGACCCCAATGTTCCCGTGAGTAAAATGAATGGGCTGGGCGACAGTGTATTTTATAGAACATTAGTTTCATGAGATGCTCTGTGAACAACTCCTGGCCAAATAAGTTTGGGAAATGCTGTGAACTTTAAGGCTAGTTAAGTCTCATAGGCATATTGAAGCCTCTGAGAAATCCTATACGAAGGAACCTTGTTTGTTTTCTTAACATTTAAGTTGATATTTCCTAATTCTGAGAGGTAAAATCTGCATACCCAAGTATTAATCTATGTGATTAGTGTTTTACTACTCATCAGTGGGTCGATGGTACAGAGAGACTTTGATTGAAGCTAGCAGAATACGCTATTTCAGTATTTGAGACTCAATACGGTGGGGGAAGGGAAGACAAGCTGAGGACTGTGGAAGGAAGTAGGTACCTTTCCTGCACTGAGAAGCTATGAGGAAGTTACCTCTGCACCAGGCCAAGATGTCCCTCTTCTACCATTATGGGAGTCCCATAAACTCGGGGCCACCCACAGACAGCTGAGCATCGGATGGAAGTGAAGTTTATTGTTTCCCGTGAGACTCTGCCTAGACCCCGCCTCAGTTTCACATAGACCCATCTCTTATAGACAAGCCACTAGAGAAAATCCTAGATGCTCACAAGGCCTTCGTCGCTCTGTGGGGTGATGATCAGGAAGGAAAATTTGCCTCCTGATCAAGGTGGGGCAGGAAGAACCACCTGGAAATTCCCTCTGAGCCAGGGCAGAGGTGGTGATCCCATCCTGACCCTGTTTCTTTAATCACAAGAGCCTGCATTGATGTTGTCTCCCACCCCGTGACGCCACAACCCACCTAGGCTCACCTGCAGGCGTCGAACCAGTCCCAGAAAGCTGGCAGCTTCCCTCTCAAGCACGTGCATCTCTCTGTCTCAGCAGGAAGGGTTTCCACAGCAGGCAGGCCCAGCCCAGAATGTGCGAGAGTGAACTCCCCCAGACGAGACCCCAGGAAGGGGGAGATGTGAACGGGTGGATGTGTGCCTCAGTCTCCCTGTGCTCCTGAGTGGCAATTTTGAGGCACAGTCTATTTGTCTTTTCAGAGCATTCCTAGCGGGACTGAGCTCCAGTTGCCCTCACAGCAAACCATGTTGTAGGACACCTTTTACTGCCTTTTCTTCCTTCTGGGTCTTACTTTATCCGTGAGCTCACTTGTTCTGCCCGAGACCACCATTCCGTAAACTACCTGGACCCAACTCCTTACCTCAGCGCTTGCCTTGGAATCCACATTCATGCACACACTTTTTCATGTGACACATGTGATCTCCAGATTCCCCTCTTTTTCTAGAGTTTCAAGCTCACTTATTTGGCCACTCGTAGTGGCCAAGCCCTGAGCCAGTCTCCATTTCTCCAGAACAGAGAGGAGTTTTACCACATTCTGACATTAGCTCTTTAATTACTTAAGGCTAAATAAACATAGTCTGGTCTGTACAGCTCTAAACTATTTCCCCCGCACCCCCGAGGAAGCCCAGAGTACTAAGGATTATGAACTGGTTTCTGCAATTCTACATAATAAAAGGGTAATATGCAAATTGACCCTAGTGGCAGAATGATCAGGAACAACTGGTCGCTATGATGCTCACTGACCACCAGGGGGCAGACGCTCAACACAGGAGCTGCCCCCTGGTAGTCAGTGGACTCTCACAGCGGGAGCTCCACTCAGCCACAAGCCAGGTTGATGGCTGCAAGTGCAGCGGTGGTGGCGGGAGCCTCTCCTGCCTACTCCGCAGCACTAAGGATGTCCAACTGCGGCTTAGGCCCGCTTCCCTAAGCTGGATCCCAGGCTGCCAGAGGGATGTCTGACTGCCAGCTTAGGCCTGATCCCCCGGGGAGTGGGCCTAAGCCAGCAGGTGGACATCCCCCAAGGGGTCCCAGACTGCGAGAGGGTGCAGGCTGGGCTGAGGGACACCCCGAATGCACAAATTTTTGTGCACCGGGCCTCTAGTATTTTAATAACAGAATAATATTTGAATATCTCTTATACAAATTAAACCCTGGTGCACTGTTGGTGGGAATGCAGACTGGTGCAGCCACTGTGGAAAACAATATAAGGCTTCCTCAAAAAATTAAAAATGGAACTGCCCTTTTTCCCAGTGATCCCACTTCTGGGGCTATATCCTAAGAATCCCAAAACACCACCAGGAGGAGGTGAGTGTAGCTTCCACCTATTCTGCATCCATCTTGAAAATTGCTCTACCCATAATTTTATTGAATAATTTTTCTATACTCCCTTTTCTCCTCTCATCCTGGTAGTCCCATTCTGCATGTGTTGGTGTTCTTAATGATGTCTCACATTTCTCTGAGGCCCTGTTCGTGTTTCTTCATTCTTTTTTTAAAAATATATTTTTTATTTATTTCAGAGAGGGAGGAAGAGGGATAGATAGAAACATTAATGATGAGAGAGAATCATTAATCAGCTGCCTCCTGCATGCCCCCTACTGGGGACCAAGCCCTCAACCCGGGCATGTGCCTTTGACTGAAATCAAACCTGGGACCCTTCAATCCCCAGGCTGATGCTCTATCACTGAGTCAACCCAGCCAGGTCTCTTCATTCTTGTATCTCTCATTTGGGTTGCATAACTGGTGTCCACCTACCTTCAAGGTCATTGCTTGTTTTCTCCTGCCCGTTCACATCTACTGTTGAGTCCCTTTAGTGGATTTTTCATTTCAGTTACTGTATTTTCAACTCTGG
This sequence comes from Myotis nattereri, assembly GCF_964212035.1. NCBI lineage: Eukaryota > Metazoa > Chordata > Mammalia > Chiroptera > Vespertilionidae > Myotis > Myotis nattereri. Next base: position 36,709,452 of record NC_138087.1, on the reverse strand, counting down.
AATTTCCACTTGGTTCATTTTTATAATTTCTATCTCTTTATTATTATTCTCTGCTGAGACATTATCATCATACCTTTCTTTCCTTTATAAAGCATGATTTCCTTTAGTTCTTTCAACATAGTATAATGGCTTCTGTGAAATCTGTGAAGTCTGATGTCTTCATCCTCATGAAGGCAATTTCTGTTGCCTGCTCCCTCTCCTCCCACACCCCCCTTGCACATGTCACAATGTTTTGCTTTGTTGCATATCTCATATTTTTTGTTGAAAATGGAACATTTTTGATAATGTATTGTAGCTCCTCTGGCTACTGATTTTTATTCAGGCTTATTGCTGTTATTTCTTGTTTATTCGTTTAATAATTTGGCTGAAATGTTGTAGTGAAGTCTATTTCTCAAGAAGTTTGAAGCCTCTGATGTCATTCTTGAAAGGGTACAGCATTGGTCATGGGCAGTCACCTGGGATGACTGGTTTTAGCAGGGCTCTCTTTGACTATTTCCTTGATTTGTCTATTACTGTTAGATGATGTTATACCCAGCTGTTGGGCTCCACTAATTGCTGGCCAATTACTTTATTGTTTTTAATAATGTCCTTGTACATACATTATTCCACAGTTGGGTTCAATGAAATTTGGGTCACTTCATCGGGCTAATCTTTGAGGGTTTTTTCCTAACTCCAGAAAGGCTCATCTTGGTGGTTATCTCTTTACCTAGTTCTCTTTGGCAATCCAGCAACCAATGTCCTCTTAACTGTTTACAACCAAAATCTCCATCATTCTTTAGAATGCCTTAGGATTAAATTCCCCCACATTCTGTTCCAAATGAATTCACTTTTAGGGGGTGGGGGGTGGTTGGAGAGCTTCAACATCCTACATTTTTTGGGCCTCTTCTCATTCTAGATAAAACCTCAGAGCCACCACTTTGGATCTAGGAGCAGAGGCAATGATCCACCTCTCTTAGAGAACCATTCCTGCCCTACCCAGTTTGGCTCAGTGAATAGAGTGTCGGCCTGCAGACTGAAGGTTCCTGGGTTCGATACTGGTCAAGGGTACCTGCCAGAGTTGCAGGCTCAATCTCCAGTGGGGGGTATGCAGTAGGCAACCAATCAGTGACTCTCTCTCTCTCATCATTGATGTTTCTGTCTCTCCCTCTACCTTCCTCTCTGAAATCTATATATATATATATATATATATATATATATATATATATATATATATATATATAGGACCATTCCTGCTCTAGTGAGCAGGGCACTGGGCAGGGGCCTCTGATCTTCTTAGCTTGCCTTTCCCATTTGGAATACCCCCTCTATGATCAGAATGTGGTGAGGGTAATTATCTGACTCCTTTACCTGGGATAGAACCAGTGGGGCTCTGAGTGGGGCTGGGTGTAGGAAAGGAGCCCCTGACCCCTTGGCCACCTTTGCCTAGAAATTAGCCTCTGCAACAGGCAGCTAGGGAGGATGAGCAGTGTTGGTGTCTGCTCATGCCAGGAAGATACTAAAGCAGCTGATTGGCAGCTTGGGGGAGAGGATCTCTCTCTGGAACAAAGCTTCTATCATGCTGATCTGGGGGTAGAGTGGCAAGGGAGGGAGTAGATCATGACTTAAGTGACATAGGCTCTTATTGTTCTTGTCAAGATTTAGTGGATTTTCTTGAAGAAATATTTTTTCATTTGTTGCATTCCCTTAGGCCTGTGGTCGGCAAACTGCGGCTCGCGAGCCACATGCGGCTCTTTGGCCCCTTGAGTGTGGCTCTTCCTAAGCCTTAGGAGTACCCTAATTAAGTCAATAACAATGTACCTACCTATATAGTTTAAGTTTAAAAAATTTGGCTCTCGCCGAAACCGGTTTGGCTCAGTGGATAGAGCGTTGGCCTGCGGACTGAAAGGTCCCAGGTTCGATTCCGGTCAAGGGCATGTACCTGGGTTGCAGGCATATCCCCAGTAGGAGATGTGCAGGAGGCAGCTGATCGATGTTTCTCTCTCATCGATGTTTCTAACTCTCTATCTCTCTCCCTTCCCCTCTGTAAAAAATCAATAAAATATATTTAAAAAAAAATTTGGCTCTCAAAAGAAATTTCAATCGTACTGTTGATATTTGGCTCTGTTGACTAATGAGTTTGCCGACCACTGCCTTAGGCAGTTTACAGAGATTTTATTTTTTTACTTTTTTTTTCCAGAGATTTTAAATCCTTGTTGATTTTTACCAGTTAAGGTTATTTTGTTGGGAAGTGAGGTTGCAAAGCTCCTTCTACTGCTATCTTGGAAGCCCTCTCTCTCTATCTTTAAGTGGAACTGATTAGGAAAAAGGAAACAAATTTGTATAAATGCAAAACATTAGGACAAACCTGAATCTTACCAACTTGGCTATTAGTCTATTCGTATATAATCATTATCACTATTTGTAGCTCACTAACTGCAAACTTGCTTCATTTGTGTTGTAATTCATTAATCAAATAATATGCTGAGTGATGAGGCTCTAGTGTGATTTGAAGTTTTAGAAAAACTTCAAGATTTAGATCAGTGGTTCTCAACCTTCCTAATGCTGCAACCATTTAATACAGTTCCTCATGTTGTGGTGACCCCCAATTTCATTGTTACACATTGAACATAATTTAAGCATAGTGATTAATCACAAAAACAATATGTAATTATATATGTGTTTTCCGATGGTCTTAGGCGACCCCTGTGAAAGGGTCGTTCCACCCCCAAAGGGGTCGCGACCCACAGGTTGAGAACCGCCGATTTAGTTGATCAAGTTGCAGTATAGATTCAAAAAATCACTTTAGGGGATTGAGGAATTGGTGGCTATATGCATTTTTAGAATGCAGATATTTTAGTATCTTAAATGTCACTGGGCATATCTACTCATTGTCTGGATAGGTTTTAATATCTGCTGTGCACCATGTCTTGTGTTTGAAGGACTGGCACACTAAGAAATAATTTTATCTTATAGAACACGTAGTCTCTGATTTAATTAACAAAGAAGGATTTATGGAGCCCAGAAAGCCACTGTGCTGAAAGGCAAATGTTTTACAAGATACCTGTCTCCAAGGAGATAATAATCAAGCTGGTAATACATTCTCTAAACACATGAAAAAACAACTTCTAACTCAAGACAGTGTCGTTGAATGACAGATGAGTAGTACAGAGGGAATCAGAGGAGGGTCAGAGCCTTTAGGATTAGAGTCATATGGTTTAGTGAAAACAGTGGCTTAAAACAATAGCAGTGTGTGTTTTTTCTTTTTCTTTTAAATCTTCCCTTTGGGTAGGGCTCTGCCAGGAAGGCTTGTCTCTGTTCTGTGCAGTGTTAGCTGGGGCGCAGCTGGTGGTGGATGGTGATTGACTAAGACCTGGAGGACTGCCTTTCTCATGTGACCAGTAAGGTGGTGCTGGCTTTGGCTAGAAGCTCTGCTGGGGCTGAAGGCCAGCGAGAGGGCCCTGAGAGGGCAAGGAAAATGAGGACGTAGGCATATTGTAGGGATGGCCTATATTAGAGTCCAAGAATATTTGAGTTTGGGGGAAGAAATCAAATTGCAAAAAGATGAGGAAATGGGGGAATTAAAGCCTATTCATCTCTAATCCAGAAAGTAAACAGTAAAAGGCAACAGAAAAATCTGTTGGTAGCCAGAGAGATGGTTTAATCAAATAAATGGTTTCTTTCAAGTTAGGAGAGATCAAATTATCATAGGAAAGAGAAGAGAAAGAGAAAAGTTTAGTATGTGACCTGCATTAGACTGGATTGCGAATAGTATTGCCTTTGAATAATCTACTTGGAAGTGCTAAAGCATTTCTTGGGCTCTCCTGGAGTCTTGCTTTGTTTAGATGCTCCTGTGCTCCGAGAAGAGGGAGTCTAAGGCTTCGGCGGCATTTCACATTTATACAAACCGGAATCCAGTACTTCTAGAGTGGTTCTCAACCTTCCTATTGCCGTGACCCTTTAATACAGTTCCTCATGTTGTGGTGACCTCAATTCCATTGTTACAAATTGAACATAATTAAAGCATAGTGATTAATCACAAAAACAATACGTAATTATATATGTGTTTTCCGATGGTCTTAGGCGACCCCTGTGAAAGGGTCGTTTGACCCCCAAAGGGGTCGTGACCCACAGGTTGAGAACCGCTGTTCGAGAAGCACGTTGTTCCTTAGCCCTGTCTCCTTAGGGAGTAGTCCCCTTTGGAGATTAAGAGAAGGCTGAGTACTTTCTGGCCTCAAGAAAAGTAAGACAGGGCTGAGGGGGAGGCCAAAAGTATGACTGAGTAGAAATTTGCAAAGAAATCACAAATTTCCTCCAAAGAGCTGTGTGGCTTTGTTTATAATCGCCTTGTGGGCAGCCAAAGCTACCTGAGCCTGGAAAGCCCATGAAGGACCATGTGGATGATTTACCACCAGGGAGTCTCCTGGCTAGGAGGGAAGGCACGGTTGGCAAGGAGGCAACTTCGGGGAGCTACAACAGAGAGCCACTACTTGTGAGAGCAACTGCTGCTGCGGGGGGTCCCTGCTGGAGAAGGTCCGGGGTATGGTGTTCATAGAACCAGCTTCAGTTCCTGACAGTCCGCGCTGATGGAAGCAGACTCAGCTTGGCTTTTCCTCGTGGTACTGCCACCTTGACCGATAGAGACTGCTGTGAGGCACTGAGAGGAAACTCTCCAGGAAGCCGAATTCAGATGAAAAAATAGGGTGCATTCTTTGGAGGCCAGTGGCCCAAGCTGCCCTGCTAGCAAGCACTGGCCTTACCATTGATGGGGAGAGTAGGATGACATTTCATAGACTCCAAGTGCGAGGCAGGCCGTGTAGTGGAAGGAGCGTGAGCTTGGAGCCTATTGGAGATGGGTTTGTATTCATGCTCTGGTGCTTACTAGTTGTGTCCATTGGTGAGTTGTCTCAATTTCCTTGCCACCAACATTGAGAAAAATCTTAGTATGCGAGGGAGAGGGCTGAATGAGATAATATATGCAGTAGCACCTGGCTTATTGCAGATCATCAAAATGTGATAGCCCATAGTGTTCTTTCCTGACTGGACCCCGTGTGAAATGGGAAGCCATGAAACTCAAAGGCATCCGGCCAATTATTGAGTCTGTGAATTATATCCTGTGCCTTACGTTCCCATGGGAATAACCTAGGAGAGTGTAGTTTGGGAAAATCGTTAAATCAAGCATGAGAAGCCAACCCTGTGCCCATGAGAGCCAGGACACTGTTACATGGAGGTGAACTTGCCACTGATCCTAGAAACTTCATGTGCTCTAGAGACCAGCATGGCCATTCTATGTATTCCTATTGATGACCCTGCTGAAAGGATTGTAGTCACAAAGGATTTCCTTTCTGGAAAAGGTTTTCTTTTCCTTTTTAAAAAAATATCTTTATTGATTTCAGAAAGAAAAGGAGAGGGAGAGAGAGACAGAAACATCGATGATGAGAGTCATTGATTGGCTGCCTCCTTCAGCCCCCCACTGGGGACGGAGCCCACAACCCGGGCATGTGCCCTGACCAGGAATCGAACTGTGATTCCTGGTTCACAGGCCAACGCTCAACCACTGAACCACGCCAGCTGGGCTGGAAAAGGTTTCCAAAACAAGTTTTCTCCACCGCAGACTCCGCTTGCCTAGAAAAGATGCAAGCCAGACTTCTCGGTTAAAAACGCACTGCTTGGTAATTTCCCCTTGCCCCGCCCTACATGCAATCGCTAGATGACTTGGGTGTCACTTTGCAACTCAAACTCTGAGGCTTCCAAAGGTGCTTCTTGTTTGGACGTTCCAGGTGGCTGAGAAGAAATGGACAGTAAGCGATTGCTAGTGGCTGTGAAAGGTCACGATCCACTTCCTCCAGCATGTTAGAGAATGCCAATCTGAACCTGAACTTTAAGCCTCGTATTTTGTTGATGATAGATGCAAAGCATGTGACAGTGGCAAGTGTCTTATTTTCATGCAAATCCAATGCTCAATTAGGTCAGGGCTCAAGGCTGCTGGGAACCTCTGTGATTGACGGGTCAGAGGTGTATTTGTTTTAGTCTACTTGACCTTTTCCACATAACTCGAGCATCAGCTGAGAATGGACAATTTGACTGGTGGATAAAGGGGAAGGTAATTCCCCCCTTTACGTATAATCATTCACACACTCGGAGTTCTCTAAATATGTCATTCTTTCACAACTCAAATTTGGCACATAATTTATTTACTAAAGATAAAATAACTGACACATTTCATGAAAATATTGCAGGAATTATGGACATGAGCATTTGAAACATTGCAATACAATAAAAATCCATAACGTTAAGAGGTAATGATATTTTTGGTGTAGCATCAAATCATTAATCCACTATGGAACCGTTTTGAACATTATGAAATAGATTTGCATGTAGAGTTTGGTACAGATAAAATACAATTTAAATGTTTTTCACCTGTACTGCATCATTAATACACTCAAGTTTAATGACATAGATGCACATGCTTTGTGTTTTTTTTTTTAACTAACAAATATTTATTAAGACTCTATTTTGTGCCAAGCCCTGAAGAAGCACTGTGTTTTAAGGTCTCATTATACCTAGGTGTACAGACCACAAATTATACACACACATAAAATAATTACAGAATGCTACATATGTTATAAAGAAAATAGTGTTCAGGAATGGTAGCATTTATGGGGTGATCTACTCTAGACAGAACAGACAGGGAAGGATTTAAGTGAAGTGATATTTAAGCTGAGACCTAAGGAATGGAAAGCCAGGTATCTGGAGAGTAGCAGGAAGGGCCTCTTAGGCAGAGGAAAAGCAGGTGCAGAATGCCTGCAAGGGGAAAGAGCGTGGCATGGCTCAGAAACTCAACACGGCGTGGCAGGAGAAGCATGAGCAGGGCGGAGAGCAGGATGATGCCAAGTGTATTTCTGCGTATCCCTGTGTGAGACAGGAGAACACTGTTTAGGCAGGCCAACAGAGGCAGCAATGACAAACTGGGCACAGAATCCTGGTTTTCTAATTGTAAATTATTCCAAGGACAGGGAGATAAGGGGAAGGAGGGACAGAGGATGCAGAAGTCACTGTGCTTGGCCCCTTGACACTTGCAGTAATGCTGCATGTGGGTTTACTATATTCCATATATATATATATATATATTGATTTCAGAGAGGAAGGGAGAGGGAGAGAGAGAGAGAAACATCAATGATGAGAGGGACTCATTGATTGGCTGCCTCCTGCACGCCCCCTACTGGGGATCGAGCCCGCAAACCGGGCATGTGCCCTCGGCTGGAATTGAACCCAGGACCCTTCAGTCCACAGGCCAACGCTCTATCCACTGAGCCAAACCAGCTAGGGCTACTATATTCCTTCTTATCAATTGATGTATCCACAAGAGTAGCGACAAAGTTCTAGTACTACAAACACGAGAAAAATGATGGCAAACCAGAGTAAAAATTAGCATTTAAAAAAAGTCACTACAAGGAAGGCAAAGGTAGAACATAACGTTTTAGTCACAATACTGATTTGACTTCCTCAACTTCATTGACTGCTGGAAACTATTTGGGAATCTTTTAGTTACTAACTGTATCATTTAGCTTGTAAAACACAAGCAAATTGGCATATACCTGGGAGTCCTGGCTTCTGTATTCCTTGGTATTTTGTGTTGACTTCGAAGCAAAATTATTTTTAATCTGAGATGTAGCAGATGCTTCTGGAAATGGTTCCCATGGCAGGAGGGAAGTAGTGTTATCGCTTGACGTGCGATATCACAATTACTAAGAATCTCCTCTGGGGCCAAGTGGGATGGGATACTGGCAGTCACAAACTTGCTAACACTTGAGAGGCATGGTACCAAGAGCAATTATAAGGACTGTGGAGTTGGCAGGCTCAGCTTCATCAACCGCTAATTCAGGGCATAATATGCTACCCCAAAGGCCTCCCTCATGGCTCTTCAAGGGACCCCCCTCTGCTATGGGCTCAAGAAGCAGATTGGGCTGAAAAATCAGGCTCAGGACCTGATTGTGAGAGTCAAATGACAGAGAAGGATGAATATGCAGCCCCATCAGATCTCGTATGGAAAGTCAAGGCCTTGACAGGGTAAGAATAGGACCCTGAAACCTGGGGTGGGAGCATCCAGATGGAAGGTTTGAGAACCCCAAGTCTTCAGGATCTCCTAAACCCTCTGGGCCATCAGAAGTGGACCGTTATTCCTCACCTAAAAAATATTACAGAGCCTTCCCTTGAGGCCCATGTCTTGTAAGATGGTAACGTTCCTTCCTCAAGTTTTGCTCCCACTTCCCTGACAATGTCCAGGTCCATAACCAGGATCAGCTCCCCAGATTGCCCGCCTGTTAAACTACCGCTGTGAGGATGAAAAGAAAACATATACGTGTTTTTATATCGTTGACCTAACAAGCGAGCACACGTGTGTAAGATGAAACAATGCAAATGTATTATTTTACGTTTCTGCGCGTCAGAAGTCTGATGGGGTCTCCCTGGGCTAAAGTCAAGGTGTGGCTGGGCTGCCTTCCTTCCTGGAGGCTCTGAGGTAGAACCCCTTCCCTTGCCTTTTCTGGCTTTGAGGACACCCCGTTCCTTGACTCGTGGCCCCTCCTGCATCTCCAGAGCCAGCGATGGCAGGTTGGGTCTTTCTCACATCACATCTCTCTGGTCTTGTGCTGGTCTCCTTTCACATAGAAGAACCCTTACTCTTACAGTGCCCCCCCCCATCATAGGATAATCTCCCCATTTTAAGGTTAGCTGGTCAGCAACCTGAATCCCCTCTGTGACCTGAATGCCCACTTGCCATGTAATGTAGCAAATAGGCAGGGCATAGGTCCCAGGGATTAGGATGTGGACATTTTTGGGAGGCCAGTATTATCCTGCCTCCCTCAGTGTGTGAAGATGCTCGCACATGCTCAGTAAATGCTCATTATTACTCCCAGCTCCTATCCTGGGCTTCTGCCTGCAGGTAGAAAACCGCCACAGCCACGTGAACCAGAGGCACCTTAAGCCCAGCGTCCTCCCATCCTTAGTGATAATCTCCTCTTCGACTTCTTTCCCTGAGGTCCCCAAACTACCACTTTCCTCCGGCCCCTTCCCGGTCCCTGGGGCCTCACTCTCAGCAGGTGGCTTTGTCGTTACTTCAAACCAAAATCCAAACCCATCTGGATTGAACTACGTCAGTCTCTGGTGCTTCCAGCTACAAATTTACCTACCCGGGCTCCCAATCTCGGATCTTTCCCTGTGGATTTGGAAGGTTAGCTGTCCTACCTCTTACTCAGGGTCAACTCCCCGGCCCCTACTCTTGGCCTCCTGTCAGCCTGAGGACACTGCTTCCATCCTTGCTTCTCTCTCCTCTGTCTCCGCCTTTTGCTGTTGACCATCCCTCGCTCCTTGAGTTGCCGTCTGTGGCCTCTTGCATTCCACACCAGGCTTCTGTGGCCCTGTTTCCTCCTGGTGCTGTTGCTGCCTTTCTCATCGCCTCCTGATCTCCTTTAAAGTCTCCCCCTCCACCTGCTCATTCAGCGGGACCTCCCAGATGCTTTTCTTGTCTCCCGCTGCTCTCCTTTCACTGTCATCCCTTCTCCCCCGGATGTATGGTGCTCACTTCATCTTTCCGAGACTGGGCACCTACAGGAAACCTCCTTTTGATCTCGCCTCAGTGCCTTTTCTCTGAGTTACCACAGTATTCATGCGTGCCTGTAGCTTAGCATTTATATCATATCCTATTGAATCTATGTCTGTGCTGGTCTGCCTTCCCTATCAAAATATAAGCTCCACATGAATACAGATGAGATTTCTGTCATCTTTCTCCAGTACCAGCTACAGAGGCTGGCACACAACTAACCCTTGACCTGAGTTTGGGGAGTCTTTTGAATCTGAAGTAGAAAAACAATGCAGAATTTATAAAGCCCTGGACTTGATCTTCCTTGTCCACCAGATCCACCTTCTGCGAAAAAGTATATATGTTCTATTATGTAGACGATGCTCTAGATCAGCGGTTCTCAACCTTCCTAATGCCGCGACCCTTTAATACAGTTCCTCATGTTGTGGTGACCCCCAACCATAAAAATTATTATCGTTGCTACTTCATAACTGTAATTTTGCTACTGTTATGAATCGTAATGTAAATATCTGATATGCAGGACGTATTTTCATTGTTACAAATGGAACATAATTAAAGCATAGTGATTAATCACAAAAACAATATGTAATTATATATGTGTTTTTCGATGGTCTTAGGCGACCCCTGTGAAAGGGTCGTTCGACCTCCAAAGGGGTTGCAACCCACAGGTTGAGAACCCCTGCTCTAGAAAGTGAAGTAACATTTTCTAACAAATGTTGCTAGTATCATTCTACTCTGCAGAGACATAACAACAAAGCAAAACTAACTTTGTTAGCCAATTAATGTATATGCATAAGCAATTTGATGTAAAGTACCTTTTAAAATGCAGGTTCCAATTTCTGTATCCAAATGCTTCCACTGCTCAACGCATTTTTGGAACTCCATTTATGGAAATGTCCTCATATTCGTGTAGTGCTTATGTGGCTCTGAATGTCCACATTGTGGTTTTTTGGGATGGATGGCTGACTAAAAGCTCTGGAAGTACAGAACAAGGTCAGGTTTGCAAAATACTTAACTGTAGCCTCCACTAAAAAAAAAAAGTTCCTTTGAATGACAATGAAATTTGGTAACTTCTTATATTTCCTATTCATGTCAGGAACTCATGGAAGAGTAGATAGCATTATTCCCTACTGCTGTAACCCTCCTCCCCCGCCCCCAGCTGTAAAATTATAGTCTCCTGGGATGGCTGCTCTGTCTTACATGTAAGGGGCATATGTTTTATTGGTGGATGAAGGGATGCATCCGCAGGCTGAATACACTTTTGCAGAGTTCTTGGCATAACAGATGTTATACAAACAAGAGAAGATACTTGGAATAAATGGCAACACACAAGTGCAGCTTCCTTTGGAGCTTTTCAAATCTAAGATATACTGCGATAGGAAAAAGAGAATTCAGTAGGATCGGTTCTACCTCTTTACTGGGTCATCCTTTTCTGTACCAGCCAAATCGAGTCCTCTATCCGCACGGGACTGGATTGTTGGGGAGTACAAGAGACTTGGTGGGAAAGTTGTGAGGAGGACATTCTGAGTAAAGGGAAGTGTGTGGAAGGCCGCCTGCTCTGTTCATTGGAATCCCAACTTAGGGGAGACTTCAGGGGCGCCGCCTTCGACACTCCCCTATTAGTCCTTGACCTTCCCAAACAAGCCTGTGCTCGTGCAGACCCCTGGGTGTTTACTGGAATCCTATGCTTAATCCCTGGATGCCCTTGCCTAGAGGACAATGTACACACATGTGAACTCCCACAATTACCCAATGATGGTATCTAAAGATAAAAATTCAAATAAAACCTAAGGCAGGCAGTCGAGGCTGCCCTGGCCACTAGAGCTGGGGGCCCCTCAGCCCTCTCTCTCACAGTCAAACTGGGTCTGAGTAACCTGTTCATCCGTCGTTCAGGGGCTGCTGCTCAGCCCTGGCACTGGATGGCTTCAGAGAAGAGTGGGAACATATTTGGGTCACCTGTGGAGTAAGTTATGTTTTTTTAACTTAGCATCGCAGGATGGAAACTGTCCCAGCTTTCTCTGTCAGTACAGGAAGTGCTCAATAAATATTTGGTGAAATAGATCCAGGTCAGGTTATGTCCCCAATGCTGGGATACCAAGATAAATAAGACACATCCGCCCAGTTTGGCAGAAAAATCAGCAAAGCTAATAAAAGGGATAATGAAATATGATAGAAGCAAGGTGCTATGGGAACCTACTAAAGGGTAAGATTAATTATAAGGTGGGGTCCAGGGAGGATTCAGAGAAAGACTCAGTAGGCAGGGAAGCTAGGGGAGAAGGGAGAGGAGAGGGCACCTAGGAAATATCTATGAGGCCTCAATGAGCGAGAGCAGTGCGTATATCCATGAGACCCTCCGAAGCGTGATTTAAATAAAGCAAGAAGATGCTGGAGAGGAGGGGACAATAAATTAGGTCAGGAAAAGTAGGCTGAGGTTGGATTGTGAAAAGCATCATAAGTCACACAAAGAAGTTTGAATTGCATTTTCCCCATCAAAAATTCAGTTTTTGAAGCTCTGCGTTGCCTGGAACACGGGGTTTCTGGAGGCTGTTCCTGGGCCTGCCGGTTTTATAGGATGTTGATAGGTGGAGCACCAAAGCACCTATTCAGCTTTTAGTTGAAGGTGGGGAGGTAGTTGTCTGGAGCAGGTTATGTGGAGCCCAGTTGTGAGAAATAACATGCATAGAGACTTTCCTGGACGTGTGCAGTCCCTCCATCTCTTGGAGAGATTAAGTGAAACCGAATTACACTGCATGCCCACACCCGATACATCTGCCTCCTCCTTGAATGGATTCTTCTATTCTGTGCTTCAGCAAGATGAGGTTGGCCACCTGGAGATTGTAACGAGAAAAGGCTTGGTGCGCCATTTACGTGGGCTTTATCTAAACAGCTGATTGGTCTTTACCTTGAAGGCAACCTGGGTGTTGTCATTGACTCGTTGATTGTGTGTCTTTTTTCTTTTTTAATCATAAACAGTAGGAAGCCTAGAGCCAAATTTGTGGCTCACCGCCTAAGGAGGGTCCTTAGGGCACGCTTTCTTGGGTAGTAACTAAACCCAGGATTTTGTTTGACTTCCTACACTTGTATTCCCTTGGCTACAAGGCCTTCATCTACTCATTTGATCTTTGGCAAGCATTTTGCAACCTCTCTCAGAGCCTTTTGGGGGTGGGGGAGGGGAAGCTGAGATCAACAAGGATAATGAACGTATACTACTTACCACAGTACCTGGCTCACCGTACATTCCAAATAAGGACTTGTTTTTATTATTGTGGTTTTTATCGATCCCATCTACTCCAATGCACAGTCCCCCATATGGGCAGAAATGGAAAGGAAGCATATATGACTAACAGAAATGCTTTTCAAATTCTATTTTCATGGTCTCAAGCCTCATTAAGCACATAAGTAAATGGGCAAGTGTGAGTTGCACAAATACCAATGCAAGTCCCTGAGCCTTGTGCTGTGAAAGAGACAAGTCCGTAAAAGAAATGGTAAATGGGGTTTCTCATCTAATGATCACAACAGGCCTCAGTATCCTCATCTGTAAAATGGGAACGATAACACCACCTATTTTATGGAGTCATTGTAAGGGCTCTGACCTTATACAGTAAAGTGCCAAGAATAGTGCCTGGCGTATGGAAAGTACTGTCAATGTTACTCTTGCTGTCAATTAACTCTAGACCAGTAGTTCTCAACCTTCCTAATGCCGTGACCCTTAAATACAGTTCCTCATGTTGTGGTGACCCCCAACCATAAAATTATTTTCGTTGCTACTTCATAACTATAATGTTGCTACTGTTATGAATCGTAATGTAAATATCTGATATGCAGGATGTATTTTCATTGTTACAAATGGAACATAATTAAAGCATAGTGATTAATCACAAAAACAATATGTAATTATATATGTGTTTTTCGATGGTCTTAGGCAACCCCTGTGAAAGGGTCGTTGGACCCTCAAAGGGGTCGCGACCCACAGGTTGAGAACCCGCAGGTTGAGAACTGCTGCTCTACACCGTCCAGTCACCAGGGGCTCTAAAAACCCAGCCCTGGGGGAAATCGCCTCTAGCTGAAGTCATTTAGGAGGGCTTCCCAAAGGAGGTGGGATCTGAGCTAGACCTTGAAGGATGGAGATAATTCACCTTTGCAAAGAGAAGCAGGGACAGTGGCCTTTAGGGACCCAACAGGAAAGGCAGAGAGGAGGGGAGTAGCCTGTGAGGAAGAGACCTCAAAGTGCAGAGGCCTGGTGATGGGGCGAGCTGGTGGGGCCGCCTGCCTGTGTCACTCCGCATGGGGTCGGCACGAATGCCCCGCCTCATGGTAGGCCCTTCCCAGCCACCCCGGGGAAGAAACTCCAGTGCTGGTCCTGGAGAGACAGCTGAGCACCCTCCGAATCCTTCCCCACCTGGCAGCCAATAGAATTACCTCCGGTGGCAATTACAGGGAGCTACCCGAACCCCTGCCACCCCCCTAAATTCCCACACCGACTCCCAACCCACGGTTCTATTTCAGGCAAATGCTTCGGAAGAAAAGTGCAGGAAATGTGAACAGAGAGGGTGGCAGCAGAATCCCCATCTGTGCAGACACTGCAAGGCCTCTGTCAGGGAACATGGGAGCGGAGCTGGTGATTCCTGCAGCGCTGGGCGGGCTCCAGGGTGAGGCTGCAGCCGTTTCAGCCCAGGGCCGCCAGGCTCTGTGTCCACTAATAGAGAAAAATCTATTAAAAGCACCCCATAGTCTGGAGTTTCTGGACCCCTTAAATTTGGAGGGGAACCGTCCCCACTCCCCGCTCAGCAGCTGAAAGATGTTAATTTAGATAATTAAGCACAATCCTGGTGCCAAGAAGAAAAACCCCAATTTTAAACTGCAGCAGTGGGAATCAGCGGAGCAGAAGGAAGGTCTGGCTGGCGTGCCCAGGCCAATAGGCTCATGCCTGTTGGCGACTAAAGCCTTAGGGGCAGGAGGCTGAAGCCACCGTGCAAAGAGGGACATTCAGTTGCAGTGATTTGCTGAATGGAGAATCAATTTAAGTGGAGAAGTCAAATCACCCAAATTAGCACCTGCAGCGTGTTTCTTAAAGCAAATGCTACTCTCTACAGCGAGAGTTTTCTGACGTGTTACAAATTCTTTCTGCCTTGTGACACTGCTGTGAGGCGGGGGTGGGGTGGGGGAGGGCACCCAGGAAGCAGGCACACCCACATTCACCATGTCTGCCCGTCCAAACGCCACGAGAAAGTATTCCACAAAGGGAACTGGCTCAATTAAAACCTTTATTCAAGTTTGAGATACAGATCCGTACACAAACCATAAATCTACAGCTGGATGAGTTTCCGTAGTGTGAGCATGTTCATGTGGCCAGCACCCCGGAGCATTCCTGGGGTCCCTGAGGCCCCATCAGGTGCCCTGTGCCTTCAGGGGTAACTCCTCTCCTGATTGCTCCCACCACAGGTGACTCCCACCTCCATCATGGCTTTCACGCAACATTAGGTCTGTGAAATCCATTCATAGCATTTATTCCTTCCTTCCCATAGTGGCATAGGATTGATTTAAAATGCCATGATTTACGTAGCCACTCTCCAGTTAACAGGCATTTGGGTTATTTCCAGGGACTAATGGTTATTTGGGGACTAATAAAAGTCATGGTGCTGCAAACATTCCTGTACATGCCTTCCATATGCTGGGATTGTTCTCAGGGGCAGGACTGCTGGACACGTTTCCGAGTGCTTGCGATCCCCTGGAAACGATGAAAGTAGGCAAGGTACTGGAACAAAACCACAGAAAAACCCAGTCCTTGCTTGCAAGGACCTCTCAATCCAGAGGGACAGAGCTGAGCTGGCAAATGCTCTTAGATTTTGTAGAGGTCATGGGTGAGGCACCTGGCACTGGATTGGGGGTGGGGAAGGTGAGTGAGGGAAGCAGGGTCAGGAAAGACCTCTCAGTGGAGATGACATTCGAATTGATTTCTGAATGTTGGCGCGGCGTGGATGGGGACAAAGTGGAGAAGGCAAGGGGACAGCCTGTGGGAGAACAGAAGCACGGCAGGAGGCGGGTCCGGTCCAGGGACCATGTGCCGGAGCAGCAGCGGAAGGCAGGACATGTCTGTGACGGTGGAGGCTGACCGCTAAGTTGGGGCACCTCATGAAGGACTCATTTCCATCTAAGAAATACATACCCTATGCTGAATGTGGCAGAAGCTAGAGAAGACCCAGGGCCATGGAGTGACAAGGTTGCTTCCTTGAGGGGAGGGGACTGTGGTGATGGGACGGGGAGTGACTGGAGAGGGTGCTTTCTCTGGGAAGGGGAAGGGGAACATGGCATCTCAGCGGATGGAAATGAGGCGATTCCTTGAAGAAAGTCTGGCTTTGTCTCAATATCCAGGCCAAGAATCGGGATGACTTGTAAGGGAATAGAGTGAGTGTGTGTGTGTATGGGGGGGGGGGGGGGGGAGGGGCGCTGAGGGGAGGGGAGGGAGGCCGGAAGGTGTGTGTGTGTGTCTGGGTGCCAAGTTTCAATGTGCAGAAACCACACAGAGTAATTCATGCAGAAAGCTTTGGGGGCCAGCAGGCCGCCTGCTGACATCCAGACTGGTGCAGGCAAGGAGCTCGCTGCTTGAAAGCGGAAAGGCAGAGCATATGTGTGAGGAGTTCAAGCCAGAAAGCGAATGCATTGCCACGTGGGACTGGAGCAGTGGTGCCAAGATCTCATCACCTCCATCCCCTTCGGAGACGGAGATGGGATGCCAGGTGGGGAGGAGCACGCTCAAATCCCGCCCAGCTCCCTGCTAGACTCAGGTGAGGATTCTAGAAAAGCTCCTGGTTTCATCATTGAAATCACAAATTCAGTAGTGTCTTATATAAAAGTACCCGATGCGATGAACTGGTGGGAGCCCAGAAATTTGGCATTAGGATGCCGTATGGATAGTTGATACAGCAGAGAGGCATATAAGATAAAAATGTAAAGGGAAGCCCTAACTGGTTTGGCTCAGTGGATAGAGCGTTGGCCTGCGGACTGAAGGGTCCCAGGTTCGATTCCGGTCAAGGGCGTGTACCTTGGTTGTGGACACATCCTCAGTAGGAGGTGTGCAGGAGGCAGCTGATCGATGGTTCTCTCTCATCAATGTTTCTAACTCTCTATCCCTCTCCTTTCCTCTCTGTAAAAATCAATAAAATATATTTTAAAAAAATGTAAAGGGAAGGTCCTAAGTACTTTATCAATTTAATTTATATTAAAAACACATTTCCTTCTAGTTCTTCTAAATATAAAATTGGTAATATATGGAAAATCTGAGACATTAATAGAAGTAGAAAAACATTTGCCCCCTATTCCACTGGCCAAGACACTGCCCGTAGCGGGGGTGCCCTCCTTCCTTCTATTAAGGTAGACATTTCTACATAGTTGTGGTCACAGTGCCCATTATGGCAAAAAAAAAAAAAAAAAAAAAAGGTCGCCTTATCTCATATGATAGAGTTCGATGATAACTATAATTTTATTTAATTAAAATTCTATTGCAAAATTTATAGACAATACTATATAAAAAAGAAAACCACCCATAAGTTTCCACCACCCAGAGATAATCATTATCAGGTTTTTTTGGTAACATACATTTTTTCCATCATTATGATTTCTTATTATATCACCTTCTTGGCATTTAAGTGTTCTTATCTATAATTTTACAAAATTATTATTTTATTTCACCTTCTAGTTTATAATTTTAAAACCATTACCAATGTATTATGAATCTTTCCCAACTATATTCCATTGTATAGCACGATATTTTAAATAATTCCTACTTTCAGACACTTAAATTGTTCCCAGTTTTTTAAATAATATAAACAATGCTATACTTGTTTAAATTAAAAAGAATATCATTTATGTGGATTTGCTGAAAAATAAATTATGTGAATTTTTAAGCCTTTGGCTACATATTACCGAATTTCTATCTAGAAAGTATGTACCAACTTGTACTACCTACAGCAAAGTAATGCCCATTTCTCCACCACTGATACTATCATTCTTTTTTTAAAAATTTATTATGAGTAAAAGGAGTTTTATTATTCCCTTTATTAATGAGGTTAAATATTTCTTTATGGTACTTCTAAAATTTCTTGAGCCTGGCACGGTTCTGTGGTGTGGATATGCCGTTGTTTAAGCATTCTCTACTAAAAGGAGAAATACAGTGTAATGTCTGTGTGTCAGGAGTTCATGCCCCAAAGCAAAATGCATTATTACATGTGTCTGGAACAGTGTGCCCAGACCGCACTACCCTCCATCCCTCCTGCAGCTGTGTGTATGTCACGCTGGGATGAACCACTTCGAGTCCAGCCACACCTCATTTTGTTGTGCTTCCCTTCCCTGTACTTCACAGATACAGCATATTTGACAAATTGAAGGCAGGACCCTCCACCAGCAAAAAGATGATGACTTTCTTTATTGTGATAGTCATTCTATTGTGGTGGTCTGAAACCAAACCCACAACACCTCTGCGGTATGCCTGTATAAAGGGTCTTTGTGTGTATGTGCTTGAGGCATTTAGAATAAATTCCTACAAGTAGTGCTATTAGTTCAAAAAGTATGGCTATTGTAAATAGTTGTAGTTAGTGTGACTTCACTATTGAATTAGCCCTAATTGTAACAGTAGAACAACCCTTGGTCTGAGAACAGATGTCTGTAAAGGCAGAGAGACTAGATTTCTGGTATTGGTGGGTTAACATGTCTGCTTGTATTTAACATGAAATATCAAGTAGCATAGGAAGCGTGTCTTGACAAACACTCTGCAAACACGGGCTACAGTGGGGCCTTGACTTACGAGTTTAATTCGTTCCGAGACCGAGCTCATTAACTCAAATTATTCTATCAACTCAATGCAAAAAATCGGCAGAGAGACAGCTGGTATCTCAAAAAACTCGTTAGTCGGGACACTCGTAAGTCAAGGCCCCACTGTATTCCTGAGTCTCATCAAATACACACCCAGGACTCAGAGGTGCGAGGCGGGATGCTGCAACATCTGATTCTAACCATTCTTACATCACAGATGGCAATACAAGAGAAATTGTGAGGTAGGAGGGGCTCGGACTTAACTCACTTGCCTTTCTTTTGGGATCATCTTCTGGTACCAAGTAGCATGACTGCCCTAGAGACTGGAAAGAAAAAAACCGTCAGAAATAATCCTTGGTTATGGATCCAAACTCATTTTTTTCAGGGGTGGCTGAAAGGAGTAATTTC
Source organism: Myotis nattereri (assembly GCF_964212035.1). NCBI lineage: Eukaryota > Metazoa > Chordata > Mammalia > Chiroptera > Vespertilionidae > Myotis > Myotis nattereri. The sequence goes on along the minus strand of NC_138087.1, from coordinate 36,690,659 downwards.
ACTAACAGACCTTTGAGATCAGAGGGTATGAGTATAGTCCACCCTCCATTTTGGTGGGTTCCACATGTGCAGATTTAACCAACTGCGCATTTAAAAAATCCTATATAATAAAAGCCTAATATGCAAATCGACTAAATGCTATGACACACACTGACCACTAACGGGCAGACACTCAACGCAGGAGCTGCCCCCTGGTGGTCAGTGCGCTCCCTCAGGGGGAGCACCGCTCAGCCAGAAGCTGGACTCACAGCTGGCGAGCACAGCGGTGGTAGCCTCTTCCGCCTCCGTGGCAGTTGGACATCCCCTGAGGGCTCCTGGACTGTGCAGGCTGGGCTGAGGGGACCCCCTGCCCCCGAGTGCATGAATTTCATGCACCAGGCCTCTAGTATTTGACATAAGAATGTTACGTTATTGCTGACGTACAGGGTGTAGCTAGGCCTATGATGATTGCGTTTGTACTGAACATACAGACTTTATTTCTTGTCATTATTCCCTAAATAATGCAGTCTAACTATTTAAATAGCACCTACATTGTGTTAGGAATTATAAGTAATCTTGAGGTGATTTAAAGTATATGGAGTGTGTGAGTAGGTTTTATGCAAATACTACGCCATTTTACAGAAGGGACGTGAACTCCCATGAAGTTTGGCATCCGTGGGGGGTTGTGGAACCGGTCCCTGGTGAATGTGGAGGGACAATTGTAGATGAACGTCTGCGTGCACTTATGTAATTGGTGCTAAGGAACAAAGGGGTTTTAAACCTACCTGATGACCAGAGTAGCTTTTGTAAAAGGCATCTTCCTGAACACCATCCAGAGCATCTGGGGAAAAACCATAATATTGCGTTTTAATGTGCGTCTCAGGTGATTCTGATAATCAGAGATTTGCATTCTGGTCTCTGTTTTGCTTTTGTCCACTATTATTCTAATGATTGTTCTTTTGCAATACTATCTTTATTTTCTCTACTTGCTCTTCTGCTAGAGTTTGCTTATTTTCAGAGTTCAGTTCTTCACATGAGTCTAGGAGTAGATTTACACATTGTGTGCAGGACTCACTCAGCGAGTTTCTTCAATTTGAGGCTTTCCTTGGCTGTGAATTTTCCAGCACTATTTTCACTTAAAATATTGCCCCTTCTCCTTTTGACATTCCCATTAAACCTAAACTGAAACTTCTAATTTAAATCTGTCTTTTGGATTTTATGCCTTTTTATCTTTCTGCAGCCCTCTGGATAATTTTCTCAAATTTATCTTTCCTATCATCCATTCTTTAAGTGTGCCAATCTGCTCTTAAAGCTGGCCCTTGTGTTTAATTCTATTCACAACTTCTTATTTTAAATTACAGTGGAGCCTTGACTTACGAGTTTAATTCGTTCCATGACGGAGCTTGTTACTCAAATTACTTGTATGTCAAATCAGAAGTGAACGAGTGAGACACGTGATGCTGGGCTGATGTTGTGGCATTCACTGTGACGTTCGCTGCACCAACTAGCGGTGGGGTGTCTGAAGCTGGCTCATAACCTGAATTTTAGCTCGCAACTCAAAGTAAAAAATCAGCCGAGAGATGGCTCGTATCTCGAAAAACTTGCTAGTCGGGACACTCGTAAGTCAAGGCCCCACTGTATTCTATTGAGTTTTTTCACCTCTGCCTGTTAATTTTTCGTACCCTGTTCTTTCGTGACCTTTTTATTTCTCCCCTTAGCTCCTTGATGATTGCACATATACATATAGACAGCTTTATTTATTTTTTGTACAGCTCTAGATTGTTATGTTTTCTCAGGTTGTTGGGGTGCAAGTCCTCTCCCCCATTGTGGACCATTTCCTTGTTTGATTTGTACTTTTTAATTGCGAGGATACATTTTCCCGGTGGAATTTCTATGTACTTTAAGATGTAATAACCTTTCAAACAAGTCTGGCATTTTATCCCTCTGGGAACTTCAGGATCTCACTGGTCTGAAATAGTTCCAGTACCTATATTAATATCTCCACTTGGGAGTCCCATACTATGAAAACAATCAGCAGTTTGGATTCTGCACCTATGCATGGCAGAGATTTAAAAAATTTTTCATTTTGGAGATAGCTAACACGGCGGGAGCATTTCCCCCTTGGTTCTAGCTTTATGTGTGCATTCCAGTTTCCACACCTCACCACTCACAGGCCCAAGTCTTTTATTCTAGATCTCTGGGAAAAACTCCAACCCTAGCTGATAGCTCCTACACCGCATCCGATGTCCCCTTTCTGTTTTGGCATCAGCTCGTGCACTCACCACATTGCTTATGGGGTTCTCCTTCTTTTGGCAGATAGGAATCATCCTCCCTCCACGATGTAACACAGTTTGTTATATTTCACCCAGCAGCTCCGTGTGCCTGGAGCAGAGAGAAGGATGTCAGAATGCTGATTAGATGAGGCTAGACACTGGCAGCAGTCAGGCTTGGAGGCCTAGCCCTCCCCGACCCCTCCTCCCACCCCCGCAGGTGCAATAGAGAACACGTGACTCTGAAACTGTAATCCAAGTCTCAGCTGTGACCTCACCACTCTACCTGAATAAGCAACGCTGAGTCCTTTAACCTCTCGAAGCTTTACTTTTCTCAAGAAAGTAGGGAAATTTTAGTACTGATCTTCCTGTTGCTCTAAGTTCCCTCCTATTGAAATACAAGACATTTTCTCGATGCTCTATTCCTACCGTAGCTGGAGAAGACTGCAGTATCTTCTTGGAGGCAGGCAAAATGTCTTAGTCAATAAAGTAACCTTGTGAATTTCCTTTCCTTTTGGACTTTTCACATGCCAATGCACTGAGAAAAAAACTCTGGTTAGAAAGAGACTTGAAATGGGAAAGAAGTGATCAATTCCACTTCTTCAGAAGTTTGCCAGGGTGGGATGAGGGGTGATGGCATTCTGTGGCGTTTCGCTCCTCACAGTTCTCCTCTCTCTCCCTGGAGTGTAAATGAGTGAAACTGTATGTTGGTTTAGGGCAGCGGTTCTCAACCTGTGGGTCGCGACCCCTTTGGGGGTCGAACGACCCTTTCACAGGGGTCGCCTAAGACCATCGGAAAACACATATATGATTACATATTGTTTTTGTGATTAATCACTATGCTTTAATTATGTTCCATTTGTAACAATGAAAATACATCCTGCATATCAGATATTTACATTGCGATTCATAACAGTAGCAAAATTACAGTTATGAAGTAGCAACGAAAATGATTTTATGGTTGGGGGTCACCACAACATGAGGAACTGTATTAAAGGGTCGCGGCCTTAGGAAGGTTGAGAACCACTGGTTTAGAGGTTCTGCTTAAATAAATCTTCAAGAGCCAATAAATATCTCAGGCTGAGCCCAGGTGAACAGCCTCCTTGAGCCTCAGGGTACCAGGCAGCGCAGGCGCAGGAGTGGACACCTCACCTCACAGACATACGGGGAGCTTTCCTAAAATGTTGTTTGTTTTGTGGTAAATTCCTCGTCAAACAGCAGAACAATCCGATTTTTAAAAATTAGATTAAAAAAAAACAAGAACAGAGGCACAAAGAAATGACAAGTCCTCGCAGTGATTCTTGGGGTCTGTAGACTCCAGGTGGAATGACTGTTCATTGTGGAGAGCAATTTGTTATTGTCAACTCAAAAAGTTTAGCGCAGAAGTTCTTTGTTTCAGCTAGCCGCCTCTAGAAATGTACACTGTCGACAGATTCACACAAAAGCGCTGGGCTGTCCAGAGCAGCTTCATCTTATATTTTTTAGCAGTCTATGTTTAGTAATAAAATCTGGAAGAAACTGAAATTCTCATTAATTGTGAGTCGAGAAATAAAAGACATCATGCAATGGAATGTTCTGTAGGTAGTAACATTATGCAAAGCTCCACAAACTCATCTGGAAAGGTGTCCAAGCCATGTTGTTTATAGTGACGAAGAGCTTGACCTTTGACGCCAGACTGCCCGAGCTGCCTCTGCCTAGCTCTGTGAGTCTGGGTCTCGGTTTGCTCATATATGAAATTAGGTAATAGTAATAGTTGAGCCATAGGATTATTGTGAGCATCAAAATGGATTTATAAATAAAGTGTTTATAACAATGCCAGACTCCCAATCATGTACTAAACTATTGTGTTATGTTTGCTATTTCTATTGTTAATAACTAAAAACAGCAAGCTAATGCTACCTGCTTATGTCCGGGGTTATATTGGTAGGGTCTGAGGTAAAAAGGCATACTTTCAATTTTCATTTGATACCATGTGGATCGGCTACAGTGAACAAAATTTTATTAAAAATAGTATTAAATTCAAAAGTATACTGGATAAGAGGCAGTTGTTCTGAAAGCCTGACATATACATCCTTAAAAGATTACAATTACTGATGATCATATATTTAATACATTAGGAATTGATTAATATGGGCAAACTCTTGCATTTAATCTCATATCTGTAATGCATCTTACACTCAACAAACGTTTCATATTCATAAATGTATTTAATCCAACTAACTGGATTATTAATGAGCTCATTTAATCCCTGTGAAGTGAATTTCATATTTATTCTAAATAGAGGAGAAAAGTGGCAGAGAATGAGTTTGTTGTTGGGTCCCCCCGCCCCCCGCTCCGCTATCATGGCAGAGCTGAGCAGGCAGCAAAATTGAGACTTAGCATGTTAAGAACTTGAGTTTGAATAACAGATAAAAAGGTGGGTTTGTTGTGGGTCAACAAGAGAGAATAGCCAAAAAGCCAGTTCTCAAAGTTTATGAACAAAGCTTACATAACTGCCCCAGGATAAAGACGACCAGTCACTGGCAAATGACACAATAAAACATATAGCTGGCATCTGTCCATAGCACCCTCAGGTTGGATTATGCTGATAAGACCTTAAGGTGGGACAATGAATTGGTCAGATTGGTAGAACCAACAGTATAATTAAAAAATTTGCCATTGGATGTAGCTGAGGTCAGTGTAACAGTGAACAAATTTATAACAAATAGCCACCAATGTACATGCAAGTTGCTTTTCTCTCTGGTTTACTCACCTCAAAAAATAGAGAGAAAGAGAGAGAGAGATCATAAGGCTTCTAAAATGCCTTTCATCCATCTATTAACCCATTCTTTCAAAAACCAGGCATTGAGGGCTTTCTTAGTGCCAGACACTGATGATACTATGTGGAATGAGACTGATAAGGTCACTGCTCTCAAGGAGTTTACATTCAGGTAAATGATTAAAATACCAGATAGTGGTAAGTGTTAGAATAAAAATAGGCTGATGAGAAAGAAAATGACTGAGTGTGACTCTGTTGGGAGCCCAGGGAAGGACTCTGAGGAGGTGACATTTTAGAACGAAGATAAGGCTGTGACACGCCTGAATAAGAGAGAAGGTCATTCCAGGCAGAGGAAGTGCTTGTTCACAGACTCCAGGGAGGGAAGGAGCTTGGTGCTGTGAGGAACCAGATGCTAGAGCATGTGAGGTTCTGTGAGAGAGACTTTTGGAGGGTCTTAATGACATGATCTGATTTAAGTTTCTAAAACTTTGGTTGCTATGTGCAAGAATGGGAGCAAGGATACCAGGTATGAAGCTATTGCAGTAGTCCAGAAGAAACATTATGTCTTTGTCTAAGGTAAGAGTCGTGGCAATACAGAGAATCAGACAAGTTCAAAGCATTTGCTGGAGTAAAACCAATAGTGTTTGTAGATAAATGTGTTAAGTGGAAGAAGGATAAAGAGTAATTGTCATATTTGAGCTTGAGCAAGTGGCTGGATGGTGGTGCCATTTTACAAAAGGGGAAGAAAGAGGTATGTAAGGAGCAGTTAGGGCATGTGTAGATAGTGTGACTAAAAGTTCTGTATTGAACATTTATGTGAAGATGTCAAGAAGGCAAATAGACTCAGGAGTCCTGGGGCTACAACACAGTTAGAGACTGAGTCATCAGCATAAGGCCAGGAACTGGATAGAATCACCTTAAGAGATAGAGAGGAGAAGAGGTGAGAACAAGATCCTGAAGCACTCTCACATCACAAGTCAAGTTGAAAAGATGAACCTAACAAAAGAGAATAGAAAATAGTGGCCAATGTGATAGGAAGTAGAAATAAAATCAGAAGTATGTGGTATGTGGGAAAGATTCAAGAAGCAGAGAGCAACCCAGTAAATCAAATGTTGCTAGGAGGTCTACTAAGATAAGATCAGCAAATCAAGTATTTGATTCCACAGAAAAGAAATCACGTAAGGATCCGGCTACAGCTACAACTACGATGCTTTCATACCACCTAAGGCAGTGATGGCGAACCTATGACACGCGTGTCAGAGGTGACACGCGAACTCATTTTTTTGGTTGATTTTTTCTTTGTTAAATGGCATTCAAATATATAAAATAAATATCAAAAATATAAATCTTTGTTTTACTATGGTTGCAAATATAAAAAAATTTCTATATGTGACACGGCACCAGAGTTAAGAGTTTTTCAAAATACTGACATACTGAGCTCAAAAGGTTCGCCATCACTGACCTAAGGGGTGGGGAGGAGCCCTTAACAGGAAGTTCGCCAAGGGTTATAGAGTTACTCTGAAAGTCAATAGACAGGGCTTTCCAGTGTGGTTATTCCAATATGTAGAAAATCTCAATCTCACTCATGAAGAGGATCCATAAACATGGGTTTTTAGCAAAGTCACAAAAACAAGGAGATTGATGAACTTCAAGATAAATGTAATTATCTTAATGAGGGGAATGGGTCCACATGCAATAATTACACATTATGAGGAAATAAAAGTGACATGTGATTAAGTTGGCACCAGTTCAGAAGTCAAGTTAGCCAATAGCTATCATGTAACAGAGTTTATAACTCAACAGTTGATATTTGGGTAGATGGCACAAACTGAGCAATAATTCTTTTTGAATGAACTGGCTTCATTTAGGGAAACAATTTATAGAGCTGATTGGCGATAGATGTGGGTCAGCATGAATCAAATAGTGGAAATTTTTAGGAATTCATGTACCTAACATTGAACTTTAAGTTGTTTATGATGCCATATATAACTAACCTTCACAAAATTTTACACAGGTAAATATCTCATGTGCCTGTTGGTACAGACATTTAGAATTTTCCCAATAAAAAGTCAACTCATAACCCAATTATTCTACAGAGCACTCAATAGTTGATAAAGCCGAGTCCAAACACACAGAGCTTCCAATCAGCATTTTTTAAACCTAACTTTTAAAATAACAGAAAACCAAGGATTACTTGACATTTGGAGAAAGCCTCTAACATAAAAGATAAGAGACATCAAAACAAAAATGGAAACTCTAATGATCTCAGAGAGAATAAAAATAAGCTATTTATCCTTAAAACAAAATCAGGATGCTATTAAGAAAAAAGAATAAGCAGAAATTATTATTAATAAAGGGTTCTTAAAAATTTTAGTAGCTAAAATTATATATATTTGCAATTTATATATACAAGGTGGGTCAAAAGTAGGTTTACCATTGTTCGTATGGATAATAATACAAGAATAAACTATTTCATGTACTTAAAACTGTAAACCTACTTTTCCCCCACTCTGTATATAGATTGTAAATTTATACATATTACATATTTATATTTTGTAAATCTATATATTTGTAAAAGATGTAGAAAATAAAGCTAAGGAAATATCTCATTCTTTTAAAAAAAATCAGAAAAGAGATGAAACAAGGAGGCCCAACAATCTAACAATAGAATACAGGAGAGAAAAAATTGTCAAAAGAAATATTACAAGAATATTTTCTGGACCTGAAAAACATGAGTTTCCAGACTGAAATGGCCTACTTAGAACCCAGCACAATAAATGAGAAAAGAACACACAACTGCTGTAAACTTTCAGAAAGATAGTAAAAGTTTCAAGAAAGGGGGAAAAAACAGGCCTCATATAAATGATCGAGAATATGAAATTCAGCAAATAAAGACCCAGTGTGAGCAAGATAGAATACAAACATCTTCTGACATTTAAGATCTATGTACATTTTTCTCAAGAAGTCTTCTGAAGGACAGCTCCCTCTAAAGCACTGAGGCAAACCAAGAAAGAAAAACCAATATCCAGAAAACAAGGGACCAACCTCAGAGGGAGGTGACCGAACTTCCCTGGATAACAGTGAAAATTAGTTAGACAACTGGTAGGAAACAAGTGATCCGGATGAACCTAAGTGACAGGGAATGATCACCTGGGAGATAGGCACGTGTAGAAAGTTATAAGATAGGTTGTATTGCTTGAACTTGGGAAAGCAGATGCAGAAACTAGACTGAGTGGGTTCAAATCCTGGTTCTGCTACATATGATCTCATCTGAATCAGTTAGCCTCTCTGTGCTTCACATTTCCCATCAATAAAGTGTGGCTCGTAATGTACCTACTCCTGGAGTGACTGTAACAACTAAATATGTCACTATACTTAAGTTGCTAAAAATAGTGTCTTGACTATTATGGGCTGCTGGAGAGGTGTCCAGCTTGTCCACTCAAGGCTACAGCCTAACCTGATTTTGTCTGATCTCCACATGATGCTTCAAAGTCAAGCTGTGACGAGCTGATGGCAGCCCGCAGGTGTCACGCTGGCCGGCATTTTCTACCTCACTGCCTCCATCCCTCAGGCCCCTTTGTGGTGCTCAGCTCCCACATTGGCTAGAAGGGCTGAATAAAACCACAAGACTAGTCCTCATGGAGGAAGTCACTTCATTAGGCATCTTCCTGTGGGGGGAGGGGGGGGGCGCAGATGTGTTTGGGTTTCAGCAAAGGAACTGAAATTTCAACAGCTGAACGGGAGACAGCTGCTCCAGAAAACCAGAGGGAGATGGGGTTTTGTGTTGTGTGGCGTAGCCTGGCAACACTCCGCGCTGCTGCTGACCCAGAGCGGAGGCCGGCTCCTTGGTGGTGGGCCCAGAGGTGATCCCGTTTCGGGCTCGCCTGTCGGGAAGGGACAGTGTGGTCAAGGCACAGGGACTCTTGGCTTGGGTCACAGAAACACCGAGACAGCACCCGAGAAAGGGATCCCACCCAAAATATAAACGAGTAGCACTTCTGACAGCTGTGGGAAGGGAGGGTTTAAGCCAGTACAGATGAACTTTTTTTTGAACATCTGAAATTCTGAGGAAATGGCCTTCGATTTATAATGCCTGTGGATTTTGGTACTTTCAACAATAAGAAGAATTTTGATGATGCCAATTTTAAACAGGAAAAAACTAAAGCTCAGTGTATTTAAAATAAACCTAAAACCACAAGGGTGACGAGCAGCAGAGCCAACTGAAATGAGGTCCTCCTGACTCTTCAACCTGCTCTTTCCATTCCACCACCTTCCTTCTCACAACCCCAATTGCCGACTTTTTCTCTCACGCAGTAAGGCAGCACCACCAAAGACACCACAGTCCATTTATTCATGGAGGACAGTCAGTCCCAGTCCCATAAATTCAACTGTGAGAGTGAATGCACTGCTTTCTAGCTTATCAATTAAGATTTCTGCTGTAACACATTTCTCTATTTTGCCAAGTATTTAAAATCTTCATTATCCGTTGCTTCTTGCCTTGCCCAGTGACAGTTGGCAAGTGCTGCTATCCTGCTGAATAACCCAACCTACCCAGGGAATAGCCGGGATTAGAAGCTATGATGCTCACAGCTCATGAATAAGCATTCTGAGTCTTCTGTCTAGAGGCGCTGAGTAATTCGGAGGTCTGTTTGGTGGAAATCCAGTTAAGCATCTGGCAGGTTTTAGTGCTTCAGAGCTTTGCCTTGGTTTCCTCCTATCTCTCTGATTACTTCTCCTCTCATTCCCCTTAAGAGTTGGTATTGTACAAAGTTCTGATCCCAGCCCTTTCCTTGCTTTATTCTCTTCCTTCAGCCACCAAGTATTTGAGCTCTTATGACATGTGTATGTCAATTGCTTGTTGGCTTTCCAGTCTATTTTTGGCCTGCCCCTTGTTCTGCTCTGTGCTACTGTTTACTTACAATTTATGAGAGAATGGTGTACCATTGGAGGATGGGTGGAAGAAGGCCAGATATTCTCTTCCCCTCCCCTCCTTCCTGTGGCGCTTCACTGGTCACCTGTCCAGCAGCCCTAGCTCCTGTCAGACAGTGGGCGCCCCTCCTCCACTGTTCCTCCAGCCCTAGAGGTGATGGCAGCTTCTAGCTGTGACTGATCTGTGGGGTGCCTCATTGCTCCCCATTTGGCTGTCCAGCTTTTCTATTCCCTTTTTAACCAATTATCTGTATGAAATCTCATCTGCTTGAAAAACCTGGCTCTATCCTGACTGAGACAGAAAGACAGCGTTCTTAGTTATGAGCTACAAAAACCAACCTTGACACTGGCAGGAAAGACATTTATCCGAATGCTACTGGAGAGATCAAAGAATCTGAGGGGACCAAAGATTCGTGCCCTGAGACCAGAGGGAAGGAGCAGTGCTCAAAGCCCTCCGAGTCCGCTGTTTGGGTGAAGCGTTGGTCTTGGTCACACCACATGTGCCACCAACACTAGATGCTGAAAGTTACCATTTAAATAGTTGTCTCTGCCACTATCTGTCAACAGAATCAAATCTGGGCATTTCCTGCTTCTTCATGATATTACTGAGCGGAATAAGTGTGTCTGATTGACAAAGTCAAGGTAGTGTGTCCACCCCTGGCTATACATGCGTCTGACACTTTCAGTTCTTTTCATGGGAGATGTACTCTTTAGAGGTAGCAGAATTCCCTAAATATAGGCGAGGGATTTGGATGCTAAGTGGACATTCTGTTTGAGCAGACCTTGAGACAAGGACTCAAGTGTATGTGGGAGTTGGGGGAGTCACTGGTGTGGAAGTGAGGGAAGTAAGATAAGGGAGGGAAAACAGACAATGGAGGATAAATGATCAATGAGTCATTGCTGTGGGATAAGGAAAGCACACATCTCAGAGTCATCCAACCCTGCTGGGAGCAGCTGGGGTGCGGCTTAACTCTCCCAACCCCATTTTTCCCACCCTCATGTGTGAGCTGGAAAGTTGAGGGATAAAGGATATGGCAGGGCACCAAGGACAGGGGATAAGACAAAAGGCAAAGGTTCCCCAGACACTAGGAACAACTAAGTGTTCAAGATACAATAGTGAACAAGAGAGAAGCATTTCTGACCTCACTAAGCTAGTGATCTCAAGAGGTGAAGAGGCAAATACAAGACAGTGGGGCAAGAGCGGTAACGGAGCCTACGGAGAAAGAGCCAGACCCCCAGCCTTGAAGGCCCAGGAGGATTGGGATGGCATCCTACTCATTTGAATCCCCATTGCCTAGGGTGGTACCCATTCAATACATGTTTTCTGGACCAATACTGAACGGTCAAGCATAGTTCTGGTGTTATGATATTCATTAGCTCTTTCTCAATATACCGCCTCAAGGTAGATGTGTCCCCATTTTACTGGAAGAAAGTTAAGGCCTTTTGTAGTTACTCTTAACCGCCTGACAACTCCTAGTCAGTCCTCATATCTCAGTTTTGATATGATATACCCGAAAGGTTTGCCCGCACGGTGTGCCCATTTTCAAGCCTGAGCTATCCCTATCAGAGAGCTTATCCTCTGATGGTAATTGGTAATTCATTCTCGTGTGTTGGCAGGAACTGAGCCCTTTCAGAGCAGGGTCGATATCTGTTTTGTTTAGTACTGTAGGTTCAGCATACAGGCTAGTGCCAGCACATTCTAGATGTGCAAACCTCACTTACACTGATCATTTTGTGAATGACCTGAATAAACAAATGAGGCTCAGAGATGTGGAGTAACTTGGTCACCTCAAACCTAAGAGGTGGCAGAACTGAGGCTTGAGCTACAGTTGTTCTGATCCCCAAATAATTCTATACTTTGCTGAGCCTTAAGCAACTTATTCACCTATGGCATCTAGAATATTTAAGTTGGCTTAAAGGCTGCTTTCTTAAGGTCAAAATAATGGGGCAGGAAGTGTCTAAGAACATCCCATAATCATCAGATGGAAGGATTGCAAAGCAGAACTCTAGACCTAAAGCTAGAAGAAGGTTCTTAGAGGATAGGGCTCTTAGCCAAAGCTTTGGTTGGACACCTTTAAAATTTTCCATAAATTTAACATTCTAAGGTTTTTAACCTAAGTAACTAATTGGCATGCAAATTGGGAAGAAATAAAACTATGACTAATTTGCAGGTTACATTATTTTATATGTAGAAAATCCCACAGACTCCACCAAAACACCTACTTGAAATAGTAAGCAAATATAGTAAAGTTTCAGGATAGAAAATCAACATACAAAAATCTCTTGCATTTCTATCTACTAGCAGCAAACTATCCGAAAATGAAATGGAAAAAACATTCACAATCACATAAAAAAGAATACCTAGGACTAAACTTAGCGAAGGAGATGAAAGACCTGTATCCTGAAAAAAAGACATTGTTGAAAGAAATTGGAGAAAACACACAAAAATGGAAAGACAGTCTGAATAATTAATATTGTTAAAATGTCCATACTATCTAAAGCACTCCATAGATTCAGTGCATAGATTAGACCCCTAGCTCAATGGCATTTTTCACAGAAATAGAACAATCCTAGAATAGTCAAAGCAATCCCGAGAAAAAAGAACAAAACTGGAGGCATCACACTCCCCAATACTACAAAGATATAGTAATCAAAACAGCCTGGTATTGGCACAAAAACCGACACATAGACCAATGGGACAGAATTGAGAGCCTAGAAATATGGACAACTAATTTACGATGAAGTAGCCAAGAATATAAATGAAGAAAAGTCTCTTTAAGATATAGTTCTGGGAAAACTGAACCTACTTTACCCCAGACACAAAAATTAACTCAAAATGAATGGATTACAGACTTGAATGTAAGACTCAAAACAATAAAATGCACAGCAGAAAACAGGCACTAAAGCTTCTGGACATCAGCGCAGTGGTGGTGTTTTTGCGAACTTGTTTCCAACGGTAAGGGAAACAAACTAGAAATAGACAAACGGGACTACATCAAACAAAAAGCTCCTGCACAGCAAAAGAAACCATCCACAAAACAAAAGGGCAACCAACCGAATCAGATACTGATGCGCATTTAAGAGGAATATTTGAAATGCCACTGCAAAACATTCATTTTCATGAATCTCCTTTCTGTGCTCTTTTTGAATTTGAGAAGTAAGCTTAGAGACAAAAATAACACAAACCCACATTTCCTGAGTCAGAGCAAAGGTAAACTTTCACCATCCCTGTAATTTATCAATATGCCTTTTTAGATTAAGATAAATTGGACGGTACACAGGAAAGTTACTTTAAAAACCAGGGCTATGCTAGGCATGGGAAATATAATCCTATAATATTAAAAATTCTTTTGAATTTAGTTGATACGAATCACAGCTTTCACAATACATGAATATGGTTTTTGGAGTCAAGGTGATGTTGCAATACTCACATTCAGTGGGGCAGCTGAGAGGATCTGACCCATTTTCCCTCTTTGCTCCGCAGATGTGTGGTGCAGATGACATTGCAAAGAAGAGGACTCACGGTGCCAGGTTGTATTTTTCCCAAAATGGCCGTGTTCACATTTCCATTCCCATGCATGCCTGCGGAACTTGTTACTTTCCCCTAAAGAGATGGAGTCTATTTCTCTTCTTGCACTTGGGCAATGCCTTCTGAGTACCTTGAATAAAAGAGAAAGTGATGCTGTGTGACTTCCAAGGTCAGGTCATAAAAGGGGATACAGCTTCCACTCGGCTCTTTCTTGGGATATACAGCCCCATGGTGGTCCCGGCCAGTATTCAGAGAAAAATTGTCCCTGCCACTCCTCACCCAAATTACAAACCTGTGAGCAAAATAAATATTGTCATTGTCTTAAGTTATTGTTTCGAGGTGGTTTGTCCTATAGCTACTGGAATACTTATCAAATGTCTTAATTCTGTTTTGTCAAAAGAGTGTGTCACTTTTCACCAGGAAAACAATTTAACGATCATTCATATATTCTAGTATCTGACTCTCAGAATAAGTGCCTTGCATCCACTATACATTTGACCAATATTATGTGAGAGGTACTAGTATGCTTCCTCAATTGGAGCAATGCAAATTCTTTCTTCAAAAATTATAAAAATACATACTCATAAAAATTCAAACTTTACAGATGTTTAGTAAACAGAAAAATAAAATCCCACTGTGTTGCCTAACTTTCCCTCAGTTCCCCATCTTTCTAAGGTAAGCATACCAAGTCCAGTGTATCCTTTCAGACCCTTCTCAGCTTTCATACATCTTTATACACACATACCCCTACGTATACTAGTATATTGTAGGCAAACTGCACTATTGATCTTGAGTTTTTCAGTATGTTCTTAAAGCAAGCTTATTCATAATTGTGATCAAGATATGAAGATGATGGTTTATATATTTTAAAATCTCTTACTATGTCCCAGCCAATACAGAACATGGATAGCCTGGAATTTGCTAATATGGGAGTATTTATACACCCAAAAATGGAAAATACTAAAATTCAGGGGTTTTGTTTTTGGAAAATTAGTTAAGTTTACCATCAAGATCATGTTTGGACCCTGCTAGCATGGCTCAGTGGTTTAACGTCGACCTATGAACCAGGAGGTCACAATTCGATTTCTGGTCGGGCCGTATGTCCTGATTGTGGCTATGATCCCCAGTGTGGGGTGTGCAGGAGGCAGCCGATCAATGATTCTCTCTTATCATTGATATTTCTATCTCTCTCTCCCTCTCCCTTCCTTACTATAAAAACTAGAATCATCTTTGTCTTTGTGTATTAATACATCCAGGATAGTGTCCAGACATGAAGGCTCTCAATACATAAATACTTGTTGAATGAATGAGAAAATGTTATAATCATAGGCTCAATCAATATTCCAGTTAATGCACTTCTGAAAAGAATGTGACCTACCAGTTTGCAAGTGAGCATGCTTTCAGAATGCAAATTCTACTTATTTTTTGTTTTCAGACACTACTTTTATTTGGATAATTAGATTACCCTCTGTGTGAGTTAGCAGAAACAGTGACATAGCTAAAGCATGCAATTCGCACAGGGGCACAGTTCCCCAAGGGCCAAGTGCTCATGCTAAAATAAATTTCAATCTCATAAACAAAACATATCATCTATTCTACCCTCATCTCTTATTAGCTTTGGTTTTACTCAAATGGTTTTTCAGAAGGGAGAGAGTAAAAAAAATATATAAACATATACAGAACATGTGGTTATATATGTGTGTACACATGTGCATGAGTACACAGGCATATGTAGATCTTTTTGGAGGAATCTACATACATAATAAATAGTAACTTCTTTAAACAGAAATGGCCAGAGGTTGGTATTATGTAGGGAAGAAAGTATGAAAAAATATAAAAAGGATAGCAATTCAGGATTTGTTTTCTGTCAGAGGAAGATGGTGCCTCCAAGTGTAAACACTACCCAAATAAATATAAGCAACTTATGCACTTCAGGCCTAGAGAAGCCAAGGCAACGGAAATAATTGGGTGGAGGACAAAGGCAGTCTTGAAGAACAAAACTATGAACATTATTTAACCATTAATACCTGTTCCAGGTTTCAGGTCACTGACAATAATTATGATTTGTAGAATAATGAATATCTACATGGCATTTCACCAAATTCCATCTCTGCTTAAAATGTAAATGCTTTCCAAAGCAGATTTATCTTTTCAACAAGTCTTTTCTGTCAGGCTGGTTACAAAGAAGATGAAGGATTGTGGTTTTGGTATTGGTTGACTCACCAATTATTCCTTAGGCTGGTTCCTTTCAATGCTGTACTGACAAATAGGCATTTAGTTGCATTCTATTTTCTTTCTTTTTTTATTTTTTGGAAACTTCAGGAAATGTTAACAATCTCTGTTTTGTTTCTATGAAAAAACTCACTGCAGTATTATAAATAATGGTATCGCTTATGGTGAGAGTCATACATTACCCCTGGGAAGTAGGGATATTCCTGTAAGTCCTTGCTTCAGAGGCATATAAAAATGTCCACCACTGAAAATGCAGTCATCATGCTGGTAGCATTTCCAAAATCAAAGGCACTGGAAAACTGCAAGGAAGCCAAGAGAAAGCTTTGTATTGCCCCTATAGAACTCAATCAAAGAGAATGAAATTAAAGGAATATCTAAGAAAATTTCTAGCATTCAAAAATTTTGTCAAGTCATAAAAATAAATTAACTTATCAAGAAATCTTAAATGAAAGAGCAGAAAAATCACAGCTGGGCACATTATGAAAGTCCAAGGATGAGTCAATATTAGAAAAACCTATGAGTATAATTCACTAAATTATAAATCATAAGAGAAAGCTAGCTTTCTCTCCCTTTTAATCCTATCCCCCTTCCCTTAAACAATTCAGTCCAAGCCCATTAGCTAAGCCCAAGAAGTGGGGTGTGCCGGAACTTGAGTGGTATGAGAAGGACATACACAGGGAGAGGGCAGTGGTTGTAAATGGAAGACTGGTTTTACACAATGATTTGATCATATAGGTAACATCTTAAGGATAATAGAAGCCAGGTGTCTTATTCTCAGAGAAGGGAGTTACAAATATGGAAATGGAGAAATCTAGAATAAACCAATGTAGTTGGATTGAAGTAAAAATATCCCTATAAAATTCATGGATTTTCAATGGATGGATGGATGGGTGAATAGATAGATACACAGACAGACCAACAGATAATATATAAAATCACAGATATAAATGTATATATACACATAATCATACATATAGTCTCTAGCCCTGTCCACTGAGGGATTTGGGAGCAGTGAGCCCAAAGAGCAATGAGCCCATCTTAGAGCTCAAATTGTGGTCTCTAAATATCATTCTTCACTAAGAGAAACCAGGCTTCTTTGAAAAATGGCTGGTGTTAGGGCACGGAAAGGCAGAATAAAGATAAATCTGGAGCAGCATCTTGTACCAGAGAGTAAGGAAGTGGTCAAAGAACGAAAGGGTCACACCGAGAGAACACAGAAGCAGTGTGATGGTGTTCCCACTGGTCAAATCTGGAATAATTTGACATCAAAATAGAGACATTAGTAATGGATCATAACATGGCAAATAAAATATGAAAACATACTGATATAAATGAATAAATGTTTGATAAAGAATGGGATAATTACACCCTTTCAAAGTAACTTTTCTTTTTTTAAAAAAAATATAATTTTATTGATTTTTTTACAGAGAGGAAGGGAAAGGGATAGAGAGTTAGAAACATCAATGAGAGAGAAACATCGATCAGCTGCCTCCTGCACATCTCCCTACTGGGGATGTGCCCGCAACCAAGGTACATGCCCTTGACCGGAATCGAACCCAGGACCCTTCAGTCCGCAGGCCGACGCTCTATCCACTGAGCCAAACCTGTCAGGGCTCAAAGTAACTTTTCACAAAGTAAAGTTATTAAAAAGGAAAAAGAATAACTTTATAGGAGATAAACCTGACCTATATCACCTTAATCAAGTGACCATACTGAGCATCACCAGTACTGGGACAATAAAAAACATGTACCACTTGATAACACACAATGATAAGCACACAGTATCCCTCTGTGACATTTCTTGCCAAGATCCATAAGCTGTATGTAATTGTAAGGAAAGATCAAACAAACTAAAACTGAGGAGCAATCTACAAAAGAACTGGCCTGTAATTTTCAAAAATAACAAGAAAAGACTGAACAATTGCTCCATATTGAAGGAGACTAAAGATACATTATGGGTAAATTTCTAAAAATAACAACTGAGATATAATTCACATCTCATAAACTTCAACCTTTCAAAGTATATGAGTAAATGTTTTTAGTTTATTCACAAAGATGTGCAATCATCACCACCATCTAATTTTAACACATATTTTACCTGGAAATTTTACCAAGTAGGTAGAAGACATGACAACTATAAGACATTGTGGAAATAAATTGCAGAAGACACAAAGAAATGGAAAGATATTCCATGCTCATGGGATGGAAGAATTAATATTATTAAAATGCCCATAATACCTAGAGCAATCTACAGATTCAATGCAATCTCTATCAAAATCCCAAAGGCATTTGTTCACAAAAACAGAATAATCCTAAAATTTGTATGGTGCTACAAAATAAACTGATGAACAAAATAGATCCAGAGACATCAAAGCATGGAACAGACTGATGAATTTCAGGGGGCAGGCAGGGGTTGTGGTGTGCGTGGAGATTAACCAAAGAATTTATATGCATATATGTATAACCCATGGACACAGACAATAGTGTGATGAAGGCCTGGGTGGGAAGGGTGAAGGGGGGGTCAATGGGGAAAAAAGGGGACATCTGTAATGCTTTGAACAATAAAGATAAATTTAAAATAATAAAACTACCATATAATTCAGATATTCCACTTCTGGATATTTATTCAAAGTATACAAAAACACAAATTAGAAAAGACATGCACACTTACGTGCATTGCAGCATTATTTACAACAGCCAAGATATGGAAACAGCCCGAATGTTCTTCAGCTTATGACTAAAGATGATTTAGTATATATACACAATGGAATACTCAGCCATAAAACGGTAAAATCCTGCCACTTGCAACAACATGAATTAAACTTGAGGATATTATGTTAAGTGAAACACGTCAGATAGAAAAAGCTAAATATCACTTATATGTGTAATATTTAAAAAACAAAACAAATGAACTGACAACAAAATAAAAAGAAATTTACAGAGGCAGACAACAAATAGAAGGTTACCAGAAGAGGACCAAAGTGGAGGGAGGGCAAAACAGGTAAAAGACGTCCATTATAAGGTGACAAATGGAAACTGGACTTTTGCTGGTGAGCATGATGTAGTATAGCAAATAATAACATTGCACCTGAAACTCATAATGTTGTAGAGAAAACCAATCTTACATCAATAAAAATAAAAAATAAATAAAACTAGATCCACACACAGACAATATAGAATATTTTCATAACCCCATAAAGAAATGCACCCAATAATATTCACTCTTCATTCCCTCTACCAAAAACCCCAATCCCTAGGTAATACTAATCTTTCATTCTATGGATTTGCCTATTCTGGAGCTTTCCTATAAATAGACTCATAATATATGATCTTTTGTGACTGGCTTATTTCACTTAGCATAATGTTTTCAGGGTTCATCCATGTTTTAAGATGTATCAACACTTAATTCTTTTTGTAGGCTGAGTAATATTCCATTGTATGGACATACCATATTTCATTTACCTGTTCATCAGTTAATACTCATTTGGGTTTGTGATTATGAATAATCCTATCAACATTTGTGTATAATTTTTAATGGACAGCATGTGATTAAAAAAGTAAATGTTGCCTTAGTTGGTTTGGCTCAGTGGATAGAGTGTCAGCCTGTGGACTGAAGGGTCCCCGGTTCCATTCCAGTCAAGGGCACATGCCCAGGTTGCAAGCTTGATCCCTGCTGGGGGGCGACCAGGAGGCAGCCAATCTATGTTTATTTCTCATCATTGATGTTTCTCTCTCTCTCTCTCTCCTTCTTCCTGCCTCTCTGAAATCAATAAAAATATATTTAAAAAACAACAAAAACAACAACAAACTAGATGTTATTGGGATGTGGCTGGGACTTTTGGCAGAACTTGAATAGGGTCTAAAAATTAGATGATACATTACTATCTATTTTCTGGTATTAATAGTTATATTTTGATAACCTAGTATTTCTTGTTTGTAGAAAACATACACTAAAGTATTCAGAGACGACGGGGCATCATGTCAGTAACATATTCTCAAATAGTTTAGTTCTTTGTACTAATTTGCAACCTTTCTCTACATTTGAAATTGTCTCAAGAGAAAGATTTCCAAACTCATTTTATGAGGCCAACATTAACCAGATACCAAAACCAGAGAAGATGCCACAAGGAAAATACAGGCCAACAAAGATACAAAAATCCTCAATAAAATATTAACAAACCAAATTTAAGAATATATTAATAGGATCATATAATTGCTCTTACTAGGACTTTCATTGCCATGTTGAATAAAAGTGGTGAAAGTAGTCATCTTGTTTTGTGCCAGGATGGTTCAACATCCACAAATCAATCAGTGATATACCACATTAACAAAATGAAAGATCAAAACCACATATTTATCTTATTATATGCAGAAAAAGCACTTGGCGAATTTCAACATCCATTTATCATAAAAACTCTTAAAGTAGGCATGCCAAGCCCACAGCTCCAACATCATACCCAATGGTAAAAAGTTGAAAGCGTTGCCCCTATGATCAGGAACAGGACAAGGATATATATTGTCATCTGTTAAAAGTAATAAATTCAGAACAGTTGCTGGACACAAAAATCAGTATACAAAAAATCCTGTTGAAGCACCTTTTCTCTCTTTGGAGCATGCCCACGTCTCCCCCCAGGCCTGTTCTCTCTGCCTTTCTTTTGCCTCTGTAACTGGTTTCCTGAGCCCACACAGCCCTGCTGGTTCACCTTTTCTATCTTTCTATATTTTCTCTTATAATTTGAAAACAAAACAAACACCAAAAATCTGTTGAATTTCTATATAATAATAAGAAATAAATGCACCAAAAAGATATACCTAGGAATAACTTCAACCAAGGGGGTGAAAGCCCTGTACCCTGAATATTACAAGACATTAAGGAAATTAATGAAAGATATTGAAGACAAAGAAATGGAACAATATTCTGTGCTCATGGATTAAAATAATATTGTTAAAATGTCCATATTACCCAAAGCAATCTACAAATTGAATGCAATCTCTATCAAAACCTCAAAATAAAAAGCTTCTGCCCAGCAAAAGAAACCATCAATAAAATAACAAGAAAGCCCACTGCATGGGAGAACATATTTGCCAATGTTATCTCTGATAAGGGTTTAATCTCCAACATTTACAGGGAACTCATATAACTTAACAAAAGTAAGATAAACAATCCAATCAAAAAATGGGCAAAGGACCTAAATAAACACTTTTCAAAAGAGGACATTCAGAAAGCCAAGAGACATATGAAAACATGCTCAAAGTCACTAATCATCCGAAGAGATGCAAATCAAAACAACAATGAGGTACCATCTCACACCTGTCAGAATGGCTATCATCAACAAATCAACAAACGACAAGTGCTGGCGAGGATGTGGAGAAAAAGGAACACTCATGGACTGCTGGTGGGAATGCAGATTGGTGGAGCCACTGTGGAAAACTGTATGGAGTTTTGTCAAAAGTTAAAAATGGAACTCCCATTTGACCCAGTGATCCCACTTCTAGGAATATATCCCAAGAAACCAGAAACACCAATCAGAAAGGATATATGCATCCCTATGTTCATAGCAGCACAATTCACCATAGCTAAGATCTGGAAACAGCCTAAGTGCCCATCAGCAGATGAATGGATTAGAAAACTGTGGTACATCTACACAGTGGAATATTATGCTACTATAAAAAAGAAGGAACTTTTACCATTTGTAACAGCATGGATGGACATGGAGAGTGTTATGCTAAGCAAAATAAGCCAGTTGGAGAAAGATAAATATCACATGATCTCACTCATTTGTGAAATATAGTGAACAACATAAACTGATGGGCAAAAATAGATCCCGAGACAGAGAAACACTGAACAGACCATCAAACCTCAGATAAAGGATGGGCAGGGGGTGGAGGGGTGGGGGAGGCGTGGTCAAGTCCATCAACCAAAGGACTTGTATGCATGCATATTAGCATAACCAATGGACACAGACACTGGGGAGGTGGGGGCTTGTCTTGGGGGGTAGGAGTGGCAGGGGAGGTGGTGATGGGGGGAAAAGAAGACATATGTAATACTTTAAACAATAAACAAAATTTCAATGGCATTTTTCATAGAAATAGAATAAATAATCCTAAAATTGGTATAGGATCACAAAAGACCCCAAATAACTGAAGGCCTCATACTCCATGACTTCATACTATATTATAAAGCTATAGTAACCCCAACTCCATGGTACTGGCATAAAATCAGACATACAGATCAATGCAACAGAATAGAGAGCACAGAAATAACCCCATGCATATATGTCAATAAATTTATGAGCCAAAAATATACAATGGGGAAAGGGCTGTCTCGTCAATAAATGCTGTTGGGAAAACTGGACAGCCATTTTCAAAAGGATGAAATTAGACAACTATCTTATACTATACACAACAAAATAACTCAATATGTATTAAAGACCTGAAACAATAAAAATCGTAGAAGAAAACATAGGTGCTTCACATTAATCTTAGTGATGAATTTTTGGATTTGACACCAAAAGCTAAGGCAACAAAGGCAAAAATAAACAACTGGAACTATGTCAAACTTAAAAGCCTCTGAACTGTTAAGTAAACCAACAAAATGAAAGAGCAATGCACCGAGTGGGAGGAAATACTTGTCAGTCATATATCTAATTAGGGGCCAATATCCAAAATATATAAAGAACTCATTCAACTCAATAGCAAAGAAACCCAAGCAATTCAATTCTTAAAAATGTGCAGAATAGATGGATATTTTTTCCAAAGAAAACATACAGGTAGTGAACAGGTACATGAAATGATGCTCAACATCACTAATCATCAGGGAAATGCAAATCAAAACCACAATGAGATAGCACCTCATATCTGTTAGCATGGCTATTATAAAAAAGACAAGAAACAACAAGCATTGACAAGGATGCAGAGAAAAGAGAACCCTTGTATACTGTTGATGGGAATGTAAATTGATGTAACCTATGAAAAACAGTATGGAGGTTCCTCAAAAAATTAAAAATATAACTACCATGTCGTTCAGATTTCCACTTCTGAGTAATTTTCTGAAGAAAATGGAAATGCTAACTTGAAAAGATGTATGCACTCCCATGTTATTTACAATAGCCAAGATATGGAAACAACCTAAGTGTCCATCAATGGACAAATGAATTTAAAAACTCAGCCATGAAAAGAAGGAAATCTTGCCATTTGTCATAACATGGGTGGATCTAGAGGGTATTATGCTAAGCAAAATGAGACAGAGAAAGATAAATACCACATGATCTCACTTATATGTGGCATCTAAAAAACAAAAACAAGCTCAGAGAGAGAACGGATTGGTGGTTGCTGAGGGTAGGGGTGGACAAAATGGGTAAAGGAAGTAAAAAAGTACAAATTTCCAGTTATAAATAAGTTATGGGGATGTAAGGTACAACATGGTGACTGTAGTAATAATACTGCATTAAATATTTGAAAATTGTTAGAACATAAATCTTCATTCTCTCATCACAAGAAAAAACATTTTTTTTGTAATTATGTATGGTGACAGGTGTTAACTAGACATACTTTGGTGATCATTTCTTAATGTATACAAATATCAAATTGTTATATTATACACTGGAAACAAATACAATGTTACATGTCAATTATACCTCAATAAAAATTTTTAAAAAGAGGCATTAGCATTGTATTAGAATTTCTAGCTAATAAATTAAGACAAGAAAAAAAAGATAAGATTCAGAATTAACTTAAACTATTCAAATGAATACAAATGTTTAGCAAGTTTAACAGTTAACACAGACACACAAAAACATAACTTTCTTAAAAATAAAGAATAATCTGATAGAAGACCCAATTCAGAACACATCCTAGTTGTAATGAAATACAAAACTGCAATGCAAATAAACTGGGAAAATTATTTGAGATAAATATTCTTTGCACTAAAACAACTACTACAATCTATCAAGCCATTAAGGAAAATAAAACTGCCCTAATAGAAAAATGAGCAAATCTGAAAAGCTAATTTTCCCAAATAAGTAATTAAAATGGCAATAGACAAATAAAAAAAAAATGTTCAATCTCCCTAGTTATTAAAATGCAAAATAAAACAATGGGATACCATTGATTTTTCAAACTATCAAAGATTTTAAAAAATGATTATGGGCATGTTTGTAGAGAAATTGGTACTCTTACTGTTTGTGGTAACACATACACATTAGTATAACTTTTCCATAGGACAATATGACAAACATACAAATGAATTAAAAAAAAATTTTTTAAGCCTCACCTCAGGATATTTTTTAATTGATTTTAGAAAGAGAGGAAAGGTAGAAAGAGAGAAACATCTATGTGAAAGAGAAATATCCATCGGTTGCCTTCGGGGGAGTGAAACTGCAACCTAGGTACATGCCTCCACTGGGAATGGAACCCACAACTTTTCTGTGCACTGGATGATGCTCCAACTAATGGAGCCACACTGGCCAGGGATGAACTAAAAACCTTAAAACATCTTATCTTTTAACCCAGTAATTTCACTTTTAGGAATTTACCTTAATGTATATAAACCTTAGGTTTATACCATAATTGTTTATTGAAGTGTTGATTATAATGACAAATTAAAAACAACCAAAATGTCCAACTGGGGACTGTTTGAAAAACTACAAAATTTTGATATGACTAAACATTATCCTACATAATAAAGAGGTAATATGCAAATTAACCCTCACACCCTCACAAGATGGCTGCCTACAACCAGGACAGCAGGGGGTTAGTGAGGGACGACCAAACAACTGAACAGCAGGCTGCATGGGGCAACCAGGCCAGTGGGGGTGGGGGGCAGTTGGGGGCAACCAGGCTGGCAGGGAGGGCAGTAAGAGGTGACTAGGCCAGCGGGCGGGGGGTTGGGGGGGAGTTAGGGGCAACCAGGCTGGTGGGGGATGCAGTTGGGGGTGACCAGGCTGGCAGGGGGGCAATTGGGGGAGATTAGGCTGGCAAGGGGGGGGGCAGTGAGAGGCAACTAGGCCAGTGGAAGGGGCAGTTAGGGGCGATCAGGCTGGCAGGGGGGAACAGTTAGAGGTGACTATGCAGGCAGGCAGTTGAGTGATTAGGAGCCAGCAGTCCAGGATTGTGAGAAGGATGTCCAACTGCCGGTTTAGGCCCAATCCTGGGATTGGGCCTAAACCGGCATTCGGACATCCGGAGGGGTCCCGGATTGGAGAGGGTGCAGGCTGGGCTGAGGGGACACTCCCCCTCCCCTGTGCACAAATTTCGTGCACCAGGCCTCTAGTGTAGCTAAAAAATATTGTATGAAACATGTTTACAAAAGATAGCTTTTGCAAAGTGCTGTTGACAATTCATATGTGTCCCTGTGGGAAAGGGTTGTACTAAATGGACTCCAAGACCTTGCAACTCAAAGTGAGGTCCATGGACCAGTGGCTTTGACATCACCTGGGAGCTTGATGCAAATGCAGATTGTTGCTTCCACCCCTGGACATCATGATCAGAATGGGTATTCTCACAAGATTCTCATGTACATTCAAAAGTGAGATGCAGGCATGGAAGGTGCCCTCTAACTCTCCACTTCTCCATCCACTTACGTTGTTGCAGTCTCCTTTAGCCATTCCTCCTCTGCCTACTCTTGCACAACCTACTAAATATCCATTTAATAACAACCTATAAAAGGCAGAAGACCTGAGTGTGATTTGTGATCAAATGGGTATAATGAGCCTCAAATTAATATAGTCTGATGGATGGTTCTATTCCTTATTGATGGGAATTTGGGATGGGGGCAGGAGTCCCACTGAAAGCCATTGACAGTCAAATGAGTGTGATGTAATCAGGTATATTCTTCTTGAACCCAATGAATCAGAACATACCGAATCTCTCACTGTCCTGTATGATTCTCACCCATTACTCTAGTCAGCAATTTTTGGCTGCCTGGCCACTCTTTGGGACTATCTGCAGAAGGGAATGGCATTCTGCCTTCTGAGTAGCATAGGCACATTAGTCCCGTCCTCCAGGATAGTACTCTTCTTGTGCAGACATAAGCTTCCAGCTTTCAACAGCTGATCATCCAAAACTTCACACCAATAATCAGTGGAAACAGAACCAGACCTCATGCATAAGACAAGAACCAGAGCATTTAATGACAACTGGATGTTAAATACCACTTCTCTGGCAGTTTCATCTTCTTCCAGTTCCCAACTCACAATATTTTATGCTCTGCAACAACCAGCAGCTTTCAACACTCCCATCTTCTGTGCCTTTCCTGTGACCTCAGTCTGGAAGGCCCTTTCGGTTTGTTGCTGCCTGAATAACCTCTGCTTGTCCTGGGAGACTCAGCTCAAGATGTATCTGCTCTCCCAGGCAGCCTTCCTTCAGCCTCCGGGCTGCATGACACGCACCTCTCTCCCTTCCCATAGCACCTTGGTTCAACCTCCACTGTATCACCTTAGACCAGTTCTGTCCAATAGAAATACAACAGGAGCCACATACATTTAAATTCCCAGCAGCTAAATTTTTTATTATTAAATATGTTGTTATTGATTTCAGAGAGAGGAAGGGAGAGGGACAGAGAGAGAGAGAGAAATATCAATGATGAGAGAGAATCATTCATTGGCTTCCTCCTGCATGCCCCACACTGGAGATTGAGCCCGAAACTCAGGCATGTGCCCTGACTGAGAATTGAACCGTGACCTCCTGGTTCATGAGTTGATGCCCAACCGCTGAGCCACATTGGCTGGGCCCATTGCAATTTTTTTAAATTAAAAATTAGCAGGTGAAAGAAATTTTAATTATGTGTTTTACTCAATCCAGCATATTCAGAATGTTATTTCAACAGGAAATCAATACCATACTAAAAACTCATTATTTTACAGTTTTTGTCATATCGAGTCTTCAAAATCCATTGTGTCCTTTACACGTAGAGCACATCTCAATTCAGACTAGCCCCATTTCAAGTACTCAGCAGTCACACTTGGCTGGCGGTGACTGTATCAGACAGCCCAGCCTTACACTGCAATAATCTACTTATGAGTCTGTTGTCCCCACTAGAGGTAAGCTGCTCAAGGGCAAGGTCAAGGCCTTACTTATAGTATCATCAGTGTCACATCAGTGCCTGGTACATAATGAGCACTCGGTAAATGTGAGCTAAACTGAACTGACCTGAAGGTATTTGGAGAGAAGGTGGGATTTTAACAGCTGTTCACAGGAAGAGGACCTTAAGCATACTTGTAATAATTATGATGATAGGAATAATAGCTAATATTTTTGTCTTGGACAATGTTCTGTGCTCTGTCAATGTGTACCTCATTTAACCCTCACAATAACCCATACTCTAGGTCAGTGATGGCGAACCTTTTGAGCTCGGCGTGTCAGCATTTTGAAAAACCCTAACTTAACTCTGGTGCCGTGTCACATATAGACATGTTTTGATATTTGCAACCATAGTAAAACAAAGACTTATATTTTTGATATTTATTTTATATACTTAAATGCCATTTAACAAAGAAAAATCAACCAAAAATTGAGTTTGCATGTCACCTCTGACACGCGTATCATAGGTCTGCCATCACTGCTCTAGGTACTAGTATTGCCTTCACTTTATGGTAAAAGAAACTTGACCCCAACTCACACTGCTACTCAGTGGAAGAGCCAGGACTTACTGAAATAGTTTCTAGAACAACAAAGTAAATGATAAACACACCCACAACCCCAACAGACAAAAAGTAGAAAGACAACAATCACAGATGTTACACACCTGCACCAATAGATAAGGCTTCTCCCGAGTCTCCCTTACCATCCCCACCAGCATCTTCTCTGGGGCCCTGCCTTCTGTGGAGTTCTGCCTTCTGCAGCGTGTAACGCTTTTCCAAGTTCTTGAACCAGCCCTTCCAGGTTTGAAATTTACTGTATCGCATACTTGCCATCTGAAGTGCTTGCATTCTGCCCATCTTGTCAAAATGGCAGATTTTCACAAACCATTCCAGTGGATAAAGTCACTTTTCTCGGAGCCTAATCGCCCAGTATCCGGAGAAAGGGTAGGGTAGAAACAGCTGGCTTTGCTCCACCACTGTCCCCAGAGGCCCCAGGCTCACTTACATGGCCTGGATGGGGGGAGGGGTGTAGCAATCACTGCTGATGTGTGCTTTTGTTTAAGGCAACCAGGCTCAATTGTGCTTCAGAAAAACGATGCAGATTGCAAGTTTTTATTCTTCTGGTGTACAAAAATTCCATTATCTCTAAACCCCAGGAACCAGAACCACATCTGGCAAAGGAAATAAAGCTTGAGTCTTAAGGAGAGAATCGATTAGGAGCTTTGAAAACAGGCAGCCACATTTGGATTTGATGTGGTGGGAAATAAAGAACGCTGGAGGGTTTCTGAGCAAGGCGGGCGCGAGATGTGAGGAAAACAGTGATTAAGGAAGATGAAATGCAAGCAGGACAAATTGAGGGGAGGGGCTGGGACCAGAGAGGAAGCAGTCACCGGGCCCAGCGAGGTGGAGAGAGCAAGAGAAAAAGCAGGCGTTTTAGGAAAGGGCTCCACCACTCTGCATAAACTAGTTAACATATGCCCGTCCTCAAATCACTTTGCTACCAAGTTGCTACCAGATCTATATTCTCTTACTCTATTTGAGAAGGCAAAAATAAACCCGTGAGGAGCTAAATATTTTCATTAAAATGATAATAAAATTTCATCTGTGAATATAATGGTTTAACTGTATGTATACCCTGCTGAGAAAATGAGCCTGCAGCACAGTACATGGGGCAGAAATGGAGCACAGAAAAAATCATATTAGGCTCTTATTCACAGAATACAACCACAATGAAAACAAAAATAAAATTTAAAGCAGCCTCATGTGGATGAAGCCCAAATGACAGAATATAATCCCCAAAGTGGTAGCCCTGAGCCTGTCCCCAATTCATTGTCCTTCGGGACTCTAAAAGCACCCTAGCAGTTAAGTCCTATGGTGGCAGGAGGTATAGGCTGACTCTCATGTGGACCAACATCGTTTGCCAAAGCCCGGCACCCTAAGCCGTCATGTTCTTCAATTCTGGATGCAATTTTATGTGGTCCAGAGACTTAAGTTCTTTCATCCAAGTTTAGGTCTAGAAAGCATCTTGGAGAACATCTGAACCCAGAGCTTATAAATATTTACAAGCTGCACGCCCCCTTTTCCATTTAATCTAATAGAAATACAATGGATAAATATTAAAATGGGCACCTTGAGGAAGGAAGGAGGTGAAAGCCCAGAATTCCAACTACTCATTCTCCCCTTCCCTGTCCCAACATCGCCCCGCACCCCACAGGACTTAGATACACTGTAGCCGACCCAGAAGTCCTCCCAGGAAAGCCCTTTGCAAAAATACTAAAGAGTCCAGTGCGTTTGTTTGCTTTTGGCTTCTCGTGACAGAGGAAAAAAATTGAAGCCCAGTAAGTTTAAAACAGGATTTCCATTTCTACCCACATGACATATTAAATAAAAGCCTTCTTCTAGAAACACACAGAATTCTAGCTAAATACAAATACCCATTTAAATGTATAAAAGGAACTCATAAGACATAAACTCTTCAGTTTGAAAATATGGGTATAACCTATAACCCTCTAATTCCATGTCTAGATATATGCCCCCAGGACAATTTTTTAAATTCTTAGTGGAGATGCATCATTGGGTCATGAAATCACTTTGGTAAATTGCAACCAGCATATATTTGGGGGGTGTGAAATAGATTGGGTTAAACTGGATTATAACTGAAGAGAAAATAAGGGTGAGCTTTACTTTGAGAAACTTTTGGTCCACATATATGTGTATACACACACAGACAAATGCAGCACATGTATGTGCTGGGCTTCCATATAAAATGTATGTTTAACTGTGGGTGTAGATAAAACTTTTTGGAAATGTTAATTTAGAGAAGCTTTTGTATGTTAGTATAGGAAATATATAAGAAGATTCATTGAAGCACTGGCTAAATAATGCAAAATTAAAAGCAATCTAGCACTTCCAGTCAGGATGGTAGAGTAAATGCTATGCTCATCTCCAACATCAAATTACAACTAAATTACAGAGCAACCATCATGCAGAACCACCTGAAGGCTAGCTAAACAGAAGTCCTATAACTAAGGATGTAAAGAAGAAGCCACAAAGAGACCAGTGGGAGGTCTCAGAGACACAGCATAGGCAGGTCCCATGTCCACTGTGTGGTGATTAAGAATTGGGAGAGATATCTCGGCTGTGGAAGTCCCCCTAAGCAGTAAGGACCCCCAGACCCTGCTCCCCAACCTGGGGCACCAGTGCCAGGAAGGGGAATCTGCCATAACATATGGCTGTGAAAATCAGCAGGGGTTACATCCAAGTGATGGAGGGCTGCTGGAATCCCAGATGTTTCTCTTGAGGGGCCTGCACATCCTCCCTCCCCCCCTCCCCCATTCCCTCCTTCCCTCCCCCATTCCTCCCTCCCTCCCCCCATCCCTCCCTCCTCCCCTCCCTCCCTCCCTCCCCCATTCCTCCCTCCCTCCCCCCATCCCTCCCCCCATCCCTCCCCCCTTCCTCCCTCCCTCCCCCCATCCTTCCCTCCTTCCCTCCTTCCCTCCCTCCCTCCCTCCCTCCCTTCCAGGTTCACTCATTCTGAGCTATAGCTCAGATGCAGCACCTCGAAAAGCACCAGGGACATACAGGGAGGGACTGAAATGACAGGCTTCAGGGCACAGCTGCCTGGAGAGGCCTGGGCCAGGGCAGCTCTCTCTGGGATAGAAGCATTGGCAGGTGCCAGGGCTCCTTTGTTGAGCTTTACCCTCACCAAGCTGACAAGTGCAGGCGGGCACCAAATCTCAGTTCCCCATTAACTGGCTTAACACTGTTCACCCCTGAGGCCTTGCCCCACTAACTCTCACTAGAGGCCCAGGCCACTTCCAGTGGCTTTTCCATACACGTGGCCTGCCTTTGCTCGGGCTGAAAACTTTCCAAAAGTCTCTCAAAAGTCCACAACACCAAAAACAGCAGCAGCCAGCCTCTGCTTGCCCTTGTGTCTTGCTGAGTCTCCCCAAGCCCAGAACAAGCGGCGACCAGTCTCAGCTTCCATAGCTACTTCCATCAGGTGGCCCCACGACTGGCATAAACTGTGGCCAGTGTTGGTTGGGAATGTAGCTTCGACGGAGAAGCCACAAGCTCAGCACAAGTGGCCACCACAGAAAGACTCTAACCAGGGCACTAATGACAACTGGCCTCAGTTCATAGCATAGCCTCTCCAAGTGCCTCCAAACCTAGACGTGGTAACGAATTACAGATCACTTTGTAGTTCCCACTAGGTGGTTCCAAGCCAGGCACAAACATGGCTCCCCTTGGCCTGCTCCGGAGCCCCTCCCAAGAGGCTCCAGCATCAACATCCCCAGTGGCCGCCTTCAGATCACACAAGAGCACCACCAACCAACTCCACAAATGACCCGCGCCGAGGGCAGACTCAGCTGGCATTAGAAGCCTGCTAAAGTGACTCTTGGTCCATGGGGTCAGCCCCTGCCCCTCCCCCACCCCCACCCCACAACAGCTTGTCTGCTGTGGTCACAGCTAATCTTCATAGGCAGTCAGCCTGAAGATTAATCACACCCACAGATGTGCCAACAGCAATTAAGTTTCAACTACAACAGGAAGGCACACACAACGCACATAAGAGCACCCTTAGAGCTTAAGTGACCAGGGATACAAGGCCACCGGGCCTCAAGGACACAACCAATGCAGTTCTAAGAAGAAAATTTATAGCAACACAGGCCTACCTCAATATCCCTGATGAACACAGATGCAACAATTCTCAAAATATTAGCAAATTAAACTCAGCAATAGATTAACAAGATCAATCAGTAGGATCAAGAAAGATTTATTCCCAGGTTGCAAGGTTGGTTCAATATATGCAAATCAATGACAATGATATACTACATAAAAAAGTGAAGGATAAAAATCATAGGAACATATCAATGGATGCTTAAAAAGCAAAAAGCATTTGACAAAATTCAACAGCCATTTATGATGAAAACTCTCAGCAAAGTGGGGCTAGAGGGAGCACACCTACACATAATTAAAGCCATGTGTGGACAAACCCACAGCTAACATCATACCCAACAGTGGAAGCTTAAGCTTTTTAAGATCAGGAGCAGACAAGGATGCCATTTTCACCACTGTTATTCAATATAGTATTGGAAGTCCTAACCTCAGTAATCAGACAAAAGGAAAAAAAGGCATCTGAACTGGAAAGGAAGAGGTAAAACTATAATGATTTGTAGAGGATATGGTACTATATCTTGAGAACCCCAAAGATTCCATAAAAATTATTAGAATAAATGATTTTAGAAAAATAGCAGAATACAAATTAAATATTAGTAAATAAGTTGCATTTTTATATACCAATAACAAACTATCAGAAAGAGAAATTAAAGAAACAACTTACAATTGGATCAAAAGAGTAAAACACCTAAAAATAAATTTAACCAAGGAGATAAAAACTTGTACTTGAAAAGCAATGACATCAACAAAAGACCTTTGCCGAAACCGGTTTGGCTCAGTGGATAGAGCGTCAGCCTGCGCACTGAAGGGTCCCAGGTTCGATTCCGGTCAAGGGCATGTACCTTGGTTGTGGGCACATCCCCAGTGGGGAGTGTGCAGGAGGCAGCTGGTCGATGTTTCTCTCTCATCGATGTTTCTAACTCTCTATCTCTCTCCTTTCCTCTCTGTAAAAACTCAATAAAATATATTTAAAAAAACAAAAAAAAACAAAAAACAAACAAACAAAAGACCTTGAAGATGATACAAATAAATGGAAAGATATATCGTGCTCATGGATAGGAAGAATTAACACCATTAAAATATTCATAATACCAAAAGTGATCTACAGATTCAATGCAATCCTTATCAAAATACCAATGGCATTTTTCACAGAACTAGAACAAATAATCCTAAAATTTATATGGAACCACAAAAGACCCTGAATAGTCAAAGCAATCTTGAGAAAGAAGAACAAAATTAGAGGTATCATGCTTTCAAACTATGCTACAAGGCCATAGTAAACAAAACATCATGGGTATGGACAAAAATAAACATATAGATCTTTGGAACACATTAGAGAGCTCAGAAATAAATCCTTGCCTATATGGTCAATTAACATTGGTGGCAAGACATACAATGGGGTAAGAAAGTCTCTTCAATAATCGGTGTTTGGAAAACAGGACAGATACATACAAAAGAATGAAACTGGTTCACTTTCTTATATCACATACAAGAATAAACTCAAAATTGATTAAAGACTTAAGTGTCAGACCTGATACCATAATATTCCTAGAAGAAAATATGTATAGGCAGTAAAATCTTTGATATTGCTCTTAGTAATTTTTTTATATGTCTCCTCAGGGAAATAAAAAATAAACAAATGGGACTGCATTAAAGTAAAGAGTTTTGCACAGAGAAGGAATCCATCAACAAAATGAAATGACAATCTATTGAATGGGAGAAGACCACAGCCGGTGTGGCTCAGTGGTTGAGCACCAACCCATGAACCAAGTGGTCACTTTTTGATTCCCAGTCAGGGCACATGCCTGGGTGGTAGGCTCGATCCCCAGTAGGGGGTGTATAGGAGGCAGCCAATAGATGATATTTCTCTCTCATTGACGTTTCTATCTCTTTATCCCTCTCCCTTCCTCTCTCTCTAAAAGTAGTAAAAACATATTTAAAAATAGTGAATGGGAAAAAATATCCACCAATGATAAGGGGTTAATATCCAAAGTATCTAAGATACTAATACAACTTAACACCAAAAAAGACCTGTACATACATTTCTTCAAAGGGAACATACAGATGGGCAATAGACATATGGGAAGATGCTCAATGTCACTAATCATCAGAAAAATGCAAATTAAAAATACAATGAGATATCACCTCACACCCATCAGAATGGCTATCACTAATACATCAACAAACAACAAGTGTTGGTGAGGAAATGGATAAAAGGGAACCCTCATGCACTCACTGTTGGTGGGAATGTTAATTGGTGTAGCTACTGCGGAAAACAATATGGAGCTCCCTCAAAATATTAAAAGTAGAAATACCAAATGACCCAGTAATTCTACTTCTGGGTATTTATCCAAATAAATCTAAAACTCCAATTTAAAAAGATATATGCACCTGTATGTTCATAGCAGCTTTGTTTACTATAGCCAACATATGGAAGCAAACTAGATGTCCATCAATAGCTGTATGTATAAAGATGTGGTACATACACACAGTGGAATATTAATCATAAAAGAGAGTGAAATCTTATCACTTGTGACATGAATGGACCTAGAGGATATTATGCTAAGTGAAATAAGTCAGACAGGGACAAATACCATATGATTTTACTCTATGTGGATTCTAAAAACCAAAATGAACAAACAAACAAAAACAAATTGGTGGTTGACAGATCGGAGAAGGTTGGTGGTAGGATTAAAAATGTGAAGGGATTAAGAAGTACAAACTGCCAGTTATAAAAATAGCCACAGAGCTGTGATGCACAGCAGAGGGAATACAGTCAATAATACTGCAATGTCTGTGTATGGTGCCAGATCGATACTAGACTTATCTGGGTGATCAGGTATATAAATGTGTAATCATGAAGTGAAATACTGGAAATTAATATAACATTGTATGTCATATGAAATAGAAAAGTAAAATAAAAATTTAAAGAAGCAATCTGAGTGTTCATCAATAGAAAAATGAATATACATAGATAGTGGTCTGTTCATGAAACATTATACTACATAGCAGTTAAAATGAATGGGCCAGAGCTATGTTTCTGAAATCTAATGCTAGATTCAGAAAAAGCCAGTGTGCTTCCATTTATTCAAAGGTTCAAAACACGCAAAATGACAGTCCCTACTGTTGAAAGACATATGCATATGGAAGTAGGAAAGCATGCAAATTCAGGACAGTGTTTATCTGTGGGGTGGGAGGAAGGCACATGGGATTGAAGAGGAATCAGGTAGGTCTGAAGTGAACTTGTCGAAATGTTAGGATTGCCTAGAACTCAGTACTGACACACAGAGTTTTGTTATTCTATTCTCCCTATTTGTCGTTGTTGTTGCTTTATAAAAATGGTTTTGTAAGTCACAGGTACTCACTTGAGACCAGATGGATGACTGGAGGGTAATCTGGAAGAAACCCAGGATGTAATCCTGACCGAGTTCCAAGCTAGTCTTCTTTCCACATGGCTCCCAGTTCATGATCTGTCTGCAAATAAAGGATTTGTGTCATTTTTGGTTCTAATCTTAGTAATTTATTTTTACCTGAGAGATATTGTTCCCCAAAGACCACCAGGCCACGTCTGCTCTGGCCAGAAATAGCACAAAGCACATTTACTCTGAGGCTG
This sequence comes from Myotis nattereri, assembly GCF_964212035.1. NCBI lineage: Eukaryota > Metazoa > Chordata > Mammalia > Chiroptera > Vespertilionidae > Myotis > Myotis nattereri. The sequence goes on along the minus strand of NC_138087.1, from coordinate 36,655,591 downwards.
AGCTGTTGCTTCTCAGTTTGGCTCTGTTTTCCAACCTTGCTCACTCATTGCAACAAAACACTGAGCCATTGAAAGATCTTTAGAGAGAGAGAGAAAGATGATCTAAATATGCAAAAAGTATAAAGGTGGGAAGAAAGAGTGAGAGGGGAGAAGATGGGGGGAAAAGGGAAAAGAGGGAATAAGAAGGAATAGTAGAAGGGGAGGAGGGAGAGAAAGAGAATCAGCTTTGCATGAGGAAATAGACAAACTCACAGGAAGTGATCAAATAAAGTCAGAATATTGCTGAGAAACCATGAAACAAGCATGGGATGGATTTTAGATGTGTATAACTTGAACTAGTAGCACTTCTATAGATTTTGAGCACAAATGTACAATCTAATGGGAGGGAGTTCATTAACTTTTTTCCAGTCTATCATATGACAAAAACAAGGAGACAAAGGATACTTTGGCAACTCCGGGAGACCCTTATGCAGAGAGATTTATTGAGCTTTTGGAAGCATGACTTCCAGGTCAACTTGAGCTTTTCAGGTGGGTGAGCCAAAGCTTTCTGCTGTTGGAGGCAGTAACGCAGACAATAAGAAGATAACCCTTATATAGGACAGGATCTGTGACAGGTCATTCTCTGGAGTCAAACAGCAAACTGTACATAACTATGAATCAGATTCTTCTCACCCTGGGATGCCTACGAATGATATGAACTATGAACATATTCTTTCTGTACTACTGGAGACAACAGCCCTGTAACAGAATTCCTTGTATTATGTCGAGAGCAATGCAGCTACCACTAACGTTGATTGACCACACACTCTTATAAATCCTTTCTGTCATTTAGTCTCAACCATCTTCCCAGGAAAGTACTCTTGCTAGCCTCCTTTTACAGCAAACAAAACCGAGACCCAGGAAGGTTAAGTCATATACATCATGTCTCCCGAAAGAAGTGTGGAGCCAGGATTTGGAGCAGCCAGTTGCTGCTAACAGACTGAACTTTTATGTGCCACACTATGCCTGGGAGACAGTATCTATATATATAAAACCCTAATATACAAATAGACCGAATGGCAGAACCGAACAACCGGTTGCTATGATGTGCACTGACCACCAGGGGGCGTGCACAGAACATGTGGGTGTCGGCTGTGGCGGGCTGGTGGAGCAGGTGAGTGGGGGCACCAGACCAAGGCAGGGTACTGGTTGCTGTTATCAGGGTGAGCCTCTGGTGGTTACTGAAAATTCTTTGCTCTTGCGCGCTGTGGTCTCACCCGGTGCTCACACCCTGCTGCCGGCACTGGCCCCACTTGCACCTGCTGCCAGCCCTGGAGCCACCACTCGCACTCGCTGCTGATGCCCGGTGCTGAACCCGATTGCTCAGCACCATTAGTGGGTGCGCGTGGTGGCTGCTGGCCCCGATTGCCCCTCAGGGCTTCTCCACCTCCCCCTGCTCCTGAGGGGCGATCGGAGCAGCAGCCACCACGCACACCCACTAACGGCACCGACCCCGCTCACACCCGCTGCTGGCACTGGCCCCAATCACTCTGCGTGGTCAGCTCATGGGAGTGGTGGTGGCAGGAGCAGGGCTGCTGGCAGACAGGGGACCAGGGGCCGCAGCAGGAGGGGCCAGGCGAGGGTGCAGGGGATGGGTCGAGAACCGCCCCTGTGCCCACCGCAGCCTTGCGGTCCACAATTCCTTTCAAGGTGCACGAATTCATGCACTGGGCCCCTAGTTTAAAGTAAGTGGAAGCAGCTATTGAGATGACAGCATCAAGTTATATGAGGACCAGGGGACCTGGGCTTCAGATACAGCAGATCTAAGGGGCAAATATTCATATATCAGTGAAGGTGGGAATGGTTTGCTGAAAATCAGAATCCTTTCCTTGGAGCTCCCAGCAACCTAGAACATCTGCCACAGGGCACCTGTGTGTCCTACCCCACCTAAATTATGGCTAATTCTGCAATGTCCCTCAACCCTCAGACAGCACAAATGGAGATGGACTTGGAAATTATATTGGATGAAAGTTGGAATGCTTAAGCTTGAGTTCAGTGTTGTCACTTACTAACTAAATGGATTCATTTCCATGAAATAAGAAAAAGAATGCCTGCTACTTAGAACAGGCAAGTCAAACCAGATAGAGACACAGAGAACTCTGTACACATTGTTGACACGTGAAATATTTTTTTTTCTTTGTTCCATAAGTCAAAGCAGAACATTACAACAAAATATTGGAATTGTCTATACAAGACCCTTGCAGATCTCAAAGAGCCTTTTTTTTCATTTAGTACTAGAGGCCCAGTGCACGAATTTGTGCACCAGTGGGGTCCCTCGGCCTGGCCTGTGGGATTAGGCTGAAACCGGCTCTCTGACATCCCCCAAGGGGTCCCAGATTGTGAGAGCATGCAGCCCAGGCCGAGGGACCCCACCGGTGCATGATCAGTGCCAGGAGTTCCATGGGAGGTTGGCCCGCTTGGGAGGGCTCCAGGGCATGTCCGGCCCACCTCACTCAATCCCGATTGGCCAGACCCCAGCAGCAAGCTAACCTACCGGTTGGAGTGTCTGCCCCCTGGTGGTCACTGCACACCATAGCAAGCAGTTGAGCGGCCTTAGCATATCATTAGCATATTATGCTTTGATTGGTTGAACGGCCGACCAGATGACCGGACATTTAGCATATTAGGCTTTTATTATATAGGATTATTAACATTGGTCCAATCATTTTTCCATTTTTATTCCATCTCTAATAGGAGGGGTATTAATCACCAAAGTTTCTTCTAACTTTGATATTTTGTGATTTATTTTGTACCAGATCTAGGAGAACTGGACTGGGGTTTCTAAATGGTAGTTTGGGTACTTCCAAGTCACCTTACTCTTCTAAAGTAAACAATCATTGCCTTCCTAGGGCCCCACCAATCACACAGGACCCCAGAGGAAATCTAACAGCCCACAGATATCATTACAATGGTTCTAATTGCCCCGGGTTCAAGTAGGAAGGGTGGCCTTCATTCTAACACTTTTGTTCTGGGTAATGCCAGACACAAGAGGAAAAAGTTTGAGAAAGCTTTCAGCCCTGTGATCTCAAGTCACTGCTTCACTGATAAGTGTCACTTGAAAATGATGTCAGGTATGACCAGCTAAGGCAAGCTGGGAGCCAGAGCCAGGAGCCCTCCCGCTTCCTGCCTCTCTGTGTTGGTCTTTTCCCAGCAAGACACATCAAGTGTGGCAACTCTAACTTGTGGGGGTGACTGGAGCGTGGTCCTGAAGCAGCTGTGTGTCAGCTGAGTGCTTTGCCAGTCCCTCCAGAATAGGGCTGACCCCATTCCAAGGGAAGCCAGCGCCTGGGGATCCTAGGAACGAGGCTGAGACTGACAGGTCCATTTTCAAAGGAAAGGGGATGATCAGTAACCCTGATCACAGTCTATTACGTGCACCTTCCCCCAGCCATCCATCCCCTGGGTTCTGACAGGCTGAAGCAGATGATAGGAAAAGTCACTTATACAACTTGTAGCTGTCTGCAGCCTGGAGATACACATAATGCCCATGGCCGGAACGGCTACAATGAGATGAGCCTGGGTGGCCTCCCAAATCACCGTGCAGTGGGCACGCATCAATGATTCATTCTGTGTCTCTAGCAGGCCACGCTCACTCCTGCCTGGGGCCTCTGCATTGGCCACTCTCTCCCGAAAGCTTGGCCCTCAGGTCTCACACAGCTGGCTCCTTTCTGCGATTGAAATTTCATTTGCAATAGCATTTTCTTAGACCTTCCATGCATACAGCCTCCCAGCACTCTCTATCACAACTCTCCATTTTGCATTTTATATAGAACTTCTCATTATCTGAAATGATTCTGTCCATTTGTTTTTCTGGTTTATTTTCTATTTTCCCCTTAGAATGTTAACTTAATGAGAGCCAACATCATCTCTGTGTTCTCCAAACTAGTCCAGCACCTAGAAAAATATCTAGCAGATGATAAGGGATCAATAAAAAACCAGTAAAATTAATTTCTTAATGGGTTAATTCTATTTAGGACACGTGTGTACTAGCAGTGGTGAGATTTCAAAGCTTCAGGGTAGTTATCATAGACACTTTGAATATGCCACTATTTCATGAACCATCCCCTACCCTCCCCCCCATAAAAAATCAGACAGTCACTATAATCCCTAGGGAGTGGCTCCTGACAGCTACATTTATACTACATAACGTTTTCACTGAGGAATGAATTTGGTTTTACGTAACGACAATAACAATGACCTATCTCAGTGCACTGTGATTTCAACAGGTAAGTTATCATTCTTCTCGATTAAGAACTCAGGAGTGAAATCCAGTGTCATTGTGGCAGCTCAACCACAGAGAGGCCTCGGCTCCTTCTCCTTTGCACACTCTGTTCCCAGCACACAACTCTCATCTGGTGCTCATCATATCATGGTCACAGGATGACTGCTGCACCACCAGGCATCGCATCTAAATTCCAGAGAAGAGGAGGAAAAGCAAAAGGAGAAAGAGCCACCCATGCCAGGTAAATCTGTTGTTTCTTTTTATTGGGAAAACAAAAGCTTTCCCAGAACCCATATCCAGCCACCTTTATTTACATCTCCTACACTGGTGCTGGGTCACATGGCCACCGCTATGCCAATTACTGACAAAGGGAAAAGATTACTAGGACTGCTCAGGAGTGGGGAACATCTGGCCCTTGAGCCATATGAGGCCCTGGAAATCATTTGGTCTGGCCCTGCCAAGGCATTAGGGGTGAGCTAATTAAATGTTTGACCAAATACAGCAGGCTAATTTTTAAGTCGTTAATTTTGTATGGCCCACGAATGATGTTATAAATATCCAAATTGCCCTTGGCAGACAAAAGGTTCCCCATTCCTGGCTTAGATTGTCACAATTTATCCTCTGGGGCTGGAGAAAGGACCTATTTTTCTTCAGATCAAGGCATTGCCACATTCTACTCAACAAACAGATGTGTCATTAACTAAATGAGCTGGAGTAGACTTGACTCCGTCAGAGCTCAGGCTTACAGAAGCTGAGAGTTAAAGGCAGATCCCTTAAGCTGTTACATTTTTTAACTTTAAGATTTGATTGGGCAAACTGTTTAAATTCTATCATATGCTCAATATACTCACAGTATGTTTCCCTTTTCTGTAAAGCTAGCTCAAGATAGAGTCTGTTATTTAAAACTAAAGGGTCTTTGTTACAGAGCATCTAACTACCAACATTCTACATGGGCAAGAGGGCTGCACTGCATGGGTGCTGTAGAGGGTCAGACAGTCCACCCACACCTCCCTCAAGAATGATTCTTTGTACCAAACACTGTGCTCCTCCCCGGGCAACCCAAACACTGAGACATTGTGTCATCAGCCTGACAACCTTCCCCTCCTCTTCATCTTCACAAGTATTTGCTGAGGTCCCCAGTGGAAAGACAGGGCTGCTGGGCACTAAAGGCCGGCCTTGTGGCAGAGGAATGGGTGCTGTGCAAAGCACCCACACTGGCTAGGGAAGGAATGGAACTGTGGAGGTGTCACGTCACAAATCTATGTCAAAGGCCAAAAATATATTGAGCCTTCTGATTATTAGCCCAGCACATTTTTTTTAAAGCCATCTGATTATTCAGGGCACGTACACACGTACACACACACACACACACACACACACACAGCCATCTACACCCCTACAATCAAGAAGGATCCCAGTGAGTGAAAAGCCTGGCAAGTCCAGCTTATTATTCTGTCCCTGCTAATAGACACAATGAATATTTTATGAGAGATTATAAGGACTGTTACTCAAGTATTTTAGAGGGCTGTCTCTACAGATCTCTTACTCTGTCATCTATGAACTTGATCTACATTCTTCTTCAATGTATACATTTTTTTCAATTTACATAAATTTTAGACAGGATTTTTCAAAACGTGTTGCTTGCAGCTTACATGTTTCACAGGAGCAAACGGTTCCATGATCATATGACTTTGGAAACACCTGGTTAAAGAAAGTTGAATGGCTTCTTCATCGCAAGACATGACTAGCCCAATACGCATAATGAGTGGCCAAGAGAGGGATTTAGTGTGTGGTATCTTCCAAATTTGTTTAACCACAAATATTTTTCCTTGGTGTACATTGAAAGGCCGGTGTTTGAAGAGATAAGCTTTGGGAAGCACTGCAGGGGGGATGAATGCAGGAGTTAAAGCCTAGAAACTACGACCTCTTTTAAGGATCAAGAGGCATATTCTCCGACTTGGTAAAGTAGGTCACGTCCAAACTTTATGTGCCCCTAGTGAATGACACTAGATAGTTAGCATCATCCTTGAGTCCCCTGTTCCTAAGTTCTACATCACAGCTGCTGTCTTGGGTGAAAAGCACATTGAGCTAGGAGGGAGTACACTTGTGATCTTGAGCTGATCATGTTATTTCTTGATCATCAGGTTCTCCTCCTTCAAAAGGAGCATGCCAGACCCTATGAGAATGAGGAGAATGAGGTGATTACCAAAGGCTCACCACCCTATTATTTTTCTTCTGTTCTAACCTTTATCAAAGACGTTTTCAACAATGCAAGAGTGAGCAGGCCACGTTGCCCTCAGTGACAGGTGCATAAAAACTTATTTGTCTTGTTTAGATCCACCTTCTCTGAAAGACCACTTGGTACAATATAACAACTGTCCTGTTTCCCAATATGCAAACGTTTCCCTAAGATACCTGGCCCAATTAGGCTGCTTCAGAACCTGTATATACTTAAGCATCCCTCCACAGACAAAATGATTTTAGGAGACTCAAATGCCAAGATTGGCAATGGTTTTGCCAAAGCTTCTTCACAGGACACCTAGAAGTAAACCTTGCTTCCAGGCACAGAGAGATCCGAGTCAAAGAAGAAAATAATTGGACAAACTCTTTATCATCACAATGTAATAATATAAACTACGGTTTATGGAGTAAGTCCAGGAGAACTTCATCTCTAACTCTAAGGGTTCAACATTATCAGCCATTTGATAATCAGAACTTTATTGTTTTTCTTTATCCTCAAGATGAATATTGTCAGTCTATATTAATTAGGATCCGTATTCCCCTAAATTTACTTTGACCCTATGCTCTCCTAAATTGAATCATTTGAAATGTTCTGTGTAAAAGGAAATGGTCTTCTCTATGGCAATAGGAACAGGAGTATTAAAAGCCACATAGTGTAATAGAAAACAAAAATAAACTAACAAGAGCATCAGGAGAACAAGATTCTAATCAGTGTTTAGACAGCTGTTGTCAGGAGTTGAATCTTGTCTTCCCCAAAATTCATATTGTACAGTCCCAACCCTCAGTTCTTTATAATGTGACTTCATTTAGATTTAGGGTCTTTAGCGTCTAATCAAGTTAAATGAGGTCAGTAGGGTGGGCCGTAATCCAATATGGGCAGCGTACTTAAAGAAAAGAACATTTGACAAAGACTCAAATAGTAAGAAGATGATATATTCACTAGATAAGGGAGGAGATGGCCATCTACAAGTCGAGGAGGGAGGCCTAGACCAGGTTCTTCCCTCACGGTCCTCAGAAGGAACCAACTCTGCCAACACCTTGACTTTGAACGTCTAGCCTTCAGAACTGGGTTGCAATAAATTTCTGTTGTTTAAGCCACTCAGTCTGTGGTACTTGGTTATGGCAGCCCTGACAAAATAGTTATATTTTTGGGTATGTCTTCCAATATCTCTGAGTCCATTTCCTCATCTGTAGCACGAGGAGGGTAAATGGCCTTTGAAATTGCTTTTATGTCTAAAGGTTAACGATTAAGGATGAAAGTAGCCTCTCACCAATTCTCCCGAGATGTAAACACGCACCATCTTCTGAGAAAAGCTTTCCCTCTTATCGGCAAATCAATGAATGGGAAGCCGTCTTTGATAATCCTGTCTGGCCTTCCTAATTTATATTTCAGTAATGACTTCAGGAAGCAAAATAAGGAAAAAGGAAGCTCAAAGTAACTCCTACGAAAGGCAGACTTATAAGTTTATTTCATTTTATAAGAAATTCATCATTTGGAAAAATTGTCTTATAATAGATTCTAAGGGAAGTGCTGGGGTGGGATCAGTTGAAAAGACCAATAACAAATCTAAGTTTCATGACATGGTTCCCCAGAACAGAGCCTCTGTAAATTAAATAAAAGCACACATTTTTGTGCTCTCTTCACAGCCCATTTCTGGGATCCCCCTTTCTCTCACACTTAAATGTTAATCGTGAAAGGAAATATGTTTCAGGCACAACTATGGAACATCTGAGTGCTACTATCCTGTTCCAGCTCACCAATAACACAGTTAATAACAATGACTTTTTGCAACATTTATCAACCTCTTATCAGCTTGTATCATCTTGGTATAAATCCCAGGCTATTAATGCATCTTTAAAGCCTGCAATATAGTAATAATGCCAGAATCATAGTGGGTAATGAGCATTTTGGCAACTGAAATTGCAGTTGTAAATGCTATAAAGCAGAACTGATGTGCTAGCTCCTCGTTCTCTTTACCTCATTGAATGTATCCTCTCCTGCCAAAGGAAATGCAAAGGTAAGTATTCTATGATATGATTTTATCATTGCTAAGAAGCAATGATAGGGTAACCTTCATAAGCAGCTAAATGGCTGGCTTAACATCAACTATATTAAAACAAAAATCAATACACTTGGCAAGCATCAATCCAACATTTAAATGCAGTGCTTGTATTAGTCAGGGTCTCAATAAGATGGAACACACCAGTCAGGATAATTCAAAGAGGGTCTATTTACTCAGCAGCTTTTTATGAAGCATACTCAGGGTGCGACAAAATCACAGGGATTGTGGGCAATAATCCAGGGCTAGGAGCTGAAGCACTGTGACCACCCTTAGGCACAAGGAGATAAGGAGGAGGAGTGGTGAGCAGAACCCAGAAAAGGGCTCAGTCTCACTTTAGTCACCAGCCACAATTGGGGTCCCTACGGGACTCACACTTCTGCCCAGTTGACTACAAATCTGGAGGTTTCTCCATCTCCCACTCAGGTTCAATCATTCACTAGAGTGAAGAGAACCCAGGATAGCTCCCTACTTTCTATTACATCTTTATTATAAAGGACACAACTCAGAAACAGCCAAAAGAAAGAGATGCACAGGCCAGGAGGGCACAGAGCCCCCATGCCCTCTCTGAGTGCGCCCCCTCCCAGCACATCAACCGGTTCACCAACCTGAAAGCTCCCTTAGCCTCGCTGCTTCAGTGTTTATGGAAGTTCCATTATGTAGGCATGATTTCCCAAATCGCTGGCCACTGGTGAGTGAACTCAACCTGTAGCCCCTCCCTTCTCCCCAGAAGTTGGAAGTGGGGCTAATAGTTCTCATTCTCTAATCACATGGTAGGTCTCTCTGGTGACCAGCCCCCATCCTGCAGCTATCTAAGCACCACATGTAGTAACCTCATTAGAATACACGAGACACTCCCATGACTCTGGAAACTCCAAGGATCTTAGGAGCTCTGTGCCAGGAACTGGGACAAAAACTATATACGTAACTTTTTTACCATGCCACACCAGCACACTGTACCGCCAAGCACGTCAAACTCACAGCCCGCGGGCCTCACGTGGCCCACAACAAATATTTTTGCAGCCCAGCCAATATAATGGTATGTAAGAAACGTTTTAATAAAAATTTTGTAACTTAATGTTTATAATATCCTGTTATACATCATTATTAATAACGAACTACAACATTCGCGAATGACTGATAATTATAATCACGTTGCATTCGTCTCCCTTACATGCTTTACGCGCAGGCACACCATTTCTCTCCACTAATACCAGCAGCAAATATTTTAGCAGCTGATGGCCAAGTCATTAGTCTTGGACTGACTTGTTTGGTGTGCGCAACAGGAAATATTTCGCTTTCGGAGAACAAGAAAAATAGGCTTATTTGCATTACGCTTATTCATTTGTACAGTTAATTCAGTGTCTGGTAAGTTAATGTTCAAGAAAAAATATTAATTTTCATTAAAATGTCCTATTATTTTATGTTAATGCTTACTCATTTTATTTCAGCCTTTTGTATTCAGCATGTCTCTATTGAAATAAATCGTTTCTATGAAAATGAAGCTTTTGTTTTTTTGCGGCCCACATGAACTTAAACCTTGTTTATGTGGCCCATGTTAGCCTCTGAGTTTGACATGCTTGCTGTACCACAGTTTCTGGTACACAACAGGCACTTAGTATTTACTAATGAGCGATGCAGGCTTCAGTGGGCCATTCTAGAGTTCTTTCTCCCTCTTTCCTTCTTCATTTCTGAAAGATTAGTGAACTTTTTTTTAAAATATATTTTTATTGATTTCAGAGAGGGAGAGAGAGAGAGAGAGAAACATCCATGATGAGAGAGAATCATTGACTGGCTGCCTCCTGCACGCCCCCCACTGGGGACTGAGTCCACAACCCCAGCATGTGCCCTTGGCCAGAATCGAACCTGGGACCCTTCAGTCCACAGACCGACGCTCTATCCACTGAGCCAAACCAATTAGGTCGATTAGTAAACTTCTTAAGCCAAAACTATTTATGCTTTAAGATTCCCCTCCCACCCCCACCCCAACTGGATAATCTAGAGAACACAAACCCTGGATTCCAGAATTGTAGGGCACTTCACGCCTCTGACACAGGGAGACTCATAGGAGAAGCATTCACAAAGATTTTTTTAGAGACAGAATTTAAATTATTGATTTACAATCTGCTCCCGTCTCCTCCCAATTGCATCCCTTCTTGTCACCTTCACAACCAACAGATTCTGCTGCTCTAAATAGAAGTAGGAAGCTCGGGTTGGGCATTTGCTGGGGGTGGTAGGATATTTTTGCCCAGTGATATGAGTCCCACCTTATGCTGTTAAAATCCCAAGTGATCAGCATTTTACACAACATAGGGAAAACTGAATCTCTAACAGGAGAAAATTGGAAACCAAGGATGAAGAAAACACAGAAGGTAGTAGGGTTATTCTAAATCCATTAACAGAAAAAGCAAAATGAAAAACAGTCCATCAGAGCTAATATGCCTTGAAAATATGGTATGAATTCCAGTTTAAAGGAGGGTTTAGGGGAACAGTGTTGAAGTTTTCTACCCATCAGCACAGCTAGCTATCCATCTGATGGACTGTTAGGCTTCTCAAAACTAACAGCTTCCTAACATTAACACAAATGAGCCGCACCCTATAACCACACTGTGAACTCTCAACTTAAGCCCTTATCCAAGGGCTTCATCGTGTCCTTTTTGGAGAACAGATTTAGCCCTGCCCATACACTTGGCCCACCTTTCTGTGGAAGTGGGGTACCCTTCATCTCGAGAAAAAAATATAAAAGGGGCCCCTGAATCTCCTCAGCTGAATGTCCTGTTTGGCCTGTGCATCCTCTATGCATGTGACACCTCTGATCAGCAGCACACAGTATCATCAGTTCAGACATTGTCAGAAAATGCATCCGAGAACAGATTGTGATCCTCTGCAAATGTGTGCTAGAGACACCTGGCATTGGAAAGAAATGCCTGAGGCAGCTGTTCTATATGAGATGGATCATTCTAAATGACCTAAGGGGAATAGTAGATGGGAACAACCAGTGGATCATTTGAAAAGAGACAGTGAGAGAGAACCGAGTGGGTGTTTGGGCCCACCCAACATGTAGGAAATCATAGCTGGAAGTGGGGTCCAGGCGTCTTTGTAAAGCCACACCCCCTCCCCATCAAGTAATGGAAAGGTGACATATGCTAATTTTCCTTTTCATCTCCAAACAATATGCACCTGGATTGGGTACAATGGAATTACACGGGGAACTTTTTCAAAATATACATGTGCAAGACCTTCCCTACCCACCCCACCACTCTGACAAACACTATGTTGTACAACTTCTGCATTTTGCAAGGGCCCTCTTGCCCATTCTGCTCCTCCCGCCTCCCTTCATCCAATCCTATCTTCGGCTGAAATATAGTACACTACACACTGCTTCTCTATTACTAGTACACTCAGTTACTAGAAAGAAATATATTTGGGTCACATCTCTTAATTCCCTGCTGACATACCGTAATGGAATTAATATTTAACAATACACACTTGACTTAGATCCAAAGTGCCTTAAAGGGGTTATCTACTAGAATTTGACATTGTTATACCTTCTGGAAAATCAATTGCAACCATCTGATACGTTACCCAGCATCCATTGCCCTTCACTAAATTCATGTCTGACAAGAGATGGTCCCCCCAGCAGAACATGTCTGTGTCTTTTTAATAGACAATGATAATGAGATTAATGCAAAGCATTTACCCTGGTGCCTCAGCTGCTAGGAAACAAGCCTTTTTTTTGGTATTTTTAGTAATCACAGTATATGGGTGAGGCTCCTTAGCAATGGCTTGTAAGAGAGTACTATCCAATGGAACTGTGAGGGTAGAAATGTTCTAATCCTATGCTACCCAATTCGGTAGGCTAGTGAGCCTTTCAAATGTGACTAGCAGAGGAATGAATTTTAAATTTTATTTAATTTCAACAAATTAATTTTAAGGAGTCACAGGTGGCTAGTGGCTGTCTTGAACAGCATGGTTGTAAAGCCAGCCTTTACAATTAAACTCAGTTAATACATAAATAAAAGTAACACGATACAAAATGTGTATAGTAGTTTCAACTTTGGTGCAAATGCTATGTTTATATTGTAAGAGCATCACTGGCTTTTAGTAATATCATTGGAAAGGACGGTGGGTTTCGGGGGTTGACTGCAAACACTTGGCTGTTCTCAATAAAGAGGAGGCTCAGGTGATCTCTCCAGAGCAGCCTGACTTAACGGGGCACGACCTCTGGTCTGGGACGTTACCATTAGAACTGCCAGAACCTGATGGCGGCACCACTGACCTTCCTCTGAACAGTGTCACCGTACCCCGCCTCAAAGGACCCTCAGGTAGAGCCCGCCCCTGCTCAGCCCCACCTGGCAGAGGGAGGCCAGGAGGGGGCTTTCACGCTCGCCTGGATAATGCAACCTGGAGAGTGTGTTCTCTTTTTACCAAAGGACTCAGTGGGTCTTCCGGGTTCCTCAACCTCAGCACACAGACGCTTGGGCCTGTGATTCTGTGTGGTGGAGGGCTGTCCTGTGCATTGGAGGATGTTTAGCAGCATCCCTGGCCTCTACTCATGATCAGTACACAAGTGGCTTAGATCGTCTGGCTTGGCATCCCATAACTCCCCCCTCCCCAGCAGTGCCCAGCAAATATTTCATCCCATAACTCCCCCCACCCCAGTAGTACCAACCAAATATTTCATCCCATAACTCCCCCCTCCCCAGCAGTGCCCAGCAAATATTTCTCCAGACATTGTCAAATATTTGCTGGGGGGCAAAATCACCCCGGTTGAGAACCACTGATGTAGATAGTAAGTCCTTGCACTATGGGCTACTGGAAAAAGGAGACGAATCTTAATTGTTTTTGTTTAATATCTAGTACCTAGCAGATGCCCAATATGTGATATATACTCAACCAAGCATTGCTTGGGTGGATAAATAAAAGGCCACTATTATTTTTTAACTTTTTAAATATCCCCCTGTGCCTAGCAAAGTGTAAGACAATCGACAAATATTTTCTGGTTGCTTAATGTTCTTAGAGGCCTTTAAAAAGTAGGAATTCCTTCTGATAACTATTTCCGAGGAAGCAAAATGGAGAAATAAATCATTTTCATACCTTAATGTGCATGAAACAATTTCCTACCCTGTTAGCGTTTTTAGCAAACAGTGTAAGTCTAAAAATAGAGCCTCACCATTTCCAAATTAAGTACCACAGCCGTGTGTGGGGAGGAAGCAGGGCTCCGCCGCCTCTGGGCCTGGTCTCTCCACCGTCTGGGTGCTGGGGTCAGTAGGAGCCAGGCCTCTCCAGCACCAGGTATGACCCCCCAAAGCCCCTGCTGCTGGCTGCCCTGCAGGAGGAAAACAGGGACGGCTCAGTTTCCAGCTCCCGAACCTTTATGCTGCATTTGCCAGCAGGTGATGCTTTTTATCTCATTTGTCACAAGCACACCCCGCAGAGCAAGACTACCAATTAAAGCCAAACCATGGCGCCTAAAACTTAGGGGATGCTCTACCTCCGTGTACACATGGCCCAGCACTGCCGAGAGAAAGGAAAGGCATCCCCACCGCAGACAGATTTAAACTGAAGACACATTTAGCATAGTCTGCCCTGCCCTGTCTATTTACTGTCTGTGGTATTTTAAGTTTCTTGGACGAGATTTCTTATTAAATGGGAACTGTCACTCTCTAAACTCCGTATCACTGGCTGTACATTTAAGGAACTGCTATACTCAAACAACCAAGATCAGGAAGTCCCCACTGCACCAGGGAAGAGGTCAGAGCATTGATTATAATTGAAAAAGCAAAGGAGAAGGAAGAAAAAGCAGCTTATTTGCAAAAACCATCCCTTCCCCGAGAGCGGTGGTTTGCCGGGGACATATTAGAATCACCTGGGCAGCTTTCTGAAGTCCCGAGTCCGACCACACATGCCAGACAAATCAAATCAGAACCCCAGGGTCGTAACCAGGCATTGCCAATTATTTTAAGTGTTTGAGTTTAGAACAGTTGTAAGTGTATCGAAAAAATTGCAAATCTAGTGCAGAGATTTCCTATATACCGCATTCCCAGTTTCCCCTATTAACATCTTCTATCAGGATGGTGCATTTATCACAATTAATGAGCCAATATTGGCAGATTATTATTAACTAAAGTCCATATGTTTTCCATATCTCCTTGATTTTTCCCTAACTTCCTTTTTGTATATGATGATCCCATGTAGGATACCAGATTACATTGAGTGATCATGTCTCTTTAGCTTCTTCTTGGCTGTAACTGTTTCACAGACTTTCGTTGTTTTTGATGACCTCGACAGTTTTGGGGAGTATTGGTACTTTGTGGAATGTCCCTCGACTGGGATTTGTCTGATGTTGTTCTTATGATTAGACCGAGGTTATGTGCTTTTGGAAAGAAGACCATAGAGATAAAGCCATTCTCATCACATCAAATCAAGGGGACGTATATCAACATGACTTGGCACTGTTGATGTTGACCTTAATAATTTGGCTAAAATAGTATTTTTCAGATTTCTCCACTGTCAATTACCCTTTCTTCCCCCTTTTCATTCTGTAGTCTTTTTAAGGAAGCCGCTGTGCTCAACCCACACTCAAGGAATGAAGAGATGAGGACACAGTATCTACATAAGACTTTTAGAATTCTTTGTGTAGGAAATATGTCTTTTTTCCTCCATTTATTGATTTATTCAATAATTTATTCAAATCAGTATGGATTCATTTATTTATTTTACACTCTAGGTCTCACTCCAATACTACTTTATTTTGTTGCTCAAATGTTCCAGCTTTGGGCACTGGGAGGCCTTTGGGTGGTCCTGTGTTCCTCTGACATACCCCCATCACTGTGTTGTTGTCCTAAACACTTTCTTACATTTTGGCACTATAAGCATCTCCATGCTCCTCTCTCAGATTTGCTACCCTTGTCCTACAATCAGCCATTTATCTTAGTTCTGGTTCCTTTGCTAGAGGAAACCTGTATATTTTCTTTGGTGAAGTGTCTGATCAGATATTTTGACCATTTTAAAACTGTTTTTTCATATTGTCTAGTTTTAAGAAACTTTGTATATTTTGAATATAAGTCTTTGATTAGATCTGTGTTTGCAAATACTCTCTATCTTGCCCATTGATTCTCCTAACAGTTCCTTTCACAGGAGTTTTTAATTTTAACAAAGTCAAAAAACTCATTGTCAAACCCAAGGTAACATAACTTTCCTCCAGCGTTTTATTCTAACAGATTTATAGTTTTATATATTATATTTAGATCTATGATTTATAAAAGTGCAAGGTCTGGGTCTTGGTTCAATTTTTATTTTACATATGAATTTCCAATTATTCCAGCATTATTTGTTGAAAAGCTTATCCTTTCTCCATTGAATTGCCTTTGCTCCTTCATCAAAAATCAGCTGACTATATTTGTATGGGTCTATTTCTGGGCTCTCTATTTGGCCCCGTTCGTCTATGTGTCTGTCTATCCTTTCACAATGAATAGTCTTGATTACTAAAGCTTTATCAGTCTTGAAATTGGGAAGTGTGACTCCTCCAACTTGGTTCTTTTCCAGTATTGGGTTGGGCATTGCCAACTTTTTTAAAGCTTCCCAAATTATTCCAATGTGTAGCCAAGGGTAAGGATCACTGCCTTGGGGGCAGCTGGGAATAAAAGCAAGGGCATGGCTATTAAAGTCAAGCAGCCCTGGGCGCACATTCTTGGTCTATAGGTAAGCCATCTGAAAAGTTCGGGTTTCAGTTTCCTATTCAAGAATTGGGAGATTAAAATGCTTCCTGGCAGGGTTTTTGTAAAAGCAACGGGGAGACGAGGATCAGCATCTAGCAACCGAGCAGTCCAATCACGTTCCCTTTTCTGACTTTTGAGTACTTTCTTGAGTGTTTTCTTAGTGTGCTCTTTGACAATTTTCTTCCAAATATTATGAAGGATTGCCATAGTTATTGTTATGAAACATCTTCTGATAGCTGCATGAACATGCAAGATGGATCATAATCCCGTTTTGCTTCTCTGGGAAATTGGCTGCCTAGACGAAAGAAATAAGCCTGCTTGACAATCTTTCTTAGAAGGAAGTGATTCATCTTGAACCCATGGAAAATTAATACTGGCCAATTTTTTAATGATTTGAGGAAGGGATGAGAATTTACTAACTGCATGGAAACAATAATGAGAATAAGAAGCAAATAGCACAAAAGAAAAAGAAAACAGAAAGTGATGGAAGTGCTGGGGCTTTTTGTTGTTGTTTTTTAAGGCAAACAGGCAAATGACCAGGAAGAACTTTTCTTGCATTTGAAGTGACAATGGATCTTTTTATGACAAAAGCTTTCTACTTTTTAAAATTTGGACCCCCTAGCCCAGCTGGTATGGCCCAGTTGGTTGAGCATCGTCCCATGCACCAGGGGGTAGTGGGTTCAATTTCTGGTCAGGCACATGCCCAGGTTACAGCTCGATTTCCTGGTAGTGGGTGTGCAGGTGGCAGCCAAGCAATGATTCTCTCTCATCATTGATGTTTCTATCTCTGTCTCCCTCTCCCTTCCTCTCTGAAATCAATAAGAATATATTTTAAAAGTGGAAAAAAAAATTGGGCCCTTGCTTCAGTAGATAGACATTTACATATGTGAAATTATTAGGTAAAAAAAGTACAAGGAGTTTAAGGATTTTGGTAAAAATGTATTCTTGCTTCCCAAAAATCCATCCTTCATTCTACAGAGTAAGAAAACACATATACAAGCAAATAACAATATAACTAAAAGTCAGAAAAGGTGGAAAGAAAAATTAAAGAACAAACACCCTGCATTTATCAAGTGTGTTTATGCTCCAGGCAAGCTAGGAATTACACGTTTAAATTATTTAATCCTCATGACAAATTTAATACCATTCTCACTTATTAGATGAGAACTGAAGTCTCGGTAAAGCTCAGTAACTTTCCTGTATGGAGACCCTAAGACTTCTGGCCCTGTCCCCGTTAGTGGTCCTGAAAGGAGAGAAATCTTTCATTTCTGGCAGGACACAGACGGGTGCATTTTCACAATGGCCTTCCCAAGACAGAAACCTCCTCCTGCCTCTCCCCAGGAGTCATTAGTAGATCTCAGAGCCCACCATTCCTGCTTTCCAAGCTCCGCTGGCCCAGCAGCAGTGGCAATAAAGAGGCTTTTTCACCGTGTGACAGATGCTGGTGACTCACAGGAGAGGGGCCAGGTCCAGCGATGCCTCTTCCTCTTGCTGCAAACATGAAATCCAACCAAATTCCTCACAATAAAAGTGATGACAAAACCCAAAGAAAGGAAAATGTCAGGGGATCAAAGGGGTCACAAAAACCACGGTAGAATCCAATTAAAAGTTGGTGTTTCCGGCTTCACTTGTGACAGGTATTTTTGTGCACACTCCCCCTCATTTCCCCGAGGAAAGGCGAGGAGACAGCAGCAGAGTGGAGAGCACTGCTCTAAGAAAGGAACCTTTGCAGCGGTTCTCAACCTGTGGGTCGCGACCCCTTTGGCTGTCGAACGACCCTTTCACAGGGGTCGCCTAAGACCATCCTGCATATCAGATATTTACATTATGATTCATAACAGCAGCAACATGACAGTTATGAAGTAGCAATGAAAATAATCTTATGGTTGGGTCACAACATGAGGAACTGTATTTAAAGGGCCAGAAGGTTGAGAACCACAGCTTTAGAGCATTCACAGCAGCAGGTGCGAAGGACTTAGGAGCGAAGAGCGAACAATCCCTGGTCATGTAAACAAGGAAGACATGAGAAAATGGTGACTGTTACATTTTAGAGATTTTATTCATTAAAAAAAAATACATATGGCTGTCTCCCAACAGCTATGCTGAGAATCCCAAAAGGGAGTGGTTTTTTGTTTTTCTTTATCCTTACCTGAGGATAATTTTTCCATTGATTTTTAGACAGAGTGGAAGGGGGGCAGGGGGGAGAGAAAGAGAAAGAGAGAAAGAGAGAGAGAGAGAGAGAGAGAGAGAGAGAGAGAGAGAGAGAGAGAGAGATGTGGATGTGAAAGAGACACATTGCACCCCAACTGAGGGCTGAGGATTGAACCTGCAAACCAGGTATATGTCCTTGACTGGGAATCAACACCCACAGTCCTGATGTTCTAACCACTGAGGAAACCATCCAGGGCAAAAAGGGGGTGTTTTGAAAGTCACTTGTCTAGGGTCTGATCCTCCATTTATACAAGTCCAGAAACGCCACTGTGTCCACTTATTCAGAGCTACTCAGGTCCTCGAGGACTTCCATGCTCATCGACTTATAAGACCCTAAAACACAAACCAGAATGCCAAAGGGTGTGGTTTTCCTTTTCATTTAAAATATTTTTGTTTGTAATTTTTAAACAATGTATAATAGTGGACAAAATTTTCTATTAGTTATAACACTGACATTAATCCACTGTATCAATTAGTCACTGCTGTGTAACAGCCACACCAAAACTCAGAGAATTAAAACAAGAAGCATTTGGTTTTGCTCACATGTCTAAGGCCAGTGGGCATTTCTGCTGATCTGGGCCACGGATCACTGAGTTCATCTCCCCGGGGCTCATTCAGGCACTCGTGGTCAACTGGTGGCTGAACAAAGGTGGCCTCGCACACATGTCTAGTGTTGTCTGGCAACCAGCCAAAGTAATATGTTTCTCGTCACCGAGCAAGTTGGCTTGAGTGTGTTCCCATGATGGCTATGCAAGTTTCAGAGAGAGAAAGAGGCATATTCAAGACCTCTGGAGACCTAGGCTTAGGCCTGGCATGCTGTCCATCACTGCTCCCACATCCCACTTTCCAAAACAAGTCACCAAGCCGGCCCAGATGCAAGGGGTGAAGAAATCGTCCCCAGCGAGTGATGCGATGAGCTGCAAAGTCACATACGGGGTACAGGAAAGGAAATAATTACAGCCATTTTGACCTCGATCCTCCACAGCTCCCTCTCTCGGGCTCTTGGAAAGATATTAATAAATAGACGTCACTTGGTAGATATAAGATCAACTATAATTGGGCAGTGCTCAGGGGTTCTCTCAGCCAGGCTTCTAAGGAATTTGAACTCTACCTGCTCCAGATCCAGAATGAACCAAAGCACCAGACTGTCTCTTTCCCTCCCCTGCCACACCCACACTCTCACGCCCCCAAAGGTCCATGTGCAGATCATCGCTCTGAGTGAATTTTTTTTCTGCAGATGCCCGTCACTAAAGCCTTCCAGTATGCATTGCTTTTCGCTGGTTTCACTCTTATGGTGACACCTGTTTCCACATAACAGATTCATCATCTGTAGTCTCTACAATAATTACTACGTTTGGTTTTTAGTCAATAAAAATTTAATAGCTTCTAAAGTTGTTTCAGGAAGAGACAGAGAAAAACATGCTCTCCTCATCTCCCACCTCCTCCTCGGGGTGGGAGCAACGGCCCTCCTGGAATCTGCAAGGAGAATCTTTTTCTCTTCTTTCCTTCGCTATTGCTATAATGGCCAGCAGTTTCTGGCCCCGTGGTTCATAAGCAAATGCCTGTGGGCCCCGGGGGTACTGTATACACAAGAACGTTTCCTGAACTACTCCGGAATGGAAGCCTAGTTGTTTTGCAGAAATTCAAGGAGCTCCAACCCGGTAGACTAAGAAAGCATTTAGGTCTTCAGCATGGCTTCGGAATGAGCCTTTCCGTAGAAACTAGTTTTCTAGGTCGCTATTCCATTACACAGTGCCCTCCTTATGAAAGCCCAGGGGAGAGATTTCTCTCTGAGCTCAGAATGGGAAGGAGTTGGGCTGCCTCTTCGTACTCAGAGTGGCTTTGCGGTGGCTGTTACTACAGATAATGTAGATCAGGTATGTGAGGGCATCTCGTTCCTCCAGCAGTTTAGTGGCACATCTGAGACCTATCTCTAGAAAATCTGCGGAACTTTTTGGTGTGAATTTTGATATTCACCTCACACCTGACTTTGCCTTATCTTTCCTAATTCTACATACTCTCTGTTCTGCTTTCCTCATTCAATGTTTTTAATTTTACTTTGTCCTATTTAAATTATTTAAGCAGACGTAACTGCCTTTTAGAGCCTCAGTAAATAAATAAGAAAACAAATGCCTTTTTCTCAAGAAAGCTATAGTTTAATTTTTTTGGATACTTTAAAAAAAATTCTTCAGTTTTATCTATTTTAATGGAACCCTTTCTTTTTGATTTCGAATACTGTGACCTGAGTTGATCATACTTCTCAATGGTCCACTATCATCTTTGTTCTAAGAAGACCCATCTATTTTACTTCTTTTTTTCCCCTTGATCTCACACCACTATTCCTCACCTACCCCAACTCAACTATTTAATATGATTAAATGTATGTCCTTGTGTTAGTATGTGTTCTTATTAAACATAAAGTTCTATATGCATAGATCTTAATGGTATGCAAGTGTTATTGTTATAAAGCTCAGCTGTTTCTTTTCTCATTCAGCACTGTGTTCTAAAGGCATGTATGTTTTGCTGTGGGTACATCTGGCCTGTTTCTTCTCTCTGCTGAATAGCGTGAACTCAACACATGTTGCTGCTCCACTCACCAAACTGCCTCCCACTCCCTGACCCACAACCACCACCACAAATATGCTATGGATTCAGTTATTATAACAGGGTGAACACTTTGGAGAATGAAAAGGGAGCTATTAAAAATTGTGCCAGGACAGCAGATGTATCTACAATTGTCGAAGGGAAGCTGAAATGCCTTATCACCTTACTCATATAGGATCCTTGTAAACTCTGTGACAAGTCCTTCTGGATGTGTATCCAGGAGTGGACTTGCTGGGTAAGGAAGTGTATACATAGACCTAATTTGCTATTCCCATCAGAGTCCTATGTAAGATTTCTACACCAGTTTACGTCCTCAGCAATAGTACATGAGGGTTCCCATGGTCTCCTATCTCTGCCAGCACTTGGTATTATCCTAATTTTCCCAGTCTCATACATGCAAAGTAATATCTCATTGAGCATCTCTTCATATTCCGGTTAGCTTTTTGTATTATCCCTTTCTGTGAGTTTCTACTCTGACATCTTTGCTCATTTTCCATTGAGGTATCAGTCTTATTGATCTGCAGAAAATGGGAAAGTTTTCTAAAATGAGTACACAGTTCTCTGTGCTCTTAAACAGTGTGTCACCAGCACCACTCTCCTTTCTTAGAGAACGAGGGTCACATGATGATGAGTATACGTAACACTACTGGGGTTATAAGATGCTATAGAACCTAGAATCCAATGAGTACAAACCAACTGTTATAAACTCAACTGTGCCCCTCTAAAATTTACATGTTGAAGCCCTAACCCTCCAGTGCAAACATCTTTGGAGATGTGGCCTTTAAAAAGCTAATAAATTGAATGAGGCCATAGTGTGGGGACCTGACCCAATATGGCTTGTGTCCTTATAGTAAGAGAGATACCAAGCAGGTGCATGCATCCACAGAAAAGGCCATGTGAGGACACGGCAAGAAGGCAGCCATTCGCATGCCAAAGGGAGAGGCCTCCAGGGAACCAAACCTGCCAACACCTTAATCTCAGACTTCCAGCCCCCAGAACTGAGAAAATGAATGTCTGTAATTTAAGCACCCAGCCAGCGGTATTTTGTGATGGCAGCCCTAGCACACTAATACAGCAATCAGCATATAGGAAACATCTTTACATTTAGTCATTGCATCTTTTGCTTCAGATAAAATGAAACATGCCCAGCTGTATCATGTACTAGACCAGTGATGGCGAACCTTTTGAGCTCGGCGTGCCAGCATTTTGAAAAACCCTAACTTAACTCTGGTGCCGTGTCACATGTAGAAATTTTTTGGTATTTGCAACCTTAGTAAAACAAAGACTTATATTTTTGATATTTATTTTATATTTTAAATGCCAGTTAACAAAGAAAAATCAACCAAAAAAATGAGTTCGCGTGTCACCTCTGACACGCGTGACATAGGTTCGCCTTCACTGTACTAGACAGTATGCGCTGGCTGTCTTTCCGGAAAACTATTTACTGAGTCATCAGCATAAGCAGCCATATTCCAATTGGTTCCCTCAGGCCCTAGCAAACCTCTCTCTCTCTCTCTCTCTCTCTCTCTCTCTCTCTCTCTCTCTCTCTTTTTCCATTGCAGTTGTCAGTGTCATCCATCTTAGCAGCATCTTCCAAAGCAGCACAAACAATAGATCCTGGGTGTTGTCAGCCAACTCCTCCCTCTTTTTATTCCTCACCTTGACTACTCAAGGGTTTGAGAGAGGATGATCGCTCATCATTTAAGAGTTTTACTGAAATGGGTTTACTTGAAAACACAAATTCTTCCTCCTCCAGGATAAATAATACTTCTGAAGACACAATATTGGAACAAGGGTGGAAAAGGCTTGATTTCACATAACCCAGTCAAATTGGCAATGGTTGCTGAGAGTATTGCGTTGAGAAAAAATTTGGAGCCTGAGTGTGAACTCGGCAGGTTAAAGTGCACGATGGCCAACGCTGCGGTGTCGGGTGGGGGTGCCGTGCTTGCCGTCTCTATCTGAACAGACGGTCACTGGTTTTTAATGTTTGGCTGTGAAAAAATATTCCTGATATAGCATCCATCAAAATGTTGTCTTGAATAGTATGGGTCTGGAAGTTCAGCATATTATTTACAAGATGAAGAAAACTGCTTCATGATATCACCTCTTAACTCCATTTTCTTTAGTTCGAGTCGGTGACAATGGCAGCCGTGAGCACTTTCCCTGTGCCCGGCACTGATATGAGCACTCTGCATCTATTAACTCATTTCAACTACACGGAATTCCCATTTTAGTAATAAGGCCACTGGGGTCTGAAGAGCTTAAGCACTTTTCCAAGTCTTGGAGGCAATAAGTGAGAATTCAAACCCAGAATTCTCATCAGTCTTAAATATTACATCATGTTGATGCCCACACACACAAAAAAAATGGTAAACACTTTTTCAGGAACTAATGCTATCTTTCAAAGTGAGCTGACAAGAAAAAGGATTCCTTATCCTTAGGTAAATTTATGGTACTGATATGAAAATGACAAGAAAAAATGTGCAACTCATCAGAAAAAAAAATGTTGCTTATTAATCCATGTGTTTGGAATGTGTATTGTGTCGTACCCTGTGTGGTTTTTATATAGATTAGCTCACTTAATCCTCAAAACCGTTCTATGAAGTGATTATCCCCATTTTGTGGATGAGAAAATGAAGGCAGAGAAGTGAAGTAACTCAGTCTCAAGTCACATAACTGATAAATGATGGAGTTGGGATCCTAACTGAGGTGGTCTGATCCAGAAGCCAAGTCTTAAAACTACTATTTACTCTGCAAGCAAAATTTGCCAAGTGTTACTTTAGGTGGGCCTCGAGGTTAGATACAGCTAAAAATCTTAGTCATTTAAACTGCTGTCCTCTGAGGCACCTGGAAACATAAAAACTTTCTGTGTGACTGGCATGTGGACTGCTTTACAAAATTAGTCAGTTGCATCATTTCTAGGAAACTGTTCAGGATATAGACCGTGTTCAGAAATCAGATATTTCTTCCCCTGGAAAAGTCAGTGAATTATTTTTTAGTTTCATGATTTCCTTTTTTTTTCTTTTTTTTTAATACTCACCTAAGGATATTTTTTCCATTGCTTTTCAAAGAGAGTGGAAGGGAGGGAAGGATGGGGGGGGGATGAGAAAAAGAGAGAGAGAGAGAGAGAGAGAGAGAGAGAGAGAGAGAGAGAGAGATGGGAGAGACACATCAATTGGTTGCCTCCTGCATGCTCCCTAACTGGGGACAGGAGAGCGAACCCTCAACCCAGGTACGTGCCTTTGACCAGAAATTGAACCTGAAACCCTTTGGTGCATGGGCTGAGGCTCTAAAATTAGATTTAAAAAGCCCTGGCCAGTGCTGTTAAGTGAGGCTTTGCTTTGTAAGTTTTGTTTTACTTATTTTCCAACACGATATTCTCCTCTGATATCATCAAGTCATCTAGACTCCAGGGACATCACGTGGCTCACACACCTGTGTTGTTCTTTAAACTCTTTTGCTTCTGCAGTTTACAATGGGCCAAGGATACTGGGGGAAGCTGTGATTTTTCCAACTCTGGAAGGTTTGTACTGGACCCTGTGGGCTGGTTTTGAGGATGGTGCTAATTATTTTGCTGCTTGTGTGTTTATTATCTCAGCAACTCATATATTCCCAAACATTACGGTCGGTTCCTACAAATGTGTAGGCAGCTAATTACAGGTGAAATTATTTACAACACCTAACAGGACACCATGTTGCAGCATTCTCTCTTGCTGAATTGTTCTGTATCAGATTTCAAATCTGCAAGTCACCAAACCCTTTGAATTCCTGATGAATGTCTTGTAACTCTACAGACATTAATAGGACGTGGCCCAACTTTTCATTGAAGGGTGCCCTCCCCCAGACAGTCTTCAGGTACCTGAGGACTACACACTGTATGCTACGTATAACCTTCATGGCCATGCTGCTCTCTGTACCTGCCTCTCCCATTCATATACATATTGTCACTCTCTGTTGTGTCTTCTCCTTCCCCTGTTGTTTCACTCGTGCCGACTGGCTCTGGGCTGAGCAGAGTGTCCATGCAGTGGTCTCAATGTGGGCCTGGAGAGTGGCTTCCATTCCACCCCCACTTATGAGGGGAACCCCCTGAAATTACCTTGCAAAGCTGTGTATGTGTGCACACATGAGGAGAGAACCATGGCAGGCCCTATGGATTGTCGACCCCCAAACAATTCACAATTCCCTATCTCTTTGAATTCCTTTGCCACAGAGGGTGAAAAGTGACAGATTTTCAATTTCCCCACTTCCCTTGTTTGTCCAATGAGAAGGAAAACATTCTTTCTTGAATAAAAAGCAAAGCCTCACCAGGAGAAGATCCGTGGCCCTTCATTCTTTCCCATTATTCCTGCCTGGGATGTAGATATAAAGCCCAGGTATACAGCAGCCATCTTGCAAACAGGAGGCTGCAGGACTGAAATGAAGGCCTGTATCTACAGAGGAAAGGAAGAAGGTTGGAAAGAAATTCAGTTTCTGAAGGTACACTTGAGGCACCATCCCAGCTCCGGACTGCCTACCTGCAGACATAGTTTTACATTTTATGAACGAAACACACACACACACACACACACACACACACACACACACACTTTTAAAAAGGAGAGGTAAAAATATACACAGAAATTGTAAAATGTCCTTCCTGCTCTCTGATAGATTGCCTTGCATATGGCCTCGGGGAAAACCTCCTATTCTGGAGACCTCTGCTACATAACCAACGCATCACTATTAACAGGCATCATTAAACAGCAGTGACAATGAAGGGCTGGGGAAATACCCAAGAAAGTATACTATGATAGGTTAATATTATAAGGTCATTTTTGTTTTATATAAAAAATAAACAAACAAAAAAACCTGGAAGAGTATACACAGAAAGGCCAATGATGGTTGCTTTAAACTATGTGTTCATTGCTCTCTGCATCAACCATGTATTAATTTGCAAAAAAAAAAAAAAAAAAGAAAAGAAAAGAAAAAGAAATGTTATTTTCAATATCCTAGTAGTTCAAGAGAGGCCGGCCCCACCTTCCAAAATTTACTTTTTCCTTCAAGGTGCCCTTGTTGTGGTGTTAACATGCACACACAGGTGATGATAGCCAGGCAGGTGTGGTGGAGAGGACTTGAGATGATGGCTGATTTCAGGTGTTCTCCAGTCTGCTCTGCCGGGGGCGGGGGGAGGTAGAGACTGGAGGGGGGAAAATGAACTCCTTATGGGACATCACCCTCCTACCTACCAGTGCACTTTTCTCATATCTTATTCCACTTATCTCAGAGTTGACCTAATTCCCATCTCTGTCAAAGAATGATGGGCAGTTAGCTCTTAACTCCATCTAGTCCACTCCTGCCTTTTCAGAGATGGGGAAGAGCAAGCTCTGAAAAGCTAAGGGCATGTCCAAGGTCACACCAATAGCAGAGAGTAGACCAGAACCCACTCATCATTAACAACCACCATCACTACCACCCACCTGCCATATAGCATCCTTCCTGCTGGCTGGGTATTGCCCTGGGTGCCATCTATGTAGTCTCTTATCCTGACAAAAACTCTGCAAGGCGGGTGTCCTTACCTCCATTTTTTGCCGAAGACACTAAGGCTCAGACAGGTTATATAATTTTCCAAATCTACAAGGAAACAGAACCAAACCTTGAACCCAGCTCTGTCTGGCTTCCAACTCTAGGCTATTGTCACCCCTCCAGGTGACGCAAGACAGCGTTTGTCTGATCTGTTATGGACATGCCCACAAAGCAGTTTCCCACAATTCCTTCCCTATTGGAGCCTCAGGAAATCTATTTCAATGCCGACTTCATCTCCCCTTTGGTGCAGGGAATGCTTCCTGACAGAGCCTGCTCTCTCAGCAGCTGGTGATATTTGATTTGATTAACACCCTGGGACCTATCACCAGACTTAAAGATGATGCCTAATTAATTGCTTACGTTAAAGAGCTGGCACTTCCTGCATTTGGTTCACACTTCATGTTTTCACTTCAGCAATAATATTTATGTGATTAGCAAATAGTCAATTCATACTCTGATGTGGACCTAGTCTGTGTGTGGGACCTCCCAAAGCAGATGTCCTTGACAGGTGTAAAGAAATAGACTTTTTTTTTCTCACAGCAGAAAACATGGGGAAGATCTTCTGCTGACATTTCAATGAAAAATCAGGCATCAACAAATAGTCATTGAGCACTGACCTATTCTGTGTCAGTCATTACATTAACAAGGCCTCATGGGGGCTAAAAAGGAGTCACATTAGACTTAACTTCTTTTTTTTTCTTTCCTCTACCATTAAGAGAGAGAAAAAAAATGCTGCCAATAAAACTATACCCCAAACTTCTTCGCATTTAAATTCCAAGTCTCCTGGATCACTTTTCAACTCAGAAATGGCATGTTGTTCCTATTTTTTTCACACAATATTAGTGTCTGTGCCAGCAAGAGCATTGAGAATGTAGTATTTCTTTTAAAAAGCATTCCACTATTTCTCCAAGCAGGAACGTTTGATCTGAAGGCTTCTGTGTTGTTACTTTTTTGTTTTAACCAGCAAATGACAACAGTAGGTTTTTGGACAACAATTAAGATTTTCATTCTTTCTTGAAAGAGCCCTTAAATTGCTTTGGGGATTGAAGTTGCCTGGTTATGCCGCCATGAAGAATAACAACTTTGCTCTGCACGGACAATGACAAATGCATCCCACTTGGCTCCGACCAACAGATGCCAGGGATGTTAAAATGTGAAATAGGGATGTTTTAGAACTTACAAAATACAGTTACTCAATCTTCCTATCTGCCTCTTTGTCCTAGGTTATACCCTTTACTTGATTTTCCCTGCCCGCACTCCTGGCTGGCTGGGATAACCCTCACTAGTTCGCCTTCACTTTCACTGAGAGTCTCCGTAAGTGTGTTCTGGGCTTGTCCTTGTTTCTATGTCATGCCCGATCTTGTCTACATTAGAAGTATTCCTAATCTTCTTATTTCAGCTCGTTCCCTATTTTATGCCCACCAACTGGCAGAAAACAAGACAAAAATGAAAAGGTCAACCAAGATTTTGCATCTCAAAAGAAGACATGCTCCCTCTCTCACTGTTCTCATTGAGAAGAGCCACAGAGCTTTACAGTGCAGAGCCGTTCTGAGCTCTGGCTGCAAAGCCAAATAATTCGTTGAGATTTTTTAAAATGTAGATTCCAGGGGGCTATCCGGAGGCCCACGGACTCACACTCTCATTTGGGAGTACAATTGGGGGGAAGCAGACACTTGCGTTAAGAGAGATCCACACGTTAATGTGGTATGTCATCTAGGTTATAAATCATTAAGAGCAGAAAGACATTAGGCATTTCCCAGTTCATGCAGGGACATCTTGATTGAAATACTAGTACACTAACACAAATTTGAAAACAAGAGTGTGCAGCAGAAAACAATTCATATGGACGGACCACAATTTTATTCATTCAAACCATAATGTTCACAGCATCCTGTGCTCAAGATGATAAAACTAAGGGGTATGAAGCATGGGGAGAGCACAGGCAGGAAACAGAGGGTGAGAGTTTCTTTTCCCAACCTCCCAACAACCCCAAATGCGCCTGGTCTGAGCCCATGGGGAAGGCGATCTCAGGCAACCTCATCCTCCATCCTCCAGCCACAGCTGTCAGGCCTACTGCAGGCATGCGATGCTCTGGGCATAATTCTGGTTCCCTGATTTAGAGATAGGCTATAGCTTTGGAGTGGGAGGTTGTGTTAATGCAGGCCTATGCTCAGAAAATAGGCAAGTCCTTCCATCAAAGGTCTCGGGGTGGTTTTTATGGCTGTTAGAGAGCCCTGACATTCTCTCCTAATCACCTACATTTTTAGCAAAGGTCCTTCTAAATTTTAGATAAGCATTAAGATCTCCCATCTCTTCTGGGTGCTAGTAGATAATTGATGATTCTGCTGTTAGCTCTGGCCTTTTCGTTGTGCCAGGAATTTAGAATGAAGTTTCCACACCAAAGCCCAGGCCATCTTTTACTCACCTCCTAGATCCAGGAACCTCTTGCTCATAATCAAGGAAGAGTCTGAGACTCATCTACGGCAAATTTCCTTTCCTTCCAGGCCCAAAGCAGAGGCTGGAAGCACAACACCAGAAGCACAAATCATTGCAAGTCGGTGCTGATGGTGCATTAAATACCGGTGCTGTGCTTTTTTTCTTGCCACCCAGTACTGAGCACACACTATGCGCCAGGCCCTTTATCTCCATTCTCATTTAATTCTCACCACAACCTAGGAAGTAGGCTTCATTGTCCACCCGTTTTACAGAGTGAGAACCGGATCCAGGTTAAGCAACAACAACCCCAAGGCCATGCAACAAATAAAGGAAGGATCTGTCTCACGTTTCACGAGAATTTTAAATTCAATTTAGTTCCACGACTAGGTTTGGAGGCTTTTTTACATACCGGGCACCGAAATACCTGCCAGCCTCGGGGGTATCAATCCATGGTAGGTGCTGGGAGGACACAAGACTGAACGCTTCCAGGTTCACACCCAGCAGCTGACACTAACTTCACTGGCAACACAAGGCTGATAATGGGCTTTGATAATGGGCTGTAAGGAATGTGTGAATTGATAAAGGCACGTGAGGATGGAGAAGATAAAAATAACTGAGAGGTCTGGAAAGGTGCCGGGGAAGAGGTGAAATCTGAATTATGCCTTGGAAAACAGAGACAACATGAGAAGGTCTGAACTTTTTTTACTCAAAACACTTCTGATCCCAAAAGTGTGGTGCTCCCCCCCCCCGCCCCCGCCCCCGCCACCACCACCACCACCAATTCTCTGACATCATCTGAGTGTCCTACAACTCAGTTTAATTTTGGAACTCTACCTGGAGGTGGAGTCAGATCCCACAGGTTAAGGGCTCCATTCTACAAGGCTGCCCCCACTTCGGTGCCAGTTGAAAGTTGTGGATCCTTTGTTACTGCTCTGGTGGCACTTGCTGGGCACAGAGGACTCGTTCTAACACCCTCGCACTGTGCTGGATACTCTCACCTCCCTGAGGTGGCTCAGATTCTCTGTACCTTAGACACCACTCAGCCATTTCTGTTCCAGGGCTTTGTAATCTGCTTGGACAGAAGGGGGAAGTGATGACAACCCAAGCCAGCTGGGGTTTCTGTGTCCATCACCTTTCCCTCTGGGGAACAAGGCAAAGAGCTTCCTTCTTAGAGCAGAGAGAGGCCACCAGGTTCTAAAAATGAGTCCCCGCTGCTTTCCCTCTACCCCCTCACCTTCCCTTTGCTCCTCCTCAACCTCCCACTAACCACTAAGAGCTCTTTCCTCCCCCAGGTCATGCCCTCTCTCCACTCCCCGCCAGTACTTCTGGAAAACTTCATGTTCTAACTGTGGCTAGAAGCCTTCTTCAATTTTTCTTACAGTTTCTATGCCAAATGCCTAGAGGATCCTGACTTTTGATGATCAAAAGCCCATTTTTCCTGTTCTCTCATTTTCCCCAGACACAATAAAAGATGCCTGAGTGGGGTTGGGGGGAGAGGCAGAGCAATAGGAGCTGCCAGACTGGGAAAATCAGCTAATCTATATATATGAAACCCTAATATGCAAATAGACCAAACGGTAGAAAAACCAAACAGCTGAACAACTGGTGGCATTGACGTGTGCTGACCACCAGGGGGCACATGCGGAACATGGCAGGTGTTGGCAGCAGGTGGCAGAGCGCGGAACAGGGCGGCAGGATGGTGGAACAGGTGAGTGGGGGTGCCAGATCAAGGTGTGGTGCTGGTCGCTGTCATCAGGGCGAGCCTCTGGTGGTTACCGAAAATTCTTTGCTCCCACGCTCCGCGATTCCACCCGCTCGCACCCACTGCCACCGCTGGAGCCGCTCGCACCCACTACTGGTGCCCGGCTCTGGCCCTGATTGCTCGGTGCTATCAGCAGGTGTGAACAACAGCTGCCGACCCGATTGTCCCTGAGGGCTTCTCCACCTCCCCCTGCTCCTGAAGGGCAATTGGGGCAGCAGCCGCTGCTCGCACCTGCTGCTGGAACCAGCCCCAATCACTCAGCACCATGAGCTGCTGCGAGTGGGGCCAGCACCATCAGCACGTGGGAGCGATGTTGCCAGGAGCGGGGCTGCCAGCAGATGGGACCAGGGGCCGCAGCGGGAGGGGCTGGGCAGGGGTGCGGAGGATGGGCCAAGACCCGCCCCTGTGCCCACTGCAGCCTCACAGCCCACAGTTCCTTTCAAGGTGCACAAATTTGTGCACTGGGCCCCTAGTATATTAAAAACATCATTCTGCCAGTGTTCTCACCTCCCCTTTAAATTTGGTTCCTCCCTTGAGCAAAAAGGGAAAAGTTCACTTCACATCCTCCTTCATATTAAGAACTCTTTCCTGTTCTTGTGTCTCAAAAGAATTTCAGTTTCAGGTGACCTGCTCTAGACTGGGCTGAAGGTTGAATTCCAAGGTGACCCTAATACCTACAGATGATGAATCTCAATACTTGAAAACTGCCTCAATCAGAACTAACTGCTGACTCTTGGAGACTTTCTCAAGAAATTCAGTAAATAGGCCCTGGCCAATATGGCTCAGTCGGTTGGACTGTTGTTCTATGCATCTGAAGGGTTATCGGTTTGATTCCTGGTCAAGGGACATAGCCAGGTGGTGGGTTTGATCCCCTGTCAGGGTGTGTACGAGAGGCAGCAACTGATCAATGTTTCTCTCTCACACATCTCTCTTTCTCTCTCTCTTTCTCTTTCCTCCCCTTCCTCCTCCTCCTCCTCCTCCTCCTCCTCCTCCTCCTCCTCCTCCTCCTCCTCCTCCTTCTTCTTCTTCTTCTTCTTCTTCTTCTTCTTCTTCTTCTTCTTCTTCTTCTTCTCTCTCTCTCTCTCTCTCTCTCTCTCTCTCTCTCTCTCTCTCAAATCAATAACAACTTATCCTTGGGTTAGGATTTTTTAAAAAAAGAAAGAAATTCAGCAGAAAGTATCCCAAGTGGCTAATCACCAAAGTGTGTAATAGTGCAGAAATATAACAGTTATATTTCTAATATATTACAAGTATTTGTATGGCTGGTGTGCCTACTGTGCAGCCTTTGGACATTTTTAACACAAGATCCTTATGTTGAGGCTATGTCTGTCATGAGCTTCACATGCCAGTAGTCACCACTGGGAATGAGATATTTCTCGTATGGCTACCTGTCCATGCACAGCTTGTGTCTTACCCTGTTGGTTCGTCGAGACTTCTGCTCCTCCTCTCCCGCGTGGCGTGCCTTTCGTTAGGCGTGGGGTCCTTTCTTTAGTTTCAGTTTCTCTCTCTGTTTCATAGGACAATCTCCTGCATGAACGACAGGCCCTGAAATAGAAATAACCTGTCTGTTAAAAAAACACCATCAAAGCAAAAAAAAAATGCAGATGTTTGAGAAAAATAACTTGATACTTTTCTCCACCAATTGCCCACTCCAAATGAGGACTTAGGGAGTGTCGGTTCTAAAACACAGCTGTGTATTATAAAAACTCCTCAGTGCAAGTCGATAGATCCCCATAGGGCCTGCGTCCCACCAGAACCCCATCCAGGTAAGGGTCAGAGAAGTCTCTCCTCATTAAGAAGAAGAAAATTTTTCTTGTTACAAATTAAAATCCTCCCCTGTGGCTGTGCATTTATCAGCAAGCCTGCTCCCAATGGTCACCTTATAAATGATGATGGGGAACAATCAATCATTTCCTTCGGCTACAAAGGCAGCTCAAATTGGTTCAAAATGGCAGACTTCCTGCTGGAATGAACCTTCCCTGAACCAATGATAATATTTCTAGGGAAAAAGTGGAGGAGGGTGGATGGCTGGGGAGGACCACATTTCCAGGCTCTGAAGGGAAATATTCAAGCAGCATGTGGCTTTACCTCCTATGTATTCTTACATACGCCCAGAAGGGATGTTGGCCTCAAATGTTCTAGTTCAAAATGTACTAGACTTATGGAGTCAATCACTTTATACGGTATATAAATGTCTAATCACTATGTTGTATGCTTGAAATTAATATACTATTGTCAACTGCAATTGAAAAATAATTTTAAACAGTTTTTGTTCATTTTAAGAAATTTATTTTTTATTTTCATTAAAGATTTTTATTTTTAGAGGAAGAGGAAGGAAGAGGGAGGTAGGGAGAGAAACATTAATTGGCTGCATCCTCATGTCCCCTACTGGGGATCAAGCCTGAAACCCAGGCATATGCCCTGACCAGGAATTGAACTGGCAACCCTTTGCTGCATGGGATGATGCCCAACCAACTGCACCATACCAGCCAGGGTGGTCTTTGTTCATTTTTACCCACCAAAAAAAGTTAAACATTATTTAATAAGTTTTTATTATTTTAGTGAAAAATAGTACAAACACACAAAATCATTCAGAGAGTATGTGCATGCCTGACACCTTCCTCCCTCTGTTCCTCCTTCCCATCAGTGATGGAGGACACTTCCTTTTATTTTAAGAATGTAAATTTAGGTCATATGGCAAATAAATGCTAATTTGATATAAATAATACATTGATTGGGTTTTGCAATTCTGAAAACAATAAATAGCCCAAGCAGTGATCATTTTAAACAAGATCCAGGAATATATTGATCTAATTTGGTGTCTTATCCATCACCTCCATTGCTCTCTTTGTTCTGGGCAAGATGCACAGGCAATTTCTCTCCCAATATCCTCCTCCCAAAATAAAGCACCTGCTTACAAACCATATCCCTCACCTAACCAGACGCCTTCTGCAAAGCACATACAGTCTTTTAAAGTCATGTTTAACATTTTTCAAGTCCTCTGAAGACTTCAACAAAACAAGGAGCATTCGTACTCCTCACCCAGGCTGCCTGACTTAAAGTAGCATGAGGCAAAAATCATCCGCATGTAGAGTTAAGCAATAAAATTTTCCAACTCTACACATGCTGTGAGAATCAATAACCTCTTCTCAAACCAGCAAATTGGTTTCAAGTATTCGGTTCACTGGTTACATCCAGCAGCTTGAATGAGAGGCCCCCTCCTGGGTGAAGGGACGGGGGTAATGCATTCTTGAAAAAATGTGCTCTCATCAGAATTCCTGTGCTTCTTACAGAATGGATGATGGTATTTGTCAAGCTCTTTGGAAAGAACCCTGGGTTTAATTTCAGTCAATCCTCTTTGTGGGAATTTTAACAAAAATGCTTCTGCAGAGCGTTCTGTACTACCTCATTTCAGGAGAACCATTCATCGCAATTGTTTAGAGAAACAGTATTTTCTGGGTTTTAAACTGATGTTGCAGCCAGATTCTTCTTTTTTAAAAAAATAAAACTGATACTCTCTAGGAAGGGTTAGCCGAAGTCACTGGCCCTTCTACCAACCGACGGGCTCTGGGAATACTTGCCAGAAAATCTGGTCATCGTAATAGCAGAATATGCATGTCCCTCACTGTCAGGCAAGTAGCCTGCGTTTTCTTGTCCTCCCTTCGGGCCTTCGCATTCCCTGAGTGCCACCCACCCTTCTCTCCCGGAACCAAAGCCTATTGTCACCTCTACCAGCTGATGCCACTCCCCTGCTCTCACAAGGCTTCTGCACTAATCCTTCCGACTGTGGGACCTCCTTTCCTTTCTTCTTCTGGGGGTGGAACATTTACGTAGAAACTCTAGCCCCAAATGCAGTCTAGATGAAAGAAAAGACTTCCTCCAGCAGGGCGACTGAGTCTTCTGCTTAATGTCACCCAGTTTCAAAAGGCATGCACCGAAGGGAAGGGAAAGGAGCCTGCTCTAGCCAGTCAGATCAACTGGCTTCTGCGCACCTTGTTCCTCTCGTGGTCCCCAAGGCTCCCCTCCATTCCCCCTGCCCGGCCCCTGCTCAGCACCGGAATGGCAGGCTGAGGACTCGCCGCTCAGCACCTCCCTTCACCGAGCTCTGAGTTGCTAGTCATCGGAGGCCTCTTTCCTGCCATGTCCCCGGAGTCCCTCTCAAAGCTCCCAGGGGCTCAGTCGATTTCAGGGCTTAAAATTACTGTTTTAGAGACACCGTGGGGTAAACAGGCATTTGTGGCCTGGCTTAGGAGTCCCACTCACATGAATTCTATTTTCTCTCCTGACAACCTTATATCCCTACTTGTCAAAAGAATGTTAGCATCATTAATAACATTGTTTATAAATAGCCTAGCATCTAAGAGAAACTGTGAGTTAAACACAACTAAATTTTATAAATCCAACTTTGAAAAAGGGTGTAAAAGTTGGAGGCTAATTTTTTTGGGGGGGGGCGGGGGTGGTTGGTTTGCTTTCTTTTTATTTCTTCTACCTTTCCACATGTTTACTCATTGAATAAACATGTCTTAATCTCCTGTTAGGTATCCTGTTAGGGGCTAGGACTAAGTCAGAGACCCCTGCCCTTGGGGAGCTCACAGTCTAGTAGAATAAACAGATGAACAAATAAGGAAGAGAACTAGGAACAAAACCGCTATGATTACAAATGGTAGAAAAGACGGGCACACATTATCCCACTAGGAGTAACGACGTAGTCAGAGAAGCTCAGGAAAGCTGGGGAAAGTGGCAGAAAAGATTGTTGCAGGAGAGACAGTGACATATAGGCAAAGGCTCACAGGGGAGGGAACCTGACAAGGCAAGGACAGAACGGAGGCCCATGGCAGGGGCCCAGGCAGGTGGGGGCGGGGTTCCAATGAGGCTGGACAGATGGACAACGCTGTAGCTTATAAGGCTGCAAGGGGAAGAGCAAACGGAAGTCTGGCCTGAAAGGGGTGACAGGATCCACTGGGCTTTTTTAGCACTTTAATCACAGTGTGGGGAAACACTGGTGGCAAGAGTGGCTGTCAGGCCTGGCCAGTGTGGCTCAGTGGTTGAATGTCAACTCATGAACCAGGAAGTCACAGTTTGATTCCCGGTCAGGGCACATGCCTGGGTTGTGGGTTTGATCCCCAGTGGGGGGCATGCAAGAGGCAGCCGATCAATGAATGATTCTTTTTCATCATTGATGTTTCTATCTCCCTCTCCCTCTCCCTCTGAAATCAATGAAAACATATTTTTTTTAAAAAAAAGAGTGGCTGTTAGTAGTCCCCTTACAGAGGTCACTGTGGGAGTCCTCTTGAGAAACACTGGCCACTTAGAGTGGATGGAGGCAGACTCAAGGGATTGCCAGGTGGGGAAGCAGGCAGGCTGTAGCAATGGGCTGGATATAAGGGCCGAGGCCTAGGGAGCATGGAGGAATGACTCTGAGGTTCCTGTTTTAACTATTTGGTCCTTCGCTTTGTCATTGACCATTGTCTGTGGTCCCAGGCACTTACTATTTTTCTTTCTTCATGTTCCTGCTTCATCCTGAAGGAAAAACTACATATCACTTCAAAACTGATGATGCAAAGAGCCCCTCAGCATTATCTCAGCAAATCTCCCCAAATCTAATTTTAATATGTAATATTCCCAAGTCATTTCTGTTTATAATTTCTAGTATAATTTATTTTATTGGAATGAGAACATAGTGGTAAAAGATCTTTAGTTACAAATATTTAAAGCCAACCTAAACCAACTTTAACATAAAAGAGATTTTATTATAAGAACGTAAGAGTGTCTCATAGAATGAAATGCAGAAATGCTGCCAAGACTTAGAAATTCTACCGAGGGCTAGAATCCCTCAGGGATTTCTCTCCATTCTCTGCCTGTTCTTCTCTGTAAAATGGCTTCAGTCTTTCATCTTGGAAATGTGGCCTGTGTCAGTCTGCACTCCACAGACAGCTCTGTAACAGCTCCTGTGTTTATCTGCTCTGGGTTTAGCCACAAACCCGACCCTCAGTCCCTCAGGGTCTCAATTCCAGACCTCAAGGATGGGAACTTGGCCCTGCTCTGGTCAGGTATTTGACCCTGGACAAGTGAACTCTGGCTGGGGTGGGTGTGAGAGTTCAGGGAAGAAACAGCCAGCAGCAATTCTGAGTTCCCAGAGAAGGGAGAATTGTTATGATCTTGGCAGACACCCCATATGGAGAAGGAGGGAAACAATAGCTCTTTTGCTTCAATAAACACGTGCTAAGCACTAACCACGTTCCAGGGCCCGGCTAGGCTTGTGGATATAATAATAAATGCATCCAATTCTGCCTTCCAAGAGTGTAACATCCAGCACTGCCTGGGAACACCTCTGTATGTGCTCACTTACCTGTAGCACATACCTAAAAACTCACAGTCTATGGCACAGAAACAACATGTAAGATATTCGTACTGTGCAGTCAACATTTAGCTCTCCTCTTGGACCATGCCAAGACACTGGCAGACAAAAGGGCAAAGGTCCAAAGTTTTATTCCCAGTCACTGTCACATGCTAACAACTGAGCAGGACGAAATGTATAATGCAGATGACTGGTACTTCCATCTACCGTCCTTCATCCATCTTCAAGGTGAAAAGGTTATCTGTCCATAGATAACTAGAAAACAATGCTAATTGCAGACTATAACATGTCAATCAAGTGGCGATATGGGCCCAGACCACAAGAGTAGTGAGCACAACAGATTCTGAGTCAAAACCCTGGATTCTGGTCACACTAGTTGTGTGACCTTAGGAAGTCATGGGCCTCTGAGCCTCACCTGTAAAGTGAGGGGAAGTAGTCATTAAAAGAAATAAGAATATGAAGGTATAAAGTAAAGC
The DNA here is from genome assembly GCF_964212035.1 of Myotis nattereri. NCBI lineage: Eukaryota > Metazoa > Chordata > Mammalia > Chiroptera > Vespertilionidae > Myotis > Myotis nattereri. The sequence continues at coordinate 36,617,899 of NC_138087.1, read as the reverse complement.
ACCGAGAAGGCAGTCCACACTGAAGTGTCAGTTATGAGCAAAAGTAAGGACGCAGGGACCCATAAGAACTGCTGAGAGGTTGGGAGGCTGAGGTTGGTGTGGTCAGAGATAAGGCTGAAAACTCAGACAGGAGCCTGCTGCTGAGGACTTAGAAGGAACAAAAGGACTAGATAAAAACAGGGCAGGCAGTAAAGACTCCTCCCGGACCTATGGCTTGATTACCAGATGGATAACTTATAAGCTGTAACCTTCCAATTTCCCCCAAAGTGCGACACACCTCTCTTTGTAGATTTAGCTGTGCTTAATCTTTCCTTTTCAAACACAGTGGAAGAAAGCTATCTAGTTCTTAGAAAATGTTTCACCTACAGAAAGAAAAGTTAGTATTATTTCCTTCCACTGCCTTATCTAGCACAATTTCCCTTCCATCCTATGCCTCTCAAACCTTTCTTTTATGTTTCCCTTTTATGATAAGTTTAAAGACAGGATAGCTGCCTCTCTAGAAAGCTTCATCTTCTCTTCAATTTCTCATATTTTTTTCCCCTCTACCAGATTTTATTTTTGCATTTTCAGATTTCGCTAAATCTCCATTCATTTGCATGAGGATTGCTGTCTATTTAAAATGGCATAGGCATTTTTAGCCTATATAAGCTAGAGGCATTCTAAATGGATAGTATTATATTTGTGTTTCCCATTGCTGTCTCAGTATGACCCCAAAGGCAGAACAGGTGCTATTAAGCTATTTTTAATTTAATAAGAAATTAAAACCTTATAGGAAAAAAAACCCCACTTTTTACTTTCAGAAGTTATTCCTCTTTTATTTCAGACAAGCATTTTCAATGGTGATGATATTGAACCAAGAGGGCAAAAAGTCTTAGGTAGCACCATGGTTTATGACTTTCCAAACCTAACCCTATCTGACTACATAAATTGATATCTGGCATACCTATGGTGTTAAAATTTCATGGAGGGAAGAAGTACTTAAGGGAAAAAAAATGTCTAAAAAGGCATTTTTAGTGGGGAAATAATAAAATAAAAATGGTTGAGGAAAACGATTTAGAACTAACCAATACTTACACAGCACATTCGTTTATACAAGAGTTAAATACAGTCTTTCATTTGATCTCCACAAAAACCAGGTGAATTGGGTATGATTAACCTCTTTTCCAGACATGCAAATTGATGATCAGAGAGGTTACTTTTTAACTGTGTGACTTTAGTGGCAAATGCTCCCCGTCCATCCATGACAGTCCAGCATAGCCATTCCTTTATAGCAGGGTTTCTCAACCTCAGCACCACTGATGTTTAGAGTAGGGTGATTCTGTTGTGTGTGTGTGTGGGGGGGGGAGTGCTGTTCTCTGCATTGTGGGGTGTCGAGCAGCATTCCTGACCACTACCCAGCAGTGCTTCTCCCCAGTTGAGAAACCAAAACTGTCTGCAGACATTGCCAAATGTCCCTGGGGAACTGGGGAGGGAAGGGGGGGTGAGGGGAGGGGGAGGTCACTCCTGGTTGAGAATCACTGATTTAAAGCCTACCTCTACTGTTTTGAAAGTCATTTATAGTGTCATGATAGCTAACAGTGACTGAGCATTTACTATCTACCAGGCACTTTCTATGTACCGACTCATTTAAACCTCTCAACAACCCTATGGGGTTAATTCTAGCCTCATGTCCACTGCAGAAATAAGGAAGCATAGTCCGGAAAGATTGCAGTGAATAAACTGGAAAGCTGGAGATATAGATGCTATTGCATTTATATCACAAAGAAGTGCTTGGATTATTGACCCAAATATAACCATTTTGTCCACACAAAATAATTTACATCATGATTATGTCTAGAATGCTGACTTTGCATTTAAACCCACATCTGAGCACTGAACCACCATGCTCTACTGTCTGTCTCAGAACCAAAATGCCCTCAGCTATTCTCCTAAATTCTATTTCACTTCCCCAGTGTTATCCCATTTTACATACAGATGCCAGTTTCCTGTAGATGTTGCTTTTTAATCTATTGATTCATTTACTCTTAATAAGCACAAAGTGAAATTCTAGTAAAAAGATGTCCAATATAAGAATGTACATGCTAAAAAATGAATTTGTAAAATATAACAATACTAGAGGCCTGGTGCATGAATTCGTGCACTGGTGGGGTCCAGCCAGCCTGCCCCAATGGGGGCCGATTGGGAGAGGGGCCCACCATGGCGAGAGGTCTTGGGTTATTTGCGGTCCGGCCCCACCCCCATCACGAGGGGGGGAGGCGGGCACTCAGGGGCATGGCCAGCCGATGGGAGGAGCCATGGCATTCCAGTCATTTTGCCACTTGGTCAATTTGCATATTACCCTTTTATTATATAGGATGCTTAGTATGATCCCATTGTTGTAAAAGGTTATGTATATTGTAGTCATATTCACACACACACACACATACAAACTGGAAATGCAGGACTTATCTATGGAAAGTAAGATAATGAACATTTCTAATATTTGCCCTTTTGCTTACCTATATTTTCAACCTTTTCTACAATAAGTTCCTTTAAAAATTGCCCAAATAATCATTTTTTTTAAAGATGATTTCATCAGTTAGCTGAAAAAAGATAGTGTTTAAGAAGTAGGGGGGGAAGCATTATGTCACACAAGGCCCCTAAATTCAAATTGCTTACACACTAACAGATGAGGAATAGCAATGGGTCTCAAAACTCTAATCTATATATATATAACCCTAACATGCAAATAGACCAAACAGTGGAACAGCCGAACAACTGAACAACCAATCACTATGACACGTGCTGACCACCAGGGGGCATGTGCAGAACATGGTGGGTGTCAGCTGCAGTGAGATGGTGGAGCAGGTGAGCAGGGGCACCAGACCAAGGCAGGGTGCTGATCGCTGTCATTGGGACAAGCCTCTGGAGATTACTGAATATTCTTTGCTTCCTTGTACCCCGGTCCCGCCTGGCGCTTGCACCTGCTGCCGGCGCCGGCCCTGCTCGCACCCGCTGCTGGTGCCCGGTGCTGGCCCTGATTGCTTGGCACTGTCAGCAGGTGCAAGCAGCAACTGCCGGCCCCAATCACCTCTGAGGGCTTCTCCACCTCCCTCTGCTCCTGAGGGGTGATTGTGGCAGCAGCTGCCTCTTGTACCTGCTGCTGACACTGGAGCAGGGCTGCTGGCAGATAGGGGACCGGGGGCCAAGGCATCAGGTGGGAGCACGGAGGAAGGGCCGAGACCTGCCCCTGTGCCCACTGCAGCCTTATGGCCCACAGTTCCTTTCAAGGTGCACGAATTTGTGCACTAGGCCCCTAGTTCCCTAATAAGACTGAATAATAACCACTGCCAATTTTTTCAAGGATAATTAAATTTAGAGAAATGCTAAAGTCCTTGAATTTACACTCTCCTTAAATCTTGCATACCTGCCTCTGCTTGTAAGATAAAAAAAAAAAAAAAAGACAAAATATGAACAAATGAATATCAAATAAATATTTGGGCCAAAATTTAGATACCTGAGTAGCTTAAAGTACTTTAAATTATTTTGTGAGCTCTTCCCATTTGACTACCACATTTTGTCCTAATAATAGATTTTAGTGACTATGCTTATGGGATAGATTAAAATTGCCATGATATGAAGAGGGAGGATTAATTTGTGTCCTCCTCCTATATGAAATGGCTGAACAGAAAAAAAAAAAAATGTTGTGAGCTAGGCAGTCACGCAATCATCACTTCCTGTTTGGATGACAGAGTGAAACATGAGTACTGAATGACTTCCATATACTCTGATGGTTGAATAAGGTTGAACCAGATTGAGTTTCTGGGTGGGCCCTGACTCCTCTTTACAGGCTCCCTCATCTGGCATGTTGTGGGGAGCCCATGATGTTATCTATGGGCTTAATAATTAATGGGTGAATACAATGAAAAGTGTTAAAAGTGTAAGAAGAATAAGGAAATTATTCAGGAGAATTCAGAGGACAGACACCAGGCTGAGTTGGTGAATCACACTGGCTAGTTGTTCATCAATTTCCCTTTTTTCTCTTGGGCACACAAAGTGAAACCTTTGACAGCAGGCCTTGCAGGTAGGGGTGGAAATAGGATTGATTTACAGCCAAGGGAATGCGAGCAGAAGGCAGGAAACCCGTTCTAGACCGGACCCATAAAAACCACCAGCTGAGGGGGAGAATGCTGAGGATCTGGAAGTAGGTAGAGACACAAGTTGGAAGAAGCCCGAGTCCTTGAAACAATGCCTGAGAGAAAACTGCCCAACTGGGAACACGACATTAGAATGTTTATGAGCAAGAAAAAAATGTATTATGTTCCATATTTTAGGGAGCTGTTTGTTAGGTCAGTTAGCTACCCTGATACACTTGGTTCAATCTGAAATCATCCAAGTTCTTAGAACCAACCACGACACTAGAAGCTTTGTCAGATAAGCTGCTTCATAAAATCCCTGATGAATGCTGCCATCAATCTCGTTTGCCCCTAGAGACAACAGCAGCACCTCTATTAGGAAAGAGGTAGGTTTGTGAATAAAACACCTAAGGTCACATGTGAACTAAGACATGTGGAATAAGAAAATGCCCTTGAACCAAGTGTACTCAAAAAGGCCTGTCTTCATTTCCAGGTGCCTTTCAATACCACAAACAAAGGACATGCCTGTTTTCACCATGGGCAGGAGATAAAAATGAGCATCTGAAAAGATGGCAAGAACAAAAACTTGTCTGTGGAAAAAATAGGGACAGCGGTTACTCCGCAGACCCAGGGTATTAATCTTGGGTCCTACCCTGCCCCATCCCATGTCATCCAATTTGCAATAAAGGTTATTGAACACCCACTATGTGTGAGTCACTGTGCTTGTCACTGGAGATACACGATGAAGGAGGCTGCTGCTGTACTCAGGGAACACCCCCCTCGGGAGACAAGTGTGTACATAATCAATTCTATCGTGTAGAATAGCTAGTTCTAGTCTATTCAAATAGGGTATAGTGGGAACACCGAAGAGCAAAGGTGGACCTCTGTCTGGGGTGATTTCACACGGGCGGTGATGCTTAAGTGTCCCAAGTCCACCCTTGAGGTGGCAGCTTCTTTGATTTTTCTCCAGTTATACATAAATGAACATCTTTGAGTGAACACTAGCTAATTATCCACATATAAAAATAACAAAAAACATTGGGGACCCCATTATCATCAAGAATTTCAGCACATACCACCTATTTGTACATATTAGTAGTCAACATCTGCTGACGCTTTATAAATATTAGAAAAATATAACAATGGTGCAATATTAAATTTAAAATAAAAAGCAATTTAAAATAAAAATATATTTGCCCCTGTAGTCAACAAATGTCTTAGAGGCTAGACACTGAGACTATGCAGATCCCTTTGCTCTCAAACCTTGGCTCAGTGTTTCCAGTGTCCATTGGCGGGCCCATCCACAATAATAATTACTGTGGGGCTGCATAGGGACACATTTTCTAGGAGCTTTATTCTTTTCACATTTATTATTTGCAATTCTACTGTAAAACAGAGCTGTCACTTCTCCATATATAGTTCCTCATCATTCATAGATTACATATTTGAGAATTTGTCTGCTTGGTAAAGTTTATTTGTAACCCCAGAGTCAACACTCAGGGCACGTTCTCGGCCATTGGACACGTGCAGCAGTGAGACATGTGAGCCCCCGAGCACACATTCCCACTGGGCCACGCCGGCGACCCTCTGCCTTATCTCAGCTCTCACACTGTCAACAACTGTCCTTTTCTCAATCTATTTAGTGCCACATTTTTGTGCTTTTTATTGGTCATTTCACTGTTTGAAATGTACCCCAAGCACAGTGCTGGCTAGGGTACCTGAGCACAGGAAGGCTGAGATGTATCTTACAGAGAAAATACCTGTTACATAAGCTTCATTCAGGCATGAGTTGTAGTGCTGTAGGCTAAGTTCCATGCTAACAAATCAACAAACGATATTAAATAAAGTGTCTTTAAACAGAAACGCAAATAAAACCAGGTTATGTATGGATCAACTGATGAGAAGGTTCTTACCAGAGGCTTGTAAAACCTAAACCTGTAATTTCTCTAGGAGCAGTGGATCAGTATTAGCTGATTCAGTGTTTAAACACAGTGACTTTATAGAACATAACTATTGTGAAAGCAAGAATTGAACACATCTATTTTACCAATTACTTATTTATATCACTATGAACTCATGTATATGTATATTATTTTACAGGTTACCATCTAATACTTTCATTACCTATTTTCTTGCCCAAATTGTTTCATCTTTGGCCATTGGGGTGATAACATTATAGTGGAACTGTCTGGTGGTCACCATCTCGACCAAGTGATCAAGACCAGCATCACCAATAATCATACGGGCATCCTGAATGCTGGATTTGATGTACTGAGAAGGCTGAGGATGTTCTGTGGTGCACTGGATGACTTCAGTCCAATCACGAGAAGATGCCAGACAGACCTGAATTGAGTGACGTCCAGCAAAATAACTGATCAATACTCTTTGGGGGTGTCAAGGTCACAAAAGAAAAGGAAAGACTGAAAAATTCTAAGAGACGAGAGAGAAATAACAACCAAATGCAGGAATCCTAAATTGGGTTTTAGGAACAACAGCAGCAGAAAAGACATTAGTTGGACACTTCAAACTAGAGATCAACTGGAGCAGTGGTTCTCCACCTTCCTAATGCCATGACCGTTTAATACAGTTCCTCATGTTGTGGTGACCCCCAACCATAAAATTATTTTTGTTGCTACTTCATAACTGTAATTTTGCTACTGTTATGAATCGTAATGTAAATATCTGATATGCTATATGTGTTTTCCGATGGTCGCGACCCACAGGTTGAGAACCGCTGATGGAGTCTTTAGTTCATGGTATTATACTAATGTTAATTTTCTGGTTGTGATAACGATACTACAACATGTAAAATGCTAAATTCCGGCATGCAAGGACATGGACACTTTGAAACTCTCTGTACTATTCTTATAATTTTTCTGTACCTCTAAAAATGGTTCAAATTTTTGACCATTGGATGGTATTGCATAGCCCTGGTTGTAGAAGTTGTGGAAGAGCAGGGAGAAACTCTATTTCACAGACTATGGATATCAGGAAGTGTTTAATTTTCCAGACAGTTTCACTCTGGTAGAGTATTAATTTTTCAGGTAGTTTTCCTAAATCCAAAAACCTTTGGGGGAATAGTAGAGAAAATAAATGCCTTCTACTTTAAGGTACTATAGAAGATGTGGTTGTTCCTAAGCAGGAACCTTCACTTCCAGCTGTTGAACTTGGGCAAGCCATAAACTCAGTTTCCCCATCCATCCATAAAAATGAAGGGGCTCAAATGAATAATTATACATTACATTATATATAATAGTATTATTCTAAATTAACCTTATTATTTAGCATTTGAAATCAGGTAGTTCAAGAATACCCTTTAGGATGTTTATTCTGCTTTCTTAATAAGCAGTAGTGTTGCCATTTCACAGGAATTCCAGGAATTAAGTAATAGTTTGAAGAAACTCTGCAGCAGTGCCCCCTGAAGCTCATCTATAAAACACACTTTACATCCTCACAAACAGTATAAATATATCTAAAGAATCAAGAAAAATGCAGCCCTTTAAAATGTATAAGTCACCTACCTATCATGTGGGAGAGCAGATTGTAAATGTGCAGACGTATAATGATTTCAGATAACATTTTCCCACACAAATATTTTTAGATGGAGATAAAGTAGAATTTCTACTCTGGCTGTGGTCAGCAAACCACGGCTCGCAAGCCATATGCGGCTCTTTGGCCCCTTGAGTGTGGGTTTTCCACAAAATACCGCCACACTCAAGGGGCCAAAGAGCCGCATGTGGATCATGAGCTGTGGTTTGCTGAGCTGCAAGTTTGCTGATCACTGTTAGAGTATTTCTTTTAGAAGGCAGAAATCATCAATAGAAGAAAATGCTCATTATAAACTGATAAAATGCAACATTAAGAACAAAAAATACCACTATGGAAGACAGTATGGAGTTTCCTTAAAAAACTAAAAATTGAACTCCCATTTGACCCTGTGATCCCACTTCTAGGAATATATCCCAAGAAACCAGAAACACCAATCAGAAAGGACATATGCACCCCTATGTTCATAGCAGCACAATTCACCATAGCTAAGATCTGGGAACAGCCTAAGTGCCCATCAGCAGATGAATGGATTAGAAAACTGTGGTACATCTACATGATGGAATACTATGCTGCTGTAAAAAAGAAAGAACTCTTACCATTTGCAATGGCATGGATGGAACTGGAGAGCATTATGCTAAGTGACATAAGCCAGTCAATGAAGGAAAAATACCACATGATCTCACTCATTCATGGATAATAGAGACCATTATAAACTTTTGAACAATAATAGATACAGAGGCAGAGCTGCCTCAAACAGATTGTCAAACTGCAGCGGGAAGGCCGGGGAGGGTTGGGGGGCAGGAGGGAGGGGGGCAAGAGATCAACCGAAGGACTTGTATGCATGCATATAAGCATAACCAATGGACATAAGACACTGGGGGGTATGGGAGGCTAGGGGATTGTCAAGGGCGGGGGGAGGGCGAAGGACACATATGTAATACCCTTTGTAATACTTTAAATATGTATATTTTATTTTATTGATTTTTTTACAGAGAGAAAGGGAGAGAGATAGAGAGTTAGAAACATCGATGAGAGAGAAACATCGATCAGCTGCCTCCTGCACACCCCCCACCAGGGATGTGCCCGCAACCCAGGTACATGCCCTTGACCGGAATCGAACCTGGGACCTTTCAGTCCGCAGGCCGACGCTCTATCCACTGAGCCAAACCGGTTTCGGCTGTAATACTTTAAGCAATAAAAAGAAAAAAGAAACAAAATTTTAAAAAGAACAAAAAATAAAATGTTTATATACATTGAATCAACTCTATTATTAGGGAAATCATAATATTGTTAGATGCTGCTCGGTTGGCTAAGAACTTCAACTCCTGTCTATTTTATGATTAAAACCATTGGGGAAATATTAGGAAAGTGGAATGAGAAAGAAAGCAATGGATCTATGAGTATGTAATAGTCACTCAGAAGGAGTGAGAAGTTGAGTGTGAATCCTTTGTGTGTTAATGAGATGACTCCACCTCTTCCCTTTCCTACCTGACAAATCCATCAGTTCATTTAGAAGAGTAAAGAAGGAATGAGAAACAAGGATAATAATAAGAATAGAGTTCAGTGTATGACATTTCATGTGGGTAATAATTCCCCTACCCATTTTATGGAAGGACGAAAGGTACTCTGTTAAAAAATTTAAATTTATATTATTTAACCATTGTTGATACACATTATATTATTTTTCAAAGATAATAACTTGAATTTCTAAAAATTAATCCTCTAATCACTAAAAAATTAGATAATCAAATCTAGTAGGAATGGAGTAGACTGGTGACCAGAATAGGAAAGTGTTAATACTGTGAGTTTCTATCTGCTTGAATCTTCACCCTTATTTATGTTGGTCAAGTAATTTCATTCTCTGGGCCTAATTTCCTCATTTTAATGTAATGAGAATATAAGTCATACTTCATAATATTGCAATGAAGATTAAATGAAATAATATACAAAAAATACTTGGCATAGATCTAATACATAGTAAGCACTCTACAAATATGAGGTATTATTTTAATGTAACTTTAACAGAGAAATGTATGCAGGTATATGTGTAATTAAAATAAGGGTGAAAAAGAGAGGAAAGAAATATAGCAAAATATTAACAGTGGCTATCCAGTGTATAGGATTATAGGTGATTATGTTATTTTTTAAAAAATGTTTTCCTTTATTAGTGTTATTTTGCCAAACTTCCTACAATGGACAAGTATTTTTTCCATAATCAGGAAACACATGTTGTTTTAAAAAACAAGAAAGCTGAACAGGAACTATAAATTCACAAATACATTCTTTTATGCCCTTCGTTCTTTTCAATAATACATTATCTAGTCATTTCTGACCCAGGAAACGCTGGGTATGGACAGCTCACTTTCTCTTGACTGAAGTTAGGCTGGGTTTGCTAGTAATCTCCAAGGACAGGAATGAAAAATGAGAAAATCAATGGGGGAGGGTGGAGAGCAAAGAAAGGAGATCTCCAGGTAGCCACAGAACATGAAGAAATAGAGACAGAAGGGGAAGAACAAAGACAGGAGGCTCTGCCAATCTTCTCACACACCGGAGAGACTGCCAACAGAGAAGAAAGAAAAGACCAGAAATGTAGTATGGAGCATTTTGTGCATAAACCATCCATAGCAAATTTTTTTCAAAGTCTATTGAATATCTGTAAAAGAGAATACAATTAGAGTCTACTGTGGTGAAGAACCACAGTATTGGCTGTGCGGCTCAATAACCATTCTTAACGGCTCTTTTCCAGTCATGCTACCAGGTTAATGATTATTTGCATTTCATTTCGAAATTTTGTGAAGAGACTTCTGACAGTGATAAGGATACACACAACCTACAGATTAGACAAGGAACTTTCTATTCACACTTCTTACTCCTAATTAAACACCCAGTTCACTCTTTATGACTGCTACTCCAGGTATTACCCATACGATTGCAAAACTAACCTCTGGTAGAAGAAACTGCCAATGACCTCACATAACCCCGAAGTAAATGGGGAGCAACTTCCAATGCCTTTCCTTTAACAAAACATGAGGCTACTGGCCTACCCCTCGTCATTGGGAGATATATTCCACTGGGGCTAAGATATTTACGTTTACCCAACCACACAAACTACTACTCAATCTTCCCCAGGGATAGATTTGCCACAGCTGACCATGGTGAAAGGTAAAGCCGGTGGCCACAGGAGAGAATCAAGTTGACGATATAACCAGGGATTGAATCCATGACTTGGTTTCGTTGGCTCTATGAACTAGATGGCTGCCCATCCAACCAGGAAAGGGTCAGGGTTGGGGTTGCAAAAGATGATCTGATTAGGCTATAAACAGAAACAAAAACGCAATTGAATTCAACTGACTTATATTTTTATGAATGGCTAGAGGCTATTTACTGGTAAATTACTAATTGTGGTATTATTAAACTAAACTTAGCATATTGCCAGAGTTTATTAAAACTTAATCTATATCGTAAGATGGCTCAGTGCCAGGCAATGCTTGCCAGTGTTCAGAAGCTCCCACTGGGTATGCCCCACATAGAAATAGAATTCCTGCACGTTTTTAGAAAGGACACTTGGGTAGGAGCCTCATCACAGTTGACTTGAGATGGTCAGGTTTTTAATTAGTATTAATTTCCCTTTTTAATTATAAATTGCTCTTAATTTAGCATTTTCATTACACATGTAGTTTGTTATGGTTGTTTGGTTAGTGCTAACAACTACTGTTTTAGCATTCTTTTTAATCCAGGCTGAGATCCTTATACGCTCAGCAATTTGCTCTGACCCTCCTTTGAGGCAATTAATATTACTTCCTCGTTTTACAGATGAGGAAACTAAGGAACAGAGAAGCTAGGTAACTTGCCTAAGATCACACAGCTGGAAACTAAAGTCAGGATTTGAGCTCAAGGATCTTTACTCTGGAGGTCAGAAAACTTTTGTTGTGAAAGGCCAGTTGGTAAATATTTTAGGCCTTATAGGCCATGTGTTCTCTACTCAGCTGTGCTAATGTAGCCCAAAAGTAGCTGTAGACCCTATGTGAACAAGTCAGCATGGCTGAGTTCTAATAAAACTTTATTTATAAAAACAGGCATAGTGCCTGCAATCAAACATAGTGCCCTTGTCTGGAATCAAAACTGGGACCCTTTGGTCCACAGGCCGACACTCTATCCAATGAGCAAACTGGCTAGGGTATAATGTGATGAAATTTTGCTTCCTTTTTTAACTGCAACATATCATCAAAATGAACATAAGATTATTTGATTATTTAAGTTCATGTTGCAATGTTCTAAGGTGTAAAAATCTGTACATAAACTTATCATTTGATTTTAAAATAAACATACAATCCATATATATTTGGCCCCATTGCTTTATATAACCTAATTGGAGCACATGAAGTAGGAAGCCAATGGATCTTTTCAGCTACCTAGTATGACTATAGTTAAAAAATGTTTGAGAGTCGCTGTCCTAAAGGACCAAGCTAGGGAAGCTTCTGAGCTCCAATTATGTCTGGGAGGAGACTACAAATGGCAGAATTAAGGAGTGAGGGCATTTTATTACATTCATCAACAGTCTAACACAATGGCTCCTATTATGGACTAAGTTATGCCCCCCCCCCAAAAAAAAAAATTCATGAGTTGAAGCCTGAACCTACAATGTTACTGTGGAGATAGGGCCTTTGAGGAGGTAATCAAAATTAAATGGGGTGAAAAGGTAGGGCCTTAATCTGATAGCCTAGTGTTCTCATAAAAGGAGGAAGAGTCACCAGAGCCTTTTCTGTGCAGTCACACAGAGAAAGGGCCACGTGAGGACACAACGAGATGGATAGCCAGGAAGAGGACTCTCATCAGACACGAACCCTGCTGGCACCTTGACAAAGGACTTCCAGCCTCCAGAACTGTGAGAAAATAAAAATATATTATTTAAGCCACCTAATCTGTGGTATTTTATTATGGCAGCAAGAACAGACTGATACACCTTCCAACTTTTGAATGTAAACATTATAAACTTCCACAAGGTATTAATTAGTTGTATATTCGCTCTCTACTGATCGAGATTTTATATAAATACTTTATATATATATATACACAAAAGTAATTAGATATGATGACTTCAGTAATGCCTATATGTTACTAATCATGAGTCTATAACTATCTCTGGTAAAAACAGTTGTATGTATATTTGGGAGATACTATTTTATTCAGTCTGTAGATAATATTTGGTACTAATACATCTTAATAGTCAAATCCTTTACAATAGTAACTCCATTGACACTTGACATCCTTAGTCTTCTGGGAAGAAACCACCTGTTCCCAGTGCCTTTTAAGTTTGGCTACATTTGCACACTCTTTAGTTTGGTCTCCCTCTTCCAGCTGCCCCTGACTGAGGGCATAGCACCCAATGAAGGAATGATGTCAGATGTGAGGCCAGAGAAGAGTCATGGCGGGCATGGGACTGAAAGCGGCCTGCTGTTGTATAACTTAGCACACATTACTCCTACTGCCTGGGATGAAGCTCATTGGGAAGAAGCATCAATATCTTAGACTTGTTTCTATGTCCCTTGTGGCATTTCTCACTATATTAGCTTAATTAATATTGTTAAACAGAAGAGGGATCTAGACTAGGGGATTTCCAAACCTGGTTTATCATCTCATTATCAGTATTACCTGAGGAGGTTTTAAAACTACGGATACCCAACCCCACTCTGAGCATCTCTGAAAGGATTCGATGCAATTTTACTATGCTCATCTGGCAATTCTGATGCAGCTTCCTTGGCACCCTTTCTCAGATTTTCATTTGACAGTTTTATTAGATGAATATAACCAAAGGCCTCGATTAATGGCTACCCCATATTGTTGCTCTTTGCCCTGTAACTTTGTAGTACCCTACCACTCAGAACTCTCCCAAGGGACTTTTTTGGCCAACAGAATTTTAGCAAACTTGATACAAGCAGAGACTTGGGAAAGTGTTTGCTCGCATGCTTCCATGTTGTCTTTTCAGCCTCCGCTACTGCAATGAGAATACCCCAGGAGAGATGGCTGGAAGGATACGAGAGGTACATAGAATAAAGCTGAGTCATTCCAGCCAAGGGTAGGCTAGACCAGCCACTCATCACTGCAGATACATAAGATCATCAGAATCACCCAGTGAACTGTAGGCTCAGGAAAAATAACAAATAGCTATTATTTTAAGCCACTAAGGACTGGGGTGGTATGTTCCACAACAGAGTTCTGATACAAAAACCATGAGGCTTAGCAACCAGGGGAAAAGACCATCTAAACCAAAGGCTGGATATTGATGATGTCAAAGAGAATTTTTCAATTTATATTCTGTAGGATGGTATTGTAAAGCAGAAAGGGGATTTTCCAAGGTTAGGTATATGGGAAATGCTAATATAGCTGGTTTCTTTGATACAGAATCTCAAAACCTTTCATATGAGTCATATAAATCTTACAAAGGAAGAGCTTATAAGCAATGTTTCCCGACCTTATTTGACCACAAGACCTTCTCTAGCCCCCTTCCCCAACAGTGAGCATCGCACAAAATGAATATTCCATAGAACATACCTTGGACATTATTTAAGACAAATTGGTCTTCGTCTTGCTTCAGTGTTTTTCCAGAGGGTAGAACTGCACTTAGTATATGGCATTTATATGGATTGGAACTAAATCAATTCAAGCAAGGGCTTGTCAACTATAAGAGTTTTTCAAAGATGAACTTGCCTGCCATGTGAAATCCTAAGAATGAAAGCATACAAAGAGAGATGAATATGAGGTTTAAAGAGTTTTTGTAAATAATAGTTACCTTCATTGAGATTTTCATTCAATAACATGATGAAGAATTCAGATTATCTCTTTTAGTTCAGATGGTTAATTTTCTGTGTCAACTTGGTTAGACTATGGTGCCCAGTTATTTGGTCAAACACTAGCCTAGATATTGCTAAGAAGGTATTTTGTAATGTGCTTAACATTTACAATGGACTTTTAGCAAAGCACATTACTCTCCATACTTGGGGTGGGTCTCATCCAATCAGTTGAGATCCTTCAGAGGAAAGAGAGAAGTTTCCTCTAGAAGAAGAATATTGCTTCATAGAAACCCTGTCTGTATCCAGTCTTCTGGCCTACCCTGCAGATTTTTTTTACTTGTCATCCCCCAAAATCACATAAGTCAATTCCTTAAATATCTCCCCACTACTTCCCTATCTCTTTCTCTGAAGAACCCTAAATACAAGTACATACCAAATACAAGTAGCTATCAAACATCATTTATATTTTATCATCATCTTAGATTAAAAATATAATCTAAAACTTGTACTCCTACTGCTTCCTAATGCTTGTCTTGGGCAAATCAAAGTGTTAGGTTCCCCAGATTTCTCTTTTGGTTCCTCAAGGTCTCTTCTGGGCAGTCAACTAAGAGGTAGAGCTCATAGCTGCATTACAGCTTTTATATGAGATTCCTAACATTTCCTTCTTAGGAAGTACAGATTTTACGAATCACCTTGGGTGGTATAGTAATTCTGCAGCTGTATAATGTTCCTGAGAAACTGATAGTCCCTACGAACCACAGTGGCCCAACTTGGCAGGGCCCCACTACCCATTTATGGCCTCAACATGGGGTAAGAGGTCACAGAGGTGGTTCTCTTTTCTGGAACTGAGTTTAGAGAGATGGTAATGTCCCAAGCCAGGGTTAACACAAAGTCTGATTTACTGCATCGTGCTCTCTGAATGACTTCCTGGAAGCCTAATGAACTACTACAGATCCTATGTTAACATCCAATGCTTAGTCATACAGGAAAAAACAAAACTGGAGAAGATCAATATAATAAAAGAGGACTTTAGGAGAAATGAGTAAAGAAAATACCAAGTGTTGTCCATTGACTGTGGAAATAAGAGCTAAAACAACCATGCTGCTAGGTTAGGTGCCCTGTTCATATATTCATCATAAGACTTGTCACATTGTAGCAATGACCATCTATAACTAATTCCTTGAGGACACATCCTTGTGTCAATCATTCTTGTATTTCCTCTATTTCAATGCCGGTACATAGCAGGCACTTAAAAATATTCACAGAGTGAATGAGCTACTAGAATCATAAAACAGGGTTTTCAATCCAAAATAGTGGCAGAGTAGGTGGAAGTTACACTCACCTCCTACGCAGGACAAAACTGCAATTACAACTAAAATATAGAATAATCAACCTGAATAACCAACTGAAGCCTAAATGAAGGCAAGAACATGCAATGGGATAAAGACAGTCTATTTAATAAGTGGTGTTGGAAGAATTGGACAGATACATGTAAAAACAAATCAAACTAGACCACCTTCTTTCAACATAAACAAGAATAAACTCAAAATGGATCAAAGACTTAAATATTAGACTGGAAACCACAAAGGTCCTAAAAGAAAACATAGGCAGTAAAATCTCGGACATTTCCCATAGCAATATTTTTTTCTGATAAATCATCTTGGGCAAGGGAAACAAAAGAAAAAATAAATAAATGGGACTATATCAAACTAAAAATCTTTTGCACAGCAAAGGAAGCAATCAAGAAAATGAAAGACAACCCACTGAATGGAAGAACATGTTTGCCAATGATACATGTGATAAGGAGTTAATATCCAATATTTAGAAATAACTTAAAGAACTCAACACCAAAAATACGAACAATCCAATTAAAAAATGGACAAAGAATATGAATAGACACTTCCCCAAAAGGACATACAGATGGCCAATAGACAAATGAAAAGATGCTCAGCACCACTAATCATCAGAATAATGCAAATTAAAACCACAAGGAGATATCACCTCGCCCCTGGCAGAATGGCTATCATCAAGAAATCAAACAACAAGTGTTGGTGAAGATGTGGAGAAAAGAGAACCCTCATGCACTGTTGGTGGGAATGTAGATTGGTGCAACCACTGTGGAAAACAGTATGGAGTTACCTTAAAAAATTAAACATGGAACTGCCTTATGACCCAGTGATTCCACTTCTGGGAATATAACTGAAGAAGCCCAAAACATGAATTCAAAATAATATAGGTACCCTAGGTTCATTGTAGCATTATTTACAATAGTCAAGATTTGGAAGCAGCCCAAGTGCCCATCAGTAGATAAGTGGATAAAGAAGCAGTGGTACAGCCCTGACCGGTTTGTCACGGTTTGGCTCAGTGGATAGAGCGTTGGCCTGTGGACTGAAGGGTCCCAGGTTCGATTCCAGTCAAGGGTGTGTACCTTGGTTGCAGGTACATCCCCAGAAGCGGGTGTGCAGGAGGCAGCTGATCGATGTTTCTAATTCTCTATCCCTCTCACTTCCTCTCTGTAAAAAAATCAATAAAAAAAAAAGAAGCAGTGGTACATTTACACAATGGAATGCCACTTGGCCTTTAAAAAAAGAAGGAAACCTTACCTTTTTCTACAACATGGATGGACTTGGAGAGTATTACGTTAAGGTGAAATAAGCCAGTAAAAAAAAAAAAAGACAAGCACCATATGATTTCACGTATATGTGGCATCTAATGAACAAAATAAACAAGCGAAATAGAAACAGACTCATAGAATCAGAGAACAGGCTGCCAGCTGTCAGAGGGAAGAGTTTGGGGGGCTGGGTGAAAAAGGCGAAGGGATTAAGCAAAAACAAAACAAAACAAAACAAAAACAACTCAGAGACATAGACAATAATATTATGATTACCAAAGGGAAATTGAGTTGGGGGAAGAAGCAGTGGGTAAAAGAAGGATAAATAGGATAAATGGTGATTGGAAGGAGACTTGACTTGGGGCATGGAACACACAAGACAATATACAGATGATGTATCATAGAACTATACACTTGAAATCTATACAATTTTATTAACCAATGTTACCTAAATAAATTCAATTTAAAGCACTTAGCATCCATGTAGCCAGTCAGGATTATTTCTCATCCGACCATTGAGTTTAGCAAGCCCAGCGTGATCCGGCACCTAAGAATTCTCCTTTCTAAAGTAGTCCTGATATATATGTGCAGTACTTTGCATACTTACAAGTTTAGAGCTGGAGTCCTTCAATTGGCATTTATGTGTTTGTTTTACTTTGCTAGGGCTGCCATAACAAAATACCACAGACTGGGTGGCTTAAAAAACAGAAATGTATTTCCTCTCAGTCTTACAGTCTAGGAGTCTGAGATCAAGGTATTGGCAGAGTTGATTTCTTCTGGGCTTCTTTCCTTGGCTTGTAGATGGGCGTCTTCTCCCTGCATCTGCACATGGTCTGCCCTCTGTGCCATTTTGTGTCCTAATCTCCTCTTTTTATAAGGACACCAGTTATATTGCATTAGGGCCCAGTCTAATGACCCTGTTTAACTTAATTGCCACTTTAAAGGTCCTATCTCCAAATATAGTCACATACTGAGGTATTGGGGGGTTAGGACTTCAATATATAAATTGAAGTAATGCAGTTTCCCATACAGCTTGTGAAGCACATAGGCATCAGACATTTGCTTTGGAAACATCCCTAATTGCTGCAGCCTCTACTATGTTTCAAATGGCAAACTTCTTAATGGTCTTATCCTAGGGCATGCACGGGGCACTGTTGGTGCAGTGAATAGGCTGCACATGGCTGGGATCTTTTGGGGGCATGGCTGTTGTTCCTTTTCTTGGTCATCTTGAAAGCGAGGACTGAGAGTTATCTGCAAATAATTTCACTGCTTTAAGGCCAAGAAGGGAAAGTCTTTATATCTATTCTATCTCAATATCATCTCTCTGGTTGCACAGACCTCCTCACTAAGAGCGAAGGGAGACAAACTACAAGGTATGCTCTTGGTATCTTTCCTCTAATTGGTCATTAAATCACCTTCACACTAATTAATCAATTGCTTTTTCATTTATCTCAAAATTTTAGTTCCCCTTTTAGAATTCTTGAAAGCTGAAAGAAAGAGGAACACGAGAGTCCAGAAGTGGCCCATAGAGAAGTCCCTTGTTCCTGGCCCCTTTGAGAACTGGCTGGCTCTTGGATCTGCACGGTACCAGCATATAATACATCACCTGGTATATAAGAGGTGTTCTAAAAATAGATGGTAAAAATGATGTTTGCAGGAAAAAGAACCTCCTGCTAGGTTCCTGTTTTAGGTTCCAGGGTCACATTTGCCCCCTCAACAACATTCTCATATGCTGACTCATGTTGAACTCATTGTACTTTTACATTTTAAAAACATATAACCACTTATTTCCTGGAGTTTCAACAGACTTGTATTTGCCGACATTTACATTAAAACAGGCACTAAAAGTCTTTAAATTTTTATTTCTTCATAAACAAAATGAAATGGCATCAACCCATGAGACAACATTACCCATTCAGAGACGAACCCATTGATACATACACCAGCAGCCACTCATGGAGCCCTTTTGACTCCATGAGTCAAGTGTTCAAAAGGCACATACTAGCTCCTGACCTTGCCTTTGCTCTGGCCCAAGAGGCAGCATCAAAAGGCAAGTGTGGGCACTTGGTTAGTTGCTAGGGCCTTCCTCTTCTAACACCAGTCAGGCATTCTTGTGATGGGCCGAAATCCATCGATACAAGGACCCTGTTGCTTTAAATGCTGAAAATTTCATCTAACATTATGTATCTTAGACCTGTGGCTGGTTATTTGATTCTGATCCTTGAATGAATGAGTATGGTCTGTCTTCTATCTCTGGACTCAAACTATGCATTCTCTAGTTCTTGTTATGATTATCTATCTGAGAGAGGATGAGGAAACCCAGTGACTAACCAGCACATTTTTGACCAGTTTATTCAGAACAAAAAGCCAAGGAAACAGAAAACTAAATTCCATATCCTCCATATTAAGACTGAGGAGTCTTGATTGACAGTATTCAGAAGGACCACAACTTAGCTTCTCGAGAAATTTCATCATCAGCTGTGAAATCAGGTAAAACCCAGTGATCTGCCCTGCCATAAACATCAATGGTCAATAGAATGCCACCTCCTATCCCTCACTAACATTGCCATGGAGCTCTTCATTACTAGATGGGGTTAAAAGTGTGATATGTTCAACAGTGAACTCAGGGTCATGACAACCAATATTAAAAACTCAACTCCTTAGTCGCTGTATTCTCTAAGCAAGTTATTAAGCCTGCTTTTTTAGCTTACTTACAAAGTTGGAATGCGACATCTAACACCTAAAAGAAGTGCTGGGAGGATTCCATATGATAAAGAATCATTCTGTCAATTAGCCAACAAATGTCTACTGAGGTGCCAGGCACTGTTCTAGGATCTGGAGAACAAACCCTAGTGGAGCCTATATTTTTAGGGAGGGAGATGGATTCAAAAATGAGTGAGCAAATACATGAGCAGAGTGGGGAGAGACAGCCAGGGAGACACCATGGGAGTGGGAGGCTCTGATTTTAGATAGAGTAGTCAGGGAGGACTTCTCCAATGAGAGGACATATGCACAGAGCTCAGCATGAAGTAGTGGGCTGAGACTTGCACATTTCAGAGGGAAAGGACAGCCCTGCCCCCCCAGAACATAACAGCAAATGCACAAGCCCCAAGGCAGACACATGCTTGATATGTTGGAAGCCTGGCCTAGACAGCAGTGGAGGTGGGGAGAAGTCAGTTAGAATCAAGATAAATATTTTTAGGTGGAGTCACTAGAATTTGCAAATAGATTAGAAGTGGATAGAGACAAAGCATGTGGGACAGAACATTATTCAGTAACTGTTGGTTTGGGGGTGCTACAGAGAGACATCTACCTCAAGAAGACAGATCCAAAATGGTAAGATGACATCCAGGCATAAACTCTAAAATCAGGACATAATGGCTCATATCCAAGATCTGCAGTGTCAGCTTAACAAGACAGCAGGGTAGTACCACCCTGCAAGATGAGACCGCATCACAGAGGCTTTACTGTAGCCAAAGAAGAGATTTGTCAGCCAAACGGGGGTTTCTCAGATGTGAAAAAATACATAAAAAGAGAATGATGGAGGCAGCAGCAGACTGTACCTTTCCAAACACCATCCAGAGTATGGGGAGCCTGTGCTAAGTGATAACAATTATTATGGCCTCTTGGCAAGGCCATCTCTATTATAGGGACTGACTCAGGGAATTGCAGCCAACTGAGTTGAGTAGCCTAGCCTTTGGCAAGATGAGCCTTGTTGTGGAGATGGATGCTGATTGCCTGGTAACTTTTTATGGCAGGCAGTACAAGGGGGATCTGGCTATTGCAATCACCGGAGTCCAGCAAATTGCCACTAACAGGAGAGAAGCACTAAGACAAAGGGCAGACAAATCAGATCATTGTTCCTTGGCCAAGGTGAAAGAATTGCAGTCAAACATAATTCCTCTCTTCTTTTGAACCCCAATCTGTATTACCACCTTTAACTTAAACAGCAATAAGACTTTGCATGCGTAGTGCTTGCATAAGAAGGCACTGTGATACCTTTTTTCAACCTTGGTGCGAGGTAATGACAAACCTGATGAATGGTTTTCAACAGCTGAAGTCTCAACATAAAATTTTGTTAGCGCCTGCATAATTCAGCTGTAAAGAAAATTGTTCTCTGAAAATAGTATCCTATTGACTGATCCTATAAAATGCGTATTGTTTGTTAATGCATGAGATGGGTCAGGTTTCAGGAAAACAAACCATTCAATGTAAATGGATATTTCACATGATTAATTGCAACCTGAAGATATAGCAGTATTTTAAGTACATTGACAAAAATAATTCTGAAAGAGTACAGAGTACACTCTTCCCTCTTAAACGGAGGGCACTGAAGTCTCTTCATCCTGTTGTTAATGAATCAGAACATTAGTAGTCATGATGCTCTCAGGAACCACTGGCGTCCACAGTGTGATAGCTCCCTGAACCAAATGGTCCCCCATAAAAATAGAGTAACAGTTTTTCTTTGATCCCTCCCTATCAGGAGACTGATTTTCTCTTTTGGCTATTGCCGGTGTATCTGACTTTAGCTGGATGCTATGGACTGAATTTTGGGCCCTAAAGTTCACATGTTGAAACCCTACCTCCCAACGTACTGGTATTTTGAGATGGTGCTTTTGGGGAGTGATTAGGTTTATATGAAGTCTTAAGGGTGGGGCCCTCATGATGGCATTAGTGCTATTATAAGTCTCTCTCTCTCTCTCTCTCTCTCTCTCTCTCTCTCTCCCCATTCCCCCCCCCCCGCACCCCCCCACCCCGCCCCCTGCTTCCTATATGCACGCACTAAACAAAGGCCATGAGAGAAGGCATCCAGCTACAAGCCAGGAAGAAGGCCCTTACCAGGAAGCAAACTGCCCAGCACCTTGAATTTGGACTTCCCAGCCTCCAGAGAAGTAAATGTTCGTTGTTTTAAGTCCCCTAGTCTATGTATTTTGTTATGGCAGCCCATGCTGACTGTGACAGAGGGCGACCACATTTCCATTTCTCATTCACTGCTTTTAATCTGCTGTGAACCATTTGATCAAATTTAGCTTAGAATAAAAGTTTGAATGTGACCCGTGGGTGCTATTTCATTTATCTTGACAGCTCGGGTGTCTTCATGATCTACTTTCAAATTCAAAGTTAAATTTTGGCATTCAGAAGGTCCATATTTACATATGTTTTCTAGGCTGCTAATAGCTGAGAACAGATTAATAAAACTAAACATAGAGACCATTTTTAAGGAAAGGGGAAAAGTGTTCAATTGTCTCTCAGATATGAGTTCAGAGAGCTCTTAAAGCTTTAAATTAAAAAAGACAAGAGTCCTCTTTGAGAAATCCTGATGATACTCTTTGACTTTTAGCATTTTTGGGGTGAATAGTTGAAAGAGTTGGCAAGGGTGGAGGCAAAGCAGAGGAATAAACAGAAAATGTGTATGCTAGAACTTACTTCGTCTTCACAAATATAGTCAAGATGGTATTTTTAGAGATTTCGAAGTCTGGGAATATTGGGGGCGAGGGAAGAATGTTGCTAAAGAAACCTCTGGAATAATAAAAAGTAGTATGTAGTTTATGCTAAACATATTATTACTGCTGTTGGGTGTCAAGATAAGCATAAACTGCAAAAGGCTATTATTCTCCAAGTGAATTGTGTGACTTTTGACCAGTTTAACACTTGTGCTGGGAAGGGAAAGCTAGAAGCTTCAGGGGGCCTCCTGGGCCGCCTATGATTTTTAGCAGACGGCTTAACATCGAGTGGCTAGTGTGCTTCACAGAATGGGGTTAAGAAATACCCGATGAGGAGCCTGCCTAGGAGCTGAACTTTTAAGATTTCCAAATGCTAATAAAGTCCTGAAGACAGGAAAAGAAAAAAGAACTTTGCAAGTAATGACTTGTTAGTTCATGTACATTTTATGCCATATATATATATATATATATATATATATATATATATATATATATTATGAAGGCTTCAGGATGTAAGAAAGGAAAGGAAATGGAGCTTAGTTATAAAGCAAATAAAGAGATGACTTACTTCACCTTCTACCTCTGGAGCAGAGCCAAGCATGTCATGTGGGTAAAATGTAAAATGAGTTCAAATACTCTGTGGGCCAGGTGCCAGAATTTTAGCAGTGGCCATTGAAAAATTAAAAAAGCAAAAAAGAAAATGATGTCATTCTCCCTTGTCTGTGTTATAAGCACAAGGTCCTATGTAACCATGCAATTAGGTGTCTACTATCTGCCCCCAGCAAATTTCATAAGCTGGCCAAGCACAGGAGTAGATGTAGAGGGACAGCTAACAAATACTTAAGCAAGAAATAGCTACATTTGTAAGACAGTTTACTAAGCACTTTCACCTAAATAATTACAACAGCCTCCTAAGAGATTGCATCATTCTTTCTAATTAACAGAGGAAGAAGGCAAAACTCAGAAGTTAAATCCCCAGGGATTAAGAAGTACAAATTGCCAGTTATAAACAACAACAACACGGAGATGTGAAATACAGCATAGGAAATACAGTCAATGACAGTGTTACAACTATGTCTGGTGCCATATGGGTACTAAACTTATTGGAAGATCACTTTGTAAGGTATATAAATGTCTAATCACTCTGTTGTACACTTGAAACCGATATAATATTTTATGTCAAATGTAATTAAAAATAAATTAATAAAAAAGAAGCTAAATTCATCACCCATGATCATACTGCCACAAAAAAAGACCAAAGAGAGGTCTCCAACTCAGATGTGACTACAAATTCAAGGTTCTTCCCACTGACTATGTGAAGACAATATATACCAACAGAGGGCATGTTGATTCCCAGCAGGGCCTGAGCATAGCCTGGGAACACACTTACACATTAGTTAGAGTAATGCCGGCTGGTGTGGCTCAGTTGGTTGAGGGTCATCCCATGCACCCAGAGGTCACTGATTCAATACCCAGTCAGGGCACATGTCGAGGTTGCGGGCTCAATTCCCAGTAGGGGGCATGCAGGAGGCAGGTGATCAAAGTTTCTCTCTCTCTCTCTCTCTCTCTCTCTCTCTCTCTCTCTCTCTCTCCCCTACCTTCCTCTCTCTGTAAAAATTTTAAAAAGCAACAACATATTTTTTTGAATTAGCTAGAGTAATAATCCACATCAAAGTAATTGGTTTCACACTATATCTTCTATTTCCTAACTTATTTCAATTTCCTTAGTCCATTCAAAAATACAGTGACATCTTGGCATAGAAAGAGTATCTCCTCATACACCCATCACGAAC
Source organism: Myotis nattereri (assembly GCF_964212035.1). Classification (NCBI taxonomy): domain Eukaryota; kingdom Metazoa; phylum Chordata; class Mammalia; order Chiroptera; family Vespertilionidae; genus Myotis; species Myotis nattereri. The sequence continues at coordinate 36,593,596 of NC_138087.1, read as the reverse complement.
TCTTATTCATTAGAAAAATATGTATTTGCTCAAGAATTTTTTAAACCATCATTCATCGATCAGCTTTTAATCAGTTGTCTATTGGTAGCACCTGAAGTGCCAGAGCTTGTTTGCCATGAATGGCAGGGTAATTGCTAGTGTATGGACCAGTTTATGGACCAGCAAGACCACATGGGTAACATGAGATTGAAAACGCCATCACGTTAAACAGTTTTAAATGTTTTTCAAAGTTTAAAGATTTTTTTCAAAGCATGCACAAGAATCACCTAGTTGCTCATACCTACCCTTAGTTTGAATGGAAAGTAATTTCAAAAGCTACTTTTACATGGAAATTTTGAACATGAATTTGTTGTCCAAAATCTCTTATTTTAACTCTTTGATCCTGTCTTCCACCTGGAGCATGTTCTATTCTATTCTACTATGCAGTTCAACTTATCTCACCTTCACATAAAGATTATGAGGACTCCAGAGGTTTCTCCCTTCTTTGAGTTGCTTTGGCCTTCTCCTATAAGTCATTAAGACTCTTCATATGTGGTCATCTGTCATTTTTTCATGTACAGATGTCTTTTGTTCCTTGTAAAGATTATACCTTCTCTGAGAAGAAGAATTAGATATTATACACATCATACTATAACAAAACCTTATGGAAAAATAAAGTAACTGCACTAGGTCTTTAAAATAGAGGAATTATGACATGGTGAAAATTTGGAGGGAACTGACTACACAGTGAGAGAAGGGTTGAGAAGCCAAGTGGAGTGACCCAACCCATGAGTTAGCAATAATAAGAGGCCTCTCCACCCTTAGGAACAGGGAAGACCATGGGAAGAGCTGTTACCACAGCCCAGAAGCCAGGGCCCTCCAGTAAGAGCTGGAACCATGGAGGAGACACAGCTACTGTCAGAGACATCAAAGGAAACAAAAAGAGAGGTGAGGATTCCCCAACTTCTTCCCTGTTCTTGCCTCCAATGCCTCCTTTGGACACATACTTGGAAGCCGAAAAGTAAGAGAGCCTATATCTATTATACAAATCATAGAAGAAAAGAAGGAATGGATCTGAGAGTAAACAAGAAATTTATAGAAAGTGATCATTAAATTTTTACTGATAGACACAGAAATCAATTAATCCATGTGCAATCATTGTATATTACTACTCAACTTTCCCTTTTAGAATGATTAGTGTAAAAGACTCCAGGATGAGATATTGTTTAAGAGATATTCAGAATAGGCTATTGCTTCGAATAATGGTAGACAAGGAGATATAGACCAATCCTTCTACTGAGGATAAACTAAGGTACACATACACATATACACACACATCATATACATATACACACATATATACACACATATACATATACATATACATATACATATACATATACATATACATATTCATATACATATACATATACATATTCTGCTTGACACATTGGGGAGCTAACATTAGTAAAGATCCAATGTTTGAATTTTTCTTCTGGGGGAATTTACCAATTCAAGAAGAGTCAGCCAAAATGCTAAGCAGCACTTTTGGCAGTCAATCTCATGGGGATAGAGTCACAAATGTTGTAGTCTGGGGCTTGGTAAGAGAGCTTAAGCCACCCTAACAGGGTGAACTAGAGGGGACTGGCTTTTGTAGTAACTTCAGTTCAGCTTTGAATCATCTTCATGCTTGAATTGGGATGAAGATGATTCCAGATGCAAAAGCTGCCAGGCATGTAGTAGAAAGAATATATAAACCTTCCCTGCAGATATAAATTATCCTAAACATCAATTATTTCTACAAATGGGCTTTTAATAGATTTCTGAAACACAATAAAATAATAGCAAGAAGACAGAAATAAGAAACAGCAGAACCAACAGAAAATAGAAATAGACCCATAGGGGATTCAGATACTAGGTTTATCAGGTATGAACCTTAATATAACTACGGTTGCTAAATGTTGATAATTGTTGAAAATGGGTGATAGATTTTTGTGGGCTCATTTAATTTCCCTTCTACTTTAATATTTATTATTATTTTTCATAATAAAAAAGCCTATGAACCAACCCGAAGATAATCTTAGTTGGCTCTTTTGTTACCATGTCAGAAATACACTGAAAACCATTGCCTTTAGGGAAACACTGCATCATCTCTGTGACATTCCTCAAAGTAGGTACGTCATGAATAGCAATGAAACGTAGAAACCATAAAAGTAAAAACAACTTACTCTTTCCAAGAAATAAAAGACTCAATTGTGAATTCAGCACAGAATAAAAATTATTTTTGAAGGATATATTAGATCAAAAAATAACTTAGAAATTTTAGAATTGAAAAATATAATAACTAAGTACATCAAACTTAGAATCAATTCTGTGTCTTTACCTGTCTGATAATGATATTAGTCATAATAATAGTTATATTTGTTATTTGAGTGTTTCTATACAATCCAACATATATAAGATAAGGGTTAATACTCTTTTTATGGCTTATATAAATGTTACATTATATGTCAAATATGGAAAGGTGAAACAGAAGGCCAAAAGAAAAATACAGTAATCAAATTAAGATTTAGTGGATCAGTTTAGAGCAACTGATACACAGCTAAAGACATTTCATAAACTAGAACTAGTGGACAAGGTTAGAAAAAAATACTCAGATTGAAGCATAAAGAGATACAAAGTTGGAAAATATTTTTTAAAAGGGTAGGAGGCGATAGAAAATAGTGAAAAGATCTAACATACTTCTGGAATCCTGGGGAGTAAGGAGAGAAAGAATGAGACCAAAGCAACATTTGAAGAAATAGTGTCTGATCATTTTCCAAAATGATGAAAAACAATAAATTGTGTTCAACAGGTCCTATGAACTTCAATTTGGATAAAGACATTCTCACATAGGAAATCATAGTAAAATGGCTTAAAATCAAATACAAAAAAGAAAAAAAAATTTAATACAGCTAGAATTTAAAAATTGCTTTCAAAGAAGCAAGGACACCAACAGCCATCTTCTCAAAACATAGACATGAAAGCCAAATGAAATGATTTCTTCAAAGTGATTGCCTTTTGGCACGAGAAGGAGGGACCAGGAGGAGACATGAGGGGGACTTTTGGGCTGCTGTCAGTATTTTACTTCTTTGTTTTTTCCTTTAAAAATTTTTAAGTTAAATTTATTGGGGTGACATTGGTCAACATGATCATATAAGTTTCAGGTGTGGGTTTCTGTTACAATTACTTTACTTCTTAATCTGGATATGCTTCTATAGATATTTACTTCATGGTAAACCAATGAGCTATACATTTATGACGTGTACTTTCCTGTATGTAATAGTTCACAGTAAGTTCAAAAAATAGATTGTGATAAAAAATGCTATTATTACTAATCATACCATAACTGCCAAATACCACACTAGCTGCATTTGAAAGCTTTATTGTACCATGGAAGTTTAGGCTACAGCAGGAAAAGGCTGAATATTTGAGAAAAAAAAAAGTGATATGAGCTCCAGGTATATAACTAACACTAGTGTAACCTCACTTCTTATTTGTGATGCAAAAGAAGCCTGGCTCTGTTAAACAAATAAATACGCTAGCCACAAATATTCATATCAATAATATGTTACAGATGCTTCTAAAGTGTTTAGTTGAAATATTTGAAAGACATTTTTCCTCCAAGCTCTTAACTACACACCATCTACTGCTCTTATTGTTTGTTTTTAAAATTTTAAATAACAACATTTAACAAAGGGGCAAGACTAGTTTTTTTTTTAAAAAAATTATCCCCTCATTAATTGTACTATCTCTGATGACTGACTTTTATCTATAATAAAATACTTAGGCCATAAGATCATAGGACTAGAAATGGACTGATGCCATTCATTCTGGCAGTGGTGAGGCTGCATCCATGCTGCTTGTCACACTCCCAGGGTTGCCATGAAAACATGACGAGAAGCTGATCGCACATAGTAAGAGTTTTAATGGATGAGCACCTGACCATTACAGCAATTTCCACTTTCAAAAGCATCCCAACTGCCACTGTTACAGAGCGTCCTCGATGAAAAGAGTGGGACTAATTGGAGCAATTAATTAAAAGCACACAATAGCTTCCATGGCAGAGATTATTTTCTTTTAGTTCTTATCCTCATCGCTTGAGGCCTGTGAGAATTTTATTGTCTTACCACAGTAGGGGTTGTCTGTGCTGATCATTAGCAAGGAGAGAGGACTGGGAAAGAGGGGTAGGGCTCACAGCCCAGCCGGTGATGGAGTCTGGCCAGTTTCCAATGTGGCAAGCCAGGAACAGAGCAAAGACCAGGAGCTGAATGAGAACACGGGGTGCTGTTGCCCAGCCTGAGGTTGGGGGATTGCAAGGTTTGGTGGCTAATTACTAGAATAAAGTCTGATTTATTGATTTTTCACTCATTCATTCATTCATTCATTCATTTATAATGATCTTAATGATTTCAGCCTCCCGCCCTACCAGAATGATAAGCTGGAGTCAGACGTCTCTAGAAAGACATGAAGAGTCAAAAAGGGACAGTCTCCTCCACCCACATCCCTATCTCACAAAGAACTGACCCAGCTCATGCCTGGAAGCATGTAAAGAACATACCAGTAAGCCTGGGGTGCAGGATAGACCACAAAAATCCCTTTACATATTTCAAATCAAGATGTCAGGCTGAAGCTCCAGCCCAGTTATCTGGCCACAAAGGAAGCTGAAACTGATGAAGCGAATTAAAAGTAAAGGTTCTGGAAAAGGCTGCTACATGATCTCATGTGTCCATCTGCAAAGGACCTGCCTGGGTTTTCCTCTGCCTGGGCATTCTGCTGGGAAATACCACCTACACAGGCTCACTTTTTTCATAATCAATCTCCGTTCTGATTAGATGGAGCTAGAATCACGGTGATTCTGGAAAGAGGATGCCCTAGTAATCAAGTATTAGGACCAACGCTTCAAAATAAGCTCTTTTTCATAGCTGCTTTCACGGTCTAGTATATGTTGCATCTGAAAAATAAGATGAACTTGGTGATTCTTGGTTACAAATAAACTGGGTCTTCGTTTCAGCATTTTAGTTTGAGGCTAGAATTGAAAATACCTATTTTTTTGTTATGCTTTCCACAGACTTAAGATGAGTTAAATGCAGTGGCAAAATACTGACCAGTTCTAGAAATTCCTACACATTTAATAGAAACAAATAGTGAACAGCTAGAAAACAACGCAAAACCTATCTAAAAATCTCTTAGCTAAAAATTTGAAACAGGTAAAGCTTGTGATGATTATATAGAGGAAAGAGATTAAATTTACCTTTATTTTCCCACTTGATTCAACACTTAGCTGTTCTAGTAATGACTGGACATTTGATATGTTTCTCTTTAAGCTCAAACATATTTGCTTTTTCTTGGCCATCCCCTGGTTGCACATACATAAATTATATCTACTTGTGTTCAGTAAACATGTACATCACATAGCCTATCAAAAATTTATGATGCTTCAGTGATTAATGCAAAATGCCAAAATAGTTTAATTGCTTTCTATACCCAAGGCTTCAAGCTCACCCTAACAAAACCAATTAAGGCACTGGCATAACGTTTGGCTGCACAGAGTAAATAGATGTAACCTTAAATAACATTCATTACCAATCAGTAAGGGTCAGGAAAATGGTGTCAAAATTGGATCCATGTAGATGGCATTCAGAGCAAGAAGTACCAATATCCTGTCTTAGATCTCAGTCTCCCAGCCTACCAGAATTGTGAAAGATAGAAACCCACAAGAAACAAAAGCAAATAGGAAGCAAACAGCTGTCATAAAGTGTGCTTGTGGGCTCTAAAACGAAAACTTGGAGAAGTTGATATAAACAAGAATGTCCCATTTTTTAATTTAAATTAAGCCTAAATAGCTTTACACTGAAGCAAGCTTACCTACCAACATAGGCAGGAACATAATCAGAGACAGACAACAAGAAGCAGTGACTTTCCCCAGTTCTTAGCCCAATAACTGCCCCAAATCTGACCACTGCCCGAAGGAGGGCGAAGAGAATACAAGGGAGATAAGACAGCTAGGCCTTGTCCCCTTGAGGAATGGTCTTGGTCTTTATAACTCAACTCTAAAATGAAAGAACTAGGAAACCATAAGCTATAATCAATGGTTAAATGTGATACTGACTTCTCTTTGGGTGAGCCAAAAATGCTTTCAGCTAACACTAACAGAAAAAACATCAACTCAACAGGCAATGGTTAGTATAGATTCACCAGCTCAAAGATAACAGAGCCCATGTCTCTGCTATTCTCTTGGTCTTTTTCTCAGATCGGCTACCTCGTGGTTGCAAGATGGCCACTGCAATCCAGGCATCACATCAGAATGAAAGGCCAGGGACAAGGGAAGGGGGTTCCAATATCAATTCAGAAAATAAGACCCTTCCCCCCAAACTGTCAGCAGAATGTTGTTTACATGTAATTAGACAAAACTGTGTTCTATGGCCACTCTTGGCTGCAAGAGTATGAGTGTTCGGGATGTGGGAGAGGGAGTTCTCCTCCTGCTTGGGAAAGAGTACGGGAGGATGATGGGGGCAAGATAAAAATAAGGAAATAAGAGCTTTTAAGGAGAAGACATAAATATCTGGCATCAGATCTTGAGGAAAGGTTACTAGAAGTGAGAAGGACATATTCCTTATTTCTTACATACCAGAAAATATTTTGCCAAAGAGCAGAATATTTCCTATTAGCTTATCCTAACAGGGTGAGTATAGTAAATGGTTTCCCTGGACTAATGTAACCAAAAATGGGACCCAGAACATGTCTGGCACTTCATCAAACCTGACAAGCCAAACTACTTATAGTCTTCTTTAGTATTTTTATCTAGCAAACAAATAAAATGAGGAAATGATGTTACACTAGTATACAGCATAAAACCTTGCATTGACAAGGCATGGTCTAGTGATAAAAATGCCAAAATAAATGAAATAACTGATACAAATAACTTTGATGCAAATGAAATTAAGGCCATTTAAATTTACTACTTCTAAAAGAAGACAATTTAATTCTACCACTCTAAAAGAGTCTTAGAGATATAAAGATTAGAGATGAAATGGGGGAAATAGAAGAGGCCCTGTAAAACGTTTCTAAAATGAATGTTAGATGAGGGGGATTAGGGGGAGGATGCTGTCGTGGTATAGAAATGGCCTTATTATTTCCCCCAAGTATATGAAAATCCATTGGGGCAAAATATTTTGGTCAGGACCATAATTTCACAGTATGTATTTTAAGCTAATGAGGCAAACATACACTACTTAGATGCTAATGTGCTTTGATATCAAAGGGCTTTGAAACAGAATACTTTTCACTTGCTCAATTAGCAAAGTGCTTCTATCAACTAGACTCATTTTGGAGTTTTTAAACTTGCAGATGCCTTGGGCCCCCAACTCCCTAGAAATTCTGATTTAATTGGTTTGGGGGTAGAGCTTAGGCATGGGCTTGTTTTGTTGGTTTGTTTGTTTAAAGCTCTGGATTGATTCCAAAGTGAAGCCAGAGTTGAGAAAAATTGGATCAAAAAGATAATGCTCAGTGACATTGAGGGTACAGGAAAGTCAGAACACACAGAAACACTAATATGTGACAATTAACATCATCTGTCTAAAATACAATTTGGCAATATATCAAATACCTAAACAAAATGATTTCCTTTCTAAGAATATATCCTAAAAAAATGGGCAGAGAATCAAGGATTAATATACTGAAATGTTCCCAGCAACAATAGTTATTTTTGGCAATATCCATTAATGAATAAAATTAAATAGGTTATACATTTGTGTTAAAACATTTTCAAAAAGAAAATTTCAAAAATGAGAACCCACTAATGAGATTATATGTAAAAGTCAGATGAAAGTGTATATATTATGGTATAATCCAAACTATGTGAAAAATGTATACATACAAAAAAGAAAGAAAGCGTATTGAGTACTAACAGCAAAGTATTAGTAAGTCTTCGGGAACAGATAGGGTCCCTAGAGGCTGCCGGCTGCCAGCCGGGGCCTTCCTTCATTCCGCACCACCCCCTGGTGGTCAGCACACGTCATAGCGAGCAACTGACCTCCCAGTCAGTCAGTCGAACTCCCGAGGGGACACTTTGCATATTAGGCTTTTATATATCTAGATATTAATTTCTTTATACTTTTCTGTATTTTTTCAAATAATCTATGTACACATGTTAAACTTATACTCAGGGGAAAAAACTTTTTCTAAAGTCTTTGGTTGTAATACTTGTGGGACCCTTATTTGGTTGGAAAGTACTACTGCCATATTAACTGAGTATAGGGGTGCCTAGAAAACTTGATTTTCAACATTAAGTGATCAAATAAGTTGGAAAGAAAGTACATTTTTAAAGAAAGCTTCCATAGTTCCTTTGTAAAATTAGCATTTCTATTTTATGAAACGTGTAATTTAATCTTAAAAATGTAATTTTAAAAGAAATACAAGTATATACAGTCAGCATGTATAATATGGTTAGCCCGATTTTTTTTTACACCATTGTTGCCAAAATTATTAGCCTCCTAGGAGAAATTTAACCAGAACTTTTCCTTACTATGTTAAATATAGTAGATAATGTGTGATACAATAAACAACATAGGAAGCTGTGGATATTCATTTATAAAGATGTTTCCCAAGACTTAGGTATTCTCTTTTGTTCATTCTTCCTTCTGAACATTTCTCTTTGTTCCCATGATTCTTTCTCCAAAAAGAAGAGGCTGTCCACTGCCCCTCTGAACTATAATATTTATAATATTTACACTTGTAATGTTTGGTTTCGCTTCATGGAAGCTCATAGCTAAACCAAACACACTGTAGCATTGGTTTCCAATTTTACATTCCCCAGGGAAACAGCTGGCTTAATGTCATGGTTTGAGTTAATTACTGTTTTGATGACTTGAGGTAACCCCCTAATTTAAATCATTTTAGAAAAAGTGCACAAGTTCTGTTGGAATCCAGATAGGCAGATGCCCTGCTGTCAATGGACACAGATTCTTGTTGGCAGGACGAGGTGCTCACTGAGAGGTCTGGCTGGTGATTCGAGTCTTGAGCATGTTCTAATTTCCAGAAAGTTAGGGAAGTTTTGTTTTGTTTGGCGTTTTATGTTGTTTAGTTATGTTATTTGGTTTGTTTTTCTTAAGAAGCATGAAAAGGGGACAGGTGAGAGGCATAAAACACTATGCCTTAACCTTGAAGAGAGATGGCATGTTTGTAAGCAGAAAAGTGGACCAATTACTCTTCCTCATGAGCCACAAGTTTAATCACTGGGAGGGGGGTGGGGGTAGAAGACCAATGAACACTAAAAAGAGTATATGTAAAAATAGTTGTTCTTGAATAATATTCTCTTTTTACAGACTCTAAATAGAATCTCCTCCCTCCCCCACTCACCCCTGCCCTGAGCAAATACAATCTACAACACGAGTCCTGAATCTCAGGCACTTGTTGGAAATTATCACCCTACGATATTATTTCCCTGGAATTTAATGAAAGTGAGAAGCGATGATGAAAAATTTGGCAGGCTTTACACAAGGCTGATCAATAGTTTCTATTTCCCTATTTATGTGCCACTACAACTCACCTGCTGAGAGGACAAATAAACTGGATACAGCATGAGAGAGAAAGCCAAACAGACTCATAAGTCAATGCAAAATGAGAAGGAAAAAATTAACATAGAGAAGCTGGAGGAAGAAAGGTGAGAAGAAGCATGGCAATTAAGAAGCTCATAAAGAAGCTTGTGAATTGACTGATTCACATAGAATGAAGCTGGCAGAGTGAGTGAAAAGGTACCCTACGTACACCCAGCAGTATCCTGGCACTGTCAGGCTCAGTTTCCATGTCACTGTGAACATTTCCTGGAGCTCTTGAAAAAAGAGTCTTCAATCTCAGATTCAGTACCAAGAGGAGACCTAGACAAGAACATTGAACTATGGCCAATTTCAACATCCACTCGCTCCTTCTAAGACCTGTCTTAGTAGGCTGCAGGCTGACTTTTAGAATTGATGTTGACAGCACAGACTCCAGGCTCCCTGACCTGCTAAGTCTTGGTGCCATGTTTTTCAGGTCCCTACTTACCCTGAGGACCCGAGAGTTGGCAGTAAGGGAACAACGCTGTGCAGATTTAGGGGCAACGTCAACTCTTAGCCAGGTAGCTTACCAGGTCTTACCTATCTCCTAGCATGCTCTGGTGGGTTCAGATGAAGAGACAATCTGAGCCCATTGCTGAGTTTCTTCAACTAAATTAGGCAGAGCTTTGGGATGGTGTTAGATTTAAGAACATCAATACCAAACCATTATACAACCAGGGAATCAGAAAACAGCCATGAGGCCAGGGCTAGAAATGTGGACTCAGAATCCATAAGAAGCCAAGAGAACATAAAGAATGTGATCAGAAATCCTAAATCCCCAAGTTAGGTTTGCTGGAAAAGAAAGGAGAATAAGGGGCAGTCACAAAGACCTAGCTGCTTACACAGACAGGACTCCAACAAGAACAGGTCCTGTGGCTTGAAAGAACCTAGCTGCATCAGCTGAGGTCTCCTGCACATAATTCTTCCTCACAAGTTCACCCCCTGGGCCGCTCAATCTTCTTATTTTCCCATATAGTAGAGGTAAGAGTGGATATTTATTTAGTTTCCTTCTGGAGACCCCTAGACCCATCATCCTATAATAAAGTAATCACCCAGAGCAAGAGAACGGCCTTTTGTGGGGCTCCAGTTGGCATGGCCTTGCAGACAAAGAAGGGCCATCTGATGAGTCTCTGGCCTGAGGGGATACACACTAGATGGGGATTACCTCCAGGAAGGGTAAGGAAAAATATGGGTCAAGGACATCAAAGGACTTTAATTTCATCTCTAATGTTTTGTTTTATTTTAAAAAAACCAAATTTGAAGTTTAAAATGTTAGTTATTAATTTTTCATAGTAGAAATAAGGTGTTTGTTATATTATTGCCTGTGCTTTTCTATAGTTTTTAATGTATCAAAACAAAGAGAAGAGAGCCCAAAAGATGCTGAGAGGAAGGTAGGGGCATTAGAAGAGAGAGGGTTAGAACTAGAGGGAGGCGGTATGAGAGGAAAGGGGAGTGGATGGGGGAAAGGATGAAGCATTCATGTTGAAAGGCTCCATGAGGCTATCAGTGAACCCAGTGGTAAACTGCTACAGAAACCCAGCTCCGCAGAGGTATTACAGGTACCCAAAGGGAAGAATGAAGTGCTAGAAGCCACGACTGGAGCCAGAAATGCTTAGGATCCAGGGAAAGACCACAGAAGTCCTTCTAGGAAAAGTGGTACCCACGGCGCCAAAGGAGAGAAGACCATTATAGTCAACAGGTGGATTCTATTGACGTTACCAGAATCCCAGGGACAGTGTGAAATCATTTACACAGTCTAGCATGGCAGTGTTTCTCTGGCTTTAAAATGGAAGCCAGCGAGAAAAGAGAACCCACTCTACAATGACTTCTGAATCAACCTGTCAGGAAATTGACCTTTCCGATGATGCGGACCTATATTGCATTTACATTTCTGAAATAGACCTGTGGCCAGTAAACAGTACCACCCGGTGAGAAGCACAAAAATTCATTCCCTTTGATATAACAAAGAAAGCTGCGGTTTCTATTCTTCAGAGACTTTAACATCCAGAAATAAAACTAGCAGCTTATAAAATTTTCAGTGTTGGAGAGGAGATGAAATTCCAAACATGTATCGATTGCTTCCTTTCATTAACTGAATACTAGGCAATGGAGGAGGAGTCATAACTGCCACCAACACACATCCTCTCATTAATCCCAGCTGCTTAATTAAATCAATCAAAAGGTTCTAATTTCATTGTGTCTTTCCAGATACTCACACTCATTTATTGGGAAGGGAAGATTTTAGATGGTTAAAATCCCATTTGATTGAATTTCCTGAGGGGGAAAAAATAGTCTTACTACAAAAGGGATTGTCTGAGACAAGCTACTGACAGATTCCCTCTTCCGTCTTTTTAACCTATCAGAGAACAAAGCGGTTGTGCACAGTGGGACTGATTCCATTGGCCACATAGGATAACAGCAAAAAGGTGAGCCTCTTCACTAGACAGTCACATTTCAGTCCCTAGGGAAGGTGGGATTTTACCACAGCATTTGGCCAGCAGCAAATGACCACAATGTGAAAAAACGTACTTATCCGTCCCTTCCTGGACCAGAAGGCAATGCCAAGTAACTAAAAGAAAGTGGCACATTTCAAAGCCATACGACCAGGGGAGAAGACATCTATGCAAGGTCAACAGTGGGGTATCAGAATCTAGAGGTCACACAAGACACGATTTCAGTGAATCTGTGTTTTACCGCTGGAAAGGAACTCCAACCTAAACAGAGTGAACACTGGGTTGATGGGAAGTGTTTGCATTGGTTTGAATGTAAACCCCAGGGTCTCCCTGCATAATAAAAGATGACTTTTGGTACCCACCCCCCAAAAAGAAGAAACATTCTTGATCATGAAAAAGGAACTGCTAGAAGAACTCCTTTAAATGAGAAAAAAACTTGCCAAATAGCACCACTATAATGTCACATTTGTTGACCCATTGAATGTTCTAATTTTACCTCGTTTATGAAAAGGCAGATCTTATTCATGTTTATATATTTTAAAAAACATTATAGGAGGTGCACTTACTTCACCTTGAGATACACATGAAATTAAAACCCGATTCCCACATTCGGTGGGGAGCCCCAAGGGTTTAGACATCCTCTATGGCAGCGGTTCTCAACCTGTGGGTCGCGACCCCTTTGGCAGTCGAACGACCCTTTCACAGGGGTTGCCTAAGACCATCCTGCATATCAGATATTTACATTACGATTCATAACAGTAGCAACATTACAGTTATGAAGTAGCAACGAAAATAATTTTATGGTTGGGTCACAACGTGAGGAACTGTATTTAAAGGGCCAGAAGGTTGAGAACCACTGCTCTAGGAATTTATGTTCTCACAGAATTCCTCCTCCTGATTCTAGGTTCCTGTTATGCTCCTTCCCACTCTCAGGTCTCACCCTCTCCTCCCCACGACCCCTCTGGTCTCTTTACTGATCACCAATCCATTTAAACAGCCTCCTGTCTTATTTTTCACAAAACGCCATGTATTTGTGTCATGTGACCATATTACACACTCTACAGAGGGCTGCAGCTATGGTGGGAATTCTATCCCAGCACCCACACACCAAACAATATAAAATACATTAGCTTATTTTATGCTGCTTAAAGAAGAATGATATAACCTTGTATGCAAATTATGATTGTGTTAACATTATCTATTGGGAGAAAAGGAAGGAAATATACAAAAGGGTTAATAGCAGTTACCTTAAAGCAGCAATTTTCAACCTTTTTCATCTCAAAGGTTGGCACACATAAACTAATTACTAAAGTTCTGCTGCACACCAAAAAATATATTTTATTGTAGATCTGACCAGAAAAAAAAAGGTATAATTTTGATTCATTCACACCAGGCGGCTATGGTTGTGTTGGCTGTTGTCATTTTTTTATTTGACAATCTAAGGGAAAAGAAGCCAGGGCCCCTGGCTAAATAGGTATTGCATGATTTTAAAATTCTTGCAGCACACTGGTTGAAAATTGATGCATTAAAGTAATAAAACTATCATTCATTTTTTTCTTCCCTTCCCCCCAAATTTTCTACATCTTTGATGCATTTGCCTTTGCATGCAGAGGTGGGTAGCCTTCTCTCCCAGCTTCCATACCTTTGGTTTTCTTTCTTTTTTAAAAATCCTACCTGAGGATATTTTTTCCATTGATTTCTAGAGAGAGTGGAAGGGATAGGGGGAGAGAGGGAGAGAGAGAGAGAGGGAGAGAGAGAGAGAGGGAGAGAGAGAGAGAGGGAGAGAGAGAGAGAGGGAGAGAGAGAGAGAGAGAGAGAGAGAGAGAGAGAGAGAGAGAGAGAGATGAGAGCGACACATTGATGGGTTGCCTCTTACATGCACCCTGAGCAGGCCAGAGATCGAACCTGCAACCCAGGTACATACCCTTGACCAGAAATTGAACCCATGACCCTTCAGTTCTTGGGCTCTCTAACCACTGAACACACTGGCCAAGGCAGGGTTTCATTTTAACATTCATAAAGCAATGTCATTTCTGCCCCAGCTTATGGAACTGTTTTAAGCCGGTGGCTCCACATTTTCCCTTTTCCAAGGAATTGCATTCCAGGTACTTATCAGAGATGACCTCTAACTCTTCGTTGCTCAACATTTCACAAACGCTCAGTTGAAAATTGAGAACACAAATGGAAAATTGCCTGGAGGTCCTTTCTCTGCCTTTATAGAATGATGCTTTGACAAAACGCCAACGATGAGAGCTGTCTATAGTCCCTTATAATTCAGTAGCAAATGCCAACAATGAGGGCTGTCTACAGGCCCATATAATTCAGGAGCAGGCACGGGGGGGGGGGGCGGGGGCGGGGGGGCTCAGAGGAAATTCACCATCAGAGCTCAAAAATGTCCTCTTCACTACTGCCTGTGAGAACACTGACTTCTGTCCTCAGTGCCAGGGACAACTGCGCCCATCCTAAGAAACTTCACTTTTTAACAGTTATGCAACCAATTGAGATTTTCCTCTTTCCCTGGTCACTGGGAAGCCCAAAGCCACATTTTTGCTCTATCGGCACACATGTTCTGCCCCAGCTTTGCCTTATTTCTCTCTCCCTTCAGTCCTTCTTATATTGTGCATACTTGTTTTTTCATGGCTTTAAAGCCTTTATGAGACAAAGACAGTATTTTTATGGGCCTGGGTTAATGTTATAAAGGAAAACAAATTTGGAAAAAGTGCCCCCGGATTGATGTAAGCCTATAACCAGAACTTCCTTTCACTCTGCAGTGAAAAAGACAGTCAGCATCTTCTTTGGCAAAAGGATATCGATAAAGAGAAAGAAGAGTATTTCTCCAACCTTCAAAATTTCCTCTAAGAATCCCGGGCTGTTTTCCATAAGAAAGCTGGATCTCTTTAAGAATTGTTAAACTTGGAAAATGTTTCCATTAAATACATTCAAACAGTTCTTCTCTGTGGTTTCTCCCAGGAAAACGTGTATGCACAAGAAAGCCTGGTTGCTTGTTTTGTATGAGCATAGCACATATTCATATTCATTTTTTTAGGGACAGATTGAAGGTAAGGAAGAATCCTGAGTTTCTGTTCCAGGCCCCTTCCCCACAGAGAAGTAGTAATAGGTGCTAACTCTGTTTGGCTGAGGAGATGACAAACCTGCAATTCCATGGCAGCCCTTGAATATACCTCAGTTGTATAAAGATTTTTGTGTGATTGCCATATTCCCCTAATTCCTCAGAGGTCCCTTAGGACTCAGCATGAAATATGAAGAAGGAATACCCTTAAGTATTAAGGGTCAGAAGGATATTTTCTCTCATGTTTAAAACATCCCATTGAATGTGATTCAGAGCTGATTTGTTTCCCCCCTAAATTACTTTCTAGAAAACCTTCCATCCCTTTTTGCTGAAATAGCGCTGTGCCTTGTCACAGGGCTGTTCTGTGTACCCGCAGTTGTGACTAATGCCCTCCCCACAAAAACAACTCCTCAAAGGATGGCTGCATTAGCAAGAGCAACATCGTTCAATGGAGTGAGTTCTTACCATGTGCGTGGAACCCTGCAAAGCTCTTGATGCAAGATCTCATTACCCCTCACCCCCAGTTTTTTGAGGAAAAGCTATCCCCATTTTCGTGCTGAGGCTCAAAACACTGAGTAATTTGCACAGGGTCACAGAGCTAGCTGCCAGATGACAGAAGTAGTATTAAAACCCAGATTTGTCCCACTCTCAGGTAGATGCTCCTAAACATGACTTGATTGGAACTCTACTTGTCCAGAGGAGCAAAAAAACCTAAATTTTCTTTCCAGGGTCTTCCCACCTCAACAGATCTAAGAACTCCCCAGTATTTTCTCATGGACAAAGGGTCTGTTAGTCCTTGCCCCCAGTTAGACCCTAGAGCCAGAACTCAGAGGTGCTCCTTGACCTCATAGTAGGAGAGCATAGTAGTTTCCAATAGAAGATGGTTGCTTTAGAAAACAACGGTAGGCCAGAAACCTGGTGGTGTAGAATGAATGTTTGTATCCAAATGCTCAGATGTTGAAGCCCTGGAGGTGACATCTTGGAAATAACTAGGTTTAGATGAGGACATGACATGAGGGTGGGGCTTCCATGATGGCATTAGTGCCCTAAGAAGAGAAGGAGAGACCAGAGTGCTCTCCCTGCCATGTGAGGACACAGCGAGAAGGCAGCCGTCAGTAAGCCAGAAAGAGAGCCCTCACCAGGAACCAAATCAGCTGGCACCTTAATCTTGGAATTGCCAGCTTCCAGAATAATGAGAAATAAATTTCTGGTGTTTAAGTCATCCAGTTTATGGTATTTTTAAAATATTTTTTTATTGATTTCAAAGAAGAAGGGAGAGGGAGAAGGACAGGGAGAGAGAGAGATCAATGATGAGAGAGAATCATTGGTTGCCTCCTACATGCCCCACACTGGGGATTGAGCCTGCAACCTGGGCATGTGCCCTGACCAAGAATTGAACCATGACCTCCTGGTTCATAGTTGACCCTCAACCACTTAGCCATACCAGCTGGGCCAATTTATGGCATTTTTTATGCCAGCCAAGTTGATTAATATACCTGGTGTTCTACTGGTGTTCTGGGGCCAGCCATGTGGCTCAGTGGTTGAGTGTCAACCCATGAACCAAGAGGTCCCTGGTAGATTCCTGGTCAGGGCATGTGCCCGGGTTGCGGGCTCAATCCCCAGTAGGCATGTGCAGGAGGCAGCCAATTGATGTCTCTCTCTCATCAATGTTTCTCTCTATTCCCTCTCCCTTCTTCTCTCTCCCTCAAAAAAAAAAATCAATAAAAACATATTAAAAAAGAAAAGTGACTTGGGCTCCCACTGACATCTCTTTAGATTCACTCACCCAAGCCATTTGCTTAAGGCCAAATCCTTTGCTTTTTTCGGAACAAGGCAACATCCAGAACATTTTTCTATCCTGGGGGCTTTGATAGAGGCCTCTTTATACTCCTATGGTAGTGAATCACCAGCACATCCTGAAGGTTTCTGTGATCTGAAATTATAGGAGATGGGAATGAGATTTTGGTCCCTTCCTTCCCAGGAGTGTCATTAGAGTCCTTATGCAAATGTACTTACTCCACCCTCTCCATCCTCTATAATTTTAAATTCTGACTGTCAGTACAACTGTCACAGCAAAAACCTCACTGGATACTCCATGAAAACCACTGACAATCACTTATATGTACATTCTCTCTTTTGAGTCAGATAAGATGCTGTAAGAGATAGGCAGGGCAAGAACTATCTCCTTACGCAGATGAGGAAAGTGAGGCTCAGGAGCAAGTAAGGGGCTCTCTTCAGGACACAGAGCTTGCAAATAGCAGGACCTACACTCAGCTCCCAGTTTTTGAATCCAAATGCCAGAACAGGTCACATAACATTAAAGGGATGAAAATGGAAAATGTTGCAAAGCTATCCCAGGGTCAAATAGGCCCCTCTGCCTAAATATCCTCTAGACCTGTGGTCGGCAAACCGCGGCTCTTCCACAAAATACCACGTGCAGGCACGCATGTACAGTGCAATTGAAACTTCGTGGCCCATGCGCAAAAGTCGATATTTTGTGGAAGAGCTGGTATTTTGTGGAAGAGCCACACTGAAGGGGCCAAAGAGCCACATGTGGCTCGTGAGCCGTGGTTTGCCGAGCCACAGTTTGCCAACCACTGCTCTAGACCAGTGGTTCTCAACCTTCTGGCCCTTTAAATACAGTTCCTCACGTTGTGACCCAACCATAAAATTATTGTCGTTGCTACTTCATAACTGTAATGTTGCTACTGTTATGAATCGTAATGTAAATATCTGATATGCAGGATGGTCTTAGGCGACCCCTGTGAAAGGGTCGTTCGACCGCCAAAGGGGTCGTAACCCACAGGTTGAGAACCACTACTCCAGACAGAAAGGATATTTATAATTGGACAGTATTTTACCACCAATAGGGGCAGAAATCCTTCTAATCCTCTCACATCCAATCTCCCACCTGTCATTTCCTTGCCTGCTTATTAATGGGACACATCCAGGAAATTTAAAATTGTGCCCAGGGGCTGCCACCTTCCTACTGGAATTAGCAGACACCACTGCTGGTTATCCCCTGCGTTCCTAAGCCCAAAGGCCCTGCAGAGCCTGGGAAGAGCAGGACATTTCAAGAGCACCACTCCTGGTATGAGTTCCTCATCACTGCAGGACAGTTAAGGTCTCTGTCTTCTCTGAAATCCTGTGTTGCTTGGACAAGGGCCATTCTGTCTTTCCCTTATCAAACACGGGCCCCTCACCATTTCTCCTCAGAGGGCATGACAGGTTCCAGTGAGCTGCATGCAGCTCTGTGAGTGAGAAAGGCTTTGGGCTTCTGGGACCCAGAAGCAGTGTTGTTACCACAGGCCTGCAGCCCCAATGCCCACCCATCAGAGCTCATCCTTAACAATGGTGCTTGTGCTGCATAATCTACATCAATGAACAACTATCCTAGATCACATTCAATGGTTAAATCACACACAGTGGAATCCCACTGTTAACTTCTTTCCGTGAAGCAACTTTATTACAAGACTAGAGGCCTGGTGCACGGATTCGTGCACATTGAAAGGAAATTAATTAGAAGGTGGCCAGACACACCCTGGAGCCAACCTCCTGTGGTCCCTCCCTGGCCGGCCACACCTGGGGTGGCGCCGGGGCTTGAAGGGCATCTGTGGAGTGAGTGGGGCCCTCTGGCAGGTGGGGTCACTTGGCCTGGCCTGCAGGGATCAGGCCAAAACTGGCAGTCCTACATCCCCTGAGGGGTCCCAGAGTGTGAGAGGGCACTCTGCAAAGTTGCTGTTGCTCAGCAGCTCCTAAGTTAAGCGTCTGCCCCTGGTGGTCAGTGCACATCAGACCTACCAGCTGGTCAGCTGGTCGCTTAGTCTTTTATATATATAGATAGATTTCTCCTGTGTACAATTCCAGATTCTCTGCTACCAAGTTACACAAGGGTTCCAGTACAAAGGGTAACATCTATGAGAGGCCATGCTATGTGCTCCAAAGGACAGAACTATATGAGCGTTTCCAGTACTGTGAGTCTGAACCCTGATTCCAGCAGGAATTTCAGTAGGTTGTGGAAGGTACAGTCAGTACAGGCTGGGTACAGATAATCTTAATCAACCACTGAAAGAGCTCTTTACATGTGTGCATGCTAGCCATTCCAGAGTCATCACATTCTAGTGTGAGCTCCCAAAATGTGTGATCCCAAAAATTACAGGAATGTCAATGTAGTTAAAAGTCTGGGCAGAGCCTTAAAAAATTAAAAATAACAAAAGGAGGGCAGAGTTACATGTCAAACAAATAGTCATGGTTTGTGATTCCCAACTGGATATGACAACATGTATATAATGGCAAAAATGTCATAGACACCCCCCCTCCCCCTTCCCACATGATACTCGCTCCAAGGTAAACGATGAGAATACACATGACTATAGCAGGGGTTCCAGGTGGGAAGAGGGTGTGGTGAACTCACAGAGATGGGTGGGGACAGGAGGCTCCAAGTATCCATATTAAGGAGGTTAAATTTTGAAAAGAAAGACACTGGACATTTCTCAGCAAGAGCAATGTGTACAACAGGAAAGTTGAGAAGATGAATTTGGCAGTCTCATTCTAAATAAATGACACAAATCATCACCATCTCTCATTCAATGCAAATAAGTCAAAGATTCCCACCATATCCCCAAGAAGATATTTTCAAAAACTAACAAGGGAGGACCTGGCTGATGTGGCTCAGTTGGTTGAGCATTGTCCTGTGCACCGAAAGATCACCTTTTTGATTCCTGGTCAGGGCACATGCCCGGGAGGCAATCGATCAATATTTCTCTCTTACGTCAATGTTTCTCTTTCCCTCTCCTCTCCTCTCCTCTCCTCTCCTCTCCTCTCCTCTCCTCTCCTCTCCTCTCCTCTCCTCTCCTCTCCTCTCCTCTCCTCTCCTCTCCTCTCCTCTCCTCTCCTCTCCTCTCCCCTCCTCCTCCTCCTCCTCCTCCTCCTCCTCCTCCTCCTCCTCCTCCTCCTCCTCCTCCTCCTCCTCTTCTTCTTCTTCTTCTTCTTCTTCTTCTTCTTCTCTCTCTCTCTCTCTCTCTCTCTCTCTCTCTCTCTCTCTCCATTTAAAAAAAAATAAAGGAGTATTTAGAGAAAGAAACACAAAAAGCCCTCAAAAAAAATCCAGATAACCACATGAAAAGGCAGTTGACTTGCTGCTGTGATTGTCAGTCCAACATGCGCACTGTCAGGTCCAGACACAGAGCAAGTATTTACAGCAGAGCAAGATTTAAATGGCCAGTAACACTCCCTTCCAGAGATACTTTGGTGGTTAAATAAAGTTTATAATGAAACAGCTACTCTGTCTGACAGGCTATCAGACCTGTTAGTAGAAATCCATGAACTGAAGCCAGTCACATCAGAGTCAAAGGAAATGGGAAGAGAATTTGACCTGATGTTAATAGTTCCTGTTTTCACCCTCAATTTCCAAATAACCCTTGTTGCAATATTTCCGATAATTTCTCCAGTGAATCTTCCCCTGAAGTGGACTTGATTTGAGGAAATGATATTAGATCTACAAGACACAGTTCCATTTCTCTTCATATCCTGTAAATTTTTTCCCATGGACAGTACCTCCTGAGTTCTTTTTTTTTTTTTTAATGCTCACCCAAGGATATGTTTTTATTGATTTTTCAGAGAGAGGGGGAGGGAGGGAGGGAGGGAGGGAAAAAGAGGGAGAGAGAGAAACATCAATGTGAGAGAGAAACACTGATTGGTTGCCTCCTGTACTCACCCTGACTGGGCATCGAACCCACAACCTTTTGGTGTACAGGAAAATGCTCCAACCAACTGAGCCATCTGGCAAGGCCCTCCTGAGAATTTTTAAGAGAGCCGGGCAGAAGGCAGGGCAGGGACTGTGAGTGGGGGGATGGAATGAAGTAAAGAAAAATATGCAACTTTAGTCGATATGATTTAAATTTCCTTGCAAAGACGAAAAAAAGAAATAACTACTGCCATTTTTTCCCCTCATGTTATTAACAAAATTTCTAACTACTGCACTCTGCCATGAGGTCCTAATCAAAACAGAGGGAGAAAGAATGTTTTCATGTCTCTCTTCAAGGAATCTTGTCTAAGACTCCAGGTTTTACCTGGGATGAGAATTTGGTTCTGTCATAATAACACAAATGCTACTTGGCATCTCTTGTTCTGTTCTATCATTTTATTTTTGCCTGGCTCAAAAACAAAAACAAAAAAAGATGCTAGATGGAGGCTAGTTCTAAGTATGATCCTTTGGAAGAAAAGAATAAGAAACTATAAAAATTTACTTTTTGAAGCATGAGACGTAGAATTCATCAAGAGACCTCACTTAGACTTCATCTAGCCATGTTTAGTATTAATGCCCATCTTATCATGAGATTCAGAACTCATGCTATCTGGGGACACTGGCTTAAGCTCAGTAAGGACATGGGTCTGTGCCTGAGCGCCTCCAAACTGCTGTAGAGGGATTATTCTCCTGAGAGTCAGTCCTCAGTCTCCACCCAGGGAGTGATGATGTCATGTTTGCAGAGCACTTTGAACCTCCTCAGCAGAGGAGTGTGCAAACCCAAGACATTCCTCTCACACGACGTAAGACATAGCCATCATTACTTTTTTGTTTCACATATTGAAACTGTCCTTCTAGCGAGGCGAGCTCCATGGAGCCACTAGCAAAGAAAGAGATCTTCCATAAATGACCTCATAGATTTTTCTGTGGGGTATTTTGAATAGTCTTTGTGCCAGCTAGCACTCTCTCCCTCACCTCTTTGTTCTTTCTTGTTAAAAATATGTTTTTATTGATTTTTTTTCAGAGAGACAGGAAGGGAGAGGAAGAGAGAATGAGAGAGAGAGAGAGAGAGAGAGAGAGAGAGAAGAGGGAAACATCGAGAGAAACATGGATCGATCAACTGCCTCTTGCACGCCCCGGACCAGGGATTGAGCCCGCAACCTGGGCATGTGCCCTGATGGAGAATCAAACCTGCAACCGCTCAGCGCACAAGATGACACTCAACCAGCTGAGCCACACTGGCCAGGCCCTCACTGTTCTTTCCCGGAGCGACTGCCAAAGGGCAGGAAGAGAGAAATGAAGGACTATAAAGAGAAAACTAAACAATGATCCATCCTCTTCGCAGTCACTTATTCCCAGAAGGGTGCCTTTCCCACGTTCACCAAAAGAACCTGATTAAAATTTCTGTTTGTACATTCCAATTCAATTTTACATACAGGGCCGGCCATCATCATTTTTCCCCCTCAAAGTGCTTACATCTTATAGTGGAGGCTGAGGGGAGAGTAAATTTTGATTTCAAAGGACATTGGTAATGTTGGGGTGTTGCAGATAAGAAGGTAAAAAGCAAGTATTTCATTTGGAGAAGTCTCAGGTATGTCTCATTTCTCAAACTCCCTCATCTTAATCCCAATCCTTCCCCATCTCTTCACCTCTATCTATGTAAGACCTCTAATCTGTGATTCCAAATGGCCTTCCTTTACCTTCTTCCAAAAGCAAATCCTAAATAATTTAGGAACAAGGTCTGATTTGGGTCAGTAAGCATCAATTGTCCTTCCCTTTGGGGTCAATAACCATGAACTATCATTCAACTCTAGAAGGAAACCTCACCCAAAGGGTGAAGCCTTTTATTTCCCTCACATGCAAGAACCGCCCATTCATAAAAATAATCAGACCTAGAAAACTACTGTGATAAACACACTTTCTGAGAAAGTCTGATTTCTCCTGGTGTAGGGAAAATAATCCTTAAGATCCCAAAACAGAATTCCAGTTTCTACCAGGCGTTCAGTCTGTTGCCACCATGGTTTAGCAAAAGCACAATCTGCACTTCGTTATCCCATCAGATGATCAGCTAACGTCACTACCCCTTTATATTAAAAAACACACTTTCTCTCCCACACAACTGATTCAAGGGCTCCTTTAAGGTTTCAGTGGGAGACCAGCTCCTGCTAAAAGTGCTTCTCCAATTACAGTGAAACCCCCTTCACTCTTTGATCTGTCTATCCATTTACTCCAGACTTCTGACTCTAGAAATCATTAAGTGGTCCTTCCTCTTTCATACGGCAAACTCTGTCATGCCTCATAATTGAGTGGGCACTGGCTAAATGAATGCTATAGTGCTCTGAGGAATAATACACTTCCTATTGGCAGCGAATCCAAGAGAAAACTTAGAAGAAAGGACTGTCAATGACCACTTAACAAGCCCGATTTTGGCTCCTATAGAAAAAGCAAACAAAGCGACAGCAACTCACTCTGCAACAGCAACCACTTGGCCATCTAGCTGTTGCCCTCCAGTCACCTGGCAGGCGGCTGGTCCCACAGAAGGTACTCCACCGGCCCTTGTTGGTAGATCGAATTGTAAAGTCATGAGACTGGTGATCTGTAATCCATCACCGATGGGCAGAGGCCAGCTGGGTTCCTAACAGTCTGGCTGTGCAGGCCTCTGACCACCCACAGCCCTTGGCTCTCTGACAGCTGAGCAATCTAGTTGGACTTGAGATGCCGAGCCAGGAGCGGGACCCACAGTGTGAGGAAGGGGAGAGCATTCTGGAACACTGGCAGGGAAGAATTCCAGTGTTGGCAGTCTTAAAAGCTCTCCTGGGAATTTTAATTTGCGGTCAGAGTGCAGAACCACTGCCTTCCGGTTTTCTAATCCTGGGCCCATACCTGTAGCTTCTTTGCTTATCTTTTATAGGGTGCCTGCTGATAATAACAACAATACTAAATGTCATTATTATTAACAATAGGAGCTAACAATTCCTGAGCATTTATTACATGCACTTCTGATCATTTTCCAGGTGAAAAACCCGAGACATAGAGAGAGGTTACATAACGTGCCTAAAATATCAGTTAGTAAGTGAGGGAACCAGGCTTTGAATCCAGAAAGACTGGCTCCAGCACCTTCTCTTTCTTTTTAAAATTTTATTTTTCTATTACAGTTTACATTTAACATTGTTTTGTATTAGCTTCAGGTGTATGGCATAGTGGTTTTAGACTGGGGGTCCTCAAACTATGGTCCGCGGGCCACACGCAAATACAAATATTGTATTTGTTCCCGTTTTGTTTTTTTACTTCAAAATAAGATATGTGCAGTGTGCATAGGAATTTGTTCATAGTTTTTTTTAAAACTATAGGCTGGCCCTCCAACGGTCTGAGGGACAGTGAACTGGCCCCCTGTTTAAAAAGTTTGAGGGACCCTGCTTTAGACCATCACATACTTTACAAAGTGTTCCCCCAATATTTCCAGTGCCCACCTGTCGCCATATTTAGTTATCACATTATTGCTTATGCTGTGCTTTACATCCCCGTGATTATTTTGTAACTACTAATGTGTACTTCTTATCCCCTCCTCATTTTTCACCCAGCCCCCAACCTCTCTCCCCTCTGGCAGCCATCAGTCTGTTCCCTATATCTATGAGTCTGCTTTTATTTTGTCTGTTCGTTTATTTTGTTCTTTAGACTCCACACGTAAGTGAAATCATATGGTACTTGTCTTTTCCTGACTGACTTATTTCACTTATCATAGTACCCTCTAGGTCCACTCATGCTGTCAGAAATGGTAAGATTTCATTCTCTTTTTATGAGTAATATTCATATATATCCACTCATCTATTGACGAGCCCCTGGGTTGTTTCCATATCTTGGCTATTGTAAATAACACTGCAATGAACATAGGGGCAGCACTTTCTCTCCTAACCGTTAACTTACACTGCCTCTCGGCATTAATTCAATGCACGAAGGCTTGCAGGTACCACCTGGGTGCCTTCCAGACCGTGTACAAACATAATAACCTTCTCAGATAGTCATTCTTACAAGTACACATATCTGATCTCACTGTCCCTTGATCAAAAACTTTTGGTGGCTTAGTAACTTTTTATTAGATACAAATCCAAACCGTATTCAAATACCTTATGCACTTGTCCTCCCACCTTACACCAATCTACCCTCCAACAATTCTGAATTACTTGCACCTCCTTCACCCCACCATTGAACCCTAAAGTCAGGCTCGAGCATTAGGACTCTCCGCCCACTCTAGATATGACTGTTATTAGCATTGCAGCACCTCGTTAATGTGTTTCTAAAACAATTAATGGATGTGAAGACAAGACCTTCCCAAAGAGCCAGGTTAGAAGGACGCATATTCATTCAGAAACTCGGCCTTTCAAGGAGTGTGAGCAATAGCGTAAGATAAAAGTAAACCATACAGTAAGTAAGAAAGCGTTAGATACATCCACTAACCACTCCCACAAAACTAAGCATTTGAAAATGGAAATTTCATAGTTAAATGATACCTACTGCATCACTCATAACTTGCAAATTCAAGTTCTTATGTCCAAAACTGCACCTATACTTAGCTAGCCCAGTAGGGGCCACACAACCTCCTGTTACAAGAGTGTTTTAAATGCTCTAGCTTTCCATTCCAAAACCTCTGCAAATCACATTTATGACAAATGAGAACAATCAAGTTTTGGGCCAAAAATCATAGGGATTAATTATCAGAGTTTCTGGAAAGTAAAAGAGAATTGGTCCAGTGCTTTATTCCTCATAGAAAAACAAGCCAAAGACAACGCAACACTTTGCAAAACTAAAGGACACCAATGAGTTCACAAGGCAACCAGAACGTAGGTGTCCTCTACGGGGCTACTTCAGTTTAATTGTAAACTGTTCGTGGTTTGCTTCACATCTCCCAGGTCTGTGGATGGACCCACTGCCCTGATGCTTTCGTTGTTCAGAAAGAGACCATCTTTTTACTGGGCCATCTGAGTTCCAAACAATGTACCCCTACCCTTCTCCAGACAGAAAGCTCACACATTCCGAAAATCATCTAACTTCTCATAAGCCTAGACCAGGATGTTTCAACTGTGGCAGCACTGACACTTTGGACCAAATACCTCTTTGTTGTGGGGACTTCCCTGTGCACGGTGGCATATTCAACAGCAGCCCTGGCCTCTACTGCCTAAATGCCAGGAATACCTTCCCCAAGGCACGGACGCTAAAAATGTCTCAAGACATTACTAAATGTTCACTGGTGTTGTAGTAAAATATAGAAATGTTTAAAAAAAAGTTTTAAAATGTCTAAAAATGTCAAAAAGGTTTTAAAATGTTTGAGTTAACTTTCCTGAAACCTAAAGCGTGCTGTTAAGGACACATTCCCCACTGCCCTGAAGCATGTGTATCCCGTAGATAAGGATTTGATCGTCGATTACTGACTTAGAGTGACTTGCTATGGTAGCCATATGTGTGAGGGATGTACTTCTCCAGATATGCACCTACGAGTGCACACCCTGATTGATAAGCACATGTAGCCCCTCGCCCTGTTAAGATTAACATGTATGCATTGACATAATTCATTGATCGCCACCTGAACTGCTGCGGTACGAACAGGCTTTAAAAACGGGTCTTGACCAGCCAACAGTGCTCGCCTGTCCAGACAGCCACAAAGGCACATCCTTTTGACAGTCCGGCAAGCGATGTCACACTGTGCCGCTCCACGCTCCACTCCCTGCCAGATGACAGAAGAACGGCTAGTACCCCCCCACCCCCCAGTCAAGACACGACCAAGCTCTCTGGTGGGGAACGCTGGCCCCCTGCATCCCGACCGGACCAGTCCAACTGCCGGACCCCAGAGGACAGCACCACCAAGATCCCGTTAAGCCTCTACCTGCAGCATCAGGAACTTTTGTGGGTAATAAAGTGCTGTGTGATTTGCAACTGCATGTGTTTTATGTGGTGTAATTCCTCCGGCCGGTAATTGAATTGTTTTGCGTATGCTTGAAACTGAAATTAAGGTTTTTGGTCTTTTCGGTCCTAGGCCTGCCCTTGGTCCTGCTTGCATAGAGCAGCCTCTTTACTAGCAACGACTTGAATGTCCCAACACCTGCACGGTTAAAGTTTATCTCAAGGGAGGCATTGGATAAACACCCCAGATGCTTTCCCGGGATCTACTTGGGACAACTGGGGACATAACTGCTCCAGCTGGGAACCACTGGACTAACCTCATACTCAACTCATTTTGAAGTTTCACTCAAGCCATAAACTCTTTACCATATTTGACCATATTTTTCTTTCTTAAATTGCTCAAAAACAGTCTGCAAAATAGTTTTGGACTTGGGGGTTTCAAAAAACATATTCTTATTAGATCAGAGCCAGGGGTCCTCAAACTACGGCCCGCGGGCCACATGCAAATACAAATATTATATTTGTTCCCCTTTTGTTTTTTTACTTCAAAATAAGATATGTGCAGTGTGCATAGGAATTTGTTTATAGTGGGGTTTTTTTTAACTATAGTCCGGCCCTCCAAAGGTCTGAGGGACAGTGAACTGGCCCCCTGTTTAAAAAGTTTGAGGACCCCTGGATCAGACCCTCAATAAGGGTTCATTAGTAGTAAGTCCTCATTGAGCGTTTGAGTTGGGATAGAAGTAGGAGTGAGTGTTGACCCTGCCAGCATGCAGAAGAAAGCAATTGTTTAAGACAGTCCTTACTAATACCTACATGCCTCTTCTGAATACTCTCCAGGAGGGGTCAGGCATGTTATTCCCATTGGATGGCCACATGTGTTTTGCTCAATGCCTACAGTACGCATATTATATCCCTCAAGAGGGCACCTGTGTCAGTTAGGTAGCAGGTAACAGAAAACTCAAACCAAACTGGCTTAAGCAACAAAAGGAATGTACTGGCTCAGGTAACTGAGAAGCTCTGCAGAATGGCAGCTTTCAGGAGACGCTAACCTGGGCTCAATTTGGATGCCATTTCTCTGATTCTCTCAGCCTCCTCTTCTCTATGAGTGAGTCAGTCTTCAAATTGGCTTCCTTCCTGGGGGCACAATGGCTACAACACTTCTGGCCTAATATCCATACACCACATCGCTTAGAAGTACCTTTCTAATCTAGCCAAAGCCCTGAGCTTCACTGTAACTGGATCGACTTTGGTAATGTGCTAAAGGCTGAAATAGCCAATCAGTGTGCCCAGAAGACCACAAGCAGACTGATTGAGGCCCATGAATCAATCACAGTGGCTGAGGGGGGAAGTTATACTGATGGGTTTAAAAGAGTGGTTCTCAACGTGTATTCCCTGACCAATGACATCAACATCACCTGAGGACTTCTTAGAAATATAAATTCTTGGGCCCCCTTCTGGACCTGGTGAATCAGAAACTCTTCGGGTGGAGCCCAATAATCTGTGTTTTCACAAGCCTTCCAGGTGATTCCTATGAAAACTGAAGTGTGTGATCCACTGGTTAGAGCATCAGGTCCTCCCTAGGGAATCCAAAGTGGGGAAAATCCCACTCATTTCACTGAGTTGCCACACAATTAGAAAATGATTACATGAAGGCCTGAGAAGTTGCCGGCAACTACTTCAGAAGGGGACATCTTCAGAAGGGGACAGTTCATTTCACTTCCTAGTTCCTATGGTGAGGCTATGGCATAGAAAACACATTAATCAGTGCTTCAAACTAACAAATTGGCTTGAAGATCACTTCTGCTGCCCATATTTATTAGTTTATAGAACTTAAAAAGAAAAAAGCCCAACATTAACCTTAGCATTTTTTATGGAGAAATTGGACAAGTAAATATACACATATTTGAGAGAAGAAAGCTACATGGTAGTTAAAACTGCATTCAAGAAGAATTCTCTAAGAAAGTTTCTTAGTCATGGCTAACCCGAAGACTCATCTGGGGTCAGGTCACACACACAGCTTCTTGGGCACTGCCCTACACCCACAGAATCAGGGTCTCCGAGGGAGAACCTGGGAATCTGTGCTCTCAGCAGACATGACCAGAGATTCTTATGGATTGTGCATGTCTGGAAAACACTGTTCTAAGAGATACACCCATAGGACTGGGGAGAAAAACTCATAAAGGAGTTACATGAACATTTTTGGTTGCCAATAGCTTCTTCCCCTCCTTTCTTTATGTGTTCCCTCACCACCAGAGTCTCTATCTGTCCTTCCTCTAGTCTTATTTTACTCTGCTTCCCAAATAAATCACCCTTCATACCACTGACAGAGTGAACTTTATAAAACACACTGGAGGTCTGGCCTCTGATCAAATGCATCACAACAGCAGCTTCCTTCAGGGGCGAAGGCTAGGAGATGCCTATGTGGAGAAGCACCTTGGTGGATGTCTTACTGTGAATATTCCACTTCTTGGGCTCTACTAGTGGGCTCATGGATATATATATTTTTAATTTACAAAAGTAAATTAACAAATAATTAAATAAATAGAGCCATAACTGTACCAATTAAAATAATGTCAATATAATTCTGTGAAAAAAAATTATATATATATAATTCTGTGACTTGAGGACAAAATTAAATACATTTTTAAAAGGAAAGAAATAAAGTATGTTCATATCTCTGGGTATTGAAAGTATGCTTTTAAAATTTTATTTTTCTCTGTATTTTATAATAAATTGCATAACTTAATAAATTTTTTTATAATTAAGAAAAAATGATCACAAGTCCTCATCATGGCCTATGGGATGAAATCCAAAGTGTCAGCATGACATTTAAATATCCATATCATCTAGTCCAGGGGTCCTCAAACTTTTTAAACAGGGGGCCAGTTCACTGTCCCTCAGACCGTTGGAGGGCTGGACTATAGTTTTAAAAAAAACTATGAACAAATTCCTATGCACACTGCACATATCTTATTTTGAAGTAAAAAAACAAAACAGGAACAAATATAATATTTGTATTTGCATGTGGCCCGCGGGCTGTAGTTTGAGGACCCCTGATCTAGTCCTTGCCTGTCTTCTGCCTCACTTCCCACCATTGAGCATTCCTGAATCCCTTGCATTTTCTTTAATATTTGATGCTCTTTTGCTTCCCTTCCTCCTTCACCCCCTACATCAGTCAGGTTGATGCTAGGTCATGCTGAGGTAACAAAAACTCAATAGATGAAAAAAAAAAAGGGTTTATTTCTCACTCACTCTGTGTTAGGGGTCAGTGAGAATTTTTTGTTTTCTCTAGAGACAAAGATGGTAAATATGTTAGAATTTGTGAGCAACATATGGTTCCTGTTGCATAGTCTTCTCTCTCGGCACAAATATATATATATTTGAGGCCACAGAGAACTTTGATATGTTGTGGTCTTCTTTTCACTTTACAGGTCAAAGGCAGGCACAGAGATGCACAATGATTTTCCCAAGTTACACAGCCAATCAGAGTCAGAGTCAAAAGTTATGCTTCCCTTTGATTCAACAAAAAAGCTATGGGACTGAGCATAGAGCAGCAGCTAAATTCACCAACAGTTTATTTGTATCCCTTAGAGAGATAGAAAGCATAAGATATATTTGTCAAGTATGCCTTGTTTAACTTGTCATATACATTTGTCTCTGAGTAACATATATATGTATACACACACACACACACTCACACACACATACTATTCTTTTTGACAGATCATACAAAACAGGCCAGTGACCACTTGCTAATTTCTACCCTCTGTGATCGTTGCCAGAGACAGGCAGAAAGTGGAGAACTATGTTCCAGTCTGCAATTGGCACCCTGTAACTTCTGCTCACAAATAACTGGCCAAAATTAATCTCTCAGTCCCACCCAACCATTAGGAGGCCAGGAAGTACAATCCTGTCATGTGTCCAGCAGTAAGAAGAATTGGAGTTGCTTGGTAAAAATGACGAATCTACTCAGCTTGAAGACAAGTGCTCTAGAAAGCCTCTCCTGTTACCCTTGCCCCCAGCCGGCTTAGCTGCTTCCCCTCTGGAATCTTATAGCACTTGGAGCATCCTTGTGCTGTGCATAGGGTAGTGTAATTGCCACTTCTCTGCCTCCCCCACCAGATCCTGCATGAACTTCCTGGGGTTAGCGTCTCCACATGCCCACTGCCTAGCACAGTGCCTGCCTGCCCTTCAGGGATGCTCAGTGCATATTCCTCCAACAAATAAATAAATGTGGTGGATTGTGGGAAGAATGGGATTGCCTATGGACTTCCCTGGAGGCTTCTGAATCTCTCTAACCCCAGTTAGTTCAACCACACTAGACTCCATTCATGATACATTTACCTTTTTGGTCATTCAGTTATTTTCTATATTAATCAAATGCATTCCTCCTTATAAACCTATTCTTCTAAAAACCAGTACTTTATAGAGAGCTGATACTTTGAGGCCACAGAGAACTTTGATATGTTGTGGTCTTCTTTTCACTTTACAGATCAAAGGCAGGCACAGAGATGCACAATGATTTTCCCAAGTTACACAGCCAATCAGAGTCAGAGTCAAAAGTTATGCTTCCCTTTGATTCAACAAAAAAGCTATGGGACTGAGCATAGAGCAGCAGCTAAATTCACCAACAGTTTATTTGTATCCCTTAGAGAGATAGAAAGCATAAGATATATTTGTCAAGTATGCCTTGTTTAACTTGTCATACACATTTGTCTCTGAGTAAAATATTAAAAACAAGCCATACGACTGTTTATTAATACTGTGTCTATTCCTACGAAGGCCACAGTTCATTACCAGATGCTCTTTCAGAATCCTCAGAATACTGAAGGTGCTATGCACCTAAGGTTTTACCATCACACTGTAATGCCCAGTAAGTGAATACTCGTAGTACCTCCATGCATTTTCACTACTAAATGGCATAAAACAAATTTTAAATCAGTTTCACATGCAACATGTGTGTGGCTGCTGTAGGTCTCAAACATGTAAACATGGGGTGGGCAAAATAGCATTCAAAATGAGCTGCTGTGCAAGACCCCACCAATACATACATAGACTTAAGCCCTTTCATGGGCATTAGTCACTATGTGGATAACCTCTGGTCCTATCAAAGTGTATCCTTCTGGAATTTTCCTATCCTCTTTGTCTCCTGGACACAGTAAGTTGCTAATAAACATGCCACCTGACAACTAGCCTTGACAAATGCCCAGGAGAACCAGAACAAGGAGAATACAGCTAGGTAGTGCCCACCGCTTCCCATCTCAACAACAGAATAGAGC
This sequence comes from Myotis nattereri, assembly GCF_964212035.1. NCBI lineage: Eukaryota > Metazoa > Chordata > Mammalia > Chiroptera > Vespertilionidae > Myotis > Myotis nattereri. Next base: position 36,561,539 of record NC_138087.1, on the reverse strand, counting down.
CAGAGCGCGGTCCTATTCGAATCAGCAGAGTTTGAGCATTCGTGATAAAAACAACTTTTTTAAAAACATAAACTATTTATTTAAGAAGGTAAAATAGCTCGGTGTGCCCACTGTGTCCTGTTATGTCTAACAGATCACAGCAGGGGAAACTGTGTAAGAAAACTCAAGTGCCCAAAAAGCATTTCACGTGGACTCGGTACTGCCAGGCACCAAAAGAATCCATCCTTTAGAGAAGTCATGCCTTTGCTCCTTTTTTCCGTCCCTGGGCCATGTAATTGAATATTACAAACTACATCAGGAAGAATAAACTTGTGTGTTTCCCCTCCCCCAAACAAGAAAAAGTTAAGCTTTTAATTACAGGCCCTCAAACTATCATTCTGTGCAATTAGCAATTAACTCTAATGTTGATGAGAGAATGCGGGGCTGCTGTGACAATTTCCCTGAGTTATTTTAGTCTGGTTCTATACAGGGGACAAGCCACAACCTGCACGCTCTCACCCACACTCTCACACACTGAAAGACACATTTAATTTTTAGCAAACATGGCATCTCGGCGTGCAATTGAGACAGACATCCCGAACCCCACATCAGGGCAGCCCGCACGTTTGGACCCCCTTCTCCTGACCACTTTCACTCACGTGGGAAGCAGAGGCCAGAGGAAGATGCTACCCACCAGCCTCACATTACCAGTCTCTCTCTGGGGCGCAGGAGAGGGTGGTAGCGAGATGGGTAGTGCCCCCTGGAAGCTGCGAGCAGCGTTAGTGGAAAGGCGGTGGCAACAGCAGCAATCGTTGCATCAGCGTTAACTGCTGCTGCTGCCCCAGCTGCTGCCGCCGCCGCCGCTGCTGCATTTACTGTTGGCGGCTGCTGGGAGGGTACAGTCAGTAATGACTGTAGGGAGCGCACAGTTGCTGCGGCGGCAGGTTCCCTGGATCAGGAAATTAGGACAGGCATCCAGGATTGGAGGCGCGGGCTGCCGGAGAACCAACCAGCAGCCGCTCCGGGCCCCCGTGAGCTCTGGGGGACGTGCGGAGCAACCGGCCCCGGGAGCAGTCCGGGTGGCAGCGGCGGCCACGGCCAAGGCTACGGCTACGGCCACTCGCGCCCGCATGCTCACACTCGCACACACACTCACACCCCCCAGGCACAGGCACCTTAGGAGACCAGCGCATCAATGAGAAAGGAGGGCTGAATCCCCCCCTCTCCCCCCGCCCCGCCGCCCCGCTGACCACTCCCCCTGCTGACCCCTCCTCGCTCCTCACCCCTAGCTCCAGCAGTGGGTGCTCGGCTGCGGGCTCCTCTCTCTTCGGTCTTCTCCTTGGTTCTCGACTCCCCACCCCCTCTTCCCTCCCTCTCCTTCTCTCCTGCACCCTCCCCTCTCCTGCAGCGCCTGCATTATTTCTGCCCACAGGCTCGGCTTGCACTGCTGCTGCAGCCCTGGGAGGTGGGTGGGTGGGAGGGTGGGTGGGCCAGCAGGTGGGGAGGAAATTGTGCAAGTTGTAGGAGAGGGGGTGTCCTCTACTCCCCAGCTCCCTTTCCCCCCTTCTAACTCCTTCCCCTCCTCCTTTCCCCTCCTCTCCCTGCCCCCAACTCCTTCCTCCTTTCCGAAAGGCTGGTAACTTGTTGTGCGGAGCAAACGGCGGCGGCGGCGGCGGCGGCGGCAGCGGCACCATCCAGGCGGGCACCATGGGCACGTCCGCGCTCTGGGCGCTCGGGCTGCTGCTCGCGCTGTGCTGGGCGCCCGGGGAGAGCGACGCCACCGGAGCAGGTAAGTGAGGATGCACCCCTCCGCGGGCTGCCCGGACCCAGCCGCGCCCAGGGGCCCCGAGGCTCGGGTCTCCTCCTGCCCACCCCCCTCCTAGGAGGCACCTCTCCACTCTCCTCGCCTTTCCCCCCTCCCCACCCTGGTGGCGCCTCTGAGCTGTCAGCGTAGCCGCCACGGAGAGCCGGGCTTGGGGGAGAGAGGGGTTTGGGGTGTCCTAAAGCCTTGCCTGAACTAGTCTTCATTCCCTTACACTCCCTCCCACGGTTTCGCCTCCTTTTTCAGCCCCGCTTGGCGGGGGCGAGGGCATGTGGGCTTCTGAGCCGCTGAACAATGGTGCTGCCTCCCCTGCCAGGCGGAGTGTTAGCGAGGAGGCAGAGGGCCCGGAGACGTGCGCGGCAGCCCGGGCGCGCTCCGTGGACTCCAGGGAGGGGGTGGGTGAGGGTGGGCGTCTCTGGGGACACGGCACCCGGGAGAGGGGCCCGGGTGTCAGCGGGGGCTGTCAGCCCCCCTGTGGCGCTGAGCAGGGCGCACGGTCCGTGGGCTGCAGCCCGTAGTCGCCCGGGAGCTGCTGGAAGTGTGCAGCCTGCGCACCCGGACTGACTCCCCCGGCGCCGGGCTGTCTCTCCGGAGTGCAGGTTAGAGGGCGAGTGAGGCTTGAAACTGGACTCCCCTCTAGGTGTTGCTCCCCTCTCCCCTGCCCACCCCGCCCGTGGCGGCGCTTGTACACCTCGTGGGTCTTCCGTTTAGCTGAACGGGGGAGGGGAGTGGAACAAAGACTTAATCAGGTTAGTTTGCTGATCCTTATTCCGGCGAGATTTCCTCCAGAGGAACTGGGTCCTGATCTAGTGACTGCAATTAGCCTTCGACTTAAACAATGGATCAAAGGGGATGGCGCGAGAGCTGGTGTGCGGCTGGGGCTTGTGCGGAGGGCAGTGGTGACCGCTGTCGGGGCCCCGGGGTCTGCCCCCTGGGCCTGGGAGCCCTGGCTCTGCCACCCTCCCGACTGGGGACGCACAACTTTCCTGGGCAAAGACAGGAAGCCCCTCTCAGGGGACTCGATCGGAGCCCTGCGGTGATCTTGGCGGGACACCCAGGGGGCTTGCTCGCCAGCTCCAGGGGGTTGGACAGAACGCTGCCCCGTCCTCAGTGCCCATCTCAGAGTCCCCGGCTCGGGGTGCCTGGGGGCTGGGGAGACCCGCCGGCCTGCAGTCACGTGTCTCCCGAAGTGAGAGCGAACTTGAAAGCGTGTGGTCAGACAGCCTCTCTCCGGCAATACTTGGTGGTTGTAAGTCTCCGAATGCCCCCTGCCCTTTGGTTCCATTTGTCCCGGAGCGTGTGTGAAGCTGGGACGGACTTGTCTGCGCGCTGCGATTGGCTGGCCGCAGGGTCACGTTTAGGTTGGTCACATGGCTCTGCGGACTCGCAATTGAGCAGCCCGAGGAGTGTTATCTTTAAGGGAATGTAAAAACCCCACAGGCGGAGACCCACTGTTCTCGCGAATGCTTTCCCCTGCCGGGCCTCCTCGGAGAGCGCCCTGAACATGGCCTCTGACGTGTAACAAACCCGGGAGCCTGAAAAGCGCTGCTCACAAGTTTTCAGATTCCAACATTAATCATTAATGGATGAGCAGCACTAACTTACTAAGCCATTTTTCAGAATAGTGCCATGACTTGCATTACACTTTCCACACCATTTCCAGGACTAGGAAAATATACGAGAGCTTACTGATAACTGCCCAGGAAGGTGGGAGAAAGCACTCATTTGTACTCCAGCTTCTCTTTGCTGTGTGGAATTCTCTTAAATTCACACAGGCCTTTACATTGGAGGGTAACTGGATCCTCTAAAATGCCAGGAATGTACTTGCATTGTTGGAAACAGTCACTTGCAGCCATATGCTCACCTGTGTGACGTAGGTGAGGACCCTCCGCTCCCCTAGGTCACTTATGAAATGTGTGACATGCCATGAAGAGTGGAGAAGCCCACGCAAGACTTAAATGCTTCAAAGGAAAGGAGGCACAGCCTTCTGACCTCGTGGGAAGTTGGAGTCTGCTGATGTAGGTACTGACAAACCAACCCAGACTGGCTCCTGTTTGAAGTTCAAAGTCCCAGGGCATGTAGGCTGACATCTGGCCCTGGTCTTCTACACTTTCCTCCCTGCTGCACCACCCCCCCTGCCCCAACACACACACACACACACACACACACACACACACGCACACACACACTCACTCACTTGCGCACATACACTTATGGTGCTGGTCTAAAATACTCTAGGGCAGGGAAGGTGTGCTCTAAGGCCCTGGCAAGGAACGTAAGGCAGGCTAAGGAGAGGAGTTAAAATTCAGTGATGCAGTATACCTGACTGCAAAATCCCTGGAATTCTACGACATTTTCCTCCAGCCTATGGAGTCAAGACTAGGATCTGGGTACCATAGACTTGTTAAGGCCAAAGCCCAGAAGAGCAAGGTTGTGTGAGAGCTATTCAGATATGGCTAGCAACAAGCAAAAGAGTACACAGCGCTTTTCTTATTGTGGGGGGTGGGTTGGTGGAAAGGCAGTGGTCATGGACCTGGAGGGATAGGAGACTAGAGGGCAAGAAGGAAGTAACCCTGGTTCATCTGGTAGCACCAAGGGAAGGTGTGGCAATGGCCATAATTCTCATCTGGGCCAAAGCATGAGGACATGAGCAGGGCTCTTTAAATGGCGGGAGAGGGAGGGGGTGTCATCAGGCAAGCCCGTATTGGCAGAGACAGCTTCTTGAGCAGCTTTGTGTCCCCAAATCGCCCCAAATTGGCCACTTCATGTGACATTCAGCCATGCACCTGTCCTGTGTCATTTTGATTCTTTGGTTTTATTGCCTGAGTCACAAGATACCTAAAGCCAAGTTCAGTAGAGCTGCCAACAGTTAAGACTTTGGGACAACAAAACTGCACATGTTAATTATGGCAGGTCTGTTAGAAGTGTTTCTGCCTTTGATACAATTGGATGGCCATAGACTCGAGTTCACTTGAGTAGTTTTTATAATTCTAGAAAATTTGAGAAGTAGTTACAAGCCCTTCTGATTCAGGAGGAGCATCACATTGATAAGATGTAACAAGATCTCCTAGAGTAGAACATGGCTGTAAGATCAAGGGAACAGATACTCCCAGCTGTATGGCTTTGAGTTTTGATTCAAAGACCAGAAGACTCAGAGCACAGCATAAATATATAGATACTCGTTAACTATAGACCATTTTCTATTTCTCACAGAATGTGAATAAAGCTGTCCTTCTCAATAGAGCAGTAGTTCTCAACCTTCCTAATGCCGTGGCCCTTTAATACAGTTCCTCATGTTGTAGTGACCCCCAACCATAAAATTATTTTTGTTGATACTTCATAACTGTAATTTTGCTACTGTTATGAATCGTAATGTAAATATCTGATATGCAGGATGTATTTTCATTGTTACAAATTGAACATAATTAAAGCATAGTGATTAATCACCAAAACAATATGTAATTATATATGTGTTTTCTGATGGTCTTAGGTGACCCCCTGTGAAAGGGTCGTTCGACCCCCAAAGGGGTCGCGACCCACAGGTTGAGAACCGCTGCAATAGAGGGAGTAGTGATCAAGTGTAGTCAGTCACCTATATGATTTTGAGTCATAATTAAATTTACTCTGGATGCTGACCTTTCTTTGGAAAGCTGCCTTCACATATTAGCCTGTAAGAAATTAAATGCGCCCAGCTGGTGCGGCTCAGTGAATTGAGTGTCATCCTCTGTACGAAGAGATTGCTGGTTTGATTCCTGGTGAGGGAACATGTCCGGGTTGTGGGCTCGATCCCCAGTAGGGGGTGTGCAGTAGGCAACCAATCAAAGTTTCTCTCCCAATGATGTTTCTATCTCTCCCCATCTCCCTTTCTCTCTCCCTAAAATCAATAAAGACATATTTAAAAAAGAAAAGAAATTAAGTGCCTCAGCAGGCTATGATAAGGTCTGTGATGATGCTTATAATAAATGTACCTGCCTTAGGAGAGCTTCTTGGTGGGCTGATGCAGCTGCTCTCCAGCTCTCCAGATGGTTAGTTGATAGCTTCAAAATTGCTTAGGATGTTCCCTTCTACTTCAAGTTAATCTCAAAACAGTACTTAGGCCACAGCACAGTGACTATTTTCAAGGCAACAAGTCCAAGAATACCTTCTGCAGAGGGGATGGATTAGATGTACTTGTTGAGCAGAGGTAAGTGGTCCAGAGGCAATTTCTTTTGCCCAGCTAAAGAGTTTTTAGCTAAGAGACCCGAGGATAGCTTTTCATAGGACTTCAAGGCTGAGTATGCCTTAGCTCTACGAAAATCTGGCTTCGTAAGTGAAAATCATCTCGATTTCACTCTGTGCATTTTTCAGTTTGAATCGGCATCTCTTTGCTAAGCTCTTCTGTTGGTTTGCAATAAAAAAATCTGGATATTGTTAATGCCACCTGGTTAGATCTGCTAGGTGCACTGCAGGATCTAATGAGATGGCAGGTGAAACCTTAAAGTTAGCACACTTTCCCCTTCATGTGACGTTCCCTAGGAAAGCCTGGGCCTGATGGCTATTTGGGGCTCTAAATTAAGCAAGAGGATGCCTGCTGGGTGCTGGGGGACAAAGTACAGATTCTACTTTAGAAAAATGTCTTCATGTCTGCTTAGGGATCCTTTGCCCACTTTGTATTTCAGAGATGCCACATTGGGGGGGGGGGGGGTGTTATTCATGGCCTTATATTTAAGAGATACTGTTGGAGGCAGACACTAAAGATTGGACCACTGGCTAGAATGGTTCGTCTTGCCACCAACTTGGGTCATCCATGTTGGCCTTGCTGGCTAGGAGCTTTTATGTACCTAGATGTGATATGGGGGATGGAGTGAGTCTTGCAAGCTGCCAAGCAAAGGGGGTGATAAAACCTTGGCAAAAGACAACTTTTGCAAGTTACTTCATGTGTTTTAACTTAATACTTCACCCAAATACCATGAGTAAATAGGGTTCCTCTTTTACAAACTGCCTCTGATCTATAATTCTCCTAAGAAGCCTTCCCAAGATCTGAATGATTAACTGATCTGTAGGTTTACTAAGTAGGTGGTGGAGTGGTGCTGACCTTTGTACATCTGCTTGAGCCCACTTTACCTCTAATCTACTGAGCACCTACCATATGGCACCAGCCATGGAGACACTGTGACCAGGTGGTTGGTCCCTTCCTTTCTGGCATTTAATCTAACGAGGAAGTTAACCTGAGAAATCAGTGATTCAAACACAGCGTGGAAGAGAAGCACTGGATAGAAGTGAGCAGACCAGAGCTTAAGACTTAATCATAAAAGAGGCTGCCAGCACCTAAAAGTTGCTGGAGTTCCCACATGCTGCCTGGGTTACACCTTACGAAGTTTCCCCCAAGTCACCAAGAACTTAGGTTCCCATGTGACAAAGCCAGAAACTCTTCCACCTCTGCAGATGATCTTACAGCTGTGATGCAACTCAAGCCCCCAATAGATTGCTGCCAACATTACCACAGAGCGCTCAAACATGTCAGAAGTAAAATCTGGGCCCCACATATCCAATTTCTAACTTTACCAGTCAGCCACTGCTAACTTTCCCTGTGTGTCAAACCTTTCTCCTCACATGGAAATGAGGCCGACATACCCACACTGGCACCCTCATTCTGACAGATCAGTTTGGAAGAAGCATGCTTTTAAAATGAGAAAGTGTCACAAAGATAAGGGGAAGGAACCCTCAAAGGCATAGGGAACAGTGGCCTTTATAACCTAGATTCTTTCAAAGTACTCGAGCTAGTGAAACGGCTTGTCACACTTGGTTTCAAGTTCACAAAAGTTGGGAAGAATGCTTGGGGAAAGTCTATAGTTCAAACCAGCTTTATTAATGAACTAACAAATCAACTAGCGCATCCATGAATACTCACTAGTGCTGAAAGAATCATTAGCGGTAGACACCAGGGCCTGAATTACAAAGATAAATTCCAGGCCCTATGTTAGGGGATGTCCACTGGGAGAGATGCAAACCGGTGGGTAAGAGCATCTCAGACCATGACATCTGTATGATTGGCACAGGAGACCATGGAAACACAGCCAAACCATACCTAACTGGTCAAGATAGGAACTGAGGGCCTCATTCAAGGGGTGACATCTGGACCCACTCCTGGTAGATAAATGGACAGGGGTAACACGAGCAAATCAAGACAAAGCAACAGTGAGGGTGCAGGCCTGGGAAGTGAGCGGGGCAACTTGGTGTAGCCAGAGCAGATGGCAGGGGGTAATTAATAGGAGAGAGTTGGGAGGAATATGTCATAAACTAGACTCAATTCTAGAGTCAGTAGGAAACCTGGAAGTGATACCATCCTTGGCACTAGGTTGTTTGAATCACCATCTTGATTTGGATACAGAATGTGGCAGCCTAGAGGCAGACGGACAGGAGACAAATTTAGATCAAGTGAGAGATGAGGGCTTAGACAGGCCAGGGCTTGATGCCAAAATGAGAAGAATCTGGCCTCGTTTTTGGATTACTGATGTAGAGGAAGTGATGGGGCCAATCAAAGATGGGACACATGAGAGATCAAGGCAGATTTTAGAACCACATTTTTCGGTGCGTGCTGATTAAGGCATCTGGATAAAATTTCCCTACCTAATGGGCACAAAGGCTTTATGGCAGGCTGTCACCTGATATATTTTGTAAGGCTGGCATTTATCACCAATATCCATCCAGTGATGGGCAGGAGGGCTTATGGGGATGAGTACTGTAAATCCCAACCCTGAAAATGGAAGTCACTTCCATGGTCGGTAGAATCTGAGCCTTCTAACCTTCCTGCAGTGGTTTCAATGTGTGGTCAGGGGCCAGGAGTGTCAGCATCATCTGGGAACTCCTTACAAATGTAAACGTGGGCCCCACTCTATACCCACTGGATCAGAATTTTTAGGGGGTGGGGCCCAGCATTGTGTCTTATAAGCTCTCCAGGGGATTCTGATGCAAAGGAGAGCTTGAGAACCACCCAGTGAAAACCAATAGCTTCCAAAGAGTACCAGAGGGCCTTTGCACTACTTGTCCAATATGTCCTCAGTAGGAACACCAAGCACGGTTGTCCTCCTAGGAAAGGACCCGCTAGGAAATGCTCCAGGATACTCAGGAGCATTTTTTAAAAATTAAGATGGGGACAGGAGAAAGGGCTCCATCTCCACAATAAAGCTACATGGGATAGTGTCATTAGGACAAGTGAAAAACTACCTAATTCTGGAATAAGTTGACTCGACTGGCCAACTTACAAATCAACAGGACACTCTAGAAAGAAATAGTCCTGAGTGAGGTGCTCTTGGTTGCATACATGCTCAGTAACACGGAATTTGGAGCCAGACTGCCCAGGTTCAAATTCTAGTTCTTCCCAGAGTGATCTTGGGCAAGTACTTTACTTCCGTTCTCTGAACAGGTTTCCTGATACACGTATACAAGGGGAATAGTAGCTCTGACCCTGTAGCATGGAGGTGTGAATGAGTTATTTGTCCATGATCCTTAAGATCATTTCAATCTGACGTAAGTGGGAAAAACTGTTTGACAATTGAATTATAACAGTGGTCGGCAAACTCATTAGTCAACAGAGCCAAATATCAACAGTACAACGATTGAGATTTCTTTTGAGAGCCAAATTTTAAAAACTTAAACTATAAAGGTAGGTACATTGTTATTAACTTAATTAGGGTACTCCTAAGGCTTAGGAAGAGCCACACTCAAGGGGCCAAAAAGCTGCATGTGGCTCGAGAGCCGCAGTTTGCCGACCACGGAATTATAAGATTCACTCATTGCAGTGAATCAGAAGGCTTAACCTAAGTAGTTAACAGTTTTTAGTTGGCCCCCACCTGTGTTTCAGAGGCTGCCTTGAAGGCTAGAACACAGACTTGGTGCTTGATATCTTGGGGGCCTCTCGCTGAGTTCCTCTTACTAACCTTCCCTGTGGGAAACGTTGCTGACTAGGATATCTGCTTGTCTAAAAACAAGCTTTCGCCTATGAATAGAAAGATTGGCATTCAAGTGCCAAGCAGAAGTGAGTCCTACTAAAAATAAATGCCCTTGGCAGCCTCAGAAGTGCCAAAACAAATGGACTGAAGAAATTCCAGTAGATGATAACACCCGCATGCTCAGGCTGAGAGGAGGGGTGTGGGCGATTGGAGTACTTGGCCCTGCTAGTCCCAGCAGTGTGGCCACACGAGCCCCTCTGAGTAGTCGAAGTTCAGTCTGAGCCTGATACTCAGAAACATCTGCATATTCCAGGCATTGCCGGTGGACACTCCTGCCAAGGTGTCACTCCGAGCCCTCCTGGGACATTTGTAGCCCACTGTGAGGCTTGGTATTTATTATAAGGTCTATGCCATTTTTTACTGAAGCTTACGTATTGCTCTTCCGTGTAACCCTTGCAGGGACAATTAGACACTGGCAGGCTGACTTCTATTTGCATTGAAACCCTGAGTTTCTTGGAGCCAGTGAGCTGCCAACGTGCCTGGGTAGTCAACTATTTAGATACGCAAGGCTCCTGGGACATGGGCTCCTTGAAGTAAGTTTGCATAGTCTGATTCCCTCTGTGTAAGTGACAGTATGAGTGAGTAATCTTTCGACACTTCATTCAGTACAAATTTAAATAGCCATGTGTGTGCCGACCCTGATCCAAAGGGGTAGGGATATTCAAAGTGTCAGAGCTAGAAGGAAACCTAGATCCAGTCCAACAGTTTGAATTCTCAAAGCAATAGAACCCTTTTCAAATTCTTCGATGTAACTCCAAGTCAAAAGAAAGTCATCCTGCTTCAAACCTACTTCTGCCCCACCCTGTAGAGTGCCTTGCTCCTCTACTTCACAGGTTATTTTTCCAGGCATCGCTGGCTCTAGCTGCGCCTAAGATTAAAAGAATCACAGTATGTGATTTCAAGTTCATCCTGCTCCCTCTATGAAAGTATAACCCTGAACTTGAGACTTAACTGTTCTGGGTGGAAACAGACTACAGGTCCACAAGCCTGTAAACCCCAAAGCTTCACAAACCAAAAGCATCTTAACTCGTGTGGTGCTTTTGGCTCTCCTCTGGGCAGCAGCATTCCCAGGTGAACCTTGGAGGCATAAGGCAGAATCCTTCTGAAACTCAGACAGAAAGCCCACACGGGGTTGCAGTCAGGTGGCCGAGGTCTCAGCACTGGAGTTCGTGTCTGAGCTCTGCCGCTCTGCACGAGGCAGGGAATTAACAGAACCGGGAGTACCTCCTGCCCAGTAACAATCTCTGGAAACAAAGTACTTGGGAAACGGAGAGACGCGGCCATGAAGCTGAAGGCCTTTATGCGCCTCACTCTCTAAAGGGTCCTTTATAAAGCCTGGCAGCCTTACCCAGCCCATCTCGCTCCTTTTGTAAACAAGCAGGGACATTTAGGAGCAGACTGTACTCCTAACCCCATGTGCCCCTCCTTCTTAATGGAGGGCTGTGCGTGTGTCATGGTAAAACACAGCTTTATGACAGCCAGGCAGAAGCCTGGGGGAAGTGGAAACAGCTCAGATAAGAAAAGGTAGAAATTACACTCCTTTTCATCTTGGGCTATTGGAATAAACACTAAGAAAATGCTCATGCCTGCCCTGAGCCTGCTCAGTATGGACACGGGAAACAGCGTGGCTGGAATGGTTAATGTCTCTTGTTACTGTTGATAGCTTGTATGTTACAGCTACATTCAGAGCCCCTCTTGAAGGGAACATTGGACTAAACATCAGGCTTAAGGGGTTGTGTGTCTGTATTTAATCTCAAGACAGTTTGAGTGTCTATAAAATATGTAGCTTCCAGGTGACTCATTTGTAAGGAGATTTCCAGGTACCTAACCCTGACGTGGAAAACCATCATTAGGCACCTACTTTTAAGTCCATGTCCAAGTCTGACCATACGGTTACCTTTGTGACAGTGTAGATATCAATGTCAGTGTTTTTGTCTCATTTTGACCTGGGTGACTAAAACCTTTGAAAAATTCAGAGCCTTTCAATCTGCACAGTATCCTAACTATAACCCAGCTGTTCTTTCCAAGTACATTTATATCTATGTACTCTATCAGTTGTTGTTGTTTTTCCTACTTTTTAAATGCAATGCTCCGCATAGATCCTTATTACTCCCACAGACCTCAAACATAGTGGGGATACAGAACTACAGCCAATGGCCCCTGGAGCAGGTACCTCAACCCTGAGCATATTGAGAATAGATTGAGACTAGACTGATGATGAGGGAGAGTTGGGAGGCAGCCAGGTACTTCTATAAAAACTAGCAGGTGATGCTTCCTGACAGCAACCTCTACTCTCCCCTGTTTTCCCTTCTAAGTCCCTGGTATCTTATACCCAACAAAATATTTGTGGAATGAATGAATAATATGAAGTGTATGTAGGAAATGCGATCGAATCACACTGCTTTTTACCTGGGTCTTAGCTTAACTAGACTCCTGGGAGCAGGTTTTAAGCAAATACATTTAGTACCTAAGAAAATAACCACACCCATACGGTGAACTTGACTTGGACCAAATTTTAATCTCCCTGGGAATTTGCCACAAAGCATAGAATCTTCCCGACAGTGGGGAGTAGCCAGCCAACAGTAGGGAGGCCAACTAGAGTATTGTGTGCATAACACAAGAGTTCCAGTCTGTGCTTGTCACTGTAGCATCTGTTCTGACGCCAGCATGTCACAGCTGCAGATGCTGAAAGGTGGCAGGAAATCGGAAGGCCTCCCTAAGTAATCTGCTTGAACTATATATGGCTCCACTGGGTTTCTCGAATATTTGCAGGATATTGGCATTAAGCAACCGGATCTTTGCCTTTTATCTCAAAGACATCATATCCTCCAGAAGGACAGACCTGCTAATGATGGGAAACACCTGGATGTTAGCTGTCTGTGCCAGGCAAAAAACAAAAACAACCCAAGTGCCCTACTTATTTACAAGAATTAGTCCATATCATTGTGTGAGTGAAATGTTTATACATTGAACATAAGAAAACTGATGTTCGGAGGAATGGAACCCAAGTCTGTGGCTCTACCTTACTTGCTTTTCTCCTGTCACTAAGTTAAAAAAGATTTTCATTTGTCTCTAAACTATACCTTCTTGATGCTTTTTATCTTATCTTGGAGTCATTGTGTAAACATGTGTTTTTTGCAATCAGACCTCAAGGTCTGAGATGAGGAACCATGGTATTAAACCTCTATGTCTCCCCTTTCCCGGCTGCTCCTTCTAAATCTCCTTCACTTTGCTTGTAATAGGAGCATCATTCATGAATAACAGTATGGAATGTGGACCAGAAATGCCATTGAAGGATTAGGATTTGGCTGTGTGGTTATAGCCACACAAGTGACTTTTAAACAAATGAGAGGAGTGAGTCCAGGGCAGATGGAAATGCCCCATGTTCTCTGGGAAATCTAGATCCCTTCTATCTTGATCTGGCTGCATTGGTCCAAGATCATTATTCCAGCCACCAGGCCCAAATTTCAGGAACCAGAAAGGAATAAAGGGAAGGAAAATAGAGGATATTTCCTAGAAGTTGTATATGCCAATCCTGCTTACAGTGCATTAACCAGAATTGATTTTCATGGTGATTCCTCATTGCGAGGGAGGCTGGGAAATCTAGTCTTATCTAAATGGTGTGTGCCCAACTAAGAACTCAGTTACTATCAGTCACTGCCCCAAGACCCACCCAAGTCTGCATCCGAGAATGTGTTAGCCTACTGAGTCTGTAGCTGTCCTTCTCAGAGGACCCCTGTCCATAGGTTTTGGGTAACTGGAATCTCTAACTTATCACCCCTATATCCCAGGCTTAGCTAAGTGTTCCCTCCTGATTTTAGGAAGAAAAGCCAAATGTGATCCTTCCCAATTCCAGTGCACAAACGGCCGCTGTATCACACTGCTGTGGAAATGCGATGGGGACGAAGACTGTGCTGACGGCAGTGACGAAAAGAACTGTGGTGAGTCAAGAGTTTGACAGTCTCACTTGCCACCTCACTGGGACTAATGCATTTCATTGAAAAGGGGTGATGTTATCTTAGTTTCTACAAATGTATCGAGATTCTGAAAACAGAATCTACTCCTAAGACTTCCTTTGAACCAGCGTCCAAAGATTCTGTACTCCCTGGTCTAGAGGAATATAATTGAATGTTTGACACGGGGTTATCAACTTGGGTACAGAATGTTGAAGATCAAGTGGAGTCCCTTTCAAATGACAGGAGCTGGTTTATCTGAGATCAGGCAAACATTTGGTGTAGGAAGCTAGGAGAAGGGAGGGGAGGACCAGAAGTGAAGATAGACAGAAGACTGCTTAGAACAGACTTTCTTTGTCCAATTTTCAAATAGCTTTGATTTCCCCCCTCCCCCCAAAAGGAAGTCACAGATGGTAAAAAGATCCCATAAAGTTTCATGGGATCAATTAACTCCTGGCACAGAAGCTACAAGCCAGCACAGATCAAAGATTAGATAAGAATTATTCTTTAATTCTCTGTCTACAATAGATGCTAATTCTAAAGCATTAGACAGGGTGGAAGACATCTCTCCCAAGACCACGGGGATATGCCATCGTGACAACTGATCAGCATCTATGAAAAGATCATTGTGAGGAATGCTTGTTTATGCAATGTGTATAACCTCATGTCAAGCCAGAACCGCTGAGAACTACATGTTCTCATGTAGGTACCTTGACCCCTTTGTTCTATGCTGTAAAAATAATGTTGTGTGTGAATTCCGGTGATAACATCGTCATCTGCCTTTTAAAAGATGTTACATAGAGATCTCCACTATATAAACTAGAAATACAGAAGAAAACTAGCTTAATGTAAATTTCACCAACTGCTATCTTGTTATACCGTTACCTACTTCTTTATGCATCATTACTAACATGTTATAGAGTGAACATTGTAGCCGACTGTCCTGTGCTTGAGCTCTCACCAACACCATGGATGTTGTCGTGCCAATCTGTGGATTAGTAGCTTATGTGGAAGCATAAGAAGTCCATTCTACAGTCTCGGGGAAGAAACTTCTCTCCAATCTCAAGACAAAAAAAAAAAAAATAGTTCTGGGCAACACTTTTCCATCATTTGCATTCTAACACTAAGATTTTCATATATTCTATAAGACACTCAGTTCTATGATATTTCTGGGTTTACTTAGTTAGGTACTATAATTTCCTCAGTAACTATCCCACTCGTAAACTCACTCTTGTCAGCTGTTCTCTTGGTGTAAGTAGTAATTCTTCCTCTAGTCTAAGCGTACATGTTTGGCAAAACCCACTGTTTTTTCTTAGAAAGTAATTATTCTCTTCATGGGTGGGAAGTCTTTTACCATCTGACCAGTTCTGTAATGGGAAGTCAACTAAAAGCTGACAATTTGCTGACAATTTGAAAGGGACCGCTTCAAGTCAGGGGTTTAAACTTGGTCCCACTCTCAGAGTTTAGAACAGTGGTTCTCAACCTGTGGGTCGAGACCCCTCTGGTGGTCGAACGACCCTTTCACAGGGGTCGCCTAAGACCATCCTGCATCTCAGATATTTACATGACGATTCATAACAGTAGCAACATTACAGCTATGAAGTAGCAACGAAAATAATTTTATGGTTGGGTCACAACGTGAGGAACTGTATTTAAAGGGCCAGAAGGTTGAGAACCACTGGGTTAGAGTGTCCTGAAGGAGAGGGCCACTCTGGTTTAGCCTCTGATATTGTAAAGGGGGAAACAGCGATGAGAGTCAATTACTAGTAGGAACTGACCTGGGTCATCTTAGGGTCATCGCTGGCTTTTCCTAAAACAGTCTTTGCATAAATAACTTCTAGCCGCATGGCAGGAGGGCTTGGAAGAGGTAAAGAGAAGGATGTGTATCAAGATCACACAAGATGGAAAAAATTAAATATTTCTTCACTAGAATTTGTCTCCACCTCCCAGGTATGAAAGCGGGAAAGGAAAGCGCTCAGGGGATCCCTGAATATGCTTATTTTGAGATGTTCCAAAGGGGAAAGCTACACAATTACTGGAAACTTATAAAGCCACTTTCTGTTTTTCTGGTCCAACCTCTTGATATTGAACTTGGTTACAGTTTCAGCCGAGCTCTTTCTTTCAAGTATGTCAACTAGCGTATTTAGTCAACTGCAGCTTGAACTCCACAAGCTGTGTGTTCTTGTTGGCCCCAGTACCTCATTCTTGTGTGTGAGGCTGAGCTGATTATCAGTGACTCAGATACCCTAAGGATGCAAGGAGTAGCTCTCTTGCCCTGTGGCACATCGAACTTTCTATCCATCTCAAGGCTCAGTTCAAGTAGCCTCCTTACCCTCCCAGTCTATGCTCAGAATAGAGAGAGAGATGAACTCTAGCAATCTGTCTGTCGCTATTTATCTTTTTCTCAAACACTATGTAATACAGCCAGTCTTTCCTATTCCTGTAATATTTTCTGCTTCTTAAAGACATGTGGTTTCTTTACAACCAGCCATCTCCTACTCCCTCTTTTACAACTTCTAAGGAATATCACAGGTTGAATTACAGCAAGTGGCTTTGTAAACTCCCCAACTCCCATCCACCCCAACCCCACTACATGCTCAGGAGAACATGGGCCTAGGATATCACTTAAACATTAACACTGGGGGGTTGGTATTTTCAGTGATTTTAGAAATAGGTGTGACTCGAAGAGCTAATGTGGCCTTTCTTGTTTCCTTGGCTACACAATTCAAGGAGATAAATAACCCTTTTCGAATCATTATAATTCCTCATCTTGAGTTCTAGCAATTGACTCTAATCACTGTCTCCCCGCTTTATAATATCAGAGGGTAAACCAGAGTGGCCCTCTCATTTAGGATACTCTAAGCTCTGAGTGTTGTTCCTAGTTTAAACCCCTGTCGTGAAGCGGTTCCTTTCAAATTTTCAGCAAATCGTCAGCTTTTAGTTGACTTACCATTACATAATATTTGTTGGAGAAGAATGTTTAAAACTAGAAATTACGATGGAAGGTATAGACACCTGGGTAAGGAAGAATATAGTCTGAGAAGGACGAGCCTAGAATATCCTATGTGGCTACTTTTTAACACACTTCTTGCCCTCTGACTTCCTCGTGGGTAGGGGGACCGAGCTGCCTGGTTTACTTAGGATAGCCGTGGTTTATGCTTATCTTCTTGGTACAATGAACAGTGCCCCCTTTCTACTGAGATTGTTCCAACTTGGACAATAAATTGCATGGTCACCCTAACTACAGGAGAAAAGGCCTGCCCTAGTAAGAATAGCAAAATGGATACCTTGCAGGCCATCCGTTATGGGTATTTGCAACTGCAATCACTTCAAGCTGGATTCTGGCACCTCTCCTGTTTTTGGATTCAAGCTCCGTTTATTTCTTACTGAGTGGGTTCCTCTCCCCTATAGACCTGTAGGGGTGACAGTATTCAGTACTGAGGCTTCATCTGTCTCTATACCAGCCGTGGGCAAACTACAGCCCACGGGCTGGATCCGGCCGTTTGAAATGAATAAAACTATTGGGGAAAAAAAGACCGTACCCTTTTATGTAATGATTTTTACTTTGAATTTATATTAGTTCACACAAACACTCTATCCATGCTTTTGTTCCGGCCCTCCGGTCCAGTTTAAGAACGCATTGTGGCCCTCGAGTCAAAAAGTTTGCCCACTCCTGCTCTATACCATGTGTTGTTAAGGTATGCCCCTAGAGCAATTATACTATGATCCAGTCAGAGGATGGAATGTTTGGCTATTCAATTTACAAAGAACTTGAAAGAGTTGGAAGAAATTCATGAAGAGCATGAAACTATTACTTAATCTCAACCTTATCGAACAGACAGGAGCTGTACGGAACCCCTGGGCTGTAAGATAATTAGCAACCTTGGTCTTAGCTTGACCTCAGTATCCTCCAGGTTTCTTGAGTGAGTGGCTTTGGCCTCTGGGGAGGGTGGGGTTTTTCTATAGTTCTCCTGGATATGGGCAGTTGGGTGCTAACTGATTCAGCTTCATTTCACAAGTGAAATACATCAAAATGCAGTTTTACCCCCATGGGATTATAGGGCTCTTGGGTAAGGGACTCCAACTTTAACCCTGCAAATAAACTTTTGTAGAGAAGAAGACATGTGCCGAGTCTGACTTTGTGTGCAACAACGGCCAGTGTGTCCCCAGCCGATGGCTGTGCGATGGGGATCCCGACTGTGAAGATGGCTCTGATGACAGCCCAGAACAGTGCCGTGAGTGTGCCTTGTTTTAGACTTGAACTTTTCTAAGCCGTTCTGTCTCTCATATCTCTACGTATTGTTTAATCCAATACTTGGTGTTAATTTCCTTTGACTCCCGTGAAGTGTAGGCCAATTGACTCCAAAGTCAGTCAAGTCATGAACAGTTGATCAGTAGCCTCTAAAGAATGTTCTCCTTAGTTTAACAAGACTGACGTTCTCTTGGGTAGCTTCACTATTGCACATTTAAGACTGAAGCCAGCAGACTTCATTGAGAACTCCTTGACTAGGTGCACAGATTTCAAATGTTTGATAATGATGAATATGAGCAGATGGTACTCTGGTCCTGGAAGCTAAGTCAAGATGTAAGGCTCCCCTGTAGGCCAAATATAAGCTTTTAGATACACAGCTTCTCCTTTTAAAAAAAAAAAGGAAAAAAAAATCTGTTACAGAAGAGGTAGAATGGCTAGAAGTAGGGTGATATCGTTATTTTGAATAAACATGTAATCTAAAGTTATTAGAGTAGGAAACTTACAGCTTGTTCTTAAATAAGAGAAATTTCATAGTTAAGCAAATGTATATCTGAGTTCTTAGGCTGATATTCGGAAAAAACCTATGAGGTGATAGAGGAGGAGGATATGCAATTATTTGAATGTCAAGATGAAGAAAGTCTAGGAGTTCATTTTCAGGCAATAGAGACCTATTGTGGAGGAACAATGAACAAAGTTTTAGTTGGGAAAATGGTTACAAAAGCAAATCAAGCAGAAAGGAAAATAAATGTGTGATATCAATTTTCTAGGCAGGAAGCAAGGGGAGTAATAAGAATCTTGGTTAAGGCATGTAAGCTAGTACATGTAAAGACTGGTTCCATAAAGATTCAGCCCCACATTTTAGTAGAGGATGACCCAGTAAAGTCAAAATGTATGGGATGTCACTACTTTGCAAAATATAAATCTAAAGGAGATTGTGAAGGAGACCTGTAAAGGAACTAGAAGGAAGACTTCATGTGTCTTAGACCATCTGGCCTTTAATGAAATTGGGATTGTGTGTACCACTTGATAGCCAACAGATAAACAATGGTCCAGGAGCAGGCCAGCCAGTAAACCTAACTAGGCCAAGTAAAACAAAAGCCAGAACTGGGCACTCCACGGAACCTTGAAGGAGTAACACGGTCAAGGCTCTCAGGTGTACTGCCAGGTAGCATAGGTTGGCATGGCTTCTAAGCAACGGAGCTGGCAAAGGATCTACCCAGGCTTCAACTAGTTAAGTCCAATTTCACCAGCATGCCAGGCCACTGAGTCAATAGGTGTACCTCCAAGCAGCACAGGAGCAGCGACTTTGCACTGATGAGTCTGGAGGCTCTTTTGAGACTGTATATCATCAACAGATATGAGAACATGCCGCACAAATGAAATCAGCTGTGGCGCCCATTCTACTCAGTGTATCCCAGAGTCCTGGAGATGTGATGGTGAAAATGATTGTGACAATGGAGAAGATGAAGAAAACTGTGGTAAGAAGATCAGTGTTGAGTGGCTTATCCCAAGGACCCTTTTGCTCAAAGAAGGGTGGGCAGGGGAAGCTAACTTAAGCATGAAGAGGCAGTTACGTTGACTCGCTTTCCAGTGACTTTACTATCTGCTCAACTACTTGCCCTTCCTAACTGCCCCAAAAAGTCTGAAAGGAGTTCACATGGTCATTGACCACGGCTTGCTTTGGTGTTTCTTCTAGACAAATAGAAATAAAAAGGTAAGTCATTCAAGGCACTTACATTTAGAAGTAGCCCAGTCAAGCACCAAGTGGGTGGGCTTTTGTCTGTGTGAGGACAGTAATTCATGGGCCTTCCTCGCTTTGGCGCCATCCCAGGAGGGGAATAGGGCCAGCAAACACATTCCTTGGTCTAAATTGGATCTCCCGATGGAAATAAATTACTTAAGTATCATACCAGCATGTCTTAGCTCCAACACCAGATTCTATTTTAACCCTTCCAGAAGTTAAACTGGCACTGATGTGTTTGTGAACATCGTTAGCAGATACCCAAAGAAAAACTACCCAACTGGTGGTAATTTTGTCTTCTGTCAGTTTCTACCTGTAAAAGCCAACTCTGTTTCCTTCCCTTTCATGCTTCTGTTCTTGGAAAGTGTGTAATAAATGCTACACCTTAAAGGTGAGGCCCTGGGAAAATCTCAAGGTTGAACAAACATTGTTTGGAACGCTCTTTCAAGCTACCGCCCTTTTTATAGGGCCTCTGTAACTACAGCTGCCCAGGAGCAGGGGCCTCCTACTGCAGTAGTGTGCCAGGGAGCTGAGGACGCTTGCAGCTGAACACATCCTCCGTGTAGAAATTAGCTTTGGAGGTCAATACCACTGCACCTAGTCCAATGAGTTTTGGTGTTTAATCCTCGAATTAAGCTTTGTGTGTTGGTAAGCCCTGGAGCTGCCTAGTGTTTCCCTCTTAAATCTAGACTTTGCTTCCCAAGAGAGTCGTGGTGTCTACCATAATTACCACCAAATTGTGACTGAATCCATTTGGCCCGAATCTGAATCAAAGTACAAACTGGCTTATCTTTGACTCTGGCTAGCTTATCATTATTAGCATACCTGGCTGCTAGACTGTCATGCTAGCCCTCGAACTGACTTGCTGAAACTTTTAAGTATTTACGACCTGTTAATCCTGATCCTCATTTGAGGGATGTAAAGAGAAGGAGCCATGCATGATGGTATAACATAATGGCTCCGTTTGGGTGATCGTGTGATAGTGCTTACGATGAGTGTACATTTGCCTGAATACCTGATGCATGATCGTCTCAGCTAATAGTGTGGTCTGGCCTGATAAGTACTATGTCCATTTAAAGATAACTCAGTCTCTGCCTTCCAGAAAGGAATTCCTTGTTTAAGTTATTGGTCACTTCCTGTAAGAGTTCACTGTGGCTCTCATCTCAAATTAATTTCTGGTCTTCAACTCTTTTCTTGGTCCTTTATTTCTGTTCTTATTCAAGTGCCCCTGCATCTTTTATGTGGTGAGACTGTTCCTGGTATTCCAGGAACTTGGATATTGAGATAATTACACTTTAGCTTTTAAGTTAAGCTAGAAAGCTAGGATTCATGACCAAAGATCTGCAGGTTAGATTTCCAGACAAAAGTCCTAAAAGGACCAGTCCTGATGCACTTTCAATGGGGCCTCCTCTCTCTTAATAGTCAACGTAACATGCAGCTCTGATGAGTTCACTTGCTCCAGCGGCCGCTGCATCTCCAGGAATTTTGTGTGCAATGGCCAGGATGACTGTAACGATGGCAGTGATGAGCTGAACTGTGCCCCGCCGTCCTGTGGTGCCCACGAGTTCCAGTGCAGCGCCTCCTCCTGCATCCCCCTCAGCTGGGTGTGTGACGATGATGCCGACTGCTCGGACCAGTCTGATGAGTCCCTGGAGCAGTGTGGCCGCCAGCCAGTGATGCACACCAAGTGCCCAGCCAGCGAGATCCAGTGTGGCTCTGGCGAGTGCATCCACAAGAAGTGGCGCTGTGACGGCGATCCGGACTGCAGGGATGGCAGCGATGAGGTCAACTGTCGTACGTAGCATTCTCATCAGTGTGGCATGTTCGGTTCTCTTCCACGGATCCACTGGGGACAACTTGGCTGGCCTCATCCCATGGTGTTTCCTCCCTTTGTAGCTTCTCGAACCTGTCGACCAGACCAGTTTGAATGTGAGGATGGTAGCTGCATCCATGGCAGCAGGCAGTGTAATGGCATCCGAGACTGTGTGGACGGTTCTGACGAAGTCAACTGCAAAAATGGTAAGGGCCTCTTCGTGTGGGTTTGTCAAGGGACTACCCTGATCGGACCCACTCAGGGAGTCTCTCTTCTGTGTTTCTCTTTGCAGTCAATCAGTGCTTGGGTCCCGGAAAGTTCAAGTGCAGAAGCGGGGAATGCATAGACATCATTAAAGTATGTAACCAGGAGCAGGACTGCAGGGACTGGAGTGACGAGCCCCTGAAAGAATGTCGTAAGTGAAGGGGTTGCTTGGGGACAGAGCTGGGATGGCTCGTTCAATCTAGCATGGCTAATGCATAATGCCTGGCTTCACTTTTAATGAACTAAGTTCAATTGTTGGACTTAAGAGTGAATTTTTATGACTCAAGAGCCCATGCACTGACAAACTAGTTCATAATTTACCTCCTTAAAGATAACTAACCAGTAATAGAGAAGCTTGATCAAATCCTGCTTAACCAACTGACCAGGGAGATGGGCTCCATTATTCCCCCAGTACAGTCTAAGATGCATATTTATAAGAAAAATTATTAGAGCTTGGAAAAATCATAGATTTGAGCAGACTAAGTAGATAAGTTATTGCAGAGAGCCTGGATTTTTAATGTTACTAGGACAAATATCAATTTGGAATAAGTTGTCAAGTAACTCGACGACATTTTTATTTCAGATGTAAATGAATGCTTGGTTAACAATGGTGGATGCTCCCATATCTGCAGAGACTTGGTTATAGGCTACGAATGTGACTGTGCGGCTGGGTTTGAGCTGATAGACAGGAAAACCTGTGGAGGTGAGTCAAAGAAGAGGCCCTCAGCCCTGGGGGTGGCGGGAAAGGACAGTGAATCTCTGTAGGTTACCCAGGAACAGCAAGACTAATTCTAACTTCCCTCCTAGATATTGACGAATGCCAAAACCCGGGAATCTGCAGTCAGATCTGTATCAACTTAAAGGGCGGTTACAAGTGTGAATGTAGTCGTGGCTACCAAATGGATCTTGCCACTGGCGTGTGCAAGGCTGTAGGTAAATGGACTGGGACTGGTGTTGCTCTGATATCTTTAAGAGTTAAGTGCTTAGGAAAGGTACAGCCTGTGATGACAATAGCCAAATTGAAGATGAATCTAAAATAGTACTTGAGAGCAATGCTACTAAGATCACAGCGCATTCTCTATCACAGGTTACAGAGATCATTTCCCCAGATTCCTGCCTTGGTCTATTCCTTTTGCACATGATACCATGAATACCTGCCAGCTTTGCTTACTTTCTGCTTCCAATACTTGAGTACAATTCAAATAAATAACTTACTCGCCAGCGGCCCTGTTGTTGAATGCTGAGACCTCAGAACTGCCTTCGTAAGTAGTGGAAAGCACTTGCAGGTCTCTGGGGCACGGCCTCTGGCACGAGTATTCCTGAGGTGTTCAGCAATGGCTTCACTTTTTTTTTTTTTCAATCCTCACCCAAGGATATTTTTTCCATTGATTTCTTAGAGAATATAAGGGAGTGAGGGAGGAGGAGAGTGGGAGGGCGAGAGAAACATCAATGTAAGAGAGACACATCAATTGGTTGCCTCCCCCACACACCCAAAATGGGGTGGGGATGGAACCTGTAACCCAGGTATGTGCCCTTGACCAGAAACCAGACCTGAGACCCTTTGGAGCATGGCTGATGCTCTAACCACTGCCCACACTGGCCGGGGCGGTGGCTTCACTTTTTAAGTGCTGCTCTCTTGGGAGGAGGTAACTGAGAAGGACCTTACCTTCTTGCAGCAAAACTAAATGCACTGGACTCCTGTCTTGCAGGAAAAGAGCCAAGTCTAATCTTCACTAATCGCAGAGACATCAGGAAGATTGGCTTAGAGAGGAAAGAATATATCCAACTAGTGGAGCAGCTAAGAAACACTGTGGCTCTCGATGCTGACATTGCTGCCCAGAAACTATTCTGGGCTGATCTGAGCCAAAAGGCCATCTTCAGGTAACTTTCAGTTCCATTTTGGTGTCTTGGTCTAAATCGCTTGGCCTTTGGGAAGCTTTGAAGGAATTTCTCTTGTCTCAATCTAGCATCTCGTTAGCTGTAGATAGTGACTCTTAACACCCATCCTTTAACTTTTCCATGACTATCAGTTCCTCGTTAGAAATGAACAGTCACCTATGAAATAAAAAGTGTCTACAGCTAAAAGATGATCCCAGCTGACATCTGAATGTCTCCTATTTTCTCCCCTTAACTGTTAATTGAGAACCGTTTATGGTGGCTACAAATAGAAATGGAAGCGCAGTTTTTCCTTAGTGGGAACTAGAGTAACTCAGATGATGGCTACTGAAACAAATAGCTCCACTTAGAAGTGTGTGTGTGTCTGGCATATGGAACACATACGGCAACTAGTTAGCCTACTGTTAATGCGGAGCCAGTGAGCAGCCTGGTTCAGTCATTGGAGCGGTGAGCGGTGTTACTAGAGTTCTCTCCGAACAAGGCTGCGGACCATTTTGTAAGCAGAAAGTCTGTTCTCCAGCCTCCGATGGCGTCAACCTCTGAAATTTCTTGTGACCTACTCTGTTTCAGCGCCTCCCTGGATGACAAGGTTGGTAGACATGTTAAAATGATCGACAATGTCTATAATCCTGCAGCCATTGCTGTTGATTGGGTGTACAAGACCCTCTACTGGACTGACGCGGCTTCTAAGACTATTTCAGTGGCTACCCTGGACGGAACCAAAAGGAAGCTCCTGTTTAACTCGGACCTGCGAGAACCGGCCTCCATAGCCGTGGACCCCCTGTCCGGGTGTGTATTCTGTGTTCTGCATCCCGTAGCCTTTTGGGTGCCGTCTGCATAGACCAGGAGCCCTCCTCATGCCTGAAGTAGAACTGAAATATCAAGACCTATCAGCTGCCCATGAGAAAGAATTGTCTGGCTCAACATGTCATGGTCCCACCTGTGTGCCAGGCCCTCCCGGGGCAGCCTGACTGCTGGTGGAAGTTAAGGAAACAACGCTTCTGATTTGATGTGCAACAGAGGGTGGATCTGAACCCTCGTACCCACTCAGCTTCTACACAAGGGACTTTGCATTTTTGTCGGAATGCTTTGTCAGGTTAGCTCTGGATGATCAAACCTGTCTTAGCATGAGTTGTGAGGATTTGGGTAACTACATTATCTCAAAGCTTATCCAAAAGTCCAGTTGAAATTGACAGACCTCGCTAGAAACATTTCATGGAGAGGTTTCCTAAATTGCCACTAAATAACAAACAGAACAGCTAAGGAAGCTAAGCCTGCAGTCATCAGAAATGGGCCCTGTAACCTCACCAGCACACGGTCAGCTACCCCTGCTATACAGCTTAACAGTTACTCTTCTTCACTCCTCAGAAAGAATCAGCCTTTTAAAAATGGAACATAGCTCTTCCGGTTTGGCTCAGTTGTGGGGGCATTGGCCCTCGGACTGAAGAGTCCCGGGTTTGATTCCAATGTACGTGTCTCTCTCACAATGATGGTTTTCTCTGTCTCTCCCCCTCCCTTCCAGTCTCTCTAAAAATCAATGGAAAAAAAATATCCTCCTCAGGTGAGGATTAACAAAAAAATAAAAAATAGAAATAAAAACGGAACATATAATATGTGACTTTTGGCTGACTCAAATACATTAATATAGTGAATGAGCTTGTAGGTTCTTAGTGTTTTGTTTACGCAGAACATAAGTTATAGTCTGAAGTGTTACTATTTGTCGTAATCAATCCCTAGAATTTTTCTGTTCACTCTTTGAACGTTTGTCCTAAGCTACAACTTTATTCGTTCTAAAACCACTGAGGCTTATTTCTAACTTCATTCTTCCCAGATTTGTTTACTGGTCAGACTGGGGTGAGCCAGCTAAAATAGAAAAAGCAGGAATGAATGGATTTGATAGACGGCCGCTGGTGGCAGTGGATATCCAATGGCCTAACGGAATTACACTTGGTACGTATGTTCTTCCTGTGTTGACCACCAGTTCAACAGCCGTCACCTGGCTTTAACTGATCTCCACTGTTAACTCTAGACTACAGCAAACAGCGCTAGAGCAGTGGCTTTGGATGGAAATAACTGGGCAATACCAATGGAATGGGGAATTTAAATTATATACTGCGTAATTACTAGCTAGTCCATGGGGGCCTAATATCTGACACAAAGTCAGTGAATGGTGGGTCTTGGGAACTCTCACCCTAAATACTCCTGGTCCAGGTGCCTTAGCATTTCCTGAATTGCAAGCTTATAACAGTTTTTCTGGCTCAGAAGGAGAGAACCACAAAATGCTAGCCTCTTTTAAAACTTCTATCATGTGAGTAACATTTCTTAAGTCAGTTACTTTGAGAACCGTAGGTACCCCTTGAGTTTCCCGAAATGGCATGCCATTTCACAAGATTTGCCGGATCCCATTAAGAATCCCTGCTGGAGCCCTAACCGGTTTGGCTCAGTGGATAGAGCGTCAGCCTGCGGACTGAAGGGTCCCAGGTTCGATTCTGGTCAAGGGCATGTACTTTGGTTATGGTCACATCCCCAGTAGGGGGCGTGCAGGAGGCAGCTGATCGATGTTTCACTCGTCGATGTTTCTAACTCTCTATCCCTCTCCCTTCCTCTCTGTAAAAAAATCAATAAAATATATTTAAAAAAAAAAAAAGAATCCCTGTTGGAGCAGGAATCATAGAAGTCAAATATTGGATTCCTTAGAGATTTTAAATGGAAGCCAGAGCCATACGGACTTACCATGCAATGCAATTCTTTTCCGGCCTAGACCTCATAAAGAGCCGTCTCTATTGGCTTGATTCCAAGTTGCACATGTTGTCCAGTGTGGACTTGAATGGCCAAGATCGGAGGATAGTGCTCAAGTCCCTGGAGTTCCTCGCCCATCCTCTTGCACTAACGATATTTGAGGTAAGACGCCTGCCTCACGTCCAAGTGTATACCTTTGAGTTACTATAGCACCTTGGGGAGAAGGAACAGGCATGGGGGGCGGGGGGAGAGCAGAGGGCATGACTTGAAAAGCTACTGTCTCTTAAAACCTGGGACAAGTTAGATACTCTTTGATTCTTTGTAGCACTTTAAGAAACCTGAACTTGCTCTCTTACAGTTTCTCATCCAGTATCCCAGACCAGCCTTAAATAAACTTGGTCCATTAATTTGCCAGTAAATAATAATGACCTTAGTTAGACAGTGATATGTGTTAATCCTACATACACATGCTAATTTGGGGGTTCTGTTTTAGGATCGTGTCTACTGGATAGACGGGGAAAATGAGGCCGTCTATGGTGCCAATAAATTCACTGGGTCGGAGCTGGCCACTCTAGTTAACAACCTTAATGATGCCCAAGACATCATTGTCTATCATGAACTCGTCCAGCCATCAGGTAACCGGGGAAGCAGGACCCTTCATGGCCACTTTAAGGGCAGGAGCATGACACAGTACCTGCTGGGTATCAGTAGCTTGTTAGCAATTCAACTTGCTCTAAAATGGAGCTTTTCCCTTCTATACCAAACACTTCAAACCTGGAGTTTGGGATATTTTATTTCTGGCTTCCTAGTAAAAGAGCTTCAGGACTTGAGCTCTCCTATTCCCTCCCAACCTTCCATGTTCAGTCTTTTATTTCAGTCCTTTCCACATCCCCTCGGCCTACATCCCCTCTTGCTAAGACTATGGCACTAGCCTCTGAAGTAGCCACAAACTTTCCCTTCCTCCACCCCCCATGACGCATCTTGTATAGGATTGTGTAGATGCTCAGACACATCTGGTCATATTGTCTCCTCAAAAGACTTGATTGGTTCTATCTAAATGGAATTTTTAATATCAACCTAAAGAGTTTTTGTGCAGCAAAGGAAACTACCAACAAAATGAAAAGACAACCTACTGAGTAGAAGAAAACATTTGCAAATGATACATCTAATAAGGGGTTAATATCCAATATATATAAAGAACTCATACAATGTAGCACCAAAAAACACACAACAACCCAACTGAAAAATGGGCAGAGGGCCCTGGCCAGTTTAGCTCAGTGGATAGAGCGTGGGCCTGTGGACCAAAGGATCCCGGGTTCGATTCCAGTCAAGGGCATGTACGTTGGTTGCAGGCTCCTCCCCGGCCCAGGCCCTGGCTGGGGCACATGCAGGAGGCAACCAATTGATGTGTTTCTCTCACATTGATGTTTCTCTCTGTCTTTCCCTCTCTCTTCAATTCTCCCTAAAAATCAATGGGAAAATATCTTGGGCGAGGATTAAAACAACAACAACAAAATGGGCAGAGGACCTGCCTGAATTGATATTTCTCCCAAGACAACATACAAATGGCAAACAGACATATGAAAAGATGCTCAATGTCACTAATCATCAGGGAAATGCAAATAAAAATCACAATGAGTTATCACCTCACACCTGTCAGATGGCTATCATCAATAAATCAACAAACAACAAGTGTTGGTGACGATGTACTCAAAGGGAACCCTCATGCACTGTTGGTGGGATTGTAAATTAGTACAGCCATATGGAAAACAATATGGAGATTCCTCAAAAAAATTAAAAATAGAACTTTCATATGATCCAGAATTCCACTTCTGAGTATTTACCTGAAGAAAACAAAAATTCTAATTCAAAAAGATATATGCACCCCTATGTTCATTGCAGCATTACTAGTAATAGCCAAAATATGGAAGCAACCTAGATGTCCATCAATGAATGGACATCAATGGAATATTATTGAGTAATAAATAAGAATGAAATTTTCCTGTTTGCAACAATATGGATGGACCTAGAGCAGGGGTGGGCAAACTTTTTGACTCTAGGGCCACAATGGGTTCTTAAACTGGACCGGAGGGCCGGAACAAAAGCATGGATGGAGTGTTTGTGTGAACTAATATAAATTCAAAGTAAACATCATTACATAAAAGGGTACGGTCTTTTTTTTTTCTTTTTCGTTTTATTCATTTCAAACAGGCCAGATTCGGCCCGCGGGCGTAGTTTGCCCACGGCTGACCTAGAGGGTATTAGGCTAAATGAAGTAAGTCAGACAGAGAAAGACAAATACCATATTATTTCACTTATACATATGTGGAATCTAAAAAACAAAATAAATGAATAAACAGAAACAGACCCAGAGATACAGAAGAGAACAAGCTTAGTTCCCAAAGGGGAGGGGCTATGAAATGGGAATAATTTTTTAAAAATCTATTAGGTGACAGGTACAGTTCTAGGCCCTGGAGATATAAGGTTGAAAAAGACTGAGCATTAGAATCCATAGAATAAAATGCTCCCAGTTTCTCAAGTGACCCTAATGCACATTCATTTAAAAAAAGAGAGAGAACTTAGTAAATCTTCATGTCCTTGAGTTAATGGTTTCTAATATATGATACCAAAAGCACACGTGACAGAAGAAATAGATAAATAATAGAACTAGGTCAGAATTTTTAAAAATTTTGTGTTTCCAAGTATACTATCAAAAAAGTGAAAAGGCAACCCCAGAATGGGAGAAAATATTTGCAAACCATAAAGCCAATAAGAATCTATTACCCAGAATACATAAAGGACTCTTACAACTCAAAAATAAAAAAGCAAATATCCGAGGTAGCATGGAGGGACCTGGAGAGTATTATGCTAGGCTAAATAAGCAAGTCAGAAAAAGACAGGTATCACATGATCTCTCTTAAATATGGAATCTAATGCACAAAATAAAATGATGAATAAAATAGATCCAGAGACATAAAAGCATGGAACAGACTGACAAATCTCAGAGGGAAAGGGGAGGTTGGGGAGGGGGGTAAATTAATCAAAAACCTTACATGCATGGACAGACAATAGTGCAGAGAAGGGGGTAAATGAGGGTAAAAGGGGAAAATAATATAAAAAATTAAAAACGGATAAATTATTTGAATAGGCATTTCTCCAAAGAAGCTCTACATGTCCAATAAGTACATGAAAAGATGTTCAAAACCCTTAGTCATTAGGTAAATACAATGACTTAAGCTATAATGAGGTACACTTCATAACTCTTAATATTGATAAATGAAAGAAGAGAGTTTGAAAAGAACTGTGTAACTACATTTATATGACACCTTGAAGAAGGGGAAACTATCCTATATAATATAATAAAAGGCTAATATGCAAATCGACCGAATGGCCGAATGATCGGTTGCTATGGTGCGCACTGACCACCAGGGGGCAGACGCTCAATACAGGAGCTGCCCCCTGGTAGTCAGTGCACTCCTACAGGGGGCACACCACTCAGCCAGAAGCCAGGCTCATGGCTGGCAAGCACAGCAGCAGTGGTGGGAGCCTCTCCTGTCTCTGTGGCAGTCGGACATCCCCCGAGGGCTCCCAGACTGCAAGAGGTCATAGACCAGACTTAGGGACCGCACCCCCCCCTCAGTGCACTAATTTCATGCACCAGGCCTCTAGTACAAATAATAAACAGATTAGTGGTTACCAGGAGCTTGAGAGAGGAAGGCTGATTAGGTGAACTGTGTGTGTATGTTGTGTGTGTATGTGTGGAGGGGTGTTATATGCATAAAATGAATGAACGAAACTCTTAAACGTCCATATAGTTGGGTGCCTTCCACTTTGTGGGAACAAGGCATGATAAAGCTAGGAGAACATGCTTATCTCCTTCCTCGGAGCCTTCACTATGAGCTTTGGACCAGTAGTTAGTGCCACTCCTGGTCACTCACCTCCATTCTCCACCTACTCCCTCACCATCCATCTGTTTAAGGCATAACTCTTGTTCTACTTCCAAGAAGTTTCTTTGGATCTCTGGTGTCCTTAGAGCATGCTGTCTGTACTCTTATATTTAGTCTTCACTGGTATTGGTTTAACTGGAAGGTTAGGCTGAGTAGACAAGTTTAAACTCCTTGGGGTCAAGGATTCATGTCTTCAGCACCTAGAACAGGACTTTGTGTATATAACAGGCCTTGGTGTACTTCTTTTAAAGGATTTTTGTGTCTGAACAGGTAAAAATTGGTGTGAAGAAGACATGGAGAATGGAGGATGTGAATACCTATGTCTGCCAGCACCACAGATTAATGATCACTCCCCAAAATACACGTGCTCCTGTCCCAATGGGTTCAACCTACGGGCAAATGGCCGGGAGTGCCAAAGTAAGACTTTTTACTTTTCATCCACTAGCCAGACATACAACAGGCTATAGAATAAGACACTAGCTATGAAAACTAGCCTGGATTTTAAGAATTCTGTTTTAACTAACTCTAGGAATAGCCTGGTACTATTGCCTACCAGGTACTCATGGCTTTACTTCAGAGTTGACTTTTTAACTCATTTCAACATCAGATGAGTCTATAAGTGACACTTTTGTCAAAGTATTAACAGGCCTCTTACTGATTAGTCCCATAACAACACTGAGCTAGGCAACGTGCAGATAACAGAACAAAGCCTTAACATTTCCTCTGAAGAGAGAGGCCAGAAATTATGCACAAAGAAGGTTATGGTTACAGGAAACCTCATAGCCCCAGTGCGTGACACTATCTTAAACTCACACTTAAACTTACATTTGTAGTCTTCTGTTCTTAGATTTTGGTTAAGCAGCAAATTTAACTCAAAAGTTGTAAGCAAGGAGCTCATATAGTGAGGCTTTTATTAGTTTAATCCCGAGTCCCTGAAGGGACTAGCTCCATTTATTGAGAAAGTAGTTGCAAGACAATCTGGGGTAAGACTAGTATTCCTGGTCATCTGTTTTCAAGAGCATTTCTTTTTTTTTTAATATATTTTTATTGATTGATTTCAGAGAGGAAGGGAGAAATAGCAATGATGAAAGAGAACCATTGATTGGCTGCCTCCTGCATGCCCCCTATTGGGGTATCAAACCCACCACCCAGGCATGTGCCCTGACTGGGAATCGAACAGTGACCTCCTGGTTCAACCACTGAACCACTGCCGCCGGGCTCACAGGCTTTTTTTGTAACTTTCAGGAGCCTGGACATTGCTTCGAGGGGTCATGAAGTGTGGCTGTGTGCCTTTTTAAATTGTCAACTTTCAAATGCTTGCTCTTCTGCCTAAAGTCTCATGTGTCTGGTTTTGTCCGAAGACTGCTGTTTCTCCCAGTTTTGATACATCCACCATGCAACTTAGTTCAGCAGTGATTTGTCTGTTTCTGTGGTATTAAAATAACCTAGCCAGGGCTCATCTGGACTAAACAACTAGGCACTCTGGAACCTTGGCATTAACCAGGTTCTTGGTTTTTATAATTCAGGTACTGCAACTACTATGGCTTACAGTGAGACAAAAGATACCAACACAACAGAAAGCTCACCAGCTAGTGGACTAGTTCCTGGAGGTATTGGGTTCAGTACTGCAAACTGTTAATCTCAACTAACAGCCACACTTCGTATCTATTACTTAAATAATTAATACAGCCTTTAACTACTAGCTCTGCCCCGATTGGTAACCTACTTTTAAACTGCAAGGACTAAGAAGCTTCGAGTCTTAGTCTGACCTGACTTATTAAGGTCTGTGTTAGAGAAATGTTAATGAAATGGCTATAACAGCATGTGACTCTCAAATACTTCTAGATCAGTTGTTGCTGCTATACAATCATAGTAGATACTGAGCATCGTGATGGATGCGAGGGTATGAGGCTCTCCACGAGATGGGTGCATTTCCAAGTCTGAGTTCAGATTCTTCTAAACTGGTTCTTCTTATCCGCCTGTAGGGATCAACGTGACCACAGCAGTATCGGAGGTCAGTGTTCCCCCAAAAGGGACTTCTGCTGCGTGGGCCATCCTTCCCCTCTGTAAGTCGATTCTTTATATATGTGGAGCCCATGAACTTCTTAGATACCAGATGGGCATTTATAGTTCATCTAGAGACATACTTCCCGTGGCCCCTTGTACTTTCATAGCTCTCATGATACTGAATTACATTTTACTCCCTCCCCAACATGGCACAATGAGTTGAGAGTCCATGCCTTTCTCTTCAGTGGTATCCTTCCCACAGTGACTGGCAGTGATAAATGTTCAGCTATTACATGAAGGGTGCTTATAGCTTTCTACTTCAGAGTGGTTAGTCTGGCGTACTCCCTTTCACAGTAAGTCCCTTTAAGTAAAGAAAACTGTTCTAATTCTCTTGGAAATATATATAGTATTTCACACAGAGGAGATACAATGCTCAAATGCTTTCTTGAAGAATTAGGACGTATAGGGAGTAAATTAAAAAGTTAAGAATTTTCAAACCCAGGGAGATGGACCTCTAAAGCTACTATTGAGTATGTGAATGCTAAGGCACTATACTATAATGGCCTCTTTATCCTAAATTACTGGATTGCAAGCTTAGCGAACACACTAGACTAGGAGGACCCCTTGAAGAGCTCTCCAGAAGCTTCCGTAATTTCAATTCGTTCTGCCTGGGAAGGGGCCCTGGACACTAGGTTTGCCCAGTCTAGAGAATAACACTTAACCATTGGTCTGACCTTGTTTCAAGCTCCTGCCCATTTAGATTCTAACTTCTGGTTATTCAGCATCATAGAACATGAAACTTTTAGGAATGTCGCTTATGGATTCATGAACATGATCTTCTTTCTGTGTTTGGAGACTAGACCTTGCTTAGTTGCCTTCTAACTTTTTTCAGTGCTCTTAGCAATGGCAGCAGTCGGTGGCTACTTGATGTGGCGGAACTGGCAACACAAGAACATGAAAAGCATGAACTTTGACAATCCTGTGTACTTGAAGACCACAGAAGAGGACCTGTCTATAGACATTGGTAGACACAGTGCTTCGGTTGGACACACATACCCAGCAGTAAGTCAGCTTTGTGTCCTCTATGCCATTGCTTGCAGTAAGACTTTTTGGTAAGGAGACTTCAAACTCAAGCTATGACTGTCTGGGCTAGGAAGAGCCAGTAGGATCATGGACCCACCAAATACTTCATTTACCAGAGATTACACAGTCTAGCCTGTTAGAACATAAGTCAGTCAGTTGACCAGCACCTGCCCCATACAGGATGACAAGTAAGTCAACTTCAGGTCATCACTATACTATTGGAGGTATTTTGGGTTATAGAAACTACATGTAAATATTTGCATGAACCAAGTAGCTCCTTTTTGAACTGTTAAATAAGTAAATTAGCATATCATATATAGGAGAGTTAGCTTCAAGTCAGTGTATTGAGCAAGATTCTTTGGGCCAAAATTACCAAATGCTTGGAAGTGTCCTGTCCCACCTGGTACAGCGGGCTAGTTTTTCACTCACTCGTTCTTTAGTTGAAACCCAAATGGAGTATTTGGCCTTCATTTAGGGACCAGTCTGAACAAAACAAGTGCTGAGCACTCCCTCTTCAACATTCTGGTAAAACAAAGAATGGTAGCCAATTCATGGCACACATGTGTCTGTCTATTCATATTTTTCTCCAGGACTTAAGATCATTAAGTAGAAGATGCAGAATTAGTCACATTATTTCCTCTCTCTACCAAGTAGATGCAGCTAAATTCAAGTTAAACTGCATTAGTGACACAACTCAATACTATTTTGGACCTGACTTCCCTTCTATGTACCTTTTAGTTCTGAATGGCAAACTCAAAAGCAAGGTCCATTTTAGTGACTAGAAGTGCTACCAATGAGTGATCAAGCTCACTCCATATTTTTTTCTTTTCCACAGATATCAATTGTAAGCACAGATGATGATCTAGCTTGACTTCTGAGACAAGTCTCAACCTTTGAGATCCAAACCAATAATTCCCCTATTTGGAATGGTAACCGAGCCAGCAGCTGAAGTCTCTTTCTTCCTCCAGCCTGGAAGAACATCAAGATATCTGCGTGGATCAAGCTTATGTACTTGACCGTTTTTATATGACTTTCATAAATATTCCTGTCCACACTCTGCTTCAGCTTTGGATGTGGTTCCCTATAACCCTTGAATTTCTAGACAGTATTGCCACCTCTGGCCAAATATGCACTTTCCCTAGAAAGCCATATTCCAGCAATGAAACTTGTGCTATAGTGTATACCACCTGTACATACATTGTATAGGCCACCTGTAAATATCCCAGAGAACAATCACTATTCTTAAGCACTTTGAAAATATTTCTATGTAAATTATTGTAAACTTTTTTCAATGGTTGGGACAATGGCAATAGGATAAAACGGGTTACTAAGATGAAATTGCCAAAAAATTTGTAAACTAATTTTGTACCTATGAATGAAATCTTTGACCTCAATGGAGGTTTGCAAAGACTGAGTGTTCAAACTACTGTACATTTTTTTTCCAAGTGCTAAAAAAATTAAACTAAGCAGCTTAACCATGGTTTATGCCTATTCCTCTAAGAGAAACTATAAACAGTCTAAATAGTATCAAATGTTCTAACTAAATATATGAGCTATAGGTCGTGAGGTTGTATAATTAAGTCTATAATATTACTATTTTTTAATAACCAAACACAAAAAGGACAAGGTACTACTAAATATTTCCTCTGCAATAATTTATTTTCTAAAAAAAAAAAAAAGAAAAGAAAAGAAAAGAAAAGCTAAGGTAGCATGTACCTTGAATTTTTCTTGCTTAGAGGAAACTTTCTTTTCTCATTAATTTGTTTCCTGATCTAGAAACATATGCTAAGATTTCTATCAATTCGGCTTCTTCATATTAAATTCATTTTTCCATGTTCTATAATTATATATATAGTTCAAGAACCAGTGCCTTCTAAGCCATGGGAAAGGACTTTCTTCCTTTTTGAGTCTACCAGTCTACCATGAAGAGAGCTAAGAAGAATAACCAGTAGTACCATTCTTGAACAATCTAAAGTAGCGGTTCTCAGTGAGGTTAAGGTTAAGATCTCTGTTACCTGGGAACTTGCTAAAAATGTTAGATCAGAAGCTCTGGAGGTGGGGTCCAGGAATATGTGTTTTCACAAGCCCTTCAGGTGATGATGTAAACTAATGTTTGAAAATCACTGTTCTCATGTTATTTCGTGAAGAACCTGTAACATCTCCTAATTTTTCAGTCTAGCTGGCATAGGATGGATTCCTTCTATGGACAACTTCTAAAACATTTAGTATGAAAAGCAGATTTTAGGTAGAAGAAGAAGCTTAATGATACCAGTGTTACAAGTATTATATAGTATTAGTCAACTATAAGGCCCAAAGTCATCATTTTTAAGAACAAAGTATTATTCTCCATTATCTTCTCTTGGATTCAAGTCCCTAGTATGTTCCTTCAGGTGCTAAGTTCCATTTTTCAACCTTCAAAGCGTCAAAAACATCTCATTCTTTTATCTTGCCCTCCTCAGTAAGTAGCCAAGGACAGAAACTTTAACTTAAGAGGAACAAACTCATTTGAAGAAATTAAATAACCAGATATTCCTATTGAACTAAGGAGAGTTATATATTCCCAGTCAATTCAGCATGTAATAGTCATTGATGAGGGACCAGAGCCTTGGGCTTCCATATCCAAACGAGAACATCAAGAATCCTCTGTGAGATGTATTGGGGTCAGTTTGCTATGTCTCTAGAATTTATTGTAGAAGATGAAAATTAAGAGGTAAAATATGAATCTTTGTAAACACTAAAGGAGGATGCTTGGAGTTAAATCAGCCTGTCACACAAATTCACCGAAAGTGGGTCCTCCAGACACTAAGAATTTCTATTAAGATTGATGAAAGGAATAAACAATGTTGTGGCCCCTGGCAAAGAAATTCAGTCAAGTCCCTGAATGCAAATGTTTAAGTGGCCTTTGCAAGCGATCTATTTGGTGAGAAATAATCCCAGCTGTTCAACCAGCTCCCTGAAAACATTCTTATAGCTATTTTAAAGTTTTCGTATAACTTTCAAGCCTTTTTTCTGTTCTTGATAGGAACACAAGGAAATAGTAGAAGTAGTAGTAGTAGTAGTAGTAGTAGAAGTAGTAGTAGTAGAAGTAGCAGTAGTAGTAGAAGTAGTAGTAGTAGAAGTAGCAGTGGTAGCAGTGGTAGTAAGGCTTCCACTTTGGCTCTCACTTCTGTTCCTTTTATCCAAGTCAGATAGTTCTCAAAAAAAAAAAGAAGAAGAAGAAGAAGAAGAAGACAGGCTTTAAATAGAAAAACTATAGGACATTTCAAGGACTAACTCTTCAGTTCACACTTAGAAATGGGAGACTTTAAAGCATAATGTTTTAACTATCTTCACCCCAACCAAAAAACTCTGGTGGGATGTACTCCTGTTCCAGGTAGTCTAAATGGAGTGGTTTCCTAGAATTCTTACCTAGGGAAGCAGCTTATTATTTTGTATCCAAGGAAACTAGAATCCTTGGAATGGTGGGGAAACTCACAGAACAAACAAAAATCATATACACTGAATTTGAGCCCTTCAGTTACATAATCAAGTGTTCAGCCTTACTCTTTGGGGAAACTGAGAATGGTATGTCCCTGTTTTAGGCATATCATGAATCTCATTGTAGAAGTTTAGGAATACATAAAAGTAGTAAAAGTCTGCAAAGGGTTCTTATTTCCAAATACAGGGGGAGTGTATATAAAGATTGAACAAGGGCTTATGTTGGGGGCTCATTTCTCTCAAATCAAGCATAGAAGCTTTTCAGCTTCATGTGAAAGGTCATCGACCTTCTTTGCACATTCCTCACGCCCGTGTACTTTCACACAAGAAAAGCTGAATGTGAGTTAGCAGAGAGGTCCTGTCTGAAATTTGGGGGTCCACAGATAAGCTACTAAGAAACAGATTATAGTCATGGTCCATCTCTCTATTATCTCCTGAATCTGTTTCACGTTTTTGAGGCTGGCTCACCAGGGAAACAGGAACAAACTGGGACCACTGGCTGACAATCCCCCATAAACCTCCTTCCATCTGTGCTCACTGAGGCTGAGGGTAGGGGTGCCAGCTCTGCAGGTGACTCTGTGACACATCATAGATGTTTTTTCTTCACTGTGCTCAAAGGAAAAGTGAGGAGATTGGCAGCACTGACTTCTGCATCAGAGTTGCAGGTGGCACCTCAGGGAAGTTACTAATTTTCTCTCTAAATAGAGATGATGGGACTGTCTTCTGCGACAGGGTCAGGATTAAGTGAGAATGCACACAAAGTGCTCAGCGCAGCCTCTGTCATTTAGTAGGTGCAGGGCAGATATCACTGCTAAACATCACTTTCAATGATATGCCTCCCTTTGCATGTGTGTGACACAGTCTAGAAACTGAAAAGCGCCTTTACCGGTGAGGGATATAGGTAATGAATCAATATAGAGGGTAACACGCATTACACCTTCGGCCAAGTGTTTTCCACTACACCTGTCTGTCCACTGAGATCGAAGTCTGAAATGCAAGTGTGATATCACTTTTGTGTAGTTAGAAAGGCTTAAAGGACTGCGTGGTTTTAACCCCAGAAACAGCTGGGATGGTTCTGCCTCTGCCTTTTGACTTTACTGCCTGAGACATGGAAACAAATATTTGCAGTCTCCCTAAACTTTTTACCATATGCTTAACAACATACTAAATAAATGCTCTCGTGCATTTTATTTGATCTTCACAACACCCCGGGTCGGTAAGTATTATTCCAATGTGAAAACTCAGGCTACAAATAACATGTGATTTCATCCCCTCTGCGCTTATCGCCATCTGCTCTCAGGAAAAGGGGCAGGACTGCGTCAAGGGGAAGTTGGATGTCACACTGTCTGTTTGCTGAGTCCTTGTTGCTGCTGGCCTTGGGGTGCTTCGGCACTTCCTCGGGTGTCTCTGGGCCCTTGCGGCTGGCTTCCACTGCGCAGTGCACAGAGCGTACAAGGCAAGCGCTCTTCACCAGGTCAGCACAGATAACTCTGTTGGTTACCTGTCAACAAGAGGCCAGAAGTTCCACGGTTCTTTTCCTTTGCCATCTCTGTGAAGCAGAAGTAGAGTACTAGATTGCAGAGTAGAAAAGAACGCCCTAGCCGGTTTGGCTCAGTGGATAGAGTGTCGGCCCGTGGATCAAAGAGTCCCGGGTTTTTTCTCTCACAACGATGTTTCTCCCTGTCTTTCCCTCCCTCTTTCTTCCACTCTCCCTAAAAATCAATGGAACAAATATCCTTGGGTGAGGATTAACAAAGTAGAAAAGAAGGAGTCCCTACAGGAATTTGTAGGCATGCGACATCATTCCTGTGTGTAAAATACCGGGGAAACAAGCTGTAAGAGAGCAAACCTTAAATGTTAGGACTTTCATAAAGAGAGTCTTGCCCAAGAAGACGGAAGAACTGTGACTGTGGCAGTGAGTGATGGTGCTGTAACTCCAGGGCTTGGTTTTAGATATTATGGAATCTACCCGCAGAGACCTCGGTATTTCTCTGTTTACACAGGGAGAAAAGAATTCTTTGAACATGATGACTGGCTTTGGAGAAACTATTGTTCCCTTTTAAAAATTGCACTTAATACCAAAGTGTGCTGTACGTGCAACCCAACTGTCACCCTCAGGAGCTTCAGAACTCCAGAGGTACATGTCGGAGTGCACCCAGGCCTGGTGGCCTGTGGATAAATGTTGTTCTTTCATCAATGAACTATACATTTAACTTAAATAAAAGTTTATTTTTGAGATACTTATTGCAAGCTTTTTCTAAAACGTTTTCACTCAGATCTTTCTCCTTTTCTCAACTGAATCACTGAAAATGGCTCCGTCATCCCTTTCTGGGAAAGGACTGAAACCGCCCAATTGAAAGAATGAGAGATGTCCCCTTGTCATGCTTAGCAGTACAGTTAGTGCCTTACCATAGGCAGCCACTGTGCTCCCCTCTCAAACCCACCTTTCCTCTCCTGCCAGGAAAGAAATGAAAATCAAAGCTGCTCTGACCTTAGGCCAGAGCTCCCTCCCTTGGATTGAGAACAAGTGGCACCTGGCACAAGGGAGGATGCCCCAGGGCAGCAGGACAAGATGGGCCTCGGGAAGCAAGGACAATCATTTCCACCTTCTTCTCATCAGCTCGGAAGGAGTCTGTGTTGAAATTTATTTACAACAAAGCTAAATTTTTGAGACCCTTAGGGATATTCCATGTGAAACTTTTTCCAGTCAATGGCCCCCAATATAATTATTTGAATTATATTGGGCGCTAAACCTTAAAATTGGCTCAGGGAACCCAAAAAAGTAGTGAACAGAAATTAAGTAAATTGAGGGCAAGAGAAACTGCCAAAAAAAAAAATCTTTAAAATATCAATAGTCCTTAATGAATTCAAGGATTTATTTAATGATTAAATGTTGAGTGAATACCAACTTTGCAGTGAATTGGATATAACTCTGGATGTTTCCTCTATTACTTAACTAGCTGTGGCATAGGTAAGTTGCTTACCATCCAAATTTCTGTCCGCCTCTGAAAATTATAACACCCAACTAAATAGGAGTCTCATAAGAGAGAAAGGCAACATACATAACGTGTTTTTACTCAAAGGACAGCTGCTAGTTCCCTCTCTAGTGCCAAGAAGAAAAAAATCATGATTCATTACCAAAAAATGTAGTTAAAATTCTTTATGTGTGCCCTGGCTGGGTGGCTCAGGAGCATCATCCCGTACACCAAAAGGTTGCAGGCTCAATTCCAGGTCAGGGCACATACCTAGGTTGCAGGTTCAATCTCCAGTCAGGGAGCATATGGGAAGCAATCTCTCTCTCTCTCTCTCTCTCTCTCTCTCTCTCTCTCTCTCTCTCTCTCTCTCTCCTCTCTTGTCCCCTCTCTCTAAAATCAATAAAATATATCCTTGGGTGAGGATTAAAAAGAAATTCTTTCCTTCTGTCCATTTGGAGATCTGATTTGGGTCTGCACCCATTAAATCCCATTTGTAAGTGTTCCTTCTTGGGTCTCCCCTTGAAATGCTAGCACTTGGTGATTTTTTTACTCCAAGAAATCAAGATTAATCCTTCTGCATCTTTAAGCTTTGCAGAAAGCCCCCTGTGTGTGACCCTCTGCAGATTAAAGAGCACAGGTGTCTGGTTCCATTCCCCAATTACATAGAGAGGTCTGTTTAATCAGTGGGGGAGATGCCCCCAATCTTGGTAGCACTCCAGCAGGTTGAGGTTAACATTCTCTTTGAATTTATTGTGCTCAGCAAATGTGATGGGCCCAGAATTTAGGAAATTTGAAGAATGCTCAATTTCAGTTCTGAACATTTAATGAATCCTGGAGCCTCTAGTTCAGAGGCATTTTTGCCTACTGGTGCATTAAGGACAGAGCATGTTTTAAACCCATAGTCATTTATCTTTTCTTAAATTCCCCTACTTACATGTGAAATTTACCGAGGATTAGTTCTTTAAAACTAAAAACAAGTTTGCCTTTTACCTGACCCCAAGCAAACAGCGTGATTTCCCGAGAAGGGCCTAGAAATGCCGGAGGATGGTTTTAGGTAACAACTGGCATTGCTTCTGGGGCCTCAGGGGACTTAAGTGGCAGTTCCTAAAAGGTTCTAGGACAGCTTTGTAATTGGCAGATCCTAGTGTGAACATCAGTTGGGGGAAATGCAAAAAGTTCTTGAGCGTTTAGTAAAATTGAGGAAGGATGTTTATGGATCAGCCCCTTCAAAGGTACCTCCCCTACACACACACACACACACACACACACACACACACACACACACGCTTTCTTTATTTCATTCATTTGTTCAACAGCTCCTATGTGCCAAGCTTGGTTCTGGATTCTGGATTCTAAGAAACCAGTGGGGAACAAGACAGGCCAAAGCTCCATCCTTCATGGGCGCATTCTAGCTGCAAGTCAGGCACAACACAGCCATTTAACATGTCAGGTAGTGATAAGAGCTTCAGATAAAAACAAACAGGCAATAAAGAATGAGAGAATGCTTTACTTTGCAGTGGTTCTCAACCTTCCTAATGCCGCGATCCTTTCATACAGTTCCTCATGTTGTGGTGACCCCCAATTTCATTGTTACAAATTGAACATAATTAAAGCATAGTGATTAATCACAAAAACAATATGTAATTATATATGTGTTTTCCGATGGTCTTAGGTGACCCCTGTGAAAGGGTCTTTCCACCCCCAAAGGGGTCACGACCCATAGGTTGAGAACCGCTGCTTTAGAGCGTAGTCAAGGTAGTCCTCCAAGGAGGTGACCTGAGCAAAGAACCGGAGGAAGTGTGGGAGTGAGCCCACTGGGGACACAGCAAAGGCAGAATCCTAAGGCAGGCGCGGCTAGATTCAACAACAAAGCAAGGCGGCCATGTAGCTGGAGGTGGCCAAGGCAAAGAGAGAGAAGTGAAGGGAGCGACAAAGACCAAGCAATGTAGACTTTGAGGCCTATGGTTAGATTCTAGGATTTTCTTTCTTTCTTCTTTCTTTTAATGTTTACTTAAAAAAATAAAGATTTGAGGAGAAACTAAGATGGCGGCATAGATAAACACCGGGAAATAGTCGCCTCCCACAACAATTGAAAATTAGCCTAAAGGACGGAGCAAACATCGTCCAAAACAACAGGAAGGCTGGCTGAGTGTAATTTCTACAACTAGAAGAAAAGAAAAGCACGCTGAGAGCAGAGGAGCTGCGGAGGCTGAGTGCAGAGGTACGGCGGCGGCTCGTGCGCGCGGAAAGGGGGTGGCACCTGAGGACTCGGCTGTCTTTTTGAATCACAAGCTCCTGACTGCTCTGAACTCCGGTTCCGGGAAGTCTCTGGGGACCCAGGTCTCATACGGGAGAGGCGGCTCTCTCAGGCGGCAGCGGGCGAACTTGAGGGCCGCTTTCCCTCAGAGGTGCTTGCAGCCGTTACCGGGACACTGAGACACGCGACTCTGGGCGCGGAGAATCAGCCATTGCTTCTTTCTACGCCCTTTGACTACCTGAGACCACGCCCCACCCGGGCTGCGGCAGAGGCTTTTGCATGTGAATGCCCCAGAACTTTGCAACCTGATAATTACCTAACTACAGCCCAGCCAGCCAGACCCGGAACTTCCAAGAGAAGGCCCAAGGCCCCGCAGCGGCTTGCATTGCTTCACAGCTGAGCCTCTTCGTAGTTCCTGCTGTGTGGCCTCAGGCAGGGGCTGAATTAGCACCTCCTTAGATCCAGGAGCCACTGTACCCAGTGGTCAGAGGGGGACCATTCTCCCACTTCAGACACAGCTGCTTCCCACAGCCAATTGGCCTGGAGGTCAATTCCTCCCAGTGATCCTACAACTAGCGAGGCACCAAGAGTGCACCAAGAGTGTCCACCCCAGGTAACTGGGGAGGCTGAGCCACTGGGCCCTACAGGACACCTGGCGCGCAGGCCACTCTATCAACACAGGGAAGCAGCCAAAATGCGGAGACAAAGAAACAGGTCACAATTGGCAGAAACGGAGGAGGCCAGACGACTGGATTTAGAGTTCAAGGCCACGTTTATAAGGTTTGTCAAGAATTTTATGGAAACCGCCGATAAATTTAATGAATCCCTCAAGGAATATGGTGAGACCATGGAGGTCATGAAAAAGGACCAATTAGAAATTATGCATACACTGACTGAAATAAAGAATACTTTACAGAGCTCCAACAGCAGACAAGAGGATCCCAAGAATCAAGTCAAAGATTTGAAATGCAAAGAAACAAAAAATACCCAACCGAAAAAGAAAAAAGAAAAGAGATTCCAAAAATATGAAGATAGTGTAAGGAACCTCTGGGACAACTTCAAGCGTACCAACATCAGAATTATAGGGGTACCAGAAGGAGAGAGAGGGCAAGATATTGAAAACCTTTTTGAAGAAATAATGACAGAAAACTTCCCCCACCTGGTGAAAGAAATGGACTTACAAGTCCAGGAAGCGCAGAGAACCCCAAACAAAAGGAATCCAAAGAGGACCACACCAAGACACATCATAATTAAAATGCCAAGAGCAAAAGATAAAGAGAGAATCTTAAAAGCAGCAAGAGAAAGACAGTCAGTTACCTACAAGGGAGTACCCATCCGACTGTCAGCTGATTTCTCAACAGAAACCATGCAGGCCAGAAGAGAGTGGCAAGAAATATTCAAAGAGATGAATAGCAAGAACCTGCAACCAAGATTACTTTATCCAGCAAAGCTATCATTCAGAATGGAAGGTCAGATAAAGAGCTTCACGGATAAGAAAAAGCTAAAGGAGTTCATCACCACCAAACCAGCATTATATGAAATGCTGAAAGGTATTCTTTAAGAAGAGGAAGAAGAAAAAGGAACTCTTACCATTTGCCACAGCATGGATGGAACTGGAGAGCGGATAAATACCACAAGATCTCACTTATTTGTGGAATATAATGAACAACATAAACTGATGAACAAGGACTGATCCAGAGACGGAGAGGCATTGATTGGACTGTCGGGCCTTGGAGGGAAGGTAGGGGAGGGTGGGGGCAAGGGGGAAAGATCAACCAAAGGACTTATATGCAAGCATATAGGCCTAACCAATGGACACGGACAACGGGGGGGTGACGGGATGAGCGGGGGGAGGGGGGGTAGAGGGTACACATATGTAATATCTTAATCAATAAAAAATATTAAAAAAAAAATAAAGATTTAAAAGAAGGCCCCAGGCCTTCACCACCCTACTGTCAGTGTCCATGGGTTATGCATATATGCATACAAGTTCTTTGGTTGATCTCTTCCCACCCACCCGCCCTTTTTTCAGTGATGGAACAACCTGAGAGGGTTTGGGGACAGCAGAGTGACACTCATTTTGAAAGGATCACTC
Organism: Myotis nattereri; assembly: GCF_964212035.1. Taxonomy (NCBI): domain Eukaryota; kingdom Metazoa; phylum Chordata; class Mammalia; order Chiroptera; family Vespertilionidae; genus Myotis; species Myotis nattereri. The sequence continues at coordinate 36,517,248 of NC_138087.1, read as the reverse complement.
TGGCTGACCTGTTGCGAATAGACTGCAGCGAGGCAGAGGCAAAAACAGGGAGCTACATTAGGAGACTGCGGAAGGAGGGCAGGTAGATGGCCATGGCTTGGGCAGGGCTGGTGAGGACGGAAGAAAGCTCTACCCTACCTCCAGTCTGCCGTGTGAAGGGGCTGTGTGCACAGGCTGTCTCCCTGAAGTGGAGAAAGTGTCATGACAGACGGTCCCCACATCTGGGAAAACCTAGCTGGTTCCTCTCTCCGCTGTGCCCTCTGCCTGTGGGATATCTATTTGGCTGCGTCCTGACTGGGCCGGGATGACAGGCACCAGCCCAGCACTGGTGGGAAGACTCAGCAAGGCTGCATGGAAGCGGGAAGGAGAGCCGGATTCCTCCTCCCTAACAAAGGAAGTCTGAATCCAGAAGAAAAGAAGAGCCTGGAACAGATGTCCAGTCCACGGAAGTGAAGTGTTTCACCCATTCAAAGGGAGTCCTTGCCTGCCTTTAAGGTAAAGCCCTTCCAGGCACACCTGTCGGCAGGGTCATTTCAGTAGAGCTCTGTGCTAGCTCTTGCGTAACGGCCTCTAAAAGCATGCTTCCTATGGTTGGCACAATTTTTTAAATATAATGGCTGTAGACAGAGTTCAGCATTTTCCATCTATCCACCCTCTGTATGTTTCCCCTGTTACCTGCCTGGTCTCCTTAACGGCATTGGAGCATCATCAAAACTACTCTACTCAGGACATTTTAGGATCCTGGTATTTCTGAGCTCAAACAAACCCCAAGGCCACTGAGTCCTTGTCTGATAGAGTTGATCACAGGCTCCCATTGGGGAAGCAAAAAATGTCTGCCTAAAGTTACCCAGCAAGCTCACCCCCTTATCAGGTGATGCCTTAAGTCACCCACAGCCTAGCAATTACTCTCATAAAAAGCCCAGAAATTCAACAACAGCTTTGGTACAAAAATAAAATTAAAATAATAATTTAAAAACAAAACAAAACAGAAAATGACACTGTTTTGAAAAAACAAGAGCCTCCTAGAACCCAAAACTTCAGGAAAGGATTTCTTTTTTTTTTTTTACTGCATTAAGAATGAGGTAAGTCTCTGAAGGGCATCCATGCAGGTCATTGAATAGAAGCCAAATATTGACAAACAGCTTTGAAACAGGAAACAGCCTCTTCCCAGATGTCCGCCCAGGACTTGTTTCCATTCAGAAAAGAAAACCAACCTCCTCTGTCACAGGATCCTGTAACCCCCAGAGAGGACAAGGCTGAGAACAGAGAGGGGGCACGGGCTGCTGTCCCTGGCTGCTCTCTCCCCTGCGGCAGCCACTGTGCTCCCAGCACTCTGCGAGCCTGGCCATTACGACACAGAGAAGATTTCAATGGGGCCAGTTCTCCAAAAGTGGCACATCAGTCTGCACCAATCCAGAACGTTGGGGTGGGAAAAAGATTATTTAAAAACAAACCTAGCTGTTGGCAGGAGGACTGGGAACGTCCAGAGAAATGAAATTTCTATCCTGCCTCAAGAGAAGGAAAATCTATTGATTTGCCAGAGGAGGTCCGAGGCTGACTTTGGGGAGTTGGCTATAGATTGCTGAATCCTCTGCATTCTGCGAGGAGAGGGCTCAGGCTGGGGGCGGAGGGATGGGGGCGGGGCGGGGTGTGAGGCAGCAAAGGGGAGAAGAAGGTGAAGCAACGTGGTGTGCAAGGACTTTCTGGGCTGTGCGTGGAGCTCAAGGCTGACAACAACAGTAGTTTTGGACTGCTTCCATTTCCTTCACTGCAAACTCTTTCGCGCACCCAGTCCTTCAGTAAAGTGTATGGCACTCACCACACCTCGTGTGAGTGGCTGTAGATGAAAGTCATAGAAAGAAGCCAGCCCCAGCCAGTTTGGCTCAGTGGATAGAGTGTCAGCCTGTGGACTGAAGGGTCCCGGATTCAATTCCAGTCAAGGGCACCTGCCCGGGTTGTAGGCTCGACAGCCAATCAATGATTCTCTGTCATCATTCATGCTTCTATCTCTTTCTCCCTCTCTCTTCCTCTCTAAGATCAATAAAAACATATTATTAAAAAGAAGAAGGAGGAGGAGGCGGAGGAGGCGGAGGAGGCGGAGGAGGAGGAGGAGGAGGAGGAAAAGAGGAGGAGAAGGAGCCCAGTCCTAGATCTGGGTTCACATGGCAGCAGAACAGGGCCTTACTGAAGAATAATCCATTGACTGAACTAACTCAGTAGCTGCACCAGGGGTGGGCAAACTTTTTGACTCGAGGGCCACAATGGGTTCTTAAACTGGACCGGAGGGCCGGAACAAAAGCATGGATGGAGTGTTTGTGTGAACTAATATAAATTCAAAGGAAACATCATTACATAAAAGGGTACGGTCTTTCTTTTTTTTTAGTTTTATTCATTTCAAATGGGCTGGATCTGGCCCGCGGGCCGTAGTTTGCCCACGGCTGGCTTAGACCCAGGCAGCATAAGCACCCCAGGGACTCAGAACTCTTTAGCTGGGTCGGCAGCTTTCTACAGGCTGTGGAACTGGAAATCCAAGCCCATATTAGCTGGAGCTTGAGGGGCAGAGTGACACCACATGACGTCACAAATCATTCAATTTATTAGGTAGAATCTGATGACTTTATGATGGTAGGAACCCAGCATTTTGCTAGTTAGTCAGTATATAGAATTTATTATCGCGATGGACTCTAGGAGCTGGGGGTATGTCAAACTGTTGTGTAGTCAAAAATCAAAAGCAAACAGAGACCAGCCTTGACGCTTCCAGTTTAGTGATTAATGTAGCTCAGTTACCAGTCACTGAAGGCACTGCTTTCTCACTGTATAAATACAGCATAACCCTGCACCTCACTCCATGTTTTGGTTTGAGCGCTCCCAGTTTGCAAACAGTGTTTCCGGTGTGTGCACAATACGTTTTTTTCAATTACTACTTCAGTGAGTCATTGGTTTTACGTTGGCTCTTTCTGAACCTTTAACAGAATCACGTTTTCAAAGTGCAAATGTAACTGCGTCACTCCCATCTTAGATGACTTCTTGTTGCTCACAGAATGAAAGCTCGGGTCCTTAGGCTCAGGCTCAAGACCACCTTCACCTGATCACTTGACGTCACAGACTTTGGTTAACAATGAAAATCACTGTGCAGGATGTGTGAGAATAGCCCCGCCCATACTGACAAGGCCAAGCCATTCCCTAATCTGTTGGATTTTCCATTGATGTCAACTGTGCCACCCTCCCAACGGCACTTTGTTATATGAGAAAGGCGTGCTGGCTTTGCTAAAACAGAGGCATTGAGCTGCAGTACAGAAGAAAATGTGGAAAGATATTCCATAAAATTTACAGTTTGGGACGTATATTCACCCGTGAGCGGAGATGAGCTGAGAAGGACTTGCACTATACGGTGGTTTCAGTTTGAAAACAAATCCCCGGTGTTACTTGTGCAGTTTGAGCTTCTAGGCCTTTTGGTTGGCACGGGCCTCTCCTTCCAGAGAGCTGATGCAATAAAGTGAAACTCATTCAAAGTGGCTGCTGCAATCAGATGGTCAAATTGCAATATTGTTCTTAAAAAATAATACACAATGTAGAAGGGATTATGAAGAATTCTATGCCCAGGATAGGAAAGCGTGCTTATTCAAAATGACAAATCTTCACTTGTGGGGAGGCAGCAACTTCACAGAGTTGTGTTATAAGCAAGTCCTAAAGATTTGTGTTTCTTTTATGGCCCTTTAACCTGTACAGAAAAGAAAACCTCAAATGATAACTTTCCTTTTAAAAAAAATCCAGTCACTTAAACATGCTGCAATCTAACACTGGTGTTGGCACGTCATAAATCAAGTGGCAAACCAGGCTGCATCTATTCAGCTGAACTAGAGACCCTGGGCACCAAGAGTAGTTTTTCAGTGACGACAGTTGCAGCCCCCCTTAGCTTCTCGATAAAAAGCATCTTTCAGCCTGTAAGTGGTTATCATTAAATGGGGTCACTTTCCTTTCTGTGTGGGGAATTCCTTCAAGCCTATGAAAGATTGAGCAAGGTTTTATCTGTAGGGGTTTTGGAAATTAGAATATAATGTTTTTCCTGGTGCTTCTCTCTGGGCCCCCACAGTCAGTACATATCCTCCTCACATCGGCCAGATTCATCTTCCCAAAACACACTTTGCAGACATCTTTTACCATGGGAACCAAGGAAGGTTTCAGAGCAAAGGCCAAGCTCTTGAGCCTGGCATTCAAGGCCCTCCAGATGGATTTTCTAGTGAATTCTAGAAAGCTTTTAAGAAAAAAAATACCACTTGTACCTAATGTCTTCAAGAAAATTGAAAAGAAAGAAATCTTTTCCAACTCATTTCAAGAAACTGATACCAAAACCAGACAAAAACACTACAAGAAAGGAAATAAGTCAATACTCTTGTCTCATGAACACTGATGCAAGAGTTCTTAACAAAATATTAGCAAATCAAACCCAACAATATATAAAAATAATAATACATCATGACTATCTGGGGTTTATTTTAAAGATGCAGGGTTGGTTTAACATTTGAAAATAAATCAACATCATTTATTATATTAATAGGTTATTTAAACATATGATCATCTCAATAGATGCAGAAATAGCATTTGACAAATTACAACATCTACTCTGATGTAAAAAGAACTCACAGCAAACTAAAAATAGGAGAGAGCTCCCTAGACCTCACAAAGAGCATTTCGGAATGCTCATAGTTGACATCACACTTAATAATGAAAGACTGAACGCTTTCCCCTAAATCAGGAACAAGACAGGAAGTTTTCTCTCACCAATTCTATTCAACATTGTATTGGAGATTTTAACCAGTGCAATAAGGCAATAAAAAAAAGAATACATCAATATTGGAAAGAAAGAAGTAAACGTTTATGATCATCTGTGTCCAAAGTTCTATTAAATCAACCCCCAAAAACTACTAAAATAAATGTGTATCTAACTGGTTGCAGGATACCGATGCAATACACAAATATTAATTGTCTTTCTAGTCACTAGCAACAATGGAAGTTGAAATTTAAAACAATAATATTTTTTACATCATAAAAATATGAAATACTTAGGGACAACTCTGATAAAAGATAGGAAGACCTAAATACAAGAACATAGACAACTCAAAAAATGTAACATGTGCACTTAAAAGAATTGGTGTTCTGCTGCTGCGAGGTGGAGTGTTCCCTGATGCCAGTGGGTCAAATTGGTTGATAGTACTGTTCATATTTTCTACATCCATGCAGATTTTCTGTTTACTTTTTAAAATCAATGATTGAAAGAGAAGTATTGAAAGCTATAGCAATTTGAGTTACTAAGTTTTTTGGTTGGCAGAGTGACTCTGCATGACGTCACAAATTATTCAAAAATAAACATGAATTTGTCTATCTCTTCTTGCAGTTATAACTGTTTCTATCCATGTATTTGATGCTATGATCTTAGTTAGAATAATCCTGTTTCACACTGGACAATGATGATTTGCATGCATGCCCACAAATACACACTTACCTCTGTAGATCATCGTCACTTATAAGTACAATTTTTAAAAAATCCCAAATTAAAAAAAAATCCCAAATCAAATGCTAGTCAATCAAATTCAATATCAAATTCAATAGCATAACCAACCATGATCAAGTCATAATTCTCAAGCTATGCTAGAATAATTTAGTATCAAGTAATTGAATATGACATATCAATTGATCATATAAGACAAGTCTTATAATAAAAAAGTCCAAAAGGCATTTTGTAAAATTCATTAAACATTTTTAATTGGACATATACATGCAAAAAAAAAACACAACCAAAAACTAGACCACCATCTTACACTACATGTCAGAATAAATTCAACATGGATTAAAAACTATTATAAGACTTGAAACCATGAACTCCTAGAAGAGCTCCTAGGTAGTTAAGATCTTAAACACTTGTTAGCACTATTTTTTTCCCTCCTCAGGCAAGGGAAGCAAAAGAAAAAAATAGACAAATGGGACTATATCAAACTAAACAGCTTTTGCACCACAAAGGAAACCATCAACAAAATGAAAAGACAGCCCGCTGTTGGCAAGGATGGGGAGAAAAAGGAGCCCTCATGCTCTGTTGGTAGGAATACAGATTGGTACAGCCACTATGGAAAACAGTATGGATATTCCTCAAAAAAAATGAAGATGGAACTGACTTATGCCCCTATGATTTCATTTCTGGGTATATTTCTGAAGAAACCCAAAACACTAATTTAAAAAAATATATGCACTCCTATGTCCATTGCAGCGTTATTTACAATAGCCAAGATATGGAAGCAACCCAGTTACCCATCAATAGATGAGTGGATAAAAAAGTAGTGGTATGATATATACAATGGAATACTACTTGGCCATAATAAAGAACGAAATCTTAGCATTTGCAACAGCCTGGATGGACCTAGAGGGTATTATGCTAAGTAAAATAAGTCAGTCAAAGAAAGACAAATAACATGATTTTACTTATATGTGAGATATGAAAAATAACATAAATGAACAAACAAAACAGAAACAGACTTGTAGATACAGAGAACAGACTGATGGTTGCCAGAAGAGAGGGGGGCTGGAGAACTAATGGAAAAGGTAAAGGGATTGAGAAGTACAGATCAGTAGTTACAAAATAGTCACAAGGATGTAAAGTACAGCATAGGGAGTATAGTCAATAATCCTATATAAAAAAACCCTAATATGCAAATTGATTGAACGGCAGAACAACCAGTCACTATGATGCACACTGACCACCAGGGGGCAGACGCTCAATGCAGGAGCTGCCCCCTGGTGGTCAGTGCACTCCCATAGGGGGAGCACCGCTCAGCCAGAAGCCAGGTTCACAGCTGGTGAGCGCAGCAGCGGTGGAGGGAGCCTCTGCAGCAGCACTAAGGACCCCTTGGGGGATGTCTGACTGCTGGCTTAGGCAGGGAATGGGCCTAAGCCAGCAGTCAGACATCCCTCAAGGGGTCCCGGACTGTGAGAACGTGCAGAGGGACCCCCTGCCCAGTGCACAAATGTCGTGCACCAGGCCTCTAGTATTGTAATAACTATGTGTGGTGCCAGGTGGGTACTGGAAATATTGGAGGAAATACTTTGCAAAGTACATGACTGTCACCACTATGTTGTACACCTGAATCTAATACAAAATAATACTGAGTATAAACTAATTGAAAATAAAATAAACTCTAAAAATTAATTAAAAGTCATTAAGCATTATTTTAAATAAAAATTCTTTGAAAATCAGGATTGGAAAGATACTTCTTTAAAATGATAAAAATATATAGCAATCTTGAGCCAATAGTTATTTTCATACTTAATGATGAGAGAAGCATTCCTTTTGAGATCAGGAATAAGACAAAAATGCTGTTTTTTCCAAATACATTTGCAGCCTGCTCATTTTTACTCTTCATTTAATATGCCTCCTGGCCCCAGGGTCCTTGAGTTCTCTGTGAATGTGCCAGAGGTAGCTGCTACCGAGGACTAGATAACTGATGTCGCCGGCCTTTACCCCACTTCCTAATTTGGCCAACTAATCATGCAAAGCATCTGTGAGCCATACAGATTTAAAAATTAGAAGTAGAAAATAAATAGCCAAAATAATTGGAAAAACTATTTCTTTACAGCTGTATCAGACGGGACAAAAACTTCTTGAAAATACAACTTTTTAGTTTTATTTTTAAAGAACTCTATCCCATAAATTAACTTAACACATCTCTTGTCTTACTGCTGAAATATTTATAGAGATAGTGGGTATTCAGTGAGGAAGTTTGGGGTTTTGTTTTAATAAAAACACTATCATATTATACCTATCTTATAGCCCGCATTTTTTCACTTAGCCATACATTATGACCATGTTCCTATGTAATACGTTTGTCTAAATCATGATTTTAGAGGCTATATGTCAAGATATGGCTATGCCATAATTTATCTAATCTTGTACCTATTGAGGAGCATTTATTTAACATCCAAGTTTTCTACAGTTGGCATTTTAAAGAATATTCATAGCTCCTCCCACCCATACAACAAATAGGAAAACCATAGCTTTTTCTCATAGCCTAGATGACTTTCTCCCTAATCCTGATAGAATCTGCAAGTTTACATTGTTGAAAAAATAAACCTGAAGGATTTTAGATAAAAATAGAAAAAAAAATTGGGGAGTCAATATTTTCCATTTTAAGAACCCAGCCCTGTTAGTTCCCAAAATGATTCAGCCAGATTTATTCTCCTGTGTACACACACACACACACACACACACACACACACTATGACACATCACAACACTTTAGAAAAATGGGCAAAGTGAAGGTCATAAATACATCCAGAATAAAAATGTAGGTCACAAATAAAAGATCTGACATCAGAATATCACTGGACTTCTCAACAATGCCAGATACTAGTAAAATGTAATGATGGCTTTAATATTCTAAAAAATGTATTAGTTTAACCTAGAATCCTATATGTAAGCTATTAATCAAATGTGTGAATAAAATAAACACATTTTCAGACATGCAAAGTCTTTAAATGACTTACCAAGATAAATAGATAAAGAAGATACGGTATATACATACAATGGAATATTATTCAGCAAAAAGAAGAATGAAATCTTGCCATTTGACAACGTGGGTGGACCTAGCCTAGAGGGTATTATGTTAGGTAAAACTAGTCAGATAGAGAAGGATAAATAATGTACCATTTCACTTATATGTGGAATCTAAAAAAATAAAACAGCAATAAATGAGCAAATAAAACAAACCAGACAGACTCATAGAGAACAAATTGATGGTTGCCAGAGGGAATGTAGTGCAGAGATGGGTGAAAAAGGTGAAGGGGAATAGAGGTAAAAATATCCACTTATAAAATAAACGCCATGGGGGTGTAATGTACAGCACAGGGAATATCGTCAATAACATCATAATGACTTTGCATGAAGAGAGATGACTACTGGACATACTGGTGATGATCACTATGTGTACACCTGAAACTAATATGACATGGTATGTCAAGCATACTTTAATAAAAAATTTTAATGAAAAAAATATTTACCAAACAAAAAGTTAAATGATTATTATTTCCAAGGAAATAAAACATAGTTCTACAAGAAAAAATAATAAAAAGACTACAGTTCAAAATAAAATATATTCTAAAACTATAAAACCAGCTGTTAACATAATCTAAAATTGTGAAATGAAAGCATGTAGAGAGGGAAAATATTGAGATAGAGACTTGGGAAAGATTTTTTAAGTGATAAAAGTTTCATCTTTGCCAAAACCGGTTTGGCTCAGTGGATAGAGCGTCAGCCTGCGGACTGAAAGGTCCCAGGTTCGATTCCGGTCAAAGGCATGTACCTTGGTTGCAGGCACATCCCCAGTGGGAGATGTGCAGAAGGTGGCTGATGGATGTTTCTCTCTCATCGATGTTTCTAGCTCTCTATCTCTCTCCCTTCCTCTCTGTAAAAAATCAATAAAATATATATTTTTTAAAAAGTTTCATCTTTTATTGTGATAAGTCAATGGATAATATCTAGCTCAAGGAAAATCTACAGCAATGAAGTTTTACCATTTAGAAAGTGGAGTGAAAGATTAGCAATAAGAACAGTAGCAGTTAATGGTACCTGTCTCTGGATGGCTGGGATCAGGGGTGAGGAAAGAAATCACTGTTTCATTATAATCAGTGTAGAACTTTTTGATTTTTAAAACTAAGCCTATATAATCTTTTAATAAAAATAACTGTAAAATATAGGATGAAGCAAGGGCTGCAATGGCATCGACCCATAGGGCTGAGGGAAGTTCCTTTATGCTTTGGTGTAAGGGAGATAGGATGATGTTCCAAGAAACAGGTTGGACTCTGAAATCCATGATTCATTGAGGAATGTGTAGGCTGAGTCAGCAATGCCAGAGGCACAACAAAAGGAACATGAGCCCTCGTTGAAATAGCTGCACAGAAAGTTTTCAAAACACGTACTGGACCAGGGACTGCTTTCTCTTTGGCAACTCTTCCCCGAGCCCCGCCAGGGAGAGGACCATCTGTTAGAGAGCCACACCCTGGATCAGGAAACCAAATTTGGCAAAATGGGAGACAAAATTAAAAAGATGAAAGAGGATGCTGGGAAGAGTGGTCAGAATATAGGGATGGGGAGAGCGTGGGAGAGATATGAATCGGCCATTTATTGCCTGCCTTCCATGTGTCAGGCACTGTGCTAAAGCATTTTATATACATGATAATATTTTTATTCTCACATCACAATAATCTATCATCGTAGTAATTTCTATTATCTCCTTTTGACCAAAGAGAAAACTGGAACTCAGAGATTAACTGGTTTGATCAAGACCACACCATTTGTGGAGGGGCTTGGATTAAGCCATTTTTGTCTGATGCGAGTGCTCTGCAGCATGGCAGAGAGAAAGAGAACAAAGAGGGAGCTTCCTTGGCTTCCTGGGCATATTAAATATTAGATTTTATGGTTGTTTGTTTTTTAATTGTGGCAAAATATACATACAACAAAATTTACCACTGTCGCCATCTCTCAGTGTACAAAATAGTGGCACTGAGTACATTTTACTATCCATTCCCAGAACTTTTTCGTCATTCCAAATAGAAACTATACTCATCAAACAATTCCCCATTTCTCTTTTACCAGCCCTTGGTAACCTCTGTTTTTGCTGTCTGTCTCTATGAATTTGTCTACTCAACCTCATATAAGTGGAATCATATAATATGTTGTTTTGTTTATAGCTCATTTCACTTACATAATGTTTTCAAGGTTCATCCGTGTTGTGCCATATATCAGAAATTCATTCTTTTTAAAGGCTGATTTTCCATTGTATGTATATGATATATTTTGTTTATTCATTCATCGGTTGATGGACATCTGAGTTGCTTCCATCTTTTTGCTACTGTAAAACTGCTACTATGAACATTGGTGTAATAAGTATGTCTTCAAGTCCCTGCTTTTAATTCTTTAAGATATATACTGTTAGTTTATTTTTAAGCCTTGCCTTCTCCTTTGACCTTGTTCTCTCAAAATTCCAAGTTTTCTGAGACTTCTCTTCAACCAATTCTTCCAACCCCACTCAATGCTTCAAACCTCTTCAGCCCATGATGGTAGAACAGAGGAAAGTCTACTTTTTCAATAGCTCCTTCTACTCTCCAGAAGTGCTTAATTAATGACCAACACACTTGCATCTTCAGTCATTCGTTCTTTTAATATTCAACAAATATTTTGAGCACTTACCCTGTGCCTGACATTGTTTTAACTGCTTGGGATACTTCAATTAACATAACAAACATCTCTGCCATCATTAAGCTTCCATTCTATCTGTAGGGTTTTTTGACTCAAGTTTATCAGAGCATTTCCCAATCACCAGAATGATTTGTATAACACAGGAGAAGATAAGGAATGTTAATCATACAAGAATGCAATTCACAAATATGAGGGAATTGACGGAAGACATCTGGACCCCTTTAGAAGGAGAGTGACTATTGCACATACACACAACACACACACACAACACACACACACCACACACACACACACACACACACACACACACACACACTCACAGACCATCCTAAGAATTGGTGAAAGCGGTAAAGCAGGAAGAGAAAGAAGAGCATGAAGCAAGAGTCCTAGTTCCTTCTAGCAGTGGCACCTTTCCCTTTGATACGTCTCATTCCCAGGAGCAGGCTATACAGGTGTACAGGTCCTTTCATCACAACCTTTGAAAGTTTAGATCCCCCAAGTGGTTTTACTGGATCACTTAGCACACGGCAGGCAATACTTTCTGCTGGACTCAAAGTCCACTAAGGAAGTTTTCCTTCTCTAACAAATAGGAAAAGATGCCTTCTTGAAATTTGCTCCATGTAAGGGCACAGCCTGGAACGTTATTTTCTATATTTTTAAAAGAAGTTTCTAGCATCATTATATGTAGTATGCGCAAACTATTAATAAAGAGCCCTGTGTTCCTCGGCTCTGAAGTAATGTGGAAAGTATCAGTGCCGCTGAACGCTAGAGCATTAGGTTCCCCCAAAAGGCATGGGTTTAGGGTGGAGTCAACCCAAGTGCAAGTCTTGGATGAGTACAGCGCCAGCTGGTCTGTGGGCAACACACGTCAGGGGTTCCTTGCCCTCCTCAGGGCACCAGCTAGAACTCAGTGCACTTGAGTATTTCCAGGTTGAAATCAAGATGGCAACAGTGTATGAGAGAGAAAGGGAGACACAGACAGAGGTGCTGTGCTGAGGCGTGAACGTTAGACGCATGTGCTACCCAGCAATTAACAAATATTGACAGGTCTAATAATAGTTTGTCCTCAGCTAATCCTGTAATTTGGTCCTATAATACTATAGCTAATCATGCAGAGGCCTGGACTGCCAGCAAGCTTGCCTCAGCATCCAACTTCCTACTCTGAATGGGATTCGGAGACACTGAATTGGCATGCCTCTATTTTAAAGATGCTGACATAGCTCTGTGTGCTTTGCCTGTATTTTATTGATTCGGTTATTAATGGCAGCATCTTGTTCTTCCCATGCATTTCACATAAAATGTGGAACAAATAGCTTTTGCCTAAAACCTTAAAAAAAATCAAAGCCAAATAAATCTATGTAACCAATTACAAATGTTACCCCATTTTAAAGTAGAAATATTCTGCTACATCTATTCCCACAAATCATTTTTAAATGCCCAGATCTGTAATATCTCTACATGATTTATAAAACTATAATGAATATGCCTTTTTAAAAATTAATACTAGACTCTTCCCTATTTTAGTAATTTTGCTTATGATTTTCCATAGCATGAGAAAGAACAAGAAAAATTCATCTTTATTTTCTACCCATTAAGCTCCAAGTTACAGCAATAAAGACTCTAATGTTCAGCAAAGTCATCTGCATAATAACTATAAAAGTGACATATTAGGATGATTTGGGCTACAAGCAATACAAATCTTGACTGTCTAAATCATAAAAAAAAAAAGTGTCCTTTCATGCCCAGCCGGTGTGGTTCAGTGGTTGAGCATAGACCTATGAACCAGGTCACGGTTAGATTCCTGTTCAGGGCGCATGCCCAGATTGCAGGCTCGATCCCCAGTGTGGGGTGTGCAAGAGGCAGCCGACCAATGATTCTCCCTCATCATTGATGTTTCTATCTCTCTCTCCCTCTCCCTTCCCCTCTCTAAAATCAATAGAAATGTGGGGTTTTTTTTAAAATTGTCCTTTCACTTAATACAAAATCCACAAGCAGGCATTGAGACTCAAATTCAGTGGCCTGGAAAAAATCAAAAGGGAGAACGAGTAAAACCAAAGATCATGAGGGAAAGGAAAAGGGGCCTGGACAAGAAACCCAGGAAACTAGCGTGTGGGTGACAGGAGCCCTAGAAGACAAGAGGAAATAAGGGAAGAGACAGAGAAGAAACAAAATTTTAAACACTTCCCAAAAAAAATTTTTTGAGTTTCAGCTCAAGAGAGCCTAATGGATTTCAGGCAAAATTATTGAAAGAAGAAGAGCTTTTACCCATATTTTGGCAAAATTCCCAAGCTCCAGACAAAGGTAAAGAGAAAATCTTGAAAGTTTCTAAGTAGAAAGAATAGTTATTATTTTAAAAGGGAAGAAAGCCTATAGCTTGAAAAAAAATCTTTATTCTAGTGCTATTGAAAACAGAAAAAGAAAAAAAAATTACACATTTTCCACAGTAAAAATGTAACTAAGAAAATGATAAGTTTATGCGAAATGTTATATAGCCATTAAAAACCATCATTAAAATGATTCTGCGGTTACTGGAAAAGCACAGATGTAAGGCGAGACTGTACATTATAAAGTGAAAGAGCAGCTTATGAAACTCTGTGCAGTATGATTAAATATGTTTTAAAATGCACATAAAAAAATGGAAAAAATAAAAGAGGACAATAGTTGGGTTACACTAATAAGGACTATGAGACTTTTTCCTCTTTATTTTATAAACTTTGTATAATAATAGTATATTGATAATTTCTGAGTTAATGGTTAATGTAAAGTTCAGTTTTTAAAAGGAGTTATATTTTTAATAAGTAACACAAAAAAAAATCATGGTTATAATCTTGCAGCCAGAGCAGATGATTCAGGGTTGCAGCATCAATATGCCAATATTAATTTTTAAGATTGATACTGCCTAGGGCAGGGCTTTCCCTAAAACTTTTTTTGGGGGGGAGTGATAAATTATTTTGTTGTTATATGGAATAAAGGAGGCCCCAATTCCCTCATTTTCCTGCAAATTTTAACAGATTCAAGCCAAAGTTTTAAGAAAAAATCTTATCCCTTCTTGAAGGCATTCCTTCCCTCACCCCCACCCCCAATTTAGTGGGGCCCCGTCCTGATGCTCCTCGAGCACTACATTGTGGAAAAGAGAAATTGGCCCTGACAGCAGGGAGCTGGCCGGGCACTAGCAAGCCGGTCTTGATGTCGCTAGGAGGCAATGTCAGACAAGGTCACTCGATTACTGTGATAAAGTGAGATAAAAATAGCCCCACTCCATAATCATATCTGACAAAAACAAGGTGTGAATACCACCAACGTAACCAAATATCCATCACTCTCAGTTTATAAGCAAGGTTGCCACTTCTTACCAATCACAGTGTTAGCTATGCTTCAGTCCCCCATATCCTAGTTAAAAATTAAGAGACCCAACCAAAGAATTGCCCCCAATATAGCACCCAATCAAGAGCAAACTCCTGCTTCCTTGACCGCTCCCCAAAAATCACCTAACATGAACTCAAATCCTGTAACACAAACCTCCTGGTATCTTTTTACTGAGACTCCCCACAGTGCCTTCCCTTTGGTGCATGGTCTCCCTCAACAGCCAGCAAACCCACCTCAGTTGGCCTGGTGGTCCTTAGCTTTTGAACATGGACAAATGAAATAGTATCTTTCTTCCTGGTTTTGGTCAATTCCAGGGCAAGCAACTGAAATTAAGTTAGCAACCCAGAACGGGTGTGGCCATTGTACACAAACTGAATTAACCGCTCCCTGCTGTCCAGCCTTCATCAAGGCTCAGTTGAGAGAAAGAGCATGACGGACTTCCAGAAGCACATGGAAACCCTCTCCTTCTCTAAGACCTCTGGGACCGATCCCTAAACTCCAGGAGTCCCGTCAAGCACTCTACCTGAATCCCACTGTTCAGCATCCCTAGAACTACTGTTAATGAATTCAATTTGGGTGTCAAGTTGTGGGGGCTTTCCTACAACCTCATCACTTGGCCACTGTCAAGACGCCAAAGATGGCACTCATCACACAAAGCAGTGTAACAACTCTCAGGAGAAATCTCTTCTTTTGATAACACCAGGAACAGTTGTACTTCTGAGCCACTGGTTTGTTTCCATTTGACATACAGTGAGAACTGTGTAACTGTTAAGTTTCTATTTTTCAAGTGGGTTTCTTGAAAAGTGAGCCAAATCTGTAGCAAGACTAGTCTGCTTTCTGGTGTTTGTCTCATTCCTGGCTCCCTTTTATAACTCTGCCGCTGTTTTCCTGTTGCCCTGTGTTTTGGTATCTTGCTGAATTTTATGCACCTGTGTCAGCTCCCTGAAGTACTTCTATTAAAAAATCGGGTAGGCTGTACAATACAGAGAAAGGGGGATCAAGCCTGAACAGTGTGGCACAAATGATAACGCAGGGGAGGTATTTGAAGATGAGCCCCTTGGAGGGACAGTCAATGGGCCTTGAAGGCTGGACAGGTAGAGGCTCTGGACACATTCCAAGCTGGATGTGAAGCACACACTTCTAACAGCTGAACCCACAGAGCATGTGTGGGAGGTGGGGCGAATGAGACAGTAAGCAGACTTGTCCAACTGTCCTGTAAAGTTCACTCTGGAAGGTAAGCCTTGGGATGCAGAGCAGGTGGGGAAGATTGTAGAGTTGGAATACGGGAGCAGGTGTTTAGGCTCGATGGAGGCCACATCTGTCCTTCTTTTGTGGGTGCCTAACAAATACAATCGTTCTAGTCACCACACTCAAGTGAGGATTAAAAGAAAAAGAAGACCCTATCTTCAAATACAGTCATATTCTGAGGTGCTGGGGGTTAGGACTTCAACATGTGAATTGGAGGAGGGGACACAATTCAGTCCACGACAGGTGTCTAGAGTAGCTTCTAAAGAAGACTCAAAGCATATGGCAGCTAACACGCGAGGGTCAACATGTAAAATGCAATATGTCTCTTGTTTACAAGTAAACAAGTAAAATGGCTACTTGTCCCTGATGAAAGGAAGCTGTGACAAGTAGACGTTCTGACCTGCTGCACGCCCACCTTGGCCCTCTGCAAACCAAGTAGGGTTCATCTTTTCCAGGTGCCTCTAATCAATGACATCAAAAGAATTTTGCTGACAATGACTATGGTGAAAACTGTGGACAATGTACGATTCATTCCTAAACACAGTGAGTGATAAAGGACACACAGGGACTCAGGATGGCGATGGCGAGTCTCTTGTCAGTGAGCAGGTGGCAGAATACAACTAGTTTGACTTAGACTAATCATTTCTGGTCCTACCTACACTCTCTTCCATAGACACCATACTGTCTGGCTGATGGTCAATTAATTCTGTCTTCTTTGTGACTTATCAGAGGAAGATGTTCATATGTTTTGCTAGCATACCACTTCAATGTCTCTCATTGAGAAGGCATCAGTAGAGTTCTGTGAAAGTAAGGCATCGCAGAACTTGTTTTCAATGTTCTTTGCAAAAAGATGCGTGGCTGTTTTGCACCTGATCCCAGTTAACCTTGGGCTAGCCTGTGGCCTCTCGGCTTCTCTAATCTGAGCTTTAGGTTAGCTTTAGCGGCTGTGTGTTCTTTGTAGAAACAGAATTTTCTCGTGGAAATATCATCCTGTTGGCAAAAGTACCAAACTCCTTTCAAAAAGAATGATTTACTTCCAGTTGTGGTCCCACTGACAAATGAATCCTTCATTAGAAAAAAACAGAGCCCATGACATTTTCTATGTTAACAACTAAATATCCTCTTCTCAATAATAACTCCTGGTATTATAATGTAATTACCTCAATCCTGGGATTGTTAGATTAGCAAGAAAATTCTTTTTCTGCCTTTATTGCAATCCCTTCATGGTAATTTTGCCTTCAGTGCTGCCCCATACGTCCAACAGAGTAGGACAAACGCCATTGAGAAAAAATGACATAAGCAAAGTTTTGAGCTAGAAAACTTTAAGACCATGTAGCCCAAACTGCTTAAAAGTGTCCGCACACTGAAAATTTCCAGCACTTAATAGGTGTCTAATGAATGTTTGTACAACTGGATTGGACTGAATAGATAAACCACAAGGGAACAATAAAAGGATGCTGCTGTCTTGTCCTATGACAGTTTTTGACCCATGTATCAGGGCCTCATAATCAGAGGGGATATAAAGAATATTTGTTGTTGATGAGGCAACTCAGTGGTTCATTTGATTTCCTTCCAGATTTAGGCTATTTTTTTAAAAGCTGACTTTTTTTATGTGCAGTTTTACTATCTTGAACAACTGGAGCCAATAGGAAATGGGTGTTTGGGGGGCCATCTGTAATGAAGGAAATGGCAGTAATAGGTACAAGAGGCAGATTCACAGAGAACGTATTACTTAATCCCCAGCGGGGGAAACTGAAAAATGAAAATAAGCATTAATTGGATCCACCTTTCATTTTTAAGGTTGCATGGAGTCTATATAGGAATGAACACTATAATTAGGTAATTTAAATTACACTGCATTTAAATTCAGAACATAGAGCATAAAATTTATGCCACAAATATATAACTTCTAGGAGTGTACAGTACTTTCATTTCATATTTATAGGTTCAGTGAAGAGGACCAGGTCGAGTAGAAAAAGAAAGGGGAATAATAGAGCGAAGGAGAGAGAGAAGTACAGGGTAGGTCAGACAGAGGAGCAAGGAAAATGAGAAACCTATTGAGGGAAGAGACATGAGTACAGAGAGAAAGAGGCACATAGGAAACCTAGGGTAATAATAATAATAATAATAACAACAACAACAACAACATTCTGTTGGTTCTGGGACAAGTGAAACTACTTTAGTCACACCCTGATGTTACCACTGACCTCTGTCATTACCATGTGATGGCCACAGTGCTCACAGTCCTATAGTTTCTGGCCTTGTGTTCCTGTCCAAGAGAAAGGCCTCATCATTCACTCAGACACTCAAGGCAGGAACCTAGTGGGATCCTGGAGCCCGCTCTCCCTCTTCCATGTTCTGCTGATTTTAACATCTACATGTGTTACAGGTCTATTCACCTATCTCCATCTCTACTGGCACTACTCCAGCACAGGCCACGCTCCTCTCTCACCTGGACGGGAAAACTGTTACTCATTAGGTCTTTGCCCTCTACCTGGGTATCTCCACTGCGGTAGCGATTTTGCAATGGCAAACCTAACTGTCCTGGCTCAGGTTCTTTTGTCTCCAGTAACAGAAACGCACTCAGTCAGGCTTAAGCTCCAATCAGGGGTGTATGTAGTTCATATAATCTGGTAGAGTGTTTTTTTTCTCCTGCAAGAACTGACTCCTGTTCTGTGAGGGTCAATGAGCATCATTTGGGGAGAAGGGAAGGAAATAACTTCTAGGACTGGGGTGTGGGAAAGCAGAGATGGTATGGAAATGTGATTCCAAGCCTGGAACTCCTGATCCGAGCCAGGCCCCCTGGAGGCTGCTGGGGCTCTGGCTAAATCCACAGGGCTGAAAGAGTGACTGCCCAGGTCAGCCATGGGGAAGGAAGTGGCCTCTTGGCTGAGAGTGGTACAGATCACAGTCTCTCACACAGTGAAGAGCCACTATGCATGGGCAGGTCACCCACACCAGAGACCCCACCCAGCCATATCACTGAGGACAAGACTGGCCATAGATGAGGGGGAGTCCGGCAGCCAGGGGGGAGAGCAGCTATTCCCAATGCTTCAAGACAAGAACGTGAAAATTGCCCCTTTGGACACTGTAAGCATCTAGAAATGTCTGGAGAGCTAAAGGGGAGGAGGTGGCAGAACTAAAAGAAAGAGATAGTTTGGACTTCCTGCAAATCAGGGAAAGTGGGCGAGATCATTTGATTGGCTCAGCTTGTCTCAATAGTCTTTGCACAGCCCAATCAGCTACAGGCAGGAACATCGTATCAGGTAGTAAGCAAAGCATAGCTGCAAAGAACCCACCCCTGCTGGTGCGCTGAGGGGATGGAAGTCATCATATGACAGGAATACCAGCTGTGTCACCACACCCAAAACCAACCATGCCCCTCCCGCCCAGAAACCCTCAGTTCCCTTCCCATGAATTACACCAATGGTTCTCATACTTTAGCTGACATAAGTCACCTGGAAAGTATTAAAACACAGATTCCTTGCCCATATCCCTGAGATTCTGACTTAGGAGTCTGAGATAGGGCCAAAGAACTGGCATCTCCATGGGCCACAACACTAAGTAGTACTGACCTACAGTAACATGATCTAATAGGTCTCATCCCCTCTTTATCATTACCTGCACTACCCTACCTTTCACTTCATGTTCTAGCACCTAATGAAACACTATAAGAATTTGGTTCCAAGGCTCTCTATCTTCTCTTCTCTTACTCCCCTGCCACCAATTTCTCCCAAAGAAGAAAAAGGTGCTTTGAGTTAGACTGACTCCAGAACACTTATCATATATATATATATATATATATATATATATATATATATATATAAAAGCCTAATATGAAAATTTTCCCTCAGGAGTTCGACCGGGAGACCAATCGCTCACTATGACGTGCACTGACTACCAGGGGGCAGCGCAGAATGAAAGAAGGCCCTGGCCGGCAGCCAGAAGGAAGGCCCAGGCCGGCAGCTGGAAGGCCCTGATTGGCCCTGATTGGCCCTGATTGCTGGCCAGGCCTAGGGACCCTACCATGCACTGGGCCTCTAGTTGGGCTATATTTGCTAGTGGGTGTGTACAAAGGCCAAGTTCTGACTGTGTACTCTCTCTTTTGTCTATAGCATGTTGAAGGGCCAGGACCCATTTCACTGTGGGGAACCTCTGGACAGATCTCTGTCTCATTCTCACCTCTCTTCCACCCAAGTATCAAAAGTGGTAGAAAGAGCATACCTGACCCCTTGTTATCAGCCTCTCCCTCCCTCTCTCTCCCTCTCTCTCTCCCTCCTTCCTCCCCTTCCTCCCTCTCTCTCCTTTCTATGAGCCAGTCTAGTATGATCCATAAGATTTAGATTTGATCAAAAAGGGAAGAAAGTGTTCTCTCAGACTTTATGCCCAGGACCCATGCTCCAACCCAACTTATCAAATTCTTAGCCTGGGGATTTGGAGGAAAAGCCCAAGCAACAATAAATAAATAAAATAATATTTTTCTTCTCTTTATCATTGCTCTTTGTTGCAATGCCAATGCGCCTTCCTTATTAGGGGAGTAGGATTTCAGTATTCCTGCATCCCCTGGCCTTCACGCCATCATAACGCTATTGAAACCTCACCTTTATTCCTTACAGGCCCATTTCATAGCTTGGCAGAAAAGCCGGGGCCTGTGTTCTGTAGCCAAAGGTCCTGTCTTCTATTGACTCTGTGCCTTCCGTTCTCCACAATCAACTGGGGATTTCAAACACCTACTTCACAGGGGCCCTGGGGGGCACAAACGAGAAAAGAAGTTTGAAAAGAGTTTTGAAGAGTCTGAGACCTCAGCCTTCTTGGCTGAAGTTTTAATCTTTTCAAGAAGCACTGAGCCAGAGTCTAAGTTCAGCACAAAACTCTCAGTCCCGTGGCTTCTTCTTGGTTAAGCGCCTGTTCTTACCCTGATGACCCTCTTCCAAAGCAAAGAGGTCAGAACTGGAGCCCAGTGACTCTCAGCCCTTCTTCAGACTGGTATCCTCCCTACGGCAAAATGCTAGCTCTTCCTTGTATCTTCAAAGACAAGCATAAAGTAGGAGGGGCTGGTCTGTGACTCAACATATGTTAACCAAGGGTCCCTGCCTTCTGAGTCTCACACTGCAAGTGGGACTTACCCGGGACCATAGATATCATGTTACCAACTCTATCAGGAGACCTTCTTACCCGACGGGTACATAATTTATCCAGGGGCGGAGCAGGGGGAGGGATGCCACCAAAACACCCCCCTGGGTCCACAGCCCCTTCCACAATCAGATTGCAACAACCTGCTCTGTCGCCTTCTGCAGTTCACCAAGCTGCTGCTTTCTGTGCTGCCGCATGGTACTCTATGAAGTGACATGCCCAGATGTGTATCCCAGCACCTTTCACACATCAGCTCAGCTTAATAAACTTTCCTATCAAGACTGACTCACCTTGGCCCTGGCCGGGCAGTTCAGTTGGTTAGAGCGTCATCCCAATATGCCAGGGTTGTGGGTTTGATCCCTGGTCAGGGCACATATAAGAATCAATGGATGAATGCAGAAATGAGTGTAACAACAAATCAATGTTTCTCTCTCAAAAAAAAAAAAGACGGGCTCACCTTGCAACAGGCTCCACTTCACCCTCCAGTACAAACTGAGAAGGCAGAAGCAGGCTCTAGATTGAGCAAAAGCTAACTTTTATTACATACCAGACACTTGCAGGTCTTATCTTATCTTAGCTTCAAACCAAACGTGTAATTTGGGCATTGTTAAATCCTTTGTTCAGATGCAGAAGCAAAAGACAGAGAAGTTAAGCAACCTGTCACATAGTGTGGGAACCCAGAATTCAAATGGACAGGTTTGATTGATCACAAAGTCATTTGTCAAGATAAGAGTACAGAGACAACCACACAGCAACACGGCCAACAAACCTACTGGCATCCCTAGGTCACAGCTGTGCCTGTGCGCCCGTCTCTCATCAGCTTCTTAGAAAATGCAGTGACTTCCAAGCCTTCATCAACAACTGTCTCCAAGGTTCTTGAGAATAGGAAAAACTTTTTTTTTTTTTAATCTTTCTGACTTGGACCTGGGCAGGACTCCCCACCCAGGGCACACCCTGACCCAGCAGTAGTTGCATTCATAACATAAAGAGAGGAGAGGAGTAGAGAGCTGAGCACTGAGATTTTATCAGGGAAACAGTGTTACCCAACATCAATCACATAACTGTGGCTGGAGGGCATGAGTTGAAAGGATCATGCAAATGCCCTCCTAAAATCATTCACCTATATTCTGAGGAAATTGTTGACCAGGAAGGCAGCAATGAACGTGATTCAAAACTGGCATGCTGCAATTGTCCAGAAAACTATACTAAAAACAAGTTTTCATGAATAAAAGGGGGGGGAGATAATGAATAATGGGGGTGAATAGAACCTAGAACAGAGGCATTCCAAAAACCAGCTTAGTTCCCCAAAC
Source organism: Myotis nattereri (assembly GCF_964212035.1). Classification (NCBI taxonomy): domain Eukaryota; kingdom Metazoa; phylum Chordata; class Mammalia; order Chiroptera; family Vespertilionidae; genus Myotis; species Myotis nattereri. Next base: position 36,494,949 of record NC_138087.1, on the reverse strand, counting down.
TCACCAGTCCCATATGCAACCCCACAGGCCTTATTCATCCTCATCACCAAGCCCTGGTTCCCACATCCAGCTGCGAATTAGCAGCTTCCTGGGAGCTTTTAAAAATGCAGCTTCTCAGGTCTGGTGTCAGGTCTGAAGAATAAGGATCCCTGCAGAGTGGGACTAGGAATTGGTGTCCATTCAACTCTCACTTACTTATCATTAGTGGATTCTAATGTGGCCAGTCACTCCAGCAACCAGCTATTTTAAAGGACACTGGCACACAAGACAACTTTCTGGAAGAAAAAAAGTCCTCATGATTTAAATCAGAGATCGTTGCCTTTGAAATGCTTCTGGGAGGTCTGAAGCAGACTCTCCCACAGCATGCCAGCAGAGCTGCCTGGTACAATCCACCTCTTCTACCGAGTCTGTGAGCCACTTGTTCACTTTTAACCTCTTTTCTGTGTAAAGAAATGCTAATAATTTTGTAGCGTAATATTTCAATTTGTATTCTGGACCACAAAGGAGGCAACACTCTGCTGACGGACAAGCCTAACCCATTCCCACGGAGACACTTACAGAAGAGAAGTGGGATCCCCACGCCAGCTTCCCTCAAAGCGTCTCCCTTTGTTCACGTGCCACAGCTGAAGCTCAAACCCTGGCTGAGATCAGCAATAAAAGGACAGCGAGCAATTTAATTCACTTCTTATTCCCAAAGCGGGGGTTTTTGCTTAAGTAAGCACAGGCTTCTGGCTGGCTCCTCTTTGCGGAAGTTTTCCTCAAATAACATTTGCATTTACACTTTGCAAATCACTTTCTCTCTCATTACTATCTCATCTGATCATCCGGCCACCACAGAGACGTTGGCATTATTTCTTCTGTTTAATCTAAAGAGGCGGAGGATCAGAGAGTTCAGTGACTGGCCCAAGGTCACACGGCTAGGAAATGGAAAACCACCATTTGGAACCAGGTCTTTTGAATTCAAGTCTTCTCATGCCTTTGTCCTGCCTTTAAAAGGCGTAACAAATGTTGTTGAAGGAATAAGTGAAATGATGGCTGGATAGAAGGATGGATGGTCTTTTATGAAACAAACACAATGGTAAAGATTCAAATTAACTTTAATATACACTACTGGATATAGAAGAAAGACATCGAAAGAAAGCATTAGAAATGGACTGCCAAACATAAAGCTAACCTGAATTTTATACGTGGTCTTTTCTCGGTAAGACATTTGTCAGGAATTTGTCTTCTGAGCTATCACAGATGGAGAACATGTGATTCAGACTGGATTCAGAGCCTGAGCTTGAATCCCAGCTCTGTTACTTACTAGCTGTGTGGCCAAGGGCAAGTTACTCAACCTCACTGTGCCTCGGGTTCTCTGTCCACAAAAATGGGATAATAATAATCATGCATACCTTATAGAGTTGGTTGAGAACTTAAGTTACTACATATGTAATGTATTTTGAATTGTACCTGCACCCAGTAAGGTATCATCCATTTCTTTTACATTAGTAAAAACATCTGCTCGAGTATAATCAACTCTCAATGATCTATGTGTAGATTATTCACTGGATTTTAGGTTTTAGTTTGGGGCTGGGTTTATACCCTTGCTGGCAGCAAGCATGGCACCAGGTGTTATACAGGTGGAGTCAGACTGGACCTCAGGTCAGCAACTTGGGTAATAGAGTTCTGGCTAAGAAAGAATTCAGAGCCAAGACTCAAACTAGAAGAGAAAGTTTATTTAGAAAGTCACAGCGGTAAAAGCGAGCCGTAGAAGAAATGGACTCAGGAAACAAGTTACAGAGGCAACAGAAGGAGCCCGCAGCTTAGCAGAGAGAAGGGTAAACGTCACATACCTGGCAGGAGAAAAGAGAGGGAGCGGATAGGCGTGGGCATGTTCCCAAGAGGGAGAGCGGCTGGGTCCTCCATGCCTTTTAAGGGCGGGGATTTTACAGGAGGTCAGCTTTCCAGGTGTGTCCTTTCAGAGCTGTGATTTCCACTGATTGGCCGGCACCAGGGAAGGGGGTCCTTAGTCAATGCAGCCTGAAGCTGAGACACAGCTGAGGCCTAGATGTACGATACGAGTGGGAATGCCACTGTCCTGGGGGCTTAATGCTTCACCCCTGTTTCGTCCCCTCTACAGGGGTTTATCCCACCTGACTAGCAACATGCCGGAGGAGATCTGAACCACATGACAAGCCTTATAACAAGTTAGAGAGACCTAAACTCAATAACCAGCAGTATGCTAGGGGAGGAGAGGTTACTCTGGGGGCGAGGTCCTTGTTTTCCCAGCTTTGCCTGTTGCTAGGCACCCCGAACTTTCACCCTGGTGACCTTGTGTACCTGCCCCATTGTCCTTGCTCTGTTCATGTCTGTCTAATTGCCTGCCACACCCTCACACATAGAGATCCGTGCTCTTGTTACACAGCTGCTCTTGGGGAAGGACAAAGGAATTCACACTTGCAGAGCAAGTGCCATATGCCAGGCAATTGGCCAGACACATCACACATGCCATTTTACTTAATTCTCACAATACCACAAAGTTGCGATTAGTGCCCTCATTTTACATATGAAAAAATTCTAAGACTCAGAGATTTGAAAAAAAACCCTAGCTGGTAAATGGAAGGGAATATTTATCCAAGCCTTTCTCTTCCCTGAGCCCTTGCTCTTTCAGACAGTCTCTTGTTCAGAATAAATATGAATCCTATCCTTACTAAATTAAAACTACAACCACATGCCTTTTCTTGAGTCATGCAGTGTGTCTCAATCTAGCCCCAGGCCCAGGGCAAATTCTGATGGCCTGCAGGAACCACTCCTAGAAAAATCAAAGGCATAGGAAGATCAACCACCCAGCCAAGCCACCATCAAACCAATGCTTTCACTCAGGAACAAAAATGTACTAGTATAATATGCTGCAATATGCAAAGCACTGGGGGTGATAAGAGTACTTAACCTTACAAGGTGATTGTGATGACTGAGTTGCCACAGCTCCTGCCACATGGCAAGCGTTCAATAGCTGTGAGCTATAAAGAGCCATTCAACATCAGGTTTAAGAGCATGAATGTGGGAGCCAGACAGCTTGTGTTAAAATCCTGACGATATCACTCATAGTGGGTAACCTTAGACAAGTTATTCAATCTCCCTGTGCCATAGCTTTTCTCCTGTAAACTGGGGGTGACAATAACACCTACCTCAAAGGGTGGTTGTGAGGATTAAATGAGCTCATATAAATGAAGCATTAGAACAGTGCCTGGAACACAGTAACGGCTATATGACTGATTTTTATTATTAAGAAAGTGGGGGTTGCATTGAGGATAAAAAGGGTTAGGTGAGATATGGAAAAGCATACATTTACATATACCATTGTGGGGTTTTATATTAATGCAATTTTTTGGCAGGGTGGCTTGGCAACATCCAACAGCACTTTGAATGTTTGTTTCTTCTGATTCATCAATTCCATGCAATTCCAAACCACAGATCTACCAGCACAAATGTGTATGCAGGTGTGCATTGGGTATTGAGGGAAGCAAGGAGAGGGAAGCAGTAACTGCCTTAACCCAATAAGGATAGAAACTAGAACCTTGGGAAGCAACAACATTCGTAAGTGGAAAACTATCCAAAAATCCCCTTCAAGTCAGGAACACGATAAGAATACCCACTATCATTGTTTCTCATCAATATCATACTGAAGACCAAGCCATCTACGTAAGAGAAGAAAAATAAAGATGGAAAGAAAGAAAAAAATCTGCCACTAAGTGGTTTTTGTTGATTGTTTACACAAAACCCAATAGAATCTATGGGAAATTTATTATTGCATTAATAAGTGAACTTAGGAAAGTAGCTAACTATAAGAATAATGTAAAAAGTCAACTGCAGCCCAGCTAGTGTGGCTCAGCTGTTGAGCACTGACCCACGAACCAGGAAGTCAGGGTTTGATTTCCAGTCAGGGCACATGCCCAGTTTGCAGGCTTGATTCAGCCAATCAATGATTTTCTCTCATCATTGATGTCTCTCTCTCTCTCTCTCCCTCCCTTTTCCTCTCTCTGAAATCAATAAGCATATATATTTTTTCTGTATAGCAGCAACAAACAGGAAACCTAATTTTTAATAAGATGTATAACTTATGTATTTTTCTGTAACACATTATCCCAAAACATAGTGGCTTAAAATAACAAACATGACGGTCTGGCGGTGACAACCTCCTCATGCTGACATGCCTCTCGCTAAGGATCTCCTCCATCCCTCCCCAGAAGCGGACAGGAGGGGGCACAAGAAGAAGCGCCTGTGCAGAGCCCCAGGCCCTACGTCATGGGTGTGAAATGCCCAGGATGCTGTAAGATCACCACCGTCTTTAGCCTCGCACAGACAGTAGTTCCACTGTCCTGCCAGCCGACAGGAGGAAAACAAGGCTTACAGAAGGATGCTCCTTCAGAAAGAGGCAGCACTGAAAGCACCTCCAATCAAGTGAGTGGGAGCCATCCCGATAAACACATTTTGGATAACCAACAGAAAACGCGTTATCTCTTACCTCCTGCGGTATCTGAGGGCAGAAATCCGGGAAGGACTCAGCTGGATGGACTGCCTCAGGGTCTCGTACAGGCTGCAGTCACATGTGGGGGGGGGGGGCTGTAGTCATCCGAAGCCTTGACTGGGGCTAGAGGACCCACTTCCAAGATGGTCCATCCTTGCGGATGGAGTCTGCAGGCCTCAGTTCCTGCTGGGTCTCAGCAGGTCTCAGTTATCTCCACGTGGACCTCTCTATAAGGCTGCTCGTGTATCCTCATGACATGTCTTCCTACACAGACAGTGATCTGAGAAAGAGCAAGGAAGAAGGCATAGTACCATTTATGATCTAGCCTCTGAATTACTTCTGCTTTATTTTTTCCTTAGCAGCAAGTGTGTAAGTCCATCCCACACCTAATAAGATCAGCATTAAGCTCCACCTTTTAAAGGGAGGCTTTTCAAAGAATGTGCAGGAATACTTTAAAACCACCAGAGATGTCAAACACAAAAAAAGTCTAAGTTACTTAAAAATAAATCTAATAAAAGATGGTCAAAACCTTAAGAAGAACATTTTAAAACTTTAATGACAGACATCTGAAAAGACCTAAATAAGGGCAGAGATATGTGTTAAGTAGTCTCAATAGCAATTTTCTCAAACTGATTTATTAAATCAATTCACTAACCTAAACCCCCAACAGAACATTAAAAACAATGTTTTTCACCTGAAAAGCAGATTCTGGAACTCATATGGAAATTCAAAGATCCAAGGATAGAAAATACACTCTTGAAAAAGAAAAAGTACAAGAGTGAGGAACATGCTCCATATAGCTCAAAACTTCTAGTAAAGTTTGATATCAACAGGAGTTAAAAACAGTATGGGATTGTCTCAGAAATAAACGAACTAGAGACCTATACAACTACAGAAATGTGATTTATGCCAGAAGGAACACTGCATGTCACTTGAGGGAGAAGATACTGTTTAATAAATAATGCTGTGACATTATTGGGGGTAAACGTGACATGGTATCCCTGTCTGAGGCCATATTCCCAAGCAAATGAAGTCCAGGTAAATTTAAAACTTAAGTGTAAAAGGTGAAACTCTGAAAGTAAAAAATATTTAAGGATATGTCTATGTGGTTTTATGGTATGGAAGTGCTTCTTAAGGAGAAAAAAATGATAACTAAAAAAATGATTGATAAATATAACTATATTAAAATGAATAAAGTTGAACATCAAAAAACAGCAGAAAAGAAATGGACTCACAGAAACAGAGAACATTTTGACTGTTGCCAGATAGGAGGGGAGTTGGGGAGATGGGTGGAAAAGGTGAAGGGATTAAGAAGTACAAATTGATAGTTACCAGAATAGTCATGGGGATGTAAAGTACAGCATAGGGAAGACAGCCAATAATATCATAATTACTATGAATGTTGGCAGATGGGTACTAGATTTATCAGCGTCATCACTTTACAAATTACACAAATGTCTAATCACTGGGGTGTACACCTGAAACTAATAAAATATTGTAATAAAATATTGTATGTCAACTGTAATTGAAAAATAAAAATTTATTTTTAAAAATAATAAAATAAAAATTAAAAAAAGAAAGGGAAAAAGACAAGTCATACATGGAAAAATTATTAACAAAAATATTATTAACAAAAATAACAGTGTCCTGGAGATAAGGTATTTCTTAATTTTCAAGAGTGGGATTACTGTATCAATGTATATGTTGAACTGTTTATTTTAATAGGTATTGATAGAGAGTATTTGAAGAAGCTGTTAGCAACTCAGAGGGCTCATCCCCACCAGCAATAAATGTTATAGCTTTTTTAATTTTTGTCACTTTGAAACATGATGAACAATAAAACTGAATATTTTTCATTGGTTTTTAGTATGCTGTGTTTTGTAATATAAAAGTGGGATTTGGCATCATTTTCTTGTTCCTGGCTCAACTGAAATGGCTGCAGCACATGTTTATTGGGCATTTCTTTTGGTACCTTGTAAATTTCCTATTTATATATATTCTTTCTTTACTAGTCATTGTCTTGGAGCTCTCAGCAAAGTCAAGATAAGAAAATACTATAATCTGTATACACATTTAAAAGCAGAGGTAACTCCCTTAATATAAGGATATTATTTTGTTTCCAGAAATCCCAGGAAGTCTAGTTAAAAAGGAAAAATTGCACCTTAGCTGGTTTGGCTCAGAGTATTGGCCTACAGACTGAAGGGTCCTGGGTTCAACTCCAGTCAAGGGCATGTATCTCAGTTGCAGGCCTATCTCCAGGCCTGGTTGGGGTACCGCAGGAGGCAACCAATCGATGTGTCCCTCTCACATCAATGTTTCCCTCTGTCTCTCCCACTCCCTTCCATTCTCTCTAAAAATCAATGGAAAAATATCCTTGTGTGAGGATTAACAAAAAAAGAAAAATTGCTAGAATTAATAAAATAATTTGAAAAGATGGCTCAATAGAAGATAAATACACAAAGATCAATACTTTGTGCCATGCTAGCATAAGCACCTAAAAATGGAAATGTGGGAGACATTTCATTTGCAATGGCAGATAGTGTGAATACAGTATTTCAGAAGAAATTTAACAAGGCAGGCTTAGAACTTCAATAAATAAATAAATCTATAAAATCTTACCAAAAGGAAAGACAAACTATTCCGAACAATTCCTCTAGTTTTACCTGCCTAAGAGCAAGGAGCAGGGAATGGCTTGGTACAGGAGAATAATTCAGAGTGCAGGGAAGGTGGCAATTTCATTCAGTCATTCAGCAGGTTTTTATTGGGCACTTACTAAGTGCTAGCCTCAGCTACATGTGAGTAATAATCCAGACTTAGTCCCTGTTCTCATGGAGCTGATTTGGCAGTAATGAAAGACAAGGTTTTAGAAAATCACAACACATAGAGACATTGAATGTCACCTTGACAGATGTGGAAACTGACGCCCAGACAGAGATGCAATTTGTTGAGGTCCATATGGCTAGTAAGTCATCACATTGGGACTAGAGCTCACTTCTCTTGACTTTCTCAACTTACAGTTCTTCCTCTCAGATTATAGTCTGAGGGGTATAGTCTAATCTAGTATTTAGAGAGATTTTTGTAGTACAATTATACACAGAAGGCATTAGACATGAGGAAAACTAGGCATTGTGATGGTGTACAAACTCTTTTAATATGTTCTTAGATAATGAGTAGGGTATATGCAAACAAGGGAATATCGGGAAGGCCATTAAAAATTATGTAAATCTGGAAAAAATCTACATATGGAAATACGACTATTTCCTATTATTAAGTGAATAAAAAAGGTTATAGAATATTACATTTATCCTGTATATGTAAAAACATATATGTAAATACTGGTGTGTGAAATTATACAACATGAAAAATGATATGTAACTAGAGGCCCTGGTGTCTGCAGAGTGAGCGGGGTCCCTCCAGCAGGTGGGGTCCCTCGGCCTGGCCTGCAGGAATCAGGCCAAAACTGGCAGTCCAACATCCCCCGAGGGGTCCCGGAGTGTGAGAGGGCACTCTGCAAAATTGCTGTCACTCGGCAGCTCCTGCATTGAATGTCTACCCCCTGGTGGTCAGTGCATGTCATACCTACCGGCCAGTTGGCTGGTCGACTGGTTGGCCAGACACTTAGCTTTTTATATTTATAGATTATATGTGTGGACATATGTATGTATGTATGTGTATACATATAGTGTGTGTGTGTAGAGATAGAGAGAGATATAACAGTTTCTGGATGAATATTCACCACGATATTAACCAGTTATTTGGTGTTATAAAACATAAGGTGGATTTTATTTTCTTCTTTGTACGTTTCTCTATTTTCAATTTTTTTATATTGATCTGGTATTTTTTTTTAAGCAATGCAATTTAAAAGATAGATTTCTCTGAATAACTCCAGGTACCAGAAGCATGACCAGTGGGTTGGAGCAAATATTCACGCTAGAATGTGGACATTGGATATAGAGATCACAGCAGGGCCTACTTATCCAGAAACAGAAGTGAGGAAATGAATCTGTATTTAGGACCAAATGATGGGCCTTTCTAGTGCACAAATAATCTGGAGGAGCCTGCATTCTTGATGACGCCTTTGGCCTCCACCAGTCATGGACTGCCAATCTTTGGGCATAATGTCATAGGAGAAAAACAACACCTACATGTAGAATTCTTTCAGCTTCCTGTTGCTGAAGGTAATCCTAAAATATGCATGTAATAAAACCTCTAAAATTGGACTTTGCTTAGTCATATTTTGTGATGTTCTTTTTTTAAAAATTTTGTTTTATTGCTTAAAATATTACAAAGAGTATTACATATGTCTCCATCCCCCCCCCCCCGTGATATTCTTTAAAAAAAAAAAAATTTGTATTGATTTCAGAGAGGACGGGAGAGGGAGAGAGAGATAGAAACATCAATGATAAGAGGGAATCATTGATCAGCTGCCTCTTGCACACTCCCTACTGGGGATTGAGTCTGAAACCCGGGCATATGCCCTTGACAGAAATCAAACCCGGGACCCTTCAGTCTGCAGGCCGATGCTCTATCCACTGATCCAAACCAGCTAGGACTGTGATGTTCTTTTATAGGAGCTAAAATTAACTTTTGCCAAATTAATTTTAAAATAAATCAAGAATATAAATTATGGAGGCAAGGAAAATCATTATCTTTCTTGAAAGAATAACTTACTTATCAATCACAAGATCTTTAACAGTACCGAGCACAGAGTTACATACACGTAGATGCTATTTCCATGATAATAATTTGTAGTTATTCCATAATTCTTTTTGGCAATGCCTTGCTAATCCATTCCAATTTGATCTTCAGTCCAGAAAACTGACTTTTCTCATAAGTTCTCTACAGTCAGCTACATTGCTTTAAAGTTCCATCCACATCCACAGATGAACAATATAACCCCAAAGTATTTCTTTAAATCTATTATTTATGCTTTTCAGTGAGTGTAATTCCCACACACATTCATCACCTAAGGTCTAAACTCTTCTGTTCTGATTTTATGAGTAAACTTTGCAATGAAGAAATACGATGTTTTAGAAAGCTACACAGAAAGTATCCACCTATACTATATTATTTTACCATGACTGATAACTATTGACCTGTACAAAAAAAAAATAGTTTTTGGACTAAAACTACATAGGCAATTTGAATAATATAATCAAGTCATTCTAAATCACTTGGAATCCCTTCCCTTTGCCACATTTATTAATCCTTAAAGATTTTTCAGAAAAATGGTTTTGCTCCAATATTCTTCACATACCATCTGTTCAAGCACATTCCTTATATTCTTACTAGGTTTTCACAGATGCCACTTTTTAAATCGGCAAATCTCCTCAGGAGAATCATCTGGCTCCTGTCACCCCGACTCCAGGGAGCCCCAGACATCTCAGTAATACCAGTGTCGGGGCAGATGTTCCATACTCCCTGGCATATTTCCCTCTCCCGGTAGGTAGAGTTCTGGAATGCAAATTCTGAGGTGAAGGAAAAACACTCTTGGGTGCAAGCACTTTCTGCAAGTGTGCTCTCTCTGTATCCAATGCAGTGCTCAGGAGCCTCATTTCCGCTCTTCTGGAGACCTGGTCAGAGAGTCTCTTTGCTCAGAGTACAGGAAGCAGAAACAGACGGAGACGAGAGAGAACACTGGAAAACCAAAGGAAGTGAGAACAAAGTTGCGTCAAATTATATGAGGTGAAGCTTTTAAAGATCAGCTGAGTTGATTCCACCATGGAGTTAAGCAATGTTCTGGTCCGGGCAGAAGAGAGCAGATGGGCTTTGGCAGGTATGTGAGATACAGCTGTGACCGCCTGCGCCCTACCAAACGGAGGACTGTGAGATTTTCCGTGGAATTAGATCTCCAAAGACCACTAGTTGGGACAACTGAGCCCAGTTCTTCATTGAATGCCAGGATCTGATGTTTAAATTACTTAAAACACTCCTTCCAGATCTACAACTCACTGTTCCACCTGGACACACCTCAAAGTGAAACTATATGCAGAGATGCTGAAACCATGTCAGATTAGGGGGAAAGGGCCCTGGCCTGCTGTTAGAACAGGGCTCTAGAGTCGGGTGTGTATGAACTCCCCTGTCCAGGGGACCCTGGGCAAGTGGCCCGATTTATCTGACGCCTCAGTTTCCTTCTCTCTAAAGGGAGCAGTGAAACTAGACAACCACGGGGTCGCCCCAGCCTTAAAGTAGCACCGTGCGTTATGCATATGTTTATAGTACTTCCTATCGAACTGGATTGCATCCACTTCCAGATGAGCATAACAGATGTCAAGAGCTGTTGTGTCATCTGGGGCCAAAAGAACAAAAAGAACCATGTTGAAAGTCTGTATGTTTAGGAGAAACAATAAACGAAGATGAAAAGGTGAAGGTTTTCTCAGTTAGGCGCACAGCATTTCAGGTGGCTCTTCCACGGCTGCAGCACGAGGCGAGGACAGTGCCCGGAGCGGCGGCTGGAGGGGTCTCGGGGTCTGGGTCCAGCCCTGCCAGCCACTCGGGGGGACACATCAGGCAAGAAACCCACATCGCTGAGGCGTAGGGTCTTCATCTTTAAGGAGGGAATTAAAGAGGATGGATGTGCTTTGGGAAAGAGGGTACACCCTCCAGATTTAAGCCTGGTTACAGACATCAATAAAACGAAAGTTTAGTAACATATTTCTCTTCTCCCCATCACTCTCTTGCTTCTTCCAAACTCACAGACAACTTCGACTAGGCCAGCAAGAATTTCAACTGACTAAGCCACTGCAATCAATCCCTGTTCCCATTCACTGCACATTTCACCTATGAGGGGACAGGCAACTCTAAAGAGAAGCAGGTGAACAAATACCTACATAACTCAATTACTGGGGGCGGGGGGTGGGATCACCAGGCTTAGCAAAGACTTAAAAAAGTAACCTTATTTTCCCCTTATTGGAAGTTGGAGAGATTGCTGATTTTTTTTTTTTTTGTAATTTCTTTGTTTTGGCTTTGATATTCAATTATAGTCTTAGTTCTTTATATTGACCAGGACTTCAAAGGCCTTTAAGACATGCAAGCAAGTTTTCCAAATAAATACTAAACCTCTCCCCTCCCCCCCCCCCTTTCAGGATTAGGTCTTGGTAAATTTACAACGGTGTTTATATTCAGCAAACTTGCTCTTTCTACCATTTGCCTTCACTTCTCCCTTTTATTACTACTCTCTTCCCAAGCCATTCTGAACCTGAATCAGCTCTGAAATGCCCCCAGCCGAAGCCCACCTGCTCACACTTCTCAGTACCACCCTGTTGCCTCATTCATTGTCGTATTAAGATTGCTTTCCCCTGTCTCATCCCCTTTAGTCTTAAAAGTGGTCGGCCAGTTATGCTGGCAACTCCAATGACCGCAGGGTTAACACGTTAAGTGCCCAGCCTGTTTTGTCTTCCGGACGGAAAGTATGGTAGAAGATCAAGTACAGGTGACTGACTGGGCGCTTAACGTGTTAATGCCTGCAAAGTTCATCGCTCCTGTGGCACTGCCTGTTTACATGAGCCTCATCCAGACACAGACACTGCCCTGTCCAACATGGTAGCCACATGTGACTAAACTTAAATATCTATCAGTTAAATAAAATGTAAAATTCTGCTCGTCAGTGGCACTGGTCATGTTCTAAGCCAGAGGTTCTCAACCTGTGGGTCGCGACCTCTTTGGCGGTCAAACGACCCTTCCACAGGGGTCGCCTAAGACCATCCTGCATATCAGATATTTACATTACGATTCATAACAGTAGCAACATTACAGTTATGAAGTAGCAACGAAAATAATTTTATGGTTGGGTCACAACGTGAGGTACTGTATTTAAAGGGCCAGAAGGTTGAGAACCACTGTTAAGCCATAAGAATATTTCTATCACCCTAACCGGTTTGGCTCAGTGTCGGCCTGCGGACTCAAGGGTCCCGGGTTCGATTCCGGTCAAGGGCATGTACCTTGGCTGCGGGCACATCCCCAGTAGGGAGTGTGCAGGAGGTGGCTGGTCGGTGTTTCTTGCTCATCGATGTTTCTAACTATCCCTCTCCCTTCCTCTCTGTAAAAAATCAATAAAACATATTTTTTAAAAAGAATATTTCTACCAACACAGAAAGTTCTATTAGCACTGCTTAACAAAAAGGAATTAATTTTAGTAGCGGACCGTGAATGTGACCATTATTTCTGTGCAGAGCAAAGTTACAGGCGCTAAAAGTAAGTATATTTGTGTATAATAGGTGTGTAATCAGGACTGGGGTGGGAGGAGCTGGATGAGGGAGAGATGACCGCCTTTTGAGGAGTTCTATATGCCAGGGTGCGGGCACAGGCAGGCCAGCCAACGGCGGGACTTTTTATTAAACAGGCAGTCCTCCAACGACCCATTTTACAGACAAGAACACAGAAATGAAAAGTGGTTAAGTAATTTACCCAAAGCTTTGAAACCAGAATGCAGACTCAAGACTGTTGGCATCTCAGTGTCCTCTCTGTTGTACCTGCTGCCTATCGATCTCTGTCCCCAAGGAAAAGCAGGTGGGACTCCCAGCCACTGCTCCTCAAAGCCACTCCTTTCTCTCCCTTCCAAGTGGGGGTGAGGGCTATGTCAGCACAGAGCAACAAGTCTTTGTTAACATTTCCTTTTGAGATTATTGTAGATTCAGTGCAGGGTGAGAACTGATACAGAGAGCTCTTGTATCCTTTCCACATGTATATTATAATCTGCTACATACTGACACTCTCCTTGGTGCTGGGGTCACAAAGACAAGACGGCCTTTCCTCTCGAAGCCTTTAGAGGCCAGCAGGGAACATATAAAAAAATAATATCGAGTTGGTTAAGACAAAAAGGTAATGCCATTTTCCCCTACCAATTAGCAAGCAACAATGATAGTAATGATATTCTAGCTAAGCTACTGTGAAAGAGGCCCTCCCATATTTTATTGGTGAAAGTGTAAACGGAGGCAAATAGGAAAGCGAGTTGGCAATATGCATGAAATATTTTCATCTCTCGGCTAATATTTTTTGAGTGAGTGCCTGCTATATGCCAGGCACTGGACTAGACCCATGGGGAGAACGCTGAACAAAGCAGACACTGCCCAGCCCTTCTGAGACTTACACAGGCGCGTCTGGTTTACAGGCAGACAAGCGTGTGAGAAGTGCTGTGAGAGGCAAAGTGGAGGCGTTACAGAAGCACTTGTGAGGGGAGCTGAGTTCAGCCTTGGGTGGTTAGGAAGGCTAACCTAGAGGAGAGGATGGAGGAGGGCCCTCCGGCTATTAAATGATGAAGAGGAGTTAGCCAGAGGAAGAGGAGACAGGCTGGCGTGGAGAAAGTACCCTAAATAGCATGAGCAGCAAGCTCACGGGAAGGATGAGCATCAAAGGAGAATGGCCTAGAAAAATCTGGCAAAAGTATCTCAAGGAATAACCCAGAATACAGAATAACAGCAAGCCAACCTTTCCAATGTGAAGATTTTCACTACATTGTTCCTCATAATAGTGGAATATTATAGTCTATTTCAATAAAAGAGATCTGGTAAAGTTATTGATGGTATATCCATAATATAGAATATTTTGTAACCATTTAAAATAATGCTTGCAAAGTGTTTTTTTAATATTGAAATGCTTATGTTAAAATGTTAAATGAGAAAGGCAGGATACATAATTTCATGTCCTAAATGACCACAAGCATATTAAGTGTGTGTGTGTGTGTGTGTGTGTGTGTGTGTGTGTGAGAGAGAGAGAGAGAGAGAGAGAGAGAGAGAGAGAGAGAGAGAGAGAGATTAAATGGAAGGAGGCAGGTTAAAATATGAATAGGATTGTCTTTGGACAGTGAGATTAGATTATAGCTGGGTTTTGTGTATATGCTGTTTATAGCAGGATGGTTAGTCTGGAGCAAAACCCAGTTCATTCATTTACTTTTTGTGTAACCTTGGGCAAGTTACTTCACTTCTGTGTCTCAGTTCCTCATTTGTGAAATAGGAATAATTATAGCACCTACATGATAGGTTGTTGTAAGCATTATCATGTATAGTATGTGGGCAGGCTACTATTATCATTATATAAATTATTAGCATTCTGCTCTCTATTTTTAAAATTTTCCTATAATGTACTTATATAACTATTAAAATGAAAAACATTTTAAATCACTCTGTTAAATAAGGGACTTGTGTTGTAAGTTAGTAGTATGTGTTTTCAAGGAGACACTGGGAAGGGGAAGCTTATCCATCTCGGGGAAAGAAAGATGTCAGAGAAGGATCGCTGAGAGAGGAAGATGCTGTCTCAGCTGACTTTCAAGAACAAGGACTTAAGAGAAGAGCAGGAGGGAATTCAAGACAAATGGAACATTAATCAAAAACTTAGAATCTTAGTGATGACAAGCCAGAAAGGGCTTAAAGTTCATCCAGGCCACTTTCTACCCATGCAAGTTTCCCTCTACAGTAGTCCTGCGGAGTCCTAACTGCATTCAGAGAGGAGCTCACCACTGTATGAACAAACCCAGCCATGGCTGGGCAGTTCTTTGTCACAAAGAGTTTCCCCATAGGTACACAGTCAGCACTCATCTACCATTGCACTGACGTACAGACACACCAGAGCAAAACCTAAGCAACAAGTCCACGCCAACAGACGCCTGTGGGCTGTCAGAGTCACCTTGGCGTGCTCATCAAAGCAATATTCCCCACTCAACTGCACGGTCCTGGTGCTTGAGCATGGCTTTGAGATACCTGACAAACATTACTCACGCCATTGTTTTCAAGTGCAAAAGGCACAAGAGTGTTGAAAGTTTAGGTACAAAGTATTATATGATTGCAATGGAAAGAGAGAACATTAAAAATATGAAAATAATACTTTTCCTTTTTATAATAGTACTAGAGGCCCAAAGCACGAAATTCGTGCAAGGGGCTCGGCCCTCGCAGCCCCGGCTTCGTCAGGAAGGTCGTCTGGACAGTTGTTCTGCCGTTTGGTCTAATTAGCATATTAGCTCTTCATTATATAGGATAATTGATTCTGAAGAAAATAGTGAATTTATGTAATATATAAAAGCAGTTGTGACAGCAGTTGGCACAATGTAAAGCAGAGATGTAATTGGAAAATCTGTTAAGTATGTGGCTAGAGAAACATCAGTACTGTGTGCCCACAGGAGAACACTGGAAATACACCGAGGAACTGGGAGGCCAGTCCTGGTGAGAGGCTTTATTCGAAGCCTGTAGGTCTGAGCACTATTGGAAGCTAAACAACAGCAGCAGATGTTATACTAGCAGGTACAGACCCTGTGGCAACTGTCACCTCCCCAACACCTTTGACATCTAGTTAAACTGAACTACATGATAAAGATAGCGCTACAAATCAGCGAGGCGAGAACGGGTTATTCAATTAATATGTTGAGCCTTCTAGATTAAAAAAAAAACTGAAAAATAAAGTTGGGTCTCTATTTCACTCTTTACATCAAAACTAATTCCTGATAAATCAAATCTTTAACTGTGAAAAATGAAACCATAAGAAGAAATTTTTTAAAGAATTAGAGAGGTGAAAACACTTCTAGCATGACATACACCCAGAAATCATAAAATAAACTCAGAAAAATATATTTGTAGTTCCTATCACAGGCAAAAGGTCTGTTTTCATGATATATAAAGCTCTCCTACAAATCAATAAGAAAATACCAACAACTCAATGGGAAGTAGAAAAAGAAATACAACAGCTTTTAATCACACGAATGTTCAAATGCATTCATAAGAGAAACATTAAATTAGCCCACACATTTTTCACCTTTGAAATAGGAGGGGCTCAGGAAAAGTGATAATATACTCTCAGATACTGATGGTGAGTTGTAAATTGGTAAACTTTTACGACGGAAACTTGGCATTACCAGTCAATATTACACATGTGAGGTTTTTAGCAATTCCACCTCCAACAATTTATCCTTCATATATCTTAATATGTATGAAGTAATGTATGTATAAGATTATTCATTGCGCCACTGTCTATGAGAGCAAAGGTAGAATGTCTATCACTATCAGACTACCAAGTAGATATTTTCAAAATGAGGCAGATATTTATGTTCAGATATAAAACACCTCCAAGACATACGGTTAATTGGAAAGAGCAAAATGTATTGCACACTGTGATTTGTGTTAACAATAGAGCGCTATTCAAGTGATAGATGGAGACAGGTTTTTGCTTGTATGTGTTCAGAAGATTTCTGGAAGGCTAACCAGAAAGTACTAACAGTGGTTGCCTCCTCAGAGGCCCACTTGATAGCTGTAAGTTCAGGTTGAGATAAATTTTTTTTACCATAATGCACCTTTGCACCTTTTGTACCACGTGTATCAGCTAACCAAAATAAACTGAATTTAAAAACAAATTCCCTGCTCAAAGCAAATCCCTTGCTCTTCTCTGATACCCCCATCTTTTCCTTGTGCTTGCAGACTTAGATCACCTATAAAACCATGCGCAACTTGAGGGCTGCACTGTGTCTCCATCGAACTCCCATCTCCGGCATCCAGCACAGTGCCTTACATACAAAAAGAGACTTAGAAGAAAGAAGAAAAAAAAGTGATGTCTTGAAGAGTGATGGAGACCTTTTTCTTGGAAAGAAGTCTAGGCCAGCGTTACATATGGCCTAATACAGCAGCGAGCAGGGCTGCAAGGCCCCACGAACATCTACCCACCAGTCCTGGGGTTCTACCTTTAAGAGGAGGGAGGGTAAGAAAGAGACAGAGAGAGTTCAAAACAGAAACTGAGCCATGTTCTATAGCTAATTCAGCTGATTTCATCTCAGCACAGGTACACCCAGCACTCCCTAAGGGAAGGCCTAACGGGTGGCCCACATTTTTATCAGCAATCATCTCTGCCCCTTTCTGATCATCTACAGCTTTAAGACCACATAATCATCCCCCACGTCACAGAGTGAAGGGAGACGGGGAGGAAACAGGCTAAGAGGATCCAAATCCCTTCTAAGACTTGCTTCTCCCTTCTCAGCAAGATTAAAGCAGTCAACAGCCGTCTGCCTATGTGTTCAGACCCAGCAGCCCGGGCCGCACTGCCCAGTTCTGGAGGGCAGTGTCTGGGACCCCAGTCTGTGGTCCGAAGTGCCGGGCATACGATCCACCTGCCCCGTGGCAGTGAGTAAGCTGGGGACCCTACCACAGCCAGGACGGAAAAGCCAGGGACCGGCTTCCCGCAGCCATGCTGAAAAACAGTGAGAGGAGGCGGTCTTGGAGCTACAGGCCCTGGAATACCGCGGAGGGTACAGACGCACCCACTTCAGGGAACAGCCAACACCGCGGGAGCATCTGCTCCCTGGAGGCGCGTTCCGGCTCCCAGGCCAGCATCCCGCCGTGGACCGAGGGCAACTATAACTACTACATCGAGGAGGACGAGGACGGGGCGGAGGAGGAGCAGTGGAAAGACGACTTGGGCGATGTGGCCGAGGAAGACCAGCAGCCAGAGGAGGCCGCCCGGACGGAAGGCCGCACCGACGGCTCCACGCTGAACGTGAACGTGGGCGGCCAGAGCTACCACCTGGACTGCGCGCAGCTGGCCTGCTACCCCAAGACGCGCCTGGGCCGCCTGGCCGCCTGCACCAGCCGCGGCCGCCAGCTGGGCCTGTGCGACGACTACGAGGCGCAGACGGAAGAGTACTTCTTCGATCGCGACCCGGCCGTCTTCCAGCTGGTCTACAACTTCTACCTGTGCGGGGCGCTGCGGGTGTGCAGCGCGCTCTGCCCGCGCCGCTTCCTGGAGGAGCTGGGCTACTGGGGCGTGCGGCTCAAGTACACGCCGCGCTGCTGCCGCATCTGCTTCGAGGAGCGGCGCGACGAGCTGAGCGAGCAGCTCAAGATCCAGCGCGAGCTGCGCGCCCAGGCGCGGGCCGAGGAGGCCGAGCAGCTCTTCCGCGACGTGCGCTTCTGCGGGCCGCAGCGCCAGCGCCTCTGGAACCTCATGGAGAAGCCCTTCTCGTCCCCGGCCGCCAAGGCCATCGGGGTGGCCTCCAGCCTCTTCGTGCTCGTCTCCATCGTGGCGCTGGCCCTCAACACGGTGGAGGAGATGCACCAGCGGGCGGAGGGCGGCCGCTGGGCGGTGCTGGAGCACGTGGAGGTGCTGTGCATCGCCTTCTTCACGCTCGAGTTCCTGCTGCGCCTGGCCTCCACGCCCGACCTGCGTCGCTTCGCGCGCAGCGCCCTCAACCTGGTGGACCTGGTGGCCATCCTGCCGCTCTACCTGCAGCTGCTGCTCGAGTGCTTCGCGGACGAGGACCGGCGGCGCGGCCAGGGCTCCTCCCGGGAGCACGACCTGGAGACGGTGGGCAAGGTGGGCCAGGTGCTGCGTGTCATGCGCCTGATGCGCATCTTCCGCATCCTCAAGCTGGCGCGGCACTCCACCGGCCTGCGCGCCTTTGGCTTCACCCTGCGCCAGTGCTACCAGCAGGTGGGCTGCCTGCTGCTCTTCATCGCCATGGGCATCTTCTCCTTCTCCGCTGCCGTCTACTCCGTGGAGCACGACGTGCCCGGCACCAACTTCACCAGCATCCCGCACTCCTGGTGGTGGGCCGCGGTGAGTGCCATGGCCGTGGGCTTTCCTGCTCTCCTCACCGCCCTCCCATTCCCGGGTGCTCAGCTGCCTGTCTTCATCCCCTGATCGCCCCTTTGCCTTGCAAAAGGACCACCCCAAGGCTGCCTCCAGCTAACGAAAAAGAGAGAGGGTTGTGGGGGGTTGGAAAGACAGAGACACTGTAGTCCAGTAAGTAACGATTTGACTTGGCCCTCAGAATCTCCAAATCTAGAGTTAGTTTTAAAACCCTTGCCAGGCAGATTTTAAGAATTCGTTGTTGATGTCTGTGGGAAGCTGCCTGATCACCATTCTTGTTGCCGCTCATTGAACAGCTGTTACCCTAAGTCGTTGATAACTTTATCTTCACCCAAGGTGGTGGTTTTGATCACTATTTCTATTTAAAACAGAACAAGTTGGAAGTGGTTTCCGTTTTGTTGTTGTTGTGATTGTTGTGTGTGTTGTTGTTGTTTTGGAAGGAGACTGCATGTTTATTCCGGAGAGGAAGTGAGACTTGGCTGAACACTGTCACCTTAACTGAAATCCCATTGGTCCTAGCTGAACTGAGTGAGTTAAGGGGCACCTAAAACTGAAACATGCTCCAATGTCACGGAAACGCTTTCAGGACCTGGAATTATTGCCTCATTTTATAGAGAGAGGCACTGAGGTGCAGGGAGCTTGAGTGCAGACACACAGCTAAATCCAGAGAGAAGACTGAAGCCCAAGCCAGTACCAGCACAAAACCATTGCCCCTTCCACACCCAGCACCGCCTCTTCCATGCGTTAGCTCGTCTGCAGGCCTTGAACAGTGAATACACTAGTTATTTTTGTCACTTCTTTCTGTAGTAGTTGCCTTTTCATGCCAATTTATGCCATCTACTCTCATACCTGCATTTCTGGGATGCTAGACCAATCCCTGAAAAATCCCTGACGTCCTGGAAATGCTGACTTGTCTTCTCGGGTCAGTGAGTAAGCTGGCATGTGTGCATACGAAGAACTAGGTAAATTATATGGCTTCCATATTTTCTTTTTGTTGTTGACACTATTACAGATGCCTCCAATTTTCCCCCCTTTGCCCACCTACACCTAGCCCCGCCACCCCACCCCCAGCCTTCACCACACTGTTGTCTGTGTCCATGGGCTCTGCATTGATGTTCTTTAGCTACTCTCTTTGCCTTCTTTTATCCAGACCCTCCCACTCTCCTCCCCTCTGACACCTGTCAGTCTGTTCCATATATTTTCTTAAGTAGATTATTATAATGCCTTTAAAGACATTAAGCAAATATAACCAGTTTTTCTAGAAAGTCGGTATTTTCAACATTAACATTGGGTATGTCAGAACCCAAAGTCTTGGGTGAACTATCTGAGATGAACCAACCCGGGGCTACTAACCATGCAGCTTGGTAGGATGGAAGGAAGATTTCTATTTCGATTCTTGCATCAGATCTGGTAATAATTACCTATGACTCTAAATAATGAGCTGTGAAACCTCACTCCCTCACTCCCACCCTCAGTGTCCTCGGCTCTACAAAGGGAGGATGGAGAGCTCAAATGTCCTTCAGCTTGAGAGCTCTCTTCAGTGAAGGGTTGACATTAGGCTCTTCCAAACAAGCTACCCAAATGCCACTCCTCTGATCATATTCCAAACGACAAAAGGTCATCTCCATGGTAGGTAAACTGTAAGTACAGATGGAGCTGATAGAGAGTGATTTTTCCCCAGCAAATGACATTTACTTTGGAGGTGAGTAAGGTAGGCAGGGAAAAGAGCAAATCCACATGCTGATGATATAATTCCACGTTTTTAGAGAGCCAACTTCTCATTCATTCAGATATCCTAGAAGACTCGCATATATAGGCCGGACCTAGTGGACGCATTAATATTTTAATTTTAACCCACAAAACTTTTTTTTTTTTATCTTTTATATATGAACAGAAAGATTTTTATAAAATTGTTCTCGCCAATACTGGATTTTCCTTTTTAAAAATTCCCTGAATGAATGCCCTTTGACTCCATTTAATTTCTTGATTGGCTTACTATACAATGATGTTTAAAACTTTCAAATGATCCCCTTTTATGTTAGCTGAAATTATTTTACTCAAGACCAGTATTTTCCATAAATTGAACAATAAAAATTGAATCAACATCCAGGTTTTATCTACAATAAATTTTACCAATGATTGCGTTTACCAATATGAGTTTTCTCTTGTAGCCTTTATCTCTAGCAGGCGCTATTTTCACAAACCAAAATTTGTACGTTTCAACCTTACCGTTTCCCGACCTTAGCCTTTATCAATGGCCTTTGTTCATTTTATTCTCTGACAATTATTTATACTAGTAAGAATCATTATGAATTAGATAAAAGACTGATAACTTGTATTTATTTCTAAACTATCTATAAGAGCAATTGCCCTTGAACATTCAAGCGCTTCTCTATTCCCCAGGACTAATGTCTTATTAACCCAGTTCTTAATACTTCTACTAACATTGCATATTGTGTACTAAGGGTTTGTATTCTCCGTACAGCAAAGAGAAAGGAACACTGTCAAAATGATGCAGACAGAATGTCTTATTTCCTTATATGGATACAAAGTAAAAAGATGCAAAATATTAGGACCAATTCCTCAGGTTAACCCACAAAAATCCATCTCATTCATTCACTGAGCAAGAATTTTTTAGCACCTCCAGTGTGCCAAGCAGTATTCTAAACACTAGAGATACCAAGTGATAGAAAGAAGAGAAGATGAAGTTCTTTCACTTGTAGAGTGTATATTCTAATGGAGAAAAATTTCAGATGTTTGTGTGTCTTGTATAGAATAATAGGATTGAGTCAACAATAAAAAAATAAATTTTAAAAAGATGAAGGAAAAAAAAATAATAGGATCGAGAGTGACTTGGGTGGCAAAATCTACATCTGATGGATGGCCAGAGATGCCCTCTTAAAGAGAACATTTAGGTAAAATTTGAACCATGAGAAAAAAACTCATATAAATATATACAGTGGGGCTTTGACTTACGAGTTTAATTCATTCCGAGACCAAGCTCGCTAACTCAAATTACTCTGTCAACTCAATGCAAAAAATCGGCCGAGAGACAGCTGGTATCTCAAAAAACTCGTTAGTCGGGACACTCGTAAGTCAAGGCCCCACTATATAACTAAACAAATGTGAGAATCCAAGAAGTGGAATCCTAGAAGTAACTTTAATTGAATAGTCTCCAAGCATTGTATTGATCATACATCTCATAATTTAAAATTTTTGAGCACACTCCCATGATCAGTGTGTGTTTAGTTATTCATAAATTTTAAGCCATTTATTATCACAATAATATTGCTTCAAAAACCACCCCAAAACTCAGTGGTTTAAAATGCCAAGCATATATTTAGCTAATGAGTTTGGAAGTCATCAATTTACGCTGGTTTCAACCAGAAGGTTCTTCTGATTTGGCCTCATATCTGATAGTCAGCTGGCTAACAGCTGGAGTGAAGGAGGAGACTAGGCTAGATAGCTGTCATTCTTTAGCAGACATGTATCCATAGCAAAAGAAGAGAGAGAGGAGAGAGAGAGAGAGAGAGAGAGAGAGAGAGAGAGAGAGAGAGAAGAGAAGAGAAGAGAAGAGAAGAGAAGAGAAGAGAAGAGAAGAGAAGAGAAGAGAAGAGAGAGAGAGAAGTCATTGCAAGCACTGTATAAGCTTCTCTTTAATGTCATTTGCTCAACCCATTGGCCAAAGCAAGTCACAAGACCACACTCAGAGTCAAAGGGCAGGGTAGGTTAACCCACCCACTATAGGAAAGCCCTCTAACGTTATAGGCAAATAGCTTGGATAAAGGAAGATATAAAGAACTAGTTTCAAAAGCACAATCATTCTACTGCAGTAAATATTCCTGCTCAAATATATTATACACATCAGAAAACATACACTCACACTGACATTTCAAGGATGAGGTAAAGAATGGTAGGACTGATATTTTCTTCCGCCATTCCAGTGCTATGTCCCTTGCAGTATATTCACCCACATTAGATTCTCTAATCCATTCTTCTATGCTTTTAGTGCCTCCAGACAGCCCCATATATGAATTACTTTTAATAATCGTCCCTCTCTCTCTGCCAAGGACCTTCCTCTGCTCAACTCAGGGTTTTAAGAGGAATACAATAATTTTCATTGCTGTGAATTCTCCTACAGCTGCAAAACAAATCCCACAAGGACACTCATGTCTGCAAACACTCGTGCATTTGGATATAAAATAGACCCGTCCCACTCAGCTGTCAAATGACAGTTATTTGTGAGCGCTAATGTAATAGGAAACATATGTAAGATGCTAGCCTGTAGTACATCCACAATAAATAGAAGCTACCATGTTTGACTAGTTAATAGTCTTTATCACATGGAAGCAATAACCTTTGCTTCCGGATTCATTTGGGGAGAAATAAAACAGAAGTGATTCCTTCTCTACTGGGGGGAGAGACTGTGGGACATACAAAAGGGTCAGCTGTCTTATCCTGGGACAGCTTCTGGGTGTTTAGATGAAGAGGCCCAGGCTTGCTAAGCTCTCAGGGTTGCCTGGTGTGGGAAATACATGGCACAGCTCAGTAAGAACAATTAGCTCGATGATGAAGCTGTAATCGTTGGCCTCCAGTGTGGCTATGTTTTCATGTAGAAAAGGGCAAATGGGCCATTCAACAAACCATTTCCTTCTGAGCTTTCAGAGCGAGTTAAAACTGTGGAAACCAAACAGGAAACTGTGTCATGAACTCATTCCTCCAGGAACCTACAGAGGCTCTTCAAAAAGAAAATTTACCTCTGGCTGAGGCATCTGATAATTGAGCCCCAGAGACCTTGCTCCTCTCTTTGGTTTCCTAGAGTATGATATCATTTCCTTGTAAATGGGTGTACTTATGAGATCATTCAGATTTGTTTTATTTTTTTAATCTTTGTTGATTTTGAGAGAAAGAGAGAGAGAGAGAGAGAGAGAGAGAGAGAGAGAGAGAGAGAAGAAGAAGAAGAAGAAGAAGAAGAAGAAGAAGAAGAAGAAGAAAGAGAGAGAGAGAGAGAGAGAGAGAGAGAGAGAGAGAGAGAGAGAGAGAGAAGAACATCAATCTGTTGTTCCACTTATGTATGCATTCTTTGGTTGGTTCTTGTCTGGGGATCGAACCTGCAACCTTGGCATATTGGGATGACACTCTCACCAAATGAGCTACCCGGTCAGGGCACTATATATTCTGTATTGTTATGGATTGATTGCATGCATTGAGGAGAGCCATTTGGAAGGTGAATCAGTGAAGTTATACTCAGGAGAACAGTGTGGGTATTTTAAACAGGAGATTTGATGCTGGGAAATAGATACATAGGTGCCAGAGGGCTAGAAGCAAAAAGGGTAAACTGAGATAACCCAAAGATTGGCAAATGTAGGAAACAGCTGTCAGCCCTAGAACTGGGGAACAAACAGGAGAAGGGAGAGTTACCAAGCACGGCGTACAGAGGAGGAGCATCTGGGCAGCTGTTGCAGGGACCCCTGAGCTAGCACCGTGAGGTTGACGCCACGTGTGCTGAAAGGTCCCTGGGCCATAAATACCTGCTCTTATTGGAGGGTGACGCCAGAAACAGAAGCAGCTATAGAGACTCCCATCTCCTCATCGCACCTTCCAGCCTCCCAACAGCGTCTCTCATTGGCAGAGCACAACCAGAAGACAGTGGGCAAGGAAATTCGGGGATTGTAGTTTGCAGACTCCCAGTTGCAGAATTACAAAATACAGCTCAGAAGAGTGTCAGACTTGGGACTGAGAGACAACAGGTCAATGTCTGGCCCAGCCGGCAATTCATGTTCTGGCTCCTTCAGAGCTAGCACAGGAGCTGTCAGTGGACAAAGGCTACGAGGCACCTTTATGACTTTTGATCTTGTGGACTCCTGATTTGAGGGTGGCCCCCTTCTATCTCTTTAAACTATGCTCTTCCTGTTTGACCATTATGACTTGACTGGGACATGACAGAATTGCAGAGGGCAGGGAGAAGTGCCAGGTCAGCCGAAGATGCAGAGGGCATCAGATTATTAGCACCTTTCTATGAGTATATTCATAGACTCCCAAGCTTGCTTTAGCTTTTGCACACCTCCTCCTTACTGTGCAATTTATGTACGTGTCAGCCCTATAATATGTAGATGAGCTGGTTGTTCTCTTCCAGGTGGTCACCTATGATGTGATTCTAACAGTGCTTCCGCTGGTCAAAACAGTCTTTGAATTTCACTGAAGAACTATCTTCAGAGTCTGTGACATGTCCATTTGCTTCCTTCTAATCATGCTTAATCTTTACCTTTTTGAGAGTAGATTCAATACTTTAAAATAGTCTAGACCCCTGAGTTTAATATTGGCATCTAAAGTTAATCCTCAAGCTGAGGCATCAGATAACTGTGTCCTAATTGTGGCACAATAAGACCACTTGTTTCAAGGTCATTCCACTGAATCCTCTGTGCAGATTACAATCCTAAAGAGGAATTCCTAAAATATTTGGGTCGGCTAAGTATAGCCTAAGTATAGCCTTTGAAGCTAAGTCCTTTGAAGGACTGAGGTATGTAATGATTTTAGCCAGAACATCTTAGTCTTAAATTTTTTTGGAAAAATAAGAAGGAATGTTAATTATTTTTTAAAATCAGTTTTATTCCTTGGGATCATAATTTCAAGATTCATGGATTACTGGCTGCCAAGGTTTCATACATGCCTAGTTCATGATGAAAGAAACATTCCTTGTTGAAGGAGAAATTCAAGTATAGCCATTCTACAGCTTTGGAGAAAAATTGGATGCTTGTCCTCCTTGTAATGTTTAGCAGGCCAAGATTTGCTGATTAGTGGGTGAGCTGCTAGGGGAAAGTCACGTTCCGGGCTTTTGGGACCCAAAGGCTAGGGAAAATATGTAAGTTTTCAATGGAATGGTAAGTTTCCAGTTTACAGAATGGCTGAGCCAGCCAGTTTTTCAGGATATTAAGATGGATTATAGAACATACTACAAACTGGATGAACCTCAGAAACATTAGGCTGAGTGAAAGAAGCCAGATAAAATTTCCAGAAGAGGCAAATCTACAAAGAAGGCAAGTAGATTAGTGGTTACGTGGGACTGGAGATGGGAATTCAGAGTAGTGACAGATGGGAACAAGGGATGTTTTGAGGTGATGGAAATGTTCTAAAGATGGATTTTAGTGATGATTGCTCAACTCTGTAAATTCACTCAAAATCATTTAACTGTACCCTTGAAACAAGTGAATTTCATATTATGCAAATTATACCTCAATAAAGCTGCTGTTATGTTGTGTGTGTTTTTTTAAAAGATGGATTGTAGAAATTTTGGCCACATTTCCAAACCCAGTTGGTGCTAATGTGAGAACTCAATCTGCAAACTCATATGGGTCAGTCTGGGGCCTTCAATGTTTAATGCTCATCCAGGGAGAAATGGTCGGGCCTGTGGAACATGGAGAAAAGTAACCTAAAGCCAAGGAATCCCGAGTTCCTCTTGGAGCCAAGGAGCACCCAGATCACCGGCTGAGTCAAATTACCCACAAAACCGACAAGGCATAAATTAGCTATGCATTTTGAACAAATTCTTCCACACCCGTCATACAGAGCCCCTAGCAGGAGAGATCTTTTCTCTAAAAATAGAGATCCAAGATATACAAAGATATTCAGACCATATTATGCACATCAAATATTTAATCTTCCTTACGTCAATTAGCTTTGCTTTTAGCTTTTCACTAAACATTCAGCCAATAAAGAAAAAAGAAAGACATGAAGTTGCTTTGGGAGTGAGGCAAGGCCAGTATCAGGATTGACCAGAAGTTTAAAAAGGCACTTTGTCTCAATTCTTTTCCTTCCTCTGCATCCCATTCTGCCCCCCACCCTCCCCAATCCTGAGCCCTTGAAGGACTGGTTCACCTAAAAGCCTCAGCTTTAGCTTTTCATGGAAGCTTCCTGTTCTAACTCTACCCTTCATATATATATATATATATATATATATATATATATATATATATATACAAACATGTGATTTGTTTTAATGCACAGATATAGACAGACATAGTACATAATACATGTGTACATACACACAGTTATATATAACTCTACCCTTCTTGTCCCTCACCCTTATTATCCACACTCCCTTTAGGCCTCCTCCAGGGAATGGAGACTAACCAAACATTCATACAGAGGTGTGAGCGATGCTGTTACTGACATATGTTCAGTTCTGACAGAGATCTGACTCAGGTTCTTTTACTTTTGCTGTGGCTAGTGACAGGAAACACAGACAGACAGACACACACACACACGCATACTTGGAGATTAACCCACACTCTTAGTTGATCACGACCTCTCATCACCTTTGATCCAGAAGGTAGGAAAGAGAGATTCTGTCCTGGAGCGAGTGTCTGCCCCAGCCAGTCTCCCTCGGAGCATTCTGCAGGAGCCAAGAGGGACCTGCTTCCACAGCCTGTCAGTCTAATATGCTTAAGGACTAACATTATCACACACACGCTGAGTCAGGCACTCCTTCAATTCCCACTACTCTGTGAGGTAGTTGTATTCTCCCCTCATTTCAGAAGTGGCAATGGAGGCAGAGACAATGTAGGTGTCCAAGACACACATCTGAGAAGTGGATTCGGATCCATATAGCCCAGGGCAGTGGTTCTCAACCTTGGCTGCACATTAGAATCACCTGGGAATCTTTTTAAAATCCTGATTGCTGGGCCTCATCCTCTGGAAATTGTTTCTTTGTTACTAATGTTGTGGCCCCACCCCCTAACAAAGAAACAGAATTTCCGGAGGATGAGGCCCAGAAATCAGGATTTTAAGAAGATTCCCAGGTGATTCTAATGTGCAGCCAAGGTTGAGAACCACTGGCCTAGTGCCATACTTGTCTCCTTAAACCAGTCTACACCATTCTGCCTCTCTTAGATGCTTGTTTGTGGACAGCCCATCCCTCAGCAGGTCTCTCACCGAGGATGGAGCAGTGAGAGGTGGTGGGGCACCCGCCCCAAAGGGGAGATACAAGCTTTCTTTAAGGGCTGGATGGAGCTCCTGTGCTAATCAGCTCCATCAGATTTGCCCAGCTGGCTCAATTCTTCATTTCATTCTACCTAATCCATCACACTCGTTCTAAGTTCAAACTGACCCTTACATTATAAACAAATAATAATAAAGTTTGCATTTCTAAAGTAAAGGCCATTTTGGTGCAGGGAAACAGGATGACTTCGCACATTTTACTGCCACCTGCTGGGAAATTATGGCAATGACAACACAAATCCATGGCACACACAGTGCCCCCTGGAGTTGTGCAATGCACAGTGTTTACAACTGCAGGCAGCAGCCCTGCCTAATGTAGCCAATAGTCTGGGGATAAAGGGAGTCTTAGTACATGAGGCATACAAAACAAGCCCCGAGGGATTTTCCTAGTTTTCTCTCTCGCTACCCTGACTGATAACTAATTCCATGGATCTGCATGTCAAAACGGAAGCTTGACAACCTAAATAAATCTCTACTTAGCGGAATCTAAAGCACGGCGACTAGAGTTTGGGAAGACTTTCATGCAGAGTGAACTGTCTTTGGTTGTTGATGTCTTTAAAAAATCCCTCCACAGCATAATGAGAATATGTTTCGCCAAACATTTGCAATTAAAGCACCTTCATATAAAATATCTCATTGGAATTACTTAATTCTGAAAGGTGTTATAATCGTCTCCATTTTAAAGATGAGAGAAGGACCACAGACGAGGTTGCTTAGTGCCTTCTGTGTGCCTGACACTGTGTTAAGGGCTTGGTAGTTGTTTATTGCTTAGTCTTCACAGGGATCCTGAGAGTTAGGCAATACCCTCCTGTTCAGAGGAAGGAACCAAGGCTGAGACTGAATGTTTTACCCAAGGACACTCTGCTGGGAACGGTCGGAGTAGGGACTTGAACCCAGGTCTGACTGGTGCTAAGCCTGAGCTCTTTTCAGTATGTGTATCATTTAGGCAAACCCAGGGCCCCAGTCCTAAAGCTGGCCCCGGCCGTCTTCTCTCTCCTGCACTGTCTATAAGAAAATTAGAAGTGGTAGTCAAGATTTAAACCCAAGTCTTGCAACCCCAAAGCTTGTGTTCTTTCCATGACAGGGGTCCTGCAGGCAAATGTCCTGGCACCTCCTAGAGCTGCCTCCGTGGGGAGCTCTTACATGGCTCACGTGCACCTTCAGGGAGACAGATTACTCCCTGCCTGTTCCATCCCTTTCTCCTCCTCCCTCACGGAGTTAACAACTCAACCCTGCCTTCCTTCCCATACAGGTGAGCATCTCCACTGTGGGCTACGGAGACATGTACCCAGAGACGCACTTGGGCAGGCTTTTTGCCTTCCTCTGCATTGCTTTTGGGATTATCCTCAACGGGATGCCAATCTCCATTCTCTACAACAAGTTCTCCGATTACTACAGCAAGCTCAAGGCTTATGAGTACACGGCCATACGAAGGGAAAGGGGAAAGGTGGACTTCGTGCAGCGAGCCAGAAAAAAGATGGCTGAGTGCTTGGCTGAAAGCAACCCACAGCCCACCCCAAGGCAAGAGAATTAATGTTCCAGAGGCCACGTGGCTGGTAGATCCTGCAACCTTCAAGGCTTCCTTCCGCCTTCTTTTTTTTTTATCGTCAGGATTGCCCGTGAAAGGACACGTGAGGCAGACATACACAAAGGGCATTCATTTCACAGAGTTCTACCTCATGAATGTTTGTTTGAACCCAGACTCAGACAGCCTCATATGGTGTTGTGTGAGAGTCTGATCGTCCCAATGACATTGATATGAGAACTCCTTGGGAGGAGCGACTTCTTAGCTTTCTCTTGTAGCTTCTCATGGCTTCTCAATAAATATTTTTGCACTTGAGTTGACTTGAGAAGAATTTCCTTACATTGAAGAAAGGAAATCCTTGATTTTCCAGAGAGAGGGAATGTTGCATCAGAACTATATGAGCCCTGGCGTTAGACCAATCCCAGTCGGAAGCCCGGATCTACCAGCTGTAGGATTTGGGACAAGTTACTTTAACTGTCGGAGCCTCAGTTTCTTCACCTGTAAAGTGTAGGTAATAAGAAACCACCTTGTAATATGAGCATGGAGAATAAAGGTAATATTTGTAAATGCTCAATAAATGGAAGCTGTTAAAACTGTTTGAGTTAGGGTACTGTCTACTAGATTCTCTAGACCGATGGTTCTCAATCCAGGGAGATTTGGTCATTGTCCACCCCCTACCCCCCTGGAAACTTGGCATTTTCTAAAGATGCTTTTGGCTGTCACCATTGTGAGGAAGGATGAGGGAGCTATGGCATCTAGTAGGCAGAGACCTGGGACGCTGCTAAATATGGACAGGACAGCCCCATAGCAAAGAATTATCTGACCCAACATATCAACAGAGCCAACACTGAGAAACCCTGGTCTGCAGTTAACATGTGAGCCCCCAGACTCGACCTGTGAAACATGCTAAAGTGTGCTCATCGCTTCTCCCTTGATAGGAGCCCACACATGTCCTCACCTCTCTAGGCCTCCTTTCCCTCACTTTCAACAAACAAACCAAAAAACTCTGCCTTTGGGGGACTATTCTGAACAAAGTGAATTAAATCGATGTGGCCCTCTACTCTGGGCTCTGTCTGTGAGTCAGAAAGCCAGCTCCCATAGGGTGTAAGTTCTTTCTCTCCCTGCCCCCTTTCCTCCGAATTTCTTCCTTTTTCCATAGGACTCCTGGGAATTGAAGCCCTGGGAATTAAAGGTGTGTTTGAACTGAGCAAACAGAGATTGGCCCAATAATGAGAAGTTTTGCTATGCTGACCATCCAACGTGTCTCAGGGCATAACTGGACCAATCATGCTCATGTCGTAAAAACAATCATGTTGTGTGTTCTTACAATTACAGGCACAAATACCGATTGTATTTTATAACATTTGACCTCATTTTACCCTTGATACCATGGTATATCCCTAAATTAGGTATTACAGTAGGTCCTCAGAGATCCGTTCCTATGCGATTTTCCCTGTAAGTCAGAACCCACCTACATAAGCACCTACATCACTCACATGGAGCACATACACAGCAGTAATGAAGTGTAACAATAAAAAAATTTAAAAGAAAGATAATTCCTGACCTTTACCTGTGGAAAATAATAAAAAACATAAAGCAAATATGTACATATGTCAAAATGACGGATCTTTTTTTTTTTAAATAAATAAATGGGAGATGGCGATGTAACCACGAAATGACGTACATCGAGTCCAACGTAACCCGAGGACTGCCTGTACCTTGTTTTTTATTCAAGAAGAAACAATTTTTCTTTTTTTATTGAGGAAGAAACAGAAGCTCAGAGAGGTTAAGTAATTCAGCCAAGTTGGCACAGTCAGTAAATAGTGAGATCAAGCTTCCAACCCGGTCTGTCTGATCCCTAAGGCCCTTGCCCAAAGTCTAAACGTGTGGTTCTCAAACTTCATCAGCATCATCTGGGGGGCTTATTAAACACAGATTACTGAGCCCACCCCCAGGGTCTTTGATTCAGTAGGTCGGGGTGATATCCAAGGATTTGTATTTCTACCAGCTACGAGGTTATGCTGATGCTGCTGGTCCAGGGACCACATCCTGAGAACCATGGTCTAAATCACTTCCCTTTGAATGCAAAACTAGGATGCAGCTGGAAAAACTAGGCCAGGTTTCCCTCCCCCTTACTCCCAAGTGCCTTGGCATCTGAAGGGTGGACAGAAACCCCACTATTTCTTGGAAGGTCACCTAGTTAAAATATAGGATGCGCAAGTAAATTTGAATTCCAGATAAGTAAATAATGTTTAGAAGTATATCCCAAGAATTGCATGGTATATACTTCCACTAAAAAAATTAACTCCCGCTTATCTGCAATTCAAATTTAAGTGGGCACCCTCTGTTTCCATTTGCTTCTGGGAGACAAAGCTTCCTCATATGGATGGAAATTACACACCCCCCCACAATCCTAAAACCCCATCTAAACAGCAGGACCCTCCACCAAACGGACTTCTCTCCCTCTTGCCAAGTAAGAGGGAGGAATTTGAATGAGGCTCCTTGCCAGAAGGAACCATGGAAACAGAGTTACAACAGGCAGGAGGTCGGAACACAGTTTATGCAACCACCTGCCATGCTCAGGGCAGCAGCTGCCCCTTAAGGAGACAGGGAACAGGAAGGACTGGTGTTCATCACCTCGACCCCTGCTGGAGGCCCTGAGAGAATGACCCCAAGGAGCCCCACAGAGGCAGCTCCCTGAGAGAGAGAGGGGTGGGGGTGCAGGAGGTCTTGGTGAGGAAGATGAACTTTTGCAGGTCCCTGGGAGGGGATCTGGTACATGACAGCAGCCCCCATCTCCCAACCTCACTAGCCACATCTGTTGAAACAGCTGTGCTCTGCCTCCCAAGAGAATGAGACTGACAGACAGAAGGGAATGAAAACAAAACAAAACAAAAAACCAACATTCCATGAGCCCCACTGTGTGCCAGGCACAGAATCAGCATCACTTAATCCTTCAACAGCCCTATGAAGTAGGTTTCAAGGTGATCACTTACAGAGGCTTAGCCACATTGAACTTGACATGATTTTTGGCTCTGGATTTGAAACCTGGCTCTGCTATGTATTGTGATGTTGAAGCATGTGAAACTGCCATTTTCATAAAAAAAAAAAAAAACCTGAGTATTGGCAATGTCATACAGTGCAACTTAATATTGCGTGGTCCCTTCATTTCTTTAAGCCTGTTTCTGCATCCTTAAAATGGAGATAAAATCCTTAGCATACTGTCCAGCTCATGTTAAAGAACTAAATCATTGTGGGCTGCAATTATCATCATGACTGTTTTGCTGGCTGCGCAGAGTCATTTGTCATCAAGGAGAGGATTCGGCGGATGAAGACAGCTTTTGAGTCCTGTGGCCAGCCCCCTACCCCTCCAGGGCTGTGACAAGGATCCTGGCCAGTCTGCCCAAGAGAACTTCCTGTGGTGATGGAAATGTGATGCCATATCTAATACAGCATAGCCGTGTGTGACTATTGAGCACTTGGAATGTGGCTGGTGTGATTCAGGAACTAAATTTTTTACTGTATTTCATGTTAATTCATTTCATTAAAATTTAAATGGCCACACGTGGCTCCAGGCTGCTATCTGCCTTCATGGAGGCATCTGCTCTGAGGTCCGGGGGAGGGGGGTGGGGTGGGGGGTAAAATTCAAGAAAAACGTTAGATTATCACTCAAGAAAATATTCACAAAAGCTCCAAATTCCTCCTCCCAGGCTGATGGCTGGCCCCCAACTCAAGATGAATGTGGTTCCCCACACCTCAATGCTCCCTCTTTCCTCCCTGCTCAACTCTGATGTGGCATCTTTAAAGCTTACGTGATTCTCCATATGTATCCCACTGTACACGTCTGTTCATGTGTGCTGGGCCTTCTCCATGTGTCTATCTAGATATTCACCCCGCTCTGCCCTGCTGCATGGTCCAAGAGGTCTGCCTTCCATGTGTCCCTCACCCTCTGGCTGTCAGCAGATGGGAGGAGAGACCATTCTGGTTATTAACTCCCCACCTCTCTCTGTGTGGCAGGAGTCTGGGTAGCTGCTAAGTTCCCATAGCCAGGGCTCGGTTGAGCAGCCTTCTAGATCAGCCACAGCACTCACAGATCCCAGTAACACCTCCCCCTCCTGTCATTCCTTCAGGCTGTGAGTGGTAATGGTTTCTTGCATTGCTAGTCACCGATGATCTCACTGCCCCTTGTTGGTTCCCTTAATCCAGACCATAGCTCTGGAAATAGGATCTCTATTAAAATCTCTTCAAATAACCCCTTTGAGTATACCACCTATTTCCCACTGGGATCCTGATTAGTACATCTTGTCTACCTTATGAAAAAGTCATTGCTCGTATTCCCCACATCGCCACTGAAAAGATGAGGCACATGTATCTGAAGGTTCATGCCTCCCCTACACATCACCCCAAACTGAGAAATACAGGCCTTGGATTTACAGACCAGGAGGCATATTCAGCTCACAGATGGTTGGTAGGGCAGCAATGATTGGCACCCTTAAGTGCCAATAAATGATTCATTCTTCCTGTCAAAGTCTCTGCTCTTTTTAGGAGCAGTTTTCAATGACTCAATCTGTTGAGTTCCCTTCCGCAGCCCATCCTACACATACTAATGAATTTTCATGACTACATGATGGAACAATATGCATAAAATGAGTTGGAATATATGCACCTAGGGACAGAAAGTGGCCTCAGAGAACATTAAAAAAAAGAACCATCTTGGCCAGTCTTCTACCTTCACTCAGGTAAGGTTTTATTAACCTTGTTTTGTAAGTGATATAACTGATACCCAAAGAAGTTAAGAAATGTGCCCAGAGATGACAAACATCTGTTTTCCATGCTGCCACCCACTTCCTACGTCCACAGCGGACATTCTTAATCAACCACATTACTCTCTCCCATTGGCGAGCCTTCTCATCGCCTTTCCCTAGCAGCCAATGCAAAGCTGTCAGAGTTGACATTCAACACCTGTCTGCTATCCTTGCACATGCTCAGAACTTACGGGGAACTACACTGTTCTTTTTTAAAAATACAGGCTTTTATTGATTTTAGAGAAAAGGAAGGGAAAGAGTGAAACATCAATGTGAGAGAGAAACATTGATCAACTGTGTCCCGTATGCACTCCAACTGGGGACTGAACCCTCAACGTGGGCATGTG
Organism: Myotis nattereri; assembly: GCF_964212035.1. Lineage (NCBI taxonomy): Eukaryota > Metazoa > Chordata > Mammalia > Chiroptera > Vespertilionidae > Myotis > Myotis nattereri. Next base: position 36,460,206 of record NC_138087.1, on the reverse strand, counting down.
CCCTGACCAGGAATCAAACCAGTGACCTTTTGGTGCATGGATGACACTCAACCAACTGAGCCACACAGGCCAGAGCTACAGTTCCTTTTGAAGGATTTTCCTGTGAATCCAGAAAACCTGTGCAGACGATACTTACGCTATCCTTAATACTATTAAGCCTTTGTAATCAAACTTCCCTGAGCCTCAATTTCTACATTATAATATAGAGATAATTAAGACCTCCTCAGGAAAGTTAACGGGTATATGAATGTAAAGTACTTGATACAATACCTATCATATAGTAAATGTTCAGTTCATGGTACTTATTATTCATTCTTCATCATCAGAATGTCAATGGTGTCCACCATCCATAGCATGCCCCTCTGCAGTACTCATTAGAGATCATGATTATTGGTCTGTTCACAAATATGTTAGTTCTCCTGGGAGTAGATTGCATTTCTCCACCATATTCAAATCCTATGGGGCCAAGTTCGGCTTGCCTTGGCCAAACAAATGTGCACAAAAGAGATGTGTATTACTTTCGGCAGAAGCATTTAATTGCTGCTTCTCTTTATCAGTCCTCCTTTTCTCTCTCCTGGTAATTGTGGAAACAGATGTCAACATGGAGCATCCAACCATCAGTGGCTCCAAGTAACACTGATGAGCAGAACCCCAGGTTGACCCCTCTTGGGTGTGTGGTCTAAGTGAGAAATACACTTTTGTTGGTATAGCCATAAACTGACCCATCTTGATGAATATATATATAAAATAATAAAAGCATAATATGCTAATTAGACTGGACATCCTTCCGGACAACCTTCCAGAAAAAGCCAGGGCTACGAGGGAGGCCAGTGCCAGCAGCTGGGGGAAGGAAGGCCTACTCTTTCATGAATTTCATGTATCGGGCCTCTAGTATATATATATTTCAGAGAGGAAGAGAGAGAAACATCAATGATGAGAGAGAATCATTGATCGGCTGCCTCCTGCACACCCCCTACGGGGGACTGATTCCTCAACCCAGACATGTGCCCTGACCGGAATCGAACCGTGATCTCCTTGGTCATAGTTCGATGCTCAACCACTGAGCCACACCGGCCGGGCTGAATATTTCTTTGGGTATCAAGGTTCCAGAGCAGCTGAAGCTTCGCCATCTCATGACAGGAAAGTGACTTGAAATATTCACATATCTTAAATGTTCGTGTCCCCAAAGTCATGTGCCCTACACAGCACTGGATAACAAAGTTTCTTAAAATGTGTCAGATGCCCATATGAGCTGAGCATTGTTCTGGGCACTTCATGTGACCTAATGTGCACACTTAGCAAAATGTCTGGCATGTAGATACCCAAATTCATGCTAATTATCGTCATCGTTATTATTATGCGTTAGTTCCAGTCCTATGACAACCCCACGAGGGAGGGACTGCTATCATCTCCATTTGACAAAAAAGGAAACGAAGGCACAAAGCAGTTAAGCAATAAGACAAAGTTTCAGAGGCATAAACTAATCCACATGGATTTGAGTTCTCGTTCTGCCTGAAACCCAAGTCCTTGTTCTTTCCACGCTGCCCCATACACTGCCAGTGAAGACTGCCAAGTTCAGTGTGGTGCACTCTCCTGACACCTCAGCTTCCTACTTTTGAGGCCAGTGCCCCACATCACATCTGTCCCCACGGTTCTACCACATGCAGCTTCTGTCACCTAACTCCTGGAGGGGAAAGAGAAACTGGCCTCCCTCAGGCCCACTCATCCATGGAAATGAAAACTTGGCATTCAGGCCCTAGCCAGTTTGACTCAATGGATGGAGTGTCAGCCTGAGGATTGAAAGGTCCCGGGTTCGATTCTGGTCAAGGGCACACGCTACAGGAAGCAGCCGATCAATGAGTCTCTCTCATCGTTGATATTTCTCTCTTTCTCTCCCTCTCCCTTCCTCTCTGAAATCAATAAAAATATTTAAAAAACAAAAAAACTTGGCATTCAGGAAGAGGATTATGTTTTTCTATCAGCTTTAAGATCCACTATCCAAAGGGGTATCTCCCTTCCTCTTCTTTCAAATGTCTTCAGTATCTCTAGGGGTATCTCCAGTATATATATATATATATATACACACACACATAGTATCTTAGTGAAAGGACAATTCATAAGGAGCAACAATATTGGGTGAGGAGAACTTTTAAATAAAATGATCAGGAAAGCCTCATTGTGAAAGACGATACTGGAGCACACCTTGAATGAGGTGAGGAGTTAACCCTGCAGGTACTAGTATTTGGGGAAGAGCACACCTCAAGTGCAAATGCCCTGGAGCGAGACTATACTTTGTGAGGGCATGAGCAACAGAGAAAAGGTGGAAAGACCAATGGGTTGTGGGTCCTGGTGAGGTAGGATTTTTGAAGTTTAGACACTAGCGTTAACTGGAAAAATAAAAGGTGAAGAAAAGGAAATTTGGAGTTGCCTTTAAGGAATGGCTGTAGTTCCCTTGATGACAAGTTCTAGAGTAAGAAAATGGGAGGAAGTATTGGAAGTGGGTAAAAGATAATAGCATTAAAGGAGAGGAAGTGAAGGACCTCAGAGACAAGGGTACTGAAAGTTTCATCTGTGGATGTATTAAATTCACCAAGAATTAGAGAGGAGTGGTGTTGGAGAGGGTGACGGTGAGCCAGGTTCTACTTATCAAGGGATTGGAAGGAGGGCCTGGAGATTGGTAGGTGATTATGATAAGAGGAGGAAAGGGTCTGAGACTTGCAATTCAAACTTAGTTGGGAGCCGTTAGGGGGAGAGAGGCAGAATGATCTGGAAGCAGCAATAAGGACCAAGGAGAACACCTATCTTACTCCAGGCCCAGCAAATAAGGACTGTTGGATAGAAGACCACCACCACTTGAGAGAGTTTCAGGGCCACGGGGTCCTCAGGGGAGAGTCAGGTATCAGTGAGATTCATTATCATAAAATTGGTATTCAGTGTGCAGGTGGGTCAAGGATGCTAAATGTCCTGCAAAACACAGTCCCATAAAATAAAGATTTGTCCCATCCAAGAGTGTCCCCACTGCAAAACACACAATAGTTAGGAAGTGAGAGCATTCAACTTTCAATGGAAAGGTTAAGAGTATTGGTGATTGACACTAGAGCTATGATGGCGAACCTATGACACGCGTGTCAGTGGTGACACGCGAACTCATTTTTTTTTTAAGTATATATTTTATTGATTTTTTTTTTTTTACAGGGAGGAAGGAAGAAGGATAGAGAGTTAGAAACATCGATGAGAGAGAAACATTGATCAGCTGCCTCCTGCACACCCCCTACTGGGGATGTGCCCGCAACCAAGGTACATGCCATTGACCAGTATCGAACCTGGGACCCTTCAGTCTGCAGGCTGACGCTCTATCCACTGAGCCAAACCGGTTACGGCGCGAACTCATTCTTTTGGTTGATTTTTCTTTGTTAAATGGCATTTAAAAATATAAAATAAATATCAAAAATATAAGTCTTTGTTTTACTATGGTTGCAAAGATCAAAAAATTTCTATATGTGACACGGCACCAGAGTTAAATTAGGGTTTTTCAAAATGCTGACATGCCAAGCTCAAAAGGTTCGCCATCGCTGCACTAGAGGAAGACTTGTAGAATTTGGGAAGGGTAAGAGTTAGAGTCAGAAAAAGGGGTGTCAGAATCAAAGTCTGGGGCGCTGGGTGATGAGCCAGGAGCCCCAGGCTTCTCCTGGTGACTGTCATAAGCACAGAAGAAGGGGCAGTGAGATGGCCCTGCTGGTCTCAGGGCAGGTGGTGGTGGTGGTGACACTGTGACTGGAAGGTGGGAGGGACACGCAGTTCTGGATCCGCCCTGCACTCCTACTGATGAAAGCGTGGAGTCTTGGCAAGGAGTGATCTGATCTGGAGCACCCAGAACTCAGAATGCCCTCTTGGCCCTGGAGACTGGAGGAAGGGAGCCCTACAAGGGCACTTTGAACTTCTCAAGTCCCACCATGTCTAAGCTCTGTGTGTCCTTGGGTGAGTTACCTAATCTTGCTGGTCCAGTTTTGTAATCCATAAAGTGGCACCAAAATACCTATCTCTCAGGGTTGCTTCAAGAGTAGAAATTAGACGATGTCCAGAAACATCTAGAAGATACAGCCTGGCCTGTGATCGGTGCTCACCGCTAATAGGCCCACAGCCTGCAGCTCAGGTTACACATACCTGAGTTCAGATCCTAACTCTGACTCTCACTACTATGGCCTGGGGCTAGCCATGTAACATTTCTGAGCCTCAGTCTCTTGTTTTTAAGATTGGGAGAATAATACCAGGTACATAGAACTCTTATAAGGAACAAATGGAAGGAAAAAATGAAAGGCTAATGTAATGATCTGTTAATTTGTCTTTGCTAAAAAAACAACAACAAACAAACACAACTCCAAAGCAAAAAGAGAAGTTTTCCCTCTCTACCCTTAATGACTTCTAAAGTGAGTCAGCAGGCCTGTATGTGCTGGGCTCCCTGGGCCCAGGGGGAATTAGGAACTTCTTTAAAAAGGGCTTTGTTTGGGAGGTCAGAGCACATTAAGGAGTAAGGCGGGGTCATGCTGAACTGGAGGGCAGCACAGACTAGAGCTTGGAGTTGACATTGGGCTGTGAGTAGCCCAACCCCAAGAGAAGAGAGGGGAATTCCCTGAGATGGGGAGAGAGGAGCCCAAGTTTGCAAGGAGATGGCAGTGGCTTGGACGGCAGCCTAAGGCACACATGGGGGTGGGCAGGCCTGCTCCTGGGAGGCACTCAGTCTCACTCCTCTCCAGCCCTGCCTCACTGCGGCTGTTCCTGCATCCTGGAAGTCAAGGGCACACGCTGTGTGCACAGCAAACATGTGGCATTTTTCCCCATCGTGTACTTGGCTCAGAGTGTCACAGTCCACCTGTTGGAGATGCAGTCAGAGGGCTATGGAGTCAAGGTCATCCTCTGCACAGGTAGCCCTGGAGGTCACTTCCCCCTCTCCGCGTGGGCTGGTGGCAGCTGCTTGCAGTGCAGTTGCCTTGCCAGAAATTGTGGGTGCCTGGGAGGAAGTCACCTGGCATCCAGTTACTCTCGACCCAGCCTCCCAGTGTCAACCTCCTGCTTTCCACTCCTTTCTTGGTGATTTAGGGCCAATCAATCAGGTAAAACTCACTGGGAGTTAGTTTTTCCCCCTGTAAAGTGGGAGTAATCCCCACGGCATAAGATTATTGTGACTTGTATGGACACTAAAACCCTTGAAGTGTGCATGGCAGTTAGCAGATGTTCAATGAATGGCAGAGGTGGTGATGGTTAGAAGAACTAGTAGTAATAATACTACTACTAACATAAAGTGCTGGCCGGTCCTGAGTTCATCAGCCCCAACAGTCCCGAGAATGCCGTTCTGCTCCCGGCTTTGACTGCCCTGTTAAAGCTGGGTGAAATCCCCAGCCCCCTGCCTCCGTTTCTGTCAAGTAGGAATAGTCCCACTCACTTTAGGAAAAACCCTTGCAGCTAGAAGTGTCCTTTGCGAATATCTGGTCCAACCCCTTCTCCTCTACACCCCTTTATATAGAGGCAAACCTGCGGCCGAGAATGTAAAGCAGCCACCTACCTCATCAGTAAATACTATTGCCAAAGACGCAGAAGCTTGGTTCATTTCTATTTTGTTTTGCTCACTGGTGTTGCTTGGGACGTTGGGGGGGGGGGGCGGGGAGAGAGACAAGTGATCTGGAAATGTGACATTCTTTTCCCTTGAAAAGCTTTTTTTATTGGAAAAACAAGATAAGTCCATGGAGAAACATTTTTAAAAAATGAGATAGTGTGTAAGTTCTCTGAAAAAAATGTGAAATATCTGTATAGACAAATTATGAGAGCTGGCCTGCAAGCTGCCCCTCAGTGACCCCATGCCCTGGTATGCACCCCTCCCACACTGTCCCAGAGCTGACATCAGTGTGACCTATAGAATGTGGCAGAAGTCATGGATGCCACGTCTCAGATGGGACAAGAAAAGACTGCTGCTTCTGTCTTGGCCTCCCTCTCAAGTCATCGCTCTCGTGGAAGCCAGCTGCCATGACAGGAGGACCTTCAGGAAGCCAGTGGAGAGGCCCATGGGGTGAGGTATCCAGCCAACAGCCAGAGAGGAACCTCAGCCCTGGGAGTGAGCTTGGAAGCAGGCCCACCACCCCTAGATGCCTACAGGCCCAGGTGACAACTTGACAGCCACCTCCTGAGAGACCCTAAACCAGAACCACCAAGTTCAATCTTGCCTCCAGTCCTGCCCCCACAGAAACCATGAGATAATACATGTGCTGCTTCACGCGTCTAGATTTGGGATGATTTGTCAAGCAGCAAAAGATTGCTGATACGTAAACACAGACCATCACCATTCTTCATAGAGCACCTACTGTGTGTCAGCCTTGTGCTTCCTAAAGAAAAATAGGTGGTCCCCCGGCCAGTGTGTCTTAGTTGGTTGAGCAATGTCCCATGTATCCAGAAGCTGCTGGTTCAATTCCCGGGCAGGGCACATACCCAGGTTGCAGGCTCGATCTCCAGTACGGGGCTTGCAAGAGGCTTGATGTTTCTCTCTCAATGTTTCTCTCTCTTTCTCTCCCTCACCCCAACCCCTCAAATCAATTAAACATATATATAGGCTAAAGGAGAATAGGTAGCAAAGAGTCAAGAAAGCTAGGAATTAAGGCTGCATTGGGCTGAGGCTTCCCTTAAAGTGTCCCTCGGGAGCAGATCATGGTACTCACTAATGGGAGGAGGTGCACAGAGCTTATCAAAGTAAATGCACGCTTTCTTCCCAGAGTGAGATCACAGGCTCATGTGTGTTCCTGAAGGATGTATGCGAGAGGCAAAGGTGCGCAGGAATGTCAGGATGGGGCCGGGATCGCAGGCATGGCTGCTTCCTACCTGGGCCTTAAAAGGAGGCAAATTCTAAAAGGTGCCTAACAACAGGTGGAAATAAAACAGCTTCTCTAGATTAGGACCTTCGGCAGCTCCCCTGGAAAAGTCCAGCTGCTTCTGTGAACTAGGTTTCAGCCCTCCCTACGTCAGGTCAAGGTCCTTACTTGCCCACCCACCCAGTGAAAATGCAATCCGAGATGCAGTAAAGGTGCTTTGCAGATATAAAGCACTGAGTATGAGAATGAGAATAAAGTGAGACCTTACACATGAAGGCCCTCGAACAGGGCCTGGCTTGCAGTCTAACGTTAACAAAGGGTAGTGCTAGGCTCTCGCCAGGTAACAGGAGAAAGCAGCAAGTAAAGTGATGGCAGCAGGTGTTCTCTGACCTGGGCCTGCGACCAGTTGTCCCAGGAAGCCCCAGCAATGTCCTGAAACACCCCCACCTGCCCCATCCCTCCTCCACTGGACACAGCCAGCAGGAACTGGCCAGAACTGGCCCTTCTCCGCAGCGCTGCTGAGAATAGCAGGATCTGGATGGAAGCAGGGGGCAGCCAGCCAGGAGGGGTTAACAGCTTCCTCTGCTGGATCTGAGGAGGCGGAGATGCCTGAAGGCCTGAAATGGAGTGATAAGGAATGGGAAGACTAAAAGGGCAGGAAAGGGAGCACAAAGGTTCCTTTTACCCTCTGCCTGGGGCCTGGGTACCGATTTCAGTCTCCAACTATACAGCGGTTCTCAACCTGTGGGTCACGACCCCTTCGGGGGTCGAACAACCCTTTCATAGGGGTCGCCTATATAATTACATATTGTTTTTGTGATTAATATATATAATTACATATTGTTTTTGTGATTAATCACTATGCTTTAATTATGTTCAATTTGTAATAATGAAATTGGGGGTCACCACAACATGAGGAACTGTATGAAAGGGTCGCGGCATTACGAAGGTTGAGAACCACTGCCCTAGATGCTGTCTAGCAGCCTGCCAACAGTCACCTCAATAGCATCACTTAAGGCATGGTTGAGAGGGGCTTATTTTGGTTAACAAAAGACACTCTTCTCATTCCTGTCAATCTGGAAATAACAAGGGTTTTAGGAGCTTTGTGCCAGGAACCAGGCATGAAGACTAGACATATACTTCTTATTATACCACAATGTCACATGATCCTTCCACATTGCCCCCTATATCTCAACAACAGAGAACTGAGAACTGAACAGCACAGTCCACCTCATGCTTTGACTTTTTCTGACTTCACCACTAGATGGAGAAAGCTCTCTGCTTTTATAAGGCTCATGGGATTGCATTACACCCACCTGGACAATCTCCCATGTGTCATGTCACATAACATAATCACAGAAGTAACGCCAGGGAGCAAAGGCACCATCTCAATAATTTACTGACCACACAGGTTCTAGTCTTGCCTCTGCCACTGAGTAACTTTGGAAAAGTCCCTTGTCCCTTTTAGACCACAAATTCCCTTTAACTCCAGTATTTTATAACTCTCCCCCAAATCAAGTTACATTTCTTAACTTTATGGGACATGTGTTCTTCTTGACGGTAGCAAGTTCAAAAGAAAGCGTTGTCCTCGGAGAAGGGTTGCAACCTCAATGGAGTGTCGTTCATTTTTTAAAGCAAATTGGAATAATCTGAAATCTTTAAAAATACAGATGCTGGAGCCCCATCCTCAGAGATTTGGATTCTCAGAAACTCCAAGAAAGGATAGAAGGGACCCGGGCGAACATGCCCTTCCCTGTGGTGGGAGCTTACCTGGAAACGGATGGGAGTCTCCTGTCTGCACATAGAGTCTTTCAAAGATGGGATGGCAGGCTGAGAGCAGAGGCAGCGTTTTAGCACAAGACATCCCTACGACTCACATACTTTCAGTTTTGTATGTTTCCATCTCCTGGTGTCCCTAGGTGTGAGCTGAGGATACAAGCTAGCAAACACATTTCCACAGGAGCCGAAACACTATTCCGGACACACAGCTCTCTGGGTGTTGTGCCCGTTAAGCTTCAACGCTCAAATCTAGGCTACCAGTCTTTGCGAGAAATGAATGGGCTGTACCTTGTCTTAGTAACCCTATGTATGTATGAGTGTATATATGTATGTGTGTATGTATGTGTGTATAGATGTGTGTATATACTGTGTATGTATATATATGTGTGTATAGTTGTAAAGTATATGCATATATACATTCATATAAACATAGGTAGACTACAGATATAGATAGGTAAACAATTCTCTCATTTATAACAAATGGACAGTTGGCGGTTGAAAGCTATATTCTTTACCAAGGTCTTGGTGTACACAATGCTGCCAAGAAAAATTATAAAAATTTTGTAATGGACAAAAAGATTACTGAGTATCATTTCAAAAGAATGCTAAGTATTTGGAGAAAGTCTCCAGGGTTACCTGATTCTGAAGAGGTCTGTACCTTTTATTGTCTATTTTGAAATTCTGTAGAGAGAGAAGTTAACTTCTACAAGCCTAATAGGATGCAAATGTTAATAGAAATGTAAAATTTTGTTGGATGAAGATGCAATGGAGTATTACCCTATGGATTGTACACAGTTTTGTATCTTTTATCAAATTTTTGGAACATTTTATTCTATGCAGGGGGTAGGGGACAAGCCCCCTTCCTTTTCTTTGAAGGAAAATAAACCAATCCATTTATTTATTTACTAGAGGCCCAGTGCACAACATTCGTGCATTGGGGGAGAGATCCCTCAGCCTGGCCTGAGCCCTCTCGCAGTCCAGGATGTCTGACTGCCAGCTAGTGGATCTAAGCAGGCAGTTGGACATCCCCCAAGGAGTCCTTAGAGCTGCAGCAGAGGTAGGAGAGGCTCCTGCCACCACCACTGCACTCGCCAGCCGGGAGCCCGGCTTCTGGCTGAGCAGTGCTCCTCCTGTGGGAGCGCACTGACCACCAGGGGGCAGCTCCTATGTTGAGAGTCTGCCCCTGGTGGTCAGTGCACGTCATAGCGACCAGTCATTCCTCCTTTTGGTCAATTTGCATATTGGCCTTTTATCATATAGGAGGATTTTCTTCCAAAGAGAAGAAAGGGGACCTGGGAATATACAGCCAGGTGAACAAGAGAGTCTAGTCATTGAGGGAAGGGTGGAAGAGAGTCTGATCTCAGAAAGTGTGAGAACTGGGTCGTCCTTTGCAAAAAAACTTTTCCAGGTCCACAGGGCTCAGATCCAGTTGAACACTGTCAATATCATGAGCAGAATGAAGCAATCAGGGAAACATCTGCCTTTTGAATTAAATTACCCTGAATCCATACTTTTGATCTACAGCTGGAACACTGTTAAAACTGATAAAAACTGATCTTTGTCTGGGGGAAGTTCTTAGACAGATGTAATAGATTAAAAAATATCTGTACTGTGAATTTAAATGTTTAAGTCACAAATTGAAAACATTTCTCCATAAACTTGTACATCCTTTGCTATAAAATGTACCCAATGTATTAATTGAGCTGTATCTTTTTTTAAAAAAATATATTTTATTGATTTTTCACAGAGAGGGAGAGAGATAGAAAGTTAGAAACATCGATGAGAGAGAAACATTGATCAGCTGTCTCCTGCACATCTCCCACTGGGGATGTGCCCGCAACCCAGGTACATGCCCTTGACCGGAATCGAACCTGGGACCTTTCAGTCCACAGGCCGATGCTCTATCCACTGAGCCAAACCGGTTTCGGCAATTGAGCTGTATCTTTAATATTGCATATAACTCATGGCTCACATAAAGGTAAAGAGAAGTGCTTGCAATTTTGCACATTTAGAATCAACTGATATTTGATATTTTTAAAAAAGTATTGTATTCTATGGGAAATTCTTTGTTTACTTAATTCATGATCTTTCCCCTTTTGTAAAATATGTTTAGGCTTCTCTTAATTATCTAACAAAGTTTCCATAACTGAAAAAAAATTTTTTTTACCATCTCTTCATCTACAATTAGAGGTGGTATGTGTGTGTGTGTGTGTGTGTGTGTGTGTGTGTGTGTGTGTATAAGAATCAAGCAAAGTTATGAGTTCAAATCCTGTTGAAAATCTTTTAAATTTATTTCTGCTTAACATTTAATTCTGATTTCAGGTGACTGTCAATTGTGTTTTGATTGGTAAGCAGAATTTCAGTATTATTGGCTTAAAATGCTTTTACAAGACAAACACCTTTTACATTCTGTAGCAAATTGCAATTGCCATTCTTTATGAAATTTGCAATACACCTCCTTCTAGTTTTATAAGATAAAACTGTCTAGTTGTATCTTATAGAACGTCTGTGCCCTCTCAAAATTCATATGCTGAACCCTTGTCCCCAAAGTGACAGTATTGGGGGGTCAGGCCCCTGGAAGGTACTTGGGTCATGAGGGTAGAGCCCTCATGAGTGAGATTAGTGCCCTTATAAGTGACCTCAGAGAGCTCCCTGGCCCCCACCTGTGAGAACACAGCTGTCATGAACCAGGAAGTTGGCTCTTGTCTGACACCAAATCTACCAGTGCCCTGAGCTTGGATTTCACAGCATCCAGACTGTGAGGAAGAAGTTGTTCAAGACACCCAGTCTGTGGCACTGTTATCGCAGCCAAATGGACTGAGGCTTTATAGCACTCGTGTCTTGGTCTCCACTCACTGCCGCATCAATATCATGCCTAAATTTTAAACGTAAAGATTTGTCCACTTGTATTTGTTTAACTAAAACACTGATTTAATTATAACTAAAATAATAAGTACTCCAGTTTAATTATCAACAACAACTTATATGATGGTAGTTCATACTGTATTTAAAATGTTCAAAGAAACTTACAATACTCTAGCAATATATAGAAAAAAATTCAGTGGAACTGAAACAATCCATTGGCACTATCAGAAGTGCGAGCCTGCACACTACAACGCCCCGACTGATATATTAAGTGATGCAATTAAAGCAGCGGTTTTCAACCTGTGGGTCGCGACCCCTTTGGGAGTCAAACGACCCTTTCACAGGGGTCGCCTAAGACCATCGGAAAACACATATATAATTACATATTGTTTTTGTGATTAATCACTATGCTTTAATTATGTTCAATTTGTAACAATGAAATTGAGGGTCACCACAACATGAGGAACTGTACTAAAGGGTCGCGGCATGAGGAAGGTTGAGAACCACTGAATTAAAGTGAAATGTAGCCCTACTACAAAAATACATTTGTGTTCAATGGCAAAATGCTTTATACTGCTTTGGCTTGTAAATTTAAATTAATTAAAATAAAAATTTTAAAATCAGTTTTTCAGTCAGCCTTGCCACACTCCCAGTGCGTGGCTAGTTGTGACTGTATTGAGTGCAGTTTAAAAAGCAGAGAAGAGAGATTTGGGGGGCTGCTGGGAGATGTGGAACTTTGAGAAGAGGGAAGAATCATGGGAAAGAATTTTGTTTCCTTGTTCTGCTATGCTATCTTCCCTTTGCTGTTCCCTCAAGAAAATCTGCAGGAAGTATATTTTTTTCCAAGGCTTTCAGAATCAGTTAGTGATTGCTTTTAGTTATTGTATTAGTTTTCTTAAACTGTTGTAACAAAATATCCCTTCTGGACAGTGTCTCTTCTTATAAGGAAACTAATCCTATCAGCTCAGGGCCCCACCGTTATGATCTCATTTAAACATAACTACAGTGGGGCCTTGACTTACGAGTGTCCTGACCAACGAGTTTTTCGAGATACGAGCCGTCTCTTGGCCGATTTTTTGCTTTGGGTTGCAAGCTAAAATTCGGGTTACGAGCCAGCTTCAGATACCCTACCGCTAGTTGGTGCAGCGAACGTCACAGTGAACACCACAACATCAGCCCAGCATCACGTGTCTCACTCGTAACTTTGATTTGACATACGAGTAATTTGAGTTACGAGCTCCGTCATGGAACAAATTAAACTCGTAAGTCAAGGCCCCACTGTACTTCCTTACTCCACATATAGCCACGCTGGGGGTTAGGGCTTCAGCATATGAACAAGGGGACACAAACATTCAGTTCATAGCTGCTAAGAGACCCATGGGAGTATTTTATTTTATCCACTTACCATTTAAAATTTTAGAAGTTTTGTTTTATTTTAAGAATTTTGCTAACTAAAGAGCCACAGAAAAGTAGACCAATGAGAGTCCACAGGCTGGCCCAGGGTTTTATAGCAAACTTACTTTTTTTTCCTGCCCAGATTCATGTTAGCTAATAAGTAACTAAATGTACCTTTCCCTTAATCACTCTATTGGGGAGCTAATTTGAGACAACTTCTGATCTAAACTGTTTTAAGTGGGAAAATATTAATTTAGATGATTCCCCTTCTTTTCTCTCATCCTAAAAGCGGCCCATGGGATCACAGGAAGTTTGTTAACAGTGTAACATGGTGGATAGGGCAGGGTGGGCATCTGGCCATGGTTGTTCTCTGCTGGCATTATCTGCTAAAGCAACTCATCCCCTGTTCTTCACTTACCTCATAAGCTAAAGAATCTAAATGTATTCTCCCTTTGACTTACAGAGAGACACTCTATCCATTAAGACTGTGTGTTATGCAAACATCATTGAAAAGAATGTTTGGAACAAAAGCTACCAGTGCTCTGCTCACAAGATGTGCAGAAATACAAGAAAAGCATAAAGATTGTCTCCCACAAAAATAACAGCACCTCTAAGTACTTCAGCATGTGTACTGTAAAAATAAAGGCATTCTCATGTACTATTACCATATCATTATCACAAGTAACAAATTTGACAATGATTTCATAATATCACAACTTCAATAATTCATTAATATCCGGTCCATATTAAAATTCCTATTTTCCCAATAAACTATTTCATGGCTTAAAAAAAACAAAACACAACAAAATATAATCCTATCAAGGTTAATCATTCCATTTGGTTGTCTCTTTACTTTTTGTCTAACACAGAACCACCTCCATTTTTTCCCAGTGAGGGAAAAATCCCATATTCTAAATTGGTCTGAGAGCTTTCTTGTGATATAAGTTAACCTGCTCCTCTTTCCCATATATTCCTGACAAATTGGAAATTGAGTCTGGAGACTAGATCAGATTCAACTTAAATCATTTTGGCAACAATACTGCATAGGTGCTATTTATTTTAAATACAATGAGAGCTCACTTAATGTCAGTTTTTCTTGCTACTGGTGATATTAAGTTTGATTACTGTACTTGGATGGCAACTGCAAGATCTCTCCTCCAAGGCACCATCTTCCTTTCGAAGTTGTAAGAAATCTGAGGTGAGATCCTTTGGTATCAAGCAAACAGTTCATTCTCCAACAGGTTCTCGCACCCACTGATAATTCTTCCCTGAATTAATTATTACACAGGGGTTAGGCTTTGTTACTAGTCGCGAAAGCCAAGCCTTTAACATTAAAAAAAAAGGGGGTGGGGTGTGAAAAAGGAAGAAGCAACAAGTCTCTCTTCCTGTAAAAGTGCCAGTTTCTTAAAATTGGTAGCTGTGGCTTCAATATCTTATTTTGGAATATCACATTAGGTCGGAATATCACATGAGGAATTTTACTCTGCTCTTTAAGCTCTCCAGCATCCAACCCCCACCCTGAGGGTAGCGAGACTTGGCCTTAGTCCCAGCAGTGGAAAGACTATAGAATAGAGTGGAATTGTGGAGAAGGAAACACACATCAGGGACCATTTCAAGTATATCTCCAGCTATACTTAGAAAGCAATCCTTTTGAATGGTAGAGTTAGAAAATCATCAATGAATGCTAAAACTAGTGGGCAAAGGTCTGATGAGACACAATTACTTATATAGTCTTGGCATACAGCACCATAAGTTACTTAATTTATAAAGAAAAAAGAAGTGGCTTTAAAGTTGAGTGGCTTTAACCTGATCAAAGTTAACATCACTGGTAATAGGACAAACTGAAGGCAGGTGCCTCCTGACGCACCTGGAACACATGTCATTTCTGTGCTTTTTCTGCCCAAAATGCAAACTCTGGATTTAATCAGGCAAATCCAAGTTCAGGGCCATGCTAGAATAACTCTTCTGTGCTCTTCAAGAATGTTAAGGTCAAGAATGGGAAAGATCAACTGAAGAACCATTTCAAAATACCGGAGACTAAAGAGGCATAACAACTAAACGTAATATGTGATTCTGGACCAGGTCAAAAAAAGAGGGGGGGCGGGGGGAGCCATAAGGGACATTATGGAGACAACTTGCAAAATTGGAATATGGACTATAGATTAGAAAATATTACATCCACGTTAAGTTTCCTGATTTTAAGAATTATTCTACGATTATGTGGGAAAAAAAGTTCTTGTCTAAGAAGATGCACATGAGTAGGGATAAAGGGACATATCTCCAAGTTACCCTCAAAAGGTTTAAAAGTGTGCAGACACACATATATTTAGAGAACAAAATAATGAAATAGGAGGCAAATACAATTGGTGAGTCTGGGTGAAGAGTATAATTCTTGCAACTTTCCTTTAAGTTTAAAATTATATTCCCTCCACCATGAAAATAAGCTACTTTTGTTCTTTCACTTTCCTTATCTCTGCTCTAAAATTCTGGTGGGAAAATGAGAACTGGTCCTGGAGACAGGAAACCTGGTTAAAACGCTCCCATTCAACCAGGACTTGTTGGAATACCTTGGGGCTACACTTCCTCTCTCCAGGCGCCTGGTTGTTTTTATCTGCATAAAATTGAAGTAGGCCCCTGCGGTTCTAGGATTCCAGGACAGGCTGCCAAAATGGAAAGGCCTGGATTTTTTGTTCACCTATTGGGGTTTTGCTTTTCACACTTCCAGATGAGGTCTGCCTCTCCAAGCTGCCATTCATTTCCCCAGCTGACTCCGAAGCTCCCACAGCAGGTCGAGTTCATTGCTCTTTATGCGGCCCCCATGTGGGCAGGTGTGCACTCTTGGACTGTCAGGGTAGGACACTAGCCAATTAAGGAAGGTCTCATACATGACCACCTGTGGGTTGATTTCAGACACACAAAGCAGCTTTGTGATCACAAACTGGCTTTCTGTGTGGTTTTCCTAGAGAGGGAATGAACAGACCGGCAGAAACTAACCTCTCTGTCTTGTTCCCTACTGGATCCACAATACCTGTGCATAGCACACACTTGATGAATCTTCACTAAGCGACTGAACACAAGCTTTGACCTGCTTGACAGTTACACACTCATGCTACAAGTCAGTAAACTGACCTCCTGGGTTATGCACTGGGCTGAGAGAGATGAGAGAGATCCACCATCCTCTGGATGATAATTATGATTTAGAGTTTACACAGCTGACAACCAGTGAATTTTCATGACATCACCAAGGTCACGACTCCCAAGGGCCCAGACTTGGCTACACGCTGTCCTCCCTCTGCAGCTCTTCTATCTTGCCTCATTTCTCAAACTGCTAGTTAGGCAGGGTACCAAATCTATGTCTACATTTCTACCCTTATTTATATGTGACAGATTTATATATGTGTATACATTTTTTTTCCTAAAACTTTTTTGCTAATGTAGGGGACTCTTAGAATGAAAAGGTAATTTGTACCATTCCTTCCCTCCTCCATAGTAGGATAGATACCAAAATATTTTTCTTGTTGCTGCTCTTTGGTTTTGGTAGTTTTGATTTTTGATTCTCTTGACTCAGTGGGTTATGATTTAGGTACTTTACAATCACAATCAAGAATTATCAAAAGACTCCACTATAGCCCAGCTGGTATGGCTCAGTGGTTGAGCATATCAACCTATGAACCAGGAGGTTATGGTTCGATTCCTAGTCAGGGCACAGGCCCCGGTTGTAGGCTTGATCCCCAGTGTGGGGTGTGCAGAAGGCAGCTAATCATTATTGGTGTTTCTATCTCCCTCTCCCTCTCCCTTCTCTGAAATCAATGAAAGTATATAATAATAAAAAAAGAGTCCATATGTAGTTTTTTATTTTGAAGTTGAGGGGATGGGATTATGTTGAGAACCAAAGAGGCAGGGGCTGGGAGCTGGTGCTTTGAGTTAAAGAGGTGGAACTGGCTGAGTCTGCTGGGGTGATAACTTCCTGAGCCCAGGAAGAGAGTAAGAATCCTGTTTCCGAAAGTCACACCTGCACTCAGAGTCCCCTGGGGAGGGCGTCGGTGGGTCACTATGGCACATGGACTTCAGCTTGGAAGCGGCATTCAAGGACAGAGTGGAAGACGGCTTGAAGGGGCCCTGTGGGGAGCGCAGTGCCCACCAGAGGGCGGAGGACCAGCTCTACAGCACCACTGGCAACAATGGTGACACCAGGACCTAGGATGAGGCTCTTCCCACAGTCCGGTGCCAGGTTTGTCAAGGATTCTTATGTGAACGCATGGGTTGGAGGCCACAAGATCCTAATAATGACTGAAAATGGACTTCTTAGCTACTCTTAGGACAGGTTTAATTTGCCCAGGAAAGAATTTCTTACAGAGCTTCTCGACTTTATTTCCACCTCTGTGCACGTGAACAAGAGCTGGGAGGCTATGTTAACTTGGTGTGACTGCAGATGGGTCTTCCCGCTTAGGTTTGCTTTAACATTCCTCATTCCATGCCCTATGAGTTTTTATAATCATTTGTCTTCCAGACTAACATGATCCACAAACTATTCACATATAACCAATGACTTTTAAATTACTTTGCTTTAACTTGTAAATCCCTTATAAAAAGCCCATTTCCCATAGTATTTATTTCAAATTGGTAAGGAATTATTGCATTGACCAGGTCCAAATTTGGCACATGCCAGGGTTGTGGACTTGATCCCCAGTGAGGGGCTTGTAGGAGGCAGCTGATCAATGATTCTCTCTCATCATTGATGTTTCTATCTCTCCCTCTCCCTTCCTCTCTAAAATAAAAAAAAAAAAAAAGACCAAATGAAGATGAGTGAGCTCAGCAAATTGATTAGTCATGTTTCTCCTCCCATTGTGATGCTGTATCAGTGAAATAAAAACTTCTGATCATGAGTGGATAATGCTATATTGAAATTCCACAAATCTACCTTAATTTCACATTTCATAAGAACTATTAACAGTAGCTCACCTATGTGTAATGCTCAGTTCACAAATACTTCTACGTACACCATCTCATTTCATTCTGAACATAACTCTGTGATATGAGCAGGGAAGATATTACCATTTTCACCTGTCAAGTGAGAAAAGCAAAGTTCAGAGAATCAAAGTCACTTGTCCAAGGTCCCAGTTAGCAAGTTGCCAGGGTAGGACTAGAAGCCAAGAGTAAAGACTCCCTTTTGAATGCTATAGCCACTATGCCCTACTGCTACCTGGTTTGGCAACTGAGGAACTTGGTTATAGAGGTCTTACTTTCACATTCTTTTCCCCAAGGAGAGCTGGTATAAGGAATTTGGGAACTGCATAAGTAAAGAAGATGACTAGATAAAACGGCAGTAATTCCCATGAGGAAATCATGGAAAATGCATTTAGATGTAGTGCTTATGACCTCAGACATCTTTATACTGATGCACAAAAGATTAGGAATGATCACAGTAAACTTGGAATTTTAACCCAAGGGAACTATAGTCCTACTGATGTCAAGAAAACCTTGTGGGTTGAGGATCTCACCTATGGTACGGCCCAATGGAAAGTTGAATCATTCAAAAGAAATATCTAGTAGTAGGAAAAGGAGAGTCACAAAATATAAAGAGGGTAGAGTCTTAATTGGAAATCCATAGATCTGAAATAGACACAGAGAAGAACGTTTAAGTGAAGCAAAAGGAGAGAAATTCTACCCGTGGGAGTATGTTCTTATCTAAAAGGCTACAGCAAACATTAAGAAAGTCACACATTTCAAGACTGAACAGATTAAAAAAGAACTCCAGTTTCTTTTCTGAGGCAGGCTTCTAGACCCATAAGAACTTGCAGATCTGTCAGAGGGAAAATAGATGTTGGCAAAATTACAAAAATAAAAACAACAAAATTCCAAGTACAATCATTTCTGATTTCTCCCATGACACATACCCCAAATTATCTGTGAAAGTGAGGAAAGACTGGACACAGGCAATGTTCAAATTTTCCAAGTGGGGAGTAGGACAGACTCCAGAAACAATAGACCAATGGCAAGTAATAAAAATCCAAGTCCGGAGTATTTAGCATAGTTTGCCCTTTAAAATGGAAAGCAGTGGTCTTCAGGGGGGCAGAGTCATTAAACCAAGCTATGACAAGGTGACTTCATTTATCATGGTGACTGGATTGACAGAGCAAAGTATAGAAGGATATAGAGGATTGGCCATTAGCAAAATTTCTGACATTCTTTCATGAGGTGGGACAAAGTAGAAACATGAGCTGGATGTTAGTAAAATGTTCAAGTTGTGGCTTGTTGGGCTTGTCCAAAGTGTGTGTGTCGATTGGTGTGTCCATGACAACTTGGGCAGCATAAGAAAATTCTCTAATTGGCTTCTGAACTTGATCCTTGGCTCGATCAAAATTTTATTAGTAACTTGAGTAAGAACTCAGACGCTTCGGTGTGCTGAAGCTGGTTTGTGAGAGATCATTACATTTTCAGAAACCATGTGAGCAGGCAGACATCATGTCGTTAGACTGAAATTGGTCATGGAGGGGTGTTTAGACCACAGAAATAATAAGCACTGCAAACCAGGCCACAAGAGGATGGTAAACATGTACCACCACACCACTGAAGAGAAAGTAGATATGTCAGTCAGGACTCTTTTGACTAAAGCTAAAACTGGTTTAAGCCAACAAACAAAACCCAGCAACTTCAAGTAACTGACAAGTCCACGTTAAACCTACCTGCAGGCAGAGTTGGAACCTGAGCTCGAGTGATGTCAGAAACGCTCGTCTCTCTCCCTCTATCCCATCTTCTTCCATGTTGGCTTTGCTCAGTAGTAACTCAAGGTTTTGGGGTTTTTTGTCTTGTTTTGTTTTTGATCATATCAGCATTGCAACAATGTGGGAAGAGAGCCCCTCTTTCCCAGTAGGTTAAGCCAAGCATCCCATCGCTTTGATGAGATGAATAGAATGCCGATTGTTAGTCCTGGGTTATACTCCCATATCTGTGTGCAGAGACTGACCATGAGGAAGTGGCTGGCCCAGGGAAAACCATGCTGCTTTTTCATAAAGTTACCAGGAGAAAGGGAGACGGATGCTAGGTATCTGAGGAACATGTGACCACCACGTGCATTTGCTTAATCTGTAAAATGGTGGAGGAATTATAGTTCATCTAAAAAAGTGTAATAATAGAATGACTGAATTAACAGGCATATTATGTCAAATCAGGAAGTGTAAGAACTGTGCTGTAATTGCCTAACCACTCTTGAAGTACTGTATTCAGTTCTTGGCCCTGTGCTATACAAAGGGACATGAGAAGGCTAATGAGGTTGTCCTAAAACTATGTATGCAGAAGAATGTATGAAAAACTGGTTGAACCAGGGAATGTTTGCTTTGGGGAGAACACTTAGAGACTCAGGATCTCTGTTTTTAAATACTGAAAGTCCTCTGCTAACAGAAGGTGTCCAATGTGAGACGCCACAGGCCAGGGGACAGATTTGGTTCAACGTAGAAACTACTCTGGAACCGTGAGCGCTGCCCAGCAATGGAATGGATTGACTCTGTGTCACCAGAAATGGTCGAATTTAGATGAGCAAATTTCTGGAAAGCGATGGGAGAGTTTTCTTGGGATATTGCATAATAGAGTAACATTTTACATGGAGGCTGGGCTCTAAAGTCAGTAAGGAAAATCAGATATAGCCAAAGTCACCTTGAAAACTACTACCTATAAAGTATGGTAATGATAGATCATGAGTTTGTGCATGTGACATAAATGTGTAATACATTTAATAATTCACTGTATAATAAAGAGGGCAATCTTTTAAACACAGGTGTCATACAACCCTGTGAGAAATATGTGGGGACCAAATAAAGCAACTACTGATTCAAGTCTATTTCACACACTATGGGGCACGTACTGACAGAGTGTAATAGTCGGTACACTGTAGACAGAACTTCACTTGTCCCTCCCACTACTCTGCAAGCATGTTTAGTTGAATCATTTTGTTGTACAATAAATTTGACTGGCTTTGCCACTGGTTCCCAGGAAGGAGAAGCTCAATCCTTGTAGAGTGTTTTTGTTATTCATGAACTAGTAGCCCTGCACACGAATCCATGTGCCAGTAGCTCGCTGCCACCCTCCAGTAGCTCCCTCCGCCCCTCCCCCATAGCTTGCTGCCCTGGCCCCTCCTGTAGCTCTCTGCTGCCCACTTGTAGGTCGCTGCCCCACCCTCCTGCTGATCCGTGATCCGGTCGTTATGCCGTCGGTCGGTCGGTCGATATGCTTCATGGCGTAACGGCCATTTGTATATTACATCTTTATTATATAGGATTCTTGGATCACACGGGAGTTTATGTTGAGAGATGACATGGTTCAGGATGGGAGCTGGTCACCAGGAGACTGATGTGATCAGAGGGTTGAAACTTCGAGCCAGCCCCACCTCCAGGGAGGAGAGAGAGGCTGGACATTAAGTTCAATCACATGGCTAATGATTCCATCACTCATGCCCCCAAAATAAAACCCCAGCACAAACTCTAGACATTGAGCTAAATGGAGCTTCCTGATTGGTGATCACAAATATGTACAGAGGGTGATGGGCCCCGACTCCACCAAACTCTGCACTCCAGACCCTCCATGCCTCGGCTTATGCATTTTTCCATCTGGCTACCCTCTGTAAGAAAGCTGTCGTTATAAGCACAGTGCTTGCCTGAGCTCTGTGAGTCATTCTAGTGAAGGATCGAACCTGAGGCTATTGTGGAAAACTGTGAATCTGTAGTCAGTGGTCAGAAGTGCAGGAGGCTGGCAATTAAGGAAAAGGTAGTCCTGCTGGGAACCAAGCCCTTAACCTACAGAGTTCAATGCTAACTAGGCTTTTAGTGTCAAAATTGCACAGCAGGACACCAGTTGATGTCATAGCAACCGTAACTTAGAGACAGGGATGTGGTTGTACAGTACCTCAAATGAGTATTCAAACTTCAAAGATTCTTTCTTAAAGCAAAGACCAAGCAAAATGAACACTTTATCTATGCCCCCCCCCCAACACAGAAGCCATTATTAGGTAATTATCTCTTACTATCTCACTTTATGAAAATTATGTTCAAAAGATGCAAGAAAACTGGAACCTAAGAGTCTTTAGCTCCTGTGATTTCAAGTTACCAACTCATGTTACCATAAAGCAGCTCAGGTCCGGTGATACAACTTGTGAGGCTAGGGGGGAGGGCAGAACACCTCTTTCTACGTCAGAATAGGGCCTGGGAGACCCTAACACCATAATGACAAGATGAGCATGTCCAGAGCCTAATGTCTTAAAGGTTGGCAAGATTTTTCTTTTTCCTTTTCCTTTTCCTTTCAGAGAAATATGAATCAAAAATATCTACTGCCAATTTCACAGAAATCTAGGTGAAGCGGAAATCCGCTTACAGACTCTTCCAGGGCCACGAGGATAATGTGACTGTCCCAGTCCCTGCAGCCAGAGGCGAACAGCAGCACTATTCCTCCCAAACACACACCCACTCAACCGCCCAGGGTGCCCTCAGACGCTGCACGGCTCCCCTGAGAGTGGAGGGTAGGAACCAATTCCCAGAGCAGAAGTGGGATCAAGGCGGGAAGTTACAGGGGACCCTGTCAGCTGAATAGAATGACTTCCTGAGTGGAGAGAGGTTCCCGGGAGATTGAGAATGAACTCCCTGTCGCCAGCAGGGTCTGAGCTGAGGTCACTGGGGACGAGCAGACAGGAAGATGTGCATACCTGGTAAGGGGTGAGGACACCAGATGACATCCGAGTCCGCAGCCCTCACAGCCCCTGGTTCCAACCCAACTGCATGTTCCCAGTAGAACCAGGGAACACAACCCCAGGTAAGGAGACTTTCAGCTGGGCCCTTGCCAGACATCTCTCAGCAATAAATCCCCCTCAGTACCTCCCGCATGATGTTATTTAGGGCAGTTAAGGGAGACTCTGGAAATTACTTCAGTGCTGTTTAAATTCATTATCTAATGCTAATTAAAATGATCTGTTTCCCTGTCACTAAGGAAAATCTTGTTAGGGAAACTGATGAGCTGCAGCGAGCTTTGTCACCGGGCTGGGAGCAGAAGCGCGCCTGGAGCACCAGGCATCCTATGTCACTGACGATGACAGGCGAAGGAGGATTGGCCTGGTGGGGTACCCAGCCTTGGCCAGGTTCCCAGAGCCAGCCAGGCATCTGAAGGGCACTTGGCAGGATGGCAGACCTGCCTCTGACCCGCTATACCACCTTGGGGCAGTCACCTCCTCTCTCTGGCTTGGTTTAGATCAGTGGGTCTCAACCGAGGATGCACACTAGAATCACCAAGGCAACTTCCAACAATCCAGAGACCCGGCGCGCCCAGAGCAATGAAAATCCTGGAGACAGGCACAGGCGTTAGTACTTTAAAGCTCCTTAGGCGATTCCAGTGTGCAGGTGAGGTGATCACCACTGCACTGGGTGGTCTCCAAGCACCCCTCCGGGCCTGTGTCCTCTCCAATTCCAGACTAATTGGGTGAAGGGAAGTCGCTGGCTTAGTGCATCACTCTCCTGCAGACATTGGTTACAGTGAGTCTGTCTCAGCTGAAATCCACATGCGTGGCAGTGAGGAGGTAACTGCTGTTCACATAGTATTCTGTATATGCCTAGCACATACCAGGAGCTCAGTACTCATTTGACAAAAGAATGGTGCAGAGACCAAAAATTCAATTTGCAATTCACCTCATCTCGGTTTCACGTTGAGTGGCATTTTAATAATTTTGCTTTTTATTACTTAGCAGAATAAGTAGTTACTGAAGTTAAATAATGTGTAGAACTCATTTTAAGTAACAAAATAGCCCCAAACTAATAGTGGCTTAAACAAGATAAATGTTCATTTCCCTAACACATAACATCTTGGTTTTCAGAACATGGTCCTGGGACCAGCACACCATCCACATCACCTAGGAACTGGTTAAAAATGTGCAGACCCAGCCTAGCTGGCATGGCTCAGTGGTTGAGCATCCATCGATGAACCAGGAGGTCACAGTTCCATTTCTGGTCAGGATACATGCTTGGGTTTTGGGCTCGATCCCCAGTGTGGGGTGTGCAGGAGGCAGCAGATCAATGATTCCCTCCCATCATTGATGTTTCTCTCTTTCCTTCTCTCTTCCTCTTTGAAATCAAAACAATATATAAAAAAATAAAAATGCAGACCCAGGCTTTAAACTATCTGTGTCTACTGAATCAGAAACTTTGGAGGTGGAACTCAAAACTCTGTTTTAATAAGGCCTGCAGGTGATTTGAGAACTGCCTTTATAAAAGACCTTCAGAGCTGCATTCTGCGGCTAGCACAGCATCTCCATGAAGTTGTCAGAGACCCATGTTCCTTTCTGCTCACTACTCCATCCCTAAGGCAAAAACCTGTCTCTGTGATCCAATGTGGCTGCTAGAGTTCCAGCCATCACATCCAAGTTCAAAAGAGCAGGACAGAGAAAAGACCAGAGAAGGGCTCTGTCTCCTTTAACGTGATTTCCTACCCGAATACAACACTTCCTCTTACACTTCACTGACAAAAATCTTTTCTGTGAAGGCTAGAAATGTCTGAGTTGGGCACAGGCTCCCAGCTAAAAACTGAAGTTGTTTTAGAGGTACTAAGATAGACAACTAGTTGTTTCTGCCTGAACTAGTGACTTAATGACAGCAATGAGGAAAACTAAAACTTATGCGTGTTTTCTGGGTGTCCAGGAACTGGGGTGTCCAGCAACTGGGTTAAACACAACACAACAGTATCTTGTTTAAGCTTCACAATTCTATGGGGAATTGTCACTTTTTGTAGATGGAGAAGAACAACAAAAACCTTGGGCTTGCAGAGGTTGGTTAATGTGTGGATGTCACATAACTAGAAAGTGGTGGAGCAGAATTTCCACCGAGGCAGTTTAGCTATGCTTCTCAGACGAACGATGAGTACTAACGATATTTTACATCCGTTCCTCATTAACAGGAAAAATGTAGCATTGGTTTTGCTGTCACTTAATAAGGGTGAGTGCAAAGCAGCCCCACGCACTCCCCGTGGCTGGCTTGTCTTAAGACTGCATTTCCAGCTCACAAGACAGGCCTGCAGTGGTGTCTGCACCAGAGAAGCTCGGGCCTAATGCAAGGGAGGACCCAGGGTTTGTGGGGCCTGAAGCTTGTACAATTTAGGATCTCCCTTTAAGGAAAACATTAAACTGTGAATAAAATATTAGGTAGCAGGCTTTGGAAAGGGGCCCTGATACTTAAGCACCTTGGGCTTCCCAGGAAATCTGCTGCCAGCACTTCCCTTCCCGGCACTGCTTTTGCACGGGGCACAGGGTACCTGGCCTTGAGCACGCGTGCAGGTGACTGCAATCAGGCACTCAGACTGTTTCATCCAGATGGGGGAGATGATGCTGATGAGTAGTTTTCTAACTTTTTGTTTGTTTTTTAGCAGCAGAACCCTGTTACAAAGAGAAATCTTACTCAAAGTCAGATCATGTTAAACAGATGTAAGTGGGGCTGCTCCCAAAGGAGTCCAGGTAGTTGGTCAGGAGCCCCATCTACTCTGCCCCTGCCTCCCCCCACCCCACAGCTCCCAAGGCATCCAGGCACCCTGGGTCTTCCAGGATCTCATCTGAAAAATCGCCGGGTCTATTCCAAGCCCCTTTTCTTACAGAGGACAGAAGACCCAGAAAGGTTGACTAGCTCAGCCTACCGCACACACTGGTTGTTGGGGCACACAGATCTTTTCACTCTACCATAGTTATCCTTCAATTCCCAGACCAGCCCTTAAATGCCTATTGCCAAGTGATCTCTCACTTAATCCCCAATGCAGTGTTTGTTATACTGTAGAATCAAAGCACAGCCATTACCTGCTTCTATGGCGAGTCAGAACATCGCCCACCGCAGCCCTGGTGGAAGGACTGGGTACCCCTTCCACATAATTAACTGGAAGTTATTTCTATCTCTGAGCAAGTCCCTAGGAAAGATGAGTGAAAGGGAATGGAACAGATAGTGTTTGTACCACCCAGAGGGAAAGAGTGGGAGCCCCTGGGTTTATGGGGACATAAAATATATTTATAAACTGAGCATAGATAGAAGTTATCTTAATAGTATGAAAAAGAAGACACAGAGATTTAAAGATATATCACATGTAGGCACCATAGATATTTTCTTCTCCATCTTAGAAGGGTAGAGGGAAAGTTATTTTTTTCTTCCTCTAAAATATATATATATTTACATATTCAACAAAAGATTACTAAAATAAGATTGCAGTTATATCAATACTGGTTCATGTTCTTTCTACAAGGCAATAAAACTTATCTTTGGAGTCATCCCTACTTTAGACAGAAATTGTTTGCAACTTATTGATATTCTATATAACTTACCTTTCCAGAGTCTAGGCCAGCCGTGGGCAAACTACGGCCCGCGGGCCGGATCCAGCCCATTTGAAATGAATAAAACTATTGAAAAAAAAGACCATACCCTTTTATGTAATGATGTTTACTTTGAATTTATATTAGTTCACACAAACACTCCATCCATGCTTTTGTTCCGGCCCTCCGGTCCAGTTTAAGAACCCATTGTGGCCCTCGAGTCAAAAAGTTTGCCCACCCCTGGTCTAGGCCCTAATTAATAAACTAATATGTCAAACAAAGCCCCCCCCACCCCCCCGAAAAGTCAAATAGCCTGTAGTTTTGTAAACGGTGCTCTAGGATGTCTCTGAATGGAGCAAATCTTTTCGTCTTAGTTCTAGGCTTTGGATAATTTTACTTAACATGTGATTTTTTAAAAAGTTGCATCTGTACACTGCAATCCTGTGACTTGGGAATCAGACAGAGCACGGATTATCTATTCTACCTGGGGAATCGTACAAACACCGGCCAATTTTACAAGGCACCTTCTCAAGCACAATCTCATTGATTCTGACCCCAACCCTCTGAGATTTTCAGGTATTATCTCTATTTTTACAGATTAAAAATAACACAAAACAGAAGTTCCTAAAGATTGTGACTTACCCACATTCTTGGTCAGAGCCAGGATCCTCTGAAAACAAACTCCCAGCGCTTTTCGCGAGGTACGGCTCTCCACAGCTGTAGAGAATGTTACTGTTTAAAAAGTCTTTGTAAACTGAGGGAACATGAGGCAGGTGCCTTGTTTTATAGATGAAAGAACTGATAACCAACATCACCTGCCTAGCAAGTGGCAGAACTCACACAGGGTCCAAGATTTCCAAGCTAGTCTAAGGCTGTTTCCTCTCTAGAACCATTGCCTGGAGTTAGCACACCCCGTCTCCTGGTGCGACCAACGCCATCTCTGGATGCCAAGACCACTATCTAAGGTGAAGCCCCCCACTTCTCTTCTGTACCTAGGCCTACTGGCCCAGGAAAGTGATCCCAAAGTACCCCTTATGCTTTCTCCAAGGACACCAACTCCCTTTCCAACCTGTCTAGCCCTCAGCATTCTACTTGAACAAGTTGATAGACTTTGAAGGAAGATGTTAACTACAGATAACAGCTAAAGGTGTTATTCCTACAAGGATTGTTTGCATTTTTAAAAATAGTCAATTTGGTCTCACCTGCCTTCACCCTCCGCTTGCTAACCTGTGGGCAGAAACAATGCAAGGAGCCTGCAAACCCCACCTTAACCCAGGTACCAGCTACAAATGGAATGACAGTGGCTCACACATTTAACTACTATTCAAATGCATACAGCTGTTTCAGATTGTAAAATAAGCATCTATACATGGTGAATTCATGGGCTTCTATATGACTTCTTAGCCAATATATACTCAGGAGTACAAATGTAATTTTGCATTTTGGGGCAAGGGTTGCTGAAATGTTTGATATTAAAAATCTCAACGATGGGAACTTTGATTTCCATGTCATGGTTTCACAGTTGTCACAGAGGCCTTTTCAGCAACCCCCAAATTTCCCATGATTCTACCTGCCCAAATGTAAGCCTGGCCCCAAAAGTAAGCCCCGTGTTTGTGTGTCAGGCCCAGTTCTAGGTCCTGTATGTACATAAGCTCACTTCACACAGTGAGCCAGCGAAATGTGCATCATCTTTCCATAAATGAGGAAACAGAATCAGAGAGGCTCTGTATCTTGCTCAAAAATGACAAAGTGGGTGAGCCAGAGCTCCCAGTCACTGTCCTACATGTCTCTAATTTTACTTGATTTTCAATTTCCAAAGGGTGAAGCCTGCAAATACATAGCAGGAGACACATAAGAATCTAGCAACGAAGAAAAGTTTTGAGAGGAGTAAAAATGTACAGAAAAGCAAGCAGGCTAGATAGAGGAAAAGACGGAATACTGTATTTTACCAATTGTAACATGCCCTGACTGTAAAAACCCACCACTATTTTGTGTCACTAAGAAAAAAAGCTGCCTAGCCCTGTTGGTGTAGCTCAGGGGTAGAGCGTCAACCCAAGAAGCAGGAGGTCACAGTTTGATCCCAGTCAGGGCATGTGCTAGGGTTGCAAGCTTGATTCCCAGGGGGCGTGCAGGAGGCAGCTGAAAGAGGATTCTCTCATCACTGATGTCTCTTTCTCCCTTCCTCCTCTGAAGTCAATAAAAAAACTTATTAAAAAAATAAGAGAGAAAAAAAGTTGCCTATTAAAAAGGATCATGCCAAGATGCCATCAACTGTAAGATGCATCCTTTCAGAGGTTAAAATAAGACAAAAATAGTTGGTTTGTACAACTGGTGACATACATCCAGGCAGGCGGCAACAGGCTAAGGAGCCGAGATCCTAGGGGAAGGGAGAGTATCTTTCATGATTTATAAGCCCCAGAACTCCAAATGCCTGGGGTTTGGGCCTCCGCCAAATTCTGATTTGATGCTGCTTACTAATGAGTACACTTCACCCCATGAACTAATCCTTGTGGTCAGGGGAATGGTGTTGACTTGGGAGACCTGGGTCATGTGCCGCCAGCGGAAGCAGGTTATGATGACTTCACCCCACCCAAACAGGATGACTGCAAAATGTGGGAGACAGACCAAAACAAACGTCCACCAAGCTATTACAAGCAGACACAGCGGATTCCAATGGGTCTATGTTTAGAACTAGACTTAAATATTAAGCAACACAGATAGGGCAGAATAGTTGACTTGGCAAGAAAAAGAAAACTCAAGACTTGTCCATTTCCTCAGAAGCACTTTCGTGCTGTTACACAGGTCTGTAAGAATCATGTTTGTTCTTTCTATCACTGCCCACTGTTGGGTAGAATAGCAAGCAGCAAGCCAATGTCTTTACCGGTACGTATACCAATGAGTTTTAAATGCCAGAGAATTTCTATCTAAAAGGAAAGTCTGTTTTTAAGCATCTGGAAGTCATTTAAAACATCTAAATTATTCATTACTTTTAATTATAGTCACCAAGAACACAAGGCAAAATGATTCTCATAACCCTACCAGATTCCCAGCCTTCCACTCAAGTAGTTGTCACATATCAAGTACAGCCAAGAGCTAATCATTTCCCCCAAGGCATAATCAATTCCCCTAAGAACAAGACAGCATGGACCAATATTTCGCATTAGCACGTTATCGCAGTTCGCTTTGTCCACTTACATTCAACAATTGGCATGACTCCATGTTTAAAATTGGATAAAACATTTTGATGAAGGATTCCAAACACCGTCACTTTATAGGGGATGGGAGTGGGAATATGGGCCCTATCTTTTAAGGCAACCCTTTGTTGTACATACATGTACACAGCAGCCACTGTCTGCTGGAACACTTGGGAATGCAGGGCAGACATTTTGTTACTAATCATCAGACATGCAATGCAAACAGCAAACTGTATCTCCTGTTTAAAACTATTCATCTTGATTTAAAAAAAAAAAAAAGACTATTCATCTGGGAAAAGGTTAGGGAATTCGGGACACTTTGGTGGTGCCTTTAGATTTAGAAAAGGAGAGATGGTGTAGTTTGCTGTACCAAACACCACAGACTGGTGGGCTTAACCAATAGAAATTTATCTGAAATCCCAGATGAAGGAGCTAGCAGGGTGGGTGGCACGCACAGGCCTCACCCTTTGGCTTGTCAATGGTCTTCTGCCTTCATATGGTCTTTCCTTTATGTGTGTCTGACTCTCTTCTCCCAAGGGCACCAGCCATGTTGGGTGAGGGCCAACCCATGACTTCACTCCACCAGCCACCTCTGTGAAGGCCCTATTTCCAAAGACAGTCGCATTCTGCAGTTCTGGAGGATTAGGATTTCTACACACAAATGTGAGGGGGGCACAAACTGATGGAGGTGATTAGAAACTTAGTTCCCTCGGGTTAAGCAATCCAGAGGTGAGGAAAAGAGTGCAAGAGGAGGACTTCTGTGTTTGTTTACTTCTTCAGTTTTGGTATAGAAATAGTTTATGATTAGTGACTCAGTATTAACCGCTGCTCTTTTTGAGATTGTGTGCTCTAACCATTATTCTAAATCAGTGGTTCTCAACCTGTGGATCACGACCCCTTTGGTGGTCGAATGACCCTTTCACAGGGGTTGCCTAAGACCATCCTGCATATCAGATATTTACATTACGATTCACAACATTACAGTTATGCAGTAGCAACAAAAATAATTTTATGGTTGGGTCACATGAGGAACTGTATTTAATGGGCCAAAAGGCTGAGAACCACTGAAATACACATGTCTCTACAGACTGATTAATCTGCTATAATTAAGATGTGACCTTTTCAAATTTTCATTGAAAACAAAAACAGAAGTGCCATCTCATATGTTAAAGAGCTTTGAGTTTGGCACGCAGGAAGCCATTTCCTTCAAGAGGCCCTTATTTCTGTTCCGCAAACACACATCACCCCGATTAAAGGGAAAACAAGGTTCTTCCTTCCAGGCAGTGTCTGATCCCTGGGGAAACCTGGAAACTACAAAAAGCTCAATTTAAAAATTAAAGACATTTCAAACCCAGCAAGATCTTACATGGAAAATAAGCCCTCCAGGTGCGTTGTTTTGAGTTTGGTTGAGACTATTCGTAGATTTCTGCTTAGAATGTATAAACTCACAGGAACAAAGTGAACCGGAGAGACCATCAGATGGAGAGCAATAGCAGCGAAGGAAGCTGTGCAGAAAGTAGCAGGGCTGAGAAAGCTGAGGACCGAGTGCGTGCAGAAGGATGGTTCATTCTCACAGGAATATACAGCAAGTCCCGGCAATGAGAGACACCAGATGCTGGGGAAAACTCAGGTGAAGCCTGGAATGGAAAACAGGGGTAGTGGCTAAAACTGATTACCACGCCACACCTTGGCAGAAGGCTGACAGTTTATTTTATGGACTCATGTTGGTTTAGTTTCTCCAGACCAGGGGACTTTAGATTAAAGAGAGCATGAAAGAGAGGCACTGAACTGAGAGCAGGTGGGTTAATTAAAATCTGCACCAAGTATTGAGCAAAGAGAATACTGGCTGTCAGGTAGATTTCTGTCTAGAGGCAATGAATGGCCCAGGACAAAAGGCTTAGAGATCCTGACATCTGAAGGACGCCAGTGAAACAGCAGAATCCACACCCAGTCACCTGGGCAAAGAACAGTCAATAGAAAGGTGGAGCCTGCCCCCTTTCTGATCAGTTTTTAGTATATAAAGACAAAGATCTCCAAGAAAGCCTTGAACATAAAAGACCAAAATAAACAAAAATAAAGCAGATAGCAGAAGAGATAAAGCAACTCAAAAAAACACAAATAAACACAAAATACAACATCCCCAGAGACACAGAGACATTTTATCCAAGAAACAACAAAACAACAAAAGAGTATTACAAAGAAAGGACTGGCAGAGTGTGTGGAGGAAAGAGCTCACCCAGAAAAGCAAAACAAAAAGCCAAAGACCTGAAAAGGAAAACCAGAGGATCAAACCAGCATTCAAAATCTCAACAAGGAGAGTGCCAAAGAGAAAGAAGGGAGAAAACAAGGCTGGGGGATCAGCGAAACAATACAAATACAGCTCCCAGAATGAAATAAAAAAAGGCTCTGTTTTTCTAACTAAAATAGTTCAATAAATGTCAGCATGAAGAATGATAAACAGACATACACAACACATACCAGTTCACATGACCCTGACATATAAGGCAGCTGGGGATTTAAAGAAGTCCTGTGACTTTTCAGAACCTGCCCTCCGACTCCCATCCCAAAGGCCACATACAAAAGACTGAGGATTAGGGTGGCACTGGACTTTCATAGCAATTCTGCAAGTCAAAGAAAATATTGACCAGTGCCATCAAAGTTCCAAGGCAAAATTAATTTCAAACTATATCCAGCTAAATTAAGTAATCAAATATGAAAGGGCAGAATAAAGACATTCTGACATGCAAAGTCTTTAACATTTTGCCACATATGCATTCTTACTCAGGAAGCTACTAAAGATTCAAGAAGTTTTAACCTAATTAATCAATCAACTGATCCATTAAACAACAATAGCAACAAGCAAAGGTGTTCAGCAAGGAAAAGAAATGCATGGGATCCTGGAATGGGCTTTCCATAGCAGAAATGAGGGAAGGCCCAGATGATGGTGCTGGTTGTGCAACTATCCTTCAGGACATCCAGAAAGCCAGCTGACTCCAGGAAGGGCGTATGAAGAGAGTAGAAACGCTAGTTGAGTTGTGTTGAATAGTGTGGAAATTAGTATTCAAAGACAATCAGTTTAGCACATGTTTGGCTGCAAGTTTCTAAAGATCCAATTCAGAATGGTCTAAATGATAAACGGGAGTTTATTCTCTCACATAACCAGAGGTACAGGAGGAGGCCACTTCAGTGGCTGATTTGTTCAGCAGTTCAACATCACCATCATTCCAGATTCTTCCTACCTGTTGCTGCTCATCTATCCTCTGCATGCTTTTAACCTTCTCAGCTGCAAGATGCTGCATGCCACACTCTAAGCCTCTGATCTGCACACATCAAAGCCAGCCGCGGGAAAGGGACTCTCTTCCTTGTGGGTCTATTAGGAAACCTTCCCCTGAAACACCACTTCTCTTCTAGGGCTCCTGGGCCAGGCTCCTTCCAATCCACCACTGACTAAAGGGATGTGCCCAGGCTTAGTTCACAGCAGTGCTCTATTGCACTAGACACACAAGGGAAATATCTGTATAGCCCGGTGGAATAATAAATGAAGCTGTGAAAATCTCAGCACATCTGGCACCCACTCATCACACTGGGTGTGAAATGTTGAATTAGACCAGTCAGGATATCAGAGCCACAGGGTAAAGATTGTGAACATCAGAATAACATGGGAGTCTAGTGGGCTGAATAAAAGAGGAGAATGGTACGTGCTGCAGAAGAGTTTAAGCGATTCTCATTAAAAGTTTGGTAAATAGCCCTGACGGGTTTAGCTCAGTGGATAGAGTGTCGGCCTGCGGACTCAAGGGTCCAGGGTTCGATTCTGGTCAAGGGCATGTATCTTGGTTGCGGGCACATCCCCAGTGCGGGGTGTGCAAGAGGCAGCTGATCGATGTTTCTCTCTCATCAATGTTTCTAACTCTCTATCTCTCTCCCTTCCTCTCTGTAAAAAACCAATAAAATATATATTTAATAAAAGTTTGGTAAATAAGAGGAACGTAGGAAAGTAAGCAAATGAAAATAAATGAGACAGTTATTAATTCCAGGGTAAATAAAAATGGTTTAGGAAATGACAGTTTACTAGTTATTTGAATATTTCACAATTTATGTCAGTATAACTGATTTATCAAAAATGATGCAATTATACTGGGAACATGGAGAGAAAAAAAGTGGGGCAGGAGTGGTAGTTAAGTCTTAATCTATATTGTCCCATAACAGGAAGTCAAAAGAAAGTGCCTTAACTGCTACACAAATCCCTCCATCTTCAAAAAAAATCCCATCAAAAACTATATATTTAAAAATTTAGCAAAGCTAAACAAGTTGGAAGTAGCTGCTTCTGGGGAGGGCCAGGCAGGATTGCAGCTTTTATTATACACTTTACAGTACTCTAACTTTTAAAATTCTGTATGTCACTTTATCTTTTTAGTCTCATAGATAGAAAAGAGTGAGGTTCCCCCACTTTCTGAATGGGCCCTTTATATGGAAAACACACTCTCACAATGTATTACTCAAACAAAAGCAAGTTCTGATGTTGCCTTTCCCCCCATCCCTTTCCCCCAGCTGTCCCACCCCACCCTTACACTGGTGGGGTCTGGGTAGTGGGGGTCTGGGTAGTGGGGATTAAGGGGCTTCATGCCAAGGAGAAGTATGAATAGGTCAGTTTTTTTGCATTGGGTGGAGTTCAAAGTTCCAGGCAGGAGAAGGTGGCAGGTGACGTCCTGGGAGTAGTCCTGGGACCCTGTTGTCTGGTCAGGAAAGGCCCAGCATTCTCCAGCAAGTGTAGCTACAGTGACAGACTCCAGGGGGCATCATGTTACAGCAGGCTACTTGAGCATGAATGGTCTACCAAACCTTCCAAGCTCTGCTGCTAAAAGCCAAGTGCAGTTACATAATTTAAACATCCTAACTGAATGTAATTCAAACTTCTGCACTGTTAACAAATTAGCATCTACTTCCTAACTCAAACCCTATAGGTTTCCACTACTTTAGGGATAGTCCCACAGAAGAAAATGTCATCAAAGGAAACTATTTATAGGGACAGCCCAGACCCAAAGATAGGCAGATTTCCCCAGTGACCGGGACCTTACCAACCCGACCCATCATGATCCCCTTACTCACCTAGCACCGTGGTCGACAAACTGCAGTTCACGAGCCACATGCGGCTCTTTGGCCCCTTGAGTGTGGCTCTTCCTAAGCCTTAGGAGTACTCTAATTAAGTTAATAACAATGTACCTACCTGTATAGTTTAAGTTTAAAGAATTTGGCTCTCAAAAGAAATCTCAATCGTTGTACTGCTGATATTTGGCTCTGTTGACTAATAAGTTTGCCAACCACTGACTAGCACATTCTCCCTATTAGACCTAATTTCCTCGAGTAGCTTTCAAACAAAATCTACGGTGGAACCCAATCCATAAGGCAGCTAGGAATGTGGCTGCCCTGGATGCAGGCTACCCTCCCCTCCCTGCATCCATCCAGGCCCTAAGGTGAACAGTTCCTGAAGTTCAGTTCACAACCATTAAGTCCCACCTCACTGCCCTCAAAACTCCCTTTAGCTCTTCTTTTCTACATCCTGCTTTCCTCGGAGGCCCTCTCAAGTCCCGCCCCCTCCATGGAGCCTTCTCAGACTGCTGCTCACAAAGGATGTCTCCCCCTGAAGCAACTCATGCAACCACTTTATATGTATTTGGTCGGTCCCACTGCATCTGACCATTAAACCCTTTACATCACTCCTCACACTGCGATTTACTCACTACTCAAGACGATATAGAAGATGGCTGGAATTTTTTTCAAAGGGCATTTTTAGAAAGCATTTTATAAATAAATTCATGTACAAAGCAGTAGCACATACACCGAGTACACAAATCACCAGTGTGGTGGGCCCCTAGCCCTTCTCTCCACTCTGGGAAAACAGATCAGACGAGAAACAATGGTTCCATCTTGGTAATTGTGTCCATCTACACAGACAGTTTTTCAAGCAGCATTTCTACTCCTTTGCTGGTGCTTTTGTTTTTCTGCAATGTGGGGATCAGGCTTTTCAGTCCAGCTTTGACTTTGCTTGCAACTTCTGGATCAGAACTCTGGAGAAGGCTGAAGAGAGAAGACGAAAACTAAATTCCATAGAAATCCCTAGATTGTCTGCCAGTGCTACCTGCAGCCACAGTAAACAAAATTTATTGACTTGTGAGACAAGTCTTATAACTATAAACGCATTTTTCCATCAGATAAATGATAGGGCTAGTAGCCTATGTTCTAAAACCACATAAATAAAAACCATTTCATAGTCTTGTTGGTGGAGTCACTCAAGGAAAGTAGGAGCAACTCTGTTTCATACAGAATTGGTCCTTTCACTTTGACTATCTTAGGGCTAACACCCTGCCTTAAAATTATTTTACCACGTGTATTCTATCTCCCCTTCTCCACCTGAACTCAAAAGCAGAAACCTGGTGTTTTTCTCCATGGCACCACGTGTACAGAACAGATGGCCAAGAATGTTCACTGAGCCTCTGAATTCACATGAATGAACAGGTGCACAGAGAAAGGTGGGGCCATGAAAGGGAAGCAGTTAACGGCCTCCTTACTGAACTCTGCAGCTAGAACATTTAGTGAAGGGGTGAAGAGCTTTACTGCCTACATCTGAAACCTGCCTCTGCCACTCAGTAACTGAATAGCCAAGAGCAATGCTATTTAAATTCTCTAACACTCTTGACCTGTAAAGTGGGATCAACAAGAGAATCACCTTTTCCTCACAGGGTTGTTTTCGGGGCTCAAATGATCTTGTATGTAAAGCACCACCTAACCAGACCCTGACACTCAGGAAGCATTCAATCAGTGTGAGTCATTAAACAAAATAACATCAGCTCTGCTTCCGGAGACCTTGCTGGAGTGATCCAACACCAGGGAACGGGGCCCCAGAGGCGGGCTACTGTGGGGAGCCCGTATAGGGTTAAGCCTCGGATGGACTGACCTGTTGGCAAAGTCACAAACAAGTCCCAGCTTAGAGGGCACAGTCCTCTTAGCATAATTAGGTTTGACCTTATGACCTCCCTAGATCTTATCTGGGAAGCTAATGGGCTGAGGGAAGTGCAGCAAGAACAAGAACAAAAACAAGTGAAACTCACAAGAATAGTGTAACTTTGGTAACCACTACCTGTTTACCTCTGACTATAAAATAAAGGCTCATTTTTGCCTTGGATCTTTCTCTGTGGCCTCAGCCAGGCACAGGAAGATCCACGGAGACTAAAGATTCTTCACTGACTCCGTCTACACCTTTGGGAACCCCTGGTCGGCCGGGGCTGGACCCCGGCAGGCTACATGCAGGCCCTTCTCTTTACATAGGGGTTGGGACTCAGGCAGCACACCAGGGATGAAATTCCTGTTTCCCCCCCACTTCTGAAGGACATGTACATGTGAACTTCTTAAACATACACTTGGCATTTTTTAAAGTGCCTGGTCCCTATAACTTTCATCATGTTGAGAAAGAGAAGGATAAGCTAGCAGCCCCAAGCAGCATTATCTCACTCATGGGATACAAGCAACAAATATTGCTTGCCACCTATGAAACTGAAAAGTGCCCTTTTAATAGATCTGTGACTCACTACGCAATTTTATTTTAAATACCTTGGCTAAGCACATAGTCACATAATGCACAGTGATAAAAGTTGATATTTATTGAGCATGTGTATTAGACATAATGCTAAAAGTATTTTATATGTATCATCTCATTTAATTTTTTTATAACAACACAGAACTATTATTTATTTCATTTTAAAACCCAGAGAATTAAGACTCAGAAGCTGAATAAAGTACCAAAGGCCACACAGTGAGCTGGGACTGGAACCCAGTCTGTTTGTCTAGAGCTCATGCCTGTTAGACAATTCTGCTTCCCTGGGTTAGTATTCAGACTTCACACAAGGCCGATTTTCTTTTTCACCCAGAATGCTTTTTCACTTAATGCAAAAAATATTTAGAAAAAAAAAAAGAAAATTGCAAGAGTTTAAAGTAAACTATAAGCAGGGAGATCATTTTACCAAACAAGTCAAGCACATGACAATATTCTAAGAACCAAACAAAAATGATTACTGTATTAATAAATTATTAGGTTATCTATGGTTCATCTTCCCTTCCGAACCCCAAATACTTCATGTGCTCCTGCTCCAATTCTAAGCAGTGTTCCATAAGAACCTATAACATCCCCGATATGTTTGCAATCCACCCACGGGCAGCTCAGATTGATGAACGATCTCTATAAATTAATTTTATGGCACTGTTGAAATTTCTAGTTAATTAAGTGTAATGAAAGAATGTGTCAGTAGATGGTAACCTTTCAAATGTCTGATAAAGAAATTTATATAAAAAAACTGCATGTTTCAGCTCATAGATTCTGGGTGTTAAACATCAACTGAAAAATTAATTTTAATGGGAAATGAACAAAATGATGTGTCGCCCATGTTTGTAGATATTGATATAACTAAAAAAAAAGAAATGTTCATATGGAATGTGTATGTTTGTAAGT
Source organism: Myotis nattereri (assembly GCF_964212035.1). Classification (NCBI taxonomy): domain Eukaryota; kingdom Metazoa; phylum Chordata; class Mammalia; order Chiroptera; family Vespertilionidae; genus Myotis; species Myotis nattereri. The sequence goes on along the minus strand of NC_138087.1, from coordinate 36,422,304 downwards.
ATATTATATAATTAAATTATATATTGAACAAACATAACATTTACCGACATTACAGATGAAATTGCATAGCATTTGCATGTGAAATACTGAGGGAAATTCAAACCAAGATTAGTATGTGTTCCAAACCTCGGTAATAGAGCAAGGAAAATCAACAGTGATTGCTTTAAAGCAATCTACAAACAAACCGACTTTTAAATGAATGTTCTTAATAGATGGTTTCATCTGGGAATAGAATACACAAATTTTCGATGACCTGTAAATTATAAACTTAACATACGGTGTCTAGAGAACAATATGCAAGTAAAGCATATGCCTCAATTCACAAATCATCAGTTTCCTATCCATTTTAATTAGAAATAAACAATACTTGTGCAGACTTCAGAAGCAAATGCTTTTAAATCCTTTTAGAATAGTTGAGAACAACGAATGAAAATTACATGTAAATTCAGTCACAATTTAAAAAACAACTTGTCAACATTTTCCTAAGGACAAGACTAATTCATTAAAAAATATATACAGTCCTGGCTGGTGTGGCTCAGTTGGTTGAGCATCAACCCCTGCACCGAGGGGGCACCCATTCAATTCCAAGTTAGGGCACGTGGCTGGGTTGCGGGCTCAATCCCCAGTAGGGGGCATACAGAAGGCAACTGAAATACAGAAGGCAGCTGACACTCTCGATTTCCCTTCCTCTCTTTCTAAAAATATTAATAAAAACATGTTTCTTTTTAAAAAAAAGAACACAAATACATTTTGGTCAAAACCATAAATGTGATGTGATAATTAAATGATTCCTCTGAATGTTATAATTCTATGATCCTTGACATCCAAAAGAGGGCAGATGAAAAAAACTGCAAGGACTGATTGAAAGAGTTATATGTGCTTTCTACTATTTGCTATATTTGTATAGATCATGAGTGACTGAAAGTAATGCTGGACTATGGCGAGCAAATGGTGGAACAGAGAAATAAATGTGAGAAGTCTTTTGCACGAACAAGCATTCAGGATGGGGACCCTGCGCAGAGAAGGACACACATTACACATACCCAGAAAGAATGATGGCGCCTCGATTTACACCAGCCCACGACTTCAGGCTCTTCATACCGACATGTTCTACAAGTGTCTTTGCAAAACAACCTGTAAAATATACTGAAACTTAGTGGACATCATATACCAAGATTTAAACACTCAATCTCCCTCTCTTCTGCCCTTAAATCTATATGTTTTAATAAAAAAGTATGTAAAAAGAGTTCTCTCCCAAATTCCCCTAAGATGAAAAATTCCTGTTCAGGTTTATATAATGCATTTTTTATAAAGCCATTTCTTTCAAATCTGATTCAAATCCTAAGCTATGTTAGCAGTAATAACTCATAAGAAACGCTCACTTGGTCATGTTTGTGCTTCTTTGTTCTAGTGAACGACTTAACCCTGACCTGAAAGGTATTCAGGAAGTAAATGTTTGACAGCAGCACCTACGCAACACATGGAATCAACGTGTTCTACTTTTGAATCTTGGTGGGCCTTTATGTCTCACTTAACCAAGGGAGTACAATAAAAGTGATGCTAAACAATTCTGAGGCTAAATCATGAAAAAATCACCCATGTACTTTGTTCTTTTAAAACCAAACCCTCCATGCTCTAAGGAAGCCCAAGCAGCAGCCTAGGGAGAGGAACTGAGGCTGTTGGCCTCAGCCGTTGCCAGCTACTATGAAAGTAGATTCCAACCCCTAGCTGAGCAGCACTCTGCACAGAGGAAAAACAAGCTCCCGATCAAATGATTACTTTTTTGAAAACTACTGTTTTGAGGTAACTTATTATACAACAAGAGATAACCAAGACAGCTAGCCACACTCATGTGGTGCTCCGTGAAAATGACAAACACTTCAGGCATGTGATAGGGCTCTCAGTGCATTTTGATTACGAGGAATAAAATTACTAAGAATTCCTGGACTTTGAAAAAGATGATTCAGTATATTGTTTTTTCTTCAAAATATAAGAAGCTTTTCTCTTCTATAAAAAATTTAGTGAAAAATAGCTCCAAGTCTCTATTCTCAAAGGTGGAGTGAGAAGTGACAGCTCTGCTATATTGACTGCCTTACTAACCATTAGAACTGCAACTTGCCTAAAGACATACATTCATAATCTGTCAGTTTTTTTCTTTCTTCTTTTTTTTTTTTTAAATATATTTTATTGATTTTTTACAGAGAGGAAGGGAGAGAGATAGAGAGTTAGAAACATCAATGAGAAAGAAACATCGATCGGCTGCCTCCTGCACATCTCCCACTGGGGATGTGCCCACAACCCAGGCACATGCCCCTGACCAGAATCGAACCTGGGACCTTTCAGTCTGCAGGCCGACGCTCTATCCACCGAGCCAAACCGGTCTCGGCTGTCAGTTTTTTTCAAATACAGTCATAAAGAGCCCAAACTACTTAAGTGAGGAAAGTCTCTTTAGTGGCTAAAATACCAGAGGGAGTTGAATTTACTAAGAGAAGGTCTGGTCAAAGACAGGACTGAGAGGGGAATGGTATGCAACTTTTCGATTAGATAAGAGATGCTGTCCTCCTGGAGAGCTGAGTTTACAGAACAGCCATGAGGTTTATGAAAAACCAATAAATACCAACCCACTGGCTTGCTCTTTGGTCACATGTACTTCAATGCAAATTTTCTTCTGCATATCCCTTCCTCAAAACTAGAGATAAATACCATGCCTTTCAAATGGGGTAATGATACTCACAAATCCCCTCCTCACCCCCACTGTACTGCTCTCACCATCCTCAAGAAATAGAATGGTGTTTTAGAAAGCTGGCCAAGCCCAGTCAGAATTCTGAAGTAGCAGAGAAAAGAGGAGTAAGAGGAGGGAGGGGGGAAAGAGGAAAAAAATTAAAGGATTCTAGGACACAAATTTCTAGCATTTACTAAAGCAATACTTGCAACCGCTAAATCAGTTCTTACTTATAGGACACTATTTCTGAACACTCAACAAACTCATGTGAACTTGCATGGCTCACATCAAGTTCAGGGATGCCAAGAATTACTGAAATCTCACTTAGGCTGCAACCCAAAGGTTAAGTTTAACAACCTACCTTCTCTTCCGTTTTCTTTCATCTTTTTATCTTGTTCTATTAACCACTTCAGAACAAGGTGTCCTGCAGGATGTTCTGCAATGTGAAGCTAGGAGGCATCAAGAACACATTAATTTATTTCATACATGCCTTGGCCTACAATCCATTCTACATCACCATATACAGATAAGGACTCAGCCATGTTGAAAGTTCCATAAGGCTTAAGAGATCTTTATCTAGAATGACCATTATACCTGGAGGTCTATCCTAATCCCCAGACTAAAATGAGGACAGTTGTTCCAGACAACACAGCCACTGATAACTAGTTTAGGCTGGGCTTCACGAGTCCCGGTTTAGAAAGCACCCCCAAAAGTTCATCTTGAGATCAAACTCACCACTTTTCAGACTGCGATATGCAGTTATGAGGTACAAATACACCTATGGAACAGACCCTTTAGAAGAAACATTGAAAACTAATGCTGAATGTTGACATACAGGCATTATCTGATTCCGGCCAAGAAAGCATCTTTTTAGCTCAATCCTACTCCTTTCTCAAGGCCATATCATTGTTCCCACAGTACTTAGGATCTCTCCTTTTGAAGCATGGGAAACAAGGGGCCCAATTTCTTTAAAAAGAAACTTTCACTATACACGCATCGTCCCTATTTGCTAACATGATCAGCCTTATGAGGGCAGGGGCCCGGGCTTCTCTAAGATCCACAGGCTCCCGTATACATCTATCTGTTCATCAGGAACTTATCACCTAGTCAGGGCAAGGGTCCCGCATGATCTGGCTTCTGCCTTCCTCTCCTCTTTGCTAAGCGATTTCCAACCCCTCCAACCTTCTGTTCTTACACAAGTTGCGCTCCTTCCTTCCTTCAGGCTGCTGCACATGCTCTTCCCTCTGCCGAGAATCTTCTTTCTACCATTCTTCACTGAGCTACTAATCCTTTGGGTTTAGCTTTCACTGCCCCAGGGAAGCCTTTTTGGGGATAGGATGGCTCCCACTTACAATACCATAGAACCTGTAGTTTTCTTTCACAGCGCTTATTTCAATGTGAAATGATTTTTTTGAAATGATTATTTATTTAAATATTATATTCATGTTCATCAAAATGGTAAGCTTCTGGGGAAGAGGGGCAGCGTTGACCCAAATAAATATAGGCAGAGCCTATCAGAAACAGCAAAGACTTTTTACAAAGAAGGGATTAGGGGAGATGTCACAGAGGATTCTAGGGACCCTGAAGGATGAGAAGGCTTTCTACATGGAAAGCATAGGACCATAGAGATATGGGCAACACTCGAGACTGAGGGAAGAAGCATGGACAAATGCAAAGAGGTTCAAAAGTCCAGAAAAAAATTAAAAATAGAATTAAGAGCACAGAATACACTGGGAAGACAGCTTGGGGCCGATCATGGATAACAGAGACTTCTTTTTGCTCAGGGAGTCACTGCAAGGCAGTGTTGCAACAGCACTGTTTTGAATTCAGTTTTCAAATGCACTGCTGATACGCAGTGAGTGCGGCAGTTATGACTGAAATCCTCCTTGCAGCTTTCCTGCCTGTCTAAGAGCACATTACCTCTCCATCCTGGCCGCCAGGATGCAGTTCTGCTGCTGCCAAGCTGGCGACGGCATTCATGGCAGGTTGAGTGTCTCCAATGGCAGCTCCCAGAATGCAAGGCACCAACACACAGGCAGACTTATCTAGCACCATTTCTTGGGCGTGACCTTGCAGGTAGCTTAACAAAGCTGGGGAGATGGACTCTAAGAGCTCTCGGCGCCGGATCTCTGTATCTTTTTTACTGTTGGAATAGGTTGAATGAGTAGTAAGGTGAGATAAATGACAAAGGAAACATGGTGACTGTATTTTCACAAAAACCTCTAAACAATCTGTGGCATACGCTACTATATCTTTCTGTTATGCATGTGCTTAAGTGATTTGAGGGTGGGATGTGTTTTTCATGCTTGTGTCGTAGGATGTGACTAGCACCTGGCACAGAACAAGCACTCAACAAGTGAAGCTTGCCTTATCCTATCTAATAAAAGAGAAACATGGTAATTAGCCGTACATCCGCTACCCTTCCCATTGGCTAATCAGGGTGATATGCAAATTAACTGCCAGCCAAGATGGCGGCCAGCAGCCAGGCAGCTTGAAGCGAACATGAGGCTTGCTTGCTTCAGTGTCGGAGGATTCCAACGTTCCCCGCCTGCCACTGCTGGCCTCTGAACTTGCAGTTTGAAACATTGTTACAAATACAGAAGCTACATGGACAACAGGGGGATGGGAGCATGAGTGTGCGGGGTGGGGGTGGGGGGAGGTTGGGGGTTAATGGGGGGGATGAGGACACATTTGTAATACCTTAACTAATAATAATAATAATAAAAAAAGCTGAAATAAATGTCACTGAACTAATAAAAAAAAAAATACAAAAAAACAAATATAGAAGCTAAACAAAACCCCAGAAACCTGCTTTCAGCCAGCCAGGATCTCAGAGCTGGAGTTGATACAGTGTTTCGATTATAGAACCCAAATAAACCAGATACCTGCTTTCAGCAGCGGAGGCCTAAAAGCTGGAGCCAAGCCTCAGAGCTAAAGCTGGCCCAGAATAAAAAAAGAAAAAAGAAAAAAAGGAGTGGTTGGGAGCTTCAGTCACCCGCCAGCCTGAAAACAGCCCTAAGCCCCTCACCCAGACTGGCCAGGCACCCCAGTGGGGACCCCCACCATGATCCAGGACACCCTTCAGGGCAAACCAGCCGGCCCCACCCGTGCACCAGGCCTCTATCCTATACAGTAAAAGGGTAATATGCCTCCCAGCACCAGGATCAGCGGAGCCGCGAGGCCTCCCGGCACCAGGATCAGCGTGACAGGAGGCAGCGCCCAAACCTCCTGATCGCCCTGCGGCTCTTTGTGTGACAGGGGGCGGGGCCACAACCTCCCTATCTGCTCTGCTCTGTTCGTGACAGGGGAAGGCGCCCCAACCCCCTGATCAGCCCTGCTCTGTGCCTGATAGGGGGAGCTCCCCAACCTCCTGATCGCCCTGCGGCTCTGTGTGTGACAGGGTGCGGCGCCACAACCCCCTCCGGCCCCCCACGGGCCCTGCTCTGTGTGTGACGGGGTAGAGCCATAACCTCCCCATCGGCCCTGCCCTGAGTGTGAGAGTGGCGGCGCCCCAACCCCCTGATCAGCCCTGCTCTGTGTGTGACAGGGGGCAGTGCCCCAACTCCCCTATCGGCCCTACTCTGTGAGTGACAGGGGGGAGCTCCCCAACCTCCTGATGGGCCCTGCTCTGTGTTTGACAGGGTACGGAGCCCCAACCCCCCTGATGGGCCCTGCTCTGTGCGTGACAGGGGGCAGCGCCCCAACCCCCTGATGGGCCCTGCTCTGTGAGTGACAGGGGGCGGTGCCGCAACCTCCCCATCGACCCTGCCTTGAGTGTGACTGGGGGAGGTGCCCCAACCCCCCAGTCGGCCCTACCCTGAGCATGACTGAGGGTGGCATCACAACCTCCCTATCCGCCCTGCTCTGTGCATGACAGGGGACGGCGCCCCAAATCCCCAGTCAGCCCTGCTCTGAGCCCAAACAGGGGCTGCACCTAGGGATTGGGCCTGCCCTCTGCCACCCGGGAGCAGGCCTAAGCCAGCAGGTCATTATCTCCTGAGGGGTCCCAGACTGTGAGAGGGCACAGGCCGGCCTGAGGGAACCACCTCCCCCCCGCCCCCCCAGTGCACAAATTTTTGTGCACCAGGCCTCTAGTATAATAATAATTAAAAAAAACAACAACCTAAACCAATCCAAAAACCAAATGACAACAAAGTATCTTATAAGACAACCCATGATGACGAAGCCGGTTTGGCTCAGTGGATGGAGCGTCGGCCTGCGGACTGGAGGGTCCCAGGTTCGATTCCGGTCAAGGGCATGTACCTGGGTTGCGGGCATATCCCCAGTGGGGGGTGTGCAGGAGGCAGCTGATCGATGTTTCTCTCTCATCGATGTTTCTAACTCTCTATCTCTCTCCCTTCCTCTCTGTAGAAAATCAATAAAATATATTAAAAAAAAAAAGACAACCCATGTTTACACCATTTTATGAACCCTACTCTCTAGAATACTCATTTATATGGTACCAGTAGCTTTAAAAAATAAAAGCAAAACCAATACAAATCACACATCTAAGTACCTACTATGTACAAGGGGCTCACAGGCATTCTTCTGGCACAACACTTTTATTTTCAGGATAAAAATGAGTAAAGGTTTAAAAATGGAATACACTTTTTGAGTTTTGGAGAGAAAAGGAGCATGAGAAGGGGCCTGCATGCAGGAGTAGATTTCTGGAAGCAGGCACTACTGAAATTAATAAATCAGAGGACAAAGGGCGAAACCCGTGTACCGTTCTTACCTGTGTGCGTTTCCATCTCCTTTCTGCAGAACTTCAATGATTTCTCGTACTGTATGTGCAGGATCTCGGGGGCTTAGTAGGTACAACAGGACCTTCCTTCCATATTTGTCATTTAATATGTTAGACAAGGAACTAATAATTTCCTGTAAAATTACAGAAACAAAAAAAGTGAATCTGTATGCTCAAAGGATGCTTGGAATCTGAATGGCAAAGGAGGATACATACTTAACTATTTCCCCCAACTTACTTAATGGAAAATGTGCAGCTACCTGTAAAATCGTCTCATTAAAGCACCAGAGATTTACACTCAGACACAGAACAGATTCTCTGCTGTGACTGGCATTACTGAAAAATCCAAGGAGACTTAAAAATACTTAAAGCAGTTATCTTCAGTCACTATATTACCGATATTACTTAGGCCACCATTACCAGAGCAGATCGGTTAATTTGCAGCTGCATTTAAGTGTAGCATCAGCATCGATGAAGAACATTCTTATTAGAATTTCCCACTGAAATGTATGTGGAGGGAGATAAAGAAACTCTGTTAAACAGGACGAGTGGATAAAGGCTTTTAAAGTTAGGTTGCTCATTCATGGCAAATGAAGGCTACTTAAGTATCGCACGAGAAAGACAGGGGAAGGAAACGTGCAGAAAGACTCCACAGAGCAGTTACAAGTAACTGCACTCTATGAACAGTAACCTTTTCTAGTTGTATGAATTTAAGGAACAATGGCAATGGTATCCCTATCTCAACTAAGCTCCTGTGTAAATTTGCTGTTTTCAAAGACGGAAAATTCACTGTTTAAAAATCCCTTTACACTTAATAGACAATAAACAACAGAAAAATCATCAGCTATTTCTCCCTCTAACATTCCTATTTCATGCCACAAGCCTAACAGATACTCAAAGCCATGTAGGTTTTAGCACCAGATATTCTTGACTGGCTGGGGCCATAGAAAGAATTAGGTCCAATCACGCAGGCTTACAGATGAGGAACCCAGAAAGAGGAGAGGTAACTCTGCCACAGGACGTAGAGTATCAGTGGCAGGACTCTGACAAGTTCTGGTCCCTGATTCTAACTCTAGCCTCTTTCAAAAAAAACATAAGCTCTCTATTAAGGAAATGAATTCTCTATGAGATGATATACTCAGATTTGCTATTCTCTTAAGTGCCTATTTATTACAATGAGATCAGTAATTTTAGTGCAAGGAACCAAACTAAAAATTAAGTCAGTCATCACCTCTCCCAAGAAGACATAAAAATGGCCAATAGATATATGAAAAGATGCTCAACTTCACTAGTTATTAGGGAAATGCAAATCAAAACAATGAGATACCACCTTACACCTATCAGAATGGCTACTATCAACAAATAAGTAACATGTGTTGGAGAGGTTGTGGAGAAAAAGGGAACCCTCATTCACTGCTAGTGGGAATGTAAAATGGAACAGCCACTATGGAAAACAGTATGGCGGTTCATTAAAAAATTAAGACTAGAGTTACCATATGACCCAGCAATCCCTCTTCTGGGTACCTACCTGAAAAATTTGAAAATATTTATTCATAAAGGTATATACCCTATGGTCATTGTAGCATTATTCACAGTGGCCAAGATATGGAAACAATCAAGGTGTCCTTCAATAGATGACTGGATAAAGATGTGGTACATAGTATATATAATGAAATACTACTCAGCCATAAGAAAAGATGAAATACTTCCATTTGTGACACTATGGATGGATTGTGAGAATATCATGCTAGCGAAGTAGGTCAGATGGAAAAAGTAAAAAAAAAAAATCATATGATTTCACTCATATGTGGACATAAAAGTGAAAGTGACAAATGAACAAATGAGTAAAAATTCATAGACACAGACATTAATATGGTGATTAACAGAGGGAAAGGGGGTGAGGGGATGGAAAAAGAGTAAAAGGGGTCAAACATATGGTGACAAAAGGAGATTTGACTTTGGGGGTGAACATACAATGCACTATACAGAAGATGTATTACAAAATTGTACACTTGAAACCTATGTAATTTTATTAGTCCATGTCACACCAATAAATTTAATTAAAAATAAAATAATCTTAAAAAGAAAAAAATTAAGTTAGTCATCAACTATGGGATCATGATACAGCAAAGTCCATGACCCCGAGGTTGATGACACAAACCCAGATTCCAGACACATTTTCTCTTTAAATTCTCAAACATCTCTCGTTTCCTGCACAAAAGTATACTGTGCTTCCTGTAATTAGTAAGAGCAGCTAAACACTTAAGGTACTCACTAAGAACCAGACCCTATCTGAGAGTGCAATGTCCATCATCTTAAACACTCTTCACAGCATGATGAATGACAAAGGTACTGTAGCTTACTTTCATTTTACATGTAAGAAGCCCAAGGTTTAAACAAGTAAGGTGACTTAAAGTAGAGAAGTAAAGGTCACACATCCAGGACATGATCGCCTCTTTCCCTGACTCTAAACCCCACTCTGCTCTTCTACCTTTGAAGAAGTTTAAGGTCATGTATAAAGATTTCCCTCTACAACATAAAGGTTTCCAGAGAATAGGTGCAATAGACCTAACCACCTCAAAAAGAAGAGAAATTTCAACCATTCAAGGAAAATGAACAAAAATCTCAGTAAAAAGGGCAAGACAAAACAAAATTGTACACTTCACAGAAGAGGGAGCTCTTTTGTAATTTCAAGGTAAACATGACCCAAAGTGGATTCAACATATGCATTAAAAAAAAAAATCCTCACCTAAGGACATGCTTTTATTGATTTTAGAGAGAGGAAGGGAGAGAGAGAGAGAGAGAACCATTGATTGGTTGTCTCCCACACACCCTGACTGGGGTTCAAACTCATAAGCTGGGTATGTGTTCTGACCAGGAATGAAACCTTTGATCCTTCGTTGCCCGGGAAGACACTCCAACCAATTGAGCCACACAGATCAGGGGTCAACATACACATTTTTGATAATGAAGCATTTAGTGCCACAAATAATGGGCTACCATTAGTATGGATTTTCCTATTTAAAGTTTAACCAACCAACTCATGAGAGCAAAGATGCTTTAACTTGCTGAAAGAAGAGAGTGAGGATACACAGCTTAGGCCAATTTCTGTAAAAATCCCACAACCTTTCTGTCCTAAAATACTATTGGCTATAATCCCTTTAAAACAGCTGCTTAAAAAATAAATAAATAAAACACATACAACAAAAACTCAAAATGGGTGAAGTATTCAGTGAAGAAATATAAATGGCTGCTATTATTCCTCAATGTACTTACTTTCTCTGTGGGTTTCACACTTAAGGACTAGGGTAATATACATAGACGTGGGGAGAAAAGCTTTCACTTTAAAAAGAGAAGCTTAATTCCATGTCCAAACACTATTCAAGGACTAGTGCCCAAACTCATTGCCTTTCAGTTTGTAATTTAGGAATTGAGAATCTGAAGTTATGTTTGTTTGAGTGTGAAATCACTTAATTCTCCTCGATCTCACCCTCATTCCAGCTTTCCTACCAAAAAAAACATATATCTAAAAGGAAATGGTATGAGTGCTATCATATTAGAGCACTAATTCATTTCTCTTTAACCTAGTTAGAAAGAGGAGAGAAATTTCTAGTGAGGAGAACACTAATGAGTATAGTACATGTAGAAATAAGAAGAATCAGTCAACTATTGTAACTACTGGTATCGACTTTTTGCTGAACTCAGTCTTTAAACTCAAGCAGAGTAGCCTTTGACAAATCTTTTAACCTGCCCACACATCAATTCCCTTATCTGTAAAAGGAAATGATGTACCTGCCTGACTTGTGGGCCATTACCAGGAGCAAAGCTGAAAATTCACACTGCAAACTGAAAACGGCTATAAAGTGATATATATATTTTTTTTATTACACAATGCAACAGGCTCTGCAGTGGTTCAGTGGGATGGACACGTGACTCTATACCAGCCGTGGGCAAAGTACGACCTGCGGGCCGGATCCGGCCCGTTTGAAATGAATAAAAATAAAAAATAAAAAAGACCGTACCCTTTTATGTAATGATGTTTACTTTTTGAATTTATATTAGTTCACACAAACACTCCATCCATGCTTTTGTTCCGGCCCTCCGGTCCCGTTTAAGAACCCATTGTGGCCCTCGAGTCAGAAAGTTTGCCCACCCCTGCCATGTGCAGCATATTGGGCAACCCAGCAATTTTGCTAAGTAAATGACTTAGAGAAACAAGGAGACATACAAGAATGCTCATAGAATTATTTGGAATAGCAAAAAAATAGTGAGTTTTTAAAGTTTTAAAAATTGTAAACAATCTAAATGTCCATCTACAGAAAATGGAAGAATAAACTGCAGTATATTCATAGTAAAATACAATTTGGCATTGAAACAGAAATGACTTAGAACAGGGGTGGGCAAACAAAGGCCCATGAGTCAACCTGCAGCCTATTTTTGTACATCCTACAAGTTAAGAATGGTCTTTACATTTTAAAGGGTTGTTAAAGAATAAAACAAAATAAATGGGCAGCAGAGATCATATATATCCCACAAAGACTAAAATACTATCTGGCCCTTTTAAAAAGGGCTTGCCAACTCCTGATGATGAATTCCACAAACCTAATATCAAAAGAAAAAAGCAAGTTACATAAGAAAATATACACAATATTACTGACATGGAATATGTAAACATGCAAAATAGTACTATGTACATCTACATATAGCAAAAGGATAAGGAAATACATGTCAATAATAAACACAAAATCCATCACCATGGGTGAGGGTGAGGGTGGATATGCAATCATGGACAGGTACACAAAGGGCTTGAACTTTTACTGTATTTGTCAAGTTTCACTTCTTTATCAGATAGTAGGTGGCTGAATATCCACTGTATAATTCCTTATACCTTTCTGGATGTTTTAATGATAATATATTTCCTTTTCTGAGAAACACTGCTGTCAAAGCAGCTGCATCATACCAACAATTTCAGGGTAAAATGGATAAAATTGTATAGGTATGTTTATTTTGGAAAGTAAAGTAGATGGGAAACAGTGTGTATCTATTTTTTTAGAATGTTTTTTATTGATACTTTTAAGGGAGAGGGAGAGAAGCATCAATGTGAGAGAGAAACATTGATTGGCTGCCTCCCTTATGCACACTGACCCACGGAACCCAAAACCTAGGCATGTGCCCCGATGGGGAAATGAACCGGCAACCTTTTGATGCACTGGATGACACTAAACCAACTGTGCCACATCGGCCAGGGCAGTGTGTGTATCCAGTTAGAAAAGTGAGGGCTCAGCTGACCAGGTTGTTATATCAACACTATATTTCAGGAAGTCTGGCTACCCTGAAGAGAATTCTTAGCAACACTAAGCTTTCTTGTGTATTTTGAAAAAGAACTGCATACTGCAACAGGTTTTCTGGTAGATGGGTAGGGAAAATGCAAGTGCAATTAGCATTCCAGGATTTTATCACCAGCTACATAGTGTAATGACACACAGAAGCTGTTGAGCATTTGTCAGCTAGAGGCAAGAGATCAGTAAATCAGGCCATTCTCGGAAAGCTGCCCCGAGTATGAGAAAGTCATTAGGAATGTGGGTTAAGTAGTGGTGGGAATCAATCTGATAAGCACAAGGAATTAAAACTGTTTCAACAGCAACTTTAAGTGGGCTAAATCTTGGGAAAATATCCAGCAGACAAATTGTGGCAAATTCTGAAGGAAGTATAGTTTCTCTTGAAATCTATCTGGAACAATTATGCAAATTTTACTTGTCCTGAATATATTAAACAAAAGCAAACTTTGAATAGCCCAGCCTGTTTCCATTTTCATGAAACAACTTTATTCATTAAAAAATCTATGGCCTCACATCACTGTCACTGGAATGAAAAACAATCATTAATGACTGGAGTCAAAAGGGTAATAAAGATACAAGGAACATGTCAAAAAACTCAGTTTGTGACATGAAAGTCTTGCCAAATGGTTTCTTCCCACAATCTTATCCCAAAGAAAGTCATCACAATCTTAACATAGTCAAGGGGAAAGTTGGAAAATGACAGCCAGGGCATGAGAAACTCACATACACTGGGACGTACAGCTGGCATCTAAGAAAAATCTCCTTCCCCTCTGCTAGCTGATACATTTTCCCCTACACCCAGCTCTACTGGTCTAGACAGGCTACAGAGAGAGGCCACAACACTGCCACGTGCCAACAGGTAAAGTCTCTTTCTGAACCCCATCTGCTTCTCTCTGCAGCTGGCATGAAAGTAGTTTTTGTCACTGAGATTTCTCCAAAGGCCCCATCCATGGTATCAAAGAGAAACGTTTGTGTAATTTTCAGATGAATATTTCTATACAGATTATGTGGTTTTTACAATGTACCCAAGTTTTGTCCCTGCAACCAATGCTGCAATTTCTTAACCCTAGCCCTGCAACCTCTATTACATATCCAACACTACCTGCACACTAGAAATAAGGAAGGGAAGAGGAGAGAGAGCACAGATTCAGAAGTCAATCATTGCAGAATGAAGGAAATGATTTCGGAATGCAGTTTTTACTTTGGAGTAGTACTTTCAAGAGGACAGCTCAGTTTTTCTGAAGGAAAATTTAGGGTTAAATAAATTGCATTCAATTATTACCACTTTATGGTCATTATACTAGGCTAAAAGGAATTGCTGAAATGTAAAAACGAAGCTAGTATTTTCATTTTAGTGATAATTTTTAATCTGACTCTACAAAAACTTTCATGAAAGCTCTAGGAAGGATCACAATTGAGTTTTATCAGGTTTGCCTCTCCAGCTCAATCAGGACAGATGTATTGACAGGCTGGGTAACTGTGCAGTGGTAGTTTCTCCACAGGGAGAGGGAGAAAGGTCACAGGTGTCCTCTGCCTGGAATGAGCTCCTGAATAATTGAAGAATTACTATGTCAATGAATTTCTAATCAAATCTAAGCACTGCTTTGCTAAATTTTCATTTAATATATCATATGGTCTAAAAAGTCATGTTATCCTAATTTAACCATTCTTTTACATATTTAAAACAATAATTATTAATATCGTTACTAGATTATGGTTTATACAGGAATAAAGCAAATCCCCCAAAGAGATTTAATGTCAACTAATAAATAACGAAAGACCATCAAGGAGCAAATAATTCAAAGTCTTTACACATATATATGTGAAATAACACTTATAAATCCACAAATGATATATCAATGTAACTTAAATTCAAGACCATGATAATTACTTACAGATATGATTATCTGCTTCACAAGCTTAGTATCATCAATACAATCAAACGCTGCCAGTAAAACCAAATGGGAGTATTGGCCCTGTAAGAATCGAAAGTCAGGAAAGGTTAAAAAAAATGCATAGCTTCTCCTTTTTATTCCACCCCTGGAGTCACTTTATAAAGGTTACCAACCTGGTAACCTGCACAACATAATACAAATAAGAGGGATAAAAGCCATTCAAAGGAATTCTTATCAGGACCTAGTTAATAATATTCTAGGTTGATTTTTTAAAAAGAAAAAAGGAAAGCACATTCTTCAATATCAAATAGCCTGGACTCATTACATCTTTCAAAAATAGGTACTCTGTTAATGAATAGCTACTAAAAAAAATTAAACTAAAAAAGAAATGCAATAGTTTAAAAAAAAAACGAAGACTATAAAACATAACACTATTATATAAATCCAAATATAATTATACATATACAAAGTATACAAAATACATGTATACAGAAAATCCTAGAACATCATAATGTAATAGTCACCTCTGGGTTGAAGGATAAAAACTTTTCATTTTCCATAATATACTGTCCAATTTCTTTAAAATAATTCTATATAATTAGACTAGAAATACTAAAAATAAACTAAAAGAATATACTTATATACTGAATGAGAAATAAAAATAATTATGTTTAAAAAGTATAACAGAGGAGAACCAAGATGGCGGCATAGGTTAACGCCGGAGTTTGCTGCCTTGAACAACCAAATCAAAACACACCTAAAAGACGGAAGGGACATCACCCAGAACCACAGGAACGCTGGCTGAGTGGAAGTCCTACAACTAGGAGGAAAGAGAAACGCATACGGACACTCAGAGGAGGCGCAGTGCTGAAGTCAAATTCTGAGGTGCGGAGTGCACGGAGCGGGCTGGCGGCGGAGGGCGCGGTTGGCGTTTTCAATCGGGAGGGAGTCGCAGACTCTGAGCTCCAGATACAGGCGAGTCTTTAGGGACCCAGACTCAAATGGGAGAAGCGGGACTGTCTGGCTTCAGTCAGAGCGAGTGCAGCTTTCTCTCCGAGCTTTGCAGCGGGTGCCGGGACTCAGAGAGGCAGAGCCCCTGGGGACAGGACTGAGAGCCGCCATAACTGCTCTCTCCAGCCCACCCTGTTGATCCTGTGCGACCCGCCCCGCCCAAGCCCTGCACAGAGGCATTTGCCGGATAGCCTCAGGCAAAGGCTAGATTAGCACCTCCCTAGAGGACAGAAGTTCTCTCACTGCAGACACAGCTGATTCGCATAGCCACTTGGCCTGGAGGTCAAACCCTCCCTGGTATTAGCTACAACAATCAAAGTTTAACTATAAGACTGCGCACAAAGACCACTAGGGGGTGCACCAAGGAAGCATAACAAAATGCGGAGAAAAAGAAACAGGACAAAATTGTCAATGGAAGATATAGAGTTCAGAACCACACTTTTAAGGTCTCTCAAGAACTGTTTAGAAGCCGCCGATAAACTTAATGAGATCTACAAGAAAACTAATGAGACCCTCGATGTTATATTGGGGAACCAACTAGAAATTAAGCATACACGGACTGAAATAACGAATATTATACAGACTCCCGACAGCAGACCAGAGGAGCACAAGAATCAAGTCAATGATTTGAAATGCGAGGAAGCAAAAAACACCCAACCGGAAAAGCAAAATGAAAAAAGAATCCAAAAATGCGAGGATAGTGTAAGGAGCCTCTGGGACAGCTTCAAGCGTACCAACATCAGAATTATAGGGGTGCCAGAAGATGAGAGAGAGCAAGATATTGAAAACCTATTTGAAGAAATCATGACAGAAAACTTCCCCTACCTGGTGAAAGAAATGGACTTACAGGTCCAAGAAGCGCGGAGAACCCCAAACAAAAGGAATCCAAAGAGGACCACACCAAGACACATCATAATTAAAATGCCAAGAGCAAAAGATAAAGAGAGAATCTTAAAAACAGCAAGAGAAAGAAACTCAGTTACCTACAAGGGAATACCCATATGACTGTCAGCTGATTTCTCAACAGAAACTTTGCAGGCCAGAAGGGAGTGGCAAGAAATATTCAAAGTGATGAATACCAAGAACCTACAACCAAGATTACTTTATCCAGCAAAGCTATCATTCAGAATTGAAGGTCAGATAAAGAGCTTCACAGATAAGGAAAAGCTAAAGGAGTTCATCACCACCAAACCAGGATTATATGAAATGCTGAAAGGTATCCTTTAAGAGGAAGAGGAAGAAAAAGGTAAAGATACAAATTATGAACAACAAATATGCATCTATCAACAAGTGAATCTAAGAATCAAGTGAATAAATAATCCGATGAACAGAATGAACTGGTGATTATAATAGAATCAGGGACATAGAAAGGGAATGGACTGACCATTCTTGGGGGGGAAAGGGGTGTGGGAGATGCGGGAAGAGACTGGACAAAAATCGTGCACCTATGGATGAGGACAGTGGGTGGGGAGTGAGGGCGGAGGGTGGGGCGGGAACTGGGAGGAGGGGAGTTATGGGGGGGAAAAAAGAGGAACAAATGTAATAATCTGAACAATAAAGATTTAATTAAAAAAAAATAAAATAAAAAGTATAACAGCAAGAGATCATACAAATACACACTGTGAATTTCACAACGTCCACCTCTTGAACCGACAGAATTATCTAGGATGCTGATATAGTTCCCAAGAGTTAAAGAACTACTTTATAAAAAAGAAGAAGAAAGTGCATTCAGAGTTTGAGGCCTATTCTTCTTGTATTCTAGATAGTATGAACCTTTTTTTACTTTGAGAGGGCATTTGACTTTGATAACCCTCTTCAGAGCCAGGTCTGATGAGTATGGCAAATAATAACATATCAGTTAGACAAATAACAAAGGTCTAACACCTTTACTATATAAAGACCAACAATCTACTAAAAATGGGCAAAGAAAATGAAGAGTCAGTTCACTGAAAAAGAAATACAAATGGCTCTAAGCATATGAAATAATGCTCATTAATTAAAGGCAATAATTAAAACAATAAAATATCATTTTCTACCTACTCTATAGGCAGAAGTGAAAATCCTTGATAATATACTAACTTGACAAAGGTCTGGAGAAAAGCAAGCACACTTTTATGTTGTTGGTGAGAATGCAAAGTAGTTCAACTATTTTGAAGGGCAACTGACAACATCTAAAAAACTTAAAATGCATGTACTTTCTGACTCATCAATTCTAGTTCTAGAATTATCTTATAGCCATGCTTCCACATATGCACAGTGGACATGCACTGGAGTACTATTTGAAATAACAAAAAACTAGGAACTACCTAAGCGTCCAATAGTAGGGACTGGTTAGATAAATTATGAAACTCATATAATGAAATATTATGACGTCATCAAAAAGGTAAGGTAGATAGATGTACATATATGTATATTGAAATAAAATGACCCCTGAGACAAATTAAGTGAAGGAAACAAAGTAGAGAACAATGTGCATATAGTACACAAGCTTTGGTTTCTGATTTTTTAAGTCTGACACACAGGAACATGCCCAAGCACAAAACATCTGAGTGAATACAAAAATAGCTGGTACAGAATTTAAGTGAGAAACAGACAATTCACAATTACAGTTGGAGATTTTAAGGCTTCTTTCAGTAACTCACAGAAAAATGATAAAGAAATTAGTAAAGACTTTGATTATCTGAACACTATCAACCACTTTGATCTAATTGACATTTATAGAGTACTACACCCTGTAACTCCACAAAACACTTTCCTTTCAAGATACCAAGATAGACCATGTTAGGCCATAAAATAAGTATTTAGAAAAGGATTAAAATAATAGAGTATGTCAGGAAACCCCTAATATTTGGAAATGGCACACTTCTAAACAATCCGTAAGTCAAATCCATGGGTTGTATTAATTTAACTCCCCCCTTAAAGGAACTTCTTGAGATAAAAAATACATTGCATTGTTAATTTCTTGTTACCATTGCAATGCCTTGTGGGGATTAGTTTCTTGAAAAAATTTGTTAAAAATAAACTATGAAGTTAAAATAATCTAATTTTATTACTTAAAAATATCTTTTGCCGAGACCGGTTTGGCTCAGTGGATAGAGCGTCGGCTTTCGGACTGAAGGGTCCCAGGTTCGATTCTGGTCAAGGGCATGTACCTTGGTTGCGGGCACATCCCCAGTGGGGGGTGTGCAGGAGGCAGCTGGTCGATGTTTCTCTCTCATCGATGTTTCTAACTCTCTATCTCCCTCCTTTCCTCTCTGTAAAAACTCAATAAAAGAAAAAAAATAAAAAAATATCTTTTACAACTAATACTTTTTAGAACTTTCTACTAACATCTTGTTTATTATATTTATTTCTAATTTAAAATATTCAAACTAGCCGAAGCCGGTTTGGCTCAGTGGATAGAGCGTCGGCCTGCGGACTGAAAGGTCCCAGGTTCGATTCCGGTCAAGGGTATGTACCTGGGTTGCGGGCACATCCCCAGTGGGAGGTGTGCAGGAGGCAGCTGATCGATGTTTCTCTCTCATCGATGTTTCTAACTCTCTATCTCTCTCCCTTCCTCTCTGTAAAAAATCAATAAAATATATTTTAAAAAAAATATTCAAACTTAAATGTTATACAAAGGACTTACTTGATGATGAATAATAAATCATAAAATATTCTCATACTCTGATACAACCCACTAGAGAATCTTATTTCATTTTGTTACAGAAAAGTTAGCTGCCTTTTAAGTGGTTTTATACTCTCCTCCTGGTCTCCAATCCTACAGAAGACAACAGGTATGTATTCATTCACACAGCAGCAAATGTGCTTGAATTAGTATTTACTACATTAAGATGCTAGTAGTTCTCATTAGATTTTTTCATAGGAAAAAGTTGTTGATAATACAAATTTTAGTTCTCCAATAAATAAGAGGTTATAAAACATAACATAATAACTCAAAAAATGTTATAGTATTTGCTACTACAAATACAGGGTGGGCAAAAGTAAGTTTATAGTTGTAAGTATGCAAAACATTAATGAGGTCATTAGTGCCTCACAAAAACTTTATACATCCTCTAATTTACCAGGAAAGCTATTACACCTCCAAAGGATTCCAAAGAACTGAAAACTTAACTAGAATTTATTCTAGGCAGCAATTTCCATGCGTAATTAATATGATTGAACAAATTCACTAAATAATGTAGCAAATATCAAGTCTTCGAAAAGTATCTAATAAAAGTGGAAAATGTGTCACTATGCAATGTTAAATAAAGGTGAAATTTCATTTTGTGTAAGTTTAATATATAAAAATGCATGCATATGCATAGAATAAGATTGTTATAAAATAAAGAATAAATTTATTGGTCGTTTTCTTAAATTTTCAAATTTTCTGTAATAAACATGGTTTCATTTTATTAACAATTAAAAGAAATATTATTATACTTACATTAGCCACCTTTTCAACATAAGTCTTCATTGTTTTCACAATCACTTTCCTGTCCTTAAAAACAAAACAAAACAAAAAAAACCGCAACTTTTAATTAGAGATTTAAGGTATTTCATATATAAAATTTTGATTTAATATTAAGTTGTCATTGGAGTGGCTTTATACTATCCTCTGGTCTCGAACTATTTCCATTAGTGAAAATAGTTATACAGCCAGAACAAAAAAAAATTGCAATATATTAGCCCTTTCAGAGCTATTAGGATCTTACATTTGTATGTGATATCCATTCGGACATAAATATGAGTCATAAAATTATCAGTTGCAAGACTAACCTAGTGAAATGACCTTCTTTTACAGTGAGAAATGAGAGATCTCTCTTCCAATGTCTGAACAGTCTTCAAATATATAGTCTATGGCATTCAATACATATTTGTTGAAATTAAATTTGTATTAATGTAAAATGTGGACAAAGTACAGTGGGGCCTTGACTTACGAGATTAATTTGTTCCGAGACCGAGCTCGTTAACTCAAATTACTCTGTCAACTCAATGCAAAAAATCGGCCGAGAGACAGCTGGTATCCCAAAAAACTCGTTAGTCGGGACACTCGTAAGTCAAGGCCCCACTGTACAACTGTCTTTTAAAGGCAGAATTATGCTGATCAAAGAAATGAGAATCAGTTGTTAAACTTCTGTAGTTAATATGGACTTTTCCCTCAAAATACTTAACATCTGTATGAGCAAATGTGTAACTGTTCATTATCTCCTCCCCCTGCTTCCTCTTCCATTAAGATAAATAAATATTGTATTGATTTGATTGACAGATCCCTTCCCAAATAATGACAACTCAAGATTTTCACACTTTACTGAAAACTCCAGCAGTGAAAAAAATTGTTGTTATAAAGTAAAATAATCTGACTTTACTACTTAAAAATGTCTTTTACTACTACTACCTTTTAGAACTAGGCCCAAAGAAGGCCAATTCCTGTGAGGCCCTGAGGCACAACTTTGCAAAGATAAGCAGTTTATGCACAACGTAAGACCTAAGGAGACCGAAGTCTGAGGAAAGCAGGCCAAGCCCTGACACTCACCTTGGGCGTGCCATGCCACAGGCAGTGCATGGCCACTCTGGCACCATCGTGTGTGTGCGCCAGGTACACCACCGC
Source organism: Myotis nattereri (assembly GCF_964212035.1). Taxonomy (NCBI): domain Eukaryota; kingdom Metazoa; phylum Chordata; class Mammalia; order Chiroptera; family Vespertilionidae; genus Myotis; species Myotis nattereri. The sequence continues at coordinate 36,401,003 of NC_138087.1, read as the reverse complement.
TTCACGGATGGCTTCGATCATTTCCTGGGGAACAAATGCCATCAAGGCTTTAGTTCATGCTTTCTTTCTGCCTTTAAAACTAATCTGTCTGCTAGGGAGCAGTTAAGCGCAGGGAATGAAAAAGATTATAGGGAGCAAACAATTTAATTTTTCATTTTGTAGACAAGCACACGCATATATATCATCTTTCTAGGAATATTCTTTTCCATCAGGAGTGACAAATACTGCTGACAAGCAATTTCTATTAAAATACACTTCTATTTTATCAAATATGTCTATATTAAAATACAATGTCTATTTAAATAAGAATGCATATATACAATATATTCTAAATGATTTTTTAAGAAAAAGAAGGCTAGGAAGTGGCTATGGTAAAAAGAAAAGCCAGATAAAATAAATAAAATGCTGTTTCCTAAAAGGGAAGAGAACCAAAACACTAGTTTGGCCTAAAAAGTTTCTCTTTTTTAGTTTATCACTGGATTACTTCTAAGAAATCACATTAATAATTCACCATAAAAACACTAAACAACATTTCCCTAATAAAATTAATCTCTATATTAGACTAGGCCAACACTATCAATGACTCTTTAGTAAAAAATCAATTGTTACTTTCTTATAAGGTAGTCTGGCTTAAATTATATTTTGGAATTATAGATGTAAATGAGTTCTGGCAGTTAACAATTGCAGGGTCCCATTTTAGCCCATTCCCAGTGAAAAAAAAATTATATTAAATAAATAAGTACAAAGTCTCCTGCCAGGAGAGAGGAAGGTAGGTGCCTATTTTCTTCAATAAGGAACAAGCAATTCCATCCTTAATTATCTTACAATCCTTACCCAGGATGAATCTCAACAGCACAGCTTTCAACTTATGTACCTAAACTTATGAATCTCTTCAAAGCTCTCCAGCTGGAGAGCTATATATGTATTCCAATTATGCTTCCACTATCCCCAAAAGGTTTTTTTGTCTCTCTTTTGAAAATGCCCCCAGGGCCAGAAAAGAGTTGCCTCATCACTTTATACTGACACTGGGTTCTCAATGATTGATTTTGCTATTACTAAAACACATTTAACACTAAAAACAAAGATTTTCCACCACTGAATGTATTGAAATGATCATTTTCCAGTTCTGAAAATAGTCCTGCCTCAGTACATCTAGAACTGTGAGATACTGTGCTATGCAGGGGCAGGAGAGAATTCCCCCAAAGAGAAGCAGCAGCTGCTATGGTCACCGAGCCACAAGCTCAGGTAGGTGGTTATTCTTGGGAAATTATTTTGTATGTCAATTTCCGGCAGGTCAAAATTCCTATGAAAGTTTAGTCTGGCATATGTGTTAGGAAGTCAGTGTTACTACTTTAGCGATCCCTTATTATTAGGATGAGGACAGACAATGAGCTCACTGGATGGTGAGGCAAGCAAAGTTCAGGGGACTAAATGATGAATTCTCATTGGTATTCCCATCACTGACTTGAAGGGCAGTGCAATTTACCTTTAGTCTCTGTTTCTTTTCTATCACATGAGGTCCAATTTTTTATGGTTCATTTAGTTTTACACAATTGTCCTCCTCTAACCTTTCCCCCTCTCTAATCTGTTAACACCAACATAATTTTTTTGGTATCGGTACAGGTGAATTTCAAACTACTTGAATATCCCTCTATTTGTTAGTTAATTTTTAAATTAGGTTAGCTAGAGGATACTCTGGATTATAAGTAAAATATAAAAATTAAATGGAGTTGATAAAACTATGATCAATTCTATTGCCTTCCGGTAAAAATCTAAAGGTAATTAGCAGAGTTGCTTAAAGGAAGTTTACTGCATTATCTTCTTTAAATAAGTAGCTTTTCAAAATTCCCAAAAGACAATGTATATCAAAGCAGTATTTTACATATTTACATGGCTCTTCTATGTTTTGATCTAAAAACTAAAACCAAGAACTTACTGATCTTAGCTTTGGGGGCGCATAGGTAAAAAAGTCCAAGAATACTTTATGCACCAATGAGTGCTTAATCACAGCTTCCCTGGAAATAGAAAAAAGGGAAAAGAGAATACATCAGATCTGCCACTACACTAATATAGACATAGTAACCTCAGTTGTCCTAAAATAATCAAAGCAAGTGAAATGGTTTCAGGGAATTTAATTCATCAAAAGACAGATTATATCTTTCAGCAATATTAAGATTAAAAAAATAACGTTTAGCCCTAGCCGGTTTGCACAGTGGTTAGTGTCAGGCTGCGAACTGGAGGGTCCCGGGTTCGATTCCCAGTCAGGGCACATGCCCAGGTTGCGGGCTTAATCCCCAGCATGGGGCATGCAAAAGGCAGTCCATCAATGATTCTCTCTCATCACTGATGTTTATATCTCTCTCTCCTTCTCCCTTCCTCTCTGAAATCAATAAAAATATATTTTTTAAAAAAACCTTTTAGATTATAGAAATATTTTAGTGCTTACCATCTATGATCAAAACCAGGATACAGATCGCTAGTATTTAACCAGCAGATGAAATCATTGAAAATACACTCTCTTAAATAAGAACATCTATATTCTTTACCCAACAATAGGCACATGATTATAAACCTATTTTCTTTCTGTCAAGCACCCTTCACAATGCATCAGTTTCATAAAATAATTTTAGCAAAGTTAAAACCCAAGTAGATCAAAACATTACCAGCAACTGCCAACACCTAACTGACCCAGACTTCCTAGTGTGACACTTGGTGAATTCAGGTGTTACAGTGGAGGCTGATGGTCAGGCACCAACAACTTCAAGTTCACATCAAGTGTTTAAATAGACAGCAGAAACATATTGCTTTTAGGGGCAAAGCACTGTTTTGAGTATTCTTAAACTATCAACCCATATTCATGAAACTCTGTAACAGGGGTCCTCAAACTACGGCCCGCGGGCCACATGTGGCCCGCCGAAAACATTTATCCGGCCCACCGGGAGTTTTTGCCGCCACTGCCTGTCCTGCTTAGCAGCCGACTTGTCCCGGGCCCGCAGTGTGCATGTGTGGAATGTCTGAGGGACAGTGAACTGGCCGCCCGTTTAAAAAGTTTGAGGACCTCTGCTCTATAAAATATGTACTATTATTATCCCAATTTTATAGATATGGAAACTGAGGCACAGAAAGGTTAAGTTGCCCAAGGTCACATAGTTAGTGACTGAGGGGGCACCAGGATTCACACCCAGGCCGTCTGGTCTGAGGCTACATCTTAATCCCTCCACCATGATCCAAATGCCCAATTTCTAAGTCTTACAATCCAACTGAAATAACATTATATTTGGAAAACTATCCATCATTCTATGCAAGGGCTATACAAAACTTTCCTCCTTCAAATGCTATTTGTTAAGAAAACAACAGCAACAGCTTTCTTACTTTTGGGCCATTGGAGTTAGAATCTGTTTCATTTCATCCATGATAAGCTCCAGTTTTTCTGGCTGTACCTTTAACACTTTGTCCAGAGTTGGGTGATCTGCTGACTGCAACAGAAAAAACATTAAAGCCCTCTAAACTTAATGACGTTTCTTCAGCTTCATAGCAAAGAAAACCAATAACACTCACTTAAATAAACTTAAAGTTTCAGACATCCCATATTCATATAACAAAAGCCCTGCTATAGATACACTTGTAGAGTAATTCTTGATTATCTCATTCTCAGTGTGTACACCCACCAATGTACTTAAAAGAGCCATGCTAACCAACCAACTCAACAGCCCATAGGTACTTGTCAAGCACCTAACAGGGGTGGGCAAATTTTTTGACTCGAGGGCCACAATGGGTTCTTAAACTGGACCGGAGGGCCGGAACAAAAGCATGGATGGAGTGTTTGTGTGAACTAATATAAATTCAAAGTAAACATCATTACATAAAAAGGGTACGGTCTTTTTTTTTTTTTTTTTAGTTTTATTCATTTCAAACGGGCCAGATCCGGCCCGCGGGCCATAGTTTGCCCACAGCCTAGCACATGCCTAATCACAAAATCAAGTAGTCAGCTGAAAATCCTTGCCAACATGTGTTTTGTACTCACCTACAGTGACAGTTACAAAGGAAATAAAGCACTAAATTCAATCCAGGACTTGAACCTGACTGGTAGAGGCAACCCAGGAATTAATCCATATCCCTGGAGGTGAGTGTGGGCATTTATGTCCCAAGTCTGGAATAGATCCTTTAAATGTCCTATTCGCATTCCTGGCCTTTTCCAGATTCAATCCCTGTGACTATATCCAACGTTGGGCCTCTCTACTCCCATTCCTCTCTAGATACAACCTGGAGAAGAGTAATCCACACACATGAAGAAACACAGGAAAAGGCAGCAACAGGGAGCCCAATGCACTTTGGCTAGAAGCTTCACTTCTGTTAAGAGTCTTCTACCTAGCTCTAACTGGTTTGGCTCAGTGGATAGAGCATCGGCCTGCAGACTCAAGAGTCTTCTACCTCAGTCTATCTGACTGCAGAAACGGAAGTACTGAAGCATTACACACGGCACTTGGGAGGGAGTAACGACAGTAGTTCAATTTAAAGGGGATCTAAAAATAGTGCTCCGGGTGAAAGAGAAAGTATAATCACTTGCTCACTATACTGGAGACAAAATAATTCATTAAAAAAAAGGGTCTTTTAAGATGGTCTCTTGAAGGACCAACCAAAGTAAAAATACAGGTTGAAAACAGGGCATCAGAAGGTAAGTAACAGCTCACAGGAAAAGCAAAAACGCTAGAAAAATGCTTTGAAGTGCTACCTTGTAAAGCTGAAATGTGTTCCCATAGAGCTCCTCTGTCAACATGTTTCTCTGCTCTAAAATGGCTTTGTCGTTGTATGCGTACTCCACGATGGCCGAGGCTTCCGCGTGTCGGAGCATCTTCCTCACGTGGCCTTTAAAACTTCTGATTATCTCTGCAATCTGAGGTTTACCCCTAAACCCGATGAGATAATGGGAAAAGGTAAGTGATACAGGAGAAGGCTGGGTAACAACAAAACATGACTTGACACCAGCATAACTCCTGAGACCAACTCATGAGGGTTGAGGGGTGTCTACCACAGAGAAATGCTGATGGGAAAGAAAATCAAACTGCCTTGTATTTCTACCTCAAGCTTCTAAGTTACTCGGCGGCCGAAACCTGGTTCTGCTTATTAGCTGCAAGACCCTGAACAAGTTATTTAACCTCTCTGTGCCACAGCTCCTTCATTCATAAAATAGAAAGAATAATGTTCATGTGAGGATTAAATGAGCTAAGATGTACTGAGAACTATGACCAGCTCATAATAAGTGCTCAATAAATGTCAGTTCCCATTAAATTATTCAGCTTGAGAAAAGTAGGGAAAGAGAAAGGGGAAGGTAAAAGTCAAAGATGCATAGAAATAGGAATAAAACATATTCTAAGGATGCTCTTTTAAAACAGAACTTAATCACAAGTATTTATATTACATCCTAAAATCAAGCAGCTGATAATTATAGTCAGGAATAGCTGTTGAAAATTTTGTCAACAGTACTTTTTTGTTGATGATTAACATATTTTGGCACATTATTACACTCAGAAAGAGAAATCAAGACAAATATCAATTCCACCTAATTCAAGAAATCCTCCCATCTTGACATTTCTTCATCTTATTATTTTTTTAATTCTTACTCCAAGATATTTTTCCATTGATTTTTAGAGAGAATGGGAGAGAGAGGGAAAGACAGAGAGAAATGTTGACGTGAGAGAAACACATCGATTAGTTGCCTCCTGCATGTGCCCTGGCCAAGGCAAGGGCTGGGGAGGAGCCTGCAATCCAGATACCTGTCCTTGACCGGAATCAAACCCAGGACCTTTTGGTCCACAGGCTGATGCTCTATCCTCAGCCAAACCAGCTAGGGCCCATCTTGACATTTCTTGACCCACTGGCTCTGCCTCTGCCTCTGTGTGTACTCACCTGCACCTCCCAACCCCCTCCCCTCTAAATACTGGTAACAAATTACAAGTTAATTATCCTACTTCTCTTCTTCTAGGGTTTCAAAATATATACTAAGAATGGTGAAGGCAGTGCCATCAATTTACATCAATTTCAGTATTTGTTCTTAAGATCACACTCCCTGGAAACATTACAAGCAACTGTTGAGGGTTATTCTTATGGTCACAGACATTCAAGAAACATTTGCACACAACTGGCAACCACATCTTTAAAAAACTAATATAAATAGATTTTATAAATAAAACAACTCACCCATACATGAGAAATTTCTTAACAATATTTCTGGAATATTTAGCCTTACTTAATTCAACCAAATCATCTGGAAAACAAAATATATTACAATGACTCCTTAGAAACAAAGGAAAGAACTAAATAAATGCATAATCCTGGGAATATAAACAACTAGCCCTCTGTCTATCCCAGGCAAAGAACAAATAAAAATTTAAACAGTCCTACAGAGAACACACTGCTTTCCCACAACAGAATTCTTTTGCAGGACAGTCTTGGGTATTTCAAGAGAAAACAAGTGACTCATTACACATGATTAAAATTAATCTTCAAAATATAAGAAATACCTCGTAGTTCTTCAAAAGCCTGTTTTCTCTGTTCTTCATTGCCAAACTGAATGTAACACTGGATCACACGAGTTGAATCATGAGCAAATGCAATCTGTAGGAAAGACAGTTTGGGCCTTTAGACTAATTCTCTCTGAGATTTATGTTTCTATCATTCTATCTTATCCTATATAATAAAAGGCTAACATACAAATTAACTGAACAGCAGAACGACCGGTCACTATGACGCGCACTGACCACCAGGGGGCAGACGTTCAATACAGAAGCTGGCCCCTGGTGGTCAGTGTGCTCTCACAGGGGGAGCAATGCTCAGCCAGAAGCCGGACTCACAGCTGGTGAGCACAATGGTGGTAGTGGGAGCCTCTCCTGCCTCCACGGCAGCACGTAAGGATGTCTGACTGCAGGCTTAAGCCATCAGTCAGACATCCCCTAAGGGCTCCCAAACTGTGAGAGGGCACAGGCTGAGCTGAGGGAAACCCCCACCCCCAAGTGCACAAATTTCATGCACCAGGCCTCTCGTATTATTTATGTTTTATTACTATCGCTTTCAGAATTCCTTGCTAGATAAAAGGTAGGGTCTCCATGGATAAAATTAAATCTAAGCTACTAGGGAGTAAAAATACCTGTTTTAATGGTACAAAATGGCATTCTTTGGTTTTGCTGCCTAAAATACAGCACTGAGACAAGAACAGATTTAACTATTTTGCAAGATTCCGATCATTATTATTTAAAACCAAAAATCAAAGCAAACCTGTCTAATGATTATACATACCATATTTCTCATTCTCTGAAAGTTACTTTCCCTAAAAGGGAATTTTCTTATTCAAAAATTCTATTCTTTTATGATCTTTTTAAATCTAAGAAAGTTTGGCTTTGGCAACCAAAGATATAGATCTAAAAAAAGTCTTGCTACACAAGTCAATACACACATTGGTAATCGTAAGTTAATCCCTCCATTTCTTACATTTTTATTATGATTTCCTAAACATATATCAAATTATATTCCTAGAAATTTGTTGTATTTCAAATCTAATTCCCCAACCCATCCCCTCATCACAACTACTGGATAGATTAGGTCCTCAATGAAGGGAGGACTTGCTGATCAATTTTCTATAGCAGCAACTATCAGTTATGCAAAATTATTTTTTACTATGATATAGTACCTGTCTACTTTAATAGTGCTTATTAGTTGCTCAATCTGTCTCTAAAATGTTTTAATTCCAGTAAATCAGAAGGTGAGGTACACACCCATCAAAGCCACAGATTTCATTAGAATTTCCTTAAGGGGTATTTATATAGACATTAATGATTAAAACCAAAACAATTTTTAAAAAATAAGGCCGCTTTTGTACATATATTGACTACTTACTACATACCCAATATACACGGTTTAAATATATTTTTCTCATGTAGACCTCAAAGCCACCTTAAGAGTGGGCTGTTGCTATTCCCACTTTACAGATGAGAAAATGAATGCATGAGACATTAAGGAACCTGCAATCCCTGTGATCCTGGAGATGAAAGTTAACTTGTCTGAGTCCCAGATGTATGAAATGTCTAATAGGGATAATAAGGTTAAGGTAAAGGAGGCAACATATGCATTGGTTAGCACAACTCCTAGCACACAGTACATAATAAATATGTTGTAATTGTCCAAGGTACAGATGCTAAGCAGCAGAGTGAATTGAACACCAGATTTAAACACCCACGTCCATGGGCATGTACTAATAGCCTAAGAGTAACTGGGGAAGGATCCTGAGTGTAAAGTGTTTATATATAGAGGATAACAGACTGCTGGAGCAGAGAAACAGTTCTTTCTAAAAAGATCCTGCCAGATGTATAAGGAAGCAGCAGCGAGGAACTTTCCTTCTAACTGCAATGTAGCCTGTCAGACCTCTGTACATGGTTTGGCACATGCTGCTCCTCCAGAGTCCCCAAAGCTACTGAGTCTGCTGTCTCACAGGTGAACAGTCGCTAAGTATTTATCCAAATACACGAGTCAACCGTTTACTATAAACAGGACTAAACATCAACAATGAAAATTACGTTAGAACTCCCAAACCTGTAACATTTGAAAGATCTTTGCATGTTTGTAAAAGCATGAAAGAAAGAATAGTTTGCATCACATGCCTAAAAAGCCAGTAATTTAAAACATACAAAAGAATAGAGTCCAGAGCAAGACATTTTACCACATACTACTTAACTAATAAATTCTTCAAGATAACTTTCAAGAACACTGATTTATCTTCAGTAAATTATTTTAAAATGACACAGCCAAATACTTGTTTTTGTTTTTTTTTACAATTTCCCAGCAATATATTCTCTATTAAACTTTTTATTTAGTCATTATTTGAAATTTTTGGCTAAATGCATTTAAAATAACAACAATTTCACTTGTCATAAATGGCCAGCTACCCTTTACAGAGTAAGTCAATTTCAAGAGTTAAAATTGCAACTGTAAGTATGCTCTACTTACAGTTTTAATTTTTCCTTGAATCAACTTCTGCAAATCACTCATCAACTTCACTCTTTTTTCTTTGTCACAGTCTTTTCTATAAAAGAGAATAACAGAGGGTGGAAACATATAGCTGAAGCGAAGACATTTTATACACGCGAAACTAAAAACTGCTTCAGTGTATGTTCACCCCGTTAAGTGTCATTTTCTCTGAAGGCAGCAAACCTTCTGACATTAACATTACTATTCCAGAGCAGCCAGAGAGAAGTAATTTTCTCAAAGGCAGAAATTCATCTCACAAGGTATAATTTCATGCATCAATCTAAACCTTCACAGCCAGAACTTCAAAAGTGAAGAAAATAATAAAACAAGTGCAAGACACCAAAGATTTAAGTATCTCAAAACCTAGCTGATGAGAAATTGTCCTTCATTTTCTTAGAAATCTTTCAGGAAGGATGTCAAACCCAATTTAACTCGAATGCATTTTTATAAACATATCTGACACCATCCTAGTGATCCCCACATCTCTAAAACAAGAAGATATCCAAATACTGATACCTCCACTGGAGTGTTACGAATGCTCCCTAAATAACCCAAGTGCTATGTCATTTGCTTATGACATCTCATTATCTACCAGGCATGCTCTTACTCCTCCATCATCTCAAAGAGGCCAATAAAGATGCCACTAAGTAGCATTACCTTCTCACGATCTCCCAAATCTGCTTTGCCCGAACAACAATGTCATAGTTGGTTCTATCACTCAGTTGTCTGCTTTGCTTCAGTTCTTTCTTCTTCTTTTTGAAATCATCCCATTTGGGTTTCTTGGCTGCTGATTCTAATTATTATAGAAATTATTTCCAATTATATTTAACATTCTGAGTGCCACAGACAAGTATAAGTCAAGTACACAGGGCAATCACTGATCAGGATCTACATATACTATATGGGGAAACTAGAAGGGGGAAAATATCTTTCTCTATACACTTATACTTTATTTCATTCTTTGAGCAGTTTACACATTTTAAATTTGGTTCAAACTAGCCATCCATTTATTCAGTAGCTATTTATTGATTCTTAAGAGGATACCAATTTAAAAAAAAAAAAAAGGAAAGCAAAAGGATTGTAAAAAGCAATTCAGAACTTTTAAGCATCTTTTTCAATTGTAAAATAAAATTCTACTTTAGAACATCAAGTTCATTGGACTTCAGGTATAATCAGTTCTTAAGGACAACAAAAATAAGTTCAAATTAATTAGTCCAAATAATTAGGTTAATTAGTCCAAATTAAAACAGGAAAAACAATGTAATAAAAAATTCACCATTCTGAGTGCTGTTATGTATTAAGTCATTTAATTCTCAGAACAACTCTATTTTAAGGTGAATACTTTTATTTATTTTTTTTAAGATGAGTTCTGGGGTTAGACACAAACAAAAAAAGACTATAAAATCTTATGTACATGTGGAATCTAAAACTGTCAAAGACAAAAGCAGAGAGTAGAATAGCGGTTACCAGGGCAGGGAGGCGGGGAAAATGGAAAGATACTGGTCAACGGGTACCAATTGTAGCTAACAGGATGAGTAAGTCTAGAGATAATGTATAGCATGATGACTATCCTCAATGCTACACATTTGCTAAGAAGTAGGTACTATTATTGCCCTCCCTTTCACATTGGGGAAACTAAGGCATAAAGTAGTTAAGCTCCCAGGTTCAAGGTCATACAACTGGTAAGTGGCAGTGTCGGGATTCATATCCAGAGACAACTCTGAAACTTTATGCTCTGCTTCCTTTTACTCATGACAATGCACAATCAAAAGTCCTAAGTTCTCTACAAACAGAGCAATTCTATAAAAGTCAAGTGTCTTTCTATTAGTATTTTTTGTCCTCAAAACCAATTGAATCAAAAAGCCTAAAGAGGCCAAAGAATAACTTAATGTGTATTGTTAACATGAGTATTCTCTTCGGAGAATTAGTTTTTTCTAAATGTCTCCTTTTCCCTGATTAGAAAATACACTCATTATAAGAAACTTAGAAAATGCAAAAACAAAATTCTTCTATAATCCCAAAACTTAGATATAACCATTGACATTTTATTTCCTTCTTGTCTTTTTATCTATGCATGTTTTATATTACTCTTCCTAAAAATTCAGAATCTGTCTTCACTTAAACTTAATAACTATATTGTAAGCGTTTTTCTATGAAAATAACTATTCCTTGAAACTGTAATTTTTAATGGCTATACAACATACAACATATGTATTCCCCTTACTGGTTATTTATTTCTGGTCTGGTAATAGAGGGTTATAGGTAGCAGAGGGCATATTTACCTTTGATATTAGACTATCATGCACTATACAGTCGAGGACAATAACTGACTCAGAGCTCATTTAATTCCATAAACATTTGGGCACCCTTGACATATGCCATGCTAGGTTGCAGTAGACATACCAATTTGGGGAATGTCTAGTATCTAATCCCCCTCAGTTGCTAGAATAAAAATATGAGAAAATAAAATCAGAATTCCATTTCGAGATGTCAGGAACATGTCTCCCAAAGCAGAAAGAACCCAGACTATAGCATGACAGGATCATGTGAGAATGTGTGTGTTTAAAAATCGGGTGCCCAAATCCTAGTAGGGAAAGGAAGATTTAGGAGCTATTAGACGAAGCAGGAAAGAGAAACGATGGGGTGTGGGTGTGTGATGGGGGAAGAGGAAGAAAAAAGGATCAAGAGAAAACACTGAAGCTGGAGCATGCAAGAACCCTGCAGACCTAGGAGAAGCAACGAAAACTGTTCCTTCCTTCCCCTCCCCCAGCCTCCCTGTGTAAAGGCTGCTGTCCCTCTAGAGAACAGCCCAGGCAGAGCGGAGAGCAGGGGCCTGGGTTAGGGAGCACGTGAGAAGGCTGTATGGCAGTGGCCTCAGTTGGCAGCAGAGGAGCAGTGTTATGAGATGCCATCTTGGAGAAAAAGAGAATGAAAGACACCAGAGAAAGTCCCATGATGCTGCAGAGAAGGTGTATGTATAACAGCACATGTAAAGCGGAGGCCAATGCAAGATAATACACAAGAGGGGCACACTGTACAAGAAACGGCAAGGCTCTGGTTTAGAAATGGCCCCTGGAACAGCCTGACGAAGAGATGAGCAGTGTGTTTCAACACACACATGGGAGCCCTGCCAGTACATCCCATCAGTGAGCAACTTGTCCTGAACCAATGAAAGTCAAATATGCCAGGCGTACTCTACACCCTCCTTGGAACTGCCTGCTGGGCCTGAGCCATCTGATGGGTTGACCTAAGCTCTGTGAAAGGTCTATATGTCTCTTGATCACCAGGGCATCCGTCCGTAGCCAATGCAGATATATATATATATATATCTATTTTTAAATATCTTTTTATTGATATCAGAAAGGGAGAAGAAGAGATAGAAACATCCATGATGAGAATCATTGATCGGCTGCCTCCGGCATGTCCCCCAACTGGGGATTGAGAACACAACCCAGGTATGTGCCCTTGACCGGAATCGAACCCGGGACCCTTCAGTCCGCGGGCTGACGCTCTATGCACTGAGCCAAACCGGCTAGGGCAATCCCAACTACTTTTCACCCCCACCCCAAATGCTGCCTGTCAAGGAGCAATGGGAGGCCACTAGTAGTTCTAGAGTCCCTGTGCACAGTGGTCCTGGCAATAGCGCAGGTGGGGCGAGCCTTCCACAGAAACCATGCCGAAGGAGCCAGTGCTTACCATCACTTTCACTGTCCGGCTGCAATTTCCTCTTCTTGTTGAATTGATTTGCCTGCTGGGATTTGTTCTTTGGTATTTTATCCCCTTGCTGTTTATTCCTGAAATGTTTCACACCTTTTTTCCCTGGTTTTGTGGCACTTTTCTGAAAGTTCTTAGATGTGATTTTAGGTCCACCTTCCTTAACAACTTTTCTTGGGAATGTCTTTGAAGAACCAGAATCTAGTGAGGATACAAAATGATCATTAGTTCAATAATCCTGAGCCTAGATCTCTTGTATCCACTGGGTTGTATTTGTTACAGAAAATTATACCCTCTTTAGTGAAAATACTTTGTCCTACTCTCAAATATGGAGCAAAGGATTTAAAATACCAAACCAAAATTTAAAAACTTCCTCTGATTACAAAACTGTAATATTACAGGTTCATTACAGAAAACCTATAAAGTAGAGGCATGCATAATAAAAACAATACATAATTCTAGAAATAACCAGTTTGGTATATTTCTCTATTTTAAGCATAGAGTAGAAGTGAGGAATTATTTATACACCTTTGTATTCTAATTTAATGACTCCATATCATTAGTCTTTACATATAACTTCTAAAAGTTCAATAACATCTTAGGAATCTAAAAATAGAATAAACACTTGAAATTTTTTTTTTAAATATATTTTATTGATTTTTCACAGAGAGGAAGGGAGAGAGATAGAAAGTTAGAAACATCGATGAGAGAGAAACATCAATCAGCTGCCTCCTGCACATCTCCCACTGGGGATGTGCCCGCAACCCAGGTACATGCCCTTGACCGGAATCGAACCTGGGACCTTTCAGTCCGCAGGCCGACGCTCTATCCACTGAGCCAAACCGGTTTTGGCAACACTTGAAATTTAAGAGGTATACCATATAGGCAAATTAAAGATGTTAATTTTTCAAAAATTCTAATTTTCAAAAATAATTTTCAAACCCTATAATAAAGTTATTTGACAAAAAAATCTTCTTTGGTCAACAAAGTTTGCAAATTAAATACCAAACAAATGAAATGAAAACTGCAACAGCTAAGACTGCTGTAAGAAAAAACAAAGAAAGATTGCTTAGGAAACATTTAATCATTTACACAGACTGACTTTTCTATTCTGCAATACTGACACCTGATGGAATATGAAGACATCACAATTAGAAATCTTGAAGATAAAAGTATATGGTTTACCAGTATTATATACTAACCAACCACAATTTATCAAACATTAAAATAAAATGTGGTGGATTGGTGTAGCTAGCATGAGGCAACAGTATCACTAGCTGACACCCCTCCCTCCGATTATAAAGGCCAAATAAATAACCACACCAGAAGCATATTTTGGTAAGGCTATCTTACCATTGTTCTTATAAAATCTGTTTTTTTCTTGTGACGTCTTTGTACCTTTTCCTGTGAATTTTTGTTTTGCTTTGACTTCCATCATGGCAACTCTGGAAAACAAAAACAAAACCCAAAAGGATCACTGAATTGCTGTCATCTAAGTCACTGCAACATTTAGCCTGAGTTCTTACGTACAGGGCAACCCACACATGTCCAGGAAGTAAACAATCACTGCTTCTAAGATTTTACAATGGGAAATAAATACCAACATAAAAAATAAGGGGACACACACACAGACAAACTTGCACAAGTACACCCTGGCTAATGTGTTAATTATTCGGAGGCAACACTTCAGTAATAGTACTGGCTAAAAGCAGAACATTATTTACATTAAATATGATATACATGTCAGTATTTGTGTTTCTTATAATGGGGGAAGATTTTGTGATGAGAAACTGAAAATATTACCATTTGTTTTCTTGGGTCTCTATCCTAAAAAGCCAGAAACAATAGGTTGCATTTACCATATATTCAAATTTAATGCACAAAAATAAAAGATTATCTAAAAGTTTCCTAACACAATGTAACTAAAACAAAGACTAACTTCAAATGTTTAACTTGTTACTCTAGTGTTTTCTAGTAACCCTCAAAATACTACTATGTTGAAACATTTAGTATTTTGAGAAATCTGCCTAACAGGTCACTTCTGGGTACAGAAACCCCATGGTACACAGGGCAGACAACAGATAACCCCTCACTTACCCAAGGATCCTGAAAGCAGCAGAATATGTCAAAAGCAAAAGTTATTTGGCTATTTCTCCACCTTCCAAAACTGTATATTCAATTCATTCCTAAATTTCTAAAGTTGATGCCCTAGGGTAGATGTTGGGATCCCTAGACAATACCTTATTTCTGTGACAGCTTGTCAGTCTCTAATTGTTTCTCATGACTGAGACACTTTTGAAAACTACTGGTCAGGCACTGTGTAGAATATCCTTCATTTGGGGTTTGTCCGATTGCTTTCTCACTGTTAAGACTGGCTTTATGGGTTTTCGGGGAAGAACATCACAGAGGCGAAGTGCCCCTGACATTACATCATATTATGAGGAACATGGTAACAACATGACTGGCAATATTAACCTTGTTCACCTGGTTAAGGTACCGTTTGCCAGGTTTCTCCTCTATGCTTCCCTTTCTACACTCTATTTATTAGAATCAAATCACTATGTTCACATAAATTAAGGGGAGGGGAATTAAACTCTACTTCCTAGAGGAGGAGTATGAAACAATTTGTTAAAATATGTATGTTAAAATCAGCATAGCAACTAAGAAATATTTTGGGTGATATATTTGGAGATTATGCAATATTTTCTATTTCTCCCACTAATTTTAGCATTATCCAATGTATCTTCCCTGCATCCATAACTGTGGTGTTTTAATGGTGACTTTATATTTCCCTCATTACTTCTACCTTTGTTATTTCAAATTCTTCTGTAGAGAACATTTGTTTCTTCTCCTCTGTTCATTTATTTAATCATTTATTTACATCAGTATGGTCTCGTAGATATTTTTATTACTTGGTTGATAACCTATTCCTTTTGTTGCTCGAATTGTTCCAACCTTGGTCAGTGGGAAATCTTTCAGTCTGCTGTGTCCTTCTGACAAGCCCCATCTTTTTCAAAAAATCATGTTTCTGATACGTTTGAAGTTCACCTTATATTTTCCTTGTGATGGCTGTGAAATAAGTCATTTCTCCAAGGAACCAGGGTCCTTGTACTGAGAATGGTATTTCAAAACCAGGAGATGAGTGCTGGGTGTGCTTGCAGCCGCTGGGGTGTCACTGCTTCTGGGTGTTTTCACCAAACAGGGCTGGTAACATGTGTGTGTACACGAGCCTGTATGAACACACAACCTGTTTCTGTACCTACTAAATAAGCTCCTACTAATGTCTCCCAGTTCGAACCAAGTGCCACAGGGTTCTCTACCCTTCCTCTCCTGCTTATCTGTAACTTCCTCCTCTGACAATGAGAAACTTGCCTCTCCGTATCCACAATTTGTGTATTGTTTAACCCTAGCATTGCTAACCTGTATCCCCGTGAGATACAAACCTACCATCGACAGCGCAGCGTTTATGAGCATTATAACGGAAGTACGCAAAGTGTTCAGGGAGCCGCAGAGCTGAGAGCCAGCTTATACCTTGTGAAGGGTAATAGCAGAGATTTCCCACAGACAGGGGGACATGGGACTGACCTTTCTTTCACTCCTTCAGCAGACTTAGCATTAGGCTCTGAAAGCAGTGAACATGGAATACCCAACTTCTGAATGTAGGCATTCCTCAAATCTTGCCCTCTCTCTCCAGACTTCTCCCTAGGTGACCTCATCCAATCCCAGGGCTCTCTACGCTGGAGACTCCCAAATTACCGCTCCATTAGGGACTTCTCTTGCCATCCTGACTTGTGTATCTCACTGCCTACCTGACACCTCCATTTATGTTCCTTACACTTACTAAGTCCCAAACAGAACTCTTTAACTTTACCGCCACCGCAAACACCCAAACAATCCTCATCTTTCCCACCCTCTTCTTCTCCATCTCAGTCAATGGCACACCAGCCACTCAAGGAAAAAAACAACAAAAAACACCTAAGATTTATCTTCTCACTTATCTGCTTCGTTCAGGCCTGCAGTAAGTCTTGTTCAACACCCTTGAAAAACACCTCTAACCCTCCACCTTTGATTTCCACTGCCACCACCTCAACCCAAACCATTATCAATCATCTCCAATTACATAATCAACAATAATACAAATTACAGGCCTTTTCTAAAGACAACCGGGGCCTATCGTGCTTCTCCCTTGCTTATAAATAAATCTTCGCTGTTTTCTACACATGGAACAGAAATGGCACTGTATTCCCAGGGAGAGAAGACCTAAACTCCCCCACCATGGCCTTCAAAGCCCGGCAGAAGCTCGTCCCACCACCCTCCCCCTCTTTCTCATTCTATCTGGTATCGCTGCACTCCGAGCTCAACACATGGGTCCTTTTCCTACAGCTCCCAGCTCAGGGACTCAGCCCGAGTTACCGCTTCCACTAAAAGCACTTTCGCCCGGCTTCGGGGTTTCAGGGCTGCCTCTCGTCACGCTTTAGGTCGGCTTGCAGCGGTTCTCAAGCTGTGGGTCGCGACCCCTTTGGCGGTCGAACGACCCTTTCCCAGGGGTCGCCCAAGACCATCCTGCATATCAGATATTTACATTACGATTCATCACAGTAGCAACATTACAGTTATGAAGTAGCAACGAAAATAACTTTATGGTTGGGTCACAACATGAGGAACTGTATTTAAAGGGCCAGAAGGTTGAGAACCACTGGCTTAAGGCTTAAGGATCACTTCGTCAGACTCCCCCGCCCTCCACCTCGGTTCCCAACAAGTTTCCCTTCGGCGCTCAGAGCCTGGCACCTGTGCATTCAGGGTGCAAACTCGGCGCGTAGCACCGACTGGGCGCAGAGCGGACGCGTGTCAAACGTACGACAGGAAGGCTGAACGCAACTAGCACGGGCCCGGGTGTCGGAAGGTGAAAGGAGTCAGGCTGACCCTGCAGTCTCAGGACATTCGAGTGAAAGGGTCTCCAAACTCCCACAGCAGACACGGTCACTGAAGGCTGCCCAGCGAGCGACAGGTGCGAACACCTCTATCCTCTCTGGCAGCCCCGAGGGCCCCTCCCCACTCCCCCACCCCCCCACCCCCCCCCCCCCCCTCCGATTCCAGCGCCCGGCGTGGGGCGAATCCCTCCCCGGAGCAGTCGCCGGGCCCGCCACACTCACCGCACACGTGTGGCCGCCACCCGGCAGCTCCCGGCTCCCTCCGCCGCTTCCGCTTCCTGGACTTGCCCCGCCCCCAGGTCCACGGATTTCTTCTTCCGCTGGGGAGCTTGGGTTAAAGGGCGGGGCTAGCCGGGAAGTTTGGCATTTCTATTGGTCCACCCCTATTACCTCACCGAGAAGAACCGGGGCAGTGACACACGCGGGTTTGGCCCTTGAAACGATCCGTCGTCGAGGGCGTGTCAGCGGCTCCCGGAAGTGACGCCATTAACCCTGTCGCTTCCGCGCCGGGAAGACGGCGGCGTTTCTCGAGGGCCGGGCTGATTTTTAAAGCCGCCTTGGTAGGCATGGCTCCTTCTGTAGCCTGAACTAATACTAAATAGTTCACGTTTTTAGAGCGCGTTAATGTGCACCTTCTCTGACAGTCTAGCGCGAAGGATCAAAGGGAAACCTCGGGAGCCGGTTTGAGTTGTAATCCTGGTGTTTTTTTCCGCTTGCTAGCCCTGGGGCTTTGGGCAGATTATTCCGTTTCTCTGAGTCCTGACGATCTGATCAATACAACAGAGGTAGCTAAATCAAAGCTCTTAGAACAGCCAATGGTCATGATAAGCTCTCAATAAATGTTTGCCATTTTTAAGGCCTGTCCATTCTTCCAGACTGCGTCGATCCCATTTTCCCACATCAGAAAGTGAGACTAGTTCGGATAGTATCCCCGTTTCACAGGTGAGAAAACGGACACCACAAACTCGGGTCAAGCAACACCGCTTATTCTCTAACAGTTCTGTAGGCTCGAAGCCCCACGTCAAGCGGCAGGCACGGTAGCGCCCCCTCCAGCTTCTGGTAGTTGGCGGTGCCCCGCGGCTTGGGGCTGCATGACTCCGATGTCCGCCTGTTGTCGCTCGGCCTTCTCTTCTGTGTCCTGTCTATGTTATAAGGGCACCTGCCACTGGCTTTAGGGCCCATTGTAACCATCCCGGATGATCTCATCTGGGGGTCCTCAATTGCATCTGCACAGACCCTTTTCCCAAGAAAGGTTACTTTCACAAGTATGGGGGTTCGGGCACCGGCATCTCTTTTCCAGGGCCACCTGGGAAGTTAAAGAATTGGAGCTTGATACCAGGTGTGTCAAGTTCATATTTTACTGTTTTCTGAATCGCAGTTTACTGCCCCTCAAGGCTTTAGGCTTGAGCCTGGTACAGTAATTCACTAGACTTCTTGAGGGTGGGGCCCTGGTTACTTTCCAGGCACCTAAGCCACTAACTCAACACATAGGTATTTGATAAGTACCTATTTTTTTTTTGCCTCCACCATTATATTTTCATTTCAGCTCATTTAAGTCTCATAAGAACATTTCAAGTAGGCCTCCCCCCCTCCTTTTTTTTTTAAGGAAAAGGGGGAAACATAAAGTAGTTTTGATCTGGTGAGCCTGACTCCAAATTCAGCATGACTGCCTCTGTACTGCTTTCTTTAATCCATTAATTCTCCAGTAAATGCTCAAGAACAGGAATTGCAGGTCTATCAGTAGTGCCTATTAGGCAAATAGCATGGCATATGCTAGCAAAAAAAATAAAATAAAAAATTCTTCACAAATACACCCTACCACACAATACCTGGGAGGGGTTGCATTTGTAAAGGCCACAGAGAGCAGCACCTTATATGCTCTCAGACACATCCATGTGGCTGGCTGTCTTAAACATGTACATCAGAAAGATGATTACATACCAAAGTCCTAGATTAATATCAGTAATGTTATTTATCCAGTCTTTTATGCTGTCAAAAATAGATTCACTTGAGTGTTTTTGTTTGTAATGAGTTGAAAGTCTCTTTTGGTTTTGCAGAATAGCAGCAAAGCTTATCCTGCAATTTTGCAGTTAACCAAGTAAAGCCCAACAATTCTTCAAATACCTAATAATCTTAATGTCGAGAATTATGTGTATTCCTAGAAGCACAAAATGCTCTTCCTAAATAACACAGAATGCAATTTAATCAGAGCAGCTAGACTTGTACATATCCAAGAGGTTTACAGCAATGTAATGAAGGGGATTGGCATTTGGGTCAAATGAACCCTGAATCCAAGGTCTGTATGTCTATGGACAAGATAGTTAATTTGTATGGGCCTCAATTTCTGCATATGTAAAATGGGAATAACAACACTTACCTTTTGGGGTTTCTCTGTGACTCAAAGTGATAATAAATGAAAAGTTATTAGCCAATAGTAAACGTTGAGTGTTTCATAGCTTGAGAGACAGTGATAGAACCAAGTTGTGTCCATTAGAGATGCTTTTGCCTGCAAGTAATAGTTCAGTTAATAGCGACTTAAGCAATAATTTTCTTCACACAACACAATTCTGAAGGTAGTTGGTTGCTCTAGTTCAATGATTTTCAACCTTTTTCATCTCATGGCACACCTAAAGTAATTACTAGAATTCTGCAGCACACCAAAAAATACATATATTTTTTTGCTGATCTGGTAAAAAAAAATAGGTATAATTTTGATTCATTCACACCAACAGGTATTGTGTGTTGGCTGTTGTCATTTTTTATTTAACAATCTAAGGGAAAAGTGGTCAGTGCCCCTGACTAAATAGTCAGGTATTGCAGGTTTTAAATTTTTTTGTGGCACACCAGTGTGCCTCTCGCTGCACACCAATTGAAAATCACTGCTCTTGTTTAATGATTCCATAATGTCATCGAAGACTTATGTTCTTGCACAGGTTCTATGCTCCACCATGCTCAGCTTGTTAACTTCATTTTCACAGTTGCTGCTTTCATTTATTTTTTCCCCCCATTTGTACCTTTTGACCACCTTCATTTATCCCCTGCCCGTCTCCCTTCACTTCACCTCTCACAACCACCAACCTGATTTGTCTCAATGAGTTCTGGTTGTTTAGATTCCACATATAAGTGGGATTATACAGTATTTATCTTTGTCTGACTTATTTCACTGTTTGCAAAATATACTTCTTAGTTTCAGAATTTATATCAGAGTTCAGGGCCAGAAGAATGGAAAAAGAGAATGAAATTTACTTTTTTCTCCACTGTAGGGTGCTATCCTTTTATTCCAGAAGGAAAAGACCTAGCAAGGTTCCCCTTCTAGTTCATTGCCTAAAACTGGGTCACATGGGCACCCCCAGATTGGAAGTCCATCAGACATGTTAACCAGGCATTTAGAGTTCACTCTTTTTCCAGTAAAATGAAAGGTCACTTGGCAGATATGCCTCCACCTAGTGGTAGACATTTAATTTGTGATTTAAACTAATCTGGTTTAAAACTTAAATTTTAATAGCAGTAAGCTAAAACTTAAAATAATTGTAGTATCCTTAGTAGTGAATCTCAATCTTGGCCACACATGAAAATCACCCAGGGCGTTTAAAAAGCAAAAAACAAACCCAATAATTCTAATTTAATTAGTCTGAGTGGAGCCTGGGCATTAAAAATTTGGAAAGTTCCCCAGACCATGCTAATGTGCAGCTAAAATTAAGAGCTACTTGTTTAAGGAATGGAGTTCACATTGTTGATTTGATTTTTCTAGTTAACTGAGGATTAAACCCTGTAACCTTCTGACCGCTCTTTTGCAAGGCACCAGAATTCAGAATTAAATGTATAATACACTTGTTTCTGTAAATAGAATGTCTTGTTCTTTGGGGTCTCCTGTAGTGACTTAATATCACTAGACACTGAAAATGGTTTAAATTTGAACTACACACTTTCAAATATATTCTGAAAAATATTTGCCTTTTTTTTTCAATTCCACGTGATTTTGTGCAATTTTTCTCTTTTTCATAGAAATAAAGTGTGTTAGGTGTCAGCTCCCACACATTTCCCTCCCCCAAAATCAGTTCTTTAGAGTTCTAATTAATGGGTGTTTAACTAATTGGAGTTGTTTCTCTGATTCCAGAATGCATAAGCAGGGGTAAAGAGCATGTTATTGATATAAAGCATAAGTGAGATTTTGGCAAAGATTGGATTTTATTTTCAGGACCTATTAGAATCGTAAGTCCCTGGAAACAGAGCAGTTGCCAACACATTTTCCTTTAGTAAAAAAGAACTGCTTTGGAGGAGGGAGGGCTATGCTTTTCAATACTGTACATTTGCTAAAAAGTGTGCTAATATAGTCTAAACATTAACTACATATTAAGAAAGTTCTGGTTGCTGTCTAGTAAACACAAAATTGACCTTGTCCTAATTTACTTTCTTTGGTGAATTTTTTAGGAGCAGCAGAAAAATCATACGAGCAAAATAAAAATGTATCTGATTGTAACACAAAGTGCCACCTTTAATGAAAGATCACGTCAGCGTGCGATGGAAAAGTAAAAATAATGATCAGTTAATATCACTCACAGCCCACACACTGTCATGTATATAAAGAGCACTTAAATTGTACTATGATTTTGTAAAAACGAAACTCCTCAAGCGACATGTACCAGCTCTGGTTTTAGCTAGAATGGGAACAATTATGTCAATTATGTTTTCTGGGTTTAAGTGTTTGTTTAAATTTTTATTTTAGGCTTGATCAGAGGTGTGTCTGCACGGTTCTGCACCATTTTAAATACGGGACTTGAGCATCCATGGCTTTCGGTATCCATGGGGTGCCCTGGAACCATTCCCCGAATCATTGGCCAGCAGCTCGAACAGCTGGTCAGAGGCCTGGAAGGAAAAGGATGATGGGAGATCAGGAGGTCCAGGGTACAGGCATGTGGATGGACATATGAAAGTGGACACAAACTGTAGACATTTTCTACATGTTAATACTCAGCGAAAGGCTTTCACTGTGAACACTAAACCACCAAGTAGACGAAATGACTCAGTCAGTTGACATTAGTCAGCTTTTCAGCATTAGGCCATTTCAGCATCTAAAACCAGCATGACCGGTGCCTGAACGGAATGGCAGAGATGGAGGCTTCACATGGGCCCAATGGCATGAACTTTCGTGCCTTTCTCTGAAGCAGAAGCTGCCAGCAACAGAAACCACTGCTGAGCCCCTGATATGGCGTTATTCCCAGGGACCAACAGGCCGCCTGCGGGTCAGTGGAGGACATTGGGCCTTTCATTCAGGAATAACCAGCGGTTTCTCCTCACAGGGACACAGTCCTATTCCAAGTATAGGCTTGCCTTTCCGGCCCACAGGGCCTCAGCCAGCACCGCCACCTGGAAGTTCATGAAGGCCTGATGCATCGGCGTGGATCCTGTATCACACAGCATCTGAACGGGACACTGCACAGCCAAGGAGGTCATGCCACCGTACGGCACCACTTCTCCTTCCACACGAAGTGGACGCTCACGCACGCGGCTTGCCTGCTGGGGAGGCTCCTCTCTTCCCTGTTTCAGCCTGAGTGAGGCCGGAATGATGCTGTCTAGTCTCAGCGTGCATCCACAAACTGAGCCAACTCACCTGTCCAGTAGGCCCGGGCTTTTTCTTCCTCCTGCAGCTGTTTGAGTGGCACCTTGCTTCATGGCCAAGGGGAGAGCTGAGAAAGGGGGACGGTGCAGTCCTGTGGGTGGTATGGAGGTCTGTGCCGCCTCTCATGCAGCGAACGCATGCCCTTTGGTCTTCCATGGGCTCAGTCCCTGATAGACCATTTCCGTCTTACAGTGTATTGGTGCTGGGTGCACTGGCTTTGTGAAGTAACAGGTGGCGGTGGAACATAACTCAGCTCCTATAGGCAGTTACAGAGGATGGTCCTGGGCACTTTCCAGCCAAGCATTCTCCATCAGGGCTCAGCGACATGCCAGGAGCTGTTTCTTGGGATGTGTATAGGGTGTCCCCCCAAGATGTGTACACACACTTTGAATTATTAGAAAGGCAGAGTTTATTAAAATACATTTCATTTTCAAAATTGAGCTATCAGCTGTTAAAGTGTGCATACATTTTTTTGAGGGCACCTGGATAATTCTTCGGTTCAGATGGTATGACCTCGATCCAGAACCCCAAGGCCCTGGGTGTGATCCTCCTAGTCGGGCTTACCTGCACCTCTTCCCACCACTGGCACCTCCAACTCCGCAGGGCCTGCCCGATGTTCTGGTCCAAGTGAGCAGGCTGCTTTCACCACAGCCTGCCCTGGAGTACAGCGCCTTCCTGATCCAGGCCCCACTTACAGCCAGCGGCCGGCCATGTCCTTTGAGGTATTGACCAAAGCAAGAATTCCCACATGTGGACTATGCGGCCTCCTGAACCCGAAGAGGCCCACCAGGCACTGTGCCTCCTCCTCTGTATTAGAGACCGCCAGATGAGGCAATGTGTCTTTGCTTCAGAGGGGATGCCGTGACATGCCCCTGACTCTCAAAACGTGTGCCCCCCTTTTTTAAGTCCCAGCTTTTGTGCTTCCTGAAAGCTTTGCTGAAATGGTCTGTCCCTAAATTTCTGTAGAGTTTGTCTCCCACCTTCTTCAACACGTTTCTTACCAAGGTCTCCCGCCTAGGAGCCATTCTTTATTTTATTGATGTAATTGATCAATGTTCCAGATGGTCCAGATCTCTCTGAATTATATTAAGAAAGAAGGTGGGTGAGCTAACATAGCCCTGGTACAGAACTGTAAATGAATATCACTGTTCATTCCAAGGAATATGAACTGTTTCCGATCCTACTTTCTGTCTGTTTTATCATCCCATTTTACCATCTGCGATGACAACTTAGGCATTTCACCTTTGCTCTCCAGGCTTGGGAAAGCCATATGGCAATGTATTCGTCCCTTCTCCTAGGGCTCCCCCATGGCGTTAAATGCACAGTTCTAAGACGTTGACCCCCACGTCAATGTTTTCCTGTTAATTTACTTTTACCTTTCACCCCTTGGTCAGGCACCCTCATACTCCAGTATCTTGGGACGCTCCTGCTCTGGATGGCATATATCCAGGCCGATTCTTGCAGCTTCTTTGGGGTATCGTCTCTGTTCTCACTCAGCAGGACCCGCATGCCCTCGGCTGGGTTTTATCCTAGTCATTGGCCTGTCCAGGGCCAGAGTTCAAATTTTGCCTTATCATCTACTGTTTGTAGAGCTGCATTCTAGGTGTTCTAGAAAGTGATTCAACTACCCAAGGAGCATTTTACGGTCCAAATGGGAAGGCCAGGATAGGAACAAACAAGATATGGTAAATATCAGAATAAAAAAGTAGGGGCAAAGTGCCAACGTCATGGTGTGTTCAGCAAAAGGGGTCAGAGAGTGGATGCTGGTTGGTAGCTTTAGATACACTGAAGAGTGTGTATGTGGGGGCACTCATGTGAGGGGAACAGTGCCAGCAGATGGTTGGGGGTTAAGACGAGCACTGTGTCCCTTGGGAGTGGGTGAATAGTCTCAGGTGGTTGAAACCTCCATTCTGAGTTGGGGTTGCAGGCAATCGGATTACAGCATGGAGAAAAAGGCTACTCGTACAGAGTCTCAGGCCATAGACCAAGACCATTTGTACTTTATCCACTGGAAGTTGCCAACGATTTCTAAGTGGAGGTGGCAGTGTTTGCAAAGTTTTTAAAAAATCTCTTTGAACTTTTTAAAAAAAGTTTAATAAGACTGTGCCTCCATGTTTTGTGGGGGTAAACATGAGAGGCAGTATCTTAGAATGAGTTCCACCAGACGTCCACCCTAAAACAAAGATTTGCGTGCAAGGAACTGATTCTTTGGGGCAAGGCCAGGAAAGACTAGTATGGGACTGAGGGAGAGAGACAGGGAACAGAAGGCAGCCAACAGTGTGTTCATCGTCAAGCTGTTTTTCATGGTGGGTGACTGGAGAGGAATCTTGTTGGGGGGCTCTGGGAGTCCGTGCAGAACACACACCTCAGAGGGATCCCACCCACAGGGTCCAGGAGCTGGGGTGTTTATACATGAACTCTCACCAGTCAAGAGTTGAGGGCTGCTCCTGGGGGTGGGGGTTGTGGTTCCCCAGAACTTCCAGCCTACCACGTGGGCATCAAGAAGGCATTTGGTGGCATCAGAGAAACCCTCGGACAAAGATGCACCTGCGGGGAAGAAGGGCCGGGCAGTGTGGAATGAGGAAGGAAGGGTGAGGAATGTGGACAGGCTACTGGCAGGATCTGCCGCAGGCAGGAATAACTGGATTATTTCAGTCCCCTAGACAGAGAGTCACATGAGTCCAATGTGCTGACAGCAGGGAGTGAAAAGAAGGAACAGATTTTAAGAGTTTTATAAAGAAAAAATTGCAAGGATTGGTCTTACAGACTCTTGCCTTATAAGGCAACAAATGACTCTGGCCATTTAATTACTTTGGAGTTAACTTCAGAAAAGAGTTGGCCTGGCCACACATGCATTCTTTTTAAATACATTAGGAAAAATAAGTATTCATAAGACTAATCTTTTAAAATACCCATGAATTACACACATTAGGGAAGGACCTGGGAAAGGTAGGGAAAGCTTTTAAACACACCCCTGGGAGAGTAGTGCAACATACACCCACATTCAGACTTGCCTCTGTTAGCCATCCTGTCTTTTTCATGGGAACAAAAGAAAAAAATAATAAAGAAATAATGCAAATCTTGAAACAATACTTAGGAATAACCAAGATTTTTTTTAAAAAGTAAAAATAACCTAACAGTTTGTTCAAGTATTTCAAGCAGGAGCTTTTGAGAAAACTCACCAAAGTCTGAAAATCAGAAAATAGAAGCATGGGAGAATAATTTACTGAGGCATTAATTTAGTCTCATTCTCACAGCTGTGACTAAAAGAATGAGAGGCATTTCCCCTTTCCTCAAACCCCTGCTCCTCAAGAGGGGGAGGAGGAGGTGGGGGTAGGGGGAAGAGGAAGAGAAAGGCAGCAGCTCGGCTCTTGGGAGAAGGGAGCTGGGATCTCCAAGAGGGAAAACATTGTAGGTGTTTTCCTACAAAGGGCAAAATGAGGTGGTGATGCAAAGTAGAGTGGAGGTGGGGATGGGGAGGCCGGACTCCTGAAATGTGGGGGAACATGAGGTGAGCCAGAAGCACCTGCCTCAGGAGGTCACAGGGCTTAGGGAATGGCCATTTTCTTGGCAACCATATGAACTAAAGCTTAAAGGTCCCTGCGCCCCTCAGCTTTACGGGCAGCTAAAGTTCTGTAGAACTTTTTATGATCCATGAGTGAGGAAGTGGTTTCCAGAAACCCAACTGAAATTATTCACTACCTCTGGTGGGTGGGAGCTTAGCCAAATTGATCTGATTTAAAAAGAAAAAGAAAAAAAGTTGATTCTTGCAGCACATTCATACCTGCAATAGAAGGAATAACTAAGATATAACCTTCACTTTTGTATTTCTGTTTGCTTTTTTGGAGTTATGTGCTGGGGAGCCCCGTTTTGAGATTCACATGGCAGGCAATGAATAATATTTGCCAACTTCATGCTGAGAACCATCCTCTGCCCAACTTTTCCCACACCTCGTCTATCCTGTAGGCTCCTACACGCTTACATGTTCAGTGACAAAACAAGAATTGTTTTTTTCTACCTCTTCCTCCACGTTTCTTCGCTTCCTTCCATCGGAATTTGGTATGTGGACAAGAATGGGTGCTGATGGCCAAAGGGATGGAGATGTTGGAAAGGCACATACTTGAAAGGAATATGAAGGAAGGAAGGAGAGTGAGCAAAGCCAGGAGAACAAGAAGACAACGGGAGAGAATGAACAGAAGAGGACGAGAAGAATGGGAAAGGGAAGTGGAGAAGAAAAGGTTAAAAGTAGCAAAGCAGAGGAGAAGAGAGGGTTGTTGCACTCCTGATCCTTTTGCCTGAAGAAACACCGTATATGCCTGAATATAGGCGCTCCTTCCTCTGCCAGAGAAAGAATTCCTCAAGGTGTCTTTGGGCCAACTTGGTTACTTAAATTTTCACAGATACAGGTAAACTAGCCAAATGTCTCCTTGTCGTATTTATTTAATGACATGCACATATTTAAAGCTACATTGAAAATAATATGCAATTTAGAAATATTGCTGGTTCTTACTCTCACATTTCATTTAATAAACCCTTTATCTTCATTTCTGACTGAAGCATCTTTGTCATCAGTACAGGCATTTTTGGAGTCACCCCATATTGTTTTAAGGAAGGATTTGAACATTAAAGCTTACAACTCAGGAATAATAACTATATTTTCCTTTGCCTCTTTTTTTTTTTGTAACTGAGTCTCTCCTGTACCCTATATAAGCATCCAAAATCTGCATTGATTGAGCTGCTTTATGGCTCATCTTCTCCAAACAATACTTTGTTTCAACATAAATTGAGAGAGCCCTATAAATGAAAGAGCTCGGTAAGCTTTATTTTTATTTGAAGTAAAATTCAAGCATATACTATGGCTCTTTTAGAAGAGGGTTTTATGGCTGAAGGCAAGGGCTGATCCTTTGTAGCTTAAGCTATTCCAGTGATTCCTGAGACCTCTGCTGTCAGGTCAGGCTTGGCACAATCTGCAGCCAAATCACATAGAGAAAACACCTGCCAGGAGATAGCTTAGTTTCCTGTGGGTTCCAAATCATTCCCACCCAGTCAGCTTCTCTAGGGACTGTGTCCTGAGACAAGTCCAGCCTCATCAGTCCACAGCAGTGGTTCTCAATAGACTGTTTTGCTTCCCAGGGGTCTTTTCGCCATGCTTGTGGACCTTTTGGGGGGTAATTAATTCCAAACGTTGGGTAATTAATATGGGGGGGTATCAGTCACAGTTCTCCAGGGAAACAGAATCAATAAGATCTTTGTATATACACAGAGATGTATTTTAAAGAACTGACTCACATGATTGTGGAGGCAGGCAAGTCCAATATTTGTAGTTCAGACTGAAAGGCCATCGGCTGAGACCTAGGGAAGAGCCCAGGATGAGGTGCAAGTCCGAAGGCTGTCTGCTAGCCGCATTCCCTCCTGCTCCGGGAGGTCAGTCTTTTGTTCTGCTTAGAGTTTAACTGATTAGACGAGGCTCACCCACATTGTAAGGGACAATCTGCTTTACTCAAAGTCTACCAATTTAAATGTCAATTGCATCCAAAAGCACCCTTACAGAAACATCCAGAATAATGTTGACAACATAGCTGGGCACTGTGGCCCAGAGAAGAGGACACAAAATTAATCATTGTGGTGGGAGGGGTTGTGTGTGTGTGAGACTGGCATCTACGGTAGAGGCTGCTGCTACAGTCCTGCAGTGCACAGAAAACAGGCCTCTAACAAAGAATTATCCAGCCCTCAAAGTCAATAGTGCCAAGGTTGGGAAACACCAGTCCACAGGCTCCAGTCACAGACTTGGTAATGTGACTATAACATCCTTGACTGGAGGTGATAGGACTTTTCCAGTGTGCAGGGAGCCATTAGATTCATCTGGAAAGAAATTGATTGGTGAAACATCTTAATGAAGATCATTCTTCCCTTCCCTTTGACTTGCTGGGAGAGAGAATTAGTCCACTGAGACCTATTTATGACAAGCCTGCTGGTTTGGGGTTTCTGAACAGAGATACATTTAATTTCTTCATGCCAATGGCCCAGTCAATCTTTCAGCTGCACAAATGTTCTGAGGAAAAGGAAAGAAAAGAAGGTTTCTGACGCTCCCCTGAACTGAGTGAAACATGAGCTCCGATGTCCCTGGAGTAAAGTCAGCATATGAGTGTAACTCTCTGGGCAGTGTAGCCACTGAGGCAGGACAAGAGCAACCAAATTGACAATGAATTTGCAAGAAAAATAGGGCAATGAATCATGGGTACAATGGCTCCATTCATTTGTTCGTTCATTTTTTTCTTTGTTAATTCATTCATTCACTCACTCAAACAACCACTAACTCACTGAACAAATAGTTTGTGGAGGGCCTAGAATACGCTAGCCTCTGAGTGAATAAGGCAGCCTGATCTCTGTTCTCGAGTTTGTCTAATGGAGAAAACAGACAATAAAGTGCAGTTAGAAATATGTTATTAAGGAAAAGTAGAGGTTGCTTTGCGTGGATACACAGCCTCATTTAGGGATGACTTCTGCTAGCCTCTGGTGGGAAAAAACCCGGGTTTGGAGCCAGAACTGGATTTGAATCTTGGCTCTTAGACTCCCTGGCTGCCAAGTAAATTATCCTCTTGGATATCTACTAAAAAATGGGGACAAAAACATCAACCATCCCAACTATCACATGGGTGTACTGTGAGAAGCACATGCAACAATGCATGAAAGTGCGTTGTCTGTCATTAAGTACATTAGGATCACGTGGTAGCTTAAAAAAAATACTGATGCCTGACCCTCCAGCTCAGACTGCGTGGGCCAGAAGCCCTTAGTGGAAAGGTCTTGGCATGGTATTTTTTAAAAGCTGCTGAGGCGAAACTAAAGCAGAGCTATCCTAACAGTGGTTCTCAACCTTCCTAATGCCGCGACCCTTTAATACAGTGCCTCATGTTGTGGTGACCCCCAATTTCATTGTTACAAATTGAACAAAATGAAAGCATAGTGATTAATCACAAAAACAATATGTAATTATATATATGTTTTCCGATGGTCTTAGGCAACCCCTGTGAAAGGGTCGTTCGACCCCCAAAGGGGTCGCGACCCACAGGTTGAGAACCACTGCCATTGTCAATCTGGATGCAATGACTTCCCCAAAGTAATCATAGTCAACACATTTAATTCAGTGATCCTGTGTCCCAAGGTTGGTTCAAATGAACAGTAGATTTGGGGTCACCCTGCTTCCTGGGGTCTTGCTTGAATGCTACAAGCAGCAGAGAAACCTGCTGTAGTTTAGAACATGAGAGGGTCAACTAGTGAGCTTAGGGGTCAGGGGAGTCTGTGGTGAGGGTGGGGGCCAGATCTCCTGCAGGTAGAGAAAGAAGGTCCATGCGCTGGTAGGATGTCATCTCCCAATGGCAGGAAATACCAGTGTTCCACACACCCTACACTGGACTTTTGCTCTGTGACTGGCACGTTTTCAGATATTAAGGATACTATAACTGGAGAGATGACAATCACTATTTTCATGGAGATCATATTCTAGCAGGAGGAGGGAGACAAACAGTCCATACAGTACATAAAATGTGAGGTGGTGATAAGTACTGTGGAAAAAAATAAGGTGGGGGTGGGGTACAGGTCTCTGGTTCTGTGAACGTGAGAGGATGAGCCATGTTGGTGCCTGAAGGAACAGTGTTTTAGGCAGATTAACAGCAAGTGCAAATGTTCTGAGGCAGAGTCATGCCTAGTTTGTTTGAGGAGCGAAGATGCCTGGATTGTCAGTGAGGATAAAGGTAGTTGGAGAGGAGACCAGAGTTACCCACAGGCCCTATTACAGGGCCTTACAGGGTATTGTAGAGACTTATTTTTACTCTGAGTGAGAAAGATGTTGAGCAGAGGAGTGCTATGATTTGACTGGTGTCATTACAGGATCACTCTTTCTGCAGGTGGTGAATGAACTCGTAGGGACAAAGGTGGAGACAGGAGACCAGTTGGGAGGCTGTTGCTATAATCTTAGAGGAAGGGCCAGGGAGGCAGCAGTGGAAGTCATGAGAAGTGGTCAGGGAGGGGAGGAGACGGCTCAGAGCCCCGTGAGCTGCCAGTATCACAGCTGGTGCTTCCAGGACAAGTTGACCAAAACTCGGAAGCAAATCCAGGATCAGTGTGTCAGAAACCCAGAGAGTCCACTGAGACCAATGCCACCTGCAGCCCCCAGACAGATGGAAATGGCCGCTATTCTGCCCACAGCCCTCCCATCTCCGTGTGCACCTTGCATCTGAAACGCTCCAAGCACCATCACAAGTGAAATTTGTTTCTGAGGGAGAGAGACCTTCGCCATGAGAACTGAAATTCCCACTCTGCCAGTCACTGCCCTGCTGAGCATTTCTGTGAAGGAGACGCTAGGCGTGGCTGTGCAGAATCTTGCTTGAGTATTATCATGCGTCGACTCTGTGAGATGGGGAATTGGCAAGGCTGGACACGTGCAGTGGAACAAAGCCGGGCCGAGCTAGGCACTGACCAGTCTAAACGCCAATGTGTTTTTGCTGTGAATGTGCTTAACCGCGAGACAAATACTCGTGTGCAGCAGAGGAGGAGCACGTGCCACCAGATGGCACTACTTCCCCTGAAATGCCTGACAGTACCCAAACCCACAGGATGAAACACTCCCAAGCCAGCGGGAGAGGAGAATCGTTATTATGATTAATCGCCCCTAAGTTGAGTGCCTGGAGCCCCCGAGGCAAGGGCGGAATGTGGACCTGTCTGTTCCGAGGCAGTTTCGCAGGCTCCCCCAGCACCAACGATTGGAAGGATTCTGGTCTCCCGATCAAGCTCTCGGCAGAGTTTCACACAGGGGCTCTTAGCCACCTCAGCAGTCTGCGTCGGGCTTCTGAACTCCTTCTCAGCATTATATATTTAGATGCATAGAACCTAATGCATTGGATAACAAAGTGAGCCAATTACATTGCAATGTAGTCATTAGAATATTTAAGAAAATGTGAGACATAGTAATAGATGTGTTTCTTTTTAATGCAGTAAATGAAAAGCAGAGGTAGGCCTCCTACCCATTATAAATTTGAAATAGTAATGAGCAAAATGATATTTCAAGATATCTGGTATCTACAACAGTTGTCATGTGGCCTGCAATCATATTTGATTTTGCTTAATTTTAGTTAGAAGTTAGTCAAAATAAAGATGTATTTTATGTTCTCACTATTTTATAGATATCTTTTCTTCCCTCCCTGCCTATTTTTCTTTCTCCTCCTCCTCACTTTTTTTTTTAAAAAAAAACATTTAAGTTCTTTGACCTCTTAAATTCTGTTCAAAGATGATCTCTTACCCATGGCTGGTATGGCTAAGTGGTTAGAGCGTCAGCCTGTGCACCAAAGGGTCTCGGGTTCAATTCCTAGTTAAGGGCATGTACCTCGGTTGCAAGTTCAATTCTCAGCCCCGATTGGGGCATGTGCAGGAAGCGACCAATCAGTGTATCTCTCTCACATCAATGTTTCTCTCTCTCCTTTCTCTTCTCTCTCTCTCTCTTTCTCTCCCCCCCCCCCACCACCCCTCTCTAAAAAAATCAATGGAAAAAATATCCTTGGATGACAATTAACAACAACAACAACAAAAAGACAATCTCTTATAGACTGAAAGACCCCAGATGAATAATCCTTGGTCCGTGCCTCTTTAATCAGTCTATTGTGCATTTTGCCAACTGAAGGAAGCAAATCCTCAGCCAAACTAGCCAAGCTCATATTAAAGAAGATCTTGCATTCCCTTCCCTTCCCAGCCTTCCCTGCCGTCATCCTCCCCCTGGCCCACAGCTCCCCTCCCCTCGTCCTCCTCTCTGTCCTCCCCTGAAGCACTAAGGTTTCTGCTCCTCCTCCTCTTCCTGGAGCCTCTCCTCTCTTCTTTGGGAGCTGAAGCCAAAGCAAGTTCCTGGCACCTCTTCGCTCCTCCTCTTTCTTTATCTGAAGTCATACGATTAGTCTCACTCAGCCCCAAACACCACTCAGTCATTTGTCCTTTGCTCTTCCTTCCCTTTCTTCTGCCTCCAGAGGTGGAGGAGGAAGGGAGGATGTAGTAATGGATGGAAGCCAGCAAAGTCCAGTATTAGAGTAACAGAAAATAGGGCGGCTTTTGAACCTTGACATCATTTTACACACAATGCCTCCTTCCCCTCCTCCCCGCCCATCACTCTCTATCCCCTACCCTGCTTTATTTTCTTCATAGTTTCCATCCTTTTCTGAAATGATTTATTTATGTATTGGCTCTGTGACTGTCTGTTTCCCAGCTGAAATGCTACCATACATGAGGGCAGGATGACTTGTCTTTTCACCTCAACCTCCCTAGTGCCTGGAACAGGCTGGGTGTGTGGAAGATACAGGAATGGACCAGACTGGAATGGAAATGCAAATAATTCTTCAATGACAAACATTTCCGTCTTTTTTTAAAAAAAAAAAAAACCACGGTATTTGATTGACTCTACAAATGTAAAAACACCGTGAGTGAGTTCCATGGAGTAGAAAGTGAAGGAGAGAAGGAGACTTCTTAAGAGATGGAAGAGTAAATAGAGAATAAGGTTTGGTTTGGTGATTATAAATAATTTAATATGAATAAATATATTAATTTTATGTAATGCAAATACACTTTAGACTTTCCATATACACTAGAGAATATTTAATGAAAACAAATATTTTATTTTCTCTTTTTAAATTATATAAAAAGAAACTCCACTGTATTTTATACTATCTTTCTGCAAAATGCTTGTTATGGGTCATGAGGGACTATTAAACATGAAATAGGATAAATGTATTCAATAATGTAAAATATATATAATAAGGATGTATTTAGCAATATGTTGCTAAATACTAGAGGCTGGGATAAATTATACATACACACTATCTTTTAATAGTACAAATTAACGTTGATACTTTTATTATTAATAATTTAATTTCTTTGTAAACCGATTCACTTTCTCATTATGCACAAGATGGGTAAGGATATTTAATCATTTTATGTTTGTGCACCTT
This sequence comes from Myotis nattereri, assembly GCF_964212035.1. Taxonomy (NCBI): domain Eukaryota; kingdom Metazoa; phylum Chordata; class Mammalia; order Chiroptera; family Vespertilionidae; genus Myotis; species Myotis nattereri. The sequence goes on along the minus strand of NC_138087.1, from coordinate 36,366,735 downwards.
AGCCCAGACAAATCAAGGTATTGTTTACTGATACATCGAACCACTGCTGGAGGGACTTTTGTGACCTCATGGATAACATGGGTGACGGAAAACTGTAAACCAGGAAATTCACATCATTTAAATTTTCTAAGGAAAGAGAACACGATTTCTGCAAACCGCATTATTGGGGAGCTGTGTGTCTCAGTTCCAGAGAACTGGAGAAGCGGTAAGAGACCCTGATGACAGTAGGTGGAGCCAGAGAGCAGTCACCAGAACAAATGGTGCCTAGTAACTTCATTTTCTTCCCTGGACTGGCATGCCAAGACTCCTCCGAAATACCTCTGGGGACCTTGCTGGTGGTATATTTTTTGTCATGTGGAGATATGTGGACTTACCACAAATTAGGTGAACTTGGAGCATTAAAAAAATAAATAATTGGCCACTTTCATATGTTATCAAATTGTAAACTATGCTACCCTCTCTCTCTATGACCAACCAATTTCTAGAGTCACACTGGAATATGAACTTGTCGTCATCAAACGGGTTAATAAGAACCAGAGCGTTGATCTGGGCAATTTGGGGCTGCAATGAGTGAAGAAGTATAATGTTTAGAATAAGAGATGATGGTTCTACTCTTCAGTAGGTGACACAGGCCACTTGGGAAAATGTACTCAGTTTGGAGTAGCACATTTTTAAAAGTAGATATGGACAAATTGGAGAATGACTATAAGAGAGCAACAAGGATGCTGAGGACTTTATCTATATAAATACATTAAATATCTACTTATCTTCATGATCTTTAAGGTTCCTTCCAATCCTGGGATGCTATATGATTCTAGAAAGTAATTACTCAGCATCCTCAGACAACGAGACTCTGTTAGACTTATTTCCCCAGTGAGTCTAGAACGGTGTTAGCGCATGTCAGCTCCTTTCCCGCCCCTGCTTGGCCTGTCCCTGTACACTCATCATTTCCTGGCTTTTCTTCAGTCTTTGACCATGTAAGTATCTACCTCTAAACACTATAATTTGGATTTCACATGTCTTTAGACTTAATGAAAACAATTTCATAGAAAACATGTCTTTTAAAATTTGTCCTCATTTGCTTAACATTAAAGATGAGAGAGTGAGAGAGAGGGAGGGAGAGAAAGAGAGAGAGAGAATTATCTGTAGCTTTTCTTTTGTGGCTGATTATTGCCTGAATATAGCACAATTTACCTATTTCACTTTGATAGACACCTTTTCCTTTTTTTCTATTTTGAATAGTCATATTCTGAACATTCTTATTCATGTTCCCTCATGCAGAGAAAAATTGATGTAAGCTGAATATTTTCTATGAAATACAACTCTTGTGAAAATCAAACATTCTGTCCATGCACAATCACTGACTCAATCATTATTGCCCAGGAGGGACGCATGATGACAAGACTTACAATGTATTTACAAACCAGGAAACAAACATCCAAAAGTACCATGTACATTGTATGAAAAGGTCATTTATTAACTTGCCAATTTTCTGCCCTGATTCAAATATCTGCCTGAATTGAGTCTCTTCAGTTTTGTCTTTTAAACTTCATTTGGAAAAAAAAAATTACACATATACAAAGACATATGAAACATAAATATGCAGCTTAATGAATTAGTGTACAGTGACCATCTGGGTAACTACCATTTGTGTCAAGAAATATATCATGTCCAGCACCCTAAAATTCCTGAGCACATGCCCTTCCCCACCCCTTTCTTCTTAATCGCTTCCTTGTTTTCTTCATGTCAACCACATAAGTGTGCATCCTTCAACATTTTACCCTAGTTTTTGCCATTTTGGACCTTTATAAAAATGAAGTCGTAGGGAACTATAATAGACTAAAAGTTCATATGTTGAAACCCTACTTTGCAATGTTATGGTAGAAGGAGGTGGGGCCTTCGGGAGGTGATTAGATGAGGCCATAAGTGTGGCGCCCTCATGAATGGGATTAGTGCCTTGGAAGAGGCAGGAGAGAGCGGTCTCATCTCTGCTCTGTCCACCACCACGTGAGGATATGGGAAGTAACCCAGAAGGAGGCTCTGTCTCAGCAGAAGCTGGCTGCTGGCCCCCTTGGGCTTCCAGCCTCCAGAACTGGAAGGGATAAATGTCTGTTGTTGATAAGCCACCTCGTCTGCGATATTCTGTTAGAGCAGCTCAAACAGACAAAGACAAAACTCATTTTATGTCTACCTTCCTTTGCCCAACACTAAAAAAGAGATTTGGCTCAGAGCGTTGAGCCAAGGACTGGAAGGCCCCAGGTTCTATTCCAGTCTAGGGCATGGACCTTGATTGCGGGCTCTATCCCCAGTAGGGGGCATGCAGGAGGCAGCTGATCGCTATTTCTCTCGTGGATGTTTCTAACTCTCTGTCCCTCTCCTTTCCTCTTTGTAAAAAAAAAATCAATAAAATATATTTCTTAAAAAAGATTTATGCATATTGTTGTTTGTAGCTGTTCTTCATTGGTTTTTGTTGCTGTATGAAATGCCATTGCATGGGAATTTCACAGTTTATTTATAGGCTTTACTTTCATGGTCACTTTTTCTCCTCTTTTGTTAGTATGAATAATGTTACTCTGGATACTCGTTACACATCTCCTGATGTGCCTATGTAGACATTTCTCAGGGTATATATCTAGGAGGAAGTTTGCTGATCAAGAGGAACACATATTTAAAGCTTTACTAGAGAGTGCCAAACTACCCTCCGACGTAAATCCTCAAATTTATATCCCCACCAACAGTGCATGGGCGATGGCGCTGCTCCACATTCTTACCAACATTTGACATTGGTAGACTTTTTAAATTTAGTTCATCTAGAGCAGTGGTTCTCAACCTTCCTAATGCCACGACCCTTTAATACAGTTCCTCATGTTGTGGTCACCCCCAACCATGAAATTATTTTCGTTGCTACTTCATAACTGTAATTTCGCTACTGTTATGAATCGTAATGTAAATATCTGATATGCAGGATGTATTTTCATTGTTACAAACTGAACATAATTAAAGCATAGTGATTAATCACAAAACCAATATGTAATTATATATGTGTTTTCCGATGGTCTTAGGCGACCCCTGTGAAAGGGTCGTTCGACCCCCAAAGGGGTCGTGACCCACAGGTTGAGAACTGCTGATCTAGAGCATGTGCAGTGACAGCTCACTGTGGCTTTGGTTTTTATTCCCCTCTGTATTAATGAAGGGGAGCACGTTTTTACTGGGATTCCTGCATTTGTTCAGTGCCTATGTCTTTCACTCATGTTTTCTACTGAGTTGCTGTTTTCTTATTTTATGTGGGAACTCTTCATATATTCTGGATAAATTCCCTTTGTTAGTTAAATGTGTTGCAAATATGTTTTTTCATTCTATGGTTTGCATTTTCATTCTTTGATGGTATCCTTTGATAAAAATAGTTTTTATTTTAATATAGTCCAATTAATTAATATGTTCTGTCAATAGTGCTCTCTGTGTTCTGTTTAATATTTTTATACTCTCAAATTATGAAGATATTCTACATTGCCTTCTAAAAGATTTAGTGTTTTGCCCTTCACATTTAGATCTTCAATCCTCTAGAGCTGATTTTTGTGCATGGCTCGAAGTAGGAATCAAGACCCTTCCTTCCCTTTTTCCTTCCTCCCTTCCTCCCTCTTTCTCTCCCTCTCCTTTCCCCCTCCCTCCTTCCTTCCCTGCCTTTTCTCCTTCTTCACTTAAAGATATTCAATTGTTAGCACTATTTATTAAAAAGACATCCTTCCCCTTTGACTTTGCAGTGGTTCTTTAGTTGTAAATTAAGTGATCATTTATGTATGAATCTGTATCTGGGTTTTCTATTTTGTACCCTTATCTACTTGTCATCCTTGTACCAATACCTCACTGTCTTAATGTCTAAGCACCATAATATATAGAGCAAGCTCTCCTGTCTTCTTCAAGAATATCCTGGCTAATCTTTGCCCTTTGCTTTGCACTGAATCTATTTAGTGTCATTTCTTTCTTTCCTCCCTCCCTCCACTGTTTGCTCCTAGGAAATCTTTTCATCCAAATAGATTTCATAACAACATACTGCTTATGTAACTCTAACTTTCTCTTAGGCTCAGATTTGAATTATAAAAGAATTACCTTGTCTTTTATTTTTTTCAGTAAAACAATTTTTCTACATAATTTAATAGAGTGGGAAAGAGACTAGAGCTGAACACTCCTAAATGTTTTAACATCTCATTTACAAATGACCCCAATGAATCATTCACACTAACTTTAAACTTCATGTAATTTTAAACAAGAGGATATAAAGCAGCAGAATGCTAGGTGCCACCCTGCCTTCGCCCTTACCATACCGTGCCAGCCTCTGTCGGTCCCACCACCTCCTTCTCTCTCCCAAACCTTTCTCCCTCCTTGGAATGTTTGGCCTCATGTATCTGTAAAATGTATTTTGCAGATGTGCTTTCCATTTTAGCAGTTAAAGCCCTTTCACATCTGCTCACTCTTGTGAATGACTTGAACAAGAGCTCTCCATGCATCATCAACCACCTGCTCCAAAGCTGCCGCAGAACAACTAGGTATGAAAAATTTAACGAGAAAATAAACTACTCAATGATTAATGAAAGTTGCATAGTGTTTCAGGAAGTGGCTGTCAGTCTCACCCAAATGCTTGCAACCAAGGAGAAATTTATGGCAAGTGTGCTAGTGAATAGAGCTAACGAACACAGCCTTTATCTTTAAATCACATTTGACTGCTGGTAATCAGAGACCTGATCTGAGTGGCTTAAACTAATGAGGGAGAATGAGTATATATATATTCATATATATATATATATATATATATATATATATATATATATATATATTCCAGATATAGGCAGTACAAGGCTGGGATGGCAACTCACCACCTCCAGGAATGCAGGCATCTTCTTTTTTTATGCCTTACCGCCCTGGGTCACGGAGTGTGTATCCTCAAGGTTGGTAATTCAACATCCAACATGGCTCCCAGAAGGCAAACACTCTCCTTCTAGTTTAGCAAAGCCTGAATGACGTCACTGTAAGTCCCAGAATGAGAGGAGGGGGAGGCTTTGCTTTGAGGGCAAGAAGAGAGGAAAGGAGGTGAAGGCAAGTCAAAAGATCTCACAAACTGTTGCCCATATCTCTTATCGATCTCTGGATTACTAGTAGGTCAAAGGGATCTAGATTCTCGGTTTAAAATTGTTCTCCAGAGAACTGTGAGCAGCCATCGAGGAGTGTGCCTACCTCCCTGCCCGTCCTTGGCCATGTGTGGCCTCATCCTTCTAGGTACCAAGTGTGCTCATGCTCGCTCTTCCCAGTTGTCCATCAAGCCCCAGTTTCAGGTATTACTCCAAAACCTGTGTCAATGACAAAGCTCATAACCTCTCCGATGGTATTTCTATGTAAACACTCATTAAATAGACATCCCAGATGAATCAACTGTAGTTGCTTTACATCTTTCCCAATTTTGGACTAAAACAATATTTCACTGCTTTAGTTTACATTCATTTTATTAGTAGTAGGTTTGGATATTTTTCATATTTATTGGATTTAGGGCCTACTCAGATAATCCAGGAAGACCTCATTTAGAGATCCTTAACTTAATGACATCTCCAAAGATCCTTTTGCCAAATAAGGTCACATTCACAGTTTCTGGATAAACATATCTTCTGTGGGACCACCATTCAACCCACTACAGCCACCTTGACAGGAGCTAAAAACTCCCAGGGCAGCTGGTTCCCCGGTACCTGTGCTCATCAGCTCATCCCAGCAGGCATTGGTGCGACTCTGCTATCACCTGCCCGTCCTGAGAAAAATGGATTCTTCAGCTCAGAGGCTAAATTCCTCCAGTATCCACCAAAAGGTCCCTCTTTCTCTCTCAATTCTTCAGGACATCATAAGAATGCTTGTTAAGGAGACATTTCACAGTCTGACTTGGAGGAAAACCATGCATTTGGCCCAGGCCCTTTGACCTTCTTGCTCCTTTGTCAACCTTAATAGAGACGTAACAGACATGCCTAGCAGGACCAGACTATAGAAAAATCTATAAGCCATTAACCATAGCTATATAAAACCAATAAGAATCAATCTCCACACTTGACTTCAAAGCATGCTAGGTTTCAGAAGTGACCTAAAAGTGACAGTCTGCAGCTGGGCTTGTGATCAGAGAGGGCTGGCCAGGGACAGCGTCTCAGAGTTTACAATTTGTCCGGCCTTCAGGAGAAGGCTCCCGGGCTTAACCTTAGGAGTGTGATTCATCAGAAGTGGAGAAGGCCATTCCTTAACACAGAGAGGAAATGAAGGCCCAAGAAGGGTTTCACAGGGAATTAGCAATGGCCAAGATCCTGAAATAATTGGGCTTTGAAAATCCATGTTTTGCTTTTCTAAATGACTCCGGGTTGAATTATGTTTATTGATCTTCCTGAGCTTTTGCAGCCTGTAAACGATGAGCCTCTTACTGCACTCCATGACTGAAGGGCACACAACTGTGAGAACAGCTCATTTCATTTTTTTCGATTTATACAAAAGATGCTATGGCCCGAGCCCTCTAGGAACCATCTCAATACATAAATATAACAATTAAGCTAAATGGAAATCCTGCAGGTTAAAAGGGCCTCACAAAAGAAGGAGGCTTTTTCCCAAAGCCAGAAAGTTTATCCACAATCAACAAGGGTGGGTTGGTGCCAAACCATTAAGGTAAAAAAAAAGTAATAATAATCAAGAATGATGGAATCCAAAATAAAGAAAAAAACATTTTTCCTCCAAAAACAAAGAAAAAAAATACCTTGACGCTGTGAATTCAGGATTCTAAGCAACTGTTGTTACTGAATTTTTACTTACTGTATTTCCTGCCAGGGGTTGGTGGTGATTGGGTTGGGAAGGGGAGGAAACCAGTCCTAGAACAGAATTGACACCACAAGTGTCTCAGTGCCATGTGACAACGGTGAATGTGGGCACATCAGCATCAGATATGCCATAGTCTTGCTACCCCAAGTCTGGTCCATCAGACTGGTGCCCAGCAGCATAAGCACCAGCACCACCTGGGGGCTTGTTAGAAACAGGGACTCTCAGGCCCCACCCAGATTCATTTAGGCAGAATCTGCATTTGGCACGCTCCCCCAGGGGATTCTCATGCACATTAAGGTGTACCTCAATGGTCAGTCTGGCACTCACCGTCCACCCTTGCAAAGATTAGGCTATTTCTGATTAAGCGATAGCACTCACAGAGTGGGTTTCTGGATCCAGAGAATGGGCTGAAGGGAACAGAGAAATGGGTTTTCATCCTGCCTTAGTCAATTTGAGCCGAAGAATCTCAGGAAATGATCCTGAATGGATTTAAATTCGCAGACTCATATTGCTACAGCTCCAGATCCTTGATGACTAGCTTCCGACCACAACTATTCCGGGGTCTTCTCTGACTGACACCGTGTTTCAAATCTCATGCAACTGGAGGGCAGTCCACGTCCGGCAGTTTAGAGAGCCAAAGCGGTGCAGGAGAAAGGATTTTATCTAATGCTCTTGGTAAAGATGTATTTTGTTTTTGGCTGAAAATGTTATATAATCCACCCAATTTTTCTCTCATCACTACTATAGAAAAGACATGTAGATAGATGCCACAGAATCAACAATATCAACGTTATCAAAATTGTTTAATCAAACTCCAAGCATCCTCACTCACTCACTCCTCACTCCCTGAGTCATTGATCCAGTGAGCATTTCTCAATCATCTCCTTGACATAATCCCCTTGCTCTTGGATTGCTGCCTGTCTCCTCTACTTCCTTTTCCTGCCAAGCTTCACAAATAGACATCAATAATTGCCTTTATTTCCATAAGACCTTGCTCCGTTTCTCTGCCATCTGTTTCTATCCCATTTCTCTACAGAAACGAGTCTTGACAGTGCCTTATCTCTTTGCCAAATGCAAGGCCGAGACTCTTGAATGTCCACCCGGAAATAGGCACTGCGGATAACACTCTCTCTTCCTCAAGTTTCCATGATATTTGCACTCCTACCCACATGACTCCTCTTTCCATTTGCTGCCTCTATTTCCTCTAATCATCCATCTTCTTCCACAAGAAAGAATAATCACAGATTTTTCAATTTCCCACCACAGACTGATAATAGCTACTACTTTTGAGTAGCTTTGGTGTAGGGCAGACACTGTATTTGACATTTAACTTACACGGTCAATTAGACTCACCACATACCATGAAGTACTCATTTCAGTTTTAAAGATAAGAAACTTACCTAAGGTGAGAGAGCTGGTTAGTGGGCAGCCAGCGACATCCAAAATACGGCCCGCAGAAGTCTGTTGCCTCTGGAGAAACCCAGAATAATGGGAGCTGGAAGCACCGACCAAACCTCAGGACAACAGGCGCCCTGTAGCTGCAGTGCTTCCTGGAGAGAGTTGGAGGGAGCCTGCCTCTCAGGTGGAGTCAAGCAGGGGTCACCATGGGATGTGCTGGGCCGATGGGCTAAAGCTGGGAAGGAGAGCTGCTTCGTGGAAGCTGATGCTGGGATATGAAAGTCAGTAGTGTCGACTGGGAAGAAACTTGAGTCCAGAAATAAAGTCTTACTTATTTTATCTATAAGCCCCATGACCCCCACATTACCCATTTCCAGTGAGGAATTATAACAACTTGATTCAGTCCAGTGGACACCACTGTGATCTTTTTCTGTGCCGATGCAGTCTAGGGGCAACACAGGCAGAATCACCTGCCCAACCTTTGATGGAATCCAAGCTACACTCTACCCCACACTTGCTGTGCGGCTCTGTGCAAGCTACACGCCTCTCTGACCCTGTTTCCCCATCTGAATGCAGGGCCCATTCAATGGATGAGATGTCTAAAGAGATCATGCACGTGAGGCACTTACTACATAGAAAGCCTCTTTGATGCGCTTGATAGACTGGAGGCTGGGGAGGGAGGGGTGTGAGATGGAGTCTTTGCCCTTAAGGGATTATAGTTTGGGAGGAAGGGATAGACCTGAAATTGGATCATTTACCTATTTAGCCATATTTGTGGAATAGGATTTTCATGGGGAAGCATTTCTTGGGTAAACAAGTGAGGCAACTGAATCTACATCACATAGAACAGCAGAATATATATATATATATATTTAAATGGAAACTGTAGAAATCAGATTCTAGCTCATCATAAATAATAACTTTCTAACACTGAACATTGTCAAACAATTCTTGACGATGAAGGAGTTTCCCAACATTGGGATTACACAAGCCCCTTTCCCATAGGAAGTGCTGTCAAAGGCCTTCAGAGGAATGAGTGACTGAATTTGTGTTGTTTTGCTCCTACCCATCTGCCTGAACTTTAGGTGTGAGAGACTCCAGGTCAGGGCATTCCCCTCCTGCACCTCTTTTCTTTCTTCCACTCCCACTAACCATTCTGCCACTTCTCTCTGTGTCTGAGGTCTCTCTTCTGAGCTCCAGACACATGCATCCTATCGCTGACTGAACTTGGATGGCTCCAATCCCCCCAGTCCCAAACAGTACCTGTGATCATCCCCATCCTCCCCCGATCTGTGAGCAGGGACTCAAAGGCATTTCATAGGCAAGTCCCTTTCAAAGGATTTCCCTGCTGGGTTCTAAGGGAGAGTGAGAGATGATACTGTCAGTAGAGGGAGATGTCAGATAAGAAAAGAATCTCATAGGCTCTGTCAACATGTTTTAAGAATTCTTATTATTTTCTCAACTCAATGATTTTAAAATTTACTATTTTTTGAGCTCTGAAAAATTAATGTTGTTTTATAACTTCTGACAAAATATGTTCTATAGTTGGGCGGGTTCTGTTAATTCACCTTATGTAATGAAGCAATTTCTGCATTTGGGTTTTGACATATACAATCCTCCCAAACACACACATTGAGGTCTGCTCCCCCCCCGCCACCCACTGCAAATTGAGGCCACCTACAAAGTCCAACTGGGTGTGCAGAGTCCACGCAGGACACAAAGAGGCTTAATTGGAGAGGAAGATACACATCACAGGCCAGAGCCCCAGGGTTAGCAAGATGCTCGCTTTGGTTATGGGCATCCAAGCTGCCCAGTCAGAGGCAGTCCCTCAGCGAGGCAGTGACCGGCAACCGTGTGTGGTCAGCCCCACTCCTGACTCCATTTTGGCCCCATCCTTGTATTTCTTTGTTATTCTAGTCAATTATAGTTTATACTATATCATCATATACAAGTTAGTTATCCTTGGAAACTAACTTAACTCCTTTTGGAAGGCAAAATGGATAAATAGATGAGTGGATGAATGAATGGGTGAATAGATCGATGATGGATAGATTCTCTTTAATAGTCACCTATTTCCATTTAATTCCATTTACAATTTCCTCTCTTCTTTTCTCCCTCTAATTCAAATTCTATTTTCACTCATTCACCTCTCCTGCCCCCTGTGTCCCATCCCTGCTCCCCTCCTCATCTCTGGGCAAGAATAGGGTTGCGGTAACTGCAGGCTTAGCACTATTAGAATTTTACAGAAAAAAGCCTCTCAAGTATGTTCTGGAAATGCTAGGCTAGTATTTACTAGTATCTTACTGGCAACTTTCCCACTTGTTTTGTTCCATTTTCTTGTCCATCCCTGGTCTTAATTCTGGAGAGCTCACCTCTACCTTGCGATCTGCCTGGGATGGCCCGAGTCTGGTCTTCTCCAAGAATTTAGATCAATTTTCACTTGGGCATTTGGATACAACTAGAATAAGATGGAGAAGAATTCTGCAGGGAGGGGAGTCTTGAGAAGAGAATTGTTGAGAGAAGCAAGAATTCTAAGTGTTAGCTTCTGCTGAGAAGGGTCATATGCTGGGAACTTCCCACAGTCCAGGAACACAGTAATCATGCCTAGGCACACTTACACACAATCAGACTCATCACATTGTAGTCATGCCATCTACCCTCACACACTCCACACGTTTACTCCCAAGGGGGAGAATCAGTCTTTTCAGCGGACAATGGCTTCATGTAGGAGTTCAGGCGAAACAAAGCCTACTGAATCAGTTCGACAGTGGAGCCTCATCACATTCTAAGAAAGAACTTTCATTCAGAAAACATGTACTGAGTACCTACTGGGTGCAAGGGAACCCAGTAAGGAAACGGAGTGAGGATGGGGAGTGATACACAAAGTGTGCTCCAGCCAGTTTCCTAAGACCCTTTGGGGAAGGCACCATGAAGAAAATATGGCAAATCAAAATCACCTGATGTAGCACATCATTATTTTTCTTGGCGTTCATTGCCGTGACACTCATCACGCTGAATTCCTTCGCAATTTGTATGGCTACACTGGGCATTTCAGCCTGCGAGGCAGATGACTATGGGTACCAGCTCTTCAGGAAAGGCACTTATCCTCAATGGAGTCCTTGTGGAGTCTCCAACAGCTGGGAAATGTTTATTGTGAAACCCCTGGAAGAGGGAGCAGGTTAGACAGGGAGCCAGTAAGTACTTTTCAGGGAAATGGGGGGAAAAAGCAGCACATGGCGGGTATCGATGGAGACGTGTGCCAGCCAATTCTCTCCAAGAATGTGGCCAGAGAGAGGCCAGACAGAGAAGCCTAACGCACATTGCTCTTTTCTTTTGGTTTCTCTTCAGTTGTGATATTTTAATACAAAGCTATGTGTTACCTACGGAATAAAGAAAAGAACAGACGACTGACTCTGACCAAACAGATGTTCCACCGCCCTCTGTCTTGAGCACTTTGTTTGACTTTCCCTCCTCCCGTGACATGTCTCCACTGAACTGGCAATGGTTTCGTTTCAGCCTCTCTAGGTTTGGCCCTGTTAGTGCTTATTCTTTTGTGCTTAGCGCTGGGGTCTTCTTTTGATATTCGCTTTTGCAAGAACCTGTCTGTGTCCTTCCTGCTTCTAAGCCTAGGAAGTAAAAGAATTCTGTTTTGTTCTCTCCTTGGAGCCCGCATTACTCCCTGCCATACTAGACAGTGTACAGAAAGTGCTTTAAAAATAGCAATGCACAAATGTTAATTGATATGCTTATAAGTAGCGGTTCTACGTAGCTCAAGTTGATTTCTAATCACAACTCCCGTTATCAGGTCAGATATGAAATGAAAACGCCCTCCCTGCTTTTGCAACGACTGAGCCATTTGGGCACAATGCTATTTCGGCAGCGGGGAATCATTTGAAAATGAGCTTTGCTTCGCTTGGCATGTCAGATGGCAATTTTAAAGACTGGGTCCTATTTTTTAAATATTACAATTGGTTCACATTCAAGAGGCACATGCCCCCTGCTAGGAGAGGGGCTCCCATGCAGCTGGTGGTGGGACAGCAAACCAGGAGCATGGTGCCTGGTTACACAATAAACCCTGATGGGGGCATCGCACGGATGGTCAGCCACGAGGGATGCGTCTGCAATACAGGGCCGTTTTGACAGGGGACAGGTGGTGATCTTGGCAGCTGACTGACTTCAGAGAGAGCCAGCCAAGAGCCCCTGTGGGTGTGTTGGCAGGAGGGCAGAGCCTTCCCAAAAGTGCTGAAAGGGATGGAGTGATGGCGAGCAAACCCATCAGTGATGGCAAAGTTCCATGACAGTCCCAGGGAACATGTATACAAATGCTTACACATCACATTTCCTACTTTTGTTCTCCTAGGTACTTCCACTCCTCAAGCTTCACCCTATTCAACAGACACTGCCTCCTCCACAGACACATGAGAACTCCATTTATCATACCTATTACCTAATAAGAACTGCTTTCCTAAATATTTATCATGATTCCTAATATTTATCATGATTTTAGTAGCTGTAAGGTAAAGTGGCAAAAAATCTACTCTCCATGTGGCCCAATTCCTGGGGAACAGTATGTGGGGTATGACAGCACTTGCTCCAAAAGGGGGAGAGAGAACAATGCATGAGTACTTGCGTGTGTATATGGAAAAGTGGGCAAGAAACATTAGTTTACTTTGGGGACATGAACTTGAAGGCTGGGGGGCAGAGGTCAGATGGAGGCTTCATTGTACATCCTTTATACTTTTAAAAATTTGAACCACTTTGTCATTACCCCTTCCCTCTTCACCCCTGCGATGGCTCTTATCCAAGCCACCAATAACGTCCATGTTACTTATTCCAGTGGTCAAATCTCCCGTTCCTATCCTCTCTGACATCACAGGCACATTTGACACACATTGCTCACCTCTCCTCCTTGAAGCGATTTCTTCTTTTGTTCCACATCACCACGTTCCTCTGACCTTCCCAGGCATTGCTCAGGCTCTCTTGCTGACCCTTCCTACTCTCCAACTTTTAAATGTTTGCATTCTCTGCTCTTGGCTCTCTTCTCTTTTCTACACTATCTTGTAAGGGATCTCGTCCAGGTTTGTGCTTTAATTACCATCTGTCTGCTTTGTGACTCTCCAACCCATATCTCCGGATTCCAGACGCACACATTTGCCTGTCAGATAGCTCCACTTTGACATCAAGTGGCCATCTCCAATCCAACATGTTCCCAACAGAAGTCTCGATGTTCACCAGCCCCCATCCCCAACCCTGCTCCTCCCCGTGTCTTCTCCATGAGTTGCTCAGACCAAAAACCTGGGAGTTGACCTTGATTGCTTTCCTCATCTACTGAGAGCCAATCTAACAGCAAGTTCTGTTACTACTGTGTCCAATATAGGCCCTCAATCTGGTCCCTTATCATCTTCACTGCTAAAGCCTCACCCTAACAGCCCATCTGTCATTTGTTCTATTATATCAGGATTTTCCTTTTTCCATTCTTGCCCACATACAGTCTGCTTATCAAAAGCAATCAGAGTGAACCAGTACACAGGATAAATCCGACCACATCCCCCTCTGCTTTAAACCTTCAAATTGCTTATGTCTCCACCTAAGTTCTTTCTCTGAATCTTGAGCTGCCCCTCCTCAGCAGCTCAACACTCAGCACTTCAGTGAGGTTTCTCTGAGCACTGCTGTCTGAGAAGCAACCAATAGGGCACAACACATTCCATTTCCTAGTATTACGTTCTTCACAGCTCCCTGCATATTTGAATATTTTATGTATTTATTTCCTTGTATGTTTACTGTGTGTATCCCTCCTGCTATAATATAAAAAGGAGAATTCTGTCTACCTGGCTTATTTATGTATCCCAGGATGCATAAATATGTATCCTAGTGCCTAGCATAATACTGTTATTAGTTAGGATAGGCTTACTAATTCTGCAATGAGAAATATTCCCAAAGCTCAGTGGTTAAAATAACAAAGGTTTGTTTTTCTTCCTCAAAGTACATGTAATCCATAGGTTGACATGAGAGTTCTGAGATATTCAGAGACTGATTCAGAGATTCAGGCAGAAGGGGGCTTTACCACGTAATGACATGTCATTTCAACAGGACTTCCACAATTACTGAGGGAGGAAGAAGAGCCGGCATGGAGGATCTCAGAGCATCTCTTAAATGCTTCCACATGGAGGTGACATACATTGCTTCCGTTCATATGGGATAGGCCAGAGAAGTCACAAGGCCATGCCTACCTTCAAGGGGTCTAAGAAATCAGATCCTTTTATGATCCTCTTCCTCCTGGAAGGAGAAGAAAACTAGAAATGTTGGCAGGCAGCACTTATGTCCACACACATGCAAACCAGTGTGCCTAATTCTAAAGCTGCTGGTGTTAACCCCTCCATTTTTGAAAGCACATGACCCTAGAGTTTCTGTTTTGATGAAGACATTCTTTCACTCCAATTTCTAGGTACTTCCCAATGCTTGGGAAACAGTGCCAGCAGGCTCTGGGGCTTCTGAGATATACGTGTTTATGTTGTGTTTCCCAATTACATGCTCCCTGGTAAGCTACAGATGACAATGAAAAAATTCTGTTTTTAATGGAGACAAAATACTGCAACTATTAGACTAATGTATTTGTTTATTTCTTTTCTTTAGTTTTTTTCCTTTTCTTCATCATCTTTGTCATCATTTGTGTAGGCTTTTTGACTGGGCTCAAGAAAGCGTGAATGAATAAAGGAATGAATAAATGAATGGGGTGACTTCTTTAGCAAGACAATATGTTTAAAATTAGCCTATGAACAGAAAGTGGATTTTTCTAAATACCTTTCATATATAAGGGGTTTAGCCAAAAGTTCCTCTGTGGATAAGATGCTATGCCCTGCTGGACAGCTAGATCTTGAGGTTGGTGCCCAAAGGTAAAGAATAAAACTATAAAGTAGAAGAAGGAATAAATGTCACCCCTATGGGTGGCAAAGGGGAGAGAAACTGGTAGATGGGGGTGGCCAGGCATCTGTCCCTCTCCCTCTTATAACTGGAAGTACACCAGTTTTAAAAAGTATATAATCATGGAGCTCAGAGGAGAAACTAAGACCCATTTCCTATGATAACGTAATATAATAATAAGAGCTACATTTAAAGACCCAGGCACCGTGTCAAGTACTTCATATGTATGATTTCATTCAACCCTCACAAGGACCCTATTGTTATTTCTTTTAGCAGTCAAGGAAACTGAAGCTTAGGAAAAGCCTGTCATTGGCCCAAGTCCATATTATCTGGTTAACCGACAGATCTGAACCCAGATACAGTATTTTTAAAGAGCCCACACCCTTATCCACTGTACTATAACATCACTTTCAGTAATAGTTTGATCTAGAATTCAGTTAATTTTTGCACAGGGCGGTGTAAATGATGTAGCCTGCTCTGTCTTATGGCTCTCTGATACGTTTCTTTAAATAGAGTGGAAAGGTCAAGTCATAATAAAAATGTGACATTAATGTTATCTCCAGGGGGGCTGAGTGCAAGACAGTAACAACTTACTAAGTTTGGGCTTTTGCATTGACCTATGTTAATGTGAGATTCCATGCTATTTTGCATGGCAAGGGAAGTTTCGCAGACTTCATTTGATTGCTAGATCAATGTGAAAATGCATTATCTGCCTGCCTCGAGCATGGCCGACTGTTGACCTCTCCAATTAAGTAGACTTGAGAATGAAAATTCAATTATAATGAACAAACGTTTCTTGAACACATTCTATGTGCAGGTCCCTATGTCAGGCCCTGTGGGGAACATGCAATTTTGTTTCTATCTTGAGTGCTTGCAAGAAGTTGGAGGAGGTAGAAATACATGCATGGAGGACTACGGTGTAACATGCTATCTTACCTGATGAAGGCAGAGGAAAGGGAATTAATTAACAGTGAAGCTGGACAGTTTGTAGGCAGCCCCTGAAACAGGTGTTGCTGGTTCCTTGCCTTCTGTCCATTTCTCTTTGGGAACAGAACTACTTTTTATCCCTTGGAAAAGATGAGTCCACCTCCAGCTCAGTGGTAAATCTTGTTTGATTGAGCCTCTTTGTGACAATCTCTTGTCTCTTGTCAGAGATTAGTTTAGAGGTGGGGATGTGACTCAGTTCTGGCCAATGGAGCATGAAGGCAAGACTTTCTTACAGTAGAGACAGCTGTGTGGCTAAGGGCACAGACTCTGGAGTGGACTGTCTGGTTTAAATTCCCAGCTCCACTACCTGTTAGCTCTGTGCCATTAGGACAGGTACTTACCCTTCTTACCTCAATTTTCCTCATCTGTTCAATGAGGTTAATAACAATACATACCTAATAGGATTGTTGAAAGAATAAAAATTGGTTAATATCACAGGTCCTCAAATAACATCCTTTCGTTTAGTGTCATTTTATTGTAACATTGATGAGATGCTGTTGTAAGAGCTTAATTCTTATTTATGTCAATTAGCCTACGGTAAATTGGTTTCCTTGGATGTCGTTTTGTTGCAGTTCCAAGAGCCTATCAAAAATGTTGAGTGAGGACTTACTGTATTTGTAAAGCAGTTAGAACGGTGCCTGGCACACAATAAGTGTTATGTAAGTGTCCATCATCATCATCATCATCATCATCATCATCATCATCATCATTTTTTAAGAGGAGATACCAGAAATGATAGTCTGTTTTTATAACTCTGGACATTGGTGTGTCTGGATGAGATTCTTGTAATTTCTATGGTGGCCTTGCACCCATGTGGGGGTCTGGGCTATGACGGAGATGGCAGAGAAAAGGAGAGAAGGACTTCAGTCTTCGATGAAACCACAGAGCCGCTGAGTCGTCAATCCTAGAGTCTACTCTGCCGTTCGACTTTTTGTTACGTGACATCATAACTCTCTGTGTTTAAGTATTCTCAGCTGGGGTCTTGTGTGACCACAGTCAGAGGCACAGCTGAACCTCTGAGAACCTTCCTGGTGTATGTCCTGTTGCTCCTCAGCCTGGTATCCTGGGAAGCAGGCAACCATAGAGCAGCCCCTGACATCAGCTCCTGTCCAACGTGCTGCCACTGCCACTGCCACTGCCACTTATCTTCATCGTGGTGGGATGGTTTCATGAAAACTGAGATTCCCAAGATTTTCCTAAATGCAGAATATAATCTTCATCATCTTCTCAGGGGACCTGCTTTGAGGTCACTTTCAAATTTGAAAACACCATGGTAATATGATTGCCCCATAAAACAAAGTCCCTTTGACTCTTAATAATTCTATAGATATAGAATTAGAATAAGTTACTAAATTCCTCCACTAAAATAAATCCTACCCTACATACTTTATACCATTTTTAGCAACATCTACTAAGCGCATACAAACTTCCAAAAATAAGGTGAAGATGAGGAAAAACAAATTTTAAGTATACATCCTCTGAGTGATTGTCAGATATTTACTCTCCGACACCCACTGTGTACATATATGGGTATTAAACCTGTGCTTCACTTTTTGTTGTTGTTGTTGGTTAGATCAGGATCTTTTATTACTTGTTTATTTAAATTGGCTAATCAGAATAAAAAAAAATTTAAAGTCTTTGTCTGGAGGCTGGGGTTTCTTCTATTTAGAGGTTCGAACCTGGGCATCCACTCCTAGGAGGGGAACCCTGCACCACTGTGAGGTGGGCTGAGGGATGACCCCTAATGGACAATCCCAGGGGCCTTGGCCTGCCACACCTCTCTGTCCCCAGATTTTGGTATGCGATGAAAAAAACTGTTAATTCTTCGCTCCTGGCCTTGGATTTAAAAATAATGTTACCTGTGTGAGTTTGGGGAAAGCTTGGAGAAGCTAGTTGAAGAAGCCGACCCTAATCCCTTTCCTCCAAGACGGGATAGATGATCCAACACTGTTTCTAGAGCTCGGCCCAGCTTTACTCTTACTAGTAACCTCTCCTCAATCACCCACGTCATGGGGCAAATTACAAATTCATAAATATTACAGATCTTTGGAATTGCTCAAAGATTGGGAAAGAATACCGATTTTTTGAGTCCTTAAAAGTCACAGGTTTCATCTCTTATGACTACTTTTATAGACTGATAATGGCCTCTGACGGCATCAGGCTAAGGAGGACTGTGAGGCCAAGTCACGGCTGGGCAGGAATGACTGTGGGGATTGATTATGAATGTCTGCACTGGGTGTGGGTGGAGACAGTGGCAATAGCCAAACTGTGTTTCTGCAATCCAGGGTTTACACAGTTTCTGCCTACCATGCTTGAAAGACAATTAGAACATTGTCAGACCTGATTCCATAATTCTAATTACTCTGAATGTCAGGATACATTTATTTATGTAATCAATATACATTGATTGAACACCTTTGATGCCTGAGGCGGGCTCCTAGGTACTGAGGAACATTAAAAAATGAATTGGACTCGGATCCAACCCACAACAAATTTAGTTCAAAGAAGAGAAAGATATGGGTTGTTTAGGGTATGAAGTGATAAAATGTTGCAAGAAAGGATTAGATAAGGGGAGGGATAGGAGATCCGTCGAAGGTGAGATGTGTGAGTGTGGACAGTGGTCAGCAGGGCATGCTGGTGAGGGTGTATTGGAACGGGGCCTTGCAATGATGTGAGTCAGCCTGTTGGAATGGATAGCCTGTTGGAATAGATAGCTTGGTGTTTCAAACGGAGTGGCCAGAATGAGGGGAAGCACCAGTGTGGAAAGCTGAATGCTGTGGGTGAGTGATTGACTGATGAGAATCTGTGGTTGCTGTTTGTTCCACTTCCCCTGACAGAGTGAGCAGGTTGCCTGTTGGGCTTCATTAGATTATCCTGCTGATGTGACATCCATTTTTATAAGGGTTTTCTGGGGGCCTGGGGAAAACTTGCTCTTTGGAAAGATTATCTTTCATCACCATTTGACGTGTGACATATAACAAATGTCTTAAAGTAAAGGAGAGTTCCCACTGGTATGTCACACTGTACTCTTTATTGTAGACCTAAGAGGACTGACAAAGGTTCCATCTGCATTTTCTTAACTATGTACAGAGTCATCAAATATTGCCAATGAAGAACATTCCTGACATCGAATTATTCCATTACATGAATAGGCAAAAAATCTTTAACACACTGTTGAACTAGGAACTAGCTATTGGTTTGTTGCAGATATTTGCAAAAATAGATTAAAATTGCAAATAGAAGATCCCTTCTAACATGGTCTATGTCATGTTGTACATATGCATACATATAAACATGAGGTAGGGTTTTGTTAACTGTCTTTTTTAAATACGTCAGAACTTGAAGCGATGCTTATGGCTTTACTAAAGTAAAAATAAACAGAAACCAAAAATTTTTTAAAAAATTGTTTTTCAACTACATGCAAAAAGCGATAAAGAGCCAGTCTAAGAAGCCACAAGAAATAGACTTGTCAACAAAATTAGGATGCACAGTTTAGAGTTAGAAAAAACAAACAACTTTAAATAAATAAAGCTAATATACTTGTAAAATTCAGAATGCATGTTTGAAACAGGAGACATGAACTTGAATGTTGAGGGACTTCTCAGGCCTTCATTTTACTTATTGATCTTCTAAGCAAACCTAAAACAGAGAAGGTGATTCCATGACACCAAAAGTAATGAAGTTCTAGCAAGATCCAAAGCCATAGACGAGCCATGTGTTCATGTCTGCTCCTTCCCTCCTCTTCCCTCCTCCTCCCCTCTTCCTATTCCTGTGCCCTTCCCCGGAGATTTTATGGGCAGCCTTAGATCTATATTTACCCACTACATTTAGTAGGTTTGATTATGCATAGCCTAAATTCAGATCTGAGAGGATGATCTGGATTTTTATTCACTGAAAGAACTTTTCCTTTTCATAGGTTTACTAGTGACCCGGTGCACAGAGTCGTGCACACTGAAAGGAAATTAATTAGAAGGTGGCCAGTGGGGCGCGATGGGTGAGAAGGGCCAGACATGCCCTGGAGCCAACCTCCCGTGGTCTCTCCCCTGCCAGCCACACCTGGGGCATTGCACTGGCGTCACCACAGCTAGAAGGGTGTCTGCCGAGTGAGCAGGGTCCCTCTGCAGGTGGGCCCCTCAGCCTGGCCTGCGGGGATCGGGCCTATATGGGCCCTCCAACATCCCCTGAGGGGTCCCGGAGTGCACCGAGAGGGCACTCTGCAACGCTGCTGTCGTACAGGGTGTGGAACACAAACAAAAGTGTGCAATAAACCAGATTCAGGGCCGACAGTGCCCCAGCAACAACATAACTCAGGGCTGAAGGAGGAATCGGGCTCCCTCCTCTCTGGTTCCGGGCTGCATCACCCGAGAACCGCCACTGCCAAGTCACTGCAGCTGGGCAGCTCCTGCGTCGAGCATCTGCCTCTTGGTGGTCAGTGAGTGTCATAGCAACCAGTTGGACAGACACTTAGCTCTTTATATATATAGATAGCGAAGGCTAATAAGCACCAACTTCTCTCTCTTCTTGCTACTCAATAGGCTAACTTTGCCCTAACTGTCCTCTTCCTGAAGGCTCTGCTTATACATCTGCCCATGAGGGTTCCTTTCCGACATTTGAGTCTCTACCAGTTAACCCCTCTTTGGACCACTCAATGTAAATAACTCCACCTCCCATCTCTGGCCTTGCCGCTATCTAGCATGTCATTCTGTTTGTTTCTGCGATCCCTTTATGTAGTTCTTTTTTGGGTAAGTTCTTATGTAATTGAAAAGGTTCTTTACATCTAGTAAATGTTAAACATGAGCAGAGCAAGGATGATAGGCCAGGTACAGAAACTCACCAGGGCAGAGACCCCCAGATGCCTAGCAAGGGGCAAAACCGGGAAAACAAGAATCTTGTCTTTGGAGTAACCTGTCCTCCTCTAAGCATGTCACTGGTCTTGCGGTTTGGACCCCTGATCTTTCATATCGCTGGTCAGGCAGTTTAGACCCCTGACCTTTTCCTTCTTAATGATAACATTAGAGGCCAGGCCTCAAGTGTATTTCAGCTCCAGGCCCAGAGAAGCATCAAAACCAGACAATTGATGTGTAGCTGCCGCAGGACCAGCTGCATTGACTAGTGACCCCATCAGTGGAGCCCATGACCCTGAAAGAGCACACCGGGAAACGGATGAATATTCGGTTAAAACCCTTCCCTGAGACCTCCCCTAAGATTTCCACCTGCAAGAGAGAGACAAATAGGCTCCGGACAAGGACGCAGTGCGTTCTCTTCTCCCACAGGCACATGTCCCCCACCTCTAAGGGACTCCAGGAGACTTGCAACCAGGGGAGCAATGGGCAGCGGCAGCTCATCCTGGTCTAACCCCTGAACCTGTCTCCAAGGTCCCCCTTTCTCTGAGTTCTCAGTGAGCCAAAGCAGCCCAGCCTAGGCTTTCAGTTGCTTCTTCTGTGCCCTGCCTCGTTTCATTGTCTCAAGTCTATCGTGGACCCAGTACCCTTCAGCTCAATGCTGTGTGGCCCTTCTCTTTGGATATCCCCATCTCCTGCGCTTTCTTCCTTAAATAAATTCAGTTTTTCTTTAATCACCATCTGAGATGGCTATTTAGCCTGCCCTCCCACCATGGATGTTAACTTTTTATTAAAATTTACCCTTTTTGGTGTATAGTTCTCTGAATTTTGACAAATGCGTGTGACCATATACTGCCACCACTAAGATCAAGATATAGAAAAATGCCAACATTGTGAAAAATGACCTGTTCCTCTTTATAGTAATGCTTCTCCCAACCCTAGCTTTGATCTGTTTTCTGAATCAAGCAGTGTTGCATTTTCCAGAATGTCAAATGAATGGAATCATATAATCTGCAGCCTTTTGAGTATGGCTTCTTTTATTCAGCATAATATTTTTGAGACTCATCTGTATTATTACATGTATCATTCCTTTTTTTAGAAAATTATTCCATTTTCTGGATGGACCACATTTTGTTTATTCATTCTCCAGCTGAGATACATTCTAGTCATTCCTATATTTTAATAATTACAAATAAAGCCGCAATAAACACTTAAATATAGTTTTCATTTCCTTTGTATAAATACCTAGGAGTGGGATTGCTGGGTCATATGGTAAGTGAACATTTAACCATATAAGAAACTGTCAAAATGCTTTCTGCTATGGCGGTACCATATTGCATTTCTACTGGCAATGAATGTGAATCCTGCCAGCTCTCCACCTTCACCAGCACTTGTCAAAAATCGTCAGGACTTTTACTTTAGCCATTCTGCTAGGTGTGCTGTGGTATGTCATTATGGTTTTAACTTTCATTTCCCTAATGACTAATGATGTTGAGCACCTTCTCATGTAATTTGCTATTATATCTTTTTGATAAAGTGTCTGGTCAAATCTTTTGCCTTCTGAAAAATTGTTTTCGTATTATTGGGCTTTTTTGAGAGTATTATATCACTAATTCTTTTTATATTCTGGATACTAGCTTTTTCCAAATATGTGATTTCCAAATATTTTCACCCAATTTGTGACTTGTTTTTTTTTCCATTCTACTATAATATGCCTTTAAAAGATCACAAGTTGTAATTTTGATAAAGTACAATGTATCAAAAATTTTTTCTATTTATGAATTGTGTTTCTGGTCCCATATTTAAGAAATGTTCATTTAACCCAAGGTCACAAAGATTTTCTTTTATGTTTTCTTCCTAAAAGTATTATATATCTTTTTAGGTTTTACATTTTAATCTCTCATCTTTTTTGAGCTAATTTTTATAGATGGTGTGAAATATGGATGAAAGCTCACTCTTCATTGCACACAGATATCCAGTCATTCCAGCACCAATTTTGAAAGACTCTATTGAACTGCCTTTTCAACTTTGTTGAGAATCGATCGATATAGATGTTTGGTCTATTTGTGACCTCTGTTCCATCCATCTGTCTACATATCATCCTTTCTCCAGTCTGAACTGCACTTCCTTGTTTACGGTAGCTTTATATTAAGTCATGAAATCAGGTTGATATGACTCTGTTTATCTTTTACAAGGGAGTCACATTTTTAAGCATCCTCATCTGCTTCATTAAATATGTCCGTCAGACTTGCTGCTGAGAGAGAGCAAAGGGGGGAAAGAAAGGCACCTGCCCTGCACTCAGCAGTCCATCTGTTCTGGCAGGGCATGGCCGTCCGGGCACCTTTAACAAGCTCTCACTTTGCCCTGCGGCCACAGCATTTCTGCCTTCATACAAAGCAGGTGCCGGCCAAAGCCAAGCACAAAGCCTTCTCTAGGTGGTTTTATGGTAAACACCTTGTTCTTGTAACATGAAGTAGAACTGGGAGTCGAGTTTATATGGCTCCTGCATTCAAAAGGTGAGCTTTCTAAAACCCTCCAGGCACCTATTTTCTTTTCCAAAATCGAAAGGATTCTGTTTGGAACGAACTACAAATCATTCCCATTTACCTTACTGAGAGAGTTGGAGAGCAGAGGGAGGGAAGGAACGGGAGGAAGGAAGGGGGAAACTCACACTTATTGGGCACTAATGACTGGGACATGGGATGGGGATTCCTGCCGTCTCTCAAGTGAGGTTTGTGTTGTTTATCCCATCTTCCAGATGAGGAAACTGAGGCCTAGGCAAGGTAAGTGGTACTAGTCCGCTCTCTCCGGCCAACACCCGTGTCCTTCCCTTTACAGGGCAGGAGTATGCAAATGAGGGATGGGAGCTAAAGATGAGATTCACATACTTAATTGGCGATGGATTTCAGAAATCATACCATGTGTAACAACTGGCACACCCCACACAAAACTTTAGCTTTGCCTGTTTTTGCTCCCTCCCCTGCCTCAAGGTCAAAATTTCATTTTCCCATCTCTGCCAAAGAATTCGTGTTTGGTTTCCTGAGTTCCCTCTTCTCTGTAAGCTTTTCAGGGCTACAGAGACATAATGCTTTGTGGTTTGTTTTTTTTTTTTTGGTTCTTTTTAAATTTTTATTTATTTATTTATTTTTTATTGCTTAAAGTATTACAAAGGGTATTAAATATGTGTCCTTTTTTTTTCCCCCCGACCTTGACAATCCCCTGGCCTCCCCTACCCCCCAGTGTCTTATGTCCATTAATGCTTTGAATAAAAGTCTTAGGGAGGCATTATAATATACGAGACACGTCTCCTTTTAATAAGGAAGTAAAGAGTAACCATGTCCAGTGGTTTTATTTGTGTGGTTGATTTCATGTGTGGATTTTTAATGACCTCATACTGAATGGTTGTAAAGATAGGGAGTTTTCCCAGAAACATGTGTTGTAGCTGTCTTCATTGTGGCAAGTTCTTCGTGTCAGACAAACTCTGCACATCTTCTAGAGAAGTATGTCCTGGCTTACATGACCTCAGAAAAAGTCTCAAAAATATACTTTAAATGGACTCATGTGTAAGCTGTAATTGGAATGCTACTACATAAAAATCATCCCTCAGCGGATGAAGGTCACAGGAGGTCACCCTTAAACTCTGCAGAAGAGAAAAGCAAATGCCAGAAGAAGAGTGACCTTGCTTGAGGTCACACGGCTTGTTCCAGCTCAGCTGAACAAGCATTCACTTTGCGGAGCTCTCCAGGGCTCTCTGTTTTAGGGCCAGATTGTTAAATATTGGATTTTGTTTAATGCCACATAACATATTCAACTCGGTATCAGGAACAAAGTCTCCTCGGAGAGAGAAAGAGTAGAGGCTTGTTCTCCTCTTAGGGAAGAGGGAAGTATTCTGAACCTCTTTACCTGGTCATACGGTCAATTGAGATTTTGTACGCATAGGTGTGAAATGGATGAAAACATTTCTTACCTGAAGAAAGGGTTCTTTAAGTCGAGGATGTTCCCAGATCTGAAGCCCGTCTGGTTTACCAGTGCCACGATCTGAATGTCATAGCTCTGTCTGTATGGCAAACACAAATACACACCTATCATCTACCAAGGCTGGTGAGCTACTCACATACACTTAGAGCATCTTCTACACATACCTAGTTCATGACGGTTTTAAGTGTACATATTAATATTATACATGTCCAAGTATATTTATTTAGATGCTATTAATGTTGTAGCAATTAAAGTCTTTATTTGTCAGAAGAGTTTAATAGTTATAATTTCTTGATCTAAAAATTACAAAGGTAATGGTATTCTGAATGGTCAAAGTGATTTTTTTGACCAAAAAAAAAAAAAAAAGCTTTAGCAACATCAATGACAGAAATGACTTTAAGTAACAGATACACTTTACGGGTCACCATTGTACCAATACAATCTTAATCATGAAAGGATTGCCTAAATTAAAATAGCAACCTCACATAAAACAGCTAACAAATGTGATTGATTTTAAGAGACCTCAGATGAAGGTGCATACAATTATAATAAGAGGAAGTGGCTGATAAAAACAATATGATATATTCTTGACGATTAACCTTGAAGGGACCTGTTTGTAGGATTTTTATTAGTCATTCCCCCAAGAATATATGTATTTCTTCTGATTATAAGTGTTAAGTATTCACTGTAGAAAAAAATGAGAAAAATAAGAAAAAAAATAAAATAACCCATAATGCCACTAAACAAAAATTCAGTTAACATTACAAAGCAATTCTCTATGTTTTTTCTTGTATGTATTTATAGATGTAAATTTTTACCTAAAAGATGCTTAAAAAGACCTTCACACCTCCTTATTTTACTTAACATTAGCAAGTGGTTATTTTATAATTCTTAAAAATGTGTGTCTCAATAGCATAATGTAGATATCACATGATCTAATATAATAATAGAGGAATATGCAAATTAGCTGCGACACTATAAATGCCATGACCGATCTACAAGCAGCTGAGACCTACAGGAGGGTGGGGCAGCGAGCTATCAGCAGGGAGAGCTACAGGAGGGCGGGGCAGCGTGCTACAGAGTGTCGGAGAGCTACCAATGGCGGTGGGCGGAGTGGCCAGCTGAGGCAAGTGGCAGTGAGCTACTCACGCACGGATTCGTGCGCAGGGCTACTAGTTTATTTAATAATTCCCCATTGCTAAATATTTATATCTTTATAATCAGATATTACTCATAGTAACACAAATCCAGTTTTATGACAGAAATTCTGCTGCATAGGACATTCTTGTAATATAGCTCTGTGTCCTATCTATGACTATTTGCTTGGAATAAACTCCTAGATGTACACTCACCAGGCTAAAGCACATAGATGTATTTAAGGTTCCCAATACCTACTGTTAGAATGTCTTCAATTACTTCCTCACTGACAAAGTATGACAGTGTTAATTTCATTACACCTTTTCCAATTCTTAATATTTAAATGTTTGGGGTTAAAATATTATTCATTATTTAATTAAAATTTCCTTAATTACGAGGTTTCCTTTTTCAATTCCAGATATTAGTGAGTGATATAAATTCTTCCATCCTCACTCCCACCTTGTCATTGCCGATAGTGACGTGAGTAGGCTTAAATATAATGTCAGGTCCTGTGTGGCCAGTACCTCAACTTTTAGATTTTATTGGGGCCAAACAAAATAAGAGGAAAATATAACCATACATTTTTTTGCAAAAAAATCAATTATGTCCTTTGATCCTGTTTCAATTTATCTAGTTGACTCAGCACTTCTTTGTTTTAAGATGTTTCTGCCAGGAGGCCTACAGTTAGTTCCCTACTGTGATACTTGATGGCAGATTTGAGGTGAGCCAGACGTTCGAACAATGAGCTCCTTAGGAGAGGCGCCACCCTTGCTGGAATCACAGAAAGGCTGAGAGATCAGCCTGGTAAAGAACTCAGGGAGGGCCCTGGCTGGTGTGGTCCAGTTGGTTGGGCATCATCTTGTGCACTAGCTGGTTAGATTCTGGTCAGGGCACATGCCCCTCGATGCCGGTAGGTGGCGTGCAGTAGGCAGCCAATTGGTGCTTTTTTTCTCTCTCTTCCTCTCCTTCCCCTCTCTAAAAAAACCCCAAATCAGTAAAATATCTAAAAAAAAAAGTCAGGGAGGGACATACCTATACATTTTGCCAAATGAAAGATACCTCCTAAACAATATTTGAAATAATTAATATAGAACTCCGAGGTATGTGCAAATGTGTATGCTTATGGATGCACATGGGAGTCAGATTCGTCACAACTAAGAACTGAATGGTTCCTGTTGTGGTTGGGAAAAAGAGTCAGTAAAGGTTTGCTGTGTGTGATGGGGGGGCGGGGGTGGTGGTGGTTAGGGAGTGAGCAGGGGGATGGTTAGGTTCACTGATTTGATATGATTCACTAACCAAGGGAAATGTGAACTCACCTAAAATTTTAGGAAAATAATGCACTTTTCTATCCCAGGAATAGTGTCATGCTAGTGCAAAGATACCCAGGAGGCCAAGTGTAAGCCCCCAAATTAATGTGCGATAATTAAATAACCAGTAATGGATAATCTTCTAAAACTATCCGTAAATAGGGCCTTAAATAATTATCAATTCTTCTGAACCTATTATTTGGCAATGTGTATAAAAAACAAACAAACAAACAAAATATCCTAGTTATTTGCCATTTTAAATCTTACAAAGACAGCTCTGGCCAGGTGGCTCAGTTGGGTGGAGCTTGTCCCATACACCAAAAGAATGTGGGTTCAAATCCTGGGTCAGAACACATGATATATAGGTTTTGGATTTGATCGGTGGTCGGGGCATGTATGGGAGGCAACTAATCGATGTTTCTCTCTCACATTGACCTCTCTCTATCTCCTCCCTCCCTCCCCTCCTCTCTCTCCAAAAGCAATAAAAATATATCCTCAGGTGAGGATTAAAAATACATATATAAGTAAATCTTATGGAGACAGAGCAAGGGACATAAGTGGGGATATAACTAGTTCAAGGTTTGAATACCAAAATCATCACTTTATATACCAATATTTCTTTTGTAATATTCTACAAGAATTAAAAACTTGGGAACATAAGTGGAACATGTCTTTTTTGGAAAATGTGGTATCATGATAATTTCATCTTAGAGAAGACAGAAGGTGCCAAGAGCGAGACAGCATAGGGCTGACCATCAAAGAAGAATGGGATGGAGAAGAGAAGGTGTGGGAAGTGTGGGGGGAAATGGCCAAGTCACTTGAGGAGTTACTGATAAAGGAAGGAAAGAGCACCTCAGCCACAGGCATGGACTCTAGGTCAGTGTTCTTCAACGGGGCGGGAGTGTGCCCCCGAGAGGATACAGAACAACACGCTGGGGTAGGGAAGAAAATATTGGACAGTTATTTTTAATTTTTCCACTTAGCTGTTACTGTGAATTGAATTGTTTCCTGTCAAAATATATGCTTACATCCTAACCCCAATTGCCTGTAAATATGGTCTAATTTGGAAATAGGATCTTTGCACCTGTAATGAAGTTTAATGAGGTCATACTGGAGTAGGATGTGCCCCAAATACAATGACTGGTGTCCCCATGAGAGAAGAGCCCTGGCCAGTGTGGCTCAGTTGGTTTGCATTTGTCCAGTGCACCAGTTGCCACTTTGATTCCCACTCAGGGCACATACCTGAGTTGTGGGCTGGATCCCTGGTGGGGGGATGAGAGGGAGACAGCCGTTCGAAGATTTGCTCTCACATCAATGTTTTGTTTTCTCTCTCTCTCCTTCTCCTTCCTCTCTCTCAAAGAATCAATGAAAATCTTAAAAAAAGAAGAAGAAGAAGAGGAGGAGAGAACACATAAAGGTACATACAGGAAAGAAGGCCAAGTACAGACAGGCAGAGACTGGAGTGATGCCGCTACAGGGAACAGAAGGGGTTGCCGGGCACTACCAGAGGCTGAAAATCACAGAAAACCTTCTTGCCCGGAGCCTCCAGAGGGAGTATGGCCCTGCTGACATTTTGATTGCAGACTTCCAGGCTCCAGAGTGCAAGAAAATAAATGTCTGTTGTTTTAAGCCAACTGGTTTGTAGTAATTTGTCCCACCAGCCCTAGGAAACTAAGGCAATTGTTTACCAAATACAAGTTGAACACTAGTGAATTTGCTGGGTAGATGCAGGATTCTAATCATCAGCTAAGAGCTGATCATTAAGCTATCGGTCATGTTCACAGTTTCTCAGGTTCTGCAAAAGTAAGATTCTGTTTGTACCTTAAATCATGTGGTTTAACATTACTAAGTAATACTAATCATGTGCTGGGAGATTCTCAGTAACATTATAGAACAAAGAAATGTCACTTAAAACTATACCAGCACACACTGCAACTTTACAGTGCCTTACGGTGCACAATAATTCCTTCCGATGCGGCTGTCCAAATATACAGCTATCTTAGGTGCAGTCCAAGGTAGACTATTCGGAGGGGCACTTGAAGCTTTCAAAAGCTTTAATAGTTTGATCAGCATTTCTTTTAATTCTGTAAATCACAAAGTTCACCAAACGCTCTGCAAACCAAATTCCCTGGCAAACCTGGGTACAGAGTCCTTCACAGGGATCTCAAACCCATAAAGTATGTTTCAGAACATTCTGGCACAGGATAGGTGGCTGAGTTACACCCAACAATCAGCCTACATTTAATTTTCAGTTCATTCTTTCTATTCCTGGTTTTGTATATCTTATACACATTATATGAGTTTCTGTATGTGTGTATACAGAGACATGTTTATGCCTGTGTATATTAGCATAATATCCATCTATATAGAGAGCTTAGGTTGGTGCTTTCTATTATTATCACAGAACATATACATAATTAAAAGAGAAATATTAGTATACTTGGGAAGCACATACATGAAGTGTTTTTACTCATAGGTCCACATGATCAAAAAATGTTGGAGACCATATCTGTAAACTTTAGGGATATAAATTTCATAAGGTTCATAAAAAACAAGTTCTACTTTATTGTCCAGAGCAATAAAATGAGCGACAGCTCAAGAATGATGGCAGGTTGTCAAAAATAAAATGCTAACAATACAATCACAAATGGTGGGGGCTGGGGGGAAGAAAAGGTCAGTCATTGTCACACCTGTGTGGTTGCAGAGGGAGTTCTCCCAGGAGGTCAGAGTTTAAAAGATTATTTGACAATAAGCGAGGGGAGAGCCTATCCAAGGCAGAACAAAGACATAGCACCTTACTGAGAAAATAGTGTGAAAACACAGACATCCAGGAAGCGCTGAAGTCCGTAGAAATACCCAGAAAAACAATAATTATAAAACAAAAAATCTGATGAGATACAATGAGAGTAAGGAAGGGACTAAGGAAAGAGGAAGAGGATACAACTAAGATACTGTGGACCTACTATGTGTTAATTCCTATTTTCTCTCCAGTATTTGCGAAAGCCTAGTGAAATAATTATTATAAATTCTACATTACAGATGATGAGGTCAGGAAACTGGGGTGCTAGTACTAAAGAAACTAGACAGAACCAAGACACATGAGACCCCAAAACCTGGCCTCATGCACTACAAGGCAACTGGTCTAGTGAGATAAAGGACTTCCTCCCCCCCTCCTTCCTTTCTTCCTCCTGCAAAGGAGTATATGCCCAGGACATTTTACGGTTTCCTTTCAATAGCACCGGACTAAGTTCTTAATAAGAAAGGGATCATCTGCTTCTGAGTCCTTCATTCAGGTGTTTACTCCACAATATTGCAGAGTCTCTGGAATGCAATAAGTGAAGAGGGATACACGACAGAGTAAGACTCGGGCCCTTTTTGGGGAAGCTCACTTATAGGCAAAAACAGCAAGCAACGGTGGTGCAACAGTAAGGGATAGAGAACTGTGGGAGCCCTGGGGGTCAGGAGGCAAGTGTGCAAGGTAAATAGTTTGCTTCCTTCTTACTATTAGGGAAACAAAGGAGAAAAGGGTAGAAAAATATGATTGATAATGCAACCCAAGATATGTCAGAAAAGAAGTAATGAAAGAATAAGATGACTTAAAATTACTTACCTAATTATACCCTAAGGTACCTGAGAAACATAAATATTTGAAAGCAAAAGATCGTTAATACTGGTTTGCACAAAGCAGAAAAGGCCAAGTCCAAAACTCCAGGCAGATGTTGGCAGCTGCTACTGAGCACTTTTTTTTTTTTTTTTTAGAACTGGTCATTAAACAGATGGTTTAGAGGGATTTTGGAAGAAAGTGGTAACTTCCATGATGAACATGGCACAAATCAGCATTTCCCACTTTTCCTCCTGGAAGCTACCCAAAAGCAAGGAGAAGAGAAATATACTGTAAACCGCAGACTTCATTTTCTGTAAAATCAGGAGAAAGATATAATCTGCTGTCTCCAACGTATGTGCAAGGCCTGTAAAAGCACCTGCAATTGGTTGTAAGCCACACAAAACAAAAAATAAGGAAATGCAAAGAAGGGCAGGAGAGCTCAGGGACAGCACATCTCAGAAAATGCTTGCAATAACAAACTCCCTGACAGCAAAGAGCATTTTCTGAAATGCAAAAGCTTAATTCCTCCTTAAAAAGCTTGTGGCAAAGGGGGTCAAAAAAAGAAGCATGTTCTGAAGTTTACCCTTGACTGCACCCGTCCTGTAGAAGATGGAATCATGGATGCTGCTTTTTTGAGCAGTTTCTTCAGGAGAGAATCAAAGTGAATGAAAAAAGCTGGGAATAAAGGTGGAAAGAAGCAAGAGCAAGATCACTGTAACTTCTGAGGTGTCTATTTCCAAAAGGTATTTGAAATATCTCACCAAAAAATTTTTGCAGAAGAATAATCTCCATGACTGGTTGTACATAGTTGCTAAAAGCAAAGAGTTATGGACTGCGTTACTTCCAGATTAACTAGGATGAAGAAGAGGAAGATGATGATTAAAACTCACTTATCTGACACATTTTGTATGAGTTCGTGAATAAAACTTGAGAATCAAAAGAAAAAGCTTGATTCCTTATTTGTAATATCTTCTGCAGGAATTGGGGTAAGAAGACTTTGCCAGAAATGCTCTTAGAACTAAACATGTGGAACGATCTAAAGACTCACAGAGGAGCCATATTTGCAGGAAGCAGAATGACTCTGTGGCAGCACAGAATGCGAGAGTGTGAGTGAGAAAGACAGATAGCATGAAGACAATCACATCTTTCTCTACCACAGGAACTTCTTTCTTGTAAATTGCTGTTCAGAAGTGTCCTTTTAATTGGATGATGAACAACCATAACATTCATACAAAGATATTATTAGAAAACAAGTAGAAAAAGAGCAAGCAAAATTTACTAACAGATATAAAACACACATCAGGTAAATGATGTCTTGGGACAAATAAAATACGTGAGCAAATATTTTCTTATGAATTTTTAAAACCACATTTAAGCCCTCACTCTCTGTAGGAAGCAATAATAACCTTTATGGAAGAAGATCATGACATGGAAATGCAATAACTCAAGAAAAGGAACTATTTCAAAGTACTGATATGGAAATATCTTCGAGATGTACTATTGAGAAAATGAAGATGTGTAAAACATACATGAAAGCAGGGAAAATAAGTTTCACTAAAAACTAATAAGAACATCATCCAATTAGCTTTATTTCCCTATTTGGCAGGGTTATTGGACTGGGCCATGAGGGTGAAGCCAGAGATTAAGCTTATCCTGAGATCACATTCAACAAAAGTCAGGTCATCTTTCTTTCTGGACTGGATGGACGATGTGGGCTGGACCTGAGTCCAGGTGGGTGCATTTGAGCTATTTCCATAACCAAATTCAAAGGGTGCAGACTAGGCTATTCAAATTTTGAAGAAAGAGTACATCCTTGGCCTCTTTCTGCTTAATGATTTTTGAATAAAAATTTGCCTATTAAATTTGAAAATCACACAAAAGAATTTTAAAAGTAAATAAAATAATCCATTGGCTCTAGTAAGGAACTAAAAATAACATGATAAATGCATGAATGGAATAAATACAAGAATTGAGCTCTAGCCTGTCTGGCTCAGTGGATAGAGCACCAGCCTGTGGACTGAGGGGTCCCGGGTTCAATTTTGTCCAAAGACACATGCCCGGGTTGTGGGGGCCATGCAGGAGGCAGCTGATCAATGATTCTCTCTCACCATGGATGTTCCTATCTCTCTCTCCCTCTCCCTTCCTCCCTTAAATCATTAAAGAACTATATTAAATATATATATATATATATATATATATATATATATATATATATAAATGGAACCAAAGCTGACAAAAATCAGCTGTATACTAATATAACCTAAAATTAGATCATATAAAAATAATTTTTGTTTTAATTGACTAAACACTCAAGTAAAATGGCCCCTAGACTTATTTTAAGCTTTAATCACATTATTATTAGTACAGTACTCAAAATGGCAGTGTTTGCTGTCACTCTGTACCCACCACTCATCAGAACACATATGCTGTCCTGTATTTAGTTTTAGTGAAATATTTTAAAGCAGACAATGATAACCTGGATATTTCCAGAGGAGTGGACTTAGAATTTCAGACTATTTCAAAGTCACTCTTATAGAAGGAAGGAGTTGAGGATGTTAGCTTGAAGATAGAGATGGACAGGATATTTCATAAAACGTTCCAAATATTTGAACAACTGCCATTGGAAGGTTGGAATAGACCATTTTCTAAAAATTCAGAGACATAACTAAGATCAATTAGTAGAATTTATAGGAAGTAAGATATAGGATCAACAGTAAGAATAATTTTGTAATAATTAGAGATATCTAAAGTTTAAGACATCAATAGCCTAAGACTGTATGAAAAGTTACCTAACCTTATCAATAAATGCAAACCAAAACAACCAGATGCAACTTAAAAAATTATTTTTGGGGCTATTAGATTAGCAAAAACCATAGAGAATGACAACATTCAGTCTAGGGAAACATGTGGAGAAATGAGCAGGCTTAGCCATTGCCAGTGTGAGCGGCAACTGGTAGAATTTGCCAGACTGTAACAAGTACGTACTTGTTAATCCAGCGTTTTCATTTCTAGGCATCGCATTTAGAAATATTCACGGGCAAGCTATATGTTCAAGAATATTTAGTGCAAACTTTTTCATAATAGCAAAGAAAGCAAGCAAA
This sequence comes from Myotis nattereri, assembly GCF_964212035.1. Classification (NCBI taxonomy): domain Eukaryota; kingdom Metazoa; phylum Chordata; class Mammalia; order Chiroptera; family Vespertilionidae; genus Myotis; species Myotis nattereri. Next base: position 36,332,630 of record NC_138087.1, on the reverse strand, counting down.
CTAAATATCAATCATGGATTGAAGAATAACATTCTGGTATATCCATGCCCCAGACTATTATGCATCTATTAAAAGAACAAAGCAAATCTATCTGTACAAATTCAGGACTTAGTACTAAGGGAAATCTTAAGTTTCAGATTGCTAGTATAATCTCTTTATAAAACAACAACAACCAACCCACAAGGATGCTACTTGTTGGCACACGCACAGAAAGCCACCTCCAAGGAAACAGACAATGAGTCACATCTGGAGAGTGGGTCAAATGGTGGGAGCATAGGGGGACTGGAGATACTTTTGTAGTTTTGAATTCACATATGAGCATGTTAGGTTTTTGTAATTAAAGAAATAAAGAGCCTCATCAGTATGGCTCAGTGGTTGAGCATTAACCTATGAACGAGGAGGTCACAGTTCGATTCCTGGTCCAGGCACTTGCCAGGCTTGCAGGCTCCATCCCCAGTATGGGGCATGCAGGAGGCAGCTGATCAATGGTTTTCTCTTACTATTTATGTTTCTTTCTCTCTCCCCTGCTCCCTTCCTCTCTGAAATCAATAAAAATATTTTTTAATAAATAAATAAAGACTTTTAAAAGTGGAAGGGTTGATTTGGGAGGTGGTGAGTTCTCTGCTCCTGGACTGCTCAAGCACAGGGCCAAGGAAGGGGGGTTGGTAGGGAGGGAAGACAGTTGAATGAGATGACCTCTGAGTACCCTTAATATCCGGGGAGTCCTTGACCCAGTCTGCTACTCCTCTCTCCTCTAATGCACCCAGGAGAAGCTCCACCAAGGCAAAAAGAAAACAGAGTATATTAAAAATGAGGTAAATCCAAGTAATTACTGCAGAGACCTTGTGAAATCCATTACCAGCAGGAAGCAGCCAGTCCTGCCTGATACACCATACACCGCTCCTGCAATGCCAATTGGTTTCATTGCACTAAATTTGGGCTGAGTGGCTGGACAGGTGTAAGTGAGGCCAGGAAGATGACGTGGGATTTAAGGCACTTGGTAATTCAAGCCTTTGGCAAGAGTTCCCATGAGTTGGTGGATTTCCTTCTTTCCTCCACGTTCAGGTGGAGAACATGGCCCTTGGTTACCCGAAGCTCCTCTTCCTTGCCACACGCAGTAAGGTTGACATCTGCCCTGCCAGTTTTGTGGCAGAGGGTACCCTGTGACATTCAGCCAGGCCTTTGGAAAGTTGCTATTTCTCAGTGCTGGAGTCTCAGGGGCCTGCCAGCTTTTTCCTGCTCCCACCCACAAACAGCGGTGGGATCTGGGCTGTACTTTCCTGCTTACCGTTTATTGGCTACGAACAGCACTCTCCCTGAGAGGGTTTCCCCTTCCTTGGCAAAGAGAGGAGTCTGAAGAAGGCACCGCACCTGGTACCAGTGGGTCAGAGGCTCGGTTGGGGCTGTGGACAGCCAAACTGTTACCCTGTAGGGCAAGAAAAGAGTTGAAAGCCAATTATCGTTCAGGCCTATATTAATGGACTAGAGGCCCAGTGCATGAAATTCGTGCACTGGTAGGGTCCCTAGTGGTTGCTGGCCGGGGCCTCCCTCCCTTCCCCCGTGCCGGCCTGTCCCCTGGTTGAACTCCCAGAAGAACTCAGGTCGAGGGGACAATTTGCACACTACTCTTTTATTATATAGGATAGGATTGGGGACTTAGGTTGATAGATAATTTTCATCGTTTTTGACTCATGGAAACCTTTTAAGATAATGATAGCTCAATTTATTGAGCAGTTATTATGTGCTGTGTACTGTCCCAGGAGCTTTATGTATATTAGCCCATTAAATCTACACAACAACCCTATGGAGTAAGCCCAAAGTGGTTAAAGGACTTGCCTAATGTCACACAGAGGGCAAGAGGAGAGCCAGGCTTCCCATCCATTGACATATTTCTGAATCAAAGTTCATGAGAAACCCAAAAAGTAACAGAGTTAAATTGGGAACTGATTTAAGAAGTTTGGAGTCTGGGCTCTTAATGACTCATGCCAACTTGTTCAGGGGTCTTGATGAAGATTCTGGAAGCCAGAAAAAGTACTGGAGCCCTAGCCAGTATGGCTCAGTTAGTTGGGCATTATCCTGTGCACCAAAGGTCCCCTGTAAGGGTACATGCCCAGGTTGGGTTGAGGGCTCGATCCCTGGCAGGGGGCATTCAGGAGGCAGCCAATCAATGTTTCTCTTTCACATCAATGTCTGTTTGTCTGTCTGTCTCTAAAAATTAGTAAAAATCCAAAAAAATGAAACCTACTGGAGTGCATGACCTCTACCTCCCTTCTGGCTTAGATATCCTGTGTGTGTGTGTGTGAGCACATGCGCACACGCACGAAGTAGTGTTTAAATTGAGGTTCTTCATTTCAGATGAAGAAGGGAGAACATCTTGCTGTGCTCTGAGCACCGCGGCCACTTGCCATGGAGCCGGCAGTGATGTTGGCTTATAGGGAGTATGTGATGTTAAGAGTGGGGTAAATTTTCAGTGTATATTTTGACTTGAAGATTTGGGGGACAAATTTTAAATAAGTTACTAAGTAGTATAAACCACTTTTATATCAAAATATACTTAGCTACGTTACAAAGTAGAATGCAAATGTTCTATAGCTGTTAAAGATAACGCTTTTAACTTCAAAGAAATCTCCCGCTGGAAGCAGGCCACTTAAAGCTTATCGCCATTACCTTCTCAGGAACAGATTCATTTACTTGGGATATTACTGGGAGAAAGTCTTAGGGAAAAATGTATGGAATCTTTGAATGGACATGCTTATGTGGTGTAGGAATGACCTGCACATCATTTTCTTTCTCTCTACCAGCCTAGGCAAGGCTTCCAGGGACCCCCTTCTCCCCGAACCCCAAAGTTTATCACAGATCCATGGGCCCTTCTTTTTCAGCAGGTGCAAAGACAAGCCTGGACGGTGTGATAAGGGGTAGAGGAGGGGGTACTGTGAAGGGTTCCCTTTTGTCTGGTCATGTGACTCAAAGCAAATCTCTTTGCTGGCTGGAGCACTGGAGCAAGCCCAGGAAGAGGGCCGGGAAGTCAGGAGAGCAAAGATGTGGGGTGTGGGAGTGGCAACGCCTTTACAAGGAGCCCCAAGCCCTAACAGTCCATTTGTAGGTGGTTTTTATCCTCTTTTAAAGCCCTGAAACTTCCAACCCTTTGCAGTAGGGAGAAAGGAGTGAGTGCAGGATGGAGAAGTTACCTAATGTTGCAATTAGCATCAGCACGACCAGCCTGCCTGGTCATTAAAAAGGGATCCTAGACTGTGAAAGCAAAGGCTGTGAAGGGGAGAAAGAATGACACGAGGTATTACCCCAGACACAAGAGATTCTGCAGTCAGGTGGGATGGTTGCCCCTCCACATCTATTCTGGAAAAAAGCAGGAGGGTAGATAAAGCACAGACCCTCTCTCACTCCTTTCTTTGAGCCAGAGTCGATATGACACTATGGAAAACCGTCTTATTTTCAGTTCATCCTAAAATCTGAAAGTAACACTAACATCAATGCTTATCTTCTGGGAATTCGTAAAAACCAGTTTTGTTGAAGTTGAAATTAGTTTTAAAACACTTTAAAGGTATGATTAGAAACAGTAGAGGACAGCACGGGAGAGAGGAGGTGAAGAAAGGGGGTGATACCTACAGAGATCCGACAAAGGCCACGTCAAACCAGAACGCCAGGCCGTGGATGAGGCCAGACTGTGTCATCTGAAACACAAAGGGGATTTCTACTCTGCAAGGAAACAAAAGAGAAAGAAGAAACATTTTCTTGTTGACAGACATCCTGGATACTCTTGTGAGATGAGTGGGAACACTCGCAGAATATTTTCCTTCTCTCTTAAGTGCTTTGGCTTTGGCAACAAGATTCTCTCGGTGTGATTAATGCTGGGGTGACGCTGCACATTTGAGATTGTTGCTCTTGACAAAATTCTGCGAGGACCACACCACTGTGCCGCAACGACCCAGAGCACCGCTGGGCGAGTGCAGCACCTGGGGCCGCGTTTGACTACTGAAGAGGGGGACGACCCAGGACACAGGTGACAACCATCCTTCACGAAGCCAAAACATGGGCTGTGGCAGTCCCCCTGCGCAGCTGTTCAAACGAAAAGGCTGCTCAGGCCTCTGAAAAATGAAGTGGATTGCAAGCGCCAAAGGTCATTGTCATAGTTCATTTACTTTTCAGGAAGGCAATTTAACTTCCCACCAGGCTACAGCAGAAGTCATGCAGAAGTGGCCACAGTTTATGCCAAACGCAGAATAAGTGGGAATGGAAAGAAGATTGGAAATGATACAACAACATCCAGATGCTGGACCTGCTTTACTGTGGGACCTTCCAAAGTCACTTCAATTCTCTGAACCTCGTTTTTTTCATTTGTTGAAGGGTAACAAAATCTCCTACTTTCCCCACAAGGTTCTTGTGAATGTCAAATGAGGAAAACAATGCATATAAGAGTGTTTTGCAAACTTTAAAGCGTTTCACCCTTGAACAGCAGTATTACGGGTCCATGGCCGGGGCTGTATTCCTCCAAGGAGACTTATTTTAGTGAGTGCTCTAGGAACTTTCAAAGAGGGTTGTACATTATTTGCAGGTATGCTGCCCCCAAAGGCCTAACTTCCTCCACCTGCAGTGTCAGCGCATTCCTGGAGATTTCCACTGTACTTGTCACATTGAATTTGTTGGTATCGTATTACAATTATTTCCTCCCATTTTTGGCATTCTTCTAAATCAGGGGTTCTCAACCTTCAGGCCCTTTAAATACAGTCCCTCATGTTGTGACCCAACCATAAAATTATTTTTGTTGCTACTTCATAACTGTAATGTTGCTACTGTTATGAATCATAATGTAAATATCTGATATGCAGGATGGTCTTAGGCGACCCCTGTGAAAGGGTCGTTCGACCGCCAAAGGGGTCACAACCCACAGGTTGGGAACCGCTGCTCTAAATGGATCATGAGCTCCTACTTGGGCATGCACCAGCGCAGTGCCTGGCACGCAGTAGGATCTCAATAAAAGTTTGTTGAATCAATGCCCAAATGGATAGATGACATCTCAGAGTTTTCAAAAACCTCCCTGGAGCTCAGGAGGTAGCCCAGAGCAGCCAATGGAGCCAGTCGGAATCATTTTGTCTGGCCCTGCGGCAGTTATTTCAGTTGTTCCCGCATGCCAGTTCTCTTGCTCCAAGCATACGGTAGGGTTGCATTTATCCACTCTCTTGAGTTCAGGCACCGCCACGTGATTTATGTTGACCAATTAAATGTGAACAGAAGTGCACTGTGTTGTTTCCAGGCACAAACTTTTATTGCCAGTGCATATTTTGCTACACTCCTCCTTTTTCCTCAGGGACTGGCATCGTTGTAGACACAAGCTGCCATACCAGCCTGACTGAGGAGTGACTGAGGGGTGTGCAGAGCTGAAGCTGGTGCATGATGGATAAACAGTGTAGGGGAGAAAGACACCTGGGATATTACAAGCACTAAAGATCCTTTTTTTGTTACTGCAGCATGTTTTGGCCTATCCTGACTGACACCTTTTGTCCATTGTGATCTCAAGGTAGGCAATGGTTTGAGTCAGCCAGCTGCATTTTCCAGAGTCTGACCCTTGATTCCTCATGAGTCCAAGCAAATTATAATCTGGCTGGGTCTTAAATCTCTTACCCAGAAAAGAAACACATAGATATTAATCTTCTCGGGAAGGAAAAAACAAAATACTAGTGAAAGGTCACCCAAGAGGATTCATATCACCATCTGAGAAATGAGTCTTCAGTGCAGAGTCTCTTTAAGTGGAGGGAAGGAGGGCAGACAGTAGCACTGATTGAGTGCCTTCTTTGAAAATGAGCCAGTGCCTGCAAAATATTTAGCACAGTACCTACCATGTACCAAGCACTGCTCAGATTGTAGCTCTTCTTGTCATTCTTATGGGCACTGACCTGGGAGAATTGTTAAAAAGCCCAGACTCTGAACGCTTCAAGTTCTAGCTTTCATGACATTTATTCATTCTGTGACCTTATGCAATTGATTGTTCCACTCTGCCTCATATTTATCATTGGTAAAATGGACATAACAATAGTACCATTTGCATGGTGCTGCTGTGAGGATTAAATGAGTCATATGTTAAGGGCTCGGAATAGTGTCTGGTTATACAAGTAGAGATATACTGTTTAATTTTTCTCATTCAATTCTTAAAACAATCCTTACCCTTATTCTGCAATAAGGGAAACTAGTGCTAATGTATTATTCCTGTGGGTGACTCATACCTCAAATCTCTTCCCTGTGTGAGCAGCAAATCTCTGCACTGCAGTTTTAGGGATGGGAGAGCTAGAGAGGAGATTTAAAAATCTGCAGCGTCTCTGATTGGTACAAACCTGTGGAGATCTGCCTCTTTTGCATCCATAAAGTTCACTGTGTACTTGACTGATCGAGCCATCAAAATCCTAATGTCAAATGTGTCCTGGGGAAAAAAACACAAAGATGTTATCTTTCTGTCAGGACAGACTGAATTCAAGCAAGACTGATTGCAGTCTAGCTTTCCTCCTGGAATTTTAAGTCAGTAAGGGTTAGGCTTTAGAAGGCATGAACTTAATGAGAATAATATTACTAATACAAGCTAACATTTGTTTAGTGGTTACTATACGCCCAGCCCTAAGTATTTTGTGCTTTACTAGGCTATACCAATCTTCACAAATTCTCTGGAGCAGGCGTGTGGTGGTTCTTGACCATCCAGAACTGACCTCTTCTCCACATTCCAAGAAGCTGCACAGTAATTAAGTTCACTGGACAACCAGGCTTTATCGGAACTAATTCTGGGACTTTTGTCCAAGTTATTAGGAAAAGGCAGGCTCTTCTTTGGGACTCAGAGTTTTAAGAACCTGAGTCTGGAGCTTCCACAACACCTTCCTGCCCTGAGGGGGGCTCCTGCCTAGGAACAGAGTTACATCAGAGGAAATGGGGATATGTGACGAGGATAGAAAACCAGAGCCTGGGGCACTGTCCGAACATCAGGTCCCTGAAGCAAGCTCTATTTCCAGGCTTCGCATTTCTTGAGGGCCTGTGATTCCATTTCAGCTTAAGCCAGTGGTTCTCAACCTGTGGGTCACGACCCCTGAAAATACATCCTGCATATCAGATATTTACATTACGATTCATAACAGTAGCAAAATAACAGTTATGAAGTAGCAACGAAAATAATTTTATGGTTGGGGGTCACAACATGAGGAACTGTATTAAAGGGTCGCGGCCTTAGGAAGGTTGAGAACCACTGGCTTAAGCCATTTGAGTTGGGTTTCCTTCCACTTACAACTGGAAGAGTTTCAGACAACGCAAACGTCAAGTTACCCAAGGTTACACGGCTAGAGGGAACCACAACTGAAACCCCAATCTTTTTGCCAGCAAAGCTCCTATTCTAAGCTATTTATTTACAACACTTCCTCTTCAATTGCGCCTTGGACCACTGGAATCAATGGGAGGATGTGAATTATTGACGAAGTGGGAAGGCTGAGTGTGGGCAGGGGATGCGTCTGAGCAAAAAGAAAATTAGGAGTCACTTATTGAAAGGCAGTCCTCAAATCGCTTTGCTTTCAACAGTTCCATTCTCTGAGAATTTTCTTAATTGACTGGGAGATCAGCGCTGGAAGACTTGAAAACATATGCTCTTCTGTGATGGCTTAGCACCCAGCCTGGCAGCACAGTGTATGCAGGCTCACGAGTGCGTGAATGAATGAATGAATCAACAGATAAACACACGGGAGGAAGCCTGTAAAGAGGACACACTTACAACGATTGGCTGTCTGAAGTATTCATCCACTGCAGCAGCCCGGAGACTGGACAGGTTGACCCCATAGAAGCACTGCTGGTACCTGAAATAGCATAAAGCATCACCATGTATCTCATCCCAGCCCTCCCCTGAGTCCCCAAGCCCAGCATAGCTGTGGTGTTCAAGCTCCTCACAGGCCATCTAAGTTAGCTCTGGAGCAAGAATGAGGCCATGTGAAGGGCAACTGGTCAGTAGGCAGCAGCAGAGCCGAAAATATTCTCTAAGACCTGCACTTGACCTGTGCTGGGCAAGAGAGAAGGGCGGGTGTAGCTGAGGTAAAGGAAATTTCTTGTGGGGAGAACAATGAGAAGGATATGGGGTTTGGGGGTGGGGAGGAAGGCCTTTGGGCTCCCATCCTTGATCTCATGCCTGCTGTATGACACTCTATGCAAATCCCAAAATACAATTTCTGGGCCCTCTCATTAGCCCAACCCAGAGCACGACTTTAGATCTGCAAAGCCTCTGGACACTCCTGCTGTGTTGGGAAATGGATTTTCCTTTTCTGTCCTTCCGTAGCCACTGGCCTGCACCTTCACGACGGCCTTTGCTGTCGTGGCAGACAGAGGCAGTCACAGTGAGTGACGGCTGGATTGTCACAGTCCATTGTGCACACTTCTCCTCAATTCTGTGGTCAGTGACACCCGGCAAGTGCTACAAATCCTGCTTTCTCCTTCAGTGCCCCAGCTGTACACAGTCACCAGCGACCACTGGTACCTCAGCACAGCCAGGGCTCTTTGTCATGTTGCCTAAAGGTCTTGGTTATTTAGGGAGGAGATCCAGTATCTGGATTAAGACTAGCTTTGTTCAAACTCTGAAGATGACTGGCTGTGTGCCCTGGGCAAGTCACATGAAATCTATCAGTTTTCTTATCTCTAAAAATAAAAATAATGCAAAGCTCACTTTGTAGGGTTACAGTAGGATTAATTGAGTTAATACAAGCAAAGCCCTTGAGCAGTGCTTGGCATTTTAAAAAAAATCTTTATAGTTGAAATTACTATCTATGTGTCTTCCCCCCCGCACCCCCCCCCTGCACCCTCACCCCCCTAACTCTTCTAGCCAGCCCCCAGGACTTCACTACCCTATTGTCTGTGTCCATGTTATGCATATATGCATACAAGTTCTTTGGTTGATCTCTCTCTCCCACCCATCCTTCCCCACCTTCCCTCTGAGGTCTCATAGTCTGTTCCATGCTTTTGTCTCTGGGTTTATTTTGTTCATTAGATTCCACATGAGTGAGATCATGTGATGCTTATCTTTCTCTGACTGGCTTATTTCGCTTGGCATTTTGTCACTGCTAAGTGTTGGCTGTCATTCTCTGAACTTCACTTCAGCGCTGGGGACTAGGGCAATGATTCCCAATCTGTACCACAGGATTACTTGGAGGAGCTTGTTAAAAATTCAAATTCCCAGGTCCAACTCTAGGAAGGCTTGGGACCTCACTACTAAAGAGTGAGGGCTTTTATCCTGAGATTAAAAAGAGGTTTACTAAGGGTGTGTGTTATATAGCCTGTCAATCAGATGGGAATTTAATTTATCCATCTCCATTCCCCCCAATTCCACCTGCCAATATGGAGGGAAGAGAGAGAGAAAAAACAAAACAAAGCACAGAATAAACATTAAAATCTGTGGTGCAATTAGATTTTGATGGAAGGCACAGCCAAAGGAAGGCTCTACAACAGGAGGCAAAGTCTCTGATGCTCCCAAGAGACGCAGGGAAGCATCATAGTGTTAACTCAACTGCCAGTCCTCAACCTCCAAGTGCAATGCAAGCCCCACTGAGCTCCTCACAGATCCTGAAGAACTTGTCCTGTTTCTCATCTCTGAGCCTTTGCTTGTTTTCCCTCTACCTAGAATGACCCTTTCCATTTTTTACCCTGTTAATTCCTATTCAATCTTTATGAATTAGATGAAATATTTCCATAATGTAAAAATATAAAACCTTGTGTGACAATGAAATATTCAAGTTTCACCTACTTAAAAAACAGAAGTATTTTCTTTTTCATCAGTGTATATTTAGCACTCAGCATGGGACCTCACATACCGGTAGGACTGAAAATATCTACATATAAATCTATATATTTATATAATGAATGAATGGAGAAACTGGTGTCCTAAATGGCCCTATGTGTGAGCACAAGTGCCAATAAGGATAATGGAGAAATGGAAAATCATTCCTCCAAGCTTCTTCAGGTTTGTGACTTGTTTCTTAATCTTTTCCTTCCACCAGGGGAGAGAGCCAGGCTGGCCTACAGGTAAAGGAGATGAACAGTGCTGCATATCATTCTACAAACACACATCTTGAAAACAATCTCCTATAGTCCTAGAAAATGCTTGGGAAACACAATATTGTATGTTTAAACAATCTTTTCAGATTTAGAAGGAGATGGATGTGTTCGTGGGGAAATAAGTCATTGTCACAAAAGTTTTTATTGGAGGGAAGGAGGAGGAGGGTAGAGAGAGAGGGAAAAGGAGAGAGGGGAAGAGAGAGAGAGAAACAAGAGAAAGATGGAAGGTTTAGACAGAGTCAGAGAGGCAGACAGACAATTTCCCAGAGAGCCCAGAAGGACTCCACTTTGTCCTTCCTTTAGAATCCCCTGAAAGCTTTTTAAAAGTGCTGAGGCCGGGACTGCATGTCCCCCCTCCCCGCCCCCCACATACACATTTGTGATTGATTTGACCTGGGGTACAGCCCTAGCACTTATTTGTTTCCAAATTCAGGAGGTGATTCTAATGTGCAATCAGGGTTAAACACTACTAAGTTAGCTGGTCTAGAATTCTCGCCAAGTAGGTGAAAGAGAAATCCCCAAGAGCAAAGACAGCCCCTGCCTGGCAGTGGCTGAGGTTGAGAATGGCTCTCTGTTCTTCGCATACAACCACAGCTCTCTGTGCCATTTGCTTTGTGTGTTCAGTGCCAATTAAAGCCCAGTAGCCATGATCAGTGTGGTGCAAATGGGCACCATTCCTTGGGCAGACGGAGAGTTGTGGGCACAGAGCCCACTGCCTGGGTTTTAAAAATTTTCTGGCTGGACTATATTTCTAATTCTTAGAAATCTCAAATCTCCTGAAATGCATCATAAAATGATTAAAGCAGATGGGAGCTGGCATCTCTCTGGGTCTCCTACGATACATGGTCGGGGGATAGATTAGGAAATGAATCTGTTGACTTAGAAGCTGGGGATCATTTCCATCATATGTGGGTTTTATTTTCCGACTTAACTTATGATCCCTTTAGAAGCACATAAGGCAGAATCTATGTGTGTGTTTTTTTGTCCTGTCTTCTAATTTCCAAGTGTACTCACCTCCCCACCCCCCGCTTTTCCATAATACATGCAGCACTGGGAACCTCCTACAACCACAGTCCAGAAGGAAAACCATCTTACTGTTATTTATGCCTAAACATACCCACAATGCAGAGAAAGGGGCACGCCATTTACCATCACCTTAACTTCTCTACATTCTCTACGCTGAGCCTA